>NC_136059.1:432850410-434108733 GCF_964261635.1 Lissotriton helveticus
CCATAAACTTCACGAACCAATTCACCAGATGTTGTAGGCTGTTCGATGTTCGGGCCAGGAGGACTGCGTCGTCCGCATATAACAGTAATGGGATCTGACGCGATCCTACTCTCGGGCAATCCAGGGCAAGGGAAGTGAGGTTGCTTTCCAGGCCATTGATATTTAATGAAAAGAGAAAAGGCGCAAGGATGCATCCTTACCTTACGCCTCTTGAACAGGGAAAAGGCTCAGTTCGCCCCCCCTCGGTACTGAAACGCACCCTAGCCGTGGTGTTCCAATGGAGCTCTTTTAAGATGTTTATGAGCTCCACCTCCATTCCCATATTATATATCATGGCCCATAGTTTACTTCTGTTAACATTGTCAAAAGCGGCAGCCAAGTCCATGAACCCCATAAAAACGGTACCACTACTAGCTTTGGTGTATTTGGCCTTTAACAGATACAGGTTCAAACACTGATCACTAGTAGATCTGCCCATTCTGAAGCCGTACTGGGTATCCGCTATGGTGTGGTGTTCCTCCGTCCAGTCCATTAGTCGATTCAAAATCACCCGCCCTAACATTTTCGCAGAGACATCAATTAAAGAAATCGGCCTATAACATTTAGGATCTTCTCTGCTCCCTTTCTTGAAAATGGGTACAATCAGTGCGGTGGACCAAGAACGCGGTAGGCCAGACCTAATGGCTGCATTAAGGACCATTGTTAAAACTGGTGCCCAGAGATCTATATTGCTTCTATAAAGGTCTGGGGGTGTTCCATCAGGTCCTGGTGCTTTGTTGGGGGTAAGACCTTGGATCGCCGTTTTTAACTCTTCCACGGTGAAAGTTACTTCTACACTCCTGTCACCCTGCCATTCTCCCTCCTGCACACCTGTGTTAATGTTATTGTACAGGCCCTCAAAGTGCGTAACCCATTGGTCTGGGAGGATAGTAGACGTAATGGTTGGTGCTGTATTGTCCTGGAAACATGGTCTATTCACAATTCTCCAGAATTCCGAATAATCCCTATTTTCACCTGCCTCTCTTAAATCCGCCCAGACTTGTGCCTGTAGTGTTGACTTCCTTTCCCTAACACTAGACTTGTAGATTTGCCTATAGTTAGCTACTAGTACAGTGTCCCTTGGTTTGCATTTGAGGGCTTTTTTTAGATTCCTCAATGCTTTAGAACAAGTGGTGTCAAACCAACGTGGGTGATTCCTCGGTGTCTTGGCAGAATCTTTCGCTTCCAGTAGTTTATCTGCTAGTTTTGTTAGAGATTCAAACGCTGCTACTTCCTCTGGGCCTTCTATTTGGGGGTTTAGACACTCTTCTACATATTTCCCCCCTTTTTGGATTAGGGATTTGTAAAATTTCTGTGGGTTTATTTTTATCCATTTAAGTCGCCTCCCCTGGTCTACAGGTTGCAGCCTGCCCTCCCTTATTTTGATTTTTCTCCTATAACTAATGTACCTTAATTCTAACACCAGTGGGTTGTGGTCGCTAAAGGGGCTCCACTTTGTTATAACCTGTGTAATTCGGGGTGTCGCAAAAGCTGATATAAGTATATAGTCGATTGTTGATGAACAACCTCTGCCCTTGAATGTGGGGACATGCGTACCACCCCTCTCCTGTGCTACCATATCCATAGTGTGGACTATTATGTAAGTATCTATTAGTGTAGATAGTATTGTGCCTTCCTTGGTGTGCTCAAAATGCGGCCCCTTTTTTAATGGGCAAGCATCCCAATCTGTTAGTGTAGTGGGAAGGTTTGGGCAAAGGTGGGAGTTAAAATCACCCATCAATAGTATAATTGGGCTCCCCCCTTTTTTCTCTGTTCGACCTCTTCCCTTAATCTATCATTTAGCTCCAGTACAGCAGCATTCTCCCCTTGTAAGGGCCCTGGATTATAGATATTAAAAAGTTCTAATTTCTGTCCTCTGCTTTGGAGTGTTACTGCCTGTAGGGTGTAGGCCGTCCATAATGGCACTGACCATTTCCCTTCTATGGTTAGGTCAACATAGATAGATAAACCTCCTCTCGCTCTCCCTGCTCTACTTTCCTGTGCTGGGACTGCAAAGCACTTATAACCCTCTATCTGATACAATGCCGGGTTCAATGCCCATGTCTCTTGAAAGGCAAGTATCTGATAGCCACCCAGTTCCTTCCTCCAATCTGGATTTTCAAATTTGGCGGCTAGCCCTGCTACGTTCCAGGATATAATATTTATCTTTCCCTCCTGGTCTTCTTCTTCAATGGGGTCCTGATGCAGTGGCCTAACCTCCATCACTTGCCTATTCCCTTCCTACTATTTCCTCTGTCTGTGGGAGGGGAGCAATCTATCTCAATAGGTGGGGAGCCATTTATCTCCATAGGTTTGGAGGAATCTATAGCTTGCTTTCCTTGTCCCTTACTTTGCCCCTTACTTTTCTCCTTCGCTGCCAGCTCATTAGTCAGGATCCTGCTACTCTTGACCAGTTCACTCCTGGTTGGTAACGCTAGTCATTCGTTGCTATCTAGAGCCTGTAAAGGACTAAATCTATTGGTCCACTGAAGGGGTTGCTGGTGTGGGTAATACTGGGTAGTAACATCATTATGCCTTACCCACTGATCATCCACAATATCCACAATTCTTCCTCTGGTGCCCTGTTTGGGATTTAGGGGTACACCTCAAGTTTTCTAGGATAAAAATAGCTTAATGGCATTGTCCTAATTGTACTTGTGGAGTTTCTATTTTGGTTGTCTAGTATATATTGCACTAGATTTGGGTTTTTAAAATTTGCAATAATGCAGTTACCTTTTCTATCTTTTCTTCTCCTTCCCACCCAGTTTACCCTTCTTACATGTAGGATTTCCCCCTGTTCATCCCTCTGCAATGGTCTGTGGATGTTTAACCAGTTGGCAATCTTGCCTTTAAGTTCCATCTGTGATTCTCTCTGCCCTATTCTGAGTTCGGGAACCCCCATGAATATGACTGCAAAGGGACTAGCTTCTGGCGGGAGGTTTACATATGGCCAGTGAGCTTGATGTCTGTCATAATGCTCAAAACCTAATTGCGGATCCAGCTGCTTAGGGATAGCAGATAATCCTGGGTTCGGGTGTCCAGCGTCTCCCTGTCCCGGTCCTTTAGCATTGTCCCTAATTTCCTGTGGTTTCATACTGCCTTCCTGACCCCTATTAACTGGTGGCGTTGGCTCGGCATGCACCTGAACGATGCTACAGGGTTCATTGCTCACACAATTGTTGTTGGATTGACGAGTTAGTTGGGGTGGAGCAGAGATTACAGCATTCACATTCCCTTGTTGGTTAGCAGTTTGTGCCTCCTTGATCTTACCCTGCTTCAGGATTTCATGTGCTATTTTGTCCAGTCTACTGGTCAGTGGTTTAATTTGACTTATAATAAAAGATTCTAGGTGCTTTTGGAGATCTAGGATTATCTCATTCACCCATTCCGGAGGGATACAGCGGCCACTCTTTTCTGTTGTATCAACCTCTTCCCCCCTAGCTCCTAGTTTTCCACTCCTTGCGGATTTCTTCAGGTTTTGTATTTGTGGGTTTTTCCGCCCCCCCTTTTTTGCTTCTTTTGTTAGTTCTTACAGTTTCCCCTGCCTTCATCCGTGGTTCATCCCCTATCACTATCTGGGCACATGGGACGTCATTGATGGAATCATTCTGTGTATCATTAATAGACAGCAAACTACCATTTCCATCCCCAGTCAGAGTGGGCGAGAGCGGCAAAGTGGTTAATGTCAAAGATATACACCTTTCTGTGCGTTCTATCTCACCCGCCACCTTTTGTAGCATTAGATCTATTGCAGTTGGGGTATTTTTGTGGAGTGCTGTAATACTACTCTCTGCCCCTGGATTTTTTGATCTCTGCGGTGTATCTGGTCTGCTCTTGGTAGAACGGGTTTTAGGTTTTGTAGCCATGATGTTTTATATGGCTGACTCTTGGGCAGAAATACACGCCGTGAGGGGAACGGCAGTCCGTGGTGCAATCCTCACTCTCCAAGCGCCGTGAGGGCAACGGCTGGACTAGCGAGGCTCCCTGAGGGACTACACATCCCAGGTGCCCCGGAGGCAAGCGGCGCACCTGGAGCGTCATCGCCAGCGCCCGGAGGCGCGATTTAACTGCGGAGTGCCTCTCGCCCCGCGAGTCGCGCACGGGAGCGCTCGAGCGAAGCCCGGGCAAAGGGTGGGCCCTCTGTGGCCCTCAGTGGTCAACTGTGGTCGGGCGGGCAACCACTCTAACGCGTCTGAGTTGGTGAGTGAAACCGCAATATCATGGATGTAATGCCTAACACAGCCGTCATGGACGACTTTCCATTCCCACCGCCTACTTTCGAGACACTGTTGGAAAATGCTTTTAATATGGTATCCAATGAAATTGCAGACACGGAAAGGAGAATGTCCCTGAGCTGTTCGAACATCACTCTAAGGCCGGTCCCCTCGCAAATGAGCCCTATTATCCTCTTATCCCCAACGGTGCTGATTGCAAAACTTATTCCAGCGTCCATACCCGCCGTGCCTCCGCCAGAGGGGGATGACCCTCCAATAATAATCGATTCTCAGGTGGATGACAACGCCAGCGGGCTTTTGGAAGGTAGTAGTAAACCGGGTGGGGAAAAGCGCAAGAGAGGCGTTTCTACACTTAGTGTTAATAAAAGAAAAAAAATCGCTAAACCACAGGAATCAACCTACGCCACAGAGCCTGTGGGATAAGCAAAAACGTCAACCAACAGAGGCAGATCCCATCCACGTCGCCGATAAAAACTTGGTGGATACGTGTGATAATTTTACCGTTACCCCTATGAATCCCATTGGAAACCAGAATACAATATGGACACAGACTGTTCCAACAGGAGATAATAACAGCATATCGAAGCAAAATGGGAATCTCATAGACACTATAGTAGATACCATTTAAAAAAAATTAGAGAGTCAAATGACCAAACAGTTTAATAATGTTTTTAAAAGACTGGACAGATTAGAAAATTTGGTAAAAAAAGAGGAGGTAAAAAGAAAGGGGACTGTTACCTTAGATCAAATAAGGGGCGATCGCTTATTGAAAGAGTTGGAATCAGTTAGTAGTATTATATCATGTGGGAGGCCTGTTGCATCGTGTAGTGGTCAAAACTCTGTTGGGGGGCCTAGCACTGGCGGACAACAACCATCTGATGTGCCGCCCACCACTCAAATCAGAGGTAACAATGCTGGGAACAACAAAGTTCTAGCTAACTTACCATCTAAATCTACGCCCATACCTGCAATCACACCATTGCCACTCACTGCTAGATCTAGTACTGACAACCAGAACGGTGGCCCCATTCTGAAGAGCGCAGTAGTGGGGTCCACCTCTGTTGGCAATAGGGGTGCGGGTTCGTCAGGGGATAGTAGGCCCATCAAACATCAAGGACCTCCTCTTCATCTACCCCCAGATGCCTGCCCCTTTGTTTTGGTTTTAGCAGGCATACCACCATTAAGGGAGGGACAGGGGGAATCATGGGTGCAATTACACAACAAATGTATTGATTGGCTAACTAAGTACAAAGGCGTTGGATATGACATCTCCAACGAAATCATGTCAGCCCGCAGGGTGTCATGGGTAGGGCCTTTAGTCAAAGATATTCAAGGTGACTGCATAGTCCTCAATTTCAAGAACCCTGGCACAGTTAGATTTCTGCTCAATAGAAATAACACTCACCCTGGTATCTCCACTGTCGTAACTTTATTACCTCTTAGTTACTTCTATAGACCTCCACAAAGGCAACTGCGCCCAGCGTTCTTTCCCCTTAATTTGTACAATAGGTTTGCACCCCTTTCTGAATTCGACACGTTAAACTGACCATTAGTTACCGACCTTGATACCATGGCCGCCGATCATTCACCCCAGGTACCTAATCAAGAATTATCACCACACACCAGCCCACCTCTTCCACTCACTGAAGTAAATCAACTATCTGGTAACTTAAGTACTACCATACAGGACCGTAACCTATCTATTGTGAGTTGGAATATAGCGGGTCTTAAATCGAAATTGAGAATTAAAGAATGGTTAGACTGGGTAAATAATAATTGTGACATACTTATGCTACAAGAGACTTGGTGTATAACTTCACTTTTATTAGAAGGATTTAGCTGCCATAATCAAATTGTACCCGCACCTCCTATGGGCCGCCCTAGTGGGGGACTTTCTATTTGGGCTAAAATAACAACTGGCGTAGAAACTAAACTGATCCAGACCTATGAGAAATGTTTTATGGCCGTGAAATATACTAACAGGTTAAAATTATGTTTAATCACTTTTTATAATAATGATTTTGTGTCCCATCCTAATAATAATTTTATAACATTGTTTAATTTTATCAATGAAGTAATAGCTGGGCAGAAATATGGAACTTTTGATGGAATCTGTATTGGAGGTGATTTCAATGCTCATATGTATCGTAATGACCACCCATGTAGAAGTGGTGAGGAATTGAAGGACCACCTAGCACCCCAAGATTTAGTGAATGCCCTGGAAATTGCGGGGATGGGAGGGAATAATACGTCGACTCCCACTTATATTGGTCAAGGGTGTTCTTCCACCATAGATTATATGTTTATTTCCCCTTCCCTAAATGATATCATCTTAAAAGCAGAGGTCGCTTGTTCCATCTATAGCGACCATTATCCAATTATAATACATCTAAATAACCCTGGTAAGAACAACAAAGATGATGTCAGGATAGAAATGGGGGCGCCATTTTTGGAAGCATCCACTGATAGATTAAGAGTTGTTTGGAAAGGGGCTGATAACAAAAGCATTTTAGCTAGAGTCATTAACAAAAATCCTACATTAATGGAGAAATGTCTGACCCTCGACAGAACAGGACGTGATGTCGTCAATTCCTTTAGCGATCTCTGTTTGGCAATTAAAAGGGAAACTTCGAAACCAGCCAGTATCAACAAGAATTGCGGCCCTCGCTGGTTCGACTCTTCTTGTTCTAGGGCCAATAGAGAGTTAAGGGAAGCCCCGAAATCTAAACCTAGGGACCCGTCACTTGTAAAAGACTTGAGAACAATATACAAAACCGCAGTACGCACACGATCCGAGGCCTTAGTTAGGGACCATTGGGAATCTCTGGTCCGGTCTGCGGCTTTGAAAGACACTACAGGGTTCTGGAGTGAGGTCAAGTCTCTAAGATCTTTTGGCTCTAATATCACAGCCATTAATTGCAACATAACGGGGGATGTGTGGGTCAAGCACTTTTCTAAAATCTACGCCGCTCAAGGGCCCCCCGCAGACAGTATCTTTCAAGTCATGCCTACCACACCCCTGAATATTGCATTATCAGAGGTTGAGGAAGCCATAGCCGAAAGTGCAGGGAATAAAGCGCCCGGCCCGGATGGCCTATCAATAGATCAAATTAAATCTGAAACTAATATTTGGGCCCCCCTGTTATGTAATTTATTTAATAACTTATCCGACAATTCCATTCCTGAATCTTGGTCAAATAGTGTTATTGTTCCAATATTTAAAAAAGGCGACAGACTTGATCCCGGCTGTTATCGCCCTATATCACTAATTGACAATACACTAAAGGTTCTAGGGCAGGTAATTTTTAACAGGATGAGGAGCTGGGCCGAGGAAAACAACATGCTACACCACTGTCAGCTTGGCTTCAGAAGCCACGTGGGCACTGTCGAACAATGTCTGAACTTGAACCTGTTAATGGCAAAGTACACTATTGTAAAAAAATCCCCTTTGTACCTTGGTTTTATGGATTTAAGTTCAGCTTTTGATTTTGTTAATCGTTCTAGTTTGTGGTCACTTTTGCTTAGTTATGGGCTGGATGATTCCCTAGTTTATTTTCTTTCATACTTGCATCGGGATCTGAAGGCTAGAGTGCGTATTAACAGCGAGGGTGCGGTCTCGAATGACATTTTAATTGGCAGGGGGGTTAGACAGGGCTGCGTGCTCGCCCCCCTGCTTTTTATCTTGTACATTAATGGGCTGATTAGTAATCTGAGTGCTATAACTAACGATGTTCCAATCATAAATGGCAACCCCATTCCCGCTCTGTTGTATGCGGATGACGCGGTGCTAATAGGCCGGACAACGAATGCCCTACGTATTTTAATTTCAGGTTTTGTTAATTTTATGGCAGACCTGGGCCTAACTACAAATTACAAAAAATCTTTTATTATGAATTGCGGGCCCAAAAAATACAATATAACTGCAATCAAAACAGGGGATAACAGCCTAAAATGCACAAGCACTTTCCCATACTTAGGATTGCTATTTTCCAACACGGGCTCTTGGCAACCCCATGTGTCCCTTGGGAGAAACAAAATCAGTAAATCCATCAACTCGATTCTCTCCCTTCGGCAACCTAAACAGGCTGACATTATTACCTCACTTTTAAAGATTTACCGCACTCAATGTCAACCCACGGGAACCTATGGGGCGGAAGTGTGGGGATACTCTAATTGCACGCACATTCAGACTGAGGAAAATAGGTTCTGCAGAAAAATATTGGGGGGAGTTGTTTGTGCCCCAACATTCATTTGTCATAATGAGCTCAAACTCCCATATATAGAGGATTTCATCCGTTCTAGGCCAGCTCTCTTTTGGCTTAAAATTTGGCTAAACCCCGCGGCCCACTTAACTCGCAGTATAATAACTGACTGCTTACAAAGTGAGAGGTCTCACTATGTACCATGGTTAAAAGCAGTCGAGGATAGCCTGCTTAGCGTGGGTCAGGGCCTCTTGTTTAGCTCCCCTAATATTATTCAGCACTCTCATAAAAATATAGTCAAAAGAGCATTGTATGAACTATATGGGGAGGAGCGGGCAAGATTCGAACACCCTAAACCTTCCGTTGCTAAATATCTTTCCTTTGTTGAGCCTGATAACGGTTCCCCAGTTTTACTACAAAGATACCTGCTCACCTCAATAGTCAGGTGGAACAGGAGCCTTCTGTTCCGCTTCCGGGATGGAAGCATTGTAAACCTATTAAGTTTCCCCCTTGGATATAATAAACATCTGGAACAGTTGGATTGCCCTTGTTTCGTGGGCAGCAAACAAAGTTTGATACATTATTTTTTCTTTTGCGGTTTTTATAAATTTTATACTTGTCAATACTTAAAACCGTATTGTTGTAGATACGGGCTTTGGGACCTGAATCAGGCAATGAAAATTTTTCGTAGGATGTCCTCTGATGAGGTGATATTTATTGTGAGCAGTTTCCTTAAAGCCTGTGTCCGCTCTCGTGCAACCATGGAATCTGTCTGAAGAACATTTGCACATTGCATTTTTTGTACATTTGCTTTTTTGCACTCCTGAGTATCGTATTGTTATTGATGCTTAGATATGTAATTGCCTTGGTTCTCCAGATTTGACTGACCGGGGATTGTTTCACAGAATATCTGCACATTGCCCATTTTTGCATTAATTGCCTTTTGCACATTGGAAATTTTATATATAGCTATTCTTTGCATTTGAAATAGATTATTTTGTATGCGTGTATGCAATTTTTTTTTCTTTTAATGTTATTCCATGTATGTTCAACTGTATAAGGTACTGGATAATTTTATCAACTATTTTTATGTACTTTTATCTTAACCTGTGTGTACTTTTATGGATGCTTATGACTTCCGAATAAAGATCATTTGACTTTGACTTGAACTAAGCGTTCCTCTTTTATCCCAGTAGGATTAGTCGATTATCGTATAGCACTGTTCACCACCCGTGTGGGCTTTTAATAGGCTCAAATGTATGTCATCCACTTTTTGGTGTCCCCAGAGTGTTAGTGGCCAAAGTAATCGTACCTTATGATGCTGCCAAAATTGGTGGCCCGTCCCGTCCCTGGTCGTCCCCGGACGGCCACAGACGGCCCGCCCTCTGCCCGGGCTCAGCCCGGCGTCGCCCCCGCACGTCCCGCGACGTGGAGGGAGCGTCCTGTTTTTGTAGCGCCTCCAGGCGCGCAGCGTCAGGCAGCAGGAAGTGGGCGGACGTGGGCGCAAGGCTCCCTGGGAGCTGTAGTCTCCAGCCGCGGGCCGCGAGATGGAGCTTTGCGGCGCGGCGAGACTACAGCGTTTGGGGCCCAGGAGTTACGAGCGCCTGTCTAGCAGGTAGGAGTCCTTACTTCAAATGCCAGTGATAGCCCCCCGCTCCACCGAGGGAGCGTCCTGTTTTTGTAGCGCCTCCGGGCGCGCAGCGTCAGGCAGCAGGAAGTGGGCGGAAGTGGGCGCAAGGCTCCCTGGGAGCTGTAGTCTCCAGCCGCGGGCCACGAGATGGAGCTTTGCGGCGCAGCGAGCCTACAGAGTTTGGGGCCCAGGAGTCACGAGCGCCTGTCCAGCAGGTAGGAGTCCTTACTTCAAATGCCAGTGATAGCCCCCCGCTCCACCGAGGGAGCGTCCTGTTTTTGTAGCGCCTCCGGGCATGCAGCGTCAGGCAGCAGGAAGTGGGCGGAAGTGGGCGCAAGGCTCCCTGGGAGCTGTAGTCTCCAGCCGCGGGCCGCGAGATGGAGCTTTGCGGCGCGGCGAGACTACAGCGTTTGGGGCCCCGGAGTCACGAGCGCCTGTCCAGCAGGTAGGAGTCCTTACTTCAAATGCCAGTGATAGCCCCCCGCTCCACCGAGGGAGCGTCCTGTTTTTGTAGCGCCTCCGGGTGCGCAGCGTCAGGCAGCAGGAAGTGGGCGGAAGTGGGCGCAAGGCTCCCTGGGAGCTGTAGTCTCCAGCCGCGGGCCACGAGATGGAGCTTTGCGGCGCGGCGAGACTACAGCGTTTGGGGCCCAGGAGTCACGAGCGCCTGTCCAGCAGGTAGGAGTCCTGACTTCAAATGCCAGTGATAGCCCCCCGCTCCACCGAGGGAGCGTCCTGTTTTTGTAGCGCCTCCGGGCGCGCACCGTCAGGCAGCAGGAAGTGGGCGGAAGTGGGCGCAAGACTCCCTGGGAGCTGTAGTCTCCAGCCGCGGGCCGCGAGATGGAGCTTTGCGGCGCGGCGAGACTACAGCGTTTGGGGCCCAGGAGTCACGAGCGCCTGTCCAGCAGGTAGGAGTCCTTACTTCAAATGCCAGTGATAGCCCCCCGCTCCACCGAGGGAGCGTCCTGTTTTTGTAGCGCCTCTGGGCGCGCAGCGTCAGGCAGCAGGAAGTGGGCGGAAGTGGGCGCAAGGCTCCCTGGGAGCTGTAGTCTCCAGCCGCGGGCCGCGAGATGGAGCTTTGCGGCACGGCGAGACTACAGCGTTTGGGGCCCAGGGCTCACGAGCGCCTGTCCAGCAGGTAGGAGTCCTTACTTCAAATGCCAGTGATAGCCCCCCGCTCCACCGAGGGAGCGTCCTGTTTTTGTAGCGGTTCCGGGCGCGCAGCGTCAGGCAGCAGGAAGTGAGCAGAAGTGGGCGCAAGGCTCCCTGGGAGCTGTAGTCTCCAGCCGCGGGCCGCGAGATGGAGCTTTGCGGCGCGGCGAGACTACAGCGTTTGGGGCCCAGGAGTCACGAGCGCCTGTCCAGCAGGTAGGAGTCCTTACTTCAAATGCCAGTGATAGCCCCCCGCTCCACCGAGGGAGCGTCCTGTTTTTGTAGCGCCTCCGGGCGCGCAGCGTCAGGCAGCAGGAAGTGGGCGGAAGTGGGCGCAAGGCTCCCTGGGAGCTGTAGTCTCCAGCCGCGGGCCGCGAGATGGAGCTTTGCGGCGCAGCGAGACTACAGCGTTTGGGGTCCAGGAGTCACGAGCGCCTGTCCAGCAGGTAGGAGTCCTTACTTCAAATGCCAGTGATAGCCCCCCGCTCCACCGAGGGAGCGTCCTGTTTTTGTAGCGCCTCCGGGCGTGCAGCGTCAGGCAGCAGGAAGTGGGCGGAAGTGGGCGCAAGGCTCCCTGGGGGCTGTAGTCTCCAGCCGCGGGCCGCGAGATGGAGCTTTGCGGCGCGGAGAGACTACAGCGTTGAGACTACAGCGTTTGGGGCCCAGGAGTCACGAGCGCCTGTCCAGCAGGTAGGAGTCCTTACTTCAAATGCCAGTGATAGCCCCCCCCCACATACAGTGATTAAAAACACACTATTTATGAGGGAGTAAGGAGGTAACATAGGGTTTTTACATTTCTTTAACCGTTTAAGATATCAGTCCAAACAAAAAACGGGGACAGAGTCGGATTTTAAATTAACACTTTCACTGCTGACTTTATCCAATACTACTCTTGCTTGTGTTACACTTCTTGGTCTACTGCTTTTTACTCGGTATTGTTACCTTTTATTCAATGGAAATGTTTTTCTAGGCCATGTAATAACTTTTGCTCTTTTACCCAAAATATGGCTAACTATTATTTGCTAATTGCCATGCACTTTATGACATATTATCCTTTCATTTCACAGACAAGATTTGACTTTCAAATGAGCCTCGAACCTGTAAAGCAAACATGTTGTTCTTCTTCAAAAGACAGTTCCTGCAAAAATGATAATAAAAATGAGCCGTGTGGCTCTCGCTTTGGCACAGCCATAGCATCCGTGAAGGACCTCAACCTGGATGGGCTGAATGACGTGGTAATAGGAGCGCCCTTTGAAGGTGATCACCGGGGAGCGGTGTATTTCTATTACGGCAGCGGCAATACCATAAGGAAAGACTATGCACAGGTATTGTATACATTTTAACTTATGTCCCTTACTTTAAGTACTAAAAGATCCGCATGGAGCCTCGGATGACTTAGCTGCTATTAATTTGATCAGAAGGGGCTTAGTATGGTTAGAGAGCTTTACATAGCAAACTCATTTTAAATGTTAAATGTAGATCCAGGCACTTGTTTTGTGAAGCCCTGTGAATATTCACAGATTGTCCCAGAAAGATGCGTGTCACGTAAGAATATGCGTGGTTGCTATGGAGGCCGCCCTGGAATACTGCAGATGTAATAGATATATTTTTATGTTCATTGAACTATTATTCCAGGAGGTCTAATAGTTAACCCGGTATATCTATGGAGTGGGAACAAGCTGCTCTGCTTTCTTGGAGTCCCCCCTCCCTGAAAGTACATTAATTTAGGGACGCTCAGACAAAGTCTGCCAGAAACTTTATGTTCTGCGATTGGAAAGCAGACCATACAAGGACTCAAGCCTTATCTAGGAATGTGATTTACAACTTCAGATGATTCCTTCGGTTCCGATAAACTATGCAGAGCTTTGTCATCCACATTTTATCACTTTGGGGCAGATGTATCAATGTTTTTTTTTGTCGCAAACGCTGCGAATCGCAAAATAGCAGCGTTTGCGACAAAAAAACGGAAATTGGCATGTATCATGCAAAGAGCCTCGCAATATTAAGGAATCGCAAATTTTGCGATTCCTTAATATTGCGTAAGCATTTAAGAAATCCCAAATTGTGATTTCTTAAATGCTATGTATTAAGCATTTCAGTTTTGCGAATTTAGGCTAAGAAATCGCAAATTACCACCAACTTGTAGTTGGTGGTAATTTGCAAATTCTTTCACAAATGAACTTTTTGCAATTTGTAAAGGTGCCATGTGACGCTCATACAGGCCCTTAGGGCATGTATGTGCGCCATATGCACACACATGTCAATTTAAGGGGTGCAGCAGGGTGTCCTTGAGACATTCCTGCACCCTTGAAATTATTCTCAATTTGCGATTCGCAAATTGCGAATCGCAAATTGAGAATAATTTCACATTCATAGGAAATTATTCTTTAATTGCGATTAGCAATTTGCTAATCGCAATTAAGGAATTTTAAGAAATCGCTAAAAAATAGCGAATTTCTACATACATACCATTTTCCAATTCTCAAATAGCGATTCCTTAAAAATCGCTATTTGAGAATCGCAAAAGGGTATCTTGATACACCTACCCCTAAGTCACTAAACTAGCTTTTTATTTTCTATCGCTCAATTAGATGGCAACTTCTTAACATCAATGAGTGCCTGATTGGTCAAGATTAACGAGAAATTCAACAATAAAGTAGTAAAGATTCACCTATAAAAGTACTCAAATGAATAAGTGCAAGTTTACAACTTTTTGGGAATTACAGGAAAACGTGATATGAAATATTTTGCAGGGTCCTACTTCCCAATGCTTACAACTACTCTTGGGGCAAGAATGTCTCCCGCATGGTAAACGGGCATGTTCCCCTACACTGGACTGTATGTTACTCTGGTATCCCTACGTTTTATTTTGACGCTGGCTAATATATATATATTATATATATTGCATTAATTTATCATATGCAGAGAGGCATAGGTGTGTGTGTACCTAGTAATGCGAGGTTCCGAATAAAGCATTCCTCCTCGTTTTGCCTGATTAAGACCAGGTTTTCCCTGTTCTTAATTTTGGCACTGCCTTCTATTTAGGTCACCCTTGTAAATAGGGGGCAGCATCAAAATCAATGGCAGTTGAGGTGGAACGTCCTCCGCAACACCCATTGCCCTCCCCTTTCATGCTAAGTACAGCGTGAAAGGGTGCCTTACAAGTTAAGTGGCTTAACACAGCCTTGTAAATAAGGCGAAACACACATCGCCACAGGAGAGTCTTTGCTGTGGCAATAAGGGCTTGTAAATATGCCCCTTAGAGTTAACAGACCAAATAGACCACATTAAAGGGCCAACCATTAAAATCTTCTATTGTCAGCTAGCGAACGAAATGTCCAAATTGTATACTGTTTCATTACGTATCTGTACTGACCATTATGATACTTTATTGATATTCTCCCTTCAAAGGTGTTGACAACTTATTTTTATAGTGTAAATTGTCTAAAGATATATTTTGATATTATATGTTTTACTCTCTTTTATAAACATGGCTAAATTTGTGCATCATTCTGCTGATCTTCTAATGTACCATTAACCTGCACCTGCACATTAATGGACTTGATTGTCTAAATAAAGTATTTCTTCACAACTACCTTGCCAATATGCATACCATCAGGGTATGTATATTTGAAGTTAAATATAATACACCAATACTTACCTACATACATATACTTTCATGCAGTCCCATTTCTGGCTGAGATATTTTTGTAGCACAATAATTCAGACTTAATGTTCTGGTAGTATACGCACATGGTGTACATTGCATTCATTACTGGTGTGCTATGCACATGAGGGATAGGTTTGCAGATGATGAAAAGTTTTAACCTTTTCAACAGATGTTCATGATATCTTAGAGAGGTATCTACACATCGGAGAGTGAATGACACAAATATTGATTTAAAAATGCAGAGTGACATGATTAATATTTAAAATTTATATCTAGGAGAAAAAGATTTTTTTATGAATATTGCGTTGTTTAATATTGTTTATTATTTCTCATTAATGTTATATATGTTATTTAGAATATATAATTTTAGGTGTTAGTATTGTTAGCATCATTTTTATAATTTTTTGAAATACAGTTTTCAATTTTAAATGTGTAATTTATTTTTTAATGTTAATCTATATTGTAATCTTTATAATTTGATTAGGAATTTTAGATTTTAGAAGCTAGTTGTTGGGTTTGTAGAGGACTAAGGTGGGAAGTAATTAATGTATTATTGTTTTCATTGTTTAATGTTATTTACATATCAAAATCATAATTAATTATGCAAATTTGTATTTGATCATTTATTATGTAAATAATTTATTTTATTTGAACTATAATTAATCTATCAATACCTGTATTTAATAATAATAGTTGTAACATTTATTTTACATTCATTGTTATTTCTTTTTTCTGCTAAATGTAAGTAGTATTTTAATTTTAATATGGTTATATTTATTATTTTTACTTATGTTTTTATGTTAGTCCAACATTTTTCCTACTGTTGCTTATATTGGAGCGGTAATAGTAAATCTAACACCTAAGAAGTCCTAAACTTTCTGTATTGTTGCTTAGACTGAAGTGAGAATAGTAAATCTAACCCCTTGAAGTCCAACACTTTCCCTACTGTTGCTCTGATTAAAACATAATTCAGTAGCACAGCTCAGCAACAATTGTGGACAGTTTAATGTAACAATTTGTTTAATGTGCAAAGTCACATTTTGAACATCTTATCTTAAAATTACCACCAAACATTACATTTCTTTGGGTCGTAGCAGATATATTTCTTTGAAATCCTGTTTCTTCAGCTTGGACTGAAAAAACACTTTGTTAATGAACGCTATTACTCTGCATGACAGGGGTTATTGTGAACCTCCTACTTCAGCAGGTACAGCAGAGTTGGAGTTATTTATGGGCCTCTTCTGATTAATGCTATAAGGAATTAAAAAATATGTGTTGATAGAAAAGGGAAAGAAGGATGGAAGGATGAAAGAAAGCAAAGTGGAAATTAAGGAAGGGTGAAAAAAGTTAGAAGATTGATAGGAAGGCCGAGGTGGATGAATGAGTGGATGGATCTGTGAATGGATGGATGGAATTGATGATGGAAATAATCAATGGATGACAGAATATAAAGGTGAAATGGTGACTATCAGTGGAAAGGTGAAAGGATGAATGGATAGATGCTTGGCTGGAAGAGACAAGGGAGCTCTTCTAGGGTGGATCTTCCTCACATGCTTCCTTTGCTTAATGCCATAGAGCTTTGGTTCAAAGTGAGATATATTCTAATGCTCTGACTACTCCCTTACTGCATGACATTTTGCAAGATATTACTTGTTTTAAAACATGCCTTCAAAGATGGAAGTAAAGCATTTTTTTAATATTTGTATTTGTTTTCTCCTGAATGATTTATTATTATTATTATTGTTCGTATTATTTGTCATTTCATGTTACTCAATAAAAATGATGTGAAGTAAAAAAAAAGATGCATGTAAAGTACACATTTATTGCACATAAGCCATTTGTGTGTCTTTGTTGTTATGATAGCGAATTCCTTCAGGTGGTGATGGTGACAAAGTGAAGTTCTTCGGTCAGTCAATTGATGGGAAGATGGATTTGAATGGCGATGGTCTAATTGACGTAACCATCGGTGGCTTGGGAGGTGCTGCCCTCTTCTGGTGAGTAGTATTTAAAATTTCACTAGCGGTCTGGACATTTCAGATATTCTATGCCTGAAGAAAATACAGTCTTCCCTATTCTGCAATTGAGATTAACTTACTGTACACGTGGCTAATGTGTTGCCACCTACTTCATTTGATCATATAAAGGCTATATTGTGATTTCTGTTTTCCTCATTGTGTAAGCAACTATCTTCGGTATGTTTAAAATCATTTCCATTTTATAATCTACATGACACAAGTCGCTTTTTTATTGTAAGAAGCCTATACATGTCTCTTTTTATGAAAGCTGTACATTATTAGTCAATATTTTATGGTCAGTATACATATGATATAACAAAATACAATTACATTTTTTCACTTATTTGTTTTAGGGACATTGCATGCATTTTGTGCAATGTGGGGCCTATCTGCAGATATTGCCCTGCTTCTGGCCCCTACACCAATCCAATGTGCGCCTCTGCTCTGACATTACACAATTCTTCTCCTCCTTTGTATTACTTTGTTTGTGAGAAAGCTTTGCCTATTTCCTCAAATTAATTTGATCTACCCAGGAGCCTATCTTTTTTTCCCCCTTTCAACCAGTAGTTACATGGCATGAAAAACATTGGAATTACCATTGATTCGCCTTACATATCACATGGTGGTACAATCTGCTCCATACACATATTATTTATCACTTTACAGTTCCTTGTTTCGGCTGACGATAACCTGGTTCACAAGAATTTCTTCACCCCCACTAGGTCCGCTACTTCGCACCGTATATTGCGTCTGTTACATACGCCTATAATGTTTGTATGGTAAAGTGTGTTTGTGTAGGTCAGTTTGTGGTTTTGGACTCTGAGGTCACCTATAAGTATTGGACAAGTGGTTCCCAGAAGTCTCTGGGTCGCAAGGCTTGTGCAATGTCTTCTGCATAGGTATCTAACGTTGCCTTACAGTGGGTCATATCCGCGATCCAGTCTTTAAGTCTAGGGGGCCTCTTGCTTCCCATCTCATCGCTATGCGCCTCTTAGCAAGCAGTAACGCGACTGGCAAGAATTTCCTGCGTCTGGCATATTTAGGTTTCCTTACTCCTAAAATGCACACCAAAAGCAGTGTTAGGGATCTGTTCCAATAGCATCTCAGTGAGTGTGTTAGTAACGTCGCTCCAATATATTTGCAGTTATGGACATGACCATGACATGTGCAAAAAATCAGCGCTCAGTGCATTATACCTCTGGCAGTTATCTGTCTCTCTAAGGCCTAGTCTGTGTAATTTAGCAGGCGTGTAGTATAGTTTATGAAGGAATTTCAAATGAATAATGCGCAAGTTACAGTTTGTTTTGAGGAGTGTGAGTTGTGTGTATCTGTATTGCCAGTCATGTTCATCTATTGTCTCACCCAATGCTATATTCCACCTATGTACCGTCACGTTAGGCTTCTCAGCCTGTTCCTCTTGGGCCGTGTTGTTTAGGCGTGTCACCAAGTTCTTGCGAGTAGGAGCCATTAAAAGTATTTGTAATATGTTCAATTGCATGGGCTCTTCTGGGAATGTGGTGTATAGTGTCCTGATTGCCGTGCGTAGTGGTAAATATGCGAATTTCTTCAAGGGGGATTAATGGGCGCAAAGTGAGGGATCTGTCAAGTTAATGAATTTATTGTGTGGGAATATTGTTCCCATAGTGGTCAGCCCCATCTCTACCAATAAAGTGTGCATTTTCTTGTCTTGCGTTACAGTAAGCTTAGGGTGTCTCGCTGTGGGCAACGCCCGTGCATATATCAGGAGCTTATGTGCTCTGTGTTCCAGCCCATGCCACGCCCTAGAAGTGCATTGAGCTGTTTGTATCTTATCTCGTGGTGTATACTTCGTCGGGTCCGCTATAAGTGAAGTCAATGGCATGAGATGTACGTTATCCCTTTCCACCGCAATGTGTGGGATATATGCGTGGGGTTTCGTCCAGTAGTGTGCATTCTGAGCCTGCGCCTGCACAGAGTAAGTATAGCTGAAATTCTGGCACCCTGAAGCCCCATAGATTGTACGGTTGAGTTAGGGTCTTCCAACAAGTCCTGGCTTGTTTGCCTGCCCACATCAGTCATTGCAAGATAGAGCGTAGTCTGAAAAAGAAGGCCACAGTTAACCACATTGGTATATTCCAAAAAAGGTATGGGAACCTAGGTAGTATGATCATTTTCTGTTGGGCTATTCTATCCGCCATAGAGAGAGGCATTTTAATCATTTATTCACCTGCTCTTCTAGTCTCACCAGCGCCTTACCATAATTCTCTCTGAGTTCTCCAGTTCTGGATCACGATGAATCCAGATACCTAAATATTTTACTGGGTCTGTTTGCCATTTTAGAGGGTATTCCAGATCAGGTTCCGGTGTGTCGCAGTGAGAGGTATCACAACCGATTCATCCCAGTTTATTCGAAGGCCTGCAGATTGCTCATATCGGACATATTCTCTAATGAGTGAGTTTAGATTCTTAGCAGGCTGCGTGGTATAAAGGACCATATCATCAGCATATAATGCAATTCCAATGGGCTGGAGGTCAAATTGCAAGGTCAATTGCATCTGAATCCAGATCCCTAAATATTTTACTGGGTCTGTTTGCCATTTTAGAGGGTATTCCAGATCAGGTTCCGGTGTGTCGCAGTGAGAGGTATCACAACCGATTCATCCCAGTTTATTCGAAGGCCTGCAGATTGCTCATATCGGACATATTCTCTAATGAGTGAGTTTAGATTCTTAGCAGGCTGCGTGGTATAAAGGACCATATCATCAGCATATAATGCAATTCCAATGGGCTGGAGGTCAAATTGCAAGGCTGCCTCGGAGTGTTGCTGCCCAATTTTACAGGTCAGTGGTTCCAGGATTAATCCAAATAGCATTGGTGACAAGGGGCAGCCCTCTCTGGTACCTCGCGTGATCTCTATTGGGCTGGATGTGTTCCCTTTTATTCTGACCTGTGCTCTAGGCGTAGCATATAATAGTGATATCCATTTTAGAAATGTTTCTGGGAACCCCATTTTATGAAGGGCAACAACCATGAAGCCCCAACCCACCCAGTCAAATGCCTTGGCAGCATCTAATCGAGCCGCGGCTGCTGGTATGTCCGGATCTATTTGATGGTATAACGCAAAGATGGTACGTATATTGTGGGTGGTGGATCGTGTTGGCATGAAGTCTGCTTGTTCTGGTAATACTAGATTACATAATAGCGGTTGTATTCTATTCGCTATTATTTTGGCCAGATTCTTGGCATCTATGTTTATCAGGGATAAAGGCCTGTACGACTCACATTCAGTAGGGTCATACCTAGTTTCGGGAGTGCTATTAGAAGTGCCTCACTTAATGAGTTCGAGAGTGTGCCTTCTTTATAGGCTTCCTCAAACATTTCAGCCAGATGTGAGATCAGTAGATCTCTGAATTCTTTATAAAATTCACCCGGGTGTCCATCTAGTCCCGGTGCTTTATTATTAGGAAGGGAATTAATGGCATCTACTATTTTGTCTTTAGTAATATGGTGGTAGACGTACTCTCAGCGTGTATCTGACAACCATGCCAGTGCTACATCATCCAGATAGTCCTGTATATCCGGTGTAGAGGCCTTTGCCTGGGCAGTGTAAACATGAGTGTAGTATTTGGTGAAGCATTATAGAATAGCTGGAGTGTCGTACACCGTGGTATGAGTGGGTTTGATTTTATGTGACAACGCCCTTCCAAGTCTCCTACCCACTCCATAGTTCCTAGCAGTGTATTTGCGCGAAATGTATTTTACCTCGTCATCTTCAAACTCGTTATATTTATCAATCTTTGTTCTATAGTCAGCTAGAATTGAGTTGTTGTGGGTGTCTTCAAATTCCTGTTCCATCCTAGTAATTTCAGCTTCTATCCTTTCCAGTTGTCTTTGGATATCCTTTAGAATGCCTGCATGTTTACTGATGCAATGGCCTCTAATGGTGGATTTGAAAGCCTCCCAAAGTGTCTTTGTGCTCTTTACCAATCCGGAGTTGTGTTCGAAATAATCTATCACGGAACACCTGGTCCTGAAGTGCTGTCTGCCTCAGTCTCCAGTTGAATTGCAGTGGGGTGCGCGCCGGAATTTCCAATTTGATTCGTACCGGGGCATGGTCTGAGAGTGTTTTGGATAAGTGGTCAATGGCAGTAGTCCATGTGCACACATCTTGAGATACTAGCCAGTAATCAAGCCTGGACCATGTAAGGTGTGTTAATGAGAAACAGGTACCTTCTTTCCGTTCTGGGTGTCTTTGCCTCCCTATGTCCACTATGTCCACGTCTTCCATCCCTTCCCTTAATACTTTAGCCGATTGTTTGCCATATCTGTCATTCCCGGTTGATCTGTCTAGTGTGGGGTCTAAGTAAATATTAAAGTCCACACCCCATAGGATGGCTGTGTGCTGGAGATCACGTAGTTGCATCCAGATTTGTGCGCAGAAATAGGTGTGATCATTATTCGGACCATATACATTGACAATTGTTAACACTGTTCCGCCAAAACAGCCTTTCACTATAACGTAGCATCCCTAGTCATCCTTTACAGATTTAATAAGTGTAAAAGGTGTGTTACGTTTCACCAAGAGCAGGATCCCACTAGCATATGACGAATAGGACGATGTCAGCTTGAATATAGCCCATCTGGCCCCTATCTGCTTCTCTCTTAAATATGCGAGAACTTTACGTATTTTCTATGGGTTGTGAAGCCCTCTGACATTCGAGGTCAGGAACGTCAACGTGCTGTGCTGTTTCAGAGTATCATTCGTCTGCCGTGTCTCTGCCATCTATCCAATTGAGGTGCCTAAAGTGTCTCATATTGTCTTACATGTGTCTGTCTGCCGTTACACTACTGGTCAGATTTTTTTGTTTGACTCCCTTGCCCCCCCTCTCCCACTCCACCTTTCCCTTACTAGTGGAGACATTCCCAACAATAACATACAACATTTCCCCGCAAAAAAAAAAAGAAAAAACAATAAGAAAGCTTGTATGGTACACACATATAGGTCAGAGCTGCCATCCCGTTGCTTGTGGCATAGGCCACATGGGTAAACGCCCTAGCTTCGCATATATCAGAACTCAACACGTTACATCATTTCTGAATAAGGTTGTGAAAGAACCCCCTCTCACCATCGGCCAATGGCCCTAATCATTGCAGGGACACATGTGGGCTGTAGCGTCACAATGAGATTTTAAACTACAAAAATTGTCTGTCAACTTATCTGGTACTGCATATTGTAGACCACCCTGCATTCGAGCATCTTCAAAGGTCGTGTCGTTGGTTGCCGCCGAATAGGGAGTGCGCCCGCTTCAGCGCACAGAAAGTTCGCTGCAGTGTCTATCACATGTCTATGATATATTGTTCATTCAACATCCGACATGGTGGATTGTTCCCCTTGTTCTCCTCTCAGCGATCTGCTCCGTGTGTTCGTCTGCTCTTTCTGTTGTATAAACTTCAGCACTTTCTGCGGTTCAGTGTAGATCCACGTCTTTCCATCGTTCGGGATTTTGAGTCAAGCTGGGTACAGCATTGTGTATGAATATTTAGATCTCTTAATTTCTGTTTCGCTGTGCTGAACTTTTTCCTCGCTTCCACAGGCGCCGTGAAGTCTGGGTACAGGGATATGTCCATATCTTCATGGGTCAGTTTGCCCAGTTCTCTGGCCTTTCGGAGTGCTGCATCTCTGTCCCTGTAATTTAGAATTTATGCAATGATCGGTCTTTGTCGGGATCCAGCTGGAGGTTTTGGCGCCAACGATCTGTGGGCCCTCTCGACTATGACCATGTCAGAAAAGGTGTCTCGCCTCAGCAGGGAGATGAGCAGCTGCACCACATAACGTTCCATTGGGCCCGTGTTTGTTGTTTCTGAAACTCCCATTAAGCGATGTTGTTCCTTCGGGACCTTGCTTCCAAGTCCTCCGTCTTCGCCGTCATTGCTGCCAGGTGCTTCTCATTCCCGGTCTGTTTCGTGTCTATCTGCACTTGTCCATCTTCAGCTTTGGATATCCTGCGCTCTGCCATGTCTATTCTTTCTGTGTGTTTGTCTACTCGTTCGAACATTCTGTGAACTCTATATGTCAAGGAATCAATTTCCCATCGATGTTTGACAGTGCGACCTGGCTCATTGAAAACATTGTTTGTATATCATCATTTGTCACTCCTCCTTTAGCCCCGGCTGTCGATAGCGCTGTTGGTTTTCATCAGGGCTGTGTTCTTGTTGTTTCTTCGCCTGTTCAAAGTTTATTTTTGGTTGGGTGCAGTCTGTCTTGCACATGGTGTAATTACCTATCCATCCGGCCCACAGGTTCACTGACTACAGCAGCACTGGAGTGGGGTCACTGCCAGATAGTTTGCTCCGGTCTGTTCCAGTGCAGAGGGTGTCTATGCTGTGTAGGGTGCCCTGCCTGCTAAAGGTCTCCTAGTCCAAGTGCAGTTCCGTGTTGGAGCTTGGGCTCTGGTGTAGTTGTGGGCTTTGTATCCAGGTAGAAGTTTAGCTGAGGAGATTTGCTGCACAATATGGAGCTGCTATGTTGATCTAATGCCTCTTCGACTCCTTCCAAGATGCCTGTGTAACGGGCTTCCAGCAGTCCCTTGGACGTACATCCTTCAGCGCCCGTCCTTCACAATCTCCGCATACGTGTAGGCCAGCCGATATTGTGGTTGTCCCAGTCTTGGCCTCTCTACCTATTTCGCCTCCGAATCGGTGCGTCTAGCGTGAGAAATCAGGAGGGTGGGGATGCCCCATGTACACCAGGACCCCAATGAGAATGTGGCGGTATACGCAGGCAGAGTCCCACTGGTGGCTACAGGGTCTAATTGTGTGTCCTCACGTGTATCTCTGCCACACAGCGTTTTCCTGCTGATCAGGGGCCTTCGCGCTCGCAGAGGCCGTAGTACCTCACTTGACCAGGCTATCTCTTCCGCCATGCACCTGCGCCGCGTTTCCAGTGTCTTCGAGCAGCTACTGGAACAATACTGGGCCGTTCACCTGAATTCGTGACCGTCCTCACGCATATGGCGGAGTACCTCCTGCTCGGTTCACTCGTCTCTCGCTCGTGTCGTGTAGGGCCCCTGTCACTGGTTTTACTCCTTTTTTGTATCTGTGAATCGGGACCACAGTAGCTGCTCTGTTAGGTGTCACATGTGGCTTTCTGATCAGGCCACGGGGTTCGACTCCCTTCTTGTATGGCGCCGCCCACAGTGTCACCCATGTGCCCCTGGCACCTGTCGGGCCACCCCCGGCGCCCATCTGTGGACCACTCACCGCGCCAATGGCACTGGGTCTGGTCCCCTACAGTCGGGTCTTGTCCCCTACAGCCCCTACAGTTGGGTCTTGTCCCCCACAGGCTGTAGGGGACTAGACCCGGTGCCATCGGCGTGGTGAGTGGACCACAGATGGGCGCCGGGGGTGGCCCGACACGTGCCAGGGGCACACGTGGTGAAGTTCATCACTGTTGTCCGCGGCATCACTTTCACTTTCGCCGCGGAGGCTGCATGTCTTCGCTTGTCTTTCCGCAGTATTTAGGGTCCTTCAGGGGCCGTTCTTGGCTCACTAATGCTCCCGCTTCCAACGGACTCTGTTCTCTATCAGTTGCAGTCGCGTTGAATTAATGTTTGAAGGATTATGAAGGATATATTAGGCGTTTGCGAGGAGCTCCTCACCAAGCGGCTAGCTTGCTCAGTGGCTAGCTCCGCTCTCCCACCCATGAGCCTATCTTCCCAACAAATGTGCTTTTCTATGCATTCACCATAATAGCACATTACTAATGAAGTGTGAACTAATTTCTAGTCTCTCAGTCATTATGAAATGAAACACTAACACCACACCTGCCAGAAATCATTTGAGTGCAAGTCATATAAGCCTAAGGACCCTACCTCAACTTTGTCAAGACTACACCCCAGCGACTATGCCAAAGTAAAATTTTCATAAAAAATGGGAAAGGGGCAGTAATGGGTGGGGAGACAGTCCACCTCATTTGTATGCCATAGATTTGCACTAAGGCTCTAACTGGGGTGGTGGGCCTTTAATGCATAGAATATATGGTTTAGAGTGCTCCCTGTCATTTATTATAAGGATATTGCAAATCACAGAGTAGTTCAGTGTCCTTAATGAGAAACGAGGCAGAAGGCAGTGTTACTTTATAAGATCATGGAACTCCTTCGTGACTTGCAATATCCGTATAACGTATGGCAGGGGGTACTTTCATCTTTATAATATATGTCCACACCATAACCTTTCTCACAACCATTTATAACCTCTGTGTGATGTTCTTTCAAATGAAAGAGATGAGATGCTTTTAAACATGAATAACACATTTGGACTCTGTAGTGCAGAGTTAAATCTACCATTAAGCAGTTAGGTATTTGTCACAAAAAGATATTAGGATTGGTTTAGGTTTTGATTTAGTTATGCTGTATGACATGCCTTCCTCCTCACCTTCTGGCCAGGCTGATACTCCACTAGAGTGGCTTTCTGGTTGTACCAGTGTTTTATCACTCCCTGCCTGGCCTCCAAGTTCTCAATGGCTCCTTTCCAGAAGAGCTTCATCTGAGACCAAAGACACAACATGTAGCGCAGAACATCCTCAGGGGTTTCTTGGGAGCTTGTTCTCATCCCTCTTTTACAAGACTGAGGGGTCCATGAACAGGGTGGTCAAAAAGAGGTTTAAAGGGACTGAACGCCACTCCCTTCTAAGGCTGCCCCTTATATGCAAATAGAAGGCATGGCAAGAGGACATCCCACTTATGCCTCATGGGTTCTGGTAGGCCCATAATCATGCAATTCAGGATATTGTTAAATCTTTCAACAAGCCCACTAGTCTGTGGGTGGTATGGAGTGCATAACATATAGGTTGCCACACACTCCTCCTACATGGACTTTATGTAAGCAGACATGAAGTTGGTACCCTAGTCACATACAACCCCCTCGGGGAAGCCCATGTGTGTTAATATGCCAATCAGTGCCCATGTCACTGTGGATACAGTCATCACCTTCAGAGGAAGGTCCTCCTTTTACCATGTGGCATGGTCCACCAAGACCAGGATGAACCATGTTGCCTAGGGCAGCCTTGAGGCTCAACAATGTCTATGCCCTCCCTCTCAAATGGTGTCCCCACTACAATAAATGGAAGGAGGGAGACCTTGTCCTTTGCACCTGACTTCCCACTGGCTTGGCAGGTTATACAGGATTTGTATACTGCATTCAAATCTAGGGTCAATAAAAGTGCCTGTCGGTCAGAGGTTTTGGCCTGCACCAGATGTCCTGCTAGAGGTATGTAGTGAGCCAATGCAAATAGTAACGCTCTGTGTCACTGGTAAAACAACAGCACATGGCTTGCTCTATGCTCGGAGACCTTAGGCTTGCTATATAGGAGGCCATTCTATCTACAAATTAGGTGATCACCAGAAATGTTGCCAGCTGCATGGGCCTCAGCCTGCCACAGTAGACCCTCAAGAATAGGGTACTCCCTCTGCTTTTTGCAGAACTCTGCCTGGGACAGCCCACGCCTTCATTTTGCCACCCAGCCTTCTCAGGTAGGTCCCCTACTGCAGCAATGTTAGTAGCATCACCCAAAGGATCAGCCTCCTCCAGGATCATGAGAAATTCTGAAGTGGGTTTCCATGCCCCTTGCCCTTCCTCTTCTTGGCAGATAGCTGGGCCATTATTCCAGGCTCTAGGCCCTTCTGCCAGATTGCCAAGGACCGTGCGGCCAGGCACACCCACTCAGGCAATCCCAACATCTCCAGGTGAGACCTGAGCCCTAACTCCTTTCAGGTGGTGTGCTCCAGGTCATGCCTTAACGGACAGTCAATGGGCATGGCGGACTAATATCTACCTGTAAGAAACCTGAGACCCCCCCCATTCAAAGGGTACCAGAGCCCCTGGATGGTGGCTTACCTGTTATCTGCTCTCTCAACCTGGTGATGAATATCGGGGACAAGCTGCTTTAAGAACAACAGATGGCTCCAAACAGTAGTCATACGGGCTCCTGTGTCTCTCAGAGCCTCTACCCTCAACCCTCTACCCATCGATGGTGACCCACTGGTATTGTCGGACTTGTGAGCCTTCAGTACCATAACTATGACGCCAAAGGACACTAGGCTAATTTCTGCCTTATTTACAAGGCATGCAAGAACAACAACGGGCATGGCTCGAATCAGTAAGGCTGAGCCCATAAGCAACAGACGCTGCTTTAAGTCTGCGAGCCATCGCCGCAATAAACCACTGGAGCCGTAACAGCAAAAATATGCTTTTCCCGTTGATATCTCGCTGACCCCCGCAGCCGGTAATCAGAAGCGCTTCTTATTGTATCGCACCGAGAAGGACGACCGGTCGTCTTTTCAAAAAAATCACGCAAATAAACGCCGTACCCCGAATACGTTGGATACAACCCTAAGGAACAAGCTTCTCAGAGGCACATCAAGTGGCTATCCCGACTTGACCTTCAGCTCCAGTTGCTTTTCTTCAATTGAACCTTCAGACAAACGACATCAACCCATACTTCTGTCCATTTTTACCACCGCAACCAGTATTACGATTGTGGCAGTTCATTTCCTCTGCATGAGAAAGAAGACTGTTCAATAAATACTTTTTATTGAAAACCCCCGTCTCTCTATTTCTCTGCACCTCTGGTGAAACGAAGCATGCACGATTGACTTAGTGAAATAACTATCTATTGTTTCAGCGATTCTAGAGATACATTTCCTATTCTTGGGAAACAAAGTTGTCATGTTTATGCGGTTATCAGAAACGAATCCCTTCTTGTGTATTCGAGAAAGTTTCTAGTGATTTCTGAGCCAGCTGGCACTCACAATTAAGTCTAGTATATTCTATAGAGACCTAGTATACCTAAGTCCTACGTCAAATCTATAGGATATATTATTCCAATGCGCAGAGCCTATTGGGAATATAGGAACTACACTACATGGCGCCCAGCGTTTGGTAAGGCGATAATGTAACGCTAGATACTAGAGTAACTCAGTCGTGCTTTTCACACAGACCCCTTTTTCTCATAAAATACTCCAAAAGACATCTGAAGAGGGTAAAAAAGGATATAATATCCACCAAAACTGAGTAGGACGAAAATCCTATGTATTAGTTTTTGGTTTGTTCAATGTTGAAGGATACAGTGTTCCAAAATATTGTGCACCTAATCTTTGTTTCCTTGAAACTTGCTCTGCAAACTTTCGGTCAACAAAATGACGGAGAGTGACGACGAAAGGGAGGCAGTCTTAGACGATACAAATCCCCAACAAAATAACCCGGATGCTATACTCATCCGGCAAATATAAGGAAAACAATCATTATAAAACATATAGAAAATGGAGTATCATCGAGAGGTGGTAAAGTAATATTTGTTATAGAGGCACATGAACATCGGCAGACAGAGGTATTCTATTCATGGATCCTGTTTCCTGCAGCAAATGCAGTAACACACGAGTTCCACTACTACAAAGTAGAGGAACCTCCAGCGGAATACGTTCCTTTCGAGGACGTTGAAATTCCACTAAGTTACCAAGAGCATCAGCTCTGGTTTAATGGCACCCTACATTATCAAAATCACATTACCAGGCTCGCTCCACTAGGTAGACCAGGAGCAACAAGGCCGGTATTAGCCAGCTATACACCACATCCTGACATTGAAAGAATGACAGGTCCAGAATTATTAGCTCAGCTAAAACACATAGACAATTGGTTCAATTTGTCATGCGGACTGTAACAGTCCAACCTATTATAAGGATTCCACAGCACACCCCTCATCAGGGGAACACAAACAAAATTACACCACACACTATACAGTCAGTAATCGGTAAATTACCTGCAAAACAAGAACAAATTCCGTTCTGGTTAGCCCAAAAAATTACTCAAATAGAGGCAGTATTCCCTGATAGTACACCTCATGAGAAACACAGAATTCTGACAATCTGTTTACCAATGGGGATGGCACCACACGAGAAGGACTGTGACACTTGGGGTACAGTCTTTGCTTCAATCTACACAAAAACACATGGTGTTCCGTCCGGTAATACCATACGTACTAATACAGATTCAAAATGAATACGGACCAGAACCTGCCTTAAATCTTGGTATGAAGCTACTGAAAGATTTCAAACAGGTCTCGGCTATATTGTTAGCCAACATTAAAGGTGAAGCAGCATCTGTGGCATTCCGCCAAAAGCTAAAGGAAACAGATATTATTGGGCAACCATATGAGCTTGCCAGAATTATTGAAAAATCCTATGAAGAACTAGGTACAGATAGTTTGGGTGGGAAACTAGTACAACCCCAACTAACTGAAAATCCAGAAAAAGTTTTTATAAAAAATAATCTCACTACTCCTAAGAAGAAGTGGGAAAACACCAAACAGACACTTCCTAAAGAGAAGCGTTCCCAGTCCAGAGGAAGGTCTCCTCAACAGGAGCCCTCTGAAAAGAGATATAACCTTAGAAATAAGGATAATTTGAGAAAACCTGATAGATATCAAGATATTGATACACGTTTCTCTCGTACCTTCCATACTTCCACGCAGAAATCCTAAAGAAGAGGACGATCAGAACAAAAAGAAGAACGCGTGACGTCCAAAGACGAACAGCGCATTCCAAAAAATAACAAAACTCAATTCACAAAGAAGAAGGTAGCAAGTCTAAAGATCAGACATGCCGAGGATCTTGAGGACACAACTTAAGAACAGGGAGTGGGCCCAGACAATGCTAGACAGCGCAGCGCAGCAGAGGTCACCATAGCTCGCAAGATCCTGAAGTATCATCTGGAGACAGTGGACTTGTTTCCTTCCCAGTAAAGAATTGGCTTGGTAGTTTGGTCTGCCCTGTTCCCATGATGCACTGGGCCAGGGCCAGACTAATTTGCATGTAGCCAGGTTCTGAACTGGGATGGTGCAGTGAGCTAAAAAACGGTGATGGATCAATCCCTGATCTTTTGACTGGGTAGGAGTGTTCTGCTTAATTCAGATACTCTGTCCATCACCACCCCCGTTTTTGAATCGTTTTAGCCACCATAAGTGTGGAAGGGTATACTCAGATGTGAGTCCCTTGCTCATTGCACCATCAGGATTCAAGCAAGCCTGGCCGAAGATGGCTGCAATGCCAGAAACCGGTCCCCGGAAGCTTGTTTCCTTCCCAGTAAAGAATTGGCTTGGTAGTTTGGTCTGCCCTGTTCCCATGATGCACTGGGCCAGGGCCAGACTAATTTGCATGTAGCCAGGTTCTGAACTGGGATGGTGCAGTGAGCTAAAAAACGGTGATGGATCAATCCCTGATCTTTTGACTGGGTAGGAGTGTTCTGCTTAATTCAGATACTCTGTCCATCACCACCCCCGTTTTTGAATCGTTTTAGCCACCATAAGTGTGGAAGGGTATACTCAGATGTGAGTCCCTTGCTCATTGCACCATCAGGATTCAAGCAAGCCGGGCCGAAGACGGCTGCAATGCCAGAAACCGGTCCCCGGAAGCTTGTTTCCTTCCCAGTAAAGAATTGGCTTGGTAGTTTGGTCTGCCCTGTTCCCATGATGCACTGGGCCAGGGCCAGACTAATTTGCATGTAGCCAGGTTCTGAACTGGGATGGTGCAGTGAGCTAAAAAACGGTGATGGATCAATCCCTGATCTTTTGACTGGGTAGGAGTGTTCTGCTTAATTCAGATACTCTGTCCATCACCACCCCCGTTTTTTAATCGTTTTAGCCACCATAAGTGTGGAAGGGTATACTCAGATGTGAGTCCCTTGCTCATTGCACCATCAGGATTCAAGCAAGCCGGGCCGAAGACGGCTGCAATGCCAGAAACCGGTCCCCGGAAGCTTGTTTCCTTCCCAGTAAAGAATTGGCTTGGTAGTTTGGTCTGCCCTGTTCCCATGATGCACTGGGCCAGGGCCAGACTAATTTGCATGTAGCCAGGTTCTGAACTGGGATGGTGCAGTGAGCTAAAGAACGGTGATGGATCAATCCCTGATCTTTTGACTGGGTAGGAGTGTTCTGCTTAATTCAGATACTCTGTCCATCACCACCTCCGTTTTTGAATCGTTTTAGCCACCATAAGTGTGGAAGGGTATACTCAGATGTGAGTCCCTTGCTCATTGCACCATCAGGATTCAAGCAAGCCGGGCCGAAGACGGCTGCAATGCCAGAAACCGGTCTCGGAAGCTTGTTTCCTTCCCAGTAAAGAATTGGCTTGGTAGTTTGGTCTGCCCTGTTCCCATGATGCACTGGGCCAGGGCCAGACTAATTTGCATGTAGCCAGGTTCTGAACTGGGATGGTGCAGTGAGCTAAAAAACGGTGATGGATCAATCCCTGATCTTTTGACTGGGTAGGAGTGTTCTGCTTAATTCAGATACTCTGTCCATCACCACCCCCGTTTTTGAATCGTTTTAGCCACCATTGGTGTGGAAGGGTATACTCAGATGTGAGTCCCTTGCTCATTGCACCATCAGGATTCAAGCAAGCCGGGCCGAAGACGGCTGCAATGCCAGAAACCGGTCCCCGGAAGCTTGTTTCCTTCCCAGTAAAGAATTGGCTTGTTAGTTTGGTCTGCCCTGTTCCCATGATGCACTGGGCCAGGGCCAGACTAATTTGCATGTAGCCAGGTTCTGAACTGGGATGGTGCAGTGAGCTAAAAAACGGTGATGGATCAATCCCTGATCTTTTGACTGGGTAGGAGTGTTCTGCTTAATTCAGATACTCTGTCCATCACCACCCCCGTTTTTGAATCGTTTTAGCCACCATAAGTGTGGAAGGGTATACTCAGATGTGAGTCCCTTGCTCATTGCACCATCAGGATTCAAGCAAGCCGGGCCGAAGACGGCTGCAATGCCAGAAACCGGTCCCCGGAAGCTTGTTTCCTTCCCAGTAAAGAATTGGCTTGGTAGTTTGGTCTGCCCTGTTCCCATGATGCACTGGGCCAGGGCCAGACTAATTTGCATGTAGCCAGGTTCTGAACTGGGATGGTGCAGTGAGCTAAAAAACGGTGATGGATCAATCCCTGATCTTTTGACTGGGTAGGAGTGTTCTGCTTAATTCAGATACTCTGTCCATCACCACCCCCGTTTTTGAATCGTTTTAGCCACCATAAGTGTGGAAGGGTATACTCAGATGTGAGTCCCTTGCTCATTGCACCATCAGGATTCAAGCAAGCCGGGCCGAAGACGGCTGCAATGCCAGAAACCGGTCCCCGGAAGCTTGTTTCCTTCCCAGTAAAGAATTGGCTTGGTAGTTTGGTCTGCCCTGTTCCCATGATGCACTGGGCCAGGGCCAGACTAATTTGCATGTAGCCAGGTTCTGAACTGGGATGGTGCAGTGAGCTAAAAAACGGTGATGGATCAATCCCTGATCTTTTGACTGGGTAGGAGTGTTCTGCTTAATTCAGATACTCTGTCCATCACCACCCCCGTTTTTGAATCGACTTGAATGAATGTATTCAAGTTGAAACTGCCGACGCCAGGGTTAGTGTACCCCATAAGTTATATGAAGAAACACTCCGAATGGAGGGGGACATAACTAGGAAAATAAAGGTACTCTTTTGGGAGAAGCTATCTAAGGGTTATAACATTCTTCTAGCTGAACAAGACTGGCCACCTGAATTTGTCAAGGAGTGCCCACATGGCGAAGAGATAATTATGCCAGCCTTCTCAAATCACATTCCAATTCATAAAAAATACACATATGCCAGAAAATGGGCTGTAGCCCAGGCTCCAGCATTATACAAAAATCACATAGGATGGGATGAGGACTCTCCTCATCATAAAATCCAGTTAAAAACTCAACCTACTGCACAAAGGCAGTATCCAGTTAAGCAAGAAGCCAAAAAACAAGTCAGGCAGATCTTAGATCAACTTGAATACCAAGGGGTGATTGAAACATGCACCTCATCTATGAACAATCCTTTGTTTCCTGTCTCCAAGCCAGGCAATACATATCGTCTAGTTTTGGACTACAGATACTTAAACTCTTATATAAATACTTATACTTAAAAAACTTTTGCAGTACAAAATGCACATAGTGCAGAACTGATGAATAATATCGTGCGGAAAAAATATAAAACCACATTAGATATTTCTAATGGTTTCTTCTGTCAAAACATTGCACCAGAAAGCAGGTACTGGACCCCTTTCTCAATAAAGGGGACACAGCGACAATTGTACCGTCTCCCCCAGGGATTCAAGAATAGTCCAGGGTTATTCTCAGCCAGAGTAACAGAGTTACTACAAACATATGATGATGAGGCATTATCTTATGTCGATGACATCTATCTTACAGACGATGATTTGGACATGCACTTGAACAGAATGAAAACCATAATACTGGGATTCGCTTCTGAAGGGTACAAATTCAATTTTAAGAAATCACGAATTGCCCACCTCAACGTCCTATTCTTAGGATACAAGTTATCAAGTGAAGGCAAAAGCCTGGCAGTCAACTTTCTAGAAAAATGTGCGCTGCTTCAACCTCCAAAAATGCTGAAAAACTTACAGTCAATTCTAGGTTTCCTGAATTGTGGTAGAACTTATGCTCTAAATTACACAGACCTCTCTACGAACTAATAAAACCTGATTTCAAATCAACTAATTAGACTCAAGAACACACAGAAATTTTGCGTTCAGTGCAAACTGACATGTTAACAAAAGCACAGTTACAAACACGCAACAACGTGTGCAATCTTGTAATCCGAATCATCCCAGGGAGATGCAGATTCACATACCTAACCTTTAATGAAGGTGAAAAGGTACCAATAGCATCCAAATCACTCCTGTACACACAAGCTGAAATGAAATGTACTTCTACAGAGAAGATTCTGACATCGGTTCAAACTGCAGTAGCAAAAGAGAGAGCTCTTGCGCAGGGTAAGCGCATAATGTTCGTTACACCTGTACCTGCCTTAGAGGCTGTGACAAAAACGAGCATTCCAAATGCTAAGGCTTTACATCCAATACAATGGATACAATGGGTTAACTCTCTTGCTGCAACAGATGTTGAATACGTTTTTGACCCATACTTGAAGACACAAGAATTTCTCCAATACGAACAAGAATGTCCTCTTCCGACTGAAATTCTGCCGCTAGAACATTACGGATGTATAATCTATACAGACAGATCAGCACAGCCCGCAATTGGGGGTAAACAAGCCTATAGTGCTGCGTGCGCCATTGTTAAATGTTGCTGGCGCAAAGGTAAATTTCGTCCTATGGTCACAAAAACTCAATCACTCGGAGACTGTACAGCTCAGCGAGCTCAACTACAAGCTTTCAAGATGGCGCTGGAAAATACCGATCGCGAATTCCCCACAGTTATAGTGTGCGATTTGTATTACTGCGTCCATTCTTACAATGAATATCTGCAGAACTGGGTTCAAAACGGTTTCAAAGACGCAAAAGGTGGCACAATTAAGCATAAAATGCTCTGGGAACAAGTAGTTCTATTACAGAAAGAACTACAAAAGACTCACATGATTCATACACTTGAGTCATCAGCGTGACGGCGTTCACGTTGCAGGGAATTCATTGGCTGATGACGAAGGCAGCTGTGCAAACGGCTTCCGTAGCTGCAATCACTCGTTCAAAAACAAAAATAGACAGCGAAATAATGCAAGATGTCACCGCTTCAGTAAAAGACAGTGGTAAAACACTCCCGAAAGGCCTTCCAGTAAAGTACTCTGGAGCCCTGTGCATATGCAGAGCTTCATCATGTTCAGCAAACCATGTATCAATGTCTCACCCATCACATATCCAGGCACCAGGTCTTTGGAAATGTGGACCCTTTTACCTCCTCTAGGCACTTCTGTAGTGCTGCCATCATCTTCACTGGACTCTGCAAGCTTCTTTACCTGCAAATCCAGTTCTTTCTGATTCACTTCATGAGCCACAAGGGCCTTTTTCTCTTAGTAGATGAACGTCTTCTCCGTCAGGAACCTGGCGGAACCTACTTCCTACCTGATCCCCGGTTTTTCCTCTGCAGCAGCCAGTTTCAAAATGGCCAGCTGTAGTTTGAGCTCACTTTCAGCCCTTCTGTCCGCTTGGTCCTCAGGGGTCAGGTTGCGGGAGCATATACTACTTCTTGCTCTGTATCCAGCAGGGGACCATACTCATGAGAATTTTAAATAAATACATTTTGATGTCATATTATAGTAAGGTATTTTTTACTTTACACAAATCACTGAGTGGCACGGCACTAGTACTGGATCCAACAGCTGAACACCAATGTAAGAAATGTGGTAAGTAGTTGAGAGTTGTGAGAGCCCCATTCAAATATCAAACACAATCTTTGTCAGAGTGAACCACAAAAGTTACTAAATAAAGCTATGCCTAACCATCTAGTAACTTGGCAGAAAATCAGGCAAGCTTAACTGAGAGGCAATATGTAAAGTATTCATGCAGCACTCGCGCAGTCATAAAGCAAAAGCACAACACATACAGTAAATTATAATAAACAAAATGACACCAAGTAGAAGCGGAGTTATGAATTTTTATAGTTTCAGGTGAAAATAGTCCCAAGCAAAACAAATGGTCAGTCACAGTTATCTGGTCACACTGGAGCTGGTTAAAGTCAAAGGTTTAGGCTGACCACAATGGAACTTGATTAAGATACAGGGACCAGATTTGTCCCAGTTGACTGTTTAGCTTCTACCTAGTCCAGTTCCATGCAAGGAGCCTCGGCTGAGCTTTACATTGGTGGGGGCTGTTAGGACATTGTTTTCGGCACAAAGAGCTTGTCACCGGTTAGAGTTTGACCGTAAGAAAATCATTGTTGACACGAAGAGCAGTTTGCCGGTCAGAGCTTCACATTGACAAGAGATGCAGTTGGTTGTGGCTGATGGAAAGAGTTTAGAAAATCTGGATTTTCACTTGGAGTCCAGTTCTTTCAGTTTTGAGGTAGGAGGAGTACACTCTGACACCTGCCAGTAGTCTGAGACCTCAGGAGGTACCTATTGGTGGTCAGGACTCACTCCAGCAGAAGCCAGCAGCAGGATCCAGGCAAGTCCAGTTGGTCCTGATCATCATGAAGCTTGTTGTGTCCCTGTATCTCAAAAAGGAAGTCAGCCAACTGCTCCTTGGAGACACTTCTGGTATGATGTGTTCAAGGCAAGTATTCCAACTTTTAGCATTTCATTTACAGGCCATGAGAAAAGCAAAAGTCTAGGGGAATACCACAAAACCGTTACGACACCTTGTGCAGTTATTATAGAATTAGAGCTGGCTTTGTGCTCACCACCTTACAATTTAATGGTTTTCTTGTCTATCTCAGTTCCCTGCTCCTGATTCGATGGCTTTCCTCCCTATTTTTGCTTGCTTTTGTTCTGCTCAAGGAGCACTTTGGTCAATTGATGGGATGAGTTGTTTCTTTTCACTGTTGTTGGCTTGATTAAAATTTCTTTTTTCAGCATTTCAGAGATTGCATTGCTTTTCTTGTAATCTCCCATCTTGCTCCACCTTACATTCCTGCCTTCATGAACTCTCCTCCTGCTCGCTCCATTTGTTTCCTGGTCCCCTATCCAACTCTCTGGGGCATATTTACTAGGATGTGGTGGAGTGCTGCGTTAGCCACCTTAGCTTAACGCCACGCTTCACCACTTCCAAAATGAAGAGCTGCCCATATTTACAACGATACTGTGCTGCCCAGCATTTCCCGCTGCGCTGGAACTAATTTTAGGTGCCCAGCCCCAACTCAGACACCCTTGCACGGTAGTGCAAGGGTGCCTGCATTGTAGGGGAAGATTACATATGTGCAGGAAGTTGTGTCTTCCTGCACATAATCTGAAATGGTATTTTGAAACTTCTATGTGTGCTACTTAAAGCAGCACACATAGAAATTGCAAAACTTCTTTTTTTATTGATTGTTTATGTGCAGGAAGGGTCACCTTCCTGCACATAAAACATGTTTCCATATGTGCTGCACAACGCAGCATACATAGAAACAGCAAAAACGAGGAGAAATTAAACATTTCTCCTCATTGCGCCTGTTTAAAACAAGGTTTTCCCTGGTCTTAATTTTGGCGCTACCCCATATTTACGCTGCGCTTGTAAATATGGGGCAATGTCAAAATCAATGGGTGTTGTGGTGGATCGCCCACCACAACACCCATTGCCCTCCCCTTTCACGGTAAGTATAGTGTGAAAGGGTGCCTTATTTACAATGTAGTGTTAAGCCATGTTAAGTGGCTTACCGCTGTATGGTAATCTCCTATGTAGTGGGTTTTATCGGAACAATTTGTAATGTACTGAGAATGTTGGTTCAGCTGTGTTCTATGAAACAGCAGTTGCTGTGGGGCACAGGTTGGAGGTTACTGATGGACGAAGATGTACTGGGAATTAAGGAAGGTGGGAAGATATGGTCTAACTGTAAAGAGAGAAAAATGCCAGTTACGGAAGGAGAAGGTGTCTAATCGAGATCTCTGCAGAAGGCATTAAACCTAAAAAAGTATTGTGATACACCACAGCCTGAGGACAAGGAACAATTGGAGTCTTTCTTAGTGCTTACTGCATACTGTTCCAAATTTGTTTCCAACTTTGCTGATGTGGTTGAATCTATGAGGATTTTACTAAAAAAAAGGGGAGGAGTATGTGTGAGGAACAAATTGTGATGCTGCATTTGCTACAATCAAACTGTCTCTTGCCACTGCACCTACACTGGGGCATTTCGAAGTTACAAAAAAACCTACTGTGACAACTGATGCCAGTAATGTGGGTTTAGGCGCTGTTGTGACACAGAAAGTGCATTATGAGGAGAAGATTATTGGTTTTGCCTCACAAAGGTTGCAAGGAGCTGATTTGTCTTATTCAGCCATCGAGAAGGAGGCACTGGCTTGCTGTTGGGGCTTGAACCATTTTATATACTATCTTAGTGGTTTGTCCTTTACACTTAAGACCGATCACAAGCCATTGTTATATTTATTTAAGTGTGGTAGAGGTCTTGAATAATTCCCCGCATTTCCATGTGGTTGCTATCTGTAACTGACTTCAATTTTGGTGTGGAATTTGTCAGAGGAAACACAAATGTGGTGGCTGATTGTTTGTCTCGTTTGCCTGTGACTGAAGAAGAATATGTGTTATTCTTGGACAATTTTGTCAGTCCTGTTGCTGAGGAGTTAGCTTTGGGAAAAGATGAGTGGTATGATGCCATTCTGAATGATGATGATGATGAGTACAAGCAATTGAAGGTTCTGATTAGCAATTGATTGCAGGAGTTGAATTCTCTTGATGAGTCCTTAAAGCAATATCTTGTGGTCAGAGATGAATTGAGTGTTCATGGGGATAAGGTTTTGCGATGTAGCCGCTTTGTGCCTCCAAGGATGTTGAGGAGTAGAATTATGAAGATTGTTCATGAAGGCCATTTGGGAAGGAGTTTAACAAAGAAAAGGTTGAAGCAAATTTTTTAGTTGCCAAATATGAACAAGGAGGTTGAGAGAGTGGTCAGGGATTGTATTGCTTGTAGCAATTGGCGATAAGTGCAAAGTGGTTAGGCAACCACCGTTGGAATGTATAGAACTTCGTACTCGTCCATGGGAAAGATTGACTTTGGATTTTGTCGGTCCTTTGGATAAGTTGGGCATAAGAGACAGGTTTTTGTCAGTTCTTGTGGATTACCATAGCAAGTGGTTTGTGGTCAAGTCTATGAAAGAAATCATGAGTAAGGGTGTGGTGGAAATGTATGAGGGAGTTTTCTTGGAACAAGGTGCAAGTTTATGATAACAGTGTGCAACTTGTTTCTACGGTCATGACAAGCTTCCTTGAGAGTCTTGGCATTAAACCTGATAGAGTGGCATTGTTTAGGCCACAGGCCAATGGATTAGTGGAGATGGTCAATAGAATCATCATGGAGAACATCCAGTTGTCTTTGGCCAATGGTCTTGCATGGAAGAATGACTTGGAAAAGATGATCTGGGCTCATAGTTACACCACATTCTGTGACGGGCGTGTCTCCATTTGTGGCTCTCAAGGCTAGGGAACCTGCAACGAAGGAATCACCTGTGTGGTTGTGTTAAAATAATCAAGTGTTGTTGAATCGTGATTGTATGTCTGCAAAGGCAACGGAGTCCCAGATGTGAAATAAGATGGTTTATGATAACAGGAAAGGAGTGAAGGACTTGGATTTGAGTTGTAGTGACTGGGTGGTGATAAGGAAGTCAGGTCTCCTGAAGAAAGGGGAAAGTAAGTTTTCTTAACTTCAAAAGCTGGTTAAGGTAAAAACCTCTGTTGTTCAATTGAGTGATGGAAGGATTTTGAGTAAAGGGAGCTTATGTAAGGTCAGATGTCCTAGCTATCCTGCCCATGCTTTCCATTCATGATCTTGTTATTCATTTTGTATGTATATGATTCACTTGTATTGCCTGTGTTTGAATTTGCGTTTTCTCTATTGTATTTCTTGTTGTTATGATAATAATCCACATTTATCGGGAAGATTAAGCAAGCTATTGCCCATAGTCATATGGTGCTGGGCTAATTTGCTGCCGGCGATCGAACTGTGATCTCCAGATTTCAGCGTCAGTCACCCTGGCCACAGCGCCACACCTCTCCCTCTGATAAGGGGAATATATATGGTAATCTCCTATGTAGTGGGTTTTACCTGGACAATTTGTGATGTAATGAGAATGTTGGTTCAGCTGTGTTCTATGAAACAGCAGTTGCTGTAGGACAGTAGCTGGAGGTTATTGATTGAAGAAGATGTACTGGAAATAAAGGAACTACAAAACCATCTTTCATGTCAGTGTAATTACTACACCATGACTTGTAAATAAGGCGAAGCCCCTATCATCACCTCAACGTCAGAAAAAGTAAGTTGTGGTGGAGATAGGGGCTTGTAACAATGCTCTTCTGTTTTTAAAATGTATTGTTTTTTAAATGTAATGTCTTTTTTTCCATAAGGCCTTTGCACTCTATATGTTTCTTTCCACTGCCTCATGCAAGTCTGCTGCTTTGCATTACACTGCCGCTCAAACCGCTTCTGTTTAAAAAAAAAAGTGCTAGTGGTCTCCCAGCTTACTGTTTTATTGCTCCTACACACTTTATTCTTTCTTTTTAGTTTTGCGTTCTAAAACAGCTATCAGCCATGTTTGAATGATAAATTAAAAAAAAGAAATGTATGCAGGTGTAAGCACACGCACTGAGGCCATCGTGAACCACTACATTTTTTTTTCAAAAGAACTATAGATGGCAGAAAGATAGCAGCTGTGCATACTCATGCCATAGTGGCCATTTTGAAGGAAGCGCAAAAGAAACCACAGACAAGCATTTGCAAAACACCTTTTAATCGTTAGACCTATTAGCTTTGTTAATGACTGTCTTCTATGTAGTGAATCTGTAGTAGCACTCAGGGGCATATTCAGTCCCTAGAGAATACCAGTAGTATGAGTTGCTCATTTATACCTTCAAAATATATAAAAAATCAATACATTTCCCTCCATTATTTTTAGACCGTTATTTTCTAATATGTGGATATTTTAGGTCTCGTGATGTTGCTGAAGTTATTGTGAAAATAAATTTCATTCCAAATTCGATCACCATCGAAAAGAAAAACTGCAAAATGGAGAACAAAGACACGGTGTGCATCAACACCACAGTTTGCTTTGAAGTCAATCTCAAATCGAAGGAAAACAAGAATGAATTGTTTGGTAAGAACATTTGACTTAAAATTCACATTATGAGCATCCTTTAAGTTTTACACCTCTTTTGTGTTGGTTGTTTAATAATAGGTTTTACTATTCTCATTAATCAGATATGCAATACAGATTGACACTGGACTCAGACAGACTATTGTCTCGCAGCTTTTTCAAAGACTCCCAGGAAAGAAAAATTCAAAAGAATATCACTGTCGGAGGAATGACCTGTGTTAAACATGACTTCTACATGTTGGCAAGTAAATCATTTGCAAAAGCTACGGAAGATTTGCTCATTTGTGGATATGTTGAATGATTTGTATGCACAACAGAGAAAGGGGACCACAGAACACCTCTTATTGAAATACAATTTAGAATTTAAATTGTTAAACAGTCTTTGCTGTTGTCTTTACTAAATCCTTTGTTGGGTGACTGTTAACAAGGATTTAACCTTTACACTTGAGCTTTGTATAAATAAATGGACGTTCATATATTTTATGCCACTTAGATGATATATGAAAACATATTTGCCACCGAAAGCAAAGTTGCATAAAAATAAAAAAGCATTAATAATGAACGAACTAGAAGCATATACCAAAAAAAGCCTAGCAGTTGCATATCACGCATCTTAAAAAGTGTTGTAGTAACATATGAATCTTAGGGACAAGAACTTATTTGATGCCTAGGATATAAATACCAAGGCTACTTCCAAAGTGAGGTAATGGTGAGGTGCACAGTAGCCTATAGTTCTATTTATCGTATCAAAAGTGCTCAGACTGGAAAACCAATTCAACAATGTGGCAGGTAATTTGCTTCTGATCTGTTAACAGGCAGGCAGTGGCTTAGTTGGTACTCGGTTACTGAAGTTTGTATTGATTATTTTTTAGTTGAGTATTTCAATGAGAAGTAGTGTGAAGCGATTATATGAAACTATTCATAGGAACAAAAATAATTTGATGCTAACAGAAGGGACTGTTATGGTAGTGAAATAAACATTAACAAGTGACAATAGTAGTTGCAACCAATATTATTATATATTAAAGTGGAAGTATTGTTTATAGTATTCTCTGTGCATGGGACGTCAACTAGAACTGCCAGTGGATTTAAGAGAACTCTTTAACTTAAAGGAGGTAGTGATGTATGGCTCCTTTGATGGTGCTCAATGTTGTGTCTGATTGTAAGACGGGGGGAAATTGCTTAGAAGACACCAAGGCCCCCACTATGAGTGGCCAACAGTGGTGTTCCCTGGATGAGGGTGAAGATTTAGGGTGTATCATTCTGGGCTGTTCTCAGTTTCCTGGTGTCCCTCGGACAGGTATTATCCGGTCTGTAATGTTCTGACCCAATAATTCCAAGCACGAAGGCACAGGGCCAGATGTTGAAGTGAAGCTGTGGGGGCAGCAGGCAGCTGCTGCTCCGAGCCATGACCAGGGCATTAAAGGTAGAATGATGGGAGCAGCGAACGTACCCCACTCACCTGCTCTTCACTCACACGCCACGCCCCCATCAGCACTCACGTCACGGACCGGCAAACAGCCATTGCATATGCTACATGCAAGGATTGTTCTATTTGTAATCAGCCAGTTAAAATAATATACAATTGTTCTGTCGTATATACTTATCTATCAACAGTTCATCCTTGTTAAAATGTGCATTACTAGACTGTTCTAATGTAGCCCATGCTATTACTTTGGATACATCCACAGCAGTCATGGAGGGATTCCTCTCTATTCAAACTACACAGACTTCTGATTTGTGTATTTTAGGGGTTCATGTCTGTATTGTTGAAGAGGATATCCTTCTCCTGCAGAATTTCCTCAGTCACCTAAAGTATTTTCTTAAACTTACCAACCTCTTTTTAACTATAAGGAGGTAGCCTTGATTGTGGACTGTGGTTATGGACTAATTCTATTCCTTTTGGTATGAACACTGCCAGGGTTGAAACCTATCCTGCATCAGTTACTTCTTCAGTATTGCACTGGCCTTATTGACATTTTATAAGTTCAATGTGTTCAGTGGGCCTACTGCAAGAGCTGCTTGATCAGCAGGCTCCTGCTGTAAGTCATCTTGCCAATGGCAACAAACTTTGAACTCTGCTGATAATTTGATGTCCAAACCTCATCTTAAATTGCACTGAAATTAGTTTATTCAGTCAAGAATGTAAGAATCTTTTCTCTGTGGTGCTCCTAATATTTTTTCATTTGGAGTAGAAGCTGTTATGGATTGCTTATTCCATCTGGATGAACTTGAATAACCATACTATGTTCATGCAAGCTAATTGCACTCATTTCTGCTTCAGTAGTTCAGGAGGGACATCATTGAGGCAGACTTTTTTACTCCGGGCCATTTCTTGTCTTGTACGGAGAAGATTTATAGAACCTGCCAGTATTTAGTTTGTGGTAACTGTGAGTGCCGCTTGAATAATAATCATTGACATAGCCAGTAGGTCTCGCCTTTCGAACCTTATAAGTGTTGAGCCATGCAGCATATTATCCTGGGTGCTCTGCCACCAGGGATTGAAGAGCTATACAATTACTATACAGTCGGCTATGCAGTGTGATTCAGGAATATATGCTTGCCTCAGGAAACATTTATGGACACATTCCAAGGCTTTTTAATACACAGACAGAAAGACAAGTTTCTCGATGCAAGTCAACAGTACTATATCATCACTAGAGTATTGAACATCCTATGGAGAAAAGCAGTGAAGTACTTTCCAATTGTGGAGACGTCACATCCCACCTCCCCCAGGCCTCTATTCACCAGGCGCCCTTCTCCAGAGTTTTCCATTCAAAACACTGGTTGCAACATCCATTTACCAGCAGGTCCCTGGCGTCGCCTCATGTCCTAGCCCCCTGAGTATAGTAGCACTGGACATAGCAACAACAACTAAATGCTCCCATTTGTCAGATAGAGGGAAATAATGAATAAACAGTGATGACGTCAGCATCACATAATCTCCACGCAACCAACAAAAAATAATAACCTGACCTTGTGTAATGTAACTGTCACTTTTGTAAAGCGCTCCAATACCTTTGGGTCAGTTGAGTTTGTGCCCCATAAAAATTCCCCCCAAAATGTATCTGACATTGTGTAATGTAATTAGCGCACATGTAAAGCACTCCAACACCTTGAGGTGACTCAATTTCATATTGTGTAAACAAGCGTCAGAGAAAATGTGACAGGAGTTGCCCAAGCTTTGCCCTTAACTGTGCTGCAAGGTTGGGCTGCTGAAGATCCAGTGACCAGGGCTCACTAAAGCAACAGACAGCAACGTGGGATAGGTGTGGTAGATATCCTTACACTTTGAAGTCAGAGAAAATTTGAGAGACGATTCAGAAAGTAGCATCTGAAGTGTCTGAAATTTCATTTTGGTATTTAAACAGGACAGGTAGATTAAGTGTCAGGAGCCGAAGCTGAACCACCGAATGCAGGCAAACAGTAACACGCGCAGGAATCAAAGAAAAGAATAGTCCCACAAATTAACATATAAACATAGAAATGTAATGTTATCAGTAATGGGGCAGTGTGCTGTGGGAGGAAACCAAACACAAAAAGGAGTTACAAAGAGGAAGAACTAACCCCTAGCAAGCAAGCATTGTGGAATGGCAATCGAGGAGACGAATGAAAAGGCAATGGGAAGGCTGTATGCTCACAGAGTAAATATAGCTTATCTCGAAAAGTCAGCGCATGTGCTGCCTGGGCTCAACCTAAAAAGCAGAAACAATGAGAGTGAAACAGACGCACATAGACTTTGCTTGGATTATTCTGTCATTTTCGTGGTAAAAGGTACAAACATCAGCACTGTGTAAATACAATTTGTGCTGCATCATTTTTGCATCTGATTTTTTACATAACTCCAAGGTCATGTGCGCAAATAGGACTTATTATTCCAAACTGTGACTAAACCATTCTTTGTGAAAGAATTGTAATTATAATTTGTATGGTCAACACCGCACAAATCAAATTTAGGGCCACGTGTACACAGGTTTTTTTCCAGTCGCAAATGGTCTGATTCACATAATTGGTCCGTTTGTGACAGGAAAAATGCATTTTCCTAAGTACCAAACCTATTTTGCACTTCAGTACTCTATTATCGAATTGCAAATGGGGTTAGCGATTCGGTAGCAGGAAGGGGAATGGTAAGGACATCCCTTCCTAATAGAGACACACAGTGCTATGTACAAATGTTTTGTGACTGAAATGCAGTTGCAAAACATTCACATTTTACCGCCTTCTTCGAGTAGGTGGTAACCCATTCACAAACAGGAAGGGGACCCAGGGGACCCCTTTCCCTTAGTGAATGCATGTGAAAATATTTTTTCAGAGATAGTCCCACTCTTAAAAAATTAAACTGTAAGGAAACAGGCTGCATTTAAAGATAAAATCATTGCTTTATTTAAAAGCAGATTCCGACATGGTGGTCTGCGGTATCCAGCAGGCCACCATCAATGTGTTTTTAGTGATTCCCAAGGGGTCATAAATTGCGACCAACTTCATGAATATTAATGAGGTAGGTCAATTGCGACCAAATGAGGAATCGCTAAATGTGTCAAAGACACATTAGTACGTAGGTGTTTGCGATTTCCTAATAACAAATTGCAAAAATTCACTATAAGGAAATCGCAAAAGGAAACCTATGTACATGTGGCCCCTAGTTAGGTCAAACTGAAGAACATTACATGAGTACAATGGCTGCTAATTCTTGTACATGTGGAATTTTCTGCAGGATGCACCAATCCCACAAGCTATTCCCGAATTTCCATTTTTGGTGTGAAAACCTGGAGTTAGAGTTGTATATATACCAAACATGGCAAATACCTCTTGTCCCGGTTGGTGGTATTTACTGAGTGTGCTCTTAATCTAGACCTCAATGATTATTTTAAGATAGTTTACAATGCAGTTAAACTTTCTCTTCCTTTACCAAAGTTTGTGCCACCACTAATACAAAGCAACACCACTTAGCACTAACCATGTGAGCCTCTCCAGTGGAAACTAAGTAGACACAATCTTTTAAGTGGTATTGTGTCACATGAACACCAGCGCAAAAAGCAAACGTGTGTCTAAAAACCTACAGATGTAAAACTTTAACATATTATTATGCCCTTATGAGCTCTATTTACCAGCACCATCTCAAAATAAACTAATATCCTAACATTTTCTGTTCATTTGATTATGGTTCCCACCTGTGAAAATATTGTTATATTCTAGTTGCTGTAACCTTATTTTAATTACGTTACTGTAACTTTGCAAGTTGTCGTTGTCCTATCTAATTCTATTTGTCTATTTGACAGTGTCACTGAAAAGTGTTTGGATGAATGTATGAAATTGTTAAAGCTATATAAACCTTTATATAAATGAATAAAGTATTTCGATATTAGCAAATGTCTTTATTAAGTTACACCCAAAAAATGAAAATTGGGCTGGCTTTGATTTGAAATACAAATAATTGCCTTCAGAAAGATTTCACTGGTGATAAAAAAAAATCACACTTTTTATCTGCATCTAGGAAAAGCCTGATTTTCTGGATTCTGTCAAGGTTTCACTGGAATTTAATTTTTCTGATCCAGAGAAGGGACCCGTTCTTGATAGTGAAATCCCGAACTCAATTCATGAATATGTAAGTGACTTAACTTTTTCATAATTTGTGAAGTTCTGATTTCTGCAGATTTCCACCTTTGCACCAATACAAAGATAGGCAGTAGTGCAATGTCTGTGCTGCGCGCCAGCAGGCACTGCAGATTGTTATAAAGTAAATAGTATTTTAATGCACCAGAGGTTGTAACATTATCAAGTGCACTGTCTTAGCACAGAGCCGAGAGCCTGTTTCTTGCGTCTAATCCTTCTTAAATCAAACATAGGTGCACAGACTAGGTTTGTGAATGAGGAAGATAGTAGTGACTGCTGTGATGTTTATATGCACTTCTATAGTATGTGTGGGATCAAACATGAATCCGAGATTTCTCACTCACGGTTGTTTCTCAGTAAGCAAAGTTCAGAGCCAGCCGGATACCATGCAGACTTTATTCTGCCTAAATACTGCTGCCCTTGCCAATGTCCTCATCCATTAATCCTTCATGTAGAAGAGAGTTAACATTGACAAAGGTGAAAAAACTTGTTTTATTACTACGAAGGATGTTCTAGAGAGCAGCATAGAGACTAATGTTTGGGGACCCTTCACATTTCCTTGGATCTCTTATGACCATGATTGGGTCTGCAGCAAACTTAAGTTCAGGCTTGTGCAGCCTTTATACCCGTGAGCTGTCACACAACAGCAAATATGACAGACACAATGTGTATAAGTATCTGATTTAATTGGCCCCATACTGCTAAACAGAAATTGGGGCAGGTGCTGAGGAATAGGTAGCAAGGCTTTTCAGGGGACCTTTCCTCGCTTGTTTGTTTATATATGATTATACACATACCACTTGCGTTTAGTGAAGTTTGAAGGACTCTGGGGCCAATTTGGGGTAAACTTCCATAATATTCCCACAGAAAAGATGGATGAAGGGGCAGTGGTCAGATTTTCTTTAAAAGCAAACACATTCTGGAATCTATTTTGGGAGCATCGATTATGGCTAAAAGGGAATAAAGGTAATTGTAGCCATGATCGATGCTGTTTAGTTTCGAAAACCAAAATATCCGTTTTCAAGAAGGGTCCTATTTTAGTTTTGCCATATGTTAATTCTGCATCGAGTTACTTCACTGAAACAGAACCTCACTAACACAGAACGTCTTACGATATCAGCTCGGTTAAGATGACTTCACCTTTCAAAATTTGTATTCCCTTTCGTTCTTATAGATATATCAGTTAATTAATAAACAGTAATTTCCTTGGTGTAGTGTTTTGCTGTTTTCCCTTTGATTTGTGACCCTGACACCGTGTAACAGCTGAATACATCAATGTCGCAGACATTTAATCTTCAGCAGTTCGGTTCGCCTTTCTAACATTTTTTGTGTTTAGAAGCAAGTATATGTTTTGTATCTGATATGCAATTCATGTACTCTGAAGTCCTTGTGTATTGTAACTGGTTCTACTGTAAAGCGCACTCACACCTTCGGGTAAAGTATGCGCTATATAAAAATGCATAGATAAAAAGTCAAGTCTTCAGGCATTAGAAATCTTGCTTCCACCCATGGGAATATTGAAGCCTGAAAGATATATCTTGCTTGGAAGGTGAAAGTTAATTATTCTCAGCTTATCTCCAGTCAACAGGTTAAACTACCTGTGAATCTAACAATTCATTTTGTCTACTAGTAATGCTGTGGTCGTTTCCGTAGGTTGATCAAATTATGGGGCATATTAGCAAGTAAAGGCGATAATTATCGCCCGTGCCAAGTATCAGGAGTTTTGTTATCGCTTCCTTTCCCCGATAATTTAGTCTCCTTACCGACGTATTATCAAGACATCTGTAAGAGGCGATAGTGTCAGGGAAAGGGCGCGATAACTCGCGCTAACACGCAATAGGAATTCATGCGATAGCATGGATCAGCGCGTTAGCGGTGCGTTAGTGGCGATAGTATTGCAGCTAACATGCCTATTGACCCATTGAACACCCTGTAAGACCCGATCTGTGGCACAAGATCACTGGCACAATTAGTCTTGCACTCTGCAGCAGTAACTCATTGTGAGGACCAGTTATGTGATGGGGTGACGTGTTTGTTATAGTGCACCCTACCCTTACAACACCACGCCACCTTCTTGTACATGAGCAGCAGAAATAGGCTGGCTTACATGCACCTACATGCTTAGAGGCTATTAATGCTCTACCTTTTTGGTGTCTGTGGCTCCTCAGATGGAGATCAGGCCTAGTGTCCTTTAAATACCCCCATGTATAACCATGTTTAGTAAGGTTTTTATCAGGTGTTAAAAACCTGCGATCTTTGAGATTAGCGCAACGTTTTTATCACAGCACAACTTTGGTAATACAGCGAAGTGGTGTTAGCGAGTTTTAACTGTACAATTTGATTAGAAACGCCTACCTTGCATGTCATTAGCGATAAATATCGCTGACATGCAAGGTGATACGCTTGAAAGCTTGCGTTAACGCATGTTAGCGTAGGCTTGCTAATAGGGCGATAAAAATATTGCCGCTTTATCTGCAAAAAGTGCCGCAAAAGCGGTGATATTGCCCTTGATAATCTGCCCCTATGTTGGTCAGAAAAACATATTTGCCCCCAGTAAACCTCAAAGGTGATGGGATAAGCCATGGCTCAGGAAGCCTGCAAGATGCTGACTGGCAAATCTGACAAAAAGAGCAAATGAAAAGGCCTGCTTGTACGAGGACTATAATACTGTTTTCCAAATTAGTTTTCCGATTTATTTGCACAATTGAAACTGATTATTTTATGATTACACAATGCAATGGATTTTTATAACATGATAATCAATGAATATATTTACAGGATACGCAATATTTTGCAGTATAGAACAGCACATGCCCCTAGAGACTCACAATCATAGCAACTCTATGTTACAACTCGGAAAATATAGGCAAAGCAAAGCATAAAATATAGAGATGTGATCTGGGCAACACGTTTCCAGTCCTAGGCAAAGCAAGACTACAACTCCCAGAACACAGTAGGTTGAATGTAAAGTCAGGACTGAAAGTTCTGAAGAACTGAGGGAGTGACAGCCCTACGCACTTGCCCTGGTTAAACATGTTCACTATTTCCAGTTCCTAAAAGGCTGTCCACGATTCCACAACTGTTTGGGTTTGGCACTGCTGATCAACACCCTGGTCAACATTATGAGTGCATCTGGAATTCTGAACAAGTCATTTTTCACCCAGAATTACGAATACTGGAGTCTCTGGTAATTCTGGGACCCAATTTTTAGGGGGTCATAAAATCTGGTACAGGAAATGGGGAGTTACTGGGGAAATAAATGATCCTCCACTGATATCAGAGCGTGCCTGGCTACCCTCTCATGTAATTAGTGCGCTATACGAATAAATATAACTAACATTCCTCACTTTAAGGTAGTTTACCATCCGGACATTTCAGCTGCTTTCTGGTGCTCATATGTTCTGGGTGAATATACCTGTGATGTCCTTTTTCTAAACAGCACAGAATCCCAATTTCTCAGAAAATATCAGGGACATATTTATAAGCCACTATTGCCACCACAATGTCAATTTTCTCAACATTGTGGTGGTGATAGGGGCTTTGCCTTATTCACAAGGCGTCAGTAAGAAAGACACTTAACGCTGCTTAACGTCGCCTTCTGTATAACTAATACCACTACTGGGTTTGGGTTCCCAACAGTAAGCCAAGCCACTGACCTATATTTAACAACACAAATGCCAATACTGTTCCTTTATTTATAATCAGATCAATGCAGCCATATTGAAACTCAAAACAACATGTGCTAAAGACTGCTAGTTCTGTCTGAATCAATCTGTTTTATTATTTTCTGTCAACAGAAGAAAAAAAAATAATTTAGAAAAACATTTACATTTTTACATCATATTTGCAACACAAATATCACATTAAAACATCCACATGTACAAATTCCTAGTTTCCCCATACACACTCTCAATCTCTCATGATATACAGTCACTCCTCTCAATCACCTATTTTAAACACTCGAACACTCATACATTCCATTCACGACTAGCATTATCTATTTACAATATAATTGCCATTAAATCTTTTTAGAACAAAGCCATAGAAAAACAAACATCAGCATTTCATTAATTAAGCAAAATTCAACTTTGGTTTAAATATTCTTATGGCAAGAAATAATGGTCTACGCGTTTTGAACTCTTGTTGGATGTAGAGTTCTGTTCAGGACCAAAAAGCTGTCGGGAAGAAACAAAGAAGATTTTTTCTAACTCTTATTTTTCAACAAAAGAGCTTCTCACCACCTCATGTCTCTTACTCAATTCTTACCTTCTCGTGATAAACGCTCAAATCAAACTGACGTTGGAAAACTGTGTCAAAAAACAAACCACAACTTATTACTACTGGGCAAGGGAAAACATAGTTTTCTCATAAGCTATCGCATCTACTGTATACACCAACATCACTTACATCAGTTGATTCAACCAACGTCCTCTTCAGACTCTTCTCCTTTGCCTGCTGCGCCTAAATAATATACCAGCACTCATGAGTAATTTCGTTGATCATGAACCTACATGTGTGTTTGCAGCAGGTGGTTTAACTTACTTTTATCTGTTAAATGCGTGCCTCGCAGGTCTTTTCTTTCCTTATGTTCAGTTTGGAGTGGGCCACTTTTGGGGAAATCTGTGATTGAACTGAAAGCTCAGCGTTAGCTGATCATGTATTCTGAAGATGTGCGAAACCGGAAAACCGGTCCTTTTACTTAAATTACCTGAGAACGAGTTCGAGGGGCACCGGCAGTCTGTTACAGTGTTCAGCGCGTCTCAATCATTCAATGCGGCCAGGGTGCGTAAGTTTCTTGTATGTACTTCCTGGTGCCGGGGACTCTGGGAGTTGTAGCTGTGGGCTCGCGGCTTCGTTACTGTCCCATATATACACAATATACAAACTGAAAAGAGTACGTCCATTTGTAATTGGCAACGCTCGCACTTTTATTAAACAGTAATGTCTTTGTAGATGTCGCGCTTCATCTAAAACGGTTGTTTGTCCCCACGCAATAATGTGGAAAAATACCTTCACTGGACGCATCACGACAAAAATCATTATGAGAATGAACCACTTTTTCTGCGGCTCGCGCTGTGATCCAAAATAAAGTTATATTTCCTTCATTAATGGCGGGTCTCACAGATGGCTTTCTTAGGTAGTTTTTTTGGACAATGGTCACACAACTTTATTGATCTTTGGGGGTGGACAACCTACAAATACATGAAACCTTAACTTGATCTCTTATTGCTGGATGAAGTCTGTACTTGTGTATTCATGGTTATATGTGCTCAGGGCAAGCTGAGATAGTTTGGGTGCACTACTGAGTGTCTTTATTGCTGAAATAGAGGATCGAATCTTGATGACTCTTACGGGGCAGCAGAGGATTCAGTCTGAATGAATCATGATCAGTTCAACTGGTGCTGTGCTCAGGACAGATTGCAAGTCGCTAACGGACCTTGCTCGATATGGAGGTTTAACTCAATCTATAAATTTCAGACAGTTCATTAAGACCATCAACGGCAGTGTTAAACTTCACAATGAGCATTGCTTCTCTCCTGGACAATTTCACGTCTAGATCTCCACCTCTTATATCCTTTTCCCCTTTGGAGATGATTATCCATGTCAGTTCTTTGTCCGTATGGTTCTTAAGCCGCCAATGGTTAACCAGCGGTGCCGTTTGGATGTCCGCATGGATTCTCGATTTATGTTTTGAAATCCGAGTTCTTATTTCTTGATTGGTTTTCCCTAAATACAACATGTTGCAGGGACATTTGATTCCTTAGACTACGTATCGTGATTTACAGTTCGTAAAAGTCTCGTGTTTCCAGTAGATGTTATTATGTTCAAAAGACTTCCTTCCTTTGTAGATGCGCAGCATATACAGGTACCACACTTGTGGTGCCCTTGGATAGGGGGTACCCCTACAAAAGATCTCACTGAGACTAGACTCTTTGGGGGTAGTGCTGCCCGCACTACTTGATTAGCAATGAGGCTATCTTTTTTGAAGGCGAACAAAGGTACTTTGTTCAATGTTGTATTTAGATATTTTACCAGGTGCAAATTTTGAATTATCACTTTCTTCAGCAAATTAGAGTTCGGGCAGAATGTAGAGACACATACAATTCTGTCCATCTCATTTCTTGATCTTTTTTCTAGAAGGCATTCCCTTGGTGTCCACCAAACGTGCTTCATGGCCCTTTTAAGTAATTTATTCGGATAACCCCGTTCTTGTAGGTTTTCTGTCAATTTAATTGCGTGTAATTGATATTCATCTTTAAAATGGCAATTTCGTTTTATTCGGAGATATTGTCCGTATGGCAAATTCTCTCTTAGATTCCTGAGGTGGTTGCTCGAGAAATGAAGCGCCTTATTTCGATCAGTTTGTTTTTTGAAGAGGGTTGTTACCAGCCCTCCTTCTGCTGGATAGACCTCCACGTCCAGAAAAGGCATTCTTGTCTTTGAATGGTTCATACTGAACTTGATTTCCTGAGTTTGGTTGTTTAGCCATCCATGGAATTTAATCAAATCCTCTTCATTGCCGGTCCACACCATGAAAACGTTGCCGATGTAACGACTCCAATTCCCAATGAATTCAACAAATGGGTTATTCCCATAGATGTACATCTCTTCATACTTAGCCATAAACAATACGGCTAACTCTGGAGCAAAGGGACAGCCCATGGAAACTCCTCTTATTTGGAAATAAAAGTCACCATTGAAGTTGAAATAGTTTTTCCTTAAAGCAAAGTTTGCTAGTTTCATGATAAAATCAGTGGGCACCATTTGCGGTCTTTCACAGGTTTCAAGGAAAGACTCAATCACGTGTAGCCCTTCATCCTGAGGGATCTAGGTGTACAGTGACACCACATCAAGTGTCACAAGGAAGTGAATGTTCTCCTCAAATTCTACTGTGGCCACCCTGTTGATAAAATCCGTTGTGTCTCTCAAAAAAGACTTCACTTTGGGTAAAAAAGGTTTCAGAAAAAAGTCCACAAATTTGTAGATTGGCTCCATAAATGACTCGCAACCCTAGACTATGGCCTACCAGGTGGTGTAGTCTCATTCTTATGTACTTTGGGAAGTACATAGAATATAGAGGTGCTTGGGCTCTTGATCTTCAAATATTCAAATTCCTTTTTCCCAATGAATCCTTGAATTTGTCCTTCTTCCAAAATTGAATACAGCTGATTTTTTTAACTCTATTGTGGGGTCTTTATTGATTCTTTTATAACATTCCATGTCATTGAGTCGTCTCATGACTTCAGAGGTGTACTTAGACGTGTCCCAAATCACAATTGAACTGCCTTTATCGGCCTGTTTAATTATCACAGATGTATCTTTCTTGAGGTTGTTCAGAGCTTCAATTTCTAATTTGGTCGTATTGTGTTTAATCCATCTTTTTTTTCTTTTCCATTTCCGTTATAGCTGACAAAATCGTTCTTTCAAAGGTGAGTACTTCCTTTGGAACTTTATTAGTTGGTGGACAGAAGGCCGATTTGTTCCTTAGGCCCGTTGTCTCCACAGTTAATTCGAAAGGATTGTCTGCAAAGAAAGTTTTAAGCCTTATCTTGCGACAAAATTCTATTGCCTCTATTTTTAATTTGACAAAATCTATGTTTCTTGAAGGTACAAATGAGAGACCTTTTTGTAATATACTTTCCTCTTCCTTTGTTACGATCTTATTTGAGAGGTTGTATATTAGAGACACTGTCAATTTTTGTAATTGTGTCTGCGGGTGGACATTTCCCGCGGTTGTTGGTTGAACCTTACCCGTCCTCGTGATCTTTGCAGGCCTCGTCCTAAAAAAGGAACCTGCTGTTGTTGGTAGGATTCTCTTTTGTTTGTATTTCTCCGTAACTCAGTGTTTTCGCCCTCACTGCTGCTTGTAGAAGAGGAGGTGTGCAAAAATGTTATAAAGTTATTTGAAGATCTACCTTGAAAATCTTGGCGATGTTTCCTTGACTCTGGTCTGGAATAGAAATCCAACTGTAAGCATGGATAGACTTTCTCGAGGTTGAAGTTCTTTTCTATCTTTTTCAAATTGATTTCCTTTTTGGTTAATACTATAGTCTTTGAATTCTGCTATTTCTTCAGCAACCTTTTCTAACAAGACCTTGGAATCGGTTATCTGTTGATTTGTTGAAATTGCAATTTCAAGACTCGCGTTTTCCTCAAGTTGTTTTTTTGATATTCTTTGTGCAGTGTCCACTGTCAGGACCATTAGGTCTCTGCTGCACTTAGTCTCTATGTAGCTGTATCCTTTTTTGTGCACTGGATCTTCAGTGAATATTACTGGCACATTTTTTATTTGGAGGCCTCCTGGTATTGTACCTGCTCTAAGATGTTGCAGTAAAAAATGTCCTTGAAGATCTGTCCTTATTTGTTTTTTCTTTAATCTTACTTGTTTATCCAGTTGCGTCCAGTGAAGGTATTTTTCCACATTATTGCGCGGGGACAAACAACACTTTTAGATGAAGCGCGACATCTACAAAGACATTACTGTTTAATAAAAGCGCGAGCGTTGCCAATTACAAATGGACGTACTCTTTTCAGTATGTATTTTGTGTATATATGGGACAGTAACGAAGTCGCGAGCCCACAACTACAACTCCCAGAGTCCCCGGCACCAGGAAGTACATACAAGAAACTGACGCGCCCTGGTCGCATTGAATGATTGAGACGCGGAGAACGCGCTGAACGCTGTAACAGACTGCCGTTGCCCCTCAAACTCGTTCTCAGGTAATTCAAGTAAAAGGACCGGTTTTCCCGGTTTCGCACATCTTCAGAATACATGATCAGCTAACGCTGAGCTTTCCGTTCGATCACAGGTTTCCCGAAAAGTGGCCCACTCCAAACTGAACATAAGGAAAGAAAAGACCTGCGAGGCACACATTTAACAGATACAAGTAAGTTAAACCACCCGCTGCAAACACACATGTAGGTTCATGATCAACAAAATTACTCATGAGTGCTGGTATATTATTTAGGCGCAGCAGGCAAAGGAGAAGAGTCTGAAGAGGACGTTGGTTGAATCAACTGATGTAAGTGATGTTGGTGTATACAGTAGATGAGATAGCTTATGAGACAACTATGTTTTCCCTTGCCCAGTAGTCATAAGTTGTGGTTTGTTTTTTGACACAGTTTTCCAACGTCGGTTTGATTTGAGCGTTTATCAAGAGAAGGTAAGAATTGAGTAAGAGACATGAGGTAGTGAGCAGCTCTTTTGTTGAAGAATAAGAGTTAGAAAAAAATCTTCTTTGTTTCTTCCCCACAGCTTTTTGGTCCTGAAGAGAACTCTACATCCGACAAGAGTTCGAAACGCGTAGACCATTGTTTCTTGCCATAAGAATATTTAAACCAAAGTTGAATTTTGCTTAAATAATAAAATGCTGATATTTGTTTTTCTATGGCTTTGTTCTAAAAAGATTTAATGGCAATTATATTGTAAATAGATAATGCTAGTTGTGAATGGAATGTATTAGTGTTCGAGTGTTTAAAATAGGTGATTGAGAGGAGTGACTGTATATCATGAGAGATTGAGAGTGTGTATGGGGCAACTAGGAATTTGTGCAAGGGTGCCTGCGTTGGCGCTACACTGCTAAGTGTAGCGCCATTGCAGGGGAAAATGCAAGCTGCACTATATTGTTGTAAATATGGTGCAGCCTTACGTTTCAGAAGTGGAGGAGTGAGGCGTTAGGCCATGACGGCTAACGCCTCACTCCGCCACTTCATTGTACACATCCCCCTAGGTCTCACTCTTGCATCGCATCACAGGCCCCACAAGGGAGCTAGAGAGGAGACAAGGGAGCAATCGCCCATGAAGGATGTCTGGTTTACCTCAGTAGCTTCACTTTGCTGGCTTTGCCGCACGCCAACTGGTCTCTTTAGGCGGAAGCACCAGTTGCTGATTTGAACGCGTGCTTAGAGAAACCATGCCAGAGGTCTTGATTATGAGTGCCTGTTCTGAAAATTCTGAGTCATTCTTCTTTTCTTGCAGACATATTTTTCACACTCTGTCTATATTGGGCAATTTAGGGACTGGGTTTCAAATATATATAACTTAGTAGCTTTGCTTGTGTGCTGTAGGTCATGTTACATAATTATCATATTTTTCGTTCCTATACAGTACTAAACGTATAGCTACATTATATGTTTTCCTTTAATCACAGTAGAGGACTTTTTTGGGATATTTCCTGTACTTACATTTCCAACCTCCCCCAAAATGACAATTGCCCATTTGTGAAAATGGGCATCTGTGTGTGCAGGTAGCAGAAGGCTCACCTCTTTCAGATGCACCTTAGCTGGAAGGTGTTCTGTGTATTCTGCCTTCCTTCACCTTTCTGTCCCACCGTTATCAGGACATTCAGTTTCTTGTTTTCTGCCTGCGTAGGTCTAATCAGAATTTTACTTGGACCACAGTTAAAGATTGCTTTGTTATGAATATTCGGATAATGCCCAACTGTTTTCACAGTTTGTGAAGTAATGTGAAAATTTGCATGTTCATTTGTCAACATCCCTGCAAAGACACCACCAAAGTATGTTTTTATAATCTTTCAGATTCCTTTCACAAAAGATTGTGGAGCCAAGAAGAAATGCATCACTGATTTGGTACTGGAAGCACATACAAGTATTACAGCTAGCAGGTAACATTTCAGTCTACCGTTAGGGACGTTGTAAACAAATACTTATAGTGATTAGGGGCACATTTACAATATTTTGGTGTTCTAGCTGCCCTACTTCAAAAGAAAAGAGCAAGAATGTGCCGTATCTGCAAGATATGGTGCATTCCTGCCCTTCTGCCAGCGCAGTTGCACAAACTGCAGCCAAGTGTCAACGCAGGCACTCTTGCACAAGGTGTCTGTGTTGTTGCCATGATTGTTTTTGGGCATGAAGGGACATCTTCCTGCACAAAAACAATCACAGGAGCTGTTTTCCTTGTTCTGTGCGTTCTGCATAATACAGAACACATGAAATTATTTAAAAACGGAGAGAAATATAAACATTTCTCCTCGTTACGCTTTGGTGACTTTTGTGACGCTCTGGAGGCGTAGTGTGCCAGCCCATATTTACAAGGCCGCGTAAAGTCACCATGCATGCCTTTTCATGACCTTGTAAATATGAAGTAAGGCAATGCCTCACTCTGCATGGAAGGGGCGTTCCATGGGTGTTGCGGTGTTCCCAAGCAACACCTGTGGTTTTTGACACTGCCCCAGATTTACAACATGGCGTAAATTGCAGCAGTGCCAAAACGAATGCCTTCCCAAAGCAGGCGTAACGAGGAGAAATGTTTGCATTTCCTCTTGTTTTCATCTCTTTCCATGTGTCCTGCAGCACACATAGAACGAGGAAAATGCTTCATTTGATTGTTTTTGTGCAGGAAGGGGTTCCTTCCTGCCCAAAAACAATCATGCCAGCAACAAAGACACCCTTGCACCCTTGTCTGTGTTGGCGCTCACCTGCAGTTTGTGTGCCAGCATTGGCAAAAAGGAAAGGAATGTGCTGCATCTTGTAGATATGGCACATTCCTGCCCTTTTCTTTCTTATTTCATTTTAACAACAGCTTATTCGGAAACCTGAAGGCTGTACATACCAAGAGGGTGTAGGAATTGTAGACAAACTACAAATCCCAAGGTTGCTTTTGCCATCAATTATTTTATTCTGCCTCCCTGTTTAATTACTGTGACCAGTCGATACGGTCCTAAAAGGGCGATTTACAGTGAGTCACGCCAATACAACGTGGGTCGCTTCATCTCCAGAGGTGCTGTTTCGGAAAGCCATTGCGAGTGTAAGTTCACCTTGCATGAAATAATGTTTATAAAGTGATATTTAGTAAATCCCGTACCAGTGACAGACACTGCAGAGTAGGGCCATCGCCAAACTCATTGAGTCACCTCTTTCCATTTGTTGTTGTGTCTTCTGCTATCCTGGCAAAGCTATTTACCTGTTGATCGTACCTAATTTTGGCCTGTAGAAACCGCGGAGGCTATAAATTGTTACGTTGAATTTGCCCACATTTACTAACCCAACTATAAATTACTGTGCATTGCAATAATGCAATATTGTGATTTTTGGAACTATCCTATGTCGCTCTTTGGTTCCATATTTTTACCTCCCACCCCCATGTGAGTTCCAGACTACTGATAGACAGTGATCTTCCCTGCACACGACAAAGCCTCTTCTCCAGCAGACACTTAGCGACTGGGCACTGCGCGGGTGCCAAGCATTTTCCTCACTCTCTCCCCTGCCGCGTTCAATCACCTTTCTCAGTTCTTCCCCTATTTCTCTCTATTCCTTCATCGTTTCTTTACTTTATCCTCATCCTTCCAACACATCACTCCTTCACTCACTTTATTTCTCATCCACCCACTCCCCCCTCTCGTCATCTCTTCCTGTCTTCCTTTATTACTTTTTTACTTGCTTCATTACTTCCTCTCTCCCCACCTCCTATCTGCTTCGCTTCCCTTGGCGTCCTTCATCTTCTCAAAAGAAACAAAAAGGGGAGTGAAGAGGTTCTGCTCGTAGGAGCAGCGGAGGTGGATACGTCCTCCTCAAGTCAATAGGTACTAAACATAGAGATCCACTCTCAGGAAGTTTTAGAGTCGAGTCCTCCCAGACTAAGGGCCCGATGTAGGTCGGTCGGTAACGGCCGAAAATCGGTATTTTCGGCCGTTTCCGACCGGTATTCAGTAATCGGTATGTAGGGACACATTATTTTACAGATTCGGTAAATTTACCGATCGGTAAATTTACCGAATCTGTAAAATACCGAATCGGTATTTATACCTATTCGGTATTTTTGATATGTAGGTGGGACTCTTCTGAGTCCCACAAGCCTTACAGAATCGGTATTTTACCATGAAATCCAACTTCATGGTAAAAAAACGATTCCGGTGTGCATGCACATGTGTGCATGCACACCTGTGCCATATGACAGGCAGACCTGCCCTTAGGGCAGGTATGCCTGCCACATGGCCCCCGAATCTTTTTTGGGGGTGCTAGAGGGTGTCAAAGTGACACCCCCTGCACCCTTGTCAAAATCGGTATTTACCGATTCGGTAAATACCGACCGGTAATGCCCCATTCATTCCTATGGGCTTCAAAGCCCATAGGAATGAATGGGCCATTACCGGTCGGTATTTACCGAATCGGTAAATACCGATTTTTACTGATTCGGTAGCAGGAACATCTGGATGTTCCTACATCTCAACCCCTTAGATTTACCGATTTTTAATTACCGAATCGGTATGATTCGGTAATTTAAAATCGGTAAATCTATTTTACCTACATCTGGGCCCAAGTGTGTTTCCTACAGTGGTGGGAAAAACACACAGATTTGTTAAAATACCCCTCACACACCAAAGGGGCCCTTGGTGTAATGCTTCATCATATGGGTCTTCCCGCCCCACTGTGGGACGGGGCATGCTACGACCTACGACTACGTGGAAGCACAATTATTTGGAAGGACAAAACTATGTGTCATGTAGCAGTGTGAGTGGAGGGGTCAGGAGTGAATGAGAGAGTGAATTGAAAAATACCTGGCTCTTTGGACTAAAAAACTTTAACAGTCCCTTGAGCTGGTATTATTAAAAGTGGGGAAACAAGGTGAGAGGTGTATTGCCTGTAATGAGCTGTCCCTCCTATGTTTGTCAACATGTTTCGAAGCCCTCCCCTGGCTTCTTCTTCAGGACCAAGATGATCCCTTCTACACTAACCATATATTAAGGAGCGATGTCCCACTCTGGGACACTACAAGTAATATTGCCCCCAAATAAAACTTAGCACTGGCACTACTAGGGCCTCAGGGAGCGCCAACACCGCTCCGCTCTGCCCAACTCACCGGGACTTCTCTGGTCACCGGGGCTTCTCCGAGTGCTTCTCATACGGCGGGGCAGGCACCGACAATGTGCCTCAAATGGCCCTGTGTCCGTTCTCCTTGCGGCCTCTACCTCATGAGGCATGCCCTGCGAGTTCCGGTAGAGCCCTCAACTTGGACGCATGCAGGCTTTTTCCGCAGGGCCCTCTTTGACTGGCCTCCACAGAGAGAGGTCTCCTCCTCTGCTCTTCACGCCCCCGTTCAGGCTTCGCTCCTGCCTGACTTCCGACATCGCTCCGCACACCGCCACCCTCTGGCAGCTCACTGGGGTTGCGAGCTCACGAGGCTCAGTTTAGCTCTTAGTCAGAACCCCACCCACAACCAGGCAGTCTGCCTGACTTCCAGGTCGGGCCGAGGCGGTTCCTCTTCTCCGGCAAATGCAGGGTGGGCTCCCTCTTTCATATACACACAAATGCAGGGTGGGCTCCTGCTGCACTTCTGGACCATGGCAATGCAGGGTAGGCTCCCGCTTCGGATCAGCAGGGCAAAAGGGAAGCAGCAATGCGGGGTGGGCTCCCGCTCCACCACCAGCAGCACGGGGGAATCCCTACGCCAGGGATTTCCTCTGAATGACGTGCAGCTTAGCGTTGCGAAACCACAGCACTCTCCCTGTCCTGGGAATAAGAAATGTAGCGGCCATGAGGCGCTGAGTCCTAAATCATCAGGGGCCGAGCTGGGCACAGGCAGGCTAGCACATAGGGACCCCCAGGAAGCAGCAGCTGGGTCCCACAGCAGTTCCTCCTGTTGCCCAGCAGTCCTTCGCCCCAGAACCGGTACAAGCACCAAAAGCAGCACACAAACAGGGGTTCACAGCCCCAGTACTTATACTACATTTCTTCTTTGATCTGCCCTGGCACAGGACTTGGGGGTAACCCGTTTCAACTGGTTATGGGAGATAATGGAGCACTTTGTTTACAGGGCTCCTCTTCCCCTTTGTCAGGTGGGGGCTCGGTCACCAGACACACTACAGGGGGTGGAACCAGCATTCACCTAGGCAGGCACAGACCTAGTCAGGGTCAGGGGACTACTCCCACTACTCCAAATGCAGATCTCCTATTCAGCCTAGCACTGACTCACGCTGCCCTCCCTGGAGCCACACCACCTCCCCTGCCCCTGTCACTCCAGAGCCATACATGCAATACACATCAGGCAGGCAGACACAAAGCACACAGAAATTCCAACTTCTAGAAGGGGTATTTCTAAAATAGTGATAACAAATCTGTGCACATCTTTGTGCAGCATTTATTATTACTATTCCAAACATATAAAACTTGACCACACTACTCCTCTCATAACAGGGATTACCACTGAAACACTTATCAGGGAATCTCCAATGCATTCCTATGAGAGTGCAGCCTCACAGCAGTGAGAAACCAAAATGGCTGTTTGTCACTACCAGGACATGTCACACACTTAAGGTACATGTCCTACCTTTTACCTACAATGCACCCTGCCCATAGGGCTGGCTGGGGCCCACCTTAGGGGTGACTGAAATGCAGTAAAAGAGGGGTCATAGACATGGCACACACTTTAGGTGTCACATCACAGCGACAGTAACACTGCTCTCACAGGCTCTGCAATTGCAGAGGCTAGAGACAGGTTTGAAAGGCTACTTCGGAGGGTGGCGCAATCAGCGCTGTAACCCCCACCAGTAGCATTTAATTTACTAGCCCTGGGTGTCTAAGATACCACTTTACAAGGGACTGACAGGTAAATTAAATATGCCAAAGAGGTGTAGACCAATCTTACCATGTTTACCACAGAGAGCCAACAGTGGGGCAAGGAAGAGAGGGAGGACGGGTGAAGGCAAGTAACATGGACCAAAGAGTGAGGGTAGGGGCAAGCAACACTAGAGAGGTAGTGTATGAAGAACATGTAGGAGGGAGAAGTACATGGAGAAACCAGCTGAAAAAGACACATTCTGGTAGAGTACTTAAACAAAAAGTAACTCCTAAAACAATGAGCAGTGGAAGGACACAAGTAATGCATCCGTGCTCCATGGGAGGGACTAACATATGAATAGGAAGTAACCCTATGGCAGCTTAACAATAAGAAGCAAGAAGATAAGAGTGCCAATGAAGCCAATCAGTGGTAAGCAGTGAGTGGCCTCTAATCCCACTTGTAGAAAACAAAAGGCCTCAAAAAGAGAATGCATGCACTATCTAAGTAAGACCTACAATGAGATAGGTCTACTTGGCAGCAATGGTGAAAGTCATTCAGTTTGAAATTTTATCAACCAATTTTTGAGGAGTGCTATGTGTCCTCACAGGACTGGCGAATGTCCACTGAAACTAACCCTGTTACGCATAGTTCCCCAACAGTTGTGATCTCCTAGACTCTCTTTCATAATCTACCCTTTGCAATACTCAAATTAAACTCCTCAGCCAGAAAAAAATGGTGAAAAGCTCCTTCACCCATAGACATTCACATTTTATTTCCATAGTGAATGGTACAATCTGAATCATCTCTTCTTTTGGAGGCATCCTTAGATTGTGATTTGTCTGTTTCTGAAAGATGTCTATGTAGAAGCTTTGGCCCTGAATGTTTTCATCAAAATATCAGCTTATCTCTTTGTCCACAACTGAGCATCAATATGGCCAGATTGCTACCTATATGGTCAGACTTCATCCTTATTCAGTTTACTGCTTCCCTGAAAGAAAGTCCCAAATAAGGGCTGGTTTATTTTAGTTATGCATGTGCCTTTCAGCTACATAGTGTGGGAAATAATGTCTATAGGAGTTAAAGGATAGTTCTACAGTCAGCAGAAAGTTGTGACTGCAGAAGGTCTTGGTGAGGGTGAGGTGGAATGAGACACCACAAAGTAAATTTCCACACAACAAAACCTTATGAGGACCATTGGTTTGTATGACTTGAAACAAAGCAATGGTAAAATTTGTCTAGTAGGATAGGGGAGTGTATAGTAAAATATCTTAAATGGATTTCAAAAGAGAAAAACAGTGAATCTTCAATCAATTCACAGTGGAATCTGCAGCCTTCTGCTGCTTGCTTTAGCTTTGCCTGTGTCTGCTCTGCTCATTTGGTGGCAACTCCTGGACCTTTCCCACTCTATGCCTTTGCTGATATCTGAAGGTCTGGGAGTTAAATTCAAAAGGCAATTACAGATCACATACACTCTTCTCCTTTTCCTTACCCTCCTACGATGAGTTACCATCTTCCAATTTTATCTTACTGCTGTACAAACCTAACACATTTGTTAAACCCTTAGCAGTTCCCTGTTCACTTCTCACTTAACCTCCACCATTAACTTGATGTGCGTATATCTCTATCTCTTCCATTGATCCTGAGCTAATTTACATTGTGTAACAAAAGGGTGATACAATCTGGTGTAATGTCAGACAAATGCCTATCCCAGTGACTGCACTTCCTGTGTGGCATTCCAATATATTTCCTGCCGTTAAAAACATTTGTGATGAATGAACTTTTGACAGGAGCGCATTCTAACTCAGATTTTCACTTACCAATCTCTAGAATCCCTGGTCGAACGAATCGTTTCTTTGTCTGCTAAGAAGTGTAAAGGGGAGAACACCAAATACCATAATAACTTCATTAACCAAATCAATTCAAGTTTAAAGGACCACTCACTACAGAGTAAAGTTTAAAGATTTATTACAAAGCCAAAAATAACTGAACATACAAACACCTCAGCAAGAGGTTAAGAAAGTAAACGGGAACTAATACACACATAATCCTACACGAGAGTCTCAGACGACTCGATTTGAAGATTAGCGTAAGTTCCAAAAGCATCAGGCAAACAATGACAGTCCCTGCTTGAAGCCTTGACTGCATTTACCCAAAAGGAAAGAAAGGTTAGTCTGTCCCTACACTAACTCCAAGGCGACACCCCTACTTAGCATTCCCACCCGAGCAAGAGGAAAAGAGGTGTCAGCAGTGAAGACTTCCTAAGAAGTACACTCACTTCCATGGGTAAGTAGCCTAAGCTACATAGCTCGTTCTAAGATGCTCCTTCTTGCTTCCCATCTGTTCAAAGGCTACCCTAAGACTGCTCTCCACCCTCGGGGTACTGTGCCTAATACAAAATCCCAAAAACAGTAAACACGCCCTAAACACACCCCTTCAGGAAGGTCTTCTCTCCTGGGTTTTTCCATCGAAACTTCAACTTCATCCAAAAACTGTTGGTGTGTCCTTGGGTCCCAGGCACCTTCTCCGCCAAATGTATCATTCTACATTCTCCCTCCCACAATTCTTGACCCTACCAACATAACTCCCAAAACAAAGAGTTATTCTACCTAACAAGACATGTGTCTGTGCACCTGCAACAGAAATCTTGTGAGAAAGTAACCTTGCACGCACAAAAATCTATAATTCAAACTTAGCTGAGAAAAAGATCGTTCCCAAGAAAAAATACATTTCAGGCCTACAATATGCAGCCAAGCTAAGAAATTACAGTTAGGCCTCTACTGGCGTTTTCACATTACCAGGCCTTACACATTTAAATGCATTTCTAACCCTACATCATAAGCATTACATTCAAAGACATTCTATAAGCATTACATTCATTTCATTTTAAACATTAATCTTTGTCTCATGAATAAGCAAACCTACACCTGCAACTTTTAACATGGTGCATGTTTAATCCTAATGTACTATTTTCAACGAGAAGCGTAATGAATTGCATATTCTCGTTTAAACACTACATTAGTCTGCAAACGGTATGAATGCTCCTAAGCAGTCTAACATAAATTGATTAATCACTGCATTTCTAATAATCACACATTAATTCAGTTCTCTAAATATGCAGGTGCTAACTACCCATGATTATATTGCACCCCTACAATTTTTCAGAATACCATGGTGCTCTATCAGTTCCCCCCTTTGATGACCTGTGTCATCACCCACTCACTACACCATCCTTAGGGAAAGAACTGACTTAAACAGAGCTTGTTGCCATTCTTCCTCGCCTAAACATCTCCAGGTTTCTAATATTCCGATATTGACTGTCCTGCAGTGTTTCCATTCCCCTCTCTTGCTCTCTCAATGACCTTTCAATCCACTTGTAAGCCCTAAGCAAACCCCAATCCGATCACACCAGCCACAGCTATATTATGAGGTTTCAAACACCTTCCTCAGTCAGATCCTCAATCCCATGATGAATTGTAGTGATGTTACTTATATATTTCTCCAGATCTTTGCTGTTATCTGGTATATAAGTACAGCACTCTTGGACCTTCAAAAGTTTACGGACTCCTTCTTTTGCCAAAAGGACATCTAAAGCAAGACGATTTTACAAAACCATTGTCCTTATCAACAACATCTCTCCTTCAACCAACACCAATGTCTTAGCTGAAATCATTGACAATTCATCAACAACAGTCGCCAACCTTCTAATCTTCACATCATTCAGAATTCAGAATTACTCCCAAACTTGGTATCATTGCTCCAAAAATATCTCCAACTCCTGCTGCTGCACTCGCACCTCTTCTTACTCTCGCATGCTGTCCTCCTTCCAAAAGCTCCAGACCTGCTGCATGATAAATCTTAATGAAAATGATCGACAAATAGCACGTGCCATACCATTTGGCAGGCAATCTCACATAGGCATTCCTCCCACAGACATAACACAGAGTTGGCATCACTTGCACCTCGTCTTGTAAAAAGTCCTTTGCTGAATCCTCTATAGTGAAGACTTGATCACATGTGGTCTGTTCCACGTTACCATTCTCATAATACGTCTGAGGATACCTTATGCATAATTTCACCTTCTGCTGCTGATCTAGTGCTATTGGACCATAACCCCCTTTCGATTTGTGCAACTTCTCATCTGTCAAGTCTATTCTGCCTTCTCCTGAATCACGCAACTGTTTCTGTTTTCTGTATCTATCTTCTACTTGATCTATGAACCTTTTCTGTTGTACCAACTCGAAAGTAGGTATGAAGTACTTTCTAAGTCTATCTTCTGATTTATAGTAATCATACTTGTTCAAGTGCTTATAAGCTGGTACTTCAGGAAGCACTGCATCATAATTGGAAAAGAAATACTCAAAATGACTTTGTCCATAGAAAATGCTAAGCAATAGACTACACGTAATACCATACGTCAGTGGAAGGTGGTGATACCTAATACCCTGGTCCACTGAGGCAGGCAACTGCATACACACATAACAATCTTTCACATCCATTGCATCAATCTATTCATACAACATTTTGGCATACGCATTAAGCTTAAAGTCACCTCTAGAAAGATCTGTGTGAAACCTACAACTTTCTTCTAGTACCAAAGCTCTTTCATCTCCTATCTTGACCTCTCTCTAGCTAGGAGTCATAGGAGTAGGTGTTCCCTGTACCTCCACTGCCTGCTCATGTGGGCTAAATATGAAACCACAACTACTAGAATTATGAAAACTATCACTTCACCTACAAGTGTACCTACGATACACCTAGACCTATGATTTGGAACTCCAGCCTCCATGGTCTCAGGGATGTTTTCAATCTTCTTTGTTCAGCAACAATGTTCAAGAGTCTCTTTTCTCCTCTTTCCGCTGCTTGCAAATCAACTCGAACAACACCTCGGAAAGCTGGAAGTCCCCTGATTTGATTTCAGTTCCTTATTTACATCACGCAAAAGGCTCCCTTAACCCTTCTCCAAAATCTACTTCCACTCGGACCTAGGTACATTTTCAACGTATTTACTACAAAGTCTCTTTAACTCAGAATAAGATTTGCTCCAACTGCCTCTAGAACGTGCTGTAAAAGTTCAAGACGAAGAACAATAGTTTCATTTGACGGTACTACAACTGCAAATATAGGAAATATCAGTCTATTCAGAACCAGATCACTAATTTTGCTCAATATCGGAAGATTTGGAACTGTGATGGTCAGTACTCCTTCAATTTCAAGTCCTGGCTCCAACAACACCACATCCAATTTCATGTTAGGGCTCTTACTGACTACTGTCACCGCCCTCACCCTTCCAGATCTCAGCACTCCTGGCATCAGTCACAACGTATGACCACGCTGGAGTTGCGTATCTCCGACAAGGCACCCTTCTTCGTCTTGATCTCCTCAAACCTCCACGAGCTTGTCCTTCTTCGCTTTCATCTGATTCAGAGTCTTCAGACACTGGAACAAGATCCTGTTCGGGGACCAACCACAGATTCAACCGTCTCTGTCTCTCGGGCCACTGTACATCTGCTCTGCTGGTTCTCCTGCTCTCATTTTGCTCACCCTGCTCACAACTTCCCTCATGGGAACAGTCCAGCCCGAACTGCCAAGCCATGCCTTCCCTGGACCGGAAACAAGCTTCCAAGGACCGGTTTCTGGCATTCCAGCCGTCTTCAGCCCGGCTTGCTTGAATCCAGTGGCAAAGTGAGCAAGGGGCTCACGTCTGAGCATACCCTGCCACACTTATGGTGGCCAAAGCGGTACAAAAGGGGGTGGTGATGGACGGAGCATCTGAACCAATCAAACACTCACACCCAGTCAAAAGATCTGGGTTTGATCCATCACCGTTCTTTAGCCCACTCTGCCACCCCAGTTCAGACATGGCTATATGCAAATCAGTCTGACCCTGTGCCTCATGGGAACAGTCCAGCCCGAACTGCCAAGCCATGATTTCCCTGGACCGGAAACAAGCTTCCGAGGACCGGTTTCTGGCATTCCAGCCGTCTTCAGCCCGGCTTGCTTGAATCCAGTGGCAAAGTGAGCAAGGGACTCATGTCTGAGCATACCCTGCCACACTTATGGTGGCCAAAGCGGTACACACCTACGACACACAGCCTCAGCCATTGCACGAAATCTCGGATTGTATCACGTTTGTCTGAACACTCGCACCATCGCATCTCTTCCCAGATGCACCACACCATGAATTTGCCTTGTCATTGGGTTCAACAACTCATCTGGTAACACTGCTCTCCAATCACTTGAAACCCAAATGTCGACATCTCCTTTCACACATCCTGACTTGATCCACACACTTTTCTCCTGCTCTGAAACCTGTTCCTGCAGGCACTTGAGTTCGTCCCAAGTATCTGCCAAGGCCAACATCATGTTGAACTCGGTTCTTTCTTGGCTCCCTTCTATGTGTTTCTCTGTAAAATTGCAACCTTGCTCGGCACAGAAACGTGCAACTTTGTCGGCCTATCTGTTTCCAAGTGAGACAAAATCAGTTCCCCTCCCATGAGCTGTGCACTTGACAACAGCAATCTTCTTAGGGCCCTGCAAGGCTTCTAAAAGCAGCCTCATGAACTCCCCATTTCTTATGGGTGATCCTGACGATGTCATATAACCTCTCTGTGACCACAGCTGTCTGAAGTCATGAACTACACCAAACCCGTACATGCTGTCAGTATGGATCACTGAAAGAATATCGACTGAAAGAATATCGACTACCCAAAATATCGTTGAGAAAATATCGAGTACAAAATATCGAGTTTCTATCTACAAACAGGTAAGTACAAAAATATCGAGTACAAAATATCGTTTACAAAAATATCGTTGTTAAAAATATCGACTTTACTAAAAACAATGTTTAATTACATTAATATAAAAAATTAATTACTAAAATATAATTAACAATACTTAAAATAACTTTTAATAATTAAATAATTAATGAAAGTAAAAAAATATTTTTTTTCATCATATTTCTTAAAACATATATATATAGTAACAAAATTTAATTAAATAATAGGCAATATTGTATATGTACCCCAAAAACCCCAAACTGACCCTGAACCCTAAAAATACCCCTTTACCCAAAAACTGAAAACTGACCCTGAACCCTAAAAATACCCCTTTACCCAAAAACTGAAAACTGACCCTGAACCCTAAAAATACCCCTTTACCCAAAAACTGAAAACTGACCCTGAACCCTAAAAATACCCCTTTGCCCAAAAACTGAAAACTGACCCTGAACCCTAAAAATACCCCTTTACCCAAAAACTGACCCTGAACCCTAAAAATACCCCTTTACCCAAAAACTGAAAACTGACCCTGAACCCTAAAAATACCCCTTTACCCAAAAACTGAAAACTGACCCTGAACCCTAAAAATACCCCTTTACCCAAAAACTGAAAACTGACCCTGAACCCTAAAAATACCCCTTTACCCAAAAACTGAAAACTGACCCTGAACCCTAAAAATACCCCTTTGCCCAAAAACTGAAAACTGACCCTGAACTCTAAAAATACCCCTTTACCCAAAAACTGAAAACTGACCCTGAACCCTAAAAATACCCCTTTGCCCAAAAACTGAAAACTGACCCTGAACCCTAAAAATACCCCTTTAATTTAACATAATTAGCAATTAATCAATTAAATTAAATTAATTACCAATTAAATTGTAAATAATTAACATATGTTATTTAATTACCAATTAATTAATTATTACTACCAATTAATAAATTTACATATTTAATTTATTATAATTAAATTACTTCCCACCCTATTCCCCTATAAACCCACAACCCGCTACAGAATAAAATTACACAATAATTAAAAAAAAATATTAATTAAAAATAATTATTAAAAAAAATGACACTTTTCACATATATTATAACATAAAAACACTATAAATAATTAAATATTATTGAAAAAACTATATTTTTTACTATCTAGATTATATACTTGGATATTTTCACTGTCTATATTATTTACAGTCGATATTACTTCACTTACCTTAAAAACGATATTTTGACTGTCGATATTCTGCCTAGTCGATATTTTCTCCAAACGATATTTAAAACTCGATATTCTTTCCAGTCGATATTTTGGAGTCGATATTATGTCTGTGCACCGTCAGTATATTTGGTAATTTGAATTTGTTCAGCTGCCAAACAGGCACGGGTCAAAGTAATGATTTCAGCTACCTGAGCAGGGTATACTCCTTCCAGGCAAGCAGATTCAACCACCCCTGTGATGGTACATACAGCAAACTCTGTTCTCAACTGACCAACACTGTCTCTTATGCATGAACCATCAACAAAGAAAATCTTATTAGGGTCAGACAGTGGTTCATCAACAATGTCAAGTCTCGACTTGGTGCAAAGTTCAGTCACAACAAGACAGTCGTGATCCGCACAATCTAGAGTGTTTGGTAACGGCATCAGAGTAGCAGGATTCAAAACAGAACAGCTTCTAAGGGTCACATTCTCCGCAGCAAGAATAACTTGCTCATAGCATGTGAGCCTACTGTTGGTCAAGTGCTGTGTCTTTGTCCTGGTCATCAACAACTCAACATAATGCGGAACGTGTACAATCAGAGAATGACCCATGACAATACTTTCACATCTTTCAATTCTGACACCTGTTGCGGCAACGGATTTGAGACATCCGGGCAACGCCGAATCTAATGGATCTAAAGTAGCTGAGAAATACGCAACTGATCTACGGAAACCTCTATGATCTTGAGTTAAGACTGATAATGCATAACCTTCTCGTTCACCATAGAATAATGAAAAAGACTTGTAGTCATTCACCCCCAGTGCCGGAGCACGACAAAGGTCCTCTCACCACAACTCCAGGAATGCTTTCATACAGTCGTTGTCCCATGGTACCGTATCACTCACATCCTTGTGCGTCAGTTTCTGTAAAGGCTTTGCCTTCAACGAGAAGTTGGGAATCCACTGGCGACAGTAACCAACCATCCCTAGGAACCACCTGACTCCCCTCTGAGTGTAGGGCATGGTCATATTCATGATTGCCTCAATCCTATCAGGTGACACCTTCCTCTTGCCTTTTTCTATCAGATGACCCAAATACTGCACCTCATTCAAGCAGTATTGCAATTTATTTGGGGACTCATTGTGTCCGTTCTCTGCCAAGTGATTCAACAAGGCGATGGTGTCAACCCTGCACACATCTTCAGTTCTTGACGCAACAAGGAGATCGTCTATGTACTGCACCAGAACAGAGTTCTGTGGCATTACCAGACTCTCAAGATTCTTTTTCAAGATCTGATTAAAGATTGGTGGACTCTTTGTGTACCCCTGAGTAATACGACACCATGTTAACACACGCTTTTCCGCTTTGAACACAAAAAGATATTGGCTTTCTTCATGTAAAGGGATGTACGACAGTACAATGCGTTCATTTTGATACTCTACATCGCGGTTTTCACAACGCAAGGGCGCTGGCTTGAGGATTAATATGATTTTCTATTCCAACTCCAGCCCACCTAACAGTAGGGAAGGTGTTGGAATAGAATATCACACTATTCCTTAACCAAGAGCGCCATCCAGCACAAGTCGTAGTAATGACTTGCGTGGTAATTGCTTCGTGGTAAAGGTCAATGTTTCCCATGTAAAGGTATCGAAAAAAATGCTTGGCAAAGATCAATCACAGTGAACCACTCTGCTTCAGTTGGGATCTGAAACAATATCTCTGATGGATTCGATACCACTAGACAACATGGAACAACTATATTGTTTATTTTGTGAGGGCCTTGGATGATCCTAAATTTCCCACTCGGTTTCTGCAATCTCATAATAGGCGAGTTGCATGGACTGCCCATTATCTCCTTCAGGATCCCCTGCTTAATCGTAGAGTCAATCGCAGGTTTTATCCCTGCAATCGTTTCTGGTGTCAAGTTATACTGGGCTGTTCTAGGGAATTCAACATTTTGCTTGACCAGAATTCTGACTGGCTCCACTCCCCTGATCAATCCTATGTCTTCCCCTGAAATTTCCACACCGTCTGTGAGACTGAATCTCTCAAACCCAATGGAAGCTTTTCCACTGTCACCACAGGATACAATTCAACTCATAAGTGCTGATTTGCAACCTTAAAAGAAGCATTGTCGTCATTGGTTTGCAACTCCACTCCCTGAGGGGTGCAATAGATTGTACAATTGAGCTTGCACAAAAGATCTCTTCCTAGCAAACAGACGGGACTAGAATAACACACTACAAATTGATGTCTATCCCGGAAGGTCCCTATCTTCTTAGGGATCGGTTCAGTTAACAAATTTGTCATCTTCCTATTTGCAACACCTACAACTTGAATTGATTGTCCCGAGAGGGGTAGGTTGGGAAGTGCTGCAGATCTCACAGTAGAACGGATAGCACCAGTGTCAACCAAAAAGGTGATAGGGTAGTCATCAACGTCAGCTTCTACAAAAGGTCCCCTCTGGTCTACCTCCAAGACTGCCTCAAGGGTGCAGTCTTCTTCCCCCCTCAGGCACCGTCATGCCAATGGGTCCAGGTAACATTCATCTCGACCTTTAAAAGAGGCATCTGTTGGTACGTCTGAGTCCCTTGCGAGATCCTCGGAGACTGGGGAACCTGTAGAGGTAGCGCCCACCCATTCATAAAACTTGGCCTCATCACAGTGGTTGTTACTTCAGACACCTGTACTACTTCACCTTCCTGCTGTAGCGGATTCATTGGGTTGAAGGGACACTCGCGTCTCCAATGGCCAATCTGGTGACAAAGGTGACACACGTTGGTCTTTTTCAGAGTTGCCAAATCTACCTTTACCTTTGGGTCCTCTGCACTTCATTTCCCTTCATTCTGGCCATTCTGTTTCCTTCCTAGCATTCCCCCACCTGACTGTGTCTGAGCTCCCTTGTCTACCGCTTGCATCTGAACTAACATCAGCTTGTCCTTAAGCTTCCTATGTTTCGAATCCACCTCATCACTACAATACCTAGCAAAGCGCAGTATCTCATCTATCGGTTTGTTCTGCCAACAAATCAAATGCTGTTGGATTATGAGGCAAATCTCTAAAACAACTTAGAAACAAACTGTCCCATGTTGTGGGGGTTCATCGTATCCAACCCTCTATATTGCTTAAAGACCCTCAAAAGCCTCTCATAATATTCATGCCCTGTCTCTTGGCTCCTGAACCATCCGATCTATCTTCTCCAAGAATTTATCCTGTGGAGACACTTTGGATTTCAGCCATGTAATCGCTTGCTTATACTTTTTCATTACAGTCGGTGAAGGACCAGTTGTGATAGCATCCCTGTCCTGTTCCGAAATAGGCCACTCAATCGCAACTTTACAAGCTGCTCACAGATCACTTGGAACCACAATATCAAACAATGTATTCAGATCAATCCACAACACTTTTGAAATCTTGACAAACTGCTCAACCTGCTTGTACCATTCAACTGGGCTCTCCCTCAATTTAGGGAAGTCATTTGTGAATGCTGCCAAGTCACCTCTACTCCAAGGCACATGTACATACCCTCCACTAGACCCCTCTCATAAAGGGTAATTCCCTATTCCTGATGTTCCCCCTCCCGGAGGAGGTAACTCTGCCACACTGATTTGATGCCCTTTTTCTTTGACCATCTTTCTTCCCACTTGTCAAGTCTATTCCATGCTCGTATCCCTATAATCCGTTTCCGAATGTGAGTCTTTAGCCCAATTACCCTCTTTTTGTCCAAATCTTGGTCAGTATACTGTAATCTGTGGTTACCCTGCCACATCTTTGTTTTAGACAGATCCACCTCATACCGGTTTGCCAATTCAGTTAGTTTCTAATGTGCCGCCCTTGCTTTGCGAGTCGCATCCTTTGCCACAAACAGCAATTCATCTGGGTCATAATTTATTTTAGGGGTTTTATATAGCGCTGGCTAGACCCGTAGGTATTAGAGCCCTTTACATAAGGATCAACAATGTTACAACAATGATAGTGATTACAAGTTACATCAAATATATGCGACACCTTAAAGAGCGAGAGGGAGAGACAAAATAGAGCGTAAAGGGGGCGAGGAGAGTGAGGTGAGAGAGGAAGAGGGGATAGAGGTATGAGAGACGAAGGGAAAGTGTTCCCATTGACTGACTAGGTAGGTGACGGCCGAGGAGGGAATCAACAGCCGATCACCCCTATAGCTCTCAAGGTAGCTCCATCGGGCATCAGTTAGATAGATAGATAAATAGATAGATAAATATATATAAATATATGCAACACCTTAAACAGCGAGAGGGAGAGACAAAATAGAGCGGAAAGCGGGCGAGGGGGGGTGAGGAGGGAGAGGAAGAGGAGGTAGAGGTATGAGAGACAAAGGGAAAGTCTGCCCAATGACCGACTAGGTAGGTGACGGCCGAGGAGGGAATCAACAGCCAATTACCCCTATAGCTCTCAAGGTAGCTCCATTGGGTATCAGATAGATTGATAGATAGATAGATAGATAGATAGATAGATAGATAGATAGATAGATAGATAGATAGATAGATAGATAGATAGATAGATAGATAGATAGATGGATAGATGGATAGATGGATAGATAGATAGATAGATAGATAGATAGATAGATAGATAGATAGATAGATAGATAGATAGATAGATAGATAGATAGATAGATAGATAGATAGATAGATAGATAGATAGATAGATAGATAGATAGATAGATAGATAGATAGATAGATAGATAGATAGATAGATAGATAGATAGATAGATAGATAGATAGATAAATAGGAGACAAGGAAAAAGCAGGCTGGGCAGGTGACGGTCAAGGGGATGAACCAAGGCTGGTCTCCTCATTAGCTGAACAGAGCAGCTCCACTGGGCGTCAGACAAAATGCTCGGAATCCGCTGTCAGGATAGGCATCGGTCAGATAGTTAGATAGATAGGAGATAAGGAAAAAGCAGAGTTACAGAAAAACGCTGGGGGGGTGAATGGGCGAGACAGGGAGACTGGGAGAAACTGTGCCCAAAGTCCGGCTGGGTAGGTGACGGTCAAGGGAATGAACCAAGGACGATCTCCTCAATAGCTGAACAGAGCAGCTCCACCGGGTGTCGGACATAATGCTCGGACTCCACTGTCAGGGTAGAAATCAGGTGTATTCATAGATTGTCAGATTATCCAGACGCCATCTTGAGGTCAGGCACAGTCGATTCCTTCTTGGTGCTCCTGCGGCTGGGACAGAGTGGAAATAGAAGTCTGGCCCATCTCCGGCAAAAAGTTTCCCGGCGGCTCCCAGGCTTATATTGTGGTTCTGCCGGACTCCGAGTCGGGCAGCCCTTCCCGGCAGTGGAAACACCATCCATAGGGGATTATGGTGTGGTTCGGACTGGCAGGAAGACTCCGAGAGCTGGTCAGAATAGAGTAGGAATGACCGGCCGGTTTAAGTATCAACCGCCGAGATCATAATCAGGAAGTTGGACCACAAAGCCCTCTATCTGACAGCCAGTTGCTCTTAAAGAGAACCTCACTGTAAAGAAACTGACCAGGTATCAAACACATCTCTTCGACTGAAAGAATGCTAAACAAAGTCAAAAGGCAGTTTCCATGATGGTATGTCCATAGTGCATCCCAAAATCAAAGAATGTCCATACTTTCAGAATCTGGGCATTTTATCTTAATGGATCACATTTTTTCACACCTAAGGGGAACTTAAGCAGCCAAAAAAGCTGTGAGTCTAACAACTATGTTACAAGTTTCTGAAGGAAAAAAGTAAGCTGCACCTTCTAACTGACAGGTAAAGTGACAAAAAAATACTTACTGCTTTCGTTTCTCAGTTTCTAAATATTTAGTGAATTGCTGAGAGTTAGGGGCAAAATACATTATATCTTCCACTTTAACTCCATGTGCTGCAATGTGCTCTTCGGAATTAAATCTCAACAAGTAAGAGGGGCGTGGGATCGGTCCAAATATGTCAAATATCTTTCCAGCTGAAGATCTGTTTGCCTTGAAAATTACACTGCCTTCACTTAACACGGGCTGTTTGAACCGAGATTCAAAGATTACCAACTGATCGACAATGCTAGTAACTACTCCAAAAGGCTTCATTGCAACATTGTCAGGTAAAGTGATGTTGAGGTCATCAACTGCAGGCAACTCGTTTAGATGTAATACTTCTTTGGGTGTGACAGGAAAGCCCTTGCCATCCTTTCCTGGTTGTCCTCATCATCATCTCCATCCAATAAAAGAGCAGACAAGGACACAGATGAGAAGGAGGTAGATTCAGAGGAGGAAGACGATGAAGAAGAGGAAGAATCAGAGTCTGAATCCCTGTCAGAAGAAGAATCTTCAGATGAAAGTGGTTCCGTTTTGATTTGTATGGGTACAAAATCATATCCTGGAGCAGTGTGTGTTACAGCTGTGAGAACAGCATCAGAATTCCTCTGGGACCCATTTTTTGATTTTAAACGACTCAATTGAAACTCCACCACTTTCTTAGAATTCTCACCTCCTGCTGTTAAAAAACCTTCCTCAAGCTGGTTTTCCCAAGCCATTATTTCAGGGACTATGTCTCCAAGTGCTTCCTTGCTGTTGGTTTTTGTAGTTTCTACTTGTAATTTATGAAGTTGATCTGAGCCATTGCAGTCATTTGTGTATTGGTTGGTTATTGAAATCATGTCATCCTGGACAGTGCTAGAATCAAATATAGACAGAAGGAAATGAGGAGTTGACCTTTCCCCTGTTTCACTCTCTCCAGTGGTAAATTTCCCTCAACAATCTCATTCACCTCTGCTTTTAACCACATTACATCTAACCTCTTTGCCTTTATCACTGCCTTTAAGGTACTTTGACTAGATGTGCCACTCAACACTTGCTGTCGTGTTCTCTACACCTACTCACTTTTGGGGTACCTCTAAAAGGCATCCCGTTCCCTGCACTCCCATGGTCCCAATCTTCCCTTGCCCTGTCACTCTGATTCCCTTCAGGTGAATCCCATTCTCTTAAGTCTGATCTTAACTCAGCACAGGATTTCAGTCTCGGCCCTCTCAGATCCATGGGTCCCCTAGAGGAGTCTGCTGTAGCTGCCAATGGCGTACTCAATTCCACGGGTCTCGGCATGGGATGTCTGGGATGGACATCCACTTCTCATCTGTTCTGGATCATACACTGACACTATGAGACCAATGGTAACAGGCACTGTAAGAGTGTCTGGTAATCTCCGAGAGTCTGCACTTTCTGGATTCTGCATCCCCATCCCTCCTGTCGAGAGCTTTCCCACTACTCCCGCACTCAGTGGAATCTGAGATTCTCTGGCTTCCTCTGGTGGGGCTGATCGTTCCCTCTCTGGGTTGTATGGAGGCGGTCTCTCAGACAGCAGCCTTTCTATCAAGCTGTCATCTGTATCACTGATATCTTCCTCTTCTATTTTCTTCTGGGTATTCTCTTCCTTGACTAACAGTGGGTACAACTTATCCCCCTCAATCGTCTGTACTCTCTATCTTTTCTCCAATGCATCCCACCTCGCATCTTGGAATGCCCTTACCAACCTTTTCACTCTTTCCTGTCTCATGTCTCTGTTCCTTATGTGTGCTGCCCTAATCCGTGCATGCAATGCCACAGACTGTGTGGGTCTAGGTAGAGGCCGCAAAGAAGCCATAATCATTTTCAACGGATATAGCACTTCCAATCTAAAATTTCCATACTGGGGAAAGGTCAACTCCTCATTTCCTTCTGTCATTTTACACCAATTCTCAAGCCATAGTATAGTGTGCAAACCCACATTTGTAGACATATAATGAGCTGGGGTGTCCTCGGGTGGAGCCTCTTCTCCCCATGAGTAGCCACCTTCTTCTCTCTTCTAAACAGATCTCGCAAACATTTAAAACATTTCGTGATGAAACCAACACTTTTGCAGCGCTCTTTGCTTCCTGATAACAATCCACCAATACCAGCGCTGCTTCACACCAACCGTCCTATCGCAGAGCAACACCTTCTGACAACACTTTCCTCCACTTGCAGCAGTTCCCCTCCTTTACAATTTGTCTCTCACCCACTCACGCGTCCCATTCAAACACTGAAATAACTACTTGTACGTGCAAGCAATTACTTCTCTGACTGTACGACCACAGTCTTGTGTAATTGTCTACCTCAACTGGCAATTGTCCATGAAATGAGCAAACAATCACCTCAACTGAATCGCTACAATCGCTCGATGTTCCACATACAGCAACCCACGATCAGCATCAGTCTCTCACACATTCGGTCCCCCTATCTCAGTCCAGGCAGTCGATGGTATCTCACGACTCCCTTCACAATGGTCAACAATTACTCTGGGTGTCTGCCACACCCCAACCGCTTAAGCTACTCGTCGAGCCTACGACTTTTCCGGGCTGCGCCGCTCACAGCCTGATCTCGCAATCACACAACAATCATTCCAACTCCGCAAGACATCACAACATCAAACACTGCAATCTAACAACAGCTAACCCTATTCATACTCACTCTCCCATGAACTGCTGCTTTCATCACCGTCACTCTCCGTCAGTTTCCATGATACGCCGTATTCTGCTGGCACTCCGCTGGACAATCATCTCCTGAATTCTATGGGGCTCGGGAATTCCTATCCTAATCTAGATCTCCGGATTTTCTAAAGACAGTCTCCCCTTACTCTAGAGTGAACCAACTGACAGGAGCGGATTCTAACTCAGATTTTCTCTTACCAATCTCTAGAATCCCTGGTCGAACAAATCGTTTCTTTGTCTGCTAAGAAGTGTAAAGGGGAGAACAGCAAAGACCATAATAACTTCATTAACCAAATCAATTCGAGTTTAAAGGACCACTGACTACGAAGTAAAGTTTAAAGATTTATTACAAAGCCAAAAATAACCGAACATACAAACACCTCAGAAAGAGGTTAAGAAAGTAAACGGGCATTAATACAAACATAATCCTACGCAAGAGTCTCAGATGACTCAATATGAAGATTAGCGTAAGTTCCAAAAGCATCAGGCAAACGATGACAGTCTCTGCTTGAAGCCTTGACTGCATTTACCCAAAAGGAAAGAAAGGTTAGTCTGTCCCTACACTAACTCTAAGGTGACACCCCTACTTAGCATTCCCACCCGAGCAAGAGGAAAATAGGTGTCAGCAGTGAAGACTTCCTAAGAAGTACACTCACTTCCATGGGTAAGTAGCCTAAGCTACAGAGCTCATTCTAAGATGCTCCTTCTTGCTTCCCATCTGTTCAAAGGCTACCCTAAGACTGCTCTCCACCCTCGGGGTACTGTCCCTAATACAAAATCCCAAAAACAGTAAACACACCCTAAGCACACCCCTTCAGGCAGGTCTTTTCTCCTGGGTTTTTCCATCGAAACTTCAACTTCATCCAAAAACCGTTGGTGTGTCTTCGGGTCCCAGGCACCTTCTCCGCCAAATGTATCATTCCACATTCTCCCTCCCACGATTCTCGACTCTACCATCCTAACTCCTAAAACAAAGAGTTATTCTACCTAACGAGGCATGTGTCCTTGCACCTGCAACAGAAAGCTTGTTAGAAAGTAAACTTGCATGCACACATTTCTAGAATTCAAACTTAGCTGAGAAAAAGAGCCTTCTCAAGGAAAAATGTCAGGCCTACAATACGCAGTCAAGCTAAGAAATTACAGTTAGGCGTCTACTGGCGTTTTCACATTACCAGGCCGTACACATTTAAATGCATTTCTAACCCTACATCATAAGCATTGCATTTAAAGTCATTCTAAAAGCATTACATTCATTTCATTTAAAACATTACTCTTTGTCTCATGAATAAGCAAACCTACATGTGCAACTTTTAACATGGTGCATGTTTAATCCTAATGCACTATTTCAACGTGAAGCGTCATGAATTGCATTACATAAGGCATATTCTCGGTTAAACACTACGAGCCTGATTCACAGAATGAACTTAAGACTCAATCCTAAACTTACTACTATTTTGGTATTCACAGAATGCACTTACTACTTTTGGCATTCACAGAATGAACTTACTACTTTTGGTATTCACAGAAGTTAGGATTTTGTCTTAAGTTTGTCTTAAGACAAACTTAAGACAGACTTAAGACAGATTTTGGTGTTTGGGAACTGGGATGAAGATGATAACACCCTGATTATTACCTTATCATTTTTAGTACTTCAGGTTCTAACCAATCTCTTTTGCCCTTCTTTGTTGGTGTGCCTCAATTCACTGGATGTTGTACTACCAGCTGTTTAAAAAGGATGGTGTAACATAAGACTTTGTTTCACATGGTGGCTTATGGGAAATTACCCACCCTTAAAAACAAAAAAAATAAAAAGAATTGGTGGAATTTATAGGTAGACATTGCGGTGCCTGTCCTGGGTGAGGACTGAGAAAAGGAAGAGTAGCACTTTGTTTCATCAAGATTACCAGTGATATATAGTTCTTCAGTTGTGTAAGTGCACAGGCACCCATTTTGTATTACAAAGATTACAATAATGTCTTATTAGTCCGAAATTGGTGAGACAGCATCTTATTTACAAAGATCAGTCATGGAAGTGAGCAGGAAACATAGATATCAGTGCTGGTATATGCAATCATAGCCTGGTATGTGATGTTTTTTAAATACATAGTGGTGATACCAGTTGCATGTGGAGTGATCAAGTAAGAACTGAAGTGTTGTGCCACTGAAAGTAATTAGGCAAATAAAATATGCTTTATGGCTTTCTGCATTGTCAATGCCTGTGTTCTGTTTGGCCAGGCCGTGTTTTTGCTTTCCTGATCCAAATAACTTCATGTAGTTGTGTTCCTAATTTCTCTCATTTAGCACTCACAATATATGACAAACTGCTTATTCCTTCTCTTCTTATTAATTGTTGCAGCTCTTCTCCCTTCATTGTGCAGTCACCAAATGAAAAATTCTATTTAACGTTATCCATTGAGAATAAAAAAGACAGTGCCTACAATGCCAGAGTCACCATTCAGTATTCACCAAATATTGTTTTTGCTGGAACTGAGGTAAGGCCTCTGACACTCGCATATTCTAGTGCCCTGTTATGTTGCATTGTGCATGTCTGTTATGTTCAAGAAGATGAACAGGTTTTTGTCCAATACAATTTCGATATTTCACACATCCCATTAATTTGTCCTTCTTGGGACAATTGGGTACCTATTTGTCTGTGATAGTGTTCTGGCGGGTGTATCATACATTCACTCACCAAGTGGCTTGATCTAAAGTCACTTAATAAAATAAGTAAACTTCCCTCCGTTTCACTGTATGAAGATGCATATGTCTTACAATTAATCATAATCATTTGTCGTGTCCTTCAAATGACCTTCCCACTTATCCTTTATAATTTTAGTACATTTCGGTAACATTAGTGCACACTAAAATGGTCCTGTTTCTGTGGCTGACGTTTCAGCACCTCTTTCAACCCCATCTACCCACTAATCTCACTTATGTGTAGTCTCATTACTAGACATGACTAATTACAGCCACCTAATGCAGCATTCATCATCACTTAACCAACATGTGCCAAACCCAACTTTCTTGGATATCTTCTCTCAGATCGTCTTTTCCTGTGACGGGTCACTGAGTCTGTCATGATTATTTCTTAGTTCAAAAAACCTTCAGAATGTTCTCACTATCCTTGATAATGTACATTCTATCACTAATCCCATGACATTCTCCCAGAACGCCTATTTGCTGACAAATATTATTAAGTATGGATGACCTATTACTCAGTCATCTCCACTAACCTTTAGATCGCTTACACCATCCCTGATAATGCAAAATGTATTACTAATCCTATTGCTTATACATGATCCCTGCAACCAATGTTATTCAGTTAATGGTATCCCATTCAGCCTTTGTTGTGTGGCATGGCAAATAAAAGTGTTGAATCTGCCATGCAAAATAGAGAAAGCAATAGTTCTTTTAGTCGACTCAACTGTGTAGATATGCCCCTTGGAGCTCTTGTGCGGCCTGGTGTTTGCCTGCAGGCATGTTAGAACTGGGGGTCTCTAGTTGGCAGAGGTAGGTACCACTGTGCAAATAGGGACCCTTGCTTCTAGTCAGGGTAAGGAGGAAACACTCTTTAGATAAACTCTGCTCACCCCCTTGGTAGCTTGGCACAAGCAGTCAGGCTGATCCAAAAGCAAGTGTAAAGTATTTGTACCAACACTCACAGTAACACAGTGATAACACCACAAACTGACTCCACAACAGTTTAGAAAAATAAAGGTATTTAATCTAAACTACACAAGACCAAAACAACAAAAATCCAACATACACAGTTCAAGAATATGGTTGCAAAAGAGTTCTTAAGGTTGTGATAAAATAATCCACAGTTGTGTGAAAAGAACACAGTTGCGTCACGTTTGGCCAACAGTACCTTTTAAAAGCGACAAAGTTCCAAAGCAGAAGCTGGTGCAGTGGAAAACAAGCGATGTGTTGCTCCTTTGACCATGGGGAGGCATTGGCGACAACCCCACTGAAGCAGCGGGCGTGTTGCGACGAATCCGGTCTGTATGGGGAGGGAGGCGGCTTGTATGGATTCCGGTGCGTAGGTTCCGTAGGAAGTCTTTCTCTCGCAATTTTGGGGTGAGGTATGGTCTGCAAGAGGTCATGTTAGACTAATGTTCTGATTTGTTACCTTTGCCTCAAATTGTAAAGCGCTCTGATATCCTTCAGGATCAAGTTCGTGCTATATAAAACTTTATAAATAAATAAATAAATAAATAAAAGGCACGATGCAATGATCTGTAGGTGCTGCGAGGATCTCCAGGGCGACGATGCGCGGACCAGCGGTGATCTTCCTCTCGCAGCTCCTTGACGTGGTGGCTTCTGCGACAACACTAGCAGTGACGTCATGCGGTCCGCAAGCAAGAGGTGCGGCGATCTCACCCAGCGACGACAGGCTCTGCGACGACACTCGCAGCGATGGTAATCTTCCCGCACCGGTCTGGTGTGTCCCGTAAATGAAGGATGCGACAGCTCTGGCAGCGGCAACGGGCGATGTGACGATCTCGACCTTCGTAGTGGTGGGAATTTCCTCGCATTGATGGGGATGCTCTCCGCAAGGAGGGACAGAAAGTCTTTAAAAGCTTGGTTTCCAGCCTCCCAACACAGGTACAACTTGCAGAGGCACCACACATGGGCCACACACTCCGGGAAGGACAGAACCCTCCCAATACAGCAGGTCAGTCCAGCAGAGCAACAGCAGGACAGTCTTCCTTCTTCAGTTTCAGCTTTCTCCTTTGCAGAGGTTCCTTCTTGATTCCAGGATGATCTAATTTTCTGTAGTCAGGGGTCCTGTACTTATACCTCTAAAAAGTCTTTGTTCCCTTTGTGCAGGAGAGCTCTGAGCTCGGTCTGAACCAGTTATGGGTGTTCCTTGAGCACTTTGTTTTCCTGGCCCCTCCTTTCCTTTCAGAGAGAGGGGCAGGGTCGTCAGCCGCCCAGCAGGAGGTAGAGCCAGCGTTGTGCCTCAACACACAGTCAAGTTAGTGTCAGCAGCAATCATTCGTGACTCCACGTTATCTCAAGCCCCAGATCCTTAGATATTTAAAAAATATAGTCATACATAGTGTCCAGGATTACAAGACTCCTAATAAACTCTACTGGCAAAACACCGGGACCACTTCTCCACCACCTTCTATAGGGGATACTCTTCCCTTGCAGGTCACAATCGTCTTCTTGGTACAACAATACTCTTTCACTTTTGATTTGCAAAATGGCACGTCAGAGGATCCTCTCCAAATGTAATTGGCCATCTAGTCTGTTGGCATCAAACACTGCTCTCAATGCCACATGGGCATCACAAGCTGAAACACAGGTACAGCTCTCTTTCAAAAATCGGGTAAGACTTGAGGACAAATAGATTAATGAAGCATTAGATTTTTATCAAACGACCTACAAACCAGGGCTTATTAACAGAACAGCTAAGAGCCATAAGAAAAGAAAGCGTGTGAACTGTTATGGTACAGACACCAGAAGCTGAAAAAAAAAGGAGTAACAAGAAATTTACTCATTTACAGGAAGCAAAGACAAATGCTTTTGAAGACAGGATCCATGTTTAGTGTTTCCTATGGAAAACTAAATCAAATCCTCTGAGATTTCAGCATTTTATTAAATCAGGCTAAAGCTTATGATTTTCCAAATCCTCAGAGAAATAACACTATAAAATATAAACTGACCTTGGGCGTAGTTCGCACTACACAAGCTACGCGTAGCTACGCGAACTGAGTAGTGCACTGTGCAAAATGCTGTTCGCATTGATTGCACAGTGCAGGATGCTTGTCCGCACTGTGCAATCAGTGCAAACCGCATCTTGCACAGTGCAAGCGGTCATTTTCTGCCGCTCGAGTAGATTTGTACTCGAATGGCACCTTTTTCAATGCGGGCTGGTAGTTTCTCATCACGGGCAATGAGAAACCTGACCTCCCCGCGTTGAGAATCTCGCTGGGAGGTTTATTTTCCAGGCTCGCGATCGGCAACTTCATGTTGCTGATCGCGAACGAGGAAAAAGTCTCGCCGGGGTGTTATTTTGCTCGCCCGTGGTCGCCAACTTGACGTTGAGGACCGCTAGAAAGCAGAAAACTGCCTGCTATGCATTTTTGCACTGTGCTACGTGCAATTGGCATAGCGCGTAGTTGCACAAACTACGCAAACTACGCGAGCGTAGCGTAATCCTACGCCCAGGCCTAAGATAAACATCAAACAAATAATTGGATCAGCTAGTACGGATATGTCTCTTCCCCGTCCACAATGAGGCAAGATATGTTACACTTCTGAGTAAGAGGTGTGATCAATATATTCTTTGCCGTCAGTTCCGGATTGTTCGATGTTAAAGAGCATGGAAAACGAATCTAACCTTGTAGACACTTCTCCCATTCATCTGCCTCTGTAATCTAAATTCCAGTTTCCAAACACTAATGGGAACAGAGAAAAGTGGAGGAGGGGAGGTAATTCAAGAACAGGACAGTGATAATGTTTTCAACGATCCAATGCCACCAGGTGTTAAACATGTTTCTGTTACATATGTCACCTGGAGGATGAAGGATGATTAGCAGGATGATTAACCTAGCAACCTACTTGACGAAATGAGATAATGCATAGGGTTTTATCAATTATGCCTTGTTGGAACTGGCCCTTCTTGCAGGGTCATCCCCAAACTTTTTGCTTCTTGCTCCCTTATTTTTCCTGACCCATGGCTGTTGGCAATAGAACTCTGAGCACTTTACCACTGCTGATCAGTGCTAAAGTGCATATGCTCTCTGTGTAAATTGTTTTTATGATTGGATATACATGATTGGCATATTTGTATCACCAAGAAGTCCCTGGCCCTGCACTGGGTGTGCCAGGGCTGGTGATGACAAATGCTACTAGTGGGCCTGCAGCACTGATTGTGCCACCCACATGAGTAGCCCTAAAATGGCATCTCAGGCCTGCCACCGCAGTGCCTGTGTGCAGTCTGTGAACTGCCAAGTCCTCCTGGTCAGTGTCCCCACTGACCAGGCCTAACCCTTCCCTTTCTGTGCACATTGGTCACCCCTATGGTAGGTCCAAGGTACCCCCTTGGGCAGGGTGCAGTGTATGTGAAAGGTAAAGCATGTACTTGTGCAGGTGACATGCTCTGGTAGTGAATTACAGCCATTTTTGTTTTTCACTGCTGCAAGGCTATCTTGCTCCATAGGCTACCATGGGGTATGCTGGCTACAGTGGCTACCAGCATATCTTCCCATAAGAGCAAGATAGGACATACAAGTCTGGTATCCCTGAACTCAGAATTTAATAACACATCTTTTAGGAGAGGTGGTTTTTAACTCCTGTGTTTGAGAACAGCACTTTTAGAAAGTTGCTGTTCTCTTGTCTGACCTTTCTGTGTGCCTTGGCCTGTTTGTGAAGTGACTGTCTGGTTTGAGACTGACAGGGGCTGAGATTCCCCAGGAGGCTGTCTGAGTCAGCCCTAGGCTGAATGACTGCATCTGCATCTTGAGTGGTGGGAGGGGTTATCACCTGGGCCTGAATAGGACTGTGCCCGCCCCCCACAGTGCTGGCTCCACCCCATGTGGTGCGTCTGATGTCTCTGCCCTGCACGGTGAAAGGAGAGAAGGAATCATGTCAACAAAGTGCTTCAGGAGCATAGCATCACAGCCTGACTAACCACAGTCATATCCCTGTAAATAATGCACTTCCTTATTTATAGGCTATAAATTGACAGATTTTCTATATAACATAAAAATATAATAGTGCAGAAATGGTTGAACAAAATAATCAAATAGGGTCAAATAAAAACAAGATATAACAAATCAGAAAAAATCAACCACAACGCTGGACATTAGTTATTTTCATGCGGGAAACAGAAGCTGTTAAATCTTCTAAAGGGCCCTTTACTTTTAATACCCAACCTTAAAGGAAAGCAGAACTCTGTAGCAATATGTATAAATTAAAAATGGTCAGTAAAGCTGTGCACATGATAAAAAATGTCAAGTCAAAGTTTGTAAGAGTCAAGATTAGAATTTGGATATAGTGCAGCCACCAAATATCGGGGACTGTAATCAGTATGTTATAGTATAACTTACTCTGGAAACAATGTGTGTATCTACACAAGGCATAGCCTTGAAGTGCATGTAGAATGTACATGCAGTTTGTCAGTGGAAGATAATATGAGAGACTCTACATATATTGCAATGGATTCCCATGAATCCATTGAGTTAACTGCTATGAAAGCCTCTTATTTATTTTGACCAGGTCGAGACCCCGAAAGCATTAGTAAATACTTTACAATCATAATATGAAGACATGTCGACACTGATTTGAATTTTGAATTTTTGAATTTTTTGTAAAGCGCACATTCACTGAGCAGTTTCTTGGCGCTATAGGATTTCAGAACTGAGAGAAGCATCAGGGGTTATGGGCTAAAAACCTGCTGGAACCGGAAGGTCTTAAGAGCCCTGCGGAACTCGAAGTAGGAGGAAGAAGATCTGATGGGGGGGGGAAGGGAGTTCCAGAAGGTGGGGGCGAGTACCGAAAATTTCTGGCCACCGGATCGTTTTTTCTTAAACCGGGGAATGACTAACAGGGACTTGGCGGAGGAACGTAGGGCTCTAGTAGGGCAATAGTTAGTGATGGCGGAATTGATGAACACAGGGGCAGTGCCCGCGCGGGCCTGAAAGGTGAGGCAGCCGAGTTTAAAAAGGGCTCTTTGTTTAATAGGTAGCCAGTGAAGGGCAGTGAGAAGGGGGGAGGAGTGATGGTATTTCGGTAGGCCGTGGACCAGGCGGGCTGCCTGGTTCTGCACCGTCTGAAGGCGTTGGAGTGCATAGGCGGGGGCGCCATTATAAATGAGGTTCCCTTAATCAATCTTGGATAAAACCATGGCCATGACAATCAGTTTGAGTGCAGAAGGGGAAAAAAACCGGGATACCTTCCTGATGATACGCAAGGTAAAAAAACAGGAAGAAACAACAGAACTAATGTGGGTGTGAAGTGTCAAGTGGTGGTTGAGCATAATTCCAAGGGTCTTAACAGAATGAGAAGGAGTTGGAGGGGGGCCGAAAGAAGGGGGCCAAAAGGAGAGCGACCAGGGGTTGCCACTGCCTCCAGTCAGAATCAACTCCGTTTTATCCGGGTTGAGTTTTAGATGGTTTGCATTCATCCAAGCCTGGATGAATAGCAGAACAGACTGGAAGCGGGAAGCACCAAGTGAGGGGTCGTAAAAGTTAAAAATTAGTTGGAGGTCATCAGCGTAGTTGTAGACTGTGACCTCCATTTGTTGAAGTGCTAAAAGAAGAGGGAAAATATACAAGTTAAATAAAAGAGGGGAGAGAGAAGAACCCTGGGGAACCCCGCAATTCACCCTGCTAGGTGGGGCCGAAAAATCGGCAAGACGGACCGCCTGAGTGCGCCCTTCCAGGAAGGATCCTATCCAGGTAAGAGCCTGGCCCCCTATTCCCGCCCTGACACGGGACAAAATAATGGAATGGTCTACCGTGTCAAAGGCGGCGGACAGGTCGAGAAGGACCAGGGCCTGGGGGATGTTTGTATCAAGTCCCTCCCTGAGTTGGTCCATAACTGAAATGACCACCTTCTCAGTGGAATGGCAGGGGCGGAAGGCCGCCTGGCAGGGTGCAAGGTAGTTGCTGCTCTCTATGAAGGAGCTAAGTGCCTGGGTGACGTGAGACTCTGCTACTTTTCCCAAATAAGGGAGGAGGGATTTGGGGCGGTAGTTTACAGGAAGAGAGGGGTCAGCTCCTGGTTTTTTCAATATAGGGAGAATTATAGCAGTCTTGAAGGGGGCCGGAACAATGCCAGAGGTGAAACAGTTGTTCAAGAGAGCAATGGCGGGAAAAGGGCACGCAGAGAAGAGCTGGCAAAGGATGCGTGCTGGGCCGATATCAACTGGAGAGCCCGATTTAACACGCCTGAGCAGCAAAAGCAGGGATTCTCTCGTGAGAGGGGGGATTATGGTAAAGGAACAGTTGTTGTCGGGGGGTTGAGGGGGAGAGAAGGTGGAAAGGGAAGGGGGAATGTTGGCCTTAATAAGGGCAATCTTGTCAATAAAGAACTCGTTGAGCGAGTCACATAGGGCTTGAGAGGGGGGTATCTTGGGTGCGGTTCTATCCGAGGATGCCAGTTCGCGGACGGTGGAAAATATCTCGCAAGATTGACATTCGGCCGCCAAGATGCGCCCAGAAAAGTACTCGGTCTTGGCTGTCAGAATGGCAGATTTATATTCATTGAGCACAGTGATGAAGTGTTGTCGGTGGACGGGGCAATATGCTCTTCTCCAAGCTCGTTCGGCCTGCCTAAGCTCTAGTTTCTTAGCTTTGAGAGCGGCGCTGAACCATTTATTGGCATTATGAGTATGGTTGATGCTAGTACGCTTCAGGGGAGCCACTGGGTTGCAGGCATTAGCAAGCCACTGATCTAATGTGGCGGTCTGGGAGCGAGGGTCCGAGCCCGAAAGATTTGGGCAGGAGGCAGCTAGTGAATTACAAAGGGAGGGAATGTCGACTTTATGCCAGCTCCTAGCCCAGGTGTTTTTGGGAAGAGGAGGAGGTGATGTATGGCTCAGGTCCAAGGAGAAGGCAAGTAATGAATGATCCGACCAAGAACAGGGCGAAATGATAGGAGTGGACATTGGAATGTTAAGTGTCCAGATCTGATCTAAGGTATGGCCCCGAATGTGGGTGGGGACTTGAACATGCTGGGTAAAATTGAGGCTGAGAAGCAATTGGGTGAAGTCTTTGGAAGAGGAATCCTCTGCAGGATCAGAAGGCCAATAGTTAAAATCGCCCAGAACAAGGACAGAGGCATTGTTAATTACCAAGGTAGCCAGTAAGTTCTGAAAGGCAGGGAGGAAATAAGGGGATGCCTGAGGTGGTCGATAAGTTAATACGCACGTTAGTGGGGTCTTGAAAGAAGTGGATCGCACTACAAGGCAGTCGGCTGCTGTTAGTGTGGGCGAGGCCAGAGTCTGAAAGTGAAAGGCCTCGCGAGTAATCAAGGCTACACCGCCTCCTATTTTACTCTCAGGTCGATCGGCACCGAGCATGGAGTAGTGGGGCGGGAGGGAGGCTAGGATGCTTGGCAGGGAATCGAGTCTGTACCAGGTTTCAGTTAGAAACAAGAGGTCCAGGGAATTAGAATCCAAAAGATCATAAATTTCGGTCTGGTGTTTGACGACTGATCTCGTATTCAGAAGAAGAGCAGAAGTGGTAGGGAGAGGGGAAGCTGGCGTGATGGACGTGGGAGAAGCAATGCCAAGCTTTTGAGCGTAAGACAGCGTGGCGGGATGCAGCTGCCAGTTGGCTCTATAGGAACGCAATTGGGCAGAAGTATATGCATGAAATTGCACAGCGTGTGGTGCCCCATGTCCCGGTCGGTCGCGGACGGGCGCAGACGGTTTGCCTTAGCACGCCTTCGGCGCGCAATCGTCGCGCCCGCTACGCTCGTCCGCTGCGCGACCGGGATATGCACATATTTTATAGAGAAGAAAAAAGTGGCGGTAGGGGGCGTGGCCTCTGAGAAAGGGGCGTGGCCTGTGTGGGCGGCGGGGAAATGGCGGCAATGTCAATATCCCGCGTCAGCGTTAGGCTCCGCTGCGCGATGGAATTAGGAGGCTGAAAACGCCCTGAGCAAATGAAAGAGTGAGGTAGGTAAAACAGCAAGCTAAATGTGACACTCAAATGAGTTAAAAGCAAGTAAACAGGTCTACTCCCGGCTTCCGCCTCAGGAGAAATCTCTATATACTGATGGACTTAGTACAGAAAAACACAACAGCCATAAGATCAAAGTTATAGACATTTGACCTTTTATATCATTTGTGGACTATATGAAATTGGGTTGCTGGTTGAGGGGGGGGGAGCCTTTCTCCTGTACAGTACATGCTTTTCAGGGTGAAGTCACAAGCAAACTCCAAATTAACCTCTGCTCAGCCCTCTGATAGCATGGCAGAGAGCAGTCAGGCTCAACTTAGTAGCCATGTGCAAAGTATTTGTGCAGCAATTCAAACAGTAATAAAGTGAAAAATCAACAAAAGAAAAATACCACATAGAGTGAGAACAATAGAGCTACATTTAGTTAATAAATCAAGCTCAAAATGAAAAAAAACAATACGTAGAACCGGAAATATGCAATTTTAAACATTTAAGTGAAAATGTCACCAAAAAGCAAAACACACAGACACGAAATCCAGAGACAAGCTGGAAGTACTAAATGGCTAAGGCATGAAAATGTAAACTTTTCAAAAATGGCATTTACAAACTTAGAATTAAAAATCTGACTTTACCCTAAGAGAGGATTTTTAATTACCACTCCATAGACCTATTCTCATTTGGAAGTTACAGCTTATTAAGTGTAATAAGGTAACTCTAATGTTATCCTATGGGAGAGGTAGGCATTGCAGAAGTGAGAAATAACTGTTTTTACTACCAGGATATCTAAAAGTTAAAAGTACATGTCCAACTTTTTAAATACACAGCACCCTGCCCTCTAGGCTGTCCAGGGCAGGGGGTATTAAAAAAAAAGGTTTCGCCCTAGCTAAAGGGTCATTTGGCCAAATAAAAATGTCAGTTTAAAACTGCTCATACAGGCTGCAATGGCAGGTTTGATACATGTTTAAAGGGATATTTAAGCATGTGGCACAATAAGTGCTGCTGGCCCAATAGTAGCATTTAATTTACAGGCCCTGGGTACGTGTAGTGCCAATTTGCTAGGAACCTCTAAGTAAATTAAATATGCAATAGAGGATAAGCCAATGTTGCCACGTTTTAAGGAGTGAGCACAAGAATGTTAGCACTGGTTAATAGTGGTAAAGTGCACAGAGTCCTGAGGGCAGCAAAAACAGAACAGCAAAAATGGAAGAAGAAGGCAACAGTTTTGGGGGAAGACCACCGATAGTCTGACGGGTCTAACATGGGCTAAGAAATATTTGATTGAGCATGTGCAATGTATAATGTTGACTATGGATGGGGAAAAGTGCGTCAGATAGAAGCATCAATCAAACACCAGCAGAAACCTTAAACTTAATATCAAACACATCAAAAAGCACAATTAATTTTAAGAGGAATAACAAAGCGTGTGGTCTTAAAAGTACAACTCGTCATTGTTTTTGACACAAACGGGTAACAATGGGCGCCATTTAGAAGTAATCCAAATGTTAATTTCACTTTTCCTCAGAATTGAGTATGGAACAAGGGGTATTTATATATCACTAATGAAATAACCCATCAGAAAAGAAGATAGAGTGATATAAAAGAAGTCCGACATCTGAACAACATACCTTTGACACAATCAGTGACAGTATCAACATACACTGAGCTAAAAAGGCCTAGTTACCAAAGATGCTACTTACTGGGCCTTTCATTAAATTATTTCAGCCCCAAACTAAAAGTGCTGCCATTACTAAAGCTTTACAATGATTGAGTGTCCTTGCAGGAGTTGGCAAACTGGATGTCCACCAATTGCCTCAAATTAAATGGCAATAAGACCGAGGTGCTCGTGGTGGGGGGGAGCCCATCTGTGTGGTCGTCGGCATGGTGGCCCTCTTGCCTAGGCGAGGCTCCAACCCCCTGTCGGGAAGCCAAGAATCTTGGGGCCTTATTTATGAAGGCCTTGCGCCGCCGGTGCGTCACTTTTAACATGGGGAAAAGTGACGCACCGGTGGCGCAAGGCCTTCATAAATAAGGCCCTTGGAGTTTGGCTTGATGCTGATTTGTCCTTTGGACCTCAGATAGGCCGTTTGGTGGGTGTCTGCTTCAGCGTCCTAAAAAGTCTGCCTTCCCATGTCTGCCCGTAGGACGCTGGTACATGCCCTCGTCACATCGTGCCTGGACTACGGTAACCTACTGTACCTAGGAGCAACCAGTAAGGTATTAAATCGTCTCCAGGTACTGCAGAATGCGGCAGCTCGCCTCATTCTGAAGTTCCCTAAAAGATCGGCCTCCAAAGTAGCCCTTCAGACTCGTCACTGGCTTCCAGTGAAGAGTAGGGTCGAGTTTAAGGCCCTCTGCACCTGCCATCGTATCCTTAATGGGAGGGCACCAGCACCACTCCAGAGTCTGGTTTCCAGATACGAACCTACGCGAGCTCTGCGCTCCTCCCATGGTGGCCTATTAAAGGTCCCTAGGACAAGAAAGGCTCGCATGGGAGGCAGATCCTTTCGCTACTTGGTGGCGAAAGGCTGGAACGCCTTACCTCTGGACCTTCGCCTAGAATCGTCTGAAGCCGGCTTCAGGAAGAAGCTAAAAACACATCTTTACACACTGTAACTCGAGCTGATTCTGCGGCCTGCTTGCATGAGTTTTTTCTGTCTTAGCGCAGGGACACGCTAGATGAGCGTAACCGGGCGCTTTATAAAACTCCCTTATTATTATTATTCTATGTTAAAAATAATAAAACACTAGCTACTCAGGCCCTGGGCAACACAGCTCTCAGCATAACAGTTCTCTACAGACCTCTATTTTGAGAATACCACAAAAAAGGTAATCAGTAAGTTTTGATGCTTAACTACAGGCCTGTGGAATGTGAACATGTTTTTGATTGGACTGTCATTGCATGGATTATTGCAGTGTACATTAGAGCGTCCCTCATAATAGCTTGACTTCTTACACTGCCTTTTCACATACCAGAGTGAGATTTTGGTACTTTGTCTTCTTGATCCAAGGGATCTCTTCCTGCTCTATCCTCACTACCTAGGCGTTCTCCCCATGTCCGTTGTGATCCCTTCTCTTAGGATCCGACCCGCTCTGCAGCAGCAACAGGATCATAAATCATGGGTTCATCTGTGCCTCAAAATTAGTTTTGTCCATATAAATTTACCCTCAGATCAAGAAAGTATATTTCTACATTTGTTTTTGCTGTGGTATTCTCTAACTGTACGTGTGTGAGTGAATTGCCCTATTACTTGCTGTGGTCCTTGTCCTTATTGATTGCTGTACTATAGTGTGTGGCTATAACATGACAAAAACTCTCATTCTAGTTAATGAATACAATTACAATACAGTACATCACAACTGAAACCTCTCAACCAGCTGCTATTACAGAATACATTTTAAATATCACCCTCAGCTTAAATCACAATACTTTACATGGCACTGCTACTGTGTTGCCATAAAAGGCAAATGGTGTTAATTGACTAGTTTTAACAAGAAATTGTCACTATCACATAACACTAAGATATCAGAGAGCAAAGGACGGCACTAGGCTATGACAAGATGACCACAACCAACGGGAGATCCAAGCCAGGGAATTAGAGTTTTGTCATATTGCCTCTCTACACTGGCATTAGCAGGAAACAGATACACATCTTGTATCAAGAATGAAGTCCCCAAACACTAATGAGTGCTACAACTTCCTAGCATAAGTGCTACTCTATCCCCAATTGGTCGCCGATCTCTGAAATGGTGAGGAACTACTGCAAGTGAGGGCCACAGCAGGACTGTGGTGGTGACAAAACAGCCCTCATTCTGGGACCATGCCTGTCAGAATACAGCAAGGATGGGAGACTGTGACTGTTAAACTGATGGCGGATATGTGGCGAAGTTGTAGACACACAGCCACCTTTAGTCAATTTGGAGAAGGCACATGAAAGAGATTGCTTAAAGATTACAGCAGTGCCACCACAACGTTGAACTTGCCTATCCAAGCTAACCACTGCATAGCCTGCTGGGACAGCCAGGATATCAGGATCTGCATTTTCAGAAAGCCAAGATTCAGTTCACAAAATTGCAGTAGGGAGAAATTATGGATGGAGTCACAAATTTCCAGCATGTGCTTCACCAAATAACGGCAATCTTAGATAATAAAAGAGGGTTTTAACAGGAGCTCAAGATGGCCCACTTACCTCAACATCAGAGTTTAAATTATGATAAATTACTTTTTCATTAACATCTTTATTCTCTGAAATGAAAATGTGACAAGGCAAACAGTAAATAGGCATGATAGACCAAGGGAAAACAAACACTTTGGGGCAGATTTATGTTGGGAATGCGCCACGTTTGCGTCACTCAACTGCGGCATAAACGTGGCGCATCCCTACGACCCATTTACAACGTGACGCATCTAGGCAGATGCGTCACGTTGTAAAGCCCTGCGCCACTTGTGGGCATTCCGGCGCAGGGTGGGGGTTCCGGGGCAGGTGCGCCTCGCAAAAGTGGCTGAGTGAAATCTATAAGATTTCACTCAGTCACTTTCAGGCCAATGCTGTGTCAAAACCCTGCGCCTGCTTGAAGCAGGCGTAGGTCTTGACGCAGCATTGTAAAGATGGGGCACCCCCGAGCCTTGCTGGAGCTGCGTCGCACTTGCGACGCAACTCCAGCAATGCGCCACCTTTACGGCACAGACGCGTCACGCATCTGTGCCGTTTTTGCCCCATGGTGCGCCGCATTGTAAATGCGGCGCACCATGGGTGGCGGAGCAGCGGCGCAAAATAACTGGCGCATCCCTGGGGATGCGCCAGTTATCATTAATCTGCCCCTTTATCAGCCTAAATATAGACGGTTTATCAACCTGCAGGCAAAAGGTAATTGATAAATGTTTGAAGACAGGCAAAAAGAAGCGTCTATATCCAGCCTGCAGGTAAAAGTTAATTGATAAAGGTTTGAAGACAGGCAAACAGAGGCATCTATATCCAGTAAACTGCTGAAACAGTCCATAGGTCATGTTAGAGTAGTTAGACCCCCCTAAACTCACCTATCTCATCCACTCTTACCACTGTTTCCTTAACATTCCACCCACCTTTCCCTGTGTGATAAAAAAAACAACAACTCCTGAACACTGTGGCACAATTCTAGTAGTACTATCGAGAAACCCATGCATTCCTCCTCAGTGGCACACAACAGATGCCCCGAAGGCACTAACATAGATATATACCTAAATGTGAATGGTGCAACTCGCTTTATCAAACAAAAGTAAGTCTTGTATTACTTCAAAAAATGTGGACATTGCATTCATACAAGATACACACTGATCAGAAGCTGAGTTACCCAAACTCAAACATGAATGGTTGGGTATGGTGATTAGTAGCAACTGCCCCTGCACAAGACACTCCCCCTTCCTCAATTAGGTGTGGAAGAGCAAAACTAATAAGAAAATGCCTACACACAACATATTACACGAGTGGTAGGGAAAAGAAGTCAGATTTGTCTTTGCAAAATTAAGAATATTAAACATTTCAGCAGTCATGAGATATATTATTATATTGAATAGTGCGAAAATGGAATTGTTCTCATGACAGTCCAGACTTTTAAGAAAGTTCAGATTTAACACAACTCCTGCTATGTGTAAATTGGAACTTAGCACTGGACCAACAGAGACAAAAGAAATCCTATTGACAAGAGACATGAAAGTGACAGAGCTATCTTGAAAGACATCCAGTCAGTCTTCAGTCTCTCAAATGTATGGAAGCTACACCACCCTGCTGATAGAAAATGTACATTCACCTATGGAATACACACTTTGACCTATATTGACTAGTTTTTATAACAAGCAACGCTCCTCACTGAAATTGCATTATGGAATATCCCAGAGGGAGGCATTCCTGACCATAACCTGATACACATAGAACTGGAATTGAGCCATGGAACACCACCTTCATCATTATGGAGGATATCAGCAAACAGGTACAAATACCTGGAAGACAAAAAAACTCACACATCAATTCATGCAAACTAGACAATGAGATGTCAGTAACATCTGCACAAACAATGTGAGAAGTGGACAAGGCATTATGGTGCGTGCAAATAATGAGAAACTCAGCGGTGGCCAAAAAGTGCTCCTCACAAAGCAATCAAGACTAGAAGCTGTCATTTGAACCCTCAAGGCACTGTACCATATGCACCCTATCATAGAATATCTTCCCCAGCTTGAAAAAGAGAAGCTCACAATAAACGTCCTGTACACCAGACAGACAGATTGAGCACCTGTAAAACTCTAAAGTGGAAGATATGAAAGAGGGATTCCAGCTATGTAAAAGGGAATCACAAATAGCCATTGCAGCTTTATGAAGCAAGAATGTCTTCTTGTCGACACACTCACTGTATATATCAGATGCAAGAGACTTGCATTTACCCACTCACACTCTGGAACAGCAGGAACTGGTAGAGGGAGAGCTTAGCAAAGAAGAGATAGCACAAGCCATCACCTATTTTGTTTACTCTTAAATCCCCAGCGAAAGAAGGCTTCCCCAATAACTTTTACAAAGCTGGAAAAGACTTACCAGTAGCAATGCTGTATGAGGTATTCACAGAAGCCGAAAAGACAGATACCCTGGGTCACATTTCCAGCAAGACTGTTAGGTAGCATATACTGAAAGAGAGTAGACACCCAAGAATGTAGTTGCTGTAGCCTCATCCCACTTTCTGCACAGACATACACACTGCATAAGGTCTGCATCTCTAGGACATGCAGGCCTTCACAGTCTCCTTAGATACTAGACATGGTATTTGAAGAAGTAGAATGGTGTTACCTGATAAAAATATGGAGTGAGTGAGCTTAGTGAATCACTTCATGTCAAAGGTCAATTGAGTGTATGCCAATGCATTGAAACAAGTAAACAGTGGTGGATTTCTATTGGACAATTTCCTCCGTACACATGAAACACAGAAGGCTGGCCTCTCTTATTGCTCCTTGTCCTATTTACATAGGAGCCCTTACCTGCATCAATGAGATGGTCTTCCTCCATCACAGAAATTGACAGTGGTGAATGCAGACAGTTTAAAACTTTTTTATTTACAGGTGGCATATTCAGGATTATTACTGATCTAAACACTTCGAAATCTTACTACAGCGATAGCAATGTTTACAATCTTCTTAGGCTATAAAATTTAGTGGGGAAATATGAGGCCCTCCCAATGTGCCACATCACCACTAAATATATCTTGGGGCATCATGCAATAAGCTGGGTTCCAAATGGCCATATATATTAATGAGTAAAGAGATTTCTGAAGCCCCACTGATAAGTAAGGCCCAGAATGACAAAGCACATTGGAGCCATTTAGAATTTTCAGTGTGGGGCAGATTTCGAGTGACTACAATAAAAATTTCACTCTGATGTAATTATATATTTAGAATGATCCCTTCAGTAATTATCTCTCATACTTTGGCTAGAATTGATGAAGATGACAAATCATATGTGTATGGATCAATGTGTCCTAAATTAAAGCCACGGAACCTTCACTCATGCTCCATTTGTGCACATATTACTTAGTTGGAATGTTATCACAGATGGCACACTGACTTCTTGATGCAGAAAACATTTTCTTTGGGTCATTTAGGAATGGAGCATCAAGACCTAATTTCTGTATATATAGACCCAAGCTGCCCGTGTGTACCCAAAACTGAGAACGACCTAGCAAGAAGGGGAACGTGCCCATAGAGAACTTGATGTATACCATTTAATACACTCCTAAGCAACCCTGTGGCATACACCAGGGATAGGAGGTAGTAGTATTCACTGAAGGGATCACACATATAGACCTATTGTTCTAGGACAATAGGCTTAAAACATTGAATGAACTAGGCACATCACTCTCATTGCTGGCAACAGTTCCTAGGAAGTCCTTGCAGTTCAAACAAGCTTAAATGGCAGAAATAGAAGGCAGGCTATCAAATTGCCTGAATCACCTATCATACATTAACTACAGAACTGGGAAAAGCCCCAAAATATGATAACCACCCTATATAATGTTCTGCTTGATAACCTTAACTCTTTACAGACATTAATGAGTACCAAACTACTATCAGACTATATTACACAAAGATTACCCTGAGGCAGAATGATTATGACAGATACTTAATGGAAGCCAGATTAGAGTTTATGTACCCTGCAATTGGAATGGGGCCCTGTACAGGCTACACAAAGCACATTTTTTGCCGCACTCAAGCTGCTTGTGCTGCAGCACAGCCAGGTGTGACTTATTACATGTATTGTGGTACTGCCCGATCCACATAGGACTTCTTCACAACCTAATCAACTTACCAAAACTGACAAACTATAAATGCAGATGGTTGGCTATAACATTTACAGCAGCAAAACTCTGTGTCCTGAGACAACAGACAACACCTACAATTCCCCAATAGTTCTCAGAACTTTCCAGGTTAGCAAATTGTAAACAAGAAGTATTGAACAAGAAGTATTGTGAGCAAGATTCAAAAAGAATCTCCTTAAGATTAAGAATTACAATACCAGCTAAATTTAAAAAGGTGTGGGACTGTTTTCTCTCCCCCTACTCTATACATTAACCAACATACTAAATACTTACATAAGGATCAGCTCTAACAATTCATACACCATGCTGCTTGATTACGTAGAGAACAAGTAGAGATGCACAAATGGGAATCTGAGCACAATTCAATCACAGACATACCCCACTACTAGCTGAACTTTAAATTGAGTTTATAATACTAGCATAACTATAGACATGGGCGTACATAGTCCCCTCACATACCATCATATCACTGACTCAATATACCCACCCCCTCTCCTGTATTAGAAAATATACTTTACATCTAGGAACCCATTTAGGTTAGGATAGCTTTAGACATTTATTAATGACATGCAATCAAATTACAAATATTCCTTTAGACCTTTTTCTCTTTCCTCTGTTTTCCTTGTATTGTCACTAATATCTATTCTTTGACATTGCAGATTTGAAATGCTAATTGTTTTTAAAGATTATTCTTCAAGACTTGTACTGCATAGTATATAAACCAAAATAAAGAAATAATTGTTGCAATGAGAAATATCAGAAAGCAATTCTGTAAATATGTAGAAGTGCTACATAATCTGCAGGAACAATTCATGATAGGGATGCATACTTTTTTAAAACAATTAAAATTATGGTTTTAGTAGTGTAATTTTAAAGTTTAATGTGTGATTACTGCATGGTAACTATGAAAAAGTATCATAAATATTACCTATTGTTATATCTTCTGTAGTTTGTCACTCTGGAAATGTGTTTGTCACCTTCAAAAATAATTTTTGATTATGGTTTTCTATATCAATGTGTTTGATTACTAGAATTTCTCTTGCTATTTCCTATGTCAGACACACAGTTTATTTATTATTTCTGAGGAGTTTTGTTGAGAGTGGATTAATCTATTGTACCCATTTTAAATACAACTAGTGAAGATGACAGATATGATTCCAGAGTAATTAATCAATGTTCATCACTATAAGTAATTTGGTCCAGGTTAAACTGATAAAAACTTGAAAAATGAAATCAGGTATTTTTATCTTTTTCCCAGAAAGACAGCTGTGAGTCCAATCACAATGTTGCATGCAAAGTCGGATACCCTTTTCTTAAACACAAAGAAAAGGTAAGTAAATGAGGATATTGAGAGAATTCAAGTATGTATCATTTAGTAAATGTGCTTAACTAATATCATTCATTATATAGCAGAAACTCAGATCAAGATCAGATCAAGATACGCTTTATTCGATTTACAATGTTAAATCATAAAAGCACAATACATACCAAAAACAACGTAAACGAGCATAAAAATAAACTTAAGAGTTAAAATTAATTAACGACAGATTAAAAATTACAAACAAGTCTTAAAAATAACATGTGTTAAAAATTATAGTCAGTACCATAGTCTCACAAAAAAACATGACCCAAGCATCAAAGGAAAACATTACATTTTAGACACGGTCAGACCTTGCATCGTTTTCCTTGTTCTGAACATCCCTTTCAGATATTTCACGATGTGATCAGTAACAATTTCATTGTCCAGGAATTGCAACGTAATAAATGCCGGTCGACAATGTCTCAGGCCCTGCAATTTCAGATAGGGTAATAGCCACATATTGCTAAGTAAAGTATAAAACTTACAAAAGAATATGATGTGAATTGTTGACTGTGCTGACATATCATCACAGGGACAGGGACAGAGAGAACGTGACCAGTCATTTAACTGGGGAAATGTGACCAGATTATGAAAGTTGCCTAAGCGTAAATGCGTCAATAAAAGCCTGTCAGAATTACCAAGGGTGAATAATAGATAGGGTTGTATCCCCGTCTGGGTCCGAAGCAGTTGGTTAGCTCTGACCGATGTTGTCATAATATTGGTGGATAACCTAATCTGCTCCAAATGGTTTATGTTTAGTGCCTTTAAATACCTTCTCGTAATGAGAGACAGGCTGTCGGGATTGTCAAAAAAATGCAGGGTGATATACATTACATTTTTAATATAAACAAGCCAGGGGATGCAATTTACCTGTTGCAGGTTAAGGCAATCCCTAATTACGTCTAGGTTAAAACCAGTGGTGGCACAGGTCCATACCTTGTGCCACAAAAAAATTGGCTGGATTTTAATGAGGTTGGATAGATACAACAGCCCCAACTCAGCATGACAAATATACGTGGCCGTACTATTTGTAACAGCTAAGAGATTCCTCAGAAACCCATTCTCTACTTGCTGAAGAGGCTCCACATTTACGTAGCCCCAGATGCTGTCTCCGTACAAAGCAACTGGGATGCATTTAGCTTTGTATATTGTCAACAGGTAATTCATAGGGTGCTTTCCTAACTTCCTGGCAAAATAAACCAAGGCACCAATAGCTTTAGCGAAAAGCAATTTCCTACAATTGATGGCTCTAGCCCAAGAACCCTTCTTATGAAAGACAATTCCTAGGTATAAGAAATGGTCAAGGAATTCAAGTTTCACGTTGGTTATTAAAATATTGTGACACTTGACACTGGGCTTGCTACATCTCATAATGAAGGTTTTGGAAAAAATAACATATATATCAATACTTAACATATAAGAAGCCAAACTAGTCACAATTTTTTGTAGGCCAATCGGGGTGCGGGCCAGCAGGACCACGTCATCGGCATATAATAAGGTGCCAATTGGCCTTAATCCCACCCTAGGTAAGTCTGAGCATTCCCTAAATAAGGTATTCCCGATACTATTTATTTAGAGGTTAAAAAGGAGGGGGCCAAGTCGCACCCCTGCCTTACCACCTTTTTAACAGAGAAGCTATTGCTGATCTCGCCAGTTCTACCGTAACGGACCCTTGCCCGAACCTCTAGGTAGGACTGTTATAAAAAATGTGTCAGTTGTGATTCCACTCCCATGACCTCAAAAATGTGCCAGAGTTTCTGGTGATTGATGCAATCGAACACCGAGCTCAAATCGGCAAAGCACAACAAAGTTCCCTTTTTTCGCCTGGCTATATTTTCCCATTATGAGACTGAGGTTCAGGCTCTGTCCACGGTACCTAGACCTTGGTGAAATCCATACTGGACTTCTGATACAATGCCTGCCTCCTCCGCCCATGACTGCAATCTATTTAAAACAACACGCAGAAACTCATTTAACAAGAACATTCACAAAACACACATCGTTGTAAAGGCTGTGTCAGTGGGCTGAGCCTTGAAATTCAAGAATGAATTCAAGAATGAATCTATGATTATTGTAAAAGGATTGTTTCCCCAAAACGTTTTTATGACTATGTAAGGGATATTCATTTGTTTAGTTCTCAGCGCCTGTTATACACCTATATAATCTGAAAAGATGTAACTATTCTGTAGCCAGTAATAAATGGTTGTTTGTAACTGGAACTTTAATATTTAATACAAAGCGATATAATGACGCAACAAAAACCTAACATGGATCAACAAAACAACACAACACTACAGTACAAAACACAGCATACCAACACAAAGGCATATCACAACAAAATGTGGGTTAAATATGCACAAATGTTCTTATTAGACATTACTACCTCCACAGCTATGCTTTCATGCTGTGGATGTAAACAGTGTTTGTACCAAGCACTGTCTTCTGTACCACTAAGGATATGTAGTAGAGTGAGTCAAAAATATTGTTTCATCCGGTCCTAAAAGTAAATAATATCACTGTGAAGGCTTTTAGAAAGAACCATATGTTCACGTAAATTGACAAAATTTGAGCAAAACATATTTAATAACAAAACACAATTCAGTTAATCAAAGTTTTCATAAACGGTTTATCACAGTTTGTATATTTGATATTGTGGCCTATTCCTTGTTCTCTTGATACAGCTGAAGTTGGTACAAAATTGTTAATAAAATCTTGCTATTTTGCACTGATAATATTTTCCATTAATATTTTCTTTGTGTAGATGGCTTTCAAAGTAGCATTCCAGTTCAGCAGTTCTTCTCTTCTAGAGAATGCATCCTTCCATATACACGTAACAAGGTCAGTTAACAGAACTTTTCCATATGTAAACATTAGTTTCCTCAATCAGTCTTTCTGTCCCCCAGCTATCGAAATATGTGAAGTAACAAAGAATACCAGCAAATGAAAACTTTAACACTCTTTCTCAAATGTTCTTGTAATATTGTTGCATAAAATATTATGTTTATCAACATAAGAGGTGTCTATAATATACTGTTGCATAGCAAGGTTTTACACATTGCTGGCAAATGTCCATAACAGAGCCAAATAGCTTAAGTAACGCACCATAAAAGTCTGTTATACAAAGTAGTTTAACATTTTTATTTGTATAGTTTAAGTTCACCAGAGGTGTGTCTTGGCACTAAACAACAGATGTTTATTGGATCTGTGAAGTATACAAAAAAAGTGATGGATTGAATGCTTGAGTTAATCCCAACCACTGATAATTACTTCAGGCCGCGTTATAGTTCTTTGTTTGTATGCCCACCATGTCACCTCAGATTATACCCAAGAATATGCAAGTCAGCCTTGTTCTTGTTCCACTAGGAATAGTCCAGCCCGCACTGCTAGACCTTGTCCTCTCTGAACCAGACCACAAGCAATCCAAGACGGGTTTTGGCCTATTTGTGCCTCTTTAGTCAGGTTCAGCTTGCTTCCAGTGACATTCTGAACATGCATTCCACGTCTGGGCATGCACGTTGGTATTAGGTTGTCACAATGAAGAATACAAAAATGTGGTGAATGAAATACATTACAATATATAATACAATAGGATTTGTAAAGTGCATGGCTATCTCTGAATAGGTGCCCCAGCGCTAGTGGTCCTGCAATGTACTACGGATTGATCCAAACCGAAAGCGGGGTAATTATTTATCAAACAGGTATGTTTTCAGAAGTTTACGGAAGACTGATTGAGAGAACGCAATATGGAGGGTTGAAGGCAAAGAGTTCCAAAGTTTGGTGGTTAAGTGGGAAATGGAGCAACTGCCTCTTCTCGCCTTACTAATCCTCTGGAAATATTGGAATTTTGCCTCATAAATGAAACAATAGGACGAATGTACACTACAATAAAGCTTTGGTTTCGATTGAAATGGGATACAGCTGCCTCTCTACTCAATAAGGCCCTTTGGACAGAACAAGAAAATGATAAATAAGTATCTCATGAATATCTCCAGAAAGCATAAACAACCACTTGCACGACCGAGCTATGGAACAATAATCTTCCTTATTTGGCCTTTAATCGAGTAATAAACAATGCAGCAATATTCCACTCCATGTTACTCGATAAAAAATACCTTCAACCTGAAATTATACCCAAGCATATGTGATTAAAAACTATAAGACTCTTGCACCAGCACCTTATTTAAGTATTACATTTTCAGTTTATCAAAAAGACAGTTGATGGCCCTATGCTTTGGAAAATTACCTTCGATTGCAGACCAGCCAAGCTGGGTTCAGAAAGGGCGTACAACATGCTGACTCTGCGGTGGCAAACAAGAGGATTTTCTTCATTAATTATGCATATGCCCAAACTTTATACACCACAAGCCACTTTATTAAGGAAAGCTCTAAACATCAGAGAATGAGAACTTGCAGAGAGGCTATAATAAACGGATTAAATCGTCAACCCTCAAATGAACTGCAAGCTGATAACATGTCTTAACCTTCACGACCAGGCTTTGAAAACTGAAACCCTAACTATACTGTAGAATGTGAAAAAAGTAATCTTATTGTATAGCTTATGCAAGATGATAATTTCTCAACTTTACGACCAGGCTTTGAAAATTGAAAACTCTAATATTATTGCAGAATGTGGAAATTTGATGAATTATTAAGAATTATTTATTGTAAAGACCATGAACTTCATTAAAAGTACATGAACATGATTGATCCTAACTACCGAGAATGTGAAGCCTAAAAAGAGAAATCTTGGGGCATATTACCAAGCAATAGCGATAATTATCGCTATTGCTTGGTTAGCGGGAAAAAAATATCGCCGAGCACCGAGGATTTTTACCGCTGAGATACCTTGATATTATCAAGGTTTATCTTAAAAGCGGTAAAAATCCTGCGAAATGCATGAATATCGCTGAAAAATCAGCGATATTCATGCATTATCGTGACAATGCTCTTAGCCATGTTATCCACCTTCCATTGGATAACATGGCTAAGGACTGCCTTTAGCAGGCGTTAGGTTTTGGAGATATTCGCGCTTAGGGCGAATATTTCCAAAAGTTGTTAATAGGAGTTAGAGATGTTAGCGACTGTTTTCAGTCGCTAACATCTTGGCATGCCCACTTTGCATGTCATTAGCGATAATTATCGCTGACATGCAAAGTGGGCCCCTAAATGCCCGCTATCGCCTACAAGCTGTCGCTAACTGGTGTTAGCGACAGCTTGGTAATAGGGCGATAAAATTATCGCCGCATTAGCGGGAAAAAGTCCAGCTAATGCGGCGATAATGCCCGTGGTAATATGCCCCAGAGTTTTAAAAGTGTGAAGATATTTTATTGCTCTTTTTTTTCCTGTTGAAAAAAGTGCTAAGATTTTAATTAACTAAACAATAAACATTTATTATTATTATTATTGTTATTGTCCATTAGAGCAAAATGCTCTCTCCTGCTGGTAGGGAAGCAGTCTTCTTAAGTAGCCGGGACCTTTATGCTCATGTGCTCTAAAGGCAAATAGTAGGGCTTTAAATTTAATATGGTGAACAATGGGCAACCAATGAAGACTGCTCAGAGAAGCTGTGACTGAGGCGTGAGCAGCTAACTTCAGAATCAGCTGGGCCATCTCATTCTGGATGGCCTGTAAGCGGTGAAATAGATAAGCTGTTCATGTAGTAAAGTTTTGATGTTACCGAAGCACGAATGACATCTTTACGGCTCTCCTCTGGGATGAAATGGATCATCTTCCTAATTGATTTCAGTGTGAGGAACCAGCTGGCCAAAACAGCCCTAACCTGAGGTTCAAATGATAGACTGGGGCCAGATTTGGCACCAACGTTTCTTACCATTGCTGCAGGAGAGGGAGGTGAGCCAACCTCTGGGGGCCACCAGTTATAAGAGTCTGGATGACGGTCCATGCCAGAAAATAAGAATCTCTATTTTATCAGAGTTTAACTTACAGCAACTCACATTCATTCATTCACCTCAGGCATCCCTTGAATGCAGTCAATGTACCCACCTCGTTCTCATGGAACGAGAGCATCAACTGCATGTTGTCTATATATGATGAAAAAATCTTATGCCCCACTCCTCCACTAGCTGAAGGGGCTAGGTAAATATTGAAAAGCTTTGAGCTCAGGGCAGAACCCTGAGGTACCCTGCAATCAAGAAATGCTTGACTTAATCTGAGCCACTGTGTTGGACTTGGTTGTTTCTGCAGGGTCATCTCCAAACCTTTTGCCTTCACTCCTACTGTTTTTGCAAAATTTGTTTTTGTTGGTCTTAGGACTATGTGCACTTTGCCACTCCTACCAGCGGTAAAGTGCTTGTGCTCTTTCCCTAAAACATGGCTTCTGCCATACCCAACTGGCTCAAACCCAACTGGCTTATTTAATTTATTTTAAAGTCCCCCATAAAGTGGCATTGTATGTTCTGAGAGCCTGCAAATTGAATATTACTTGTGGGCCTGCAGCACTGGTTGTCCAACCCACTTAAGTAGCACTTTAAACATGTCTCAGGCCAGCAAATTCAAGAGCCTGTGTTTTCAGTTTAAACTGCCATTTTGACCTGACAAAATACCTCTTTTGCCAGGCCTTCCTTTTTAAGTTAATATAAGTGACCCCTAGGGTAGGCCCTGGACAGCCCAAGGGCAGGGTGCAGTGTATTTAAAAAGTTAGACGCATACTTTTTTCAGTTTTACTGTTAGTGAAATACTCCTAAATTCCCTTTTCACTACTTCAGGACCGATCTCTCCTGTACGATAACATGGGGTTTCCTTATTACATTTTGTTTGTAATTTTCAATTGGGAAGAGATAACAGATTCATGTTTGGTGTCTCCGGAATCCTAATTTAAAATTCTAACTTATGGTCAAGTCGGATTTTAAATTACAAATCTGAAAATGACACTTTTCAAAAGTGGGCATTTTCTTGCCTATAGCCATTTGGTTCTGCAGCCTGTCTCTGGCCACGGAATGGGTATAGATAGCGACACACAAAAGGGAGGTTAGGTGTGCCTAGATGGGCAATCACTGGCAGGATGGGAGGGAGGATCTGGACACAGCCCTACTTCACTTGAATTGGCTGTGTCCTGTCTTCACCCAAAGGGCCTAACGACTCTGCATTGTCACCTCAGCCATCTTTGAGCAAGGGCAGGCGAGATAGTGAATTCTATGCACTTTAAAGACACTGTGTAGAAGTTTCCTCCACCTTCAAGAACCAAGGCATCAGGGTATAAAAGAAGGACCTCAGACATGAACTCTTCAGTACTCTTATGGACCTGTGGATACTCTATCACAAGGAAGGACTGCTACGCTGCTGAAGGAACTCAACTCTGCTAAACTGCACTCCTGCTTTGATGTGCTGGCCTGCTGCCCTCTTGCCTGTGTGAGAAGTGTTGGACCTGCATCTCTTGAATCCAAAACCCACAGTGACTCCAAGACTCTGAGAGTCCACCATGCCAAGTGGTGACACCCTAGTTCTGGACCCTTGGAAGTGGGCCTATGGTGCATGCCAGTGGAACCAACATATCTTCTCTGCTGAGCAGTGCATCTTTGAGCAGAACTGACGCATCACCACTGGTGCGTGGATTGGCCCCATCAGCATGACCAGCATCAACCACCTCAGTCCTCGGAACCAACACATCGCCCCGACGGCACAGTGTATCCAAAGCCTAGGTCCTCGCATCTCATCAGACTCTGCATCGCGGCTCCCCGGAACCAGTGCATTGCCTCATGAGCATCGCATCCCAGATGACGGACTTTGCATCGCAAGCCCCATCGATGGAATTCTCAATGACGTTGCAACAGGACCTTGTACAACACTGCATCTCAGAACTGAAGCATCCCTTTGGCATCGTGGCACTGTTTTGGCAAGGATCCAAGCAACAGGTAGCAACCAGGATTTAAGGTAGTCTGTTCCGCGGGCCTAACACTGTCCCTGTAACCAGCCCACACTCCATCATGGTAGCCCTGAACTTGTGACTTTGACCAGGTCCAGTGCGACCAGTGCGTCCAGTGCGACTTACGATTAGTGATTTGTGCTTCTTAGCACTACTTTCACTAATAACTTTAAAATTCAATATCTCTGGTTCTATTTATTGGACTTTTGTCTTTCTGGTCTTGTTTTATTTATTACAAATTAGTCTAATGTTTAAATCTGTTGTGGGCTTTTGTCCTTTTTTGGTGTGTTTTTACTATTAAACTGTTTGAAGTGTTGCACAAATACTTTACACATTGCCTCTGTGTTAAATCTGATTGCTATGTGCCAAGCTACCAAAGGAGTAAGCACCGTTTAATTTAGAGTTTGTTTGTGCCATACCCTGACAAGGAGTATGGTTGCTGCTTGAACAGGGGTTACCCCCCAGGAAACCAACAACCCAATTTCTTACACACTAGTAATAAAACATGGCTGCATCCCAGTAAATTTTTTTGCCCACCATGCCATCTCAGATTAGACCCAGCATATGCAGATCTGCCTTGGTCTTGATCCAATAGGAAAAGTCCAGCTCAAATTGCAAAACCAGTCCTCCTGAACTGGAACAAAAGAAGCCCAGGGCTGATCAGCATATGGCTGGGTTTAATCTGACATGGCATGGTGGGCAAAAAGAAGTCAAAATGCTTTTTATAAAATAGAACAAACTAACAACCAGCAAAACCCTTTGGCTGATTCCGCTCTAGGCACCTTGTCGGGTGCAACAGGAGGCTTTTTAGGAGCTCTTTGTCAACACTATGATATCACGTGTGGGGGGAACAAATCTGCTTCCCCATGTGGACCCTCCAAGGATCAGCACGCACGATGAGGCCGACGGAACCCATACCCCCCTAACCAACTCCAGGTAGCAGAACACATGAGCCTGTCACCTGCCGCCCCATATCGTTTGCCAAATAATTTGAGGACATAAGTGTCCCAAAGCGTGGCCGCTTGATCACCTCTCCCACCCCCACAGCCGGCAATCATGCGGCATGGCGCCTGACTCTGCCTGAGCCCACTTGTGAGTCAAGTAGAGCCAGCATTTAAGCATGGGCAGGGCCTTCCAAGCCATAGCAATTAAGCGTTTAAAGAGGGCTAATGCCAGGTCCACCAGCTTTAGATAGTGTTTATTGTGCTTGGTAGGCTTTGTCATTCCCAAAAGAAACAGGAGTGGGTTTCGTGGTATTTTTACATTAATCACCATCGACACCTGTTCCATCACCTGGGTCCACACACAGAACAACGGTGGACATTCCCATGCCATGTGCATAAATGTAGCATCCGTGTGTCCACAGTACGGACAGACTGGCGACACTCCAGGGAACATTACGGGAGATGAGTTTCACCTATTCCAAGGCCATGGTGCACTGCTTGATTGTCAAGTCTGTCCCAAATCACTCATTCCACTTGGGTTTGTCTCGAGTCTGGAGATCAGTGTGACCTGTGCGCAGTGGTACATGGTCCTGTTGCATCGTCGTCGAGAATTCCATTGATGGGGCTTGCGATGGAAAGTCCGTCATCTGGGACGCGATGCGCATAAGGCAATGCATTGGTTCTGGGGAGCTGTGATGCGGAGTCGGACGTCGTCGTCAAGGCTGCCATCGATGAGAGATGTGAGGACCTAGGTTTGGATGCACCGTGCCGTCGGGCGATGTGTCTGTTTTGAGGACTGAGGTGTGTGTAAGGTAGATCTGATGCAGGTAGTTGAATTGTGTAAATTTCAGACGGGCATTACAGGAGAGGAGTTACACCCATTCCAAGGCTATGGTTCACTGCTTGATTGTCAAGTCCGTCCCCAATCACTCATTTCACTTGGGTTTGTCTTGAGTCCGGAGATCTGTGTGGACAGTGCGCAGTGCCGCGTATAACACCGACACCGCCCAATAGCCCAAGCCATGCTTTAAGAAGCAATGCAGCCTCAAATGTAGTGGCAGCTTGGCCTGTCCCTGTGACCATATATCCTTGATCTAGGCCATAATTACATTATGTGCAAGAAAGGGGCCAGGCCCCAGTCCGTAGAGTTCCCTCAGACCCTGAAAGTAGAGTGGAACATACTCCTCATACAGGTCTCCCAGTTAGGTAACCCCTGCCTCCCACAAGGGGGAAGGCTTGTGAGCCTCAAGCAAAGCTTTTGAGGACAGGTACCCTCCAGAGAGGCAGCTGTGGTGCATAAGGGACCAGTGTGCGGCTAGGTTGCATGTAACAAACCCAGACTAGTTTGGCCACACATGGTAATCTGCCTTTTCCCTTAGCTGGTCCCCCTGTGAGAGCAGCCAGTCTTGTTATTTACATCCCTTAAGTCCACCCGAATGAGTTTTCCTTCCCCAACCATCCATCGCATGGGTCATTGCAATTGGGCTACAGCAAAACACAGCTCCAGATCAGCTACCCTCGAGCATAGGATGCTGAATCATTGGAAGCAAACACTCGCTGTCGAGCCAGTCCACATATGAGCTTGGATTCTAAAATTTGCAGAGCAGTGAATCACTGTTGAGGTAGCAAAAAAGTATAAAACCCTGAAATAAGCATATTCACTATTGAAACCCCATCAATGGTCCAAAGGGCAGTCACGTCCAAAAATATAGAGAGATGTTTCAAAGCTCCAGGGGAGTCACCCCTCTACCGGCACCATGCAACGTTCAGGCTTGTCCCAGCGTAGTGGGAAAGTACAGGACTTGCCAACGTTTACCCTCAGGCCCGTCATATCATCTAAAATATCAAGCAGGTCATAGAGGGCCGGCAGAGTAAGTGCATGATCCCTTAAATATACCAGGACATCGTCCATGTACAGAGACATGGTGTGTCTGTCCAGTCCCACTTTGATACCCCATGACTAATAGCCAAATTAATTTCCTGTAAATAGAGGGGTTGTTCTAGCTCCATCAGCTCTATCGGGGTCAAACAGGGAAGTACCACTGTGGCTCGCTCTGTCCTGTATGGCGGCAGAGTTCTGAGGATCTCCAAGCGCGGTAACCTCGCCAGTGTTTGCCATGGCTAACTGCTGTGTGCCTTGTGGTGGGCTGAGGAGGTCTTATAATCAAGGGCACACAATCTTCTTACCTCCTCCTAGTACCAACAACAAAAGGTCATAAGTGGGGGGTGGGTGGCAGGCACCGCCACTGCCTCTTTGTTAGACATTCGCATGCACGTCTCTCTGTCCAGCACAGTGCATGTGTGTGTTGCCCAAACCCCCCATGTCATACTGATACAGTATCCCAGCATGACTACCTGTAAGGCATCCCATTCGAGCCCTCTTTAGCCCACTTCGCCCGCATAATGGCGAAGTACTGGCTGAGGTGTGTAGCAATGGTGTCTCTATACACCATGTCTTGTAATGCTTATGTGTGAAGACGCCAAGTCGGCATAATAGCCCTCGCCCTCCCTAATTGGAACGTGACCAGCAGTGGATTATGGTCAGACAGAGTCATGCCTAAATTGGCAGAGCCACATATGAGGGGCCAACAGTCGGTGTTGTAAAAGTTGTAATCCAGCCTTGTGCGAAACTGGTGCCCTGTGCATAGTAAGAGTACTCCGTTTCCCCGAGGTGTCCCAGGTGCCAGACATCATATACGTTATTGGCCTGAGTCCAGTGCTGAAAATGTTTCATTGTCTGAAACCTTGTGTGCCCAGGAGCGGGGGGATCGAACAGTCCAAGGTAGGCCGCACTAAAACTTGATTTTCAGGGTGCCCCTATCTCCTGAGCGAGGGCAAGATGCGCCAAAGGATGTCTGTTAAGGTTACATTGTGGTGGGGTCCTGCAGCCCGACAGCGTGTGTGCCTCCTGTATCCGCTGCAGCACCAGCACACCTGTTCAGCACGGCCACATCACTCCAAAGGGGGGCCAATCTTGCAGAGGTACTCACCGGGGACACCCCGTGTCTACCACTGCCACAGATGAGCTTTCCAGACAGTGCAGATAGCTCTGAGCCAGCACGCCCCAGCACAGGCCACAAAGCAGTCCTGCTCACCTCCCAACCCTCCACCCTCCAGTGAACATCTCAGGTCTCCGCTTCCACGGGGGTGGGGGCACGAGCTCCCCACAGCACATAGGTGAGCTCTTCAGGAGCCCCCTTCAGCTCCTAGGGGGCACCCACTGTTCATCATGGTCTCAGCAGCCCCACGTTAGGGCACCATCGTTGGCAGGGAGGCCGCACCCCTCTGCCCAGCGTAGCAATAGGGAAGGCCCTTGCAGTGTGTTAGTAGCTCATTTTCCCCTCAGCTGCCATTGTTGCCTCACCTCTGTCACTGTGGCCAACAGCCCATCCCGGTCACCCCAAGAATCCATCTGCCGGGGGATTCAGGCAGCGTCGGAGCCCGCAGACACCACAGAGGCTGTCCTCCCCGCAGGCCTCCAGCCTCCAGCCAGCTTCCACAGCCCCAGCAGCCGTCACAGCAGTTCTCCCAGGGTGGCAGCCTGGGGCGGAAGTCCCAGAAGAAGTAGCTGCAGGCTGCATGTGACCACGAGCGTGTGGCCCCTCAGGGGATATCTGGGTCCCCAGCTGCATTGCTTTCCCACTGCGTAGTCTCAAGTCGTCACTGCAGCATTGGCGGGGTTTGTTATAGGGGCCCCCCGCACACATGGCTAGCCGGGGCTACTCTGGGAGGTCCAAAATGCTGGATGGACACAGGATGTGAAAAGCTGGGCCCAACGGGGAACTGAGACACGGCACCAAGTGTCTGACCACAGAGTCATGTTGGCCATGCCCCCTTTGGGCATTATTTATTTAATAGTATCTAAATATTAAAGCTTTCCATCTATTGATGAAAGGTTGTCAAGCTGGAGCTGGTCAAAACTTCATGTTCTAAAATATATAAACCAGAATTAAATACTATCTAATGGAAGTATTTTAGAAACTTTTGATAGGTTTAATAAGAGGATGTAGTTACTTTAAATTAATAATGTTTCTCTCTTTTATTTAGCGACAGTGAAGAACCGCAAGAAACGCAATTTGACAATATACAGAACATCACCATTCCGGTGAAGTATGAAACAAAATTAGCATTTTCAAGGTACTTAGCCTTTTTAGTTTTATTGAGAGAAACACCACACATTATGTGTGTTAATATACCTGCTGTATATAACAAATCCATCTTTAGTGTGGCATGTTTGTGCTTATTCATGCTGTCAAGATATATTAGGTCTGTTTCTGTTGAACTTTGTTTATGGCAGATAATTAAATCTTCTTCAGTAGGTGCTGCTCCATGTCATTTCTATTACATTTACAATGATAATTTGTTGCACACTCGTGTTTTACAAATCTTTGCGAATGTGTTTTGGAACTTGCTCAAAAAGGTGTTTTCTTTGACTTTATGTTTTGACTATTATTTTCATTTACTGTTTACTTTCAGAATTCAGTTACATTTAATTGAGCAGGATCATGAGCAACGTCAAAAATGCTACAGAAATTGCAGTTTCCAAATTATTTCTTAAGTACAAAAGCAAACTCTTGTGTTTTGGGAAAACAGATACATGGCAAAATCCATGCATATTAAAGGAATAAATTATATATCAAATGCATGGCTGCTACTTGTTTAAGCAAGTCCTGGTGCAGGTATCTCAAAAGAGTGTTCAGGAGGAGAGAGGGATTACAGAATGGGCCACTAGGTCAGCAGATACCAGTCACAAACCAAAACCCTAGGAATTATTGGGCAAACATCTAGGCAATGAGATGTTTATGTAAAGTCAGACAGATCATTCCTTCAGAACAACCACATTTTACTTTCATAGATTGTCACCTGAACACAAAGGTCAGTTGTCAATTAGAACTAGATAACTGTAGATATGATTGATTGATAGGCTTTATTTCGATATAAAAATACCATAAAAGCGTGTACAAGAGATACAAAATGCAATATAAAAAGCGACACATTGTAATTACACCCAGAATGTTAAAAACCATGGAAGAATAAAATACGATTTAAGACTGGATTAAATTGATAAAGAAAGCCTTCTTGCACGAATCAACCAAGACCATTTTAAAAACTTTGACACAGCACATACCATCACAGTAGAAGTGTCAGACATTAAAATGCGCATCGCCACTAAATGTTGACGGGTGCCTAGAAGCCTGCATAGAGGTTTAAGCCACCTGCTCCTCGGAGCGCGGTAGTCCGGACATTCGAAAAGAATGTGGGCTACCGACTATAAACGGGAAGGACAGAGCGCACAGAACGGATTGGATTGGGCCGACAGTTCAATCTTATTATACACTGCACCTTAGATAGTTTAGTGTTCAGAAAAAGCTGGTATTTGGCGAAGCCTTTCCTTAGCCTTCTAGTAGTATAACATAGTGCTAAATTTACAGTTAGGGTACGATGCACTCTCCAACACCAAGGTACAAGACACTATTCTTTTCAGTGCACCTCCGGCATCCTCAGTGTTTTCAGTGGCCATATAAAGAGCTGCAATTTTAACTGATCTCTACTCAACAGTTGTCTAGCAGCTTTGCTTGTCTTTTAACTCTTGTCCGCTGAATATTTTTTGTTTGAAATATTTATATGACATTTTAAACAGTAACACAATTGTGCAATCATGCAGTGGTATAATGCAAATAAACTAGTCTCATGTAAACACCAGTACGCTCTCATCCCCCAGTGCAGGCAGCATAACTGCACTCGTTCCACACTGATCGGCAACAGAATGCTTTGAACTAAAGCAAATAGAGTTTATCTTCCAATTTAAGATGGTCTGGTGACATACACATCCCACATTAGGCTAATTGGCTCACGGCCACCCCACAGCCTAAGCAACATTAACGTGTCTGCCCCCACCCTGGTCAATTTAATTAAAAAAAAACAATAATCCACATGGCAACCCAGGGGTGAGTTGACAACCTCCAGGCCATGGCAATTTGCTTCTTCAATTGTATAAGCGCCGGGTCCACAAATCTCCATTTCAAACAGTTGGCTTTGGAACGAACCTTGAGCCCCAGTAGGCAGAGCTCAGGTGTACACGGGACCCGGTGGCCCACTATCTCAGAAGAGATAGACATAACCTGAGCCCACACTGGCTACTGCTAGGAGCAATCCCACTCCATGTGGAAGAACTCCACATCCGCCTTCCCACACCTTGGAGAGCCTGTAAGCGTCTCCTGAACATGCAGTATATTCGGTGTGGGGTGATGTATGTTTCATGCACACAACTAAATTGTCTGAAGCGGAGGTGCACATTCCAGGACACCGCCCCAAACCTGGTCCACTACGGTACTCCACTGCATGGTCGTAAACCCTGTTGCAAAGTCAGCTTCCTACTTTGCCTTGTGTTTGGATATCAGGTTGTGTGACTGCTCACACAGAAGGCTATACAATGTCATCACACCCCTCCTGCCCATATCTTGAGTCACTATCCCCATCAATACTGAAGAGGGGGATGGCTCCACTGGTGTGCCCCCATCCAGCCTTTGTGGATAATATGCACTAGTATGTTGAATATGAAAAACTGACCATGCAGGATCCTGTACAACTCATCCAGATCATGGAACGCCTCAAAGTTCTCATCCAGGAACAGCCCCCCCCGCACACACCTCACACCTACCTCTCTCCATGCCTGGGTCTCGACCCACACCACCAGATCCCTGGCCTCAAGCAACACCCACAAGCCGAAATGTGGGGTATAAAGGCAAGGCCCACAACCAGCATGAACATACTGCCTCCAGCAGGAGCGGGCTTTTTTCATCAAGGCAGAGGCAGGTGCTCTACTGCCTATCAACCGGAGCAGCCTAGTGTGTTTACTCCATCATATAAGTTCACTAGCATGTATTTTCTCCAGTGTGTTACAATCAGTATTAACAGTTCATTCTACTTGGATACAGTTCATAAAGTAAGCATAAGCAATTGTTTTTACTGCATATTACAAAGCCACTATTGCACCTATTTCTTGACAATTGTACACTTTGAGTGCTTTCTGTGAGTATCCATCTTATGTGTAGTTGTCAAGCAGTTGTAAGATTAGTGTGACATTTGGTATTACATTGATGACTTCTGTGGGGATTTTGGACAAACTGTGAAAATGAGCATGCGGTGTTCTCCGTTATGGAAGATCTCGAGATATCTGATATTGTCATTATCCTTACCATAATCAATCTTGAACTTTGTGAAGGTTTTGAGTTCATTAGCCAAAAAAAATCCTTTTTTTGCCACTTGAAGAATAAGCCTGGTTGGATCACACTAGGTTAGTTTTAGGGTTTTCATTTAGACAAGTGATAGAAGTTGTCTTTTCCAACTTCTATCTCTGAGAAAGTTCAGCTACCTTGCAGCAGCCGTTAGGCAAAGCAGACGTTCCACTGTGATTGACAATTAGGGGTTCTGTGATGCTCCTGCAGTAACATTTTATCCATCTATTTGAGTGAAGGGTACCCAGTGCACTTCCACTCCAAAGATCTTACCCTGTATTCAGAAATCCGAGGCAGTTGCATGAACATTGACATGAACACAACATGCAATGGTGGGTGAGACAGCAGTGGTGTTCATTATCAGTAATGGTGGTGTTACCTAATGATCACTGCATTTCACCCATTGGCATCAACTTCTTGGTGCAAGATTTAGTCGATAGGTAAACTTCACATGCAGCCAGTTCTTTAATTTGTTTTCAAACTCTCAGGTGATCATGTTTCACCAACCATGCATCTACTCCTCTGAATATTAAAAACATGAACATTTGGTGTATCATGGAAATTAGATGAATGTGAACGGAGTCTTATGTTCATTTTTTGGTGGATATATTCCTTTAAACTATCAAGCAATGCCTGTGACTCCCTCTCTGTTTTAGGAGAGTAATCAATGTGTCTCTCTACACTATCAGTAGTAAATGATAAGGTAAAGTACTTGATATAATTCTCAGGGAAGTATTTTTTGGGATTGCAAAATTCACCACCAAACGGAAACGATGAAAAGGGAATGCACCTTGGCCTAGTGTTTAAATGCTATACAAGCAGCCCATATGATGTCCATGTCAACTACTGTGTCTTCCTTTAGAGATCTGGCTAGACAACACAGCTGTTTGCTGTACCTATTGTTGTAAATTCTTTAAAAGATACAGAAAGTGGGCTATGGCTCCGCCCAGACAAGTATATTTCTCTCCCACTTCATTCTATTGGCTGTTTAGGGTATCATCCTCCTCCTATGGAGTATTTTACACTCTGTACCTGGAAACATCACACATTGCATTATCTCTCTAATGTATATATTATATTAGGAATGCAATTGATTTTGTTTTGCTTTCTCATAGCAACAGTTTTTTCCTAAATGTTTTAGTTAGGACTAATTATGCAAGTGGGATTCATTGCCTTTGCTAGTTCTTTTTATTGGACTACCTCATAACCAATGCACTTCAGAAATTCTGCGTACCAGAAGAAAGGAGTTTATCTGTTCACTAAAGCATTTATGGTTCTGGAAGATAACCATGCATCAGTAATCCACAACCAGCTGGTAATCTGTGCAGGATGGGAAATTATTATGAATATTATTATATAGTTTAATAGGGTTCATAGCTACCCAATAGAGTTTCCCAGTACTAGTCATGTGTTGGTAAAGCAGCAGAGCAATAAAAAGGCAGTAGGTTTAGAAGAGCCAAGTCTTTAGAAGTTTCTGAAAAACATGAATGATTGACATGTTCTTAGAGAAGCAGAGTGTGTTCCACAATTAGAAACCCAGATAGGAGAAAGACTGGTCGCCTTGTTGTGTTCTCCTAATGCTGTGCACTAAAGAGAGATTGCTATTCCTTGACCGGAGATAATTGGTTGCACTGTAGTTTGTCACCAGTGATCTAAAATACTATAGACCTGAGTTTCTCATAGCCTTATGCATATAGCACAATGGTTTAAACTGGATCCACTTATCCAAAGGAAGCAGGTACAGGAACTGTTAGAGAGATAGAATAATAGTCTACTGGCTGCATACTTGACTATCTGCAGAAGCCTGAGTAAGGCCTTGGAGGCCCCTAGATAAAGGATCAATCGATCAATCTGAATTTATAAAGCACAGCAAATCACCCGTGAGGGTCTCAAGGTGCTGGAGTAGCTAGCTGCTTCATGATGCTCGGGTAATTCGAACAGCCAGGTCTTGAGTCCTTTCCTGAATGTCCATAGCATTGCGCCATTCGTAAGGTGCAGGGGAGGTTATTACAGGCTTTGGTTGCCAGTGAGAGAAGGAGCATCCTCCACTGTTGGCAGTCTGTGGGATGTCTGCGAGGAAGAGAGAGGTGGATCTCTGTTGTCTGGTTCTTTGGTGAAAGGTCATTTGTTTGTTAATGTATGCTGGTTCTACATTGTGCAGGGCTTTGTATGCATGGGTCAGCATCTTGAACTGTCCTCTCTTCTGGATCGGGAGCCAGTGTAGCTTCTTGAGTTACCGAGTTATGTGAGTCCGTCTGGGGAGGTTGAGGATGAGACTTGCCACTGAGGTTTGTATTGTCTTTAGTCTCTTCAAGAGGCTTGCAGCGATTCTTACATAGAGGGTGTTCCCATAGACCAGCATGCTGTTGACAAGGGCCTGAGTGATGGTTCTTCTGGTGTTGATTGGGAGCCGCCTGAATATATTACAGAACATGCGTAGGGTGTGGAAGCAGGCGGATGAGACTGTGTTTACCTGTTTCTGCATAGCTAACTTACTGTCCAAGATGATGCCGCAATTGCGGGCATGGTCTCTTGGGGCAGGATAAGGGCTAATTTCAGCTAGCTACCAAGTGTCATTCCATGGTGAGGTTTTGTTCTCAAAGATGAGGACTTCCGTCTTGGCTGTATTGAGCTTGAGATAGTTGTCCTTCATCCAGTCGGCGATGTTCATCATACATCTGTGGAAGTTGACTCTTGTGGCAAAGGGGTCTACTGACAGGGAGAGGATGAGTTGGGTGCAGTGGGCATAGGAGATGTTTTTGAGTCCGTGGCCAAGGGGGTCATGTACTTGTTAAAGAGGCTGGGCTGAGGGACAACCCTTATGGGACGCCACAGATTATCTTCTTGGGTTCTGAGGTGAATGGTGGGAGACGGATTCTCTGGGTTCTTCCGTATGAGGCAAGCTATTTGAGGGCATCTCCCTGGATTTCTATTTTGTCATTGATGTTGCCATAGTCCAACGCAGAGAGAATCAATGCCTTTATTACTGTACATTGGGCATGGACAGGTGCAATTAGAGTAAGTGTAGGCTACCTTCATAATTTGATAATTTATTAAGAGCTTTTCATCAAGCCAAAAACCCAAGTTCAGAATGAAAGAGATCCTAAATTATAGGAAGCGCATCCATATTTAGCTATTAGGAAAATAAACGTTTATTTACAAGATGGTCTGCATTGGCATCAACATTCACACTTGAAATGCCATTTACATCTGAATGGAACACCACTAGTGTGTCCCTCTTCACTCTGCCTGTGTTTGTGTCCTACTTGTGGATTTTTCGTTTTCAGTATTTTTCTAATTACTTAAATTGGAGTGAGTTTGTATTTTAAGTTAAGAAAATGAATTGACTACAATTTGAAAGTGTCACAAAGTTTATCTTTCATGCACTGCTTATTTTGATATTGAGTTTTCTTCCTTTCTCGTTTTGTTCCCCTGAATATGTGTTTAAAGTTCCAAAGAATTTCATGTTACCATTGCTGCAAATGAAACCATACCAAATGTAGTGAATGCAACTGAAAACATTGGCTCTGAAGTAAACATCAGCTATTTGGTGAGAAATCATTAGTAGACATTCATCTTAATATGTTATAGAAAAGTCCAGTACATTACTGTATGTTACTCTTTTTTAGCAAATTAATCATGATTACTGGCAAATCTATCAGTTAAAGGTGAAGAATGTTGGTCGTTTTTAGTTTTCTTCAAACTATTTCAATATCAATCATGTTAAAAATCTGAGGATTGTTTATAATAAATGTGTAATTATTGTGCAATTAATGTTTCATTATCATGGTAATAATAATACTGGCAATATTAATGTTTATGATAATAATGCTCGTTACTATTTTGTTTATTTCCTTCCCTTCTTTAACTATCCAAAATGCTTTCATTGAAAGACTTAGTTAACATTTTGTCACTAATAGACTTAGCATTCCCCCAAATTCACAAATGTCAGCAACACAGAAGCTCTGAATATCGCAGCCGAATCTCCTCCATACTTATCACTCTCAGTGGCTGTTGATAAAGTTAATCAAGGAACACGTGTGGTTGACACTACAAGGTTGAGTGTCATTGTTATGGCACTTTCTCTGACTCAACTTAGCTTTGCTCCACCGGGCCACATCACTGTGAACCAAAGGCCACTAATGCTCTCTTTTGGCCCACTCTTACGCTTCTATACAGTCTCAGTCAGAGAAAGGATCTCTTCCTGCAGATTTTTCTACGATCCTTTTCTAACTAAATCACAAGTTACTAATGATTTCCTTAAATGCTCATTGACCTACCCGAAACAATTAAATCTCCCATTTCTTCTGACAGGAACTTCATTGTTTCACCACTCCCCAGGTGTGTTATTTGAATCTTCACTGGGCCTTGCCCGAGATGCATTTGTATGATTTGCACTGGAGTCTGATAAGTTCCATTACATTATCTCTCCAGACAGTGTGGGAGTAACCCACTTTGATAGAGAACAATGGGGCATATTATCAAGGCAGGCGAAATTAAATTATCGCCGCTTTTGCGGCCCTTTGCGGTCGCAAAGCAGCGATAATTTCATGGCCCTATTAGCAAGCTGTCGCTAACATTAGTTAGCGACAGCTTTTAGGTGATAGCGAGCGGTTTGGGGCCCGCTTTGCATGTCAGCGATATTTATCGCTAATGACATGCAAAATGGGCATACCCAACCAGTTAGCGACTGAAAGCAGTCACTAACATCGCTATCGCCTATTAGCAAGGCAGGCGTAGCGATAAAAAAAATTGCGCTAAGCGCGATTATCCTTAAAAACTAACGCCTGCTCAGACCAGTTCTTAGCCATTATATCCAATGGGAGGTGGATATTCTGGCTGAGACCCTATTGGCGATGATGCGTGAATATCGCTGGTTTTCCAGAGATATTCACGCATTTCGCCGATATCGCCGGTTATTTTATCGCATTGGAGATAAACTTTGCTAATAACACGTTATCTCTGCAATAAAATCCGGCGATGCTTGGCGATAAAAAAAATGTTACTAAGCTTCTTAAGCGATAAATATCGCTAGTTGTTGATGATATGCCCCAATGTGTGTTTCACTTGGTTCTGAAATCCCTGGTTCTTGTTGTAATTTATGCTTTCCCCACACTTCTCTCTTAGGGGCATATTATCAAGAAGGGCGATAAAATTATCGCCGTTTTAGCGGCAGGAAAATGCCGCTAAAGAGGCGATAATGGGCTTGATAATATGCCCTTGAGAATTCCCATAGAAGCCCATGTTCACACCAGAACATGGGCTTCTATGGGAATGCACAAGGGCATATTATCAAGCCCATTATCGCAGCTTTAGAGGCAGTTCCTGCGGCTAAAGCTGCGATAATTTTACCGCCGTTTCTTGATAATATGCCCCTTAGTCTCTACACTGGGGATTGCATCAGTTGCATTAATTGATACTTAACTTGGACCTTCAAGGACCCTTTTAGGCAATGCTCTTGTGCTTTATTACAGGTGCCCCTACTAGAGGGTATACTCTTTCTGAACTATCCCTTTAATTTCTACTGGGTGCTTAGCAATTTATGGTAATTCTAAGGTGTTTTTATTTCTATTGGAGGCTCCAATTATATTTTATATGCTGAACTAAGATGGTTTCCACAACTGTAGACAGCTAAAGAATGTTTTCCTCGTGCAATAATCCTTCTCAAAACAATGCAGCTGCAAAGTGCTGAAAAAACAACATATGCCTTTCTTCTCTATACGCTGCACCAAAATTCTAAACTTTCAAATTTCCACACAAGTTCCAGCTCTCTTATTACTTCCAAACCAAATGTATGGTTTTCTTTTATGTCGATAAATAAACCTGATGACTATGCATAGTCTGCCTGTGTTCTACCAGCCCTCTAACAGCATCAGATATCCCAACTCTCAAATTCAAATAAACTATGCTCTTCAAAACTCAATAGATAGGGACAAGCCAACTCGAGTAGTCATTGATTCTATACTATGTGTATGGGGAAATTCCAAAGATTTTTTTAAAGTTTACAAAATGACAATTTTCTTAATCTTTACAAAAATAAAAAATGTTAAGGAAGCTTATTCTTGCCGGATCAAACCTACATGATTTTACAGCAACTAAATATTTGGCTGCTAGGACGTTTATCAAATTTCCAAAATTTCTACGGTGGCGTTAAGGTTTTTCCAAACTGTGGGGCATATTATCAAGGACGGGCGATACATTATAGCCGCTTTTATGTCTGCACATCTAACATGGGCTTCAATAGGAATTCTATAGAGCATATTATCAAGCCCATTATCGCCGTTTTATCAGCAGTTTCCTGCCGATAAAAGCGGCAATAATGTATCACACGTCCTTGATAATATGCCCCTATATTTCTTAATACCCTCAATTCTATTACATAGAATCATATTTTAAGAGATTTGAGTTAGTTCCACAAATATGGGTATTTGTTCTAAGGACGTGTCAACTCTTTCACATCACCCCGGGAGTTACAAGTCCTGCAAAAACAAAGGGCCTAATTTATGAGGTTTTGCGTAGGGAAGGCCTTCCTGCTGTGCTTCCTTAGGGCAAAAGAAAAGGGAAGGAATGCGCCGTATCTATATCATATGGCCCATTCCTGTTCTTTTCCCCTGCGCCGGCGCACAATGGGCTGCCTGCGCCTACACAGGCACCTTTGCACAATGGTTATTTTTGTACAGGAAGGGAAACCTTTCTGTACACAAATAATCACAAGAGGCTTTTCCTCTTTCTATGTGTGCTGCAGAATGCAGCACACATAGAAAAAAGAAAAATAAGGAGAAATAAGATATTTCTCCCCGTTGCTCCTCCCATACGCCTCCCCTGGGGAGGCGTAAGCTTTTGGCACTGCCGCAGATTCACGATTTCTCGTAAATATGGGGCAGTGTCAAAAGGCCATGGATGTTGCTGGGACCGCCCCCAGCAACACCCATTGCAGGACCCTTTAACACAGAACACTGCGTTAAAGGGACTGATATTTATCAGGCAGCATTGATCCAAAGAAAGTGGTTTAGTAATGCCTGATAAATATCACACAGAATTCTGCGCGACGGAACATCACAAAAAGTGATGTTTCATTGGCGCAAGGGGCCTCATAAATGAGACCCAAAGTTTCCTACACTTGATTGTTTTTTGATGAGGTAGCAAACTATTTTCACTGTACATGAAGGTGCCCAGCATTTAGTAAAAGCGAAATATTGTCTATTCCTTACCACATATGTTAAATAATCCTGGGGCTCTATTTAAAGTCTATCCATATATACACTAAACCCATGTATAGTCTCTAAACAAGTAGATGAGACAATACTTCTGCCAATTTTATACAGGTGTTCTGCATCCACCAACCTATCAATCACCAACTCTGTAAATACATACTGAGTCTCTGTGGTTAAGTGTTTGCCAAAATACTTTGGCAACTAGGATCATAATACACATTGGAATCCAGCCGTCATGTATTGTCATGGGTTTGCATGGAATAATTTGTGGTTCATTGACTGCAACTCTGAATATTTTTAGAGATACACGTAGTAAAGTTCCCATTATCAAGAACCTTTACGTTTAAACGGCCTAAGTTGTGTCTGTTTCTATGTAAATGTATACTTTATGAATTGCAATGTATACTTTAACAATAAATACATGTATTGATTTAATGCTGTTCAAAAACTTAAATTACAACAACACATGTGGCAGAGCTAGTAATGAAATCTTCTGTTTCTTCCAGATCGAGAAAGATGTAAAGTTTCACATGCCAGCTCTGAGTCTGATGATTTCATTCCCATATGAAACTCCAAGTGGGAGCTTTATCCTGTACCTGACCAATGTCTCCTCATCTGCTGTAAGTACTGTTGTTACTACATAACCTTTACACTGTTCCACTTCATTTTGTTTCTTGCAAACATGTTCTATGAATTAACAGATATTTGAATCACATATAATTTTGCTGCTTTTTGGTTAAAATTGCCTTCAAGGGATATGTTCAAATTTAGAAACCATTCATTAATGATACCTTATTCGGAAGGAAAAATCAATTATCCTTATGTGTAATTAAAACAAGAAATAAATTGTCAAATCACATTTAACAAATCTTAACACATACACAACATATAAACAACAGAGCACAAGGGTGTATATAAAAAATAGATTTTATCAACAAATTCTTAAATCAGCAGTAATTCAAAAGAGCAGGACAGGAAATGCAGGTACAAAAATATTGATAAACTAATAAATGGCACAGCAAAACCTAAAAGAACATCTATCCCAAAACAAAATGAATTTGAACATATCCCTTGAAGGCAATTTTACCCCTCCATTTAATCACCCAAGCCCTCAAGGGTTTATTTGGGTTGCTCACTGTTTGTCGACCGCTTTTTGGTTAAGACTTGAATTTCGATCACTGAGAAATACTGCTGAATTCTCATACAGTGTGGCAGTGCTTCAGGAATGTATGTGATCACATTAATTAGGATAAGGAGTGCCAGAGATTTAAAAGTGTGCTATTCATGTTTAAAACTGCTTATTATGGGAGACAGAATTATCTTTTCTCACCTAAAATGAACTTCCAAATTCTGATATCCTAATTCACAGAATCAAGATCTGTGGACATTTACACTAGAAAATCAAAAATAATACAGTGGTAATGCAGCATGGTGGATTTTCCACATTACCAGTTTTATAGTTTGGCTGTAGTAACGTGGAAGACAGTGAATCGCCATCAAGTTATAAGCCTTCCTAATTATGTGCACACCAAATTCACAAACCTTATGCTAGAACCCCCAACGTCTAGAGCAAGTGTGTAATTTGGGTCCTGAAAGATTTTAAATATTGTGTAAGGTGTTTATGAACAAGATACAATTTGTATCAATTAAAAAAATTAAGTGGATTTGCAGCAAAGGTCCACCAATCTAGGGTTAAGTGTAAGCATTGAATTGCCAAATTTGTATACATTTACATGTGTGCATGTGGGCACTTCTGTGAATCATGTCAAAGTAAAAATAAACTATGCAACTCATCGGATGAAAGCTATGATTCATAGATTCTCAACTTTCCTGTCAAACATTTCTTTGTCGCAATATTTGTGGAGAAAGAAAAATACGGACTTCTTCATTAAGGTTGGAGGGATGGAGACTCATGATAGCCATTCAAAGGATTGTACTACTGAATATCGATACCAACAATATTGTGGTGCAGGATTATTGAGGCAAGCTTATCGAGGAACAAAATATTGCAAGGTAAAAGCTTATAGGGAAGTATAGTTTTACTATGCCTAACCCCACATCTACATACCTTGGGCCCGATTCACAAAAGTAATCTGAGACAAAATCCTAACTTTACGACTTTTGGTATTCACAAAAGGAATTTAGTAGTAGTAGTAAAGTTAGGATTCCTTACTTTACTACTACTAAACTGAGAAAAATCCTAGCTTTATGACTTTCGGTATTCACAAAAGGTATTTAGTAGTAGTAAAGTTAGGAAAGCCTGTCTGAAACCGACATCCTAATCCCTAAGGAAGAAATGCTGTCCATAGGGATTATGGGCAGGCCTCCGACTGGCCATGTGTTTCTTGAGCCGATCAGAATTCAGCCGGAATGACCGGCAGGTTTCACTTTCGACTGTCTGCATCATAATGCTGTGGTCGAAACTGAAATTATGATCTATGGTGGGAGGCTTAAATTGCCTTGTGAATAAAGCTCCCTTTTCTTGCAGCAGGTAGTGTGAAAGTGGCGGGCAATAGATGTTGTGGTGGACATTCTGCCACAACTCCCGTTGCATTTTTGATGATTTCCCCTATTTACAAAGGTTGCGTAAATATGGTGCAACACCAATAATAAGACCTGGGAAAATCTTTTGCTGTTTCTATGTGTGCTTCATTCTGCAGCACACATAGAAACAGAACATCACCATTAGTGATTGTTTATAAGTAGGAAGTGTCTCTTCTTGCACATGAAAAATCATTAACAAATGACGAGTTGCAACTTCTATATATGCTGCAATCTGCAGCACACATAGAAGTTACATTCAGGCCCGGGTGGTGAACTCCGCTCCGCCAGCGGAATTTGCAGAGTTTTGCCAACTCCACGCTCTGCTGGGAACACAGAGTTCTGGCAAAACTCTGACTACATGGCAGAGCGGAGCTAGCCTCTGCCCACGCCCAATAAAAAATAGAAGAAGAAAAAACACTTACCTGCTCTGGCATCTCCGAGCTTCCCACCTCCTCACTGTGGTCTCTCTTCCTCGCCGATCGTAAACCCCCACGTTGTTATCTTGTGTGGATTGCACACGCGCAGTCCACGCAAGATGTATAACATCAGGGTTTGTGACCGGCGAGGCTGTGAGACCACGGCAAGGAGGAGGGCAGCCTGGAGACGCCAGAGCAGGTAAGTGTTTTTTTTTCCTCTTTTTTTATTTTGGGAGGGTGGAGCGGAGTTCCACTGAGTTTTTTTTTTAACTCCATGGAACTCCACGGAGTGCCGCTCCGACTACTCCGTCCAAGGTTAGTTACAACTGACCTTTAGTGATTGTTTATGTGCAGGAAGAAACACCTTCCTGCACATAAACAATCTTTCCCTGCAATGTGCATTTTGGCGCAAGGGTGTCTGTGTTGGCGCTAGGCAGCTGAATTTATCACCAGCGCAAGGGAAAAACACAGGGGTGCACCGTATTGTTGTCAATACAGTGCATCCCTGAATTTTCAGAATGGCAGACTGCAGTGTTAGCAATTTTGGATTAACACCGTGCTCCGCCATTCTCTTGTAAATATGCCCTAAAGTGATCAAAGGTTTTTGTGGAAATCTCATCACAAGGACAAGTTAAAACAGAGGAGGAGTCCTATTGGTCCAGGGGATAACAAGGGTGTGATGTAATAGTCCCCAGCTGAAATGTTTTTAAAAGTAACCTTTCCCATGGGTTCTTCACCAATGTCAAATAAAATTCAAGGTTTGGTGAAGTTTTAATAAAAGAGCAGATCCACACTAAAGGTTTCCCCATTCCCTCCTTCTCCCCTGATACCTCATAGAACATGTCTGCTTTTGTTGACAAACCGGTTCTGCCTGCTTATCGCTTTAGCAGTGGTCTCAACGTATCTGGGCCAAGAAATCATATTATCCTTTTCACAACTCAATTAATCTAGGATAATCTACAGATTAAGAGCAGTAGACTTATTAGCCCAGACTGAGACCCAAAGCAAGAACGGGGGAACCTTAATCTGATCAACCACATGTGAAATATCCTATTTATCAAACAGGAAGAAATGAGGGGTCACTGTTGGATGTACAGGGCAACCAAGAGCATTGTGAATCCAAATTATCTCTAAATTTGTGAAGTTGCCAACCTGCTTACTACGCTTTCCCTTAATGCAGATAGGACTGGTTTTGCTTGCTGTAAGAACACACACCATGTCTCTGGTTTTGGACATAGTAGTTTCAAGGTCTAGGTTATCCATGGAGTGCAGACAATTTTCTACTAAATCCTCAAACCAATGGGGGTACGTGAAAGTAAACTGAGTTGTCATCACTCAGCCCCACCCTCTTCAACGTCTACATGAGACCTCTTGCTGCCATCGCACGCCAACACAACCTCAACAGCATCTCCTACGCCGCCGACACCCAGTTGATCCTCTCCCTCACCAGAGACCCCGACACCGCCAGAACCAGCCTACACGAAGGGATGAAAGACGTCGCCAAGTGGATGAAGAACAGCCGCCTGAAACTGAACTCAGACAAGATGGAAGTCCTCATCCTGGGACCATCGCCCTCTGCCTGGGACGACTCCTGGTGGCCCCCAGCCCTGGGCCCCGCTCCCAGGCCAACAGACCACGCACGCAACCTGGGCTTCATCCTGGACTCCTCCCTCTCGATGACCAGACAAGTCAATGCCTTCTCCACATCATGCTTTCACACCCTTCGCATGCTTCGCAAGATCTTCCGATGGATCCCGACCGAAACCAGGAAGACGGTCACCCAGGCCCTTGTCACCAGCCGACTGGACTACGGAAACACCCTCTACGCCGGAACCACAGCTAAGCTACAGAAAAGACTCCAACGCATCCAGAACGCCTCCGCCCGACTCATCCTGGACATCCCCCGACGCAGCCACATCTCCGGCCACCTGAGGGACCTGCACTGGCTCCCCGTCAACAAGAGGATCACGTTCAGGCTCCTCACCCACGCACACAAATCTCTCCACGACCTGGGCCCCAAGTACCTCAACGACCGCCTGACCTTCTACACGCCCACCCGCCAGCTACAGTCTACCAGCCACGCCCTCGCCGCCGTACCACGCATCCGAAGAGCCACCGCCGGAGGCAGATCCTTCTCCTACCTGGCGGCCAAGACATGGAACTCCCTCCCCATCCACCTTCGGCTGACCCAGGACCACCTCGCCTTCAGGAGACAACTCAAGACCTGGCTGTTCGAGCAGTAGCGGACCCCCTCCCCCAAGCGCCTTGAGACCCTCCGGGTGAGTAGTGCGCTATACAAGTGCCATGATTGATTGATTGATTGATTGCATTGTCTGCATTAAGCAGAGCCGGGACAGTGGTAGATTTGATATTGGGCACATCCTTCCCTGAAAGTTACAGACAAACGTTCAGTCCATTAATGTATAACAGAAACAAGATGAGGGTAAGACAGTCAAATTCTTTGATGTCTCCAGCAACATGGTGGAGCAGGCTGCAGGTTACAGCTACCTATAGAGGCAGAGTCTTACAGCAACAAGAGGTACTCATATTTTAAACCATGCAAGATATTAATGAATGCAGGTGCAATGCATGAAGGCATTGTCTACAGCAGCTTCTGTAATTGGCAGCTTGTTAGCTCCTGGTAGCTCTCCAGCTTCATATAAGTAGCTCTCCTGTGTGAAGCTCAACCTACATAGTTAGAAGATTTTGGCTTAGGTGAATTGATCTATGTTAGAAACTGGGCTCTCTAGTTGGCAAGGGTTTGCGGCTTTGTCCAAATAGTGATCCTTAGCTTAGCATGAGCAGTCAGGCTTATCTTAGAGGCAGTGTGTAAAGCATTTGCACATAACCCACAGTAATACAGTGTAAGCACTACAAAAGGACACCACACCAGTTTAGAAAAATATCCAATATTTGTATATACTTAAGAAGGACCAAAAACGATAAGAATTCACAATACAGTACTTCAAAATCTTCACTTATCGAAATATGCTTTAAAATAGTTCCTTGATGTCGATAGCTCTGTCCGAGGCTATTACGGCATTGTGAGCAAACAAATCCAAACAGTTCTGGCTGACCGTGGCGTCGCCGGCCAGCTACGGTGTCTGGTAGAACCGCAAACAGTACCTTTTAGAAATGCAGGGCGTCAATGGCCTCTCGTTGAGCTTCCGAAAACACGGCGTCTGCAGGCATCGATTCCGGAGGTCGGTGCAGGAGTAGTCGGTGCCCTCGAAGTCACATGCGTTGCAGGTCGATCTCCTCTGTGATGGAGTCAGGCTTGCTGGTGTCGGCAGGCGTTGTGTGTTGCGGTGCGAAGTGCAGGGGTGCGGCTTCAGTGCCCACAGGTTGCAGTGTGAGCAGCGGCTCATGGCGGCATCAGATGTCATCTTCGATGAGACCAGGGTCGCAGTGCGAGATCAAGGCGGTGCTTGTTTTTGCTGGCAGGTCATGGTGCAGTCGAAGGCGTCGTCGTTGCTGAAACGTTGTCATGGGCTGACGAACTGGATTCGATGGCGCCGGAATCTGTAGGCCAAAGCTGCAGTGCAGGATGAGGGTGATGCGTTGTGTAACTTTACGAGCGGTGCCCTCAAACCATGGTGCAAGCAGCTGTGTCAATTTTGGCATGGAGCAGCGGCGTTGGGGATACCAGGGCGTCGTCGTGAAGCAGAGCGGTGCGGAGTGCGGTGCCCAAAGGTTGCGGTGTGAGAAGCGGCTCGGTGGCGGCATTCCGCAGGCGTCGTCGGTGAGACCAGGGTCGCAGTGTGGCGTGGCGGTGGGTCCCTCTGTGGTGCCTTCAGGGCACAGACTTGGCAGCGGCGGCGTAGATATAGTCAAGTTGCTTTTCTTCTGTTGCAGCACAAAACACACAGTCCCCAGTGCTGAGGGCAGAAGAGCTTGAAGTCTTTGCTGTTCCTGAGACTTCTTGAACAGGGGACCTACCTCAAGCCCTTGGAGAAACTCACAAAAGTAGATTGCAGAAAGTTCAGTCCAATCCTTTCACTGCCCAAGACAGAAGCAGCTACTGCAGGTTAATACAGAAAAAGAAGAAACAGCAAAGTGGTAGTCCCTCCTCACAGCTTCTCCAGCTCTTCTTCTTGGCAGTCTTCATGATCCAAAAGAGTTCTAAAGTTCAGGGGTCTGGGCCCCCATAGTAATATCCCAAAATCCTTTGATCTCTTAGGCAGAGAGTCTGTGCCCAGCCAGAACCAGTTCTGCCTGCTCTGGTGTGATTTCCTGGCAGGAGGAGGAGACGGCATTGTCAGAGGCAGACCAGGCCCTTTGAGGTGCAAGGAAATCTCCTCCCCCTTCCCCCATTGCTGCCCAGGACTATTCAGCCTTTTCCTGACCCTTCCTAGACTATCTGGAGCCACTCCTCAGCAGAGGCACACAGGATGACTGAGCAAGAAAATATATACTTTCTAAAAGTGGTATTTTCAAACACAGAATGTAAAAATCACCTTCACTAAAAGATGCATCTTTAGATTCTGAGTTCAGGCATACAAAACTTTATTTTCCCACCTATTTCCCAGGGCCAGTTATGTTTATAAGATATTATAAACAAACTTCCCATTCCAGGTAGCCTTGCAATAGTGAAAAACAAAATGGGCTGTAATTCACTATCAGGACATGCCACACCCACCAGGGCCTTTAACATACACTGCACCCTGCCCACAGAGGTACCTCGGGTCTACCTGAGGGGTGACTGACATGTAGAAAAGGGAAGGTTTAGGGCCTGGCAAATGGGTCCACTTGCCAAGTCGACATGGCAGTTACAAACTGCACCGACTCTGCAATGGCAGATTTGAGTTCTCTTTTTAGGGCTACTCATGTGGGTGGCACAATCAGTGCTGCAGAGCCACTAGTAGCAGTTGATTTACAGGCCCTAGCACACTCAGTGCACATTACTAGGGATTAATAAGTAAATCAAATACCCAATCATGAAAACACCAATCCATAACACAATTTACACAAAGAGCACTTGCACTTTACCACTGATCAGCAGTGAGAAAAGTGCGCAGAAACACTACGCCAGTTAAAACCTGGGAGGGCAGTAAGCAAATACTCAGGAGAAACACGTCAAAAGATGCCAAGTGTAACTATCTATATATATCAAAAAAGAAAAGTGCATTCAAGAGCAAATTGTATGTATTTTCAGAACTCATAAGCTGATGTGTGGGGAAAAATGGTCCAAGTCAATAATTAGTTAAAGCTGATATTTGAGTACTATACCTAACAGCGTTGTGGAAAATTGCTACAAATAATATTACTCTGGTGCCAGGGACATTTCAGCTATGGCTGCTGTGTATTATCCATGTAGAAGCATTCCACACTGGTAAGCCTTTTTACATTACTGCTGACAGTTGTGCCTGATGGATTGACAAGATCACTGCTGGTAATCTCCCATGTTGCTTGGAACTAAATTAATCATGTATGATAGTGTCTAGTGTGGTCACTAGTACAACACCAATAATAATATTAGCTCTGAATTATTTTCATGAACTTAAGTAGCTCATACTACAGAAAAGGTTGGAGACTCCTGGTCTACACACTTTACAAATTGATCAAAAGGTAAGGAACATGCTCTCATCTACTACTTAAGAACATTTCCCACATACGTCATACCATGTTTCATGTATCCATCATGTGCATTTTGCTTCAAAACTAGCTACAATAATCAGATATTTTTTCACACGCTGAGGTAATCTAGGGGGAAGACCCAATCAAGTCTTACAAATACGACCCACCCAATAGCACCAGTTATACAATACAGCAAATGCTAAATGATCAATCTAACAGGAGAAGAAAGGGAATGATCAGGCATTGCACCATTATTAATCATGAGATTCTTGGTAGTTGATCCTCTGCCATTCTTTTTAAAACACAATCATACAGCTAATTTCCATGTTCAAGTTTGTAATGACAGCCTTATGCTGATGCATTTCGGTAATACAGGTACAATGGGGCATATTATCTAGCAATAGCGATATTTATCGCTAAGCAGGGTTAGCGGGAATAATTTTATCGCCGAGCTCGCTGATTTTTATCGCAGATAAACCTTGCTATTATCAAGGTTTATCTCAAAAGCGATAAAAATCAGCCGTAATGCATGAATATCGCTGAAAAGTCAGCGATATTCATGCATTACAGAGCTAATGCTCTTAGCCATGTTATCCACCTACCATTGGATAACATGGCAAAGAACTGCTCTGGGCAGGCGTTAGCTTTTGGAGATATTCGCGCTTACCGCGAATATTTCCAAAAGTACGCCTTTGTAGGTAATAGGAGATAGCGATGTTAGCAACTGTTTACAGTCGCTAACATCTTGGCACGCCCACTTTGCATGTCATTAGCGATAAATATCGCTGAGATGCAAAGTGGGCCCCAAGATGATCGCCATCTCTTACTAGCTGTCGCTAACTGGTGTTAGCAACAGCTAGGTAATAGGGCGATAAAATTATCGCCGCTTTAGCGGGGAAAATTCCCGCTAAAGCGGCGATAAGGCCCTTGGTAATATGCCCCAAAGTCCCTTGTATTTTACCACTTATGTCCTCGTTTCTTGGATTTATGTTCAAAGTGTTCCTTCCAAATAAAGAAATAACTTTAAAAAAATGTGGCCTATTTACTTTTATTTCTCACAATGTGCAATGCAGTTCAGCAAGCAAATTGCTGCATCTCCTCATTTTATCCTCTTTCTATGTTTGCTGTATTCTGTAGGAGCTGGGTTTGGTGGCTTACTTGACTAAGGTCCCACTGTAGGGTCCTGTGTTTGACCTCATGGTCAGAGCTTTAAATCCTGGTGGGTTCACTCAGCTTTTCAGCCTCCTGAAATCAATAAAAGGAGTATAATTGAGCTGGGTAACATTAAGCATCCGTTATTCAGCACCAAGATGCCCAGGGGTGAACGTGCACTTCACAAATACACGTTATGTTATGTAGCACACATAGAAAGAGGAAAATGCCTCAGGGAATTGTTTTTGTGCAGGAAGGTGTCCATTCCTGCACAAAAGCAATCCTGCTTGCAATGCAGGCCCCCTTGCACTATGATATGAATGCCTGCGTTGGTGCTAGGAAGCACATTGTGAACCAGCGCTTGGAAAAGGCAGGGATGCACCGTATTGTGTTAAATACAGGGCATTCCTGCCCTTTCCCTGTCACAGAGCACAGCAAGGTGACTTGCTACGCTGCACTGAATGACTTCTTCATAACTATTGCTCCACATCTTTAAGGGCTGCATCTCTCAACACGCACACACAACCCCAACCAAGAAGCTCACATGAAACAGGAAGTTATTCTGCGGATTTAGTAGAGAGAGACAGACTGTTCATTTCTTCACTGTAATAGTATGTATTTCAGCTCTTACATTCCCCTGTAGGTTTGTCAAGTGTTAGCATACATCTTGTATGAAAGTGGAGGAATCTATAAACCCACTCAAAAGATATGACAGTATTTCGTCATACAGAGGAAGCTTCATCCAAGAGCAGCATTTACATAATATAGCTTTCTATTTAAGCTGTTGTGGTCGGTTTGCAGTACTAGAGCACCAGCCTTTCTAATCAGGGCTAGCAGGGCCTGACCCTTAGTAAACCCCTTCTAGGCGGCAGCATTAAGCATCAAAAATAGACAAAATCAAACTAGGTTCTTTTGTAGGGCTTTTATAGGATTCCCGTTGTCCTTGCACTTTATACAATTATATACTACCTTCCTACATCTGCCACTCTGTCGCTAGTTAAATAAAGAAAACATGAGAACTTTAGTAAGGTGGCACCACTATTTGAGCCATCAGGTATTACAGTGGTTCTGTGCCCCTAACCCAAATCCATACCGAAAGTAGGGGCATATGTACAAGGAAGTGGAGGAGAGAGGCGTTAGCCATCATGGCTTAACGCCGCACTCCACCACTTCAGAAGCTCAAGGCTGCACCATATTTACAAGGATATGGTGTAGCCTTGCATTTCCCCCTGCTCTGGCGCTACACTAAGCAGTGTAGAGCCAATGGAGGTACCCTTGCACCCTAGTGCAAAGGGTATCTGCGTGCAGGGGAGGTTTGTTTATGTGTAAGAAGGTTTCCCTTCCTGCGCATAAAATATCCTGAAATGCCATTTTGTCACTTCTATGTGTGCTGCTTAATGCATCACACATGAAAGTTGCAAATTTTACTTTTTTAAGGATTGTTTATGTGCAGGAAGGGTCACCTTCCTACACAAACAATCCAAGACATTTTGCTTTTTCCATGTGTGCTGCACAAGGCACCACACATGGAAAAGGCAAAAGGCAAAAGTGCAAGTGCAAAGTAGTGAGTGCAGAGTGAGTATGCAGAGTGCAGAGTAGTGAGTGTAGAGTAGTGAGTGCAGAGTAGTGTGTGCAGGGTGAGTGTGCAGAGTGAGTGTGCAGAGTAGTGAGTGCAGAGTAGTGAGTGCAGAGTAGTGAGTGCAGAGTGCAGAGTAGTGAGTGCAGAGTAGTAAGTGCAGAGTAGTGAGTGCAGAGTAGTGAGTGCAGAGTAGTGAGTGCAGAGTAATGAGTGCAGAGTGAGTGTGCAGAGTTGTGAGTGCAGGGTTGTGAGTGCAGAGTAGTGAGTGCAGAGTAGTTAGTGCAGAGTAGTGAGTGCAGAGTAGTGAGTGCAGAGTAGTTAGTACAGAGTGCAGAGTAGTGAGTGCAGAGTAGTGAGTGCAGAGCAGTGAGTGCTGAGTAGTAAGTGCAGAGTAGTGAGTGCAAAGTGCGTGTGCAGAGTAGTGAGTGCAGAGTAGTGAGTGCAGAGTAGTGAGTGCAGAGTGAGTATGTAGAGTGAGTGTGCAGAGTGAGTGTGCAGAGTAGTGAGTGCAGAGTAGTGAGTGCAGAGTAGTGAGTGCAGAGTAGTGAGTGCAGAGTGCAGAGTAATGAGTGCAGAGTGCAGAGTAGTGAGTGCAGAGTAGTGAGTGCAGAGTAGTGAGTGCAGAGTGAGTGTGCAGAGTAGTGAGTGCAGAGTAGTGAGTGCAGAGTGCAGAGTAGTGAGTGCAGAGTGCAGAGTAGTGAGTGCAGAGTGCAGAGTAATGAGTGCAGAGTGCAGAGTAGTGAGTGCAGAGTAGTGAGTGCAGAGTAGTGAGTGCAGAGTGAGTGTGCAGAGTAGTGAGTGCAGAGTAGTGAGTGCAGAGTGCAGAGTAGTGAGTGCAGAGTGCAGAGTAGTGAGTGCAGAGTAGTGAGTGCAGAGTAGTGAGTGCAGAGTGAGTGTGCAGAGTAGTGAGTGCAGAGTAGTGAGTGCAGAGTAGTGAGTGCAGACTAGTGAGTGCAGAGTGCAGAGTGCAGAGTAGTGAGTGCAGAGTGCAGAGTAGTGAGTGCAGAGTAGTGAGTGCAGAGTAGTGAGTGCAGAGTGAGCGTGCAGAGTAGTGAGTGCAGAGTAGTGAGTGCAGAGTGCAGAGTAGTGAGTGCAGAGTGCAGAGTAGTGAGTGCAGAGTAGTGAGTGCAGAGTAGTGAGTGCAGAGTGAGTGTGCAGAGTTGTGAGTGCAGAGTTGTGAGTGCAGAGTAGTGAGGGCAGAGTAGTGAGTGAAGAGTAGTGAGTGCAGAGTGAGTGTGCAGAGTAGTGAGTGCAGAGTAGTGAGTGCAGAGTAGTGAGTGTGCAGAGTGAGTGTGCAGAGTGAGTGCAGAGTAGTGAGTGCAGAGTAGTGAGTGCAGAGTAGTGAGTGCAGAGTAGTGAGTGCAGAGTGAGTGTGCAAAGTGAGTGTGCAGAGTAGTGAGTGCAGAGTAGTGAGTGCAGAGTAGTGAGTGTGCAGAGTAGTGAGTGCAGAGTAGTGAGTGCAGAGTAGTGAGTGCAGAGTAGTGAGTGCAGAGTAGTGAGTGCAGAGTGAGTGTTCAGAGTAGTGAGTGTAGAGTGCAGAGTAGTGAGTGCAGAGTAGTGAGTGCAGAGTAGTGAGTGCAGAGTGAGTGTGCAAAGTAGTGAGTGCAGAGTAGTGAGTGCAGAGTGTAGAGTGGGCAGAGTGCAGAGTGTGCAGAGAGGCGAAATAAAGCATTTGTCCTTGTTTCACCAACTTAAGACCAGGGTTTTCCTGGTCTTAATTTTGGCGCTGCCTCCTATTTACGTTGCCCTTGTAAATAGGGGGTGCATCAAAAAAAATGGTTGTCGCGGTGGGACAGCCACTGCAACACCCACTGCCCACCTCTTTCACGCTCAGCATAGCATGAAAAGGGGCATTATTTACTAGGCAGCATACTCTGCCATGTAAATAAGGTGAGGTCCCTATCACCAGGCTGAATCAGTTTACTTAAGTTCAAAGACGCCGAGGGAGAACTGACAATCATGTCAGTCAGCATGACGTTGGACCGCCCACCCCTTCAGAGTCTGAATGGGGTGGGCGGTCTGGCGTCACGTTGGCTGACACCAGTGGGGGGGCAACAGGCAGCAGCACAACACAAGTGCGCATGAGTGGGGACGGATGGCAAATTTTTCACCCGTGCCCAGTCATGCGCACTAGTGTTTTCACTTGTTTGTGCATGCCCATTAGGAGCCCTTCGGTCTCCTAATGGGCAGGCAGTGGGCGAAGAATAAAAGTGCCCTAAGCCAATCCTGGAGCTGCTGGCAGCGCCAGGATTGGCTGAGAGGGGCTGGCAGTCCATTCCAGTGCCGACGTGAAGGCGCCAAGGGGAGCAGAGGTGGCCCGGACCGGCTGTGAGGTAAGTAAGGTTTGAAGTTTTCCTTTTTAAATTTAATTCCTCGCTCCCCCCATCTATCCCCCCCACTTCCCCCTGCGAGCCGCGACTGAGCCTAATATTATCGGCCATACTGCGTGTTTGCACCGTCTTTGACGCTCCTTAAGGGACAAAGTACACAATGCAACACCTTCGTATCTTTTCTTGCGATGCATAGAATGGTTGCTTAATATTTGCATATATTCCTTCTACTGGGGCGGACAGGAGCTGGAAAAGTAAAGTGTATCTGGAACAGAGCTATCGTCGAAATATAACCTTCGAGCTCGTAAATTTGAGGGTCAGAAAATGCCTAGATTACCTTTTACGATTAAATGTGTTACAGCAGGATGTGGACCCAGTCCGAGAATGTCCCGCGTTTGCTAGGAGCTACTAAGAGCTTGTCAAAGGCTGCCGGAAGGCTCAGACTTCTGAAACATGCGGCAGGCAAACGAGAACGACGCCTGGGTAAATGCAAAGAGCACTGTTTACCATCCCATTGCAAATATGCACTTTTTGTGTGTGAGTTATTGCCTAAAAGCCGTTCGCGGTCCAGCAGCAGGGCTGCAGGCCGTACATATCTTTTTAGGGCTCGGCCTACATCCCACGCAGTGGGTGTGGCTTCAGAGTCCTGTAGAGAGTGGTCCGACAAGCTAACCTACGAATTCCAGAGAAGCGCGTGAATTTTGTTCGTAATTTATTGCAGCTGCATGGGAATTGGCCTTCGCCTGGCTGTATTTTTACAAGCCAGCACGCAATAGGCCATAGTCTGTAGAGTTTCTCAACTTCCTGCATATTCCGTGCGGAGACACGCAGAAGAAGGCTATAATTCATCAATTACCAGCTGTCAGGGGCCTCGGTAATTGAAGCCAGATGCTGGGCGCGCATTCAGCTCTGTCCAGCTAATTGTTTTTCAGCTGTGTGTGCGCGCATGCTGGCTCAATGCCAAACCTTGTGGGCCCGTCATAATTGAAGCCAGATGCCGGGCGCGCGTGCCCCATTCTCTGCTTTGTGCTCCTTCACCGCGCATTTTTTTTTAACAATAGCGATAGCGAAAGTGGTCGCTTTCAATGCTGCTTTATTGCCGTCGCACGTATTTATTTATTTATTAACATGCCAGTTCTTAGTGAAGTACATGTCAAAGGCTAAGAAAACTAGGTTATTGCAGTAAACTATATCAATAATGGACGTTTCGCAGGAACAATTGCACAAGAAAACTGTTTTTTTTTTCATTTATGCTTAACTATTGAATTGGTTCTACAATATCACACAAGTACACGGTAAGCTGCTCTTTATTTCTTTTAGGCTCTGTAGAGAATGTCAGCCCGAATTTGTACAGGATCAACAAATCTTTGTACTTTTAATGCCCCCTCCCTTCTCAGCTGGGATAAGCCCCTGCCCTCGGAGCAAACTGTGTTCACTTTATTGTGCGGCGTCCAAAGGGGCACTGAACCGCTGGTAACTGCCATATTAAATACACAAACCCTTTGTTAGAGGACATAAGTATTATTACAGTGTGAGTGCAGAGTGTAGAGTGGGCAGAGTGCAGAGTGTGCAGAGAGTGTAGAGTGAGTGTGCAGAGTGAGTGTGCAGAGTGCAGAGTGAGTGTGCAGAGTGAGTGTGCAGAGTGAGTGTGCAGAGTGAGTGTGCAGAGTGAGTTTGCAGAGTAGTGGGTGCAGAGTGAGTGTGCAGAGTGCAAAGTAGTGAGTGCAGAGTGAGTGTGCAGAGTGCAGAGTGAGTGTGCAGAGTGCAGAGTAGTGAGTGTAGAGTAGTGAGTGTAGAGTAGTGTGTGCAGAGTGAGTGTGCAGAGTGAGTGTGCAGAGTAGTGAGTGCAGAGTAGTGAGTGCAGAGTAGTGAGTGCAGAGTAGTGAGTGCAGAGTGCAGAGTAGTGAGTGCAGAGTAGTAAGTGCAGAGTAATGAGTGCAGAGTAGTGAGTGCAGAGTAGTGAGTGCAGAGTAATGAGTGCAGAGTGAGTGTACAGAGTTGTGAGTGCAGAGTTGTGAGTGCAGAGTAGTGAGTGCAGAGTAGTGAGTGCAGAGTAGTGAGTGCAGAGTAGTGAGTGCAGAGTGCAGAGTAGTGAGTGCAGAGTAGTGAGTGCAGAGTAGTGAGTGCAGAGTAGTGAGTGCTGAGTAGTGAGTGCAGAGTACTGAGTGCAAAGTGCGTGTGCAGAGTAGTGAGTGCAGAGTAGTGAGTGCAGAGTGAGTATGCAGAGTGAGTGTGCAGAGTGAGTGTGCAGGGTAGTGAGTGCAGAGTAGTGAGTGCAGACTAGTGAGTGCAGAGTGCAGAGTGCAGAGTAGTGAGTGCAGAGTAGTGAGTGCAGAGTAGTGAGTGCAGAGTAGTGAGTGCAGAGTGAGTGTGCAGAGTAGTGAGTGCAGAGTAGTGAGTGCAGAGTGCAGAGTAGTGAGTGCAGAGTGCAGAGTAGTGAGTGCAGAGTAGTGAGTGCAGAGTAGTGAGTGCAGAGTGAGTGTGCAGAGTTGTGAGTGCAGAGTTGTGAGTGCAGAGTAGTGAGTGCAGAGTAGTGAGTGAAGAGTAGTGAGTGCAGAGTGAGTGTGCAGAGTAGTGAGTGCAGAGTAGTGAGTGCAGAGTAGTGAGTGTGCAGAGTGAGTGTGCAGAGTGAGTGCAGAGTAGTGAGTGCAGAGTAGTGAGTGCAGAGTAGTGAGTGCAGAGTAGTGAGTGCAGAGTGAGTGTGCAAAGTGAGTGTGCAGAGTAGTGAGTGCAGAGTAGTGAGTGTGCAGAGTAGTGAGTGTAGAGTAGTGAGTGCAGAGTAGTGAGTGCAGAGTAGTGAGTGCAGAGTAGTGAGTGCAGAGTGAGTGTTCAGAGTAGTGAGTGTAGAGCGCAGAGTAGTGAGTGCAGAGTAGTGAGTGCAGAGTAGTGAGTGCAGAGTGAGTGTGCAAAGTAGTGAGTGCAGAGTAGTGAGTGCAGAGTGTAGAGTGGGCAGAGTGCAGAGTGTGCAGAGAGTGCAGAGTGAGTGTGCAGAGTGAGTGTGCAGAGTGCAGAGTGCAGAGTGAGTGTGCAGAGTGAGTGTGCAGAGTGAGTGTGCAGAGTGAGTGTGCAGAGTGAGTTTGCAGAGTAGTGAGTGCAGAGTGAGTGTGCAGAGTGCAAAGTAGTGAGTGCAGAGTGAGTATGCAGAGTGCAGAGTAGTGAGTGTAGAGTAGTGAGTGCAGAGTAGTGTGTGCAGGGTGAGTGTGCAGAGTGAGTGTGCAGAGTAGTGAGTGCAGAGTAGTGAGTGCAGAGTAGTGAGTGCAGAGTGCAGAGTAGTGAGTGCAGAGTAGTGAGTGCAGAGTAGTGAGTGCAGAGTAGTGAGTGCAGAGTAGTGAGTGCAGAGTAATGAGTGCAGAGTGAGTGTGCAGAGTTGTGAGTGCAGGGTTGTGAGTGCAGAGTAGTGAGTGCAGAGTAGTTAGTGCAGAGTAGTGAGTGCAGAGTAGTGAGTGCAGAGTAGTTAGTACAGAGTGCAGAGTAGTGAGTGCAAAGTAGTGAGTGCAGAGCAGTGAGTGCTGAGTAGTAAGTGCAGAGTAGTGAGTGCAAAGTGCGTGTGCAGAGTAGTGAGTGCAGAGTAGTGAGTGCAGAGTAGTGAGTGCAGAGTGAGTATGTAGAGTGAGTGTGCAGAGTGAGTGTGCAGAGTAGTGAGTGCAGAGTAGTGAGTGCAGAGTAGTGAGTGCAGAGTAGTGAGTGCAGAGTGAAGAGTAATGAGTGCAGAGTGCAGAGTAGTGAGTGCAGAGTAGTGAGTGCAGAGTAGTGAGTGCAGAGTGAGTGTGCAGAGTAGTGAGTGCAGAGTAGTGAGTGCAGAGTGCAGAGTAGTGAGTGCAGAGTGCAGAGTAGTGAGTGCAGAGTAGTGAGTGCAGAGTGCAGAGTAATGAGTGCAGAGTGCAGAGTAGTGAGTGCAGAGTAGTGAGTGCAGAGTAGTGAGTGCAGAGTGAGTGTGCAGAGTAGTGAGTGCAGAGTAGTGAGTGCAGAGTGCAGAGTAGTGAGTGCAGAGTGCAGAGTAGTGAGTGCAGAGTAGTGAGTGCAGAGTAGTGAGTGCAGAGTGAGTGTGCAGAGTAGTGAGTGCAGAGTAGTGAGTGCAGAGTAGTGAGTGCAGACTAGTGAGTGCAGAGTGCAGAGTAGTGAGTGCAGAGTGCAGAGTAGTGAGTGCAGAGTAGTGAGTGCAGAGTAGTGAGTGCAGAGTGAGCGTGCAGAGTAGTGAGTGCAGAGTAGTGAGTGCAGAGTGCAGAGTAGTGAGTGCAGAGTGCAGAGTAGTGAGTGCAGAGTAGTGAGTGCAGAGTAGTGAGTGCAGAGTGAGTGTGCAGAGTTGTGAGTGCAGAGTTGTGAGTGCAGAGTAGTGAGGGCAGAGTAGTGAGTGAAGAGTAGTGAGTGCAGAGTGAGTGTGCAGAGTAGTGAGTGCAGAGTAGTGAGTGCAGAGTAGTGAGTGTGCAGAGTGAGTGCAGAGTAGTGAGTGCAGAGTAGGGAGTGCAGAGTAGTGAGTGCAGAGTGAGTGTGCAAAGTGAGTGTGCAGAGTAGTGAGTGCAGAGTAGTGAGTGCAGAGTAGTGAGTGTGCAGAGTAGTGAGTGCAGAGTAGTGAGTGCAGAGTAGTGAGTGCAGAGTAGTGAGTGCAGAGTAGTGAGTGCAGAGTGAGTGTTCAGAGTAGTGAGTGTAGAGTGCAGAGTAGTGAGTGCAGAGTAGTGAGTGCAGAGTAGTGAGTGCAGAGTGAGTGTGCAAAGTAGTGAGTGCAGAGTAGTGAGTGCAGAGTGTAGAGTGGGCAGAGTGCAGAGTGTGCAGAGAGTGCAGAGTGAGTGTGCAGAGTGAGTGTGCAGAGTGCAGAGTGCAGAGTGAGTGTGCAGAGTGAGTGTGCAGAGTGAGTGTGCAGAGTGAGTGTGCAGAGTGAGTGTGCAGAGTGAGTTTGCAGAGTAGTGAGTGCAGAGTGAGTGTGCAGAGTGCAAAGTAGTGAGTGCAGAGTGAGTATGCAGAGTGCAGAGTAGTGAGTGTAGAGTAGTGAGTGCAGAGTAGTGTGTGCAGGGTGAGTGTGCAGAGTGAGTGTGCAGAGTAGTGAGTGCAGAGTAGTGAGTGCAGAGTAGTGAGTGCAGAGTGCAGAGTAGTGAGTGCAGAGTAGTAAGTGCAGAGTAGTGAGTGCAGAGTAGTGAGTGCAGAGTAGTGAGTGCAGAGTAATGAGTGCAGAGTGAGTGTGCAGAGTTGTGAGTGCAGGGTTGTGAGTGCAGAGTAGTGAGTGCAGAGTAGTTAGTGCAGAGTAGTGAGTGCAGAGTAGTGAGTGCAGAGTAGTTAGTACAGAGTGCAGAGTAGTGAGTGCAGAGTAGTGAGTGCAGAGCAGTGAGTGCTGAGTAGTAAGTGCAGAGTAGTGAGTGCAAAGTGCGTGTGCAGAGTAGTGAGTGCAGAGTAGTGAGTGCAGAGTAGTGAGTGCAGAGTGAGTATGTAGAGTGAGTGTGCAGAGTGAGTGTGCAGAGTAGTGAGTGCAGAGTAGTGAGTGCAGAGTAGTGAGTGCAGAGTAGTGAGTGCAGAGTGCAGAGTAATGAGTGCAGAGTGCAGAGTAGTGAGTGCAGAGTGCAGAGTAGTGAGTGCAGAGTAGTGAGTGCAGAGTAGTGAGTGCAGAGTGAGTGTGCAGAGTAGTGAGTGCAGAGTAGTGAGTGCAGAGTGCAGAGTAGTGAGTGCAGAGTGCAGAGTAGTGAGTGCAGAGTAGTGAGTGCAGAGTAGTGAGTGCAGAGTGAGTGTGCAGAGTAGTGAGTGTAGAGTAGTGAGTGCAGAGTAGTGAGTGTGCAGAGTGAGTGTGCAGAGTGAGTGCAGAGTAGTGAGTGCAGAGTAGTGAGTGCAGAGTAGTGAGTGCAGAGTGAGTGTGCAGAGTGAGTGTGCAGAGTAGTGAGTGCAGAGTAGAGAGTGCAGAGTAGTGAGTGTGCAGAGTGAGTGTGCAGAGTGAGTGCAGAGTAGTGAGTGCAGAGTAGTGAGTGCAGAGTATTGAGTGCAGAGTAGTGAGTGCAGAGTGAGTGTTCAGAGTAGTGAGTGCAGAGTGCAGAGTAGTGAGTGCAGAGTAGTGAGTGCAGAGTAGTGAGTGCAGAGTGAGTGTGCAAAGTAGTGAGTGCAGAGTAGTGAGTGCAGAGTAGCGAGTGCAGATTAGTGAGTGCAGGGTAGTTAGTGCAGAGTGCAGAGTAGTGAGTGCAGAGTAGTGAGTGCAGAATGAGTGTGCAGAGTGTTGAGTGCAGAGTAGTGAGTGCAGAGTAGTGAGTGCAGAGTAGTGAGTGCAGAGTGAGTGGAGTGGTGTGGCTCACTGGTTCGGGGCGGCAGACCCGGAAGCAGAGAACGGCCCGGGACCAGGGTTCAATTCCCGACGCGGCAGGGTCGTAGACCAGGGTCAGCGGACTCGACAATTCTCGCCTCGGAGCCTACTCTAAACAGGGATCACACTCGGCAACTCTGGGCATTAAGCTTGCCTCATCTCTACAACGGCCCCCCAGAGACGCCGGGGATGCCTGGTTTCACCTTGGAGATACCCAGAAGGGACCATCTCATAGGGAAAGGCAGGACGGGTTCCCCAGCGGTCTCCAGCGCTGGGACGCTTACGGGCAGCCGTGCGCTTTACAAGTCCAACACATTTACATATACACAATTACATTACATTTACATTTACATTTACATTTACAGTGTGCAGAGTGAGTGTGCAGAGTGAGTGTGCAGAGTAGTGAGTGCAGAGTAGTGAGTGCAGAGTAGTGAGTGCAGAGTGCAGAGTAGTGAGTGCAGAGTGCAGAGTAGTGAGTGCAGAGTGCAGAGTAGTGAGTGCAGAGTAGTGAGTAGTGAGTGCAGAGTAGTGAGTGCAGAGTAGTGAGTGCAGAGTGAGTGTGTAGTGAGTGCAGAGTGAGTGTGCAGAGTAGTGAGTGCAGAGTAGTGAGTGCAGAGTGCAGAGTAGTGAGTGCAGAGTGCAGAGTAGTGAGTGCAGAGTAGTGAGTGCAGCGTAGTGAGTGCAGAGTGAGTGTGCAGAGTAGTGAGTGCACAGTGCAGAGTAGTGAGTGCAGAGTAGTGAGTGCAGAGTGAGTGTGCAGAGTTGTGAATGCAGAGTAGTGAGTGCCGAGTAGTGAGTGCAGAGTAGTGAGTTTAGAGTAGTGAGTGCAGAATAGTGAGTGCAGAGTAGTGAGTGCAGAGTGAGTGTGCAGAGTTGTGAGTGCAGAGTTGTGAGTGCAGAGTAGTGAGTGCAGAGTAGTGAGTGCAGAGTAGTGAGTGCAGAGTGAGTGTGCAGAGTTGTGAGTGCAGAGTAGTGGGTGCAGAGTAGTGAGTGCAGAGTAGTGAGTGCAGAGTAGTGAGTGCAGAGTGAGTGTGCAGAGTAGTGAGTGCAGAGTAGTGAGTGCAGAGTAGTTAGTGTGCAGAGTGAGTGTGCAGAGTGAGTGTGCAGAGTGAGTGCAGAGTGAGTGCAGAGTAGTGAGTGCAGAGTAGTGAGTGGAGAGTAGTGAGTGGAGAGTAGTGAGTGCAGAGTAGTGAGTGCAGAGTAGTGAGTGCAGAGTGAGTGTGCAGAGTAGTGCATGCAGAGTAGTGAGTGCAGAGTAGTGAGTGTAGAGTAGTGAGTACAGAGTAGTGAGTGCAGAGTGAAGAGTAGTGAGTGCAGAGTAGTGAGTGCAGAGTAGTGAGTGCAGAGTGCAGAGTAGTGAGTGCAGAGTAGTGAGTGCAGAGTAGTGAGTGCAGAGTGAGTGTGCAGAGTTGTGAGTGCAGAGTTGTGAGTGCAGAGTAGTGAGTGCAGAGTAGTGAGTGCTGAGTAGTGAGTACAGAGTAGTGAGTGCACAGAGTGAGTGTGCAGAGTGAGTGTGCAGAGTGATTGCAGAGTAGTGAGTGCAGAGTAGTGAGTGCAGAGTAGTGAGTGCAGAGTGAGTGTGCAGAGTAGTGAGTGCAGAGTAGTGAGTGCAGAGTAGTGAGTGCAGAGTGCAGAGTAGTGAGTGCAGAGTAGTGATTGCAGAGTGAGTGTGCAGAGTAGTGAGTGCAGAGGAGTGAAAGCAGAGTGAGAGTGCAGAGTGAGTGTGCAGAGTGAGTGCAGAGTAGTGAGTGCAGAGTAGTGAGTGCAGAGTAGTGAGTGCAGAGTAGTAAATGCAGAGTGCAGAGTAGTGAGTGAGTGTGCCGATTAGTGAGTGCAGAGTGTGAGTGCAGAGTGCAGAGTGAGTGTGCAGAGTAGTGAGTGCAGAGTGAATGTGCAGAGTAGTGAGTGCAGAGTAGTGAGTGCAGAGTGCAGAGTAGTGAGTGTGCAGAGTAGTAAGTGTGCAGACTAGTGAGTGCAGAGTGTGAGTGCAGAGTGAGTGTGCAGAGTAGTGAGTGCAGAGTTGTGAGTGCAGAGTATGAGTGCAGAATGTGAGTGCAGAGTGTGAGTGCAGAGTAGTGAGTGCAGAGTAGTGAGTGCAGAGTAGTGAGTGCAGAGTAGTGAGTGCAGAGTAGTGAGTGCAGAGTGCAGAGTAGTGTGTGCAGAGTGTGAGTGCAGAATGCAGAGTGTGAGTGCAGAGTGTGAGTGCAGAGTGAGTGTGCAGACAATTCTCGCCTCGGTGCCTACTCTAACCAGGGATCACACTCGGCAACTCTGGGCATTAAGCTTGCCTCATCTCTACAACGGCCCCCCAGAGACGCCGGGGATGCCTGGTTTCACCTTGGAGATACCCAGAAGGGACCATCTCATAGGGAAAGCCAGGACGGGTTCCCCAGCGGTCTCCAGCGCTGGGACGCTTACGGGCAGCCGTGCGCTTTACAAGTCCAACACATTTACATATACACAATTACATTACATTTACATTTACAGTGTGCAGAGTGAGTGTGCAGAGTGAGTGTGCAGAGTAGTGAGTGCAGAGTAGTGAGTGCAGAGTAGTGAGTGCAGAGTGCAGAGTAGTGAGTGCAGAGTGCAGAGTAGTGAGTGCAGAGTGCAGAGTAGTGAGTGCAGAGTAGTGAGTAGTGAGTGCAGAGTAGTGAGTGCAGAGTAGTGAGTGCAGAGTAGTGAGTGCAGAGTGAGTGTGTAGTGAGTGCAGAGTGAGTGTGCAGAGTAGTGAGTGCAGAGTAGTGAGTGCAGAGTGCAGAGTAGTGAGTGCAGAGTGCAGAGTAGTGAGTGCAGAGTAGTGAGTGCAGAGTAGTGAGTGCAGAGTGAGTGTGCAGAGTAGTGAGTGCACAGTGCAGAGTAGTGAGTGCAGAGCAGTGAGTGCAGAGTGAGTGTGCAGAGTTGTGAGTGCAGAGTAGTGAGTGCAGAGTAGTGAGTGCAGAGTAGTGAGTTTAGAGTAGTGAGTGCAGATTAGTGAGTGCAGAGTAGTGAGTGCAGAGTGAGTGCAGAGTGAGTTTGCAGAGTTGTGAGTGCAGAGTTGTGAGTGCAGAGTAGTGAGTGCAGAGTAGTGAGTGCAGAGTAGTGAGTGCAGAGTGAGTGTGCAGAGTTGTGAGTGCAGAGTTGTGAGTGCAGACTAGTGAGTGCAGAGTAGTGAGTGCAGAGTAGTGAGTGCAGAGTGAGTGTGCAGAGTAGTAAGTGAAGAGTAGTGAGTGCAGAGTAGTTAGTGTGCAGAGTGAGTGTGCAGAGTGAGTGTGCAGAGTGAGTGCATAGTGAGTGCAGAGTAGTGAGTGGAGAGTAGTGAGTGGAGAGTAGTGAGTGCAGAGTAGTGAGTGCAGAGTAGTGAGTGCAGAGTAGTGAGTGCAGAGTAGTGAGTGCAGAGTGAGTGTGCAGAGTAGTGTATGCAGAGTAGTGAGTGCAGAGTAGTGAGTGTAGAGTAGTGAGTGCAGAGTAGTGAGTGCAGAGTGCAGAGTAGTGAGTGCAGAGTAGTGAGTGCAGAGTAGTGAGTGCAGAGTAGTGAGTGCAGAGTAGTGAGTGCAGAGTGAGTGTGCAGAGTTGTGAGTGCAGAGTTGTGAGTGCAGAGTAGTGAGTGCAGAGTAGTGAGTGCTGAGTAGTGAGTACAGAGTAGTGAGTGCGCAGAGTGAGTGTGCAGAGTGAGTGATTGCAGAGTAGTGAGTGCAGAGTAGTGAGTGCAGAGTAGTGAGTGCACAGTAGTGAGTGCAGAGTGATTGCAGAGTAGTGAGTGCAGAGTAGTGAGTGCAGAGTAGTGAGTGCAGAGTGAGTGTGCAGAGTAGTGAGTGCAGAGTAGTGAGTGCAGAGTAGTGAGTGCAGAGTGCAGAGTAGTGAGTGCAGAGTAGTGATTGCAGAGTGAGTGTGCAGAGTAGTGAGTGCAGAGGAGTGAAAGCAGAGTGAGAGTGCAGAGTGAGTGTGCAGAGTGAGTGCAGAGTAGTGAGTGCAGAGTAGTGAGTGCAGAGTAGTGAGTGCAGAGTAGTAAATGCAGAGTGCAGAGTAGTGAGTGAGTGTGCCGATTAGTGAGTGCAGAGTGTGAGTGCAGAGTGCAGAGTGAGTGTGCAGAGTAGTGAGTGCAGAGTGAATGTGCAGAGTAGTGAGTGCAGAGTAGTGAGTGCAGAGTGCAGAGTAGTGAGTGTGCAGAGTAGTAAGTGTGCAGACTAGTGAGTGCAGAGTGTGAGTGCAGAGTGAGTGTGCAGAGTAGTGAGTGCAGAGTTGTGAGTGCAGAGTATGAGTGCAGAATGTGAGTGCAGAGTGTGAGTGCAGAGTAGTGAGTGCAGAGTAGTGAGTGCAGAGTAGTGAGTGCAGAGTAGTGAGTGCAGAGTAGTGAGTGCAGAGTGCAGAGTAGTGTGTGCAGAGTGTGAGTGCAGAATGCAGAGTGTGAGTGCAGAGTGTGAGTGCAGAGTGAGTGTGCAGACAATTCTCGCCTCGGTGCCTACTCTAACCAGGGATCACACTCGGCAACTCTGGGCATTAAGCTTGCCTCATCTCTACAACGGCCCCCCAGAGACGCCGGGGATGCCTGGTTTCACCTTGGAGATACCCAGAAGGGACCATCTCATAGGGAAAGCCAGGACGGGTTCCCCAGCGGTCTCCAGCGCTGGGACGCTTACGGGCAGCCGTGCGCTTTACAAGTCCAACACATTTACATATACACAATTACATTACATTTACATTTACAGTGTGCAGAGTGAGTGTGCAGAGTGAGTGTGCAGAGTAGTGAGTGCAGAGTAGTGAGTGCAGAGTAGTGAGTGCAGAGTGCAGAGTAGTGAGTGCAGAGTGCAGAGTAGTGAGTGCAGAGTGCAGAGTAGTGAGTGCAGAGTAGTGAGTAGTGAGTGCAGAGTAGTGAGTGCAGAGTAGTGAGTGCAGAGTAGTGAGTGCAGAGTGAGTGTGTAGTGAGTGCAGAGTGAGTGTGCAGAGTAGTGAGTGCAGAGTAGTGAGTGCAGAGTGCAGAGTAGTGAGTGCAGAGTAGTGAGTGCAGAGTAGTGAGTGCAGAGTGAGTGTGCAGAGTAGTGAGTGCACAGTGCAGAGTAGTGAGTGCAGAGCAGTGAGTGCAGAGTGAGTGTGCAGAGTTGTGAGTGCAGAGTAGTGAGTGCAGAGTAGTGAGTGCAGAGTAGTGAGTTTAGAGTAGTGAGTGCAGATTAGTGAGTGCAGAGTAGTGAGTGCAGAGTGAGTGCAGAGTGAGTGTGCAGAGTTGTGAGTGCAGAGTTGTGAGTGCAGAGTAGTGAGTGCAGAGTAGTGAGTGCAGAGTAGTGAGTGCAGAGTGAGTGTGCAGAGTTGTGAGTGCAGAGTTGTGAGTGCAGACTAGTGAGTGCAGAGTAGTGAGTGCAGAGTAGTGAGTGCAGAGTGAGTGTGCAGAGTAGTAAGTGAAGAGTAGTGAGTGCAGAGTAGTTAGTGTGCAGAGTGAGTGTGCAGAGTGAGTGTGCAGAGTGAGTGCATAGTGAGTGCAGAGTAGTGAGTGGAGAGTAGTGAGTGGAGAGTAGTGAGTGCAGAGTAGTGAGTGCAGAGTAGTGAGTGCAGAGTAGTGAGTGCAGAGTAGTGAGTGCAGAGTGAGTGTGCAGAGTAGTGTATGCAGAGTAGTGAGTGCAGAGTAGTGAGTGTAGAGTAGTGAGTGCAGAGTAGTGAGTGCAGAGTGCAGAGTAGTGAGTGCAGAGTAGTGAGTGCAGAGTAGTGAGTGCAGAGTAGTGAGTGCAGAGTAGTGAGTGCAGAGTGAGTGTGCAGAGTTGTGAGTGCAGAGTTGTGAGTGCAGAGTAGTGAGTGCAGAGTAGTGAGTGCTGAGTAGTGAGTACAGAGTAGTGAGTGCGCAGAGTGAGTGTGCAGAGTGAGTGATTGCAGAGTAGTGAGTGCAGAGTAGTGAGTGCAGAGTAGTGAGTGCACAGTAGTGAGTGCAGAGTGAGTGTGCAGAGTAGTGAGTGCAGAGTAGTGAGTGCAGAGTAGTGAGTGCAGAGTAGTGAGTAGTGAGTGCAGAGTAGTGAGTGCAGAGTAGTGATTGCAGAGTGAGTGTGCAGAGTAGTGAGTGCAGAGGAGTGAGTGCAGAGTGAGAGTGCAGAGTGAGTGTGCAGAGTGAGTGCAGAGTAGTGAGTGCAGAGTAGTGAGTGCAGAGTAGTGAGTGCAGAGTAGTGAGTGCAGAGTAGTGAGTGCAGAGTAGTGAGTGCAGAGTAGTGAGTGCAGAGTGAGTGTGCAGAGTAGTGTATGCAGAGTAGTGAGTGCAGAGTAGTGAGTGTAGAGTAGTGAGTGCAGAGTAGTGAGTGCAGAGTGCAGAGTAGTGAGTGCAGAGTAGTGAGTGCAGAGTAGTGAGTGCAGAGTAGTGAGTGCAGAGTAGTGAGTGCAGAGTGAGTGTGCAGAGTAGTAAGTGAAGAGTAGTGAGTGCAGAGTAGTTAGTGTGCAGAGTGAGTGTGCAGAGTGAGTGTGCAGAGTGAGTGCATAGTGAGTGCAGAGTAGTGAGTGGAGAGTAGTGAGTGGAGAGTAGTGAGTGCAGAGTAGTGAGTGCAGAGTAGTGAGTGCAGAGTAGTGAGTGCAGAGTAGTGAGTGCAGAGTGAGTGTGCAGAGTAGTGTATGCAGAGTAGTGAGTGCAGAGTAGTGAGTGTAGAGTAGTGAGTGCAGAGTAGTGAGTGCAGAGTGCAGAGTAGTGAGTGCAGAGTAGTGAGTGCAGAGTAGTGAGTGCAGAGTAGTGAGTGCAGAGTAGTGAGTGCAGAGTGAGTGTGCAGAGTTGTGAGTGCAGAGTTGTGAGTGCAGAGTAGTGAGTGCAGAGTAGTGAGTGCTGAGTAGTGAGTACAGAGTAGTGAGTGCGCAGAGTGAGTGTGCAGAGTGAGTGATTGCAGAGTAGTGAGTGCAGAGTAGTGAGTGCAGAGTAGTGAGTGCACAGTAGTGAGTGCAGAGTGAGTGTGCAGAGTAGTGAGTGCAGAGTAGTGAGTGCAGAGTAGTGAGTGCAGAGTAGTGAGTAGTGAGTGCAGAGTAGTGAGTGCAGAGTAGTGATTGCAGAGTGAGTGTGCAGAGTAGTGAGTGCAGAGGAGTGAGTGCAGAGTGAGAGTGCAGAGTGAGTGTGCAGAGTGAGTGCAGAGTAGTGAGTGCAGAGTAGTGAGTGCAGAGTAGTGAGTGCAGAGTAGTGAGTGCAGAGTAGTGAGTGCAGAGTAATGAGTGCAGAGTGAGTGTGCAGAGTTGTGAGTGCAGGGTTGTGAGTGCAGAGTAGTGAGTGCAGAGTAGTTAGTGCAGAGTAGTGAGTGCAGAGTAGTGAGTGCAGAGTAGTTAGTACAGAGTGCAGAGTAGTGAGTGCAGAGTAGTGAGTGCAGAGCAGTGAGTGCTGAGTAGTAAGTGCAGAGTAGTGAGTGCAAAGTGCGTGTGCAGAGTAGTGAGTGCAGAGTAGTGAGTGCAGAGTAGTGAGTGCAGAGTGAGTATGTAGAGTGAGTGTGCAGAGTGAGTGTGCAGAGTAGTGAGTGCAGAGTAGTGAGTGCAGAGTAGTGAGTGCAGAGTAGTGAGTGCAGAGTGCAGAGTAATGAGTGCAGAGTGCAGAGTAGTGAGTGCAGAGTGCAGAGTAGTGAGTGCAGAGTAGTGAGTGCAGAGTAGTGAGTGCAGAGTGAGTGTGCAGAGTAGTGAGTGCAGAGTAGTGAGTGCAGAGTGCAGAGTAGTGAGTGCAGAGTGCAGAGTAGTGAGTGCAGAGTAGTGAGTGCAGAGTAGTGAGTGCAGAGTGAGTGTGCAGAGTAGTGAGTGTAGAGTAGTGAGTGCAGAGTAGTGAGTGTGCAGAGTGAGTGTGCAGAGTGAGTGCAGAGTAGTGAGTGCAGAGTAGTGAGTGCAGAGTAGTGAGTGCAGAGTGAGTGTGCAGAGTGAGTGTGCAGAGTAGTGAGTGCAGAGTAGAGAGTGCAGAGTAGTGAGTGTGCAGAGTGAGTGTGCAGAGTGAGTGCAGAGTAGTGAGTGCAGAGTAGTGAGTGCAGAGTATTGAGTGCAGAGTAGTGAGTGCAGAGTGAGTGTTCAGAGTAGTGAGTGCAGAGTGCAGAGTAGTGAGTGCAGAGTAGTGAGTGCAGAGTAGTGAGTGCAGAGTGAGTGTGCAAAGTAGTGAATGCAGAGTAGTGAGTGCAGAGTAGCGAGTGCAGATTAGTGAGTGCAGGGTAGTTAGTGCAGAGTGCAGAGTAGTGAGTGCAGAGTAGTGAGTGCAGAGTGAGTGTGCAGAGTGTTGAGTGCAGAGTAGTGAGTGCAGAGTAGTGAGTGCAGAGTAGTGAGTGCAGAGTGAGTGGAGTGGTGTGGCTCACTGGTTCGGGGCGGCAGACCCGGAAGCAGAGAACGGCCCGGGACCAGGGTTCAATTCCCGACGCGGCAGGGTCGTAGACCAGGGTCAGCGGACTCGACAATTCTCGCCTCGGAGCCTACTCTAAACAGGGATCACACTCGGCAACTCTGGGCATTAAGCTTGCCTCATCTCTACAACGGCCCCCCAGAGACGCCGGGGATGCCTGGTTTCACCTTGGAGATACCCAGAAGGGACCATCTCATAGGGAAAGGCAGGACGGGTTCCCCAGCGGTCTCCAGCGCTGGGACGCTTACGGGCAGCCGTGCGCTTTACAAGTCCAACACATTTACATATACACAATTACATTACATTTACATTTACATTTACATTTACAGTGTGCAGAGTGAGTGTGCAGAGTGAGTGTGCAGAGTAGTGAGTGCAGAGTAGTGAGTGCAGAGTAGTGAGTGCAGAGTGCAGAGTAGTGAGTGCAGAGTGCAGAGTAGTGAGTGCAGAGTGCAGAGTAGTGAGTGCAGAGTAGTGAGTAGTGAGTGCAGAGTAGTGAGTGCAGAGTAGTGAGTGCAGAGTGAGTGTGTAGTGAGTGCAGAGTGAGTGTGCAGAGTAGTGAGTGCAGAGTAGTGAGTGCAGAGTGCAGAGTAGTGAGTGCAGAGTGCAGAGTAGTGAGTGCAGAGTAGTGAGTGCAGCGTAGTGAGTGCAGAGTGAGTGTGCAGAGTAGTGAGTGCACAGTGCAGAGTAGTGAGTGCAGAGTAGTGAGTGCAGAGTGAGTGTGCAGAGTTGTGAATGCAGAGTAGTGAGTGCCGAGTAGTGAGTGCAGAGTAGTGAGTTTAGAGTAGTGAGTGCAGAATAGTGAGTGCAGAGTAGTGAGTGCAGAGTGAGTGTGCAGAGTTGTGAGTGCAGAGTTGTGAGTGCAGAGTAGTGAGTGCAGAGTAGTGAGTGCAGAGTAGTGAGTGCAGAGTGAGTGTGCAGAGTTGTGAGTGCAGAGTAGTGGGTGCAGAGTAGTGAGTGCAGAGTAGTGAGTGCAGAGTAGTGAGTGCAGAGTGAGTGTGCAGAGTAGTGAGTGCAGAGTAGTGAGTGCAGAGTAGTTAGTGTGCAGAGTGAGTGTGCAGAGTGAGTGTGCAGAGTGAGTGCAGAGTGAGTGCAGAGTAGTGAGTGCAGAGTAGTGAGTGGAGAGTAGTGAGTGGAGAGTAGTGAGTGCAGAGTAGTGAGTGCAGAGTAGTGAGTGCAGAGTGAGTGTGCAGAGTAGTGCATGCAGAGTAGTGAGTGCAGAGTAGTGAGTGTAGAGTAGTGAGTACAGAGTAGTGAGTGCAGAGTGAAGAGTAGTGAGTGCAGAGTAGTGAGTGCAGAGTAGTGAGTGCAGAGTGCAGAGTAGTGAGTGCAGAGTAGTGAGTGCAGAGTAGTGAGTGCAGAGTGAGTGTGCAGAGTTGTGAGTGCAGAGTTGTGAGTGCAGAGTAGTGAGTGCAGAGTAGTGAGTGCTGAGTAGTGAGTACAGAGTAGTGAGTGCACAGAGTGAGTGTGCAGAGTGAGTGTGCAGAGTGATTGCAGAGTAGTGAGTGCAGAGTAGTGAGTGCAGAGTAGTGAGTGCAGAGTGAGTGTGCAGAGTAGTGAGTGCAGAGTAGTGAGTGCAGAGTAGTGAGTGCAGAGTGCAGAGTAGTGAGTGCAGAGTAGTGATTGCAGAGTGAGTGTGCAGAGTAGTGAGTGCAGAGGAGTGAAAGCAGAGTGAGAGTGCAGAGTGAGTGTGCAGAGTGAGTGCAGAGTAGTGAGTGCAGAGTAGTGAGTGCAGAGTAGTGAGTGCAGAGTAGTAAATGCAGAGTGCAGAGTAGTGAGTGAGTGTGCCGATTAGTGAGTGCAGAGTGTGAGTGCAGAGTGCAGAGTGAGTGTGCAGAGTAGTGAGTGCAGAGTGAATGTGCAGAGTAGTGAGTGCAGAGTAGTGAGTGCAGAGTGCAGAGTAGTGAGTGTGCAGAGTAGTAAGTGTGCAGACTAGTGAGTGCAGAGTGTGAGTGCAGAGTGAGTGTGCAGAGTAGTGAGTGCAGAGTTGTGAGTGCAGAGTATGAGTGCAGAATGTGAGTGCAGAGTGTGAGTGCAGAGTAGTGAGTGCAGAGTAGTGAGTGCAGAGTAGTGAGTGCAGAGTAGTGAGTGCAGAGTAGTGAGTGCAGAGTGCAGAGTAGTGTGTGCAGAGTGTGAGTGCAGAATGCAGAGTGTGAGTGCAGAGTGTGAGTGCAGAGTGAGTGTGCAGACAATTCTCGCCTCGGTGCCTACTCTAACCAGGGATCACACTCGGCAACTCTGGGCATTAAGCTTGCCTCATCTCTACAACGGCCCCCCAGAGACGCCGGGGATGCCTGGTTTCACCTTGGAGATACCCAGAAGGGACCATCTCATAGGGAAAGCCAGGACGGGTTCCCCAGCGGTCTCCAGCGCTGGGACGCTTACGGGCAGCCGTGCGCTTTACAAGTCCAACACATTTACATATACACAATTACATTACATTTACATTTACAGTGTACAGAGTGAGTGTGCAGAGTGAGTGTGCAGAGTAGTGAGTGCAGAGTAGTGAGTGCAGAGTAGTGAGTGCAGAGTGCAGAGTAGTGAGTGCAGAGTGCAGAGTAGTGAGTGCAGAGTGCAGAGTAGTGAGTGCAGAGTAGTGAGTAGTGAGTGCAGAGTAGTGAGTGCAGAGTAGTGAGTGCAGAGTAGTGAGTGCAGAGTGAGTGTGTAGTGAGTGCAGAGTGAGTGTGCAGAGTAGTGAGTGCAGAGTAGTGAGTGCAGAGTGCAGAGTAGTGAGTGCAGAGTGCAGAGTAGTGAGTGCAGAGTAGTGAGTGCAGAGTAGTGAGTGCAGAGTGAGTGTGCAGAGTAGTGAGTGCACAGTGCAGAGTAGTGAGTGCAGAGCAGTGAGTGCAGAGTGAGTGTGCAGAGTTGTGAGTGCAGAGTAGTGAGTGCAGAGTAGTGAGTGCAGAGTAGTGAGTTTAGAGTAGTGAGTGCAGATTAGTGAGTGCAGAGTAGTGAGTGCAGAGTGAGTGCAGAGTGAGTGTGCAGAGTTGTGAGTGCAGAGTTGTGAGTGCAGAGTAGTGAGTGCAGAGTAGTGAGTGCAGAGTAGTGAGTGCAGAGTGAGTGTGCAGAGTTGTGAGTGCAGAGTTGTGAGTGCAGACTAGTGAGTGCAGAGTAGTGAGTGCAGAGTAGTGAGTGCAGAGTGAGTGTGCAGAGTAGTAAGTGAAGAGTAGTGAGTGCAGAGTAGTTAGTGTGCAGAGTGAGTGTGCAGAGTGAGTGTGCAGAGTGAGTGCATAGTGAGTGCAGAGTAGTGAGTGGAGAGTAGTGAGTGGAGAGTAGTGAGTGCAGAGTAGTGAGTGCAGAGTAGTGAGTGCAGAGTAGTGAGTGCAGAGTAGTGAGTGCAGAGTGAGTGTGCAGAGTAGTGTATGCAGAGTAGTGAGTGCAGAGTAGTGAGTGTAGAGTAGTGAGTGCAGAGTAGTGAGTGCAGAGTGCAGAGTAGTGAGTGCAGAGTAGTGAGTGCAGAGTAGTGAGTGCAGAGTAGTGAGTGCAGAGTAGTGAGTGCAGAGTGAGTGTGCAGAGTTGTGAGTGCAGAGTTGTGAGTGCAGAGTAGTGAGTGCAGAGTAGTGAGTGCTGAGTAGTGAGTACAGAGTAGTGAGTGCGCAGAGTGAGTGTGCAGAGTGAGTGATTGCAGAGTAGTGAGTGCAGAGTAGTGAGTGCAGAGTAGTGAGTGCACAGTAGTGAGTGCAGAGTGAGTGTGCAGAGTAGTGAGTGCAGAGTAGTGAGTGCAGAGTAGTGAGTAGTGAGTGCAGAGTAGTGAGTGCAGAGTAGTGATTGCAGAGTGAGTGTGCAGAGTAGTGAGTGCAGAGGAGTGAGTGCAGAGTGAGAGTGCAGAGTGAGTGTGCAGAGTGAGTGCAGAGTAGTGAGTGCAGAGTAGTGAGTGCAGAGTAGTGAGTGCAGAGTAGTAAATGCAGAGTGCAGAGTAGTGAGTGAGTGTGCCGACTAGTGAGTGCAGAATGTGAGTGCAGAGTGCAGAGTGAGTGTGCAGAGTAGTGAGTGCAGAGTGAATGTGCAGAGTAGTGAGTGCAGAGTAGTGAGTGCAGAGTGCAGAGTAGTGAGTGTGCAGAGTAGTGAGTGCAGAGTAGTGAGTGCAGAGTGAGTGTGCAGAGTAGTGCATGCAGAGTAGTGAGTGCAGAGTAGTGAGTGTAGAGTAGTGAGTACAGAGTAGTGAGTGCAGAGTGAAGAGTAGTGAGTGCAGAGTAGTGAGTGCAGAGTAGTGAGTGCAGAGTGCAGAGTAGTGAGTGCAGAGTAGTGAGTGCAGAGTAGTGAGTGCAGAGTGAGTGTGCAGAGTTGTGAGTGCAGAGTTGTGAGTGCAGAGTAGTGAGTGCAGAGTAGTGAGTGCTGAGTAGTGAGTACAGAGTAGTGAGTGCACAGAGTGAGTGTGCAGAGTGAGTGTGCAGAGTGATTGCAGAGTAGTGAGTGCAGAGTAGTGAGTGCAGAGTAGTGAGTGCAGAGTGAGTGTGCAAAGTAGTGAGTGCAGAGTAGTGAGTGCAGAGTAGTGAGTGCAGAGTGCAGAGTAGTGAGTGCAGAGTAGTGATTGCAGAGTGAGTGTGCAGAGTAGTGAGTGCAGAGGAGTGAAAGCAGAGTGAGAGTGCAGAGTGAGTGTGCAGAGTGAGTGCAGAGTAGTGAGTGCAGAGTAGTGAGTGCAGAGTAGTGAGTGCAGAGTAGTAAATGCAGAGTGCAGAGTAGTGAGTGAGTGTGCCAATTAGTGAGTGCAGAGTGTGAGTGCAGAGTGCAGAGTGAGTGTGCAGAGTAGTGAGTGCAGAGTGAATGTGCAGAGTAGTGAGTGCAGAGTAGTGAGTGCAGAGTGCAGAGTAGTGAGTGTGCAGAGTAGTAAGTGTGCAGACTAGTGAGTGCAGAGTGTGAGTGCAGAGTGAGTGTGCAGAGTAGTGAGTGCAGAGTTGTGAGTGCAGAGTATGAGTGCAGAATGTGAGTGCAGAGTGTGAGTGCAGAGTAGTGAGTGCAGAGTAGTGAGTGCAGAGTAGTGAGTGCAGAGTAGTGAGTGCAGAGTAGTGAGTGCAGAGTGCAGAGTAGTGTGTGCAGAGTGTGAGTGCAGAATGCAGAGTGTGAGTGCAGAGTGTGAGTGCAGAGTGAGTGTGCAGACAATTCTCGCCTCGGTGCCTACTCTAACCAGGGATCACACTCGGCAACTCTGGGCATTAAGCTTGCCTCATCTCTACAACGGCCCCCCAGAGACGCCGGGGATGCCTGGTTTCACCTTGGAGATACCCAGAAGGGACCATCTCATAGGGAAAGCCAGGACGGGTTCCCCAGCGGTCTCCAGCGCTGGGACGCTTACGGGCAGCCGTGCGCTTTACAAGTCCAACACATTTACATATACACAATTACATTACATTTACATTTACAGTGTGCAGAGTGAGTGTGCAGAGTGAGTGTGCAGAGTAGTGAGTGCAGAGTAGTGAGTGCAGAGTAGTGAGTGCAGAGTGCAGAGTAGTGAGTGCAGAGTGCAGAGTAGTGAGTGCAGAGTGCAGAGTAGTGAGTGCAGAGTAGTGAGTAGTGAGTGCAGAGTAGTGAGTGCAGAGTAGTGAGTGCAGAGTAGTGAGTGCAGAGTGAGTGTGTAGTGAGTGCAGAGTGAGTGTGCAGAGTAGTGAGTGCAGAGTAGTGAGTGCAGAGTGCAGAGTAGTGAGTGCAGAGTGCAGAGTAGTGAGTGCAGAGTAGTGAGTGCAGAGTAGTGAGTGCAGAGTGAGTGTGCAGAGTAGTGAGTGCACAGTGCAGAGTAGTGAGTGCAGAGCAGTGAGTGCAGAGTGAGTGTGCAGAGTTGTGAGTGCAGAGTAGTGAGTGCAGAGTAGTGAGTGCAGAGTAGTGAGTTTAGAGTAGTGAGTGCAGATTAGTGAGTGCAGAGTAGTGAGTGCAGAGTGAGTGCAGAGTGAGTGTGCAGAGTTGTGAGTGCAGAGTTGTGAGTGCAGAGTAGTGAGTGCAGAGTAGTGAGTGCAGAGTAGTGAGTGCAGAGTGAGTGTGCAGAGTTGTGAGTGCAGAGTTGTGAGTGCAGACTAGTGAGTGCAGAGTAGTGAGTGCAGAGTAGTGAGTGCAGAGTGAGTGTGCAGAGTAGTAAGTGAAGAGTAGTGAGTGCAGAGTAGTTAGTGTGCAGAGTGAGTGTGCAGAGTGAGTGTGCAGAGTGAGTGCATAGTGAGTGCAGAGTAGTGAGTGGAGAGTAGTGAGTGGAGAGTAGTGAGTGCAGAGTAGTGAGTGCAGAGTAGTGAGTGCAGAGTAGTGAGTGCAGAGTAGTGAGTGCAGAGTGAGTGTGCAGAGTAGTGTATGCAGAGTAGTGAGTGCAGAGTAGTGAGTGTAGAGTAGTGAGTGCAGAGTAGTGAGTGCAGAGTGCAGAGTAGTGAGTGCAGAGTAGTGAGTGCAGAGTAGTGAGTGCAGAGTAGTGAGTGCAGAGTAGTGAGTGCAGAGTGAGTGTGCAGAGTTGTGAGTGCAGAGTTGTGAGTGCAGAGTAGTGAGTGCAGAGTAGTGAGTGCTGAGTAGTGAGTACAGAGTAGTGAGTGCGCAGAGTGAGTGTGCAGAGTGAGTGATTGCAGAGTAGTGAGTGCAGAGTAGTGAGTGCAGAGTAGTGAGTGCACAGTAGTGAGTGCAGAGTGAGTGTGCAGAGTAGTGAGTGCAGAGTAGTGAGTGCAGAGTAGTGAGTAGTGAGTGCAGAGTAGTGAGTGCAGAGTAGTGATTGCAGAGTGAGTGTGCAGAGTAGTGAGTGCAGAGGAGTGAGTGCAGAGTGAGAGTGCAGAGTGAGTGTGCAGAGTGAGTGCAGAGTAGTGAGTGCAGAGTAGTGAGTGCAGAGTAGTGAGTGCAGAGTAGTAAATGCAGAGTGCAGAGTAGTGAGTGAGTGTGCCGACTAGTGAGTGCAGAATGTGAGTGCAGAGTGCAGAGTGAGTGTGCAGAGTAGTGAGTGCAGAGTGAATGTGCAGAGTAGTGAGTGCAGAGTAGTGAGTGCAGAGTGCAGAGTAGTGAGTGTGCAGAGTAGTGAGTGCAGAGTAGTAAGTGTGCAGACTAGTGAGTGCAGAGTGTGAGTGCAGAGTGAGTGTGCAGAGTAGTGAGTGCAGAGTTGTGAGTGCAGAGTATGAGTGCAGAATGTGAGTGCAGAGTGTGAGTGCAGAGTAGTGAGTGCAGAGTAGTGAGTGCAGAGTAGTGAGTGCAGAGTAGTGAGTGCAGAGTAGTGTTTGCAGAGTGTGAGTGCAGAATGCAGAGTGTGAGTGCAGAGTGTGAGTGCAGAGTGAGTGTGCAGAGTAGTGAGTGCAGAGTGTGAGTGCAGAGTAGTGAGTGCAGAGTAGTGAGTGCAGAGTAGTAAGTGCAGAGTCGTGAGTGCAGAGTAGTGAGTGCAGAGTAGTAAGTGCAGAGTAGTGAGTGCAGAGTGCAGAGTAGTGAGTGCAGATTGTGAGTGCAGAATGCAGAGTGTGAGTGCAGAGTGTGAGTGCAGAGTGTGAGTGCAGAGTGAGTGTGCAGAGTGTGAGTGCAGAGTGAGTGTGCAGAGTGAGTGTACAGAGTGAGTGTGCAGAGTGCAGAGTGAGTGTGCAGAGTGAGTGGGCAGAGTGCAGAGTGCGAGTGCAGAGTGCAGAGTTGTGAGTGCACAGTGTGAGTGCAGAGTGTGAAGTGTGTGAGTGTGCAGGGTTAACAGTGTGTGAGCGTGCAGGGTGAACATTGTGTGAGCGTGCAGGGTGAACATTGTGTGAGCGTGCAGGGTGAACATTGTGTGAGCGTGTAGGGTGAGCAGTGTGTGAGCGTGTAGGGTGAGCAGTGTGTGAGCGTGCAGGGTTAACATTGTGTGAGCGTGCAGGGTGAACAGTGTGTGAGTGTGCAGGGTGAACAGTTTGTCAGTGTGCAAGGTGAACAGTTTGTGAGTGTGCAGGGTGAACAATTCCAATCCAAACCACATAATTCCATTACACACCACATGCATACACTCCATAACACATGGCTAAAGGACATTGCCATTACAATGTGTTGGACAGGCCGCATATTCGAGCTGTCCCCCCTCCCCGCAATGGGACCAGGACCCTGGCTCTCCCTGCATCCCCAGCCAGAGTCCACAAACGACCACCCGAAGTACCCTGCAATCCCTCCACTACAAGACACCAGCCCCGGACCCAGCTGGCCCGGGTCACCATCCACACCACGACATCGAACCGGCCGCCATCTTGGGGCACTGCAGCACGAGGCCGCGTGGCCTCAACTCGACCCTAACCCCGGGCCCGGCCGGCCCCGACATCGAGGCCCCACCATCCTCCCAGGAGGCAGAGTGACCACTTGGCGAGTCAATGGGAGAAGGAATCGTCAACGGCTCTCCTCCGCCAGGTGTCGATCACCCCAGGCCGCCTGGGCGCTGGCTCCACCCCCCTGCTGGGTGTCTGGACTCCCTCATCCCGGACCTCCCGGCCCCCAGGCGCGAGGGTCCGGACATCAAAGGGGACCAGACCTATAACTGGGGCAGGGCCAGACCAGGAAGGCAGTTGTATCCTGGAGTCGAGAGACCCGAGAAGAACTCATCCGTGACTTGGCCTGCTGGCGCTGCCGCGGCCCTCTGCCTCGTGAAACCATCGTCTTGGCCTGCTGGCGCTGCCGCGGCCCTCTGCCTCGTGAAACCATCGTCTTGGCCTGCTGGCGCTGCCGCGGCCCTCTGCCTCGTGAAACCATCGTCTTGGCCTGCTGGCGCTGCCGCGGCCCTCTGCCTCGTGAAACCATCGTCTTGGCCTGCTGGCGCTGCCGCGGCCCTCTGCCTCGTGAAACCATCGACTTGGCCTGCTGGCGCGGCCGCGGCCCTCTGCTTTATGAGACTATCACCTTGGCCTGCTGGCGCTGCCGCGGCCCGATCCACAGACACCCCAGCTCGAGGATTGTGAGCTCGCCTTTTACCACTACCGGTACCGATCCGGTACCAAGACTGTCCCGCTACCCCCTTTCCCTACAGAGACTAGAAGTGAGAGGACCCCCGGGTCCAAGATATCCTGTATCGCTGATATCCTTGCCTTAAGAACCTTATATAAAGCCTTGAACTCGACTTGGTGTGGTGCCTGTTTGTGGGGAGGGAGGTAACTTGTCTGTACGATCGCCGGAGACGGTCCCCCTCGGGGATCTCTCCCTCGGTATCCGGCCGACCCTCAGGGTCCCCGTCTAACATTGGTGGCCAGCGACGGGATCCGAACCTACGCATAATCGTACAGAAAGTCACTCGCCCCACGACACACAACAACCATGTCAATAGAGAGCGGAACAACGGAAAAATTTCAGATGGAAAAATTGGAAGACTACAACCACCGGGAACTGAAGCAATATTGCATAGAACTTGGACTTCCAACCACAGGTCTTAGCACAAAGGAAGACTTCAAACGAGCCCTAGAAGCTTGGGCAGAAACGGGTACGGCCGTACCCCGAACACAAACAACCGAAACGAGCCCCGCACCAACTAAAGAAAGAGCGGATCTCTCCCTGGAAGAGATCCGAGAAAGAGAAAAAACCAGACTCCACGAATTAGAACTTGCCCGACTTCGCTTGGATGGGGAACTCAAGCTGGCAGAACAAAAAATAACCCTGGAACACTTACGGCTCAGGGAAGAGCGGGAAGACAAGCAAAGACAGAGGGAGCTAGAGGAAAAGAGACTAGAGTACGAACATGAGCGCAATCTCAAAGCACTGGAGATCCAGAAACAGAATAAAGACCTCGGGCTCCCCGAACGACCGACCCCGTCTGCCTCGACCGAACCCAAGGTTCACATCCCCAAAGATGTCATCCGGGAATACCACAAGAACGATGATATCCAGCAGTGGTTTAAAGCCTATGAGGTGGCAATGACCTCCCACCGGATTCCCCGAAGCGATTGGGGAGCCGGATTATGGGGGAGGTTTGTCAACGAAGGGCGGGACGCCCTGCTGCAACTCCCGGACCAGCTGATGACCTCCTACGACCACATGAAGGCCGCCCTCCTCACTCGATACGGGCTCACACCTGAGATGTACCGCCAACGGTTCCGCGACTGCAAACGGATTCCGGGTACAACTTGGGTGGAGTACGTGAACTTTTTTAGCCGAGCCTTCGAGGGGTGGATCAAGGGCAACAAAGTAACCACCTACGAACAACTCTTTGACCTTATCGTATGGGAACACCTGTCGAACAACTGCTTCGTGGAGCTCCGGCAACACCTCCTGGACAGCAAGCTAACCGACCCTCGACAACTCGCCGCCGAAGCCGACCGGTGGGAAAGCACCCGGGTTGGCCGGAGCGCACCCAGCGAAGTATCCAGATCGTATCGCCCCCGAGGGGGAGGAGGAAGTCAGGGTCGGGGGAGAGACCCCGGCCCCTCGTCACCCCCCAGAAACCCCTCGACCCCGGTTGGCCGGGGAAGCCCTGCCGTCCGGGCCGGCTTCCGGGCCAACATTACGTGCCACAGGTGCCAGCGACCCGGCCACTACGCCAGTGATCCCAACTGCCCAAAGAATCCGAACACTACTCCCCGCCAAGTTGCAGCGGCGGCCCTAGGGGAAGAAATAATCCCGGAAGACCAAGAGGAGTACGAGACCGATCCCTCTGAATGGGCACCCGCCGCCATGGCACTGGTCTGCTTAGGGGAGAGAGACATGATTCCGCGGGCCCCCCTTCCCGCCAACACACAGAAGTACGGTTAATGGGTCAACATCAATGGCCGCCGGGCGGAAGCCCTCCGCGACACCGGGGCCAGTGTAACGGCGGTCCGACGCCACCTCGTCACTCCAGACCAAATCTTGCCGAACATTCTTTGCCCTGTTCGATCAGCCGACAACTCCGAAAGCCTATGCCACATGGCCTGCGTCCCCTTCGAGTGGGGAGGAGTAACAGGGATGTTAAAAGTAACTGTCCGCGATGATGCCCCCGTGGACTGCCTCCTAGGAAACGACCTTGAAAGCTCTCCCTGGGCAGCTGTCGAACGGAGGGAGCACCTGGGGATGCTTGGCCTCCCCGAATGGGTCTGCGTCACGACCCGGTCCATGACCGCCCGCGCGGTCCCCAGCCCAGAAGAGCCCGAGTGGCCAGAACCTCCTCCCGCGCTCATCCCAGAGGAGGCCGCCCCAGAAGCCATGCCCTTGACCCAAACCGAAGAAGGATCCGACCAGCTTCGGGACGTCCCTGACCTGGCACAATGGCGGCAGGAGGGAGGCCCCACGCAGGAACAATTCCGGGCCGAGCAAAAAACCTGTCCTTCTCTCGAAGGACTCCGGCAGCAAGCCCTGGCCCAGAGCACCGGGGATACCTCGGGGGCCCACTGGATCTACTGGGACCAAGACCTGCTCTACAGCGAGCAGAAAATTGCAGAACTAGGGGCCAGTCGGGTGCTGGTGGTGCCCCTTCGCTTCCGAGACTTCCTCCTGAACTTAGCCCACGATGTCCCCCTTGCCGGACACCTGGGGCAGGATAAAACCTACGACCGCCTGGTGACCCATTTTTTCTGGCCCCACATGCGGAAGGATGTCACCAACCACTGCAAGGCCTGCCCCACCTGCCAGGCCAGCGGAAAAAGTGGCCGAAAAATCAAAGCACCATTACAACCCTTTCCTGTCGTCACCACCCCGTTTGAACGAGTGGGAATAGACATTGTGGGGCCCCTCGACCCTCGAACAGCCCAAGGACACCGGTTCATCCTGGTCCTTGTAGACCACGCCACCCGCTATCCCGAGGCCATCCCTCTTCGGACTGTGACGGCCCCCGTGGTGGGCCGGGCCCTGATGGGGATCTTCTCCCGGGTGGGGTTCCCCCGGGAGGTCGTCAGTGACAGGGGCACGAACTTTATCTCCAGATATATGAGGTCCCTCTGGCAGCAATGCGGGGTCACCTACAAATTCACGACCCCCTATCACCCGCAAGGAAACGGACTGGTCGAGAGATTCAACCGCACCCTCAAGGGGATGATTATGGGTCTAGAAGAACCCCTTCGACGCCAGTGGGACGTACTGCTTCCATGCCTCCTGTTTGCCTATCGGGAGGTCCCGCAGAAGTCCCTCGGCTTCAGCCCCTTTGAACTACTGTACGGGCACCCCGTCCGGGGCCCCCTCAGCCTAGTCAAGGAAGGGTGGGAGCAGCCTCCCCAGAAAACTCCCCCGGACATCTACCGGTATCTCCTGGCTCTCCGCAACCAGACCCGGCGGTTCCGAGACACCGCCAAAGCCAACCTCGAGGCCAGTCAGGAGGACATGAAGAGGTGGTACGATCAGCACACGTCCTCCATTGAGTTCGAACCTGGACAACAGGTCTGGGTGATGTCCCCGGTTGAGCCCTGTGCCCTCCAAGACAGATGGTCCGGGCCCTTCAAGGTAATCGAACGCAAGGGGCCCGTCACCTATTTAATCGACATGGAGACTGCCCGGAACCCCCTACAGGTCCTCCATGCCAACAGGCTCAAACCCCATTTTGTGCGATCCGAACTCAGCCTCCTGATGGCTACCGATACTGGGACAGAAGAAGACTCCGAACCCCTTCCGGACTTACTGAGGGCCCTCGAGCAGGACGGCTCAGTGGAAGGGGTCCAGCTCTCCGAGGCCCTGTCCCCGGAGCAACGCCAAGACTGCCAAACGCTGATGAGGCAGTTCGCCTCCCTGTTCTCCCTCACCCCCGGAGTCACCCCCTGGTGCCTCCACGATGTGGACACCGGGGACAGCCCTCCTATTCGACACCGAGCATACCGCGTACCAGACCGGGTACGAGCCTGCATCCAGACCGAGGTGTCCAAGATGCTGACCCTAGGAGTGATCGAACCCTCAGACAGTCCCTGGGCGAGCCCAGTCGTCCTGGTTCCCAAGGCAGCTGCCCCGGGCGTTGCCCCTGAGCTCCGGTTCTGCGTGGACTATCGAGGGCTGAATGCAGTTACCCGGACCGACGCTCATCCCATCCCCCGGGCAGACGAGCTAATTGACCGGATGGGGGCCGCCCGCTACCTGAGCATCTTCGACCTAACAGCGGGCTACTGGCAGATCGGCCTCACCCCTAGGGCCCAAGAACGATCCGCCTTCTCTACCCCCGACGGGCACTACCACTTTAAAGTCATGCCCTTCGGCATGAAAAACGCCCCGGCAACGTTCCAACGGCTGGTAAACCAGGTACTGGCGGGCCTGGAAGACTTCAGCGCCGCCTACCTGGACGACATTGCTGTGTACAGCCACCAGTGGACCGACCACCTCCGCCACCTGCGGGAGGTTCTACACGCCCTCCAGCAAGCCGGGCTCACCATCAAGGCCAGCAAGTGCCAAGTTGGCCAAGGGTCCGTGACCTACCTGGGACACCAAGTGGGAAGCGGGCTGGTGGCCCCTCTCCAACTCAAGATTGCTGCCATCCAGGCCTGGCAACCCCCTACGAGCCAAACGGAGGTCCGGACCTTACCTGGGGCTCACCGGATACTACCGGCGGTTCGTGAAGGACTATGGCAGCATCGTGGGGCCCCTCACAGAGCTCACCTCCAAAAAGAGCCCCAAAACCGTCAACTGGACCCCGGACTGCCAATCAGCCTTCGAGAAGCTAAAGACCGCCATGTGCACGGCCCCCGTGCTCCAGGCTCCCGACTACAGCCGGGAATTCATTGTGCAGACGGACGCCTCCGATCATGGTGTGGGGGCCGTCCTCTCCCAACTCAACGCCGAAGGGGTCGACCATCCGGTGGTCTTCATCAGCAGAAGCCTCTTGCCCCGAGAACAGCGCTGGAGCACCATTGAGAGGGAGGCCTTCGCCGTAGTCTGGGCACTCAAGAAGCTCCGGCCATACCTCTTCGGCACCCACTTCCGGGTGCAAACAGACCACCGACCCCTGCAATGGCTGATGCAAATGCGGGGGGAGAACCCGAAGCTGTTGCGCTGGTCCATCTCCCTGCAGGGGATGGACTTCACGGTGGAACATCGTCCAGGTCAGGACCACGCCAACGCCGACGGCCTGTCACGCTTTTTCCGCCTCAGCGAGGAGAGTCCCCAGGAAGATGGCTGACTCTCCCCGCCTTCAGCTGGGGGGGACGCATGTTGGACAGGCCGCATATTCGAGCTGTCCCCCCTCCCCGCAATGGGACCAGGACCCTGGCTCTCCCTGCATCCCCAGCCAGAGTCCACAAACGACCACCCGAAGTACCCTGCAATCCCTCCACTACAAGACACCAGCCCCGGACCCAGCTGGCCCGGGTCACCATCCACACCACGACATCGAACCGGCCGCCATCTTGGGGCACTGCAGCACGAGGCCGCGTGGCCTCAACTCGACCCTAACCCCGGGCCCGGCCGGCCCCGACATCGAGGCCCCACCATCCTCCCAGGAGGCAGAGTGACCACTTGGCGAGTCAATGGGAGAAGGAATCGTCAACGGCTCTCCTCCGCCAGGTGTCGATCACCCCAGGCCGCCTGGGCGCTGGCTCCACCCCCCTGCTGGGTGTCTGGACTCCCTCATCCCGGACCTCCCGGCCCCCAGGCGCGAGGGTCCGGACATCAAAGGGGACCAGACCTATAACTGGGGCAGGGCCAGACCAGGAAGGCAGTTGTATCCTGGAGTCGAGAGACCCGAGAAGAACTCATCCGTGACTTGGCCTGCTGGCGCTGCCGCGGCCCTCTGCCTCGTGAAACCATCGTCTTGGCCTGCTGGCGCTGCCGCGGCCCTCTGCCTCGTGAAACCATCGTCTTGGCCTGCTGGCGCTGCCGCGGCCCTCTGCCTCGTGAAACCATCGTCTTGGCCTGCTGGCGCTGCCGCGGCCCTCTGCCTCGTGAAACCATCGTCTTGGCCTGCTGGCGCTGCCGCGGCCCTCTGCCTCGTGAAACCATCGACTTGGCCTGCTGGCGGGGCCGCGGCCCTCTGCTTTATGAGACTATCACCTTGGCCTGCTGGCGCTGCCGCGGCCCGATCCACAGACACCCCAGCTCGAGGATTGTGAGCTCGCCTTTTACCACTACCGGTACCGATCCGGTACCAAGACTGTCCCGCTACCCCCTTTCCCTACAGAGACTAGAAGTGAGAGGACCCCCGGGTCCAAGATATCCTGTATCGCTGATATCCTTGCCTTAAGAACCTTATATAAAGCCTTGAACTCGACTTGGTGTGGTGCCTGTTTGTGGGGAGGGAGGTAACTTGTCTGTACGATCGCCGGAGACGGTCCCCCTCGGGGATCTCTCCCTCGGTATCCGGCCGACCCTCAGGGTCCCCGTCTAACACAATGCCATTAGCTCTAACTCAAATAAATCCGAGACCTATTGCATTTCCAATGCTTGATTCAGGAAGCATTACTCCTTCCTTGACGAGAAGGGCCGGCTCCGCGGATAGTGATACGACGTAGATGCCTCCTACTGCTTTTTTTAGCATTCACCCTCTTGGGAATACCGGAGAGATCGAAGCCCATCCAAGAGATGGGTGTGACGTGGGCCCTGGCTTTGGTCGATGTGACGTGGAAGCATTCATTAGCATCCAGCCCTGCAGGGGTGTCCATATGTAATATGCCTGTCAGTATGACGTACTACAACCGGCTCCTCCACAGCCGCGGACACCACCAGTGACCAGAGTCTTCCTAAGTGGATGCACGTATGATCCGTTCTGCGCAGAAGATCCAGTCCATCTATTTAACTCAAGTAACAAGGCTGCTCATAGTAATGACGATCTTAAATGGTGCGCTGAAAGGCGTTAATTAATTACCCTCAGCGTCCGTGAGTGGAGATTGGCCATATAAGACTTTAAAATATACAAGCACGGAAGCTTTATGGAATGCGACCCAAAGTAGTGAGTGCAGAGTAGTGAGTGCAGAGTGAGTGTGCAGAGTAGTAAGTGAAGAGTAGTGAGTGCAGAGTAGTTAGTGTGCAGAGTGAGTGTGCAGAGTGAGTGTGCAGAGTAAGTGCATAGTGAGTGCAGAGTAGTGAGTGGAGAGTAGTGAGTGGAGAGTAGTGAGTGCAGAGTAGTGAGTGCAGAGTAGTGAGTGCAGAGTAGTGAGTGCAGAGTAGTGAGTGCAGAGTGAGTGTGCAGAGTAGTGCATGCAGAGTAGTGAGTGCAGAGTAGTGAGTGTAGAGTAGTGAGTGCAGAGTAGTGAGTGCAGAGTGCAGAGTAGTGAGTGCAGAGTAGTGAGTGCAGAGTAGTGAGTGCAGAGTAGTGAGTGCAGAGTAGTGAGTGCAGAGTGAGTGTGCAGAGTTGTGAGTGCAGAGTTGTGAGTGCAGAGTAGTGAGTGCAGAGTAGTGAGTGCTGAGTAGTGAGTACAGAGTAGTGAGTGCGCAGAGTGAGTGTGCAGAGTGAGTGATTGCAGAGTAGTGAGTGCAGAGTAGTGAGTGCAGAGTAGTGAGTGCAGAGTAGTGAGTGCAGAGTGAGTGTGCAGAGTAGTGAGTGCAGAGTAGTGAGTGCAGAGTAGTGAGTGCAGAGTAGTGAGTAGTGAGTGCAGAGTAGTGAGTGCAGAGTAGTGATTGCAGAGTGAGTGTGCAGAGTAGTGAGTGCAGAGGAGTGAGTGCAGAGTGAGAGTGCAGAGTGAGTGTGCAGAGTGAGTGCAGAGTAGTGAGTGCAGAGTAGTGAGTGCAGAGTAGTGAGTGCAGAGTAGTAAATGCAGAGTGCAGAGTAGTGAGTGAGTGTGCCGACTAGTGAGTGCAGAGTGTGAGTGCAGAGTGCAGAGTGAGTGTGCAGAGTAGTGAGTGCAGAGTGAATGTGCAGAGTAGTGAGTGCAGAGTAGTGAGTGCAGAGTGCAGAGTAGTGAGTGTGCAGAGTAGTGAGTGCAGAGTAGTAAGTGTGCAGACTAGTGAGTGCAGAGTGTGAGTGCAGAGTGAGTGTGCAGAGTAGTGAGTGCAGAGTTGTGAGTGCAGAGTATGAGTGCAGAATGTGAGTGCAGAGTGTGAGTGCAGAGTATTGAGTGCAGAGTAGTGAGTGCAGAGTAGTGAGTGCAGAGTAGTGAGTGCAGAGTAGTGAGTGCAGAGTAGTGTTTGCAGAGTGTGAGTGCAGAATGCAGAGTGTGAGTGCAGAGTGTGAGTGCAGAGTGAGTGTGCAGAGTAGTGAGTGCAGAGTGTGAGTGCAGAGTAGTGAGTGCAGAGTAGTGAGTGCAGAGTAGTAAGTGCAGAGTCGTGAGTGCAGAGTAGTGAGTGCAGAGTAGTAAGTGCAGAGTAGTGAGTGCAGAGTGCAGAGTAGTGAGTGCAGATTGTGAGTGCAGAATGCAGGTGAGTGCAGAGTGTGAGTGAAGAGTGTGAGTGCAGAGTGAGTGTGCAGAGTGTGAGTGCAGAGTGAGTGTGCAGAGTGAGTGTACAGAGTGAGTGTGCAGAGTGCAGAGTGAGTGTGCAGAGTGAGTGGGCAGAGTGCAGAGTGCGAGTGCAGAGTGCAGAGTTGTGAGTGCACAGTGTGAGTGCAGAGTGTGAAGTGTGTGAGTGTGCAGGGTTAACAGTGTGTGAGCGTGCAGGGTGAACATTGTGTGAGCGTGCAGGGTGAACATTGTGTGAGCGTGCAGGGTGAACATTGTGTGAGCGTGTAGGGTGAGCAGTGTGTGAGCGTGTAGGGTGAGCAGTGTGTGAGCGTGCAGGGTTAACAGTGTGTGAGCGTGCAGGGTGAACATTGTGTGAGCGTGCAGGGTGAACAGTGTGTGAGTGTGCAGGGTGAACAGTTTGTCAGTGTGCAAGGTGAACAGTTTGTGAGTGTGCAGGGTGAACAATTCCAATCCAAACCACATAATTCCATTACACACCACATGCATACACTCCATAACACATGGCTAAAGGACATTGCCATTTACAATGCCATTAGCTCTAACTCAAATAAATCCGAGACCTATTGCATTTCCAATGCTTGTTTCAGGAAGCATTACTCCTTCCTTGACGAGAAGGGCCAGCTCCGCGGATAGTGATACGACGTAGATGCCTCCTACTGCTTTTTTTAGCATTCACCCTCTTGGGAATACCGGAGAGATCGAAGCCCATCCAAGAGATGGGTGTGACGTGGGCCCTGGCTTTGGTCGATGTGACGTGGAAGCATTCATTAGCATCCAGCCCTGCAGGGGTGTCCATATGTAATATGCCTGTCAGTATGACGTACTACAACCGGCTCCTCCACAGCCGCGGACACCACCAGTGACCAGAGTCTTCCTAAGTGGATGCACGTACGATCCGTTCTGCGCAGAAGATCCAGTCCATCTATTTAACTCAAGTAACAAGGCTGCTCATAGTAATGACGATCTTAAATGGTGCGCTGAAAGGCGTTAATTAATTACCCTCAGCGTCCGTGAGTGGAGATTGGCCATATAAGACTTTAAAATATACAAGCACGGAAGCTTTATGGAATGCGACCCAAATGACAGAGATGTCAGGCCTCATGTGTGCAGTTGAGGTAACCCAACTGAATGGCTCTTGGAAATGATGCTGGAAACTTGTTGCTGTTCAAAAAACTCGAGGCAATTCTTTGTGGGCACATTCTTCACATCCGCTCCACTTGCAGTTCCTCAGGGGTTTTCAGCACACTGCTTCCTGGACCATGTGCTGATGAGTACAGCATAAGGCGAGATCGGGGCCTACCATTTGCTTCTGCAGACTCCCCGGAGTTTCAGGTTAGTTTGTGCTGGCCAGGTGGTGGGGGGGGGGGCACAAGATTACAGAGATTAGCAGATAGAGGCACCTGGCAGAGATACACGCAGTTCTATACACTGATAATGTAAAAAGGGACATACCTTGTTTGTAGAATCCTTCAAACCTATCCAAACAAGGCAGATGCACTTGTGTTCGATTGCATCTGCACCTGCCCAGTCTTCTTTAGAGCCTGGGGGGGGGGGGGTGGCGAAGGGGGGGGATTTATGGGTTCTTTTTTTCCCTTTGATAGCTGTTGTTTATTTCTCTGCTTTTATGATTACTTTGGTATTAAATTCATGTTGCCAGTGTGTTATTCGTTTTCCTGAGAGCATGGGGGCCTCATGGGTACTTTAGCATTTCATAGCTCTTGTTTATTCCTCTGCATTTAAGATTATTTTGGTATTCTATTCATTTTGACAGTGTGTTTTTTGTTTTCATATTAAAATACTTGTAAGTGTTTTTGTATCAGAGAGATTGCATGTGTGAAATTGTGAAAGAATGTTCTTGCATGTTCTCTCACCCTACGTCACAAATGACCCAAAAACTTTTGAATAGTCACACAATGATGTTGAAAAGGACCATAAAAACATAATTTTCAGTCCCTTGTTTGGAAAGAGATCAGACAAGGTCGCTGTGAAGGTGCCGAGTAGCTGAGAAGGGGTGGGGCAGAGTTGGTGCAAGAGGAAGCATCACGCCAAAAGAAAGGCAAACATTTTAATTGTGCTTTTCTCAACAAGAGTCTGACGGGCTCCTCTTGCAGAATCTCCCCTCCTGGTACGAGGTTACACCCATAGCAGAATATTCTTAGCATAGGGATAACTTTCAAAGGAAGGGACACGTTGGTTCAGCAAAAACATGTTCTTACAAGAGGGTTGTCATCTACATTGTATAGGCAGGAAAGATGCAGCCATTCCTTCCACACAAGAGGCAACATACATGCTTGTTTAAGTGGAATAGCACGATGTGCATGTAACTGGAATTTAAGATGTGCACGTTTTTAACAAAGAATGAAATTTAAAAATTGCCCATAATCCCTGCTCATTATGTAAGCAGCTACCTATGTTATTATATGAAATCTCTTTATAGATCTAATGTCATAACCACTTTTTCACAACTGCTTTATCAATGTTCTTGCTTTCTCAAATTCACTTGAAAAGGCACAATTTGCCCATTTAAAAAAAAAAAAAAAACCCTTATGGAAGTCGGGCGCGCACGCTAAGCTTGCCCGCCACCAGGCACTCATACAGAGGTTTTACGCCCCACCACTTTCAAATGTCATCAGCCGCCCCTGCCTATCACCACCACAAGTGACGTTGTGGGTGCAATAGGGCTTGTACATATGCCCCATCGTTTTTTATAGATGCCGAATTATTAAATCGGCAAAGAGGATTATTTCTTCATACCTACTTATATCAGTAGATGTATTTTGGCGTGAAATGATTGCAGCCTTTTCTTAAGCTTAGCCATGGGATATGTGAAGATTTCTGAAGACCTGAACAAATGGGGCAGTTTTTATTCAAACCGAAGCTAACATTTCTCAAAATGCTAACATACTTTGGGGCACGTGTTCCACTGATTCTAACGCCCAGCATAAACCTGGGCATCTGGAAATGCTGTCGATGCGGGCTGCGCTGGAGTATAGTTTGCAGATATGGACAACGTGCCCTTGTCACAAATAAATGTGTCTCTGAAGAAAATTAAAGATCAAGTTGCGACTATTTTGCTCTATTTGTAAACAGTTGTTCATAAGCATCTAAAACATGATCTCCATAATTCTTCATGCACAAAACATAGTGGATATAGAATAAGACGACTCTTGTACATCTTAACCAGTAGTCTATTTTTTTAACAAGGCCCATCTCTTCATTTAAGAGTAGAAATACCGAAACTGAGGGGCATATTATCAAGGGGGTTTATCTCCGCTTTAAAAGCCAAGAAAGCGGAGATAAAATTATCTCCCTATTACCAAGCTGTCGCTAACACCTGTTAGCGACAGCTAATAGGAGATAGCGACCATCTTGGGCCCCGCTTTGCATGTCAGTGATATTTATCACTAATGACATGCAAAGTGGGCGTGCCAAGATGTTAGCGACTGGAAACAGTCGCTAACATCGCTATCTCCTATTACCAACTTTTGGAGATATTCGCGCTAAGCGCGAATATCTCCAAAAGCTAACACCTGCCCTGAGCAGTTCTTAGCCATGTTATCCAATGGGAGGTGGATAACATGGCTAAGAGCATTTGCTCGATAATGCATGAATATCGCTGACTTTTCAGCGATATTCATGCATTGCGGACGTTTTTTATCGCATTTGCGATAAACCTTGATAATAGCAAGGTTTATCTGCGATAAAAATCGCCGATTTGCGTCGATAATTTTTGTCTCTAAACAAGTTAGAGACAAAAATTATCTCTATTGGTTGGTAATATGCCCCTGAGTGCGGTTTGAACCAAAAGTCATATGAAGAAAGGGTTAATAATGTAAGCAAATTCCTTTCCAAAGTGGTGCAGAGTGTCCTTGTCGCAGTGCCGTCGTGCCAACTTGCTTCAAATTTTCTCATGTATGTTCACCTGGTATGTTTTCTTGTGAAAGATACTAGTTTCATGCGTGTGATTTCACATGTGCTCCAAGTGTAAAGTGCATGTGTTACCTTTGTGCAAAACAGTACTGTTTTCGTAATTTGCTGCTTACACGAGGAGCAAAAGTAATTTGCTCCATTCTTGCATTTGTGCAGAATTTTCCAAAGCTTGTTTCCGCACAACAGGCCAGGCATATTACATGAAAGTTAGTTCTAAACAGCTTTTGACAATCATATGCTTCTTTCTGCAAACTTTCAATTGTGTTAGATTAGGTGAGTGAGGCACGAGGAGAGGAGAAGCACTGGTTATGGAGTGTATGGAGAAGTAACACTCGGATTAGAATGTGGCCCCTCCAGGTTTCAGATAATTGTTTTATGTGTTTTTTTTTTTTTTGCAGTCTTGTGTAGCGCACATGAAGGTTAAGGGCAAATAAGAGCAATTTACGTGAGCACCAGGTTACAATACGCATGCTCATTTTTTTTTTTTTTTGTGTATTATGACTAGAGGGAATAAATGAATTGGCCAGAGGATATTGAGCCGGAGCCAGGTCTCGAACCAGCTCCAACAAATACAAGACCATTTGCAGTAGTAAAAAGCATTGCCATTTATAGCTCCAACTCCAAGAAATGCGAGACCTATTGAATTTTGAATGATTGTTCTTTTTTAAATGTATCTCATTTTTCTTTAGGAAAAACGGCCTGCATTTTAAAAAAAAAAAGTTGCTTCATTTAAAAGCAAACACAGAAAGGGTGGTCTGCTGTCCGCAGCAGGCCACCATCCCTGTGTTTTTAGCGATTACCAATGGGTCGCAAATTGCGACCTACCTCATGAACATTAATAAGTTAAGTCAATAGCGTCCCACTTGGAATCGCAAACAGTGTAAAACACACTGTTGTACATAGCTGTTTGCGATTTCCTTTAGGCAAATCGCAAAAATTCACTAATAGCGAATCTCAAAAATTCACCAGTAGGAAATCGCAAAGGGAAATGTTAGTACATGTGGCCCTAAGTTTTTCACCTCAGGTCTGAACCCCTCTGCATCATTAATGTCATTATATAGGGCCATTTTACCTTTTAAAAGCATTATGTTTGTAAAGTTTTTTCTACAGGTTTTATGACTTTACTGTGACTTAAGGTATGTTTTACGTTAGTTGAAGAATTATTCATGGGAGGGATCATATAGTATGGAAGTTTAATTGTTTTGTACCATTGAGAAGTGCACTTAGGGAAATAGTACAATGAACCAAGGTTTGAGTAATATAACCAAAGTGTATTTACTTTAGACCTTTTCCTCAAAACTGAACGGTGTGCTGTTCCTTCCAACAGAATGCACGTTGCAAAGTCAGTGAGGTCCTCGATCCGTTGAAGATAAACACGGGCGCAACATACCTGGTGCCAAAACTGAAAGAACATTTAAGGGATCCAGTTCTGGTAAGGTCACACCTTTCTGTTGTGTATACTGTGTTAAGAGTCCTCAACACATTCATATACAGGTGTAGATTTACAAGCCCCTTGCTCCACCAGTGCATCACTTTTCGTGAAGCACCAGCGGCGTATTTCACTGCCCCATATTTACAAGAACAGGAAAAGCCACCCTGTGTGACTTTTCCTGTCCTTGTAAATACAGCCCCTTTACATGGAACACTTTGCGAGAAAGGGGTGTTCCATAGGTGATGCTCTGGATGTTCCCACTTAACACCTTTGGTACCAGAAAAATGTCCAGATTTACGAGGAATCGTAAACCTGGAATGCATTGGAATGCTACGCCACCCTAGGGGCAGCTTAGCAAGGCGCAATGAGGAGAAATGTTTTAATTTCTCCTCGTTTTTTTCCTCCTTCTACATTACGCATTGAAAGAGGAAAATGCCTGTAGTGATTGTTGTTGTGCAGGAAGGTTCCCCTTCCTGCACAAAAATAATCTCCCTATTACGCAGGCATGCGCCTGGCAGCTGTTTGTGCGCCAGCGCTGGGAAGTGCACAGGAATGGGACATAATATTCTAAATGTGTTGCATTCCTGTGCTTTGAATATGCTGCTGCGTGGCGCAGCCAAAGGGCTTGAGATGCCACGCTGCGGAACTTTCTTGTAAATCTGCCCCACACTGTTCAGAGCACATGCTTTTCAATTTTTGCTTTTTTTGCACACAGAATCTCCTAGTTGCCGTTGCTGCTGATTATTTGTTTTTAATTAGTTCTAATGCGATCTTTTAAAAAAAAAAATCTTTTTATTGCAAGAAACACTCCATTACAAAGCACATCAGTTTACGTCGGAAGATCATTGGCAGTATGTACAATACAATTAATTAAAACCCCCCTCAGCAGTAACAATGCAGCCCATGACCACGGATCAAGCTCCTACAGAACCCACATGCAGTACCTAGGCACCTACCACACCCCTAACTAGACCCTCCCCATGTAACCTCGTCTAGACCCTACACTGCCCCCTCCCCCATCCCTCGAATGTCACTTGGCTCCCTCAGTTGAGATTGATTGCGCTCCAAGCGTGCACTTCAGGCCATGTCTTTGTCCCAACTCCTTAGACAGAACACTGGTGTAACACAAGCCCCCGCAGCCCCCGCAGTGCGGGGGGGCCCCGGCCGGGCCCCTCACTCTGGGGGGCCCCGGCCTGGCCCCTCACTTAAGAAGATCTGCCGCACAGTGAAGACTGCACACTAGGCTGTGAAAAAATGGCGGGCCCCGGCGAGTTTGAAATGGTGCGCACTGCGGCGCTCCGGGGGGCCCCGCCGGGCCCCTCACGTAAGATCTGCCGCACAGTGCAGACTGCAAACTAGGCTGTAACAAAATGGCGGCCCCGGCCCCTGCGAGTTTGAAATGGTGCACACTGCGGCGCACCGGCCGGGGCCCCCTGGGAGTCGTCACGTCAGTCTCAGTCGATTCCGAAAATAAATGGTAATGGTGCGGGCCTAGTCGAGTCTTCTAAATGGTGCGGCTTGGGCGGGGCCCCCGAGAGTCAAGTCCGACTCCTAGATGGTGGGGTTGGGGGGCCCCGACGGGGCATGCTGCTGTGTGTGACCCGGTCCCTTGTGAGACTGAGTGAGGCTGGTGGCACTGATGAATCTCAATCTGACTGAGTGTAGATAAAGTGTATACAAGGAATAATACACACTCAGTTTATCTTTTTTTCCAGTCGATCAATCTGATTTTGATCATCGATGAAATGGCGGCGGGCCGGGACAGGGTGAATGAATGCGCGCGGGCGGCGGGCGTGCACACACTTGTTTACTCCTCCACTTGTTTGACTTTCACTTTCTAAGTCAATTTCTGCCGCGTATGCGCGTGGGGGGCGGGCGACGTGGCCGGGGGCAGGGCTGGCTGGTGAGTGACCAATGGTCTGATTACATTTGGCACAGCACTGCAGCAGCACATGCGCGCAAACACGCAAATGCAAGGTGTGGCGTGAGCGGGACATCACGTGTGGCATCAGGGGGCGCGCGCATAGCCAAGCCATAGTCAAGAAGAAGAGAGAGAACAGAGAAGACAAAGCCAGGCCCGTCCACGCTCAGACAGGACTGTCTGAACTTGAAGACTGAAGTAAGTCCGTCCGGCGCACACCTGGTCCGGCGGCCTGTCACATGCGATGCGGGGCCTCCGGCCTTTATAATTTACAATTACATTGCCCGAGGTATAGAGGGCAGAGTACAAAAATATGATAGCATGCTGCATGATGTGGTGTTAGATGTACAAAAATATGATAGCATGCTGCATGATGTGGTGTTAGATGTAAAAAATATGTCTAAAGTCTGTGACGTAGGTGGCGCAGCCTCACCGGTGCCCCATGTCTCGTGGGCTAAACACTGGGCGATAGTTACAATATGTTAAGAATTGAGCAATGTTCAGTCCAACAAACCTTCTAGCTCGAAGCTGCTTTCCTTCATTAAAAAGATCACCCACCTGCCTGTGTGATTGCAACGTCGTTCAAGCTCAGGGTGTATGGTTGACTCAAAGAGCCAGGTATACACTTTTGTACCCCATAGAATCGTGCATATAAACGAAGATTCTGGGTGTGTTGGTGTGTTCAGCCAGGCTAGAGCCCATTGCAATTGTGCCCTGGTGTAATACGGCTCGAAATTGGGCACCCCTAATCCACCCTCAGTGAGCGGACGTTGCAGAATGGGCAGCGCAACATGACAGCGGCCCGGTCTCCAAATCCATTCTAGTAGCAACCTGTGGAGGTTTAGAAAAAAACTTCTGGAGAGTATGATGGGGAGGGCCCGGGCCGCAAAATAATAGTTAGTAGGGAAGTACTAACATTTGCAAACTGGCCTGTCAGAGATAGCGGGAGCGAGTTCCAAAAGGGAAGTGACTGGCTAATTGCTTTGTCCAGATTGCCCTCCTTGAGGTCACGCTTAGAATCATAGACAAGCTAGCTATAGTCGTGGTTACCGTTAATCAATTCACCTCTACGCACCCCGAGTATTAGATCCCTCCCCTCAAAATCGGTTGCTTCCGTTATTATAATCAAGCTTATTGTGATGATCCTCAAACGTTTTCACCGCCACTCGCAAGAGTACCTGATCTGATCACTTCACTCCAGCAATTCTTGTCACAGTAGGCCAATACCCACCGGTAATTATAGTATGTTGCAGTTGCTGCTAACCCTCATCACCGTTTCTGGTAGTATCTTAACTGCCACTCACTCAACTTATAACAGCAGGCTGTCTCCAGGCAGTGCCCTTCCATTTCTGGTGCTTTTCTGCGGTTTTAAGTTCTTCTTAGAGTTTCTTGTTGCTCAAATGGATGCAATTACAGGTATTTATCTGCTTCCCTCTTCTTCGTGGCTTGATTTTGCTCGCGAGAAAGTGTCACTCATAGTCGTTAAAATGTCACTTATAATTACACTGAAATAAATTATGAAAATGTCACTCACAGCAATCTGAAACCTTGGCAGCTATGACTTATAACTTTCGATAAGGCAGAGAAAAAATACTAAACAAAGCGCCTCTTTCCCTGACCCAAGTTCTGGCTGCTTTTACAATAAAACAGCACTGCGAAAAATAGCAGTTGATTGATTTCCGGCTAAATGTTTTCAATAAACATGTATTCCTTCGAATACTTAATTTCTCACTTTTTGAGATGACGCCCGCCTGCCTCCCCGCCTCAAGTGGTAGAGTCAATAATTTTAAAACTGTATTGTGAGGCGATGGCTGGGAGCGCGGGAAAGAGCGCGAGGCTCAGCGTTCCCCTAATGAATACATGCGCCGCGTTATTGCTTTGATTGTGGGATTTATGTGACTGTAATTTCAATGGCAGGCTTCACGTGGCCAGCTTGAGTCACGCGTTGTTTTTGCTTTAAAAAAATATGCCTTTTCTAAAGTGCTGGGAAATGTGCTGTCTTTTAAAGCGATTCCTGGGGATTTGCCCTTGATGGGGACTCAGTGTTCCGTCCAGGTTCTCTACAGGTTTATTAATTACCGCTATTTACCTTGAGCAAGTAATATCTCTAGGTTGTCATCAACTATCACTCACTCCTTAAAAACGCATGGTTGATAGTTAATGGTTATTCCTACTCTTAACTCTATGTTGGGATTCGTACTTGTTAGCGCCTATATGAAGTGCACCCTGCCTCCTGTGGGACTACCTCTCCCAGAATGCTGTGAGGGGAGGCGAGTATGTAATAAAGCTTTTAGGCACACCGTCACCGACTGGCATGCATAAGTCTGAAGTGAAGTTTCTGCCTTTCTGGGTACTCCGAGCGAGTTCATTTGTACTTGAAAGCCGGCCCTCCTGCGATCCTCCTTCGTGGGCTAACTGGAGTTTCCTGCTGTGTGGCTGCTTGAGCCATGCCATACCATGATGTCCGGTGGTGGTGGAGTTCAGAACCGCTTAGAAGTCTTGTTGTTTTGTTACGGAAAGCCTCCTGCGGTGCAGGCGACAAGTTTCTTCACTCCATTCCTAATTTCCGTTCTTGTACCCAGTGCTTAATTTGTAAAAAACATAAGTGCCGGGGCTGTCCTCGGGTGGCCCCTGCCAGCTGCCATATGTCACCACTACAAACACAACTACTAACCATCACACTCTTACAAGTGTGACAGTTCTCAGTTCATACTATTCCAGGCCCCAACGCTATAAGAATGGTTTGGGAGGCCAGTATTAGAAGTCATTAAAATGTAAATTCAACTAATAAAGGGCTGTTGTCCTCAAATCTAAATTAGCCAGACTGTCATAAGCCCTGGAGCTGGCAATCAGGCGCCGAGCACCAGAAACCCCCAGCTCAAATTAAGCACGTTTGTCAGTCAGTCAAATTAATGCATGCACATTAATGCGAAGTACAAAAGTCAGCGAAATGTAAAGTATTCTTTTTCATAATTTTAAGGAGGGCGAGGGGAGGGGCGGGACCTCTCGAGTTTCTGATGGCTAGTCTAATTTGTTTGTCTAGTCAGATTTCCGCCATGCTGGGAAAACCCTTTTGCACCCGTGGCCTATTTATATTTTATTGGTCATGTCACTTGCCTGCAAGTCACAAGGAATTGCAGGTCTATAAGCAGCAGATAAGCCTCAAGTGCTGGAGGAGATGTACTAGGCCCCTTTTACTGAGCCACAGTACAAAGGAGTAGGACCCAGGGTAAGGGGCTTGTGTGCCTCACATGCTAGATTTCTGCGTGGTGGGGCAAAGTGGTGCATGGTGGGCCGCGCCGCCGGGGGGAGGCATGGTGGGCCGCGCGGTGGGGGGGGTGAGGGGGGCCCCCTCTGTTGTGCTTTGCAGGGGGGCCCCCTCAAGTTTCGTTACGCCACTGAGACAGAAGAAACAAGAAAGGGTCAATTGCAAACATCCATTCACCCCACCGCCGGGTCAGTTTGAGTGTTCATCCATTCCCCCCTGTATCGCCTCCATCCCATCCAGATTTTCTCCCACTTCTTGAGGCAACCCCTGCTACTATAGACAACTTTCTCCGCCCTCTGGCACCAGTCCAGGTCCCGCTCCCATTCCTCCACCGTTGGCAGAAGGTCACTACCCCACAGCCTGGCTATGTTTCTCTTGGCCACCATGCTTGCAAGGGCCTACCACTTCTTATCCCATGATGGCCATGTAACCTCACCTGTCACTCCTAAGATGTGCCATTGGGCCGCCAGAGGGACCTCCGCTCCCACTACTTCCACCATAATGTCGGTTAGTCTGACCCAGTATGCTCGAATTTTGGTACAGTCCCATAAAATGTGGAAGAAAGTACCCTCCTTCCCGCAGCCCCGTAAGCAAAATGGGGAAGTTGGAAACCCCAACCTATAGTGCACTGTACATGGGGTGTAGGACCTATGTAGGATGCGCAGCTGGACCAGCCTGAATCTGGCTCGGATCGCCACCTCCCTAGGACACTGCAAGGCCTCATTCCAGTCGTCGTCCTATAAGAGCCCGAGATCTGACTCCCACTTTTCTCTCAGTGGTCCTAAGGAGTCCGGTAGGTTATTCACCAGCTTTTTGTAGGTAAGGGAGATAGCCTTATCAATCATGGGTTCTAAAAATAGCCTATCTTCAAGCGGGGCATATTCAGGCAGCAGATCCCACTGGCTTATGTGGGCATGTATGGCATGTCTGAGTTGTTGATAGTGTAGGAACTCTCCACTACCCATCTGGAAGTCGGTCTGCAAGGTCGCGAAGTCCACCATAGTCCCTCTCTTCCATACATCTCCCAGAACCTCAATACCAATTAAACTCCACTGGCAGAGTTCCCTCAGTTTCCCAACTTCTCGGAGAAAGTCACCACTCCACAACAGTGTGTGCTCCGTGAGCCTTGCCCCCCAGCCTAACAGCTTTGTCGCCCATTTCCACACCCCTACTACCACTGCTGTCTGGGGCGCAGGGTCCGGCTTCCTCTAGCCTTGGTGTAAAGCGCCGCTAAGTAGGTTCCGCCGCCCAGGGCCATACGGTCTACCCTATAGGCAGGTTCCTCCTGGGGGGCAAACACCCAGCAGTTAACGTTAATCAGCTGTGTCACCCAGTAGTACAAACGGATGTCCGGAACCGCTAAACCTCCCTCATATGTCCCTCGCTGTAACTTTTTCAGGGCTATTCTGAGGCATCCACCGTTACATAACAGGGAGCGTTGTTCCGCTTCCACCGACTTGAATACATGGATACCGGGATCGGAAAGGGCGAATTCTGCAGGACGTATATCAACGATGGGAGGGCCATCTTTTTAAATAAGACGGCCAGTCCCATCAGGGAGAGCGGGAGATCTTTCCAGTGCGCCACATCAGCGCGAAGTCGGTCCAATTGTGCCAGCACATTTAGACGGATGAATTCGGAGTCAGAGGGAGTGACCCATATTCCCAGATAACGGAACATGTCTCGCCACTCCAGACCCCTACAATCTTCCATCACCTGCGGTTGGGGTCCCGTCAAGACATAACGCAAGGACTTGCCCCAGTTGATACGGTATCCGGAGCACTCCCCGAAGCTGCGCAGGATGGTCATCAGCCTTTGGATGGATAGAGCAGGTCTTTGTATATATAACAAGATGTCATCGGCATAGAGCGATATGCGCTCCTCCCATCCTCCTCCTAAATCTATGACCCACACTCCAGGGTCCACCTGAATCCAGTGAGCCAGCGGCAAGGCAAATAGGGTCGGGGAAAGGGGGCAGCCCAGTCTCGTACCACGCCCTAGTCGAAACTCCCGTGACATAGCGCCGTTGACTCGGACCCTAGCGAGCGGTTCCGTATACAACAGTTTCATCCACGAGTGGAAAGTCTCGCCGAACCCTAGTTTCTCCAGGACCGTGTAGATGTACTGCCACTCCATACTGTCAAAAGCCTTATGGGCATCAAGGGACAGTAGTGCTGACGGTACCTCGGGATGGTAATGCGATCTTTTGATCGACCATTTGTTTTTCATTTTTACTTTGGCCAGTTAGGTATTTAACGTTGCACATGCCTACTGTCAAGGTGCAGGAGTGCATTTTTATGTTTTTTGTCCCAGAGTTGTGACGTAAGACATGTGGGGACAGGAAACTTAACTCTCAGGTTAGAGTTTTAACTTTATTAGAATTATGTTCTTTTAATGATGATGAATATTGCCAACATTAGTGGTTACAGAAAGTATAATATAGATATTGGATCGTTATATATCATGTGATCTTGTCTACTGCATGTGATTTTTTCTAATTTATGCACACCCCGGTTGGAGCTAGTTTCTGCCACCACGACTAGTAGCTTAAGATGTTGTCTGTTTCAATTTGAAATGGCACCCTCTTTCTATATGCAACTTTTATATTACTTTAAGTCAATACGTTTAGAACTTCTAAGATGGCTGCCATTCTGGACTAAATTTTTCCTTTTACAATTTCCATGTTCGTACACACCGACAATACCACGTACAGCTATGTTAAACACGTCCGGGTTTAAAAGTACAAAAAGCCGATTACATCCCAGGCGTTGTTTACACGCCGTTGCTGGTCCATTGAGAGACGACATTATTTTATCGAGGTATGTTTAATTTGACCGCTAGTGTTCGTCCCTTTCTTTTTCTTTGAATATGAATTGTGCAACGAGCTTCGTGCAATATGCAATTAACAGTAACTCTAGACTTTTAGGGCCTCATTTATGAGGCCTTGCGTCAGTTTTGCGCTTCTGATGCGTCACTTTTTGTGATGCATCGGCGGCGTAAAACATGCTTCCTGTTGCGCACTATTTACAAAGTGACGCATCTAAGCAGATGCGTCACTTTGTAAACCCCTGCGCTACATTATACCTGCGTCAGGTATAATGTATGCAGGGGGGGCGTTCCCCCGCAAAAAGCCTCGTAGAAGTGACGCAGTGAAATCTATAAGATTTCACTACGTCACTTCTAGGACGCCGTTGCGTCAAAATCTTGCGCCTGCCTCACTGCAGGCGTAAGACTGACGCAGGCCCTTTCACATGGGGTTTGCCCCATGTGAAAGGACGCATTGCTGGAGTTGCGTCACTTTTGTGACACACTCCAGCAATGCGTCACTTTTGCGCTTACAGATACGTCAGAAATACTGACGTATCTGTAACTCCTTGCGACATGATGCGTCATGCAGTAAATATGACGCATCAGGTATGTCGCAAGGAGTGCGCACTGAGAAGTGACGCATCGTTGCTTTCACGCAGCGATGCGTCATTTCCGATAAATGAGGCCCTTAGTCTTTAAGAACGCTTTGAAGAAATGTTTGTTAACCAGCGCCCCTGGAGTGTTTTCTAAAAAGCTAAGGGGCAGATTTATGAAGGCCTTGCGCCGCCAGTGCGTCACTTTTTCCCATGTTAAAAATGACGCACCGGTGGCGCAAGGCCTTCATAAATCTGCCCCTAAATATAGGCAATATGGTTTAACATTAGCAACTAGCGAAATCACCAATTCCAGTTCATTTTCACAATTTAGTCTATTTTTACGTTACCATTTCAATCAATAATGGGTCATTTTAGCTTGTAGATCCTGAGGCCACATTACAACAGACAGTCTATGTTCGGTAGTTCCGAGCTTGGCTGTATCATCGTCACCTATATGTGCGGCTGTCATTGACCTGTTAACCACAGTCAAAAGTTATAAGAGCCGCTCTGTCAACAATAACTTTTCGAGTCTAACAGTACTTCATTAGCGCTTTCCAACAAGTAATCGCATAAGACGAGGTTAGTCATTCCTGTAGCCTTTTAATAAACATGGCATTTTGAGAATCAAGGTGTACACATTGAATCTCTATAGATGTCCGAGATTGGACACATTCATGTACTACCGCATAATCATCAATGATAATAGCATGGACAACTTAGCTACACACTCATATAGTGTTTTTTTGCACCAAATTTAAACTTTATTTATGCATTGTCAATGCGGTTGCTCCAAATAGATACAGCTAGAAGTTAGCAGCCTTGTTCAAATATATTCTTCATCTCAATGAAATAAACATCAAGCTTAAATTTGTCTGTCTTCGATACTAGAAGTTCACAATTATCGGTGGTCACAACTTTTTAATGATAGCTATTTTGTTGTACCTTAGAATAGCTGTGATTTAGCTAGGTGATATAAAATCATATTGAATATCGATATATCATACCTAGTTACAATTCAAACCTTTATGGCATTTTGTTACAGATAGTGCTAATATATACAGCACTCTACAATCATTCGATCTGTACTCAGACAGATTCGGCTTGAAGAATCAAACATAAGAGATTAATCTCCCTATACCACAGGTATGCAACCTCATAATGTGGCTAATTGGCTTTGAAGACCAATAGATTAAATTACCTAACAACATTGCATTGTTGTTTTCTTCAGATAGCAATCGCTTTTACAGCAGTAACCACAGATCTGGTATCTGGTACTAAGCAGCTGCCCACTTCTATGAGAAAGTAAGTGGTACACTGGTTACCACGTCAGCACAGAAAGGTGGTGGTGGAGGCATTTTATTTCCTCTGGGTGGTGCATGAATTGGACATCTGCACTCTATGATCTTTTTCATCACATTCTTTTGCTACACACGGGTTCCTTAGTTCTTTGATGTTTTAATGCACTTTGTTTTTAAACTTAATGTAACATTTTGTATTATGTTTAAATAGGAGTTATTCTGTCAGCTACAATCTTTTTCGTCCTGAAGATGGTCTGAGAGACTACCGCCGAACAGACCGAAACGTCGACATTTTTGGCACTTTTCCAAGAAAATTTGTCATTCTGAAGCAATTTATATTCTCACTAAGAGATCTGTTGCTCATAATAGATTTGGAATAGATGTACAGTCATGTATTGTTAGGACAATTTGATTTTTGCTTCTCTCCATGACTACTAGCTGAATGTTTGTATCTATTTGCACTCCATTTTTTCAACAAAATATATAAAATAAGATATATTTTCTCAAAGTACTAGGTTTCCCCGTGTTTCTTATATCAAGATTGTTTTTTTGTGTTTATTGTTGTCTGTTGACACATTGGCGTTTGTTCCATTAGGACTAACACCCCGATTTATCTTTTGAATAACTTGAGATTTTTATAAAATCAAATCCCTTGCAGGCCCCCCTTTACCACCTCTAAAGAGACAGGCATCATAATGCCACAAATATTGGCACATTCTGAATTTGTCAGCAAAGCAAGCATACAGCTGTCCATGCAATAGCAGTCTGCTCCATTAAATATTCCCATCATTCACAAACAGTGTGGGCTATGAATTATTGACAGCTTACATTTTGTGAATGGTTCTCGCCTGAATAGGTAATATCTATTCGGTGTTTTGCGGCTGCAAAACTAGAAGCAAGCCTTTGAGCATAAAACTACAATGCACATAGAAATAGGAATACCCCTCTCGTTCCCTTTGCAATGCTTCATGAAGTACAATATGTTTATTGTGATTTGTAATGGCAATTACGAATCACAATGCAAATTTGTGACTTGAGAATCATGATGTTACACTGGAAAAATCAGCTCTTCTTTTTCATAAATGGAAAGCATTTTGGGCACCAGGCAGCAGTTGTTTGGCCACCACCTCCCTATAAACATAAATGTCACAACTTCCCCTTTGCTCACTGATATATAACTATTAGGTTATATGAATACGGTTGAACCTGACATCCTTGGTGTGGTTTTGCCCCATCTTTTTGCCTTCTACCCTCCTGTTTTAGCTGACTTTGTTTTTGCTGGCTTTAGGACTCTGCACTTTATCACTGCTAAGCAGTGCTAAAGTGCTTGCGCTCTCTCCTTTTAGTTTGGTAACATTGGCTTACATTTAATTTACTTGCAAGTCCCTAGTAAAGTGGGACTATATGTATCCAGGGCCTGTAAATTAAATGCTACAAGTGGTCTGCAGCACACTTTGTTCCACCCAATGAGTAGCATTTGTAAAACATGTCTCAGGCTAGCCTCTGCAATCTGTGTGTGCAGTGTTAAAGTGCCTTAACTACCTGGCAAAATAAACCTCTTTCCAGGTCTAACACTTCCTTTTTAAAACTTAGTTGGATATGTACTTTAAGCTGTACATGTCCTGGTACTGATAAACTCTTACATTTGTTTTCACTACTGCAAGGCCTACCTCTCCCATAGAATAACATTGGGTTACCTTACTACATTTAATAAGTGCTAACTTTCAATTGGGAGGCTGTAGGAATGTCAAGTTTGGTGTAACTTAAAACCTCTTTAATGGTGAAGACTGACTTAAAGTCAAAATTCTGAAAATACCTCTTTTAGAATATTGCAAAAAGAGCAATTGATGGACAGAATGCAGAACAATGTCATACATTCACACCAATACAGGGATCTTAGTCTAAATCTATTGTTTTCTTGCTCCCCATGCCATTCCAGTTTGAACCAAGCCATATGCAAATCAGTCTTGACCCTGATCCCTATGGGAACAGTCCAACCCGAAATGCCAGACAAGGTCCTCCCTGGACTGAAAAAAGCATCCCGGGACCAGTTTCAGAGTTTCACCCCTCATAAGCCAGGCTAGCTTGATTTAAGTGGCATTCAGAGCACGGGACCCACGTCTGGGCATTCCTTTCCCACTCGGGGTGACAAATGCAATTAGAACAATTGTTGGCAGAATGCAGAATTTTGCAATACATTCACCCCAGTACAGAGATATGGGCATAAATCCATCGTTTTTTTGCTCCCCATGCCAATCCAATTTGAACCCAGCGATATGCAAATCATTCTTGACCCTGACCCCCTATGGGAACAGTCCAGCTCGAAATGCCAGGCTGAGTCATCCCTGGACTGGAAAAAAGCATCCTGCGACTGGTTTTGGGGCGTCACCCCTCCTGAGCCAGGATAGATTGACTTCAGTGGCATGGAGAGTACGGGACCCCCTTCTGGGCATACCTGTACCACTCGGGGTGACAAATGCAAAAAGAACGATTGATGGACAGAATGCAGAGCAATGTCATATATTCACCCTAGTACAGAGATCTGGGCCTAAATCCATAGTTTTGTTGCTCCCCATCCAATTCCCATTTGAACCTAGCAATATGCAAATCAGTCTTGACCTTGATCCCTATGGGAACAGTCCAGCCCGAACTGCCAGGCCAGGTCCTCCCTGGAATGAAAACAAGAATTCTGGGACCTGTTTTGGTGTTTCACCCCCATCAGCCAGGCTAGCTTGACTCCAGTGGCATGGAGAGCACAGGACCCACGTCTGGGCATACCCGTCTCACTCTGGGTGACAAATGCTAAAAGAACAATTGATGGACAGTAGGCAGACGAATGCCATATATTCACCCCAGTACAGAGATCTGGGCCTAAAGGCATCCTTTTTGCTCCCCATGCCATTCCAGTATGAACCCAGCCATATGCAAATCAGTCTTGACCCTGATCTGTACGGGAAAAGCCCAGCCTGAACTGCCAGGCCAGGTCCCACGTCTGGGCATACCCGTCCCACTCGGGGTGACAAATGCAAAAAGAACAATTGATGGACAGAATGCAGGACAATGTCATACATACACCCCAGGACATAGATCTGGGGCTAAATCCATCGTTTTTGCTCTCCATGCCATTCCTGTTGAACCCAGCCATATGCAAATCAATCTTGAACCTGATCCCTATGGGAACAGTCCAGCCCAAGCTGCCGGGCCAGGTTTTCCCTGGACTGGAAACAAGCATCTTGGGACCGGTTTCAGGGTTTCACCGCTCACCAGCAAGGCTAGCTTGACTTCAGTGACATAGAGAGCATGGGACCCACGTCTGGGCACACCCGTCCCACTCAGGGTGACAAATGCAAAAAGAAAAATTGATGGACAGAATGAAGAACAATATCATACTTTTAGGAAGTTAGCATTTTCTTCTCCCAACCATTTGGTGCCTGCATCCTGTACCTATCCTGGGTCACATGACTAGGTGTAGCTTGCAGTTGGACCTTGTGTCTTGCCTCCAGACAGTGAGACAAAAGGATGTTGATAGGATGGACATCTCTGACTTGATGGGGGGGAGGAGCTCTCACCTACCACAAGTGCACCCACAAAGGGTTTGACACTAGACTTTTGTGATTCCAGAGAAGCTGGGGCCAGGGCAGGGAGGGAGGAAATTCAAAGCACTTCTGGGAGTGGAAAGCTCTAGAACCTTCTCCTTCAAAGTGGGCACCAGGTATAAATAATGGACCCTCAAACCCAACACTTCAGTATAGTTCTGGACCTGTGGAAGACTTGTAAGGATTTCCGTGCTGCTCTGCAAGAAGGACTGCTACTCTGTTGCCCTGCTGCCTGGCTGCCTGAGTGAGAATTACTGAACCTGCATCTTGAACCCAGGACCACAATAGAGACTCCATGGATTAGTTGTCTGGCCTCCTGAGCAGAGCCTCAGGGACAAAAAAAGGCTCCAACCACCTTGAATCCAGCACCTGGACTCTGTCTGCTTTGAGTCCTACTCCCTCGAGCAGTGCCACCCCATTCCTGGGCCCTTGGAAGTGGACCTGAAGGTGCGGTCCTAGCCCGACTGTGATCCTGTGAGCCAAACCGATGTAGGGTGATGAGTCTCCTCACAGCTGCATCGTAACTGCCTCTGAACAATGCAGGAGCTCGCATCAGAGCCAGTAGCTTCCTCAGAGACACCGTTGTGCGACATATCCTCGATTTATGTCTTTCCATCGCAAGCCCCTCATTGACTACATCCTCAACGACAATGCAGGGCTCTGCATCACAGCACCGCAGCTTCCTCAGAACTGCTGCTGCTCAAAACATCCTTAATGCAGGATCTCGCAATGGGCAGTAGGCCTAACTGGGTCCCTGTATCCCGCCTGTGCTCTATCATGGTCGTCCTGAACTTGTAACATTGTCCCAGTCCGACACAACAAGATAACCAAAGTTTGGCGCTTTATGCTTCTAGGCTCTAATTTCTTTTAAATCATTAAAATTGCATATCTCTGGTTCTACTGATTGGATTCCTGTCATTTTGGTCTCAAATAATATATTAACGTTTACTCTATCTTTCTATTTCTAAATTGGTGTGGTATTTTTCCTGTGTTGTGTTGCAACTTATTACTGTTTTGAATGCTGCCTAAATACTTTGCAAATTGCCTCTAAGTTTATGCCTGACTGCTTTTATGCCAAACTACCAGAGGGTGAAGCACCAGTAACCTAATTTTCTACAAATACTCATTATTTTTGTATTGGTCATAAATCCATATCCCCTTCTTCCCAAACTAAGGGCAAAATATATATCATTTCCCTTCCTTCAATGACACACATGAAAATGTTTTGTTGAGTGACTCTCTAACAAGGCTGTTTGTTGGCGGGTAACCTCCTCAGATCATTTAACTCACCTGGTGTATTATTTGGCTGATTTATAGGGATACAGTGCCTAACTGCAATGCAAATCTATGGACAGTCAGTTTACCTGGATCATTGCACTGGAGAACACATATCTGGGTGTGTGAGTTTTGGATCTGCCAATGGTGATGGTAAAAACATTTCCAAGACTCCTGTAAGAGGTCAACATTCTCACTGACTTTGCTCTGCCCTAGTCACCCATTTGCTGTGGGATTGGGTGGGTTAAAAGTCACATTGTTTTCCCAGTAACAGAGTAACAGTACTGCAGGTGGTCTAGAAAAGAGGTAGCCAATATATGGGTGGCAAAATATTTTTTATTCTTTCTGACTAAACTCTGACCCTCTCAAAATACCACCTATGCTGAAAATATTTAGGATACATTAATATAATGTGGGACCCAAGAGGTTTAATGCATAGGAAACTAACACATTCTGTACTATCTGTGCCAGCCTATGGCTATGTCGATCCCTGATACTCCTCCGACGAACAAACAAGTTCCCACCAGTTATGTCACCAGCCACAGCATGCCATCATCAGGCAACTACGTCCCTTAGATACAGTTACACTTTTGTTTCAGAAATATTCATGCAATATCCTTGTTTTTCATATTCCAGGTGCAAGATAAGCAACTTTGCATCAACATTCCCCTCTTCGAAATCAATCGTCTAAAGATAAATATCATGAGAGCATACACCTTACCTTGTTCATCCACTAGAAAAATCTAAAATATACACAAACAGCCCATAAAAGAAACAATACATGCAAATGAAAAGGAGCACTAAAGTAATACAGGCAACAAGCACTACTTAACAAAAATTAAAAGTCAAAGCGAGAAAAAAAACTATTAAAAAATAGATATTGACCAGCCATACCTCTTATTCCTACAGTCACACTAAAATTAAAAAGAGAGTCAAAACTCCCCTTGTTTACCGTTAAACGTGCCTACATTTTTCTGTATAACTAAAAGTGCACAAACCTCCAAATCACATCCCAACGCAGGCAAAATGTTTGATCAGCCAGATGAATCTGTGCAGACCCACAAACCTAGCAACCAGATGAACATACCGAGATTTATGGATCACACTTGGGGCTATATGTACAGAAAGTAGGAAGGGCAATTTCCAAATTGCGATTCTTACCAAATTGCAATTAGGCCATCCCAGTAAACTTACCTCTATTAAATAGCTATTCCTAGTGGGTTGCTAACCGACTTGCTTCATGAATTTCAATGAAAAAGGTCGTAGTTTGTGACTCATTAGGACTGATAGCCATCACAGGGATGGTGCCCTGCTGGGGTTGGTCAGCAGACCACCATGTCTGCACCTGCTTTTGAATAACGTTTGTGGGACCACTGACCACTCTGACAAAATACTTTTGTTCACATTCTCAGAGGGGTAGGGGTCCTTTGGGGAACCCTTCCTAGTTCCAAACGGTTACCACTACCTTTTAGTTGTAGTTACAAAATTAATGTTTTGTGAATGTAATTTGGTCACAAAACATTAATACATATCAATGCAATTCGATAGTTGGAAGGGATGCCCTAAACATGCCCCTTCCAAATACCGAATCACAAAACCACAATGCAATTTTGTAACAAGTTACTAAATAGCATTTGCCATGTGTACATTAAAAAATGCTCTTTTGCAATCACAAACTGGCCCAATCTACGATTCGGACTGTTTACGACCTTAAAACACTGTGTACACATGGCCCTTCATGCTGACAGTGTACCCCACTGCAGGCATATATCAGCAGTGGCCACATATTTTTACAGAAATTCCGCTTTGGAAAACTATTGAAGTTTCCATGTCAAATTTACCTACTAAAGGGTCAATTGCAATGTCTTTAGGAAAGCATTCTGACCGAACTGGTTCAAGAATGCTTTCTGAAGGACTCGGATCAGGGGAGTTCGACCGAGCGATTTGGATGCATCCGGAGGCTTTTGGATAAGATTCGGTCAGACTCTCATTGACTTGAATTGGAGCCTGTGTTCCGACCGAATACACAGGCTCCAATTGAAGAAAGGGGTGGTTGGGGAAAATCGTGCACCCTCTAGCAGGCACCCCAAGGTGCCTGCCACACTGTGCATGGTGTATTCGGAGGGCCCCGGTTGAAGGGGGGCTGCTACAGGCCCCCAAAGTCAGATTCCTACAGCTTCTTCGTTTTGGAAGAACCGATTCGGAAAGGCTGTCCGAATCAGACATCATAAAAGTACAAAACAAGAAGCTCTTCTGGTTTCTTAACTATCAAGATGTGAAAACCTAAACCATTTTTTTATACAACAAGGACTAGGAATGGGTCATGGTAAACAAAAAAACTGGCAGGGAATGTCCTTTTTTTACTCCTATAAAGACAGTAGCAAAGGGGAAGAAAGAAAGACACTATGAAGAATAGAAACGGTCAGAGGAGGGCATTTCTAAGAAAGAATAGAAAGGGGGGAGGGGCAAGGAAAGGAAAAGCAATGGGAGAGATATAGCTCAGGAAAGGCTTGGGGTAACGATGGAGAGAGCGTGGCCTCCTATACCTGAGCTGTGTTTCAGGCGAGGCAAGGCTCATTCCTCGTACTTCACGTGTATATGCAAACCGAGTGGGTACAGAAGAGACACATTTGATAGGTGAGATTGTATTAAATCCAATCTACACGTTGAAGAAATTTTCCTCTAAATAATGTAATTGAAAATATTATGTTTTATTTTTTGGTTTGCACTTAGTTCACAGTAAACATTGGTGCAGTAGCAACACAACAAGAAGGTCCTGACGAAAGCTAGGGACAAACAATCCTGTAGGCTGAAACATGTTGACCGGATAATACAGGCGGTGATGTATGAAACTGCCTTGTTGCACTGTTTTTAATCAGGATTATAACTAAATATTTCAATAAATAGTTTTTTCCTGTTATAAATCCTGTTTTAATCTGCACTCACACTTTTGCACTGCACACAAGATTCCCATCATAAGATCCAGTTCATAAGACTATTTAATTTGGTCTTTTTCATACTTGAATCTTTTTTCCTTGCTCTGTGGTTTCTTTTTGACAACCTCCTTTATGATACAATCCACAGCTTAATCCTCATTGATCAAGAGGAGAAGTGGATGGAAGGTTGGATACCCAGATGATAAGATTGATCAAGTTTTGCGATTGATGTGAATCTATCTACTCATAAGGGTCGTGTTTCTATCCTATAATCATTTGGCAGTAGTCATTAGTAAATGATCCTTGAATTTTCTACAGGTTGATAGTTATTATTAGACCCCCGGGTTCTTATGTTTATAGAGAATAAAGAAGTCCAGAGGAGTAAAAATTATCCACCCAAATGTTGTAATCTATAGATGGAGAAAAGCAGGGTAATAGTATGAGTTAAGTCGTAGTATTTAAGTATTACCACAGCTTTTTTTTTTTAAACCTACTGTTAGAACATACGGGCATGTTATCAAGGAATTGCATTAAAATTATTGCCGCTTTAGCGGCAGGAAACTGCCGCTAAAACAGCGATAATGGGCTTGATAATATGCCGTAGAGAATTCCAGTAGAAGCCCATGTTCACACCAGAACCTGGGCTTCTATTGGAATTCTCATGGGCATATTATCAAGTTCATTATCGCTGCTTTAGCGGCAGTTTCCTGCCGCTAAAGCGGCGATAATTTTAACGCTGTTCAAATGATAATATGCTCCATAGAGAGAGAATGTAAAGACAATAAAAAGTAAGGGTGGAAAATAAAAATTAGCAAGAGAGGCTTGAAGATATGTCCACCCTGCAGAGGTAGAGAACAATATATGTATATAAAATTGTGTTTTTTTAGAGAGGATTCGCCAGGACAGCAATGGTCACGCTTCATTTTCTTCCAAAAAATGCAACCATAAAAGCTAACATTTTAATGTGCTCAAGAAACTTCCCAGTCTCACTCCACATATATCCGTTTCGCAGATCCCTCACATTTCTAAAAAAAAAATGCCAGAGGACGCTCATTTCCAAAACTCCCTGCTACCGAATGGAACTCACTAGCACCAAAGGTGTGAAGTGAGCTGCAGTTACTAACTCAGAATACAACTTCCATTTTCTTGTTAGTGCATTTCAGACCCAATGGAGAGAATCCAGCAGTGTATAAAAAAATAGTGGCGATAGGTAATTCACACAATAAACACATCTTTTAATTATCATAATTGATTACAAGAGGTTTTACAGAGCTTTTAGTGTCAATGCCACTTTGATAATATCAGGGATCTTATTTACAAGGCCCTTGTCCACCCGGTGTGTCACTTTTTTTGATGTACTGACAGTGCACTGTGGTGCTCCAGATTTACAAGGCCACGTAAAGCCACCCAACATGGCTTTTTGTGGCCTTGTAAATACAGCCCCTTTTCACACAGCACTTTGCATGAAATGGGCGTGCCATGGGTATTGCTGTGGGTGTTCCCACGCAACACCCATGGATTCTGCCGCATTCCCAGATTTAAAACATTTGGTAAACCTGTGAATGTGTCAGAACTCTATGCCTCCCCAGGGTAGGCATAAGGAGGCACATCGAGGAGAAATACTTTTATTTCTGCTTGTTTTTTCCACTTTCTATGCGTGCTGCATTCTTCAGAATGCATAGGAAGAGGAAATCACCTCTCGTGATTGTGTGCAGGAAGGTGTTCCTTCCTGCACAAAAACAATTATACCTGTAATGCAGACAACCTGCGTCATAGACAACCTGCGTCATATCTAAAACAATATGACGCATTCCTGTGCATTGAAAGTGACGCAGTGCGGAACAGCCAAAGGACTTGCGCCACTGCAATGTGTTATTCTCCTCTAAATAGGGCCCAAGGTTTGTTTAAAGATGTGTTCCAAGTAGTCCCATGTTCTTTTTACCATTAGATGGCTGGTGACACCTTCATTTGTATTATTAGGCAAGCATATACCTCCCCTTGTCTATTTGTCCTTCTTCAATTCTTTGTCACTGATTTCTGAAAATAAATATTGACTTTGCTTATGTTTTTCTAATACACAGCCTCCGTGAGTTTTTTTTACCCTACTCCCATTCTGTCTCAGAATTTTTTCTAAAAATATTCTGCTTTCACTGAAATGCCTAAGAGCAGTGGCAGCACCTCCACTAAGGCAGAGGAGCGTCGCTTCACTGCTATTGAGCAGGAGTAAAAGAAAGAAATAATAAAATGATAATAATGTGATGTTAATATTATTTTATTATTCCCTGCTGCTGCAGCATGTGAGCGGGGCTGCTCCACTGACAGAGCAGGGGAGGAGTGGTGGGCACACTAAAGTGAGCATGATGCTTTGACCGTCCCTCTCAGGCCTGCCAAACAGTCATACATACTTTTGCAGGTTCTCCATGCAGGCTGCATTACATCCCGCATGGAAAACATGCCAAGGCCCCCAGTTCCCGTCTGAGCCCCAAACCATGGTGCTCAGACCAATCGCAGCACTGCATAGCAACGTTGTGATTGGTTTAGAGGAGCCAATCACAGCGCTGCATTGCAGGGGAGCCTGGCTGCTTCCTGTTCGACGGAGAAGAGACGGCACAGGACAGAGCGGCGAGGAGGTAAATGAATTTTTCTTTTTTTTACAATCATATCTCCTTACCCCCTCGCCTCCTAATCCCCCTGACTCAACACCCCAGATCCGTGATGGCCGCCACTACATATGCAGGGCTGTATCTTATTTCATGGATTCGACAATAATGTTTTCAGTTTTGATATTGGCACAAGATGTGTCATGGCATTGGATTATTTATCATTTTCATTTTCCTTTCTGTCCTTTCAGTGAAAGATTGCCTGCTTCTCTTAGCTTTATCAAATAGTAAATGAGTATATTTTACTTGACTGTGATACTAAATCTATCTATTTATATGTGGTTTGTAATTCATCTTATTTTTCTACCCTACAACAATTAAAACAGGGCTGCAGTGTTGACTATAGTTGTGCGTCGTTTTCCTGTTCTGTGGATCCAGCTGACATCACCCAAGTGAACGTGTCATTTAGAATATGGAAGCCAACTTTTATCAGAGTAAGAGGAGGACAATATTGTATATATTACTGAGAAAACATACTGTCTGCAATGTTTCTATAATGATAGAAGGTGGATAGTCAATTAAGAATTTACCAGATTGTTCATCTCCATTAGTTTATGTCCTGAAAAAGGTGTATTGCTGCCCTACTATTATCCCACAATGAAGTACAAAAATGCTTTAATGACAAAATGAAAACTTTCTTTCGAGTGGTGTAAAACCTGCCTCTTCTGGTGAACATCACCTGAGTGTGTTTTTCCCCATCTTCCTGCAGAGTACTTTGATGGTTTATTAATTCTATGACTATTGGACGCCACTATGTCACCAAAGCATTTTTTAATTCCACCCTATCTATTCTCTGACATTAAAGCCAGTCTGTGTGTTCATGGCGGTCATGTAAGCCTTCTGAGTTTTCCCCCTCTCAACACAGCTGTGGTATGCCGTCTGGGACTCTCACCCTTCCAAAGTTCTAAGTGGGTGCTTAGATTCCCAGAAGAAAAATATCAAAGTTTCCAGTGTCCCTCCCCTGATAATATCTGACCTTGGTGGTAAGTAGACAAACTGGAACCCTGTGACGTGAGTTATGCGGTTAACAATCAAATGAGGCCATCAAAATGGCTGTACTCGAAACCTTGGTTTTATCAAACACTTGTCCAGAGTGGAAATTTGTGGGAAAGATCCATATGAGCCCCGTCAGAAGATTTAATGCAGAGTGGAAGGGGAAGTGCATGAAAAGCAAGTCAGATTGCCAGTCAGACCTGTACTTTGCATTTCCAGCAACTGTGGTGAAGTAGAGTATTTGTTACACTGTTTCTTCCTTCCAACACTAGATCTACTACTTACAGGTTGCTTCCTCTATTCACCTACTTAGGCTACAGCCATGTTGGTATGGTTTTGCTCGTCTAATGGAACTGGAGAGCACCTATATGGAAATAAGTAAGTACTGGACTGTTGTGAAGAGGTGGGGCTCAGGTGATGAACTACCATGGCTGCACACACTGCATAGACTCAGTCCCCCCTTCCACATTGTCTGTGGTAAAACCATGCCCTTAGAGATGATAGCATGGCGGGATCTCACAGCACGTTTACTGATTCTCTCTCCATCAGCAGCACGTTCCTCCATTGTAATCACAGTGTATTTTATGCTCTAAATGGCTGTTCATTTGTACAGTAAATGCCGCATTACAGTCAACCAATGTGTTTAGGTCGGCAATGTATTCAGATTTTTGACTGTGTGACATGGACTAAAGTTAACCGATGACAGGTAGGTAAGAATTTCTCAGACATGAAAAAACTCTTGTACTTACACAGGCCTTGCAGTCGAGTGCAACAGGTTAAAATATAAAAATATGGGGGCAGATTTATCCCCAGGGATGCGCCAGTCATCCTGCGCCGCTGCTCCGCCACCCATGGTGCGCCGCATTTACAATGCGGCGCACCATGGGGCAAAAACGGCACAGATGCGTGACGCATCTGTGGCGTAAAGGTGGCGCATTGCTGGAGCTGCATCGCAAGCGCAACGCAGCTCCAGCAAGGCTCGGGGGTGCCCCATCTCCACAATGCTGCGTCAAGACCTACGCCTGCTTCAAGCAGGCGCAGTGTTTTGACGCAGCATTGTCCTGAAAGTGACTGAGTGAAATCTCATAGATTTCAATCAGCCACTTTAAGGAGGCGTTCCTGCGCAGGAATGCCCCCCTGCGCAGGAACGCCTCCTTATGGTGCAGGGCTTTACAACTTGACGCATCTCCTAGATGCGTCACGTTGTAAATAGGGCGCATTATTTGCGCCGCCGTTGCGTCAAATAAAGTGACACACCGGCGGCGCAAGGCCTTCATAAATCTGCCCCATGGTGCCTGGATGATAAAATAAGTTGCTAACTCTCTCTGCCACAGACTTCACGGAAATCCAGTTCATTCTTTAGAAAAGGGGGTGAACATTGTAGAGACAGGGACATTGTAGAGACATCCCTGTCGCTGGCTTTAAGGCATCAGAATAGGTAATTGTAAGAACTATAAAGAGCAGAAATAGATTAGATGTCATGATACAACGCCTTTTGTTAATTTGCTGACTTTTTGTGCCGGATGGAGAAAAACTAAACTGCTGTCTAATAAGGCGTGGTTTTGAGATAGTTCACCTTCAGGGTTGCTTTTGAAGCCTTTACCTAAAGCAGCGCAGGACCAGATATGTACCAGGGCACATAAACATTAGAGAACATTACAGACTGGTAGTTGATATTTTAAAGGTAACAAACATGAAAGGACTATCAAATCTTCCTTACAGTGCTTAATTTGGGCTGGTGGTTGCAGGTGGGCCTAGCAGCACTCATTTTTGTGGTGTGGCACCTTTATTTCCTCAACAAACTTTGATGCAGAGCAAGAGAAAGAAAAATACAAAAGGGGGAATGAAGGAGGAAGAGGAAGACGGAAAAATAAAGGTAGAAGGAGAAAGCAGCGGTTAAAAGGAACCTGTGAGATTGAAAGGCAGAAGGTGTATGGTGAAGGGTTAAAGAGGTATGAGATGAAATGAAGACTACCCAGCCTTGGTATTCAGCACCAATATTTCTGACATACCCAGGCAGAGTCTTCTGAACAAAACGTTGGGCCTTGGTATTATTATTTTACAAATTAAGCTTTACCTTCGAAGAAGATAAACAATGCTTTGAGATCACAACTAGAGCAGGAGGAATCCTGGAATGCTCACAACCAGCAAATGCTGAAGAGAATGTCTGGTTTCGTTTCACTCAGCTCCAGTAGGATATATAGAGTGATAGATGTCTAACAGTGAATACTGGGGCGTTTTCCACTGAGGGGTTGTGAATGACAGCAAGCTGACAACAAGAGCGATGCTTGGGTTATCTAGGATGTCAATCAGAAGCTTCAAAGTGAAAAACATCAATTCTCACAGTTAAAACATCTATAATTATTTGTTATGTATGGCCCTTTAAACCAAATCTGCCCCTGCTTTTTAACTGAGACAGAGGTGTAATAGGGAGCCATGCATCACATGGCCTTTCATTCTTTTCCAGTCCTGTCTCCTAGATAGCAAAACACCTGTCCTCCTGCCACCCATCCCCACCATCTTTTATGCCTTCCTTCCCCTCCCAAAGCTGGGCTCTCTGCCGTAAAATTTGTCAGAGAGCCAGGGCTGCCCTTTCAGAATCTCAGAGAGACCTGTCAGAACAGGCCGGAATTTTTTTATGTGATAACATAGCTTTTGTTACCCACAGATGCAACGTCATGGCAGTGAATAGCCAGATTTAGAACTGGTATTCACAACGGTGGGGCTCGGTGAGAGCTACACACAGCATATAGATTTGCAGATAGATAACTGTGAATAACGGGATGTTTTTCACTGAGGGCTCAAGTGGCATCAAATAGACAAGCAGGGCAAACCTCAAGTGGTCTGTGATGTTACTCAGAGTCCCCCCACCCCAGGTCAAAAACATACCGTTCTTCACATTTTACTCATCTATAATTTTATGTTGTGTATGCCACCTGAAATCAACCATCCCTGCTTCCAACATATACGCAGAAACAGAGGAGTAATTCCGGAGTCATATATAACATGTACAAAAAGATTTATGAAAACCTTGCTTTCTGCCACGCCCCAGCACCGCTCTGGAGATTCCCCAGTCTCTCTCAGATAAAAATAAATACATTCCTGACCTCCTATCATTCACCACAGCCCTTCTAAAATCCTAGACTATTTAAAAAAAAATACCTGACCTCCTGCCACTCACTCACACCACCCGCAGAATAATCCCACCCTCCTACGCCCACCTAAACAAAAGAAAATGCTGGCTTCCTGCCACCCACCCCACCACCCTCTCCAAAACCTCCCTGCCCACCCAAATTGAAAAATAATTAGCTGGGCTCCTTCCACTAACCTTGACTACTTTTACCATCACACCTCCACCCAGTCCAAAGCCAAGCTCCCCACACTCACATTAAGAACAGAGCGATACCACACTGACAGCACCTCTGTGAGAGCCACTTGACAGTGCAGCTTCATTTACCACTAAACTCTGGTTTGCAGAGTTCCATGCTAACAGGGAATAAGGGGCTTGTTGTAGGCACAATATTGCAAGCATATTCTCAGCTCCCTTGGATTTGTGGAGAACTAGGAGAGGCAGGTGAAGGCAGGTGAGACCATCAACGCAACTTCAACTCCACAATAGAGCTTGGGTCTTTAGAGATCAGGTGAGGCAGGAACATAGGATACATGAATGCATCCCACAGGTGCAGTCACAACACTTGTAAAGTACTTTAGTTAATGACTAGTTGTGACGTCATGACGACTCTATCTGGTTACTCATGATAGAGGCTTCCTAAGGAAGCTATATACAACATTGGAAATCTTTTTTCATTACAAATATACTTTTAAGACTAGAGGTCGTGGTATACATCTGGTAGTATAATAGTCAGTTTTTACAAGGAAAACTCGGGCACGTTATAAGTTAAAAGGGTTTAATTTCCAGAGCACCGGGAATGCGACTTTTCTCTTGCTTGTTTCGCGGCATACCCAAAGTGGCCGCCTCACGTTCCCAGCCTGCCCCGTGCGCACTCTCACAACAACTAGAGCCCGTCACCATATATCTCTCCCTCTTTGGCATTACATATACAAAATGTAAGGAAACAATGAATGATGGATGGAAGAGTCCATAGACTACCGTAGCAGTCAATGGGAAAGAGTACATAACAGTCTTACTTGGTCTCCATGTCATAGTCCTCAAATCTCTTGGGTACCTTGATCAGTCTGCCCAGCCTGGTACGCGTTTTCATCGGGCTGCCTCCTATGCCCTGGTCGCTGACTGGCGAGCCTGCTCCTACCTTCACCTTTACTCGCTGCCCTCCTTCCTTTCCTTCGGTACCTGGGCTACGAGGCGTGACTTGATAGGCCGACCCCTCACCATCGCACTCTATTGGAATGTACAGTTCTTCATCATTCCGCTCTGTAATGATGGTTTCTTGCATGGTGATAGCAAAAGAGTATATCCAGGCATCAACAAAGTAGACAACTGGCACAAATAAAACATATCATCTAAAACACAAGTAAAGAAAAAAATGTACTAACTAATAATTATGATATCATAAAATTTAATGACAATGATACGAATTGATGAGCATATTCAATTAAATACACAAATTGATAAAAGAATATTAAAAAGAGAATGCAATGTTCAATTGTCGTATTCTCTACAGATTAAAAAGGAGAAGTGAATGATGGTTTACCCAGCTGATTGTCAAAGTTGATGAAATATCTGCCAACGCGTTTCGACACAGCCAGTGTGTCTTCATCAGGACAAAATCAGCACATTCTATAATTTAAAAAAACAGAATTACAAAATATCTACTTGTGTTTTAACAAAAACATTTTCATTTCTTTTTTTCTTTTTACAAACTGCCAGACATGTCTTACAACAAGGACAAAATATACCACAATTATGGAGACACATAAAAGCATAGAAACATAGAAGCATAGAAACATAGGAAGGGCTTAACAATCAAAATTATAAGCAGCTCTTCATTATCTCTCCCATTACTGTAACCAAGCACTCTATAACTCATTCTTAAAAAGGACTCATAATCAGGCCTCAAAGTTATAGATCCGCCTCAACGATGTATTAAAACCATTGAAGGTGATACAAAAAGCATAGCATACAATGATAGAGTCTATAATGAAACCCAAAGACTAGTAAGACATTGAGATCAATGGTGCTAATTTTCTACCTGAAAAAGAAAAGCCATAAGTGTTAAATAGAAGGAGGGGGCCAAAAAGGGTTTAATCTTAGTTGTTACATTTCTGCAAAGAGGCTCCTATTTATAGAGGTAACAGCAAACTCCTTGATATACTTGATCTGTATACTACATCTGTATGTATGAAACGTACCGGAATTATATTGTTACGTTCCTCCAAACATTCATTTCTCAAGATTCATTGAGTAAAAATGCTGGTATAGCATATAGTGTGCAATACTGCTGTTACTTCGCTCTCTGGAAAAGAATTTATGGAGTTGTTAGATACCAAAAACAACTCAAATTCCTACACTGCCCATTAAAACGCTCTCAGGTATTACCTCTTAGTATATCATGTAGTGCAGTATAGCGTTTCTATTGACTTCTGTCATGGTAAAAAATATCTCTTGCTTTGGATCGTATTCAAATGCACCTTTAAAAAAGGATAGAAGAAAACAGAGGAAGGGATACTCTTTAGTATTTGATCGTTGTATACATGTATCTGCATGCGAGTTCCATATTGTAGAGCATTATGCCCTTACCTCAATTAGTCAGAGCAAAGTTATTCACGGCAGCATACAAGGTTAGTAGGGTCTGATAGCCAGAAAACGTTGTTTGCAAACGATGTCAGAAAAAAACCCAAAGAGAATGAGAATAAGTGAATATTACCGCAACAGTGTTTCTCAGAACGTAAACTGGTTTAGAATGTAAATTCGAGTGGGCACTATACTTCAAGTACACACCCATAAGGTTTAACAAGTATAGCTTACTTAAAATACGCTGTTCAAAATACTTAGATAGCGTCCAGATTACTCCGAGATAATCCTCAATGCCTGGTATCTGGGCTACGAGGCGTGACTTGATAGGCCGACCCCTCACCATCGCACTCTATTGGAATGTACAGTTCTTCATCATTCCGCTCTGTAATGATGGTTTCTTGCATGGTTCCTTGCAAGGCTTGCGCCCTATCGGGTTCTTTGCTTCCTTCAGGGGTGGGTGAACTCCAAGCTTCCGGGTCTTCCCACTTCATGACTCTTGGTCTTTCGTGAAGAGGTCTCGTCCCCTGAGTACTTTGAATGGGCTATACCCCGTGTTGGCTGGGGTGATGCGATATGCCCATAGCATCCGTTGTAGTTCCTTCTCCCAGTCTTGTCCCGCACTTATTGCTGCTTGTACCGAGCCCATTATCACCCTGTTGCACCTCTCCGCTAGTCCGTGTCCTGCCTGATGGTACACAGGAGTGTGTTTGACTTCTAAACCGTTGCGGTCCATGCATGCGTTCCACTTTGCTGAAATGAACTGCGGCCCTTGTCACAGGTGATGACCTTGGGAATCCCTTCTCTCAAGAATGTGGCAGTGAGGAAAGAAAGTACTGCTTCGGTGTCAGCCACTTCACAAATGTCCACTTCCGGCCACTTGGTGTACCTGTCTACCAAGACGATTGCGTATTTGGGCACGCCATTGGTGTCCAGCATGGGGCCCAAGGTGTCCACCCAAATCATTACCCACGGACTAGAGGGGCATTAGAACCTTCCCAGGGGTGGGCGTAGTAGGACTTGTGCTTTGTCTGCCCGGCTGCAACTTTTCGCACATCTTGACATGTTTTTCTATTTGATTGTCCATTGCTGTCCACCAGTATGCCTGCTTCGCCCTGGCTTTCATCTTCATTATTCCGAGATATCCTTCGTGTAGGATGGCCAAGAGATGATCTCCCTGTGGTTTTGGGGGCTCCACTTTGTCTGCTCTGAGTAGAAACACCGGATTTTCTCCAATGGATAACTCTTCCCTGACTTCCCAGAATTTCCTCAACTGGCTGTCAAGGTGCGTTTTGTCTGGCCACCCTTGCGTCACGTAGCTCTTCACAGTTTTCAGCGTTTCATCATTTGAGTACGCTTCCTCCCATTCCTGACTGCTGGTCACTCCTTCATGGTCTTGCGTGAGTGCATGCAAGCTATAGCAGGGGTCCATAGTGAGTACATAGCCCAGGGACTTTCCTTGTGTTTTCTACCTTGCGTGAGTGCTGCCATGTAATCCTCCCACTCGGAGGGTTCTTGTTCAGCTGCCTGTCCATTGAAGGCTGCTCGGCTCAAGAAGTCAGCTACTTTGTTTTTTGTCCCAGGGAGATACTCCACTTCCTAGACATAATCTAGTAGTCTCAGGGCTATCTTTGCTATTCGGGGCGTCTCGTGTGCATGCCCACTCGAGGTCAGGACTCTCACTAGCGGCTTGTGGTCTGTGCGGACTAGGAAATTCGAGCCCCAAAAGAATTGCCTGAATGTTCTATGGCCCAGACTGCTGCCAACATTTCTTTTTCTATAACACTAAACTTCTTCGTTGGGAGCGGACGTGGAGGCAAAGCTGACGGTGGTGACTTCTCCTTCCTGGGATCTCTGCATTAGCACTGCTCCTAGCCCCTTGTCACTGCCATCAATGGTCAGTATGGATAGGGCTGCTTGGTCAAATCCTTTGAGAGGAATGGTCACACAGATGTCTTTCTTGAGCACATCAAATTCTGTTTGCTCCTCGCTTGCCCATTTGAAGATGTTCTTTTCCTTCATGAGTTGTCTCAAATGGTGCGTTTTAGAGGCAAAGTGAGGGACGAATTTGCTATAAAACTCCGCCATGCCTAAGAATGAGCGGACGTCTTCCTTTCTCTTTGGTGTAGGCGCTTCTTTAATGGCTGTCACATTAGCCCATTTCGGTTCTATCCTCCTTTCACTGATCTCGTGGCCTAAGTATGTCACTGATCCAACTCCAAATTTACATTTGTCCCATTGTGCAGTGAGACTGTTTTGTGTGAGCATGGTCAAAACTGTGTGTAGTTTGACGTCATGGTCACTTTTTGACTTGCCCATGACGTGGATGTCGTCCTGGAAGTATTGCACGCCTTCTACGTTTTGGAATAATCTGTGCATGAGCTTTTGGAATACCGCAGCGGCGGATGCTAATCCAAATGGCATACTCAGGAATTTATAGCATCCAAAAGGTGTGATGAACGATGTTAGATGATTGCACGATGGATGTAGGGCGATTTGGTGGTACGCAGATGTGAGGTCCACCGTGGAAAACCACTTTACCCCTTTAGTTTTTGCTAGCATTTTGTTTATCCGGGGTAGCGGGAACTTATCTACTATGATGTTCTTGTTGAGTTCCCTCAAATCCACACACAAGCGTACTTTCCCGTTGGGTTTCTGTGCGACTACCAACGGTGCGAGCCATTCGGCACTTTCAATGGCTTCTATGACCCCATTTTTTTCCAATCGTTGGAGTTCCTCCTGTACTGCCTCCCTTCTCCTGAAGGGAATGTTGCGATCTTTGTGGCTCACTGGTTGCGCTCCCACCTTTAGACATATTTTGTGTGTGAATTTCGTCATCCGACCGATCGTTCCTTTGAAGACTTCAGGGTACTCCTTCTTCCACGCCTCTACTTCATATGCCTGTACCGTGTCCGTCATCAGCACTTGGGTGGTTCCTCCTGGGTTGAGCTGGATCCCTAGGGCTCCTTGGTCCATCCATCCTAGGACCGAAGGTCCTTTCTCCGCGACGTACAGCTTCCCTTCTGCTGTTCTTCCTTTGAACTCGAACTTTAGGGTGCAATAACCCACCATGGGTATGGGTTCACCGGAGAATGTGACCGGGTGTATGTCTGTTGGGAGTAGGTCCCTGCTCATCCTGGGTTCAAAGTCTCTCTCCCATACTGTTCGCTGGATGATGGTATACGGGGAGCCTGAATCTGCCACCATGTTGATCAGTACTCCTCCAATTTCCATTTGTAACGCTGGCTTTCTGGATCTTGTGCAGTTTACACCGAGAACCTAGCCGTCTACGCACAAGACTCCATCCTCTTCATCGTCTCCTTCTGGTGTCTCTTCCTCTCTGTCCACTTCCTGCGCGACATACTTCAGTTCCGTTCTCCTGAGTTTTTTCCTGCACACTTTTTCATAGTACCCCATTATCCCACAAAAGGAGCATTTTGCTCTGAACGCCGGGCATCCTTTGTCGTTGCTTGTATGTGTTTGGCTACCGCATCTGTAGCAGTAGTTTCTGCCTTCTCCCTGCTGCCTTTGGGTTCTCGTGGGTCTCTGGGGGTATTTCTTCTGAAACCTTGTGTTACGTTGTGTAGGCTGCTGGTTCACTACTTGTTTGCTTCTGTCTGTTACTCTACACACTGAAGTTTTGTTGACGCTCTCCCTTTTTGCTGCTTCTGCACACCTCTTCGACAGTTCCGCCTTCTTCATGAGTGCCACGACCTCTTTGAGAGGGGCGTCTCCATTTACTCACAGTTTCTCTTGGATCTCTGTATTGGCAGTGTTCATTATGATCTGATCCCTGATGTGTTCATCGTGCAGTGTGCCAAAATTACATGTCACCGCCAACTTCTGTAGCGCCACTACGTACTCATCTATCAATTCTCCGCTGCTTTGTTTTCTTTTGAAAAAGTTTCATCTGTCTATTGCTATGCACACTACTGGGTGGTAGTGGGAGTCCAAGTCCTCCAGCGCGTGTTGGAACTCATCTGTGTCATTCGGGAGTCTGGTTTTCTTTACTAAGTTGTCCTACACTCTAATGCCCTCTGGGCCTATGTTGTGTAGAAGTATTCTCTTCCTCCTTGAACTGGAGAATTTGCCTTCTCCCTCATCCTCTAAGGCGGATAGGTAGTTCAGAAAGTATCGCTTCCAGTCCTCCCATGGCATTGCCGGCTCTCCCCGTTTGGGTAAGAACGGGACTAGGTTGGTGAGGGACGACGCCTGCGCATACATTCTCCCCCCTTCACGCTGGGACTTGCTGTGTGGTGACTCCTGGTGGACTCCCCGGGGCTTGTCTCTCTTCTGTCCTGCTTGCCTGCGTGTGTGCAGGACTCCCTTCCCTGTCACGGGATGTGCCTTGGAGCTCCAGCACTGTGCCCTGTCAGGGGTGGGGCTTGGGTGCAGTGACTTCAGATGTTGGACCCACGTGTGTGCCACCATGCAAATCTATGCTTATCCGCGTCTTTGTACTCACTGTGAGAGGGAGCTTCTGTTTTGGCCATGGGTTGACGCTATGTATGTCCTTTGGGGCTTGGCTTCTCTGCTGCTGACCTTTGCCTGGCTTCTGGCTGGTGTCTGAGCTGTCTATTCTTGTCTCTGGGCCTCTGGGCGTCCACGTGGTGCCTCTGGTCCACTCACTTGGTTTGGCACTCCTTTACTGCATCCATGTGTTGCCTGAGCTCCCTTTAGAGAAAGCACCCGCAGTTGCGATGTGCTCGGGAACGCTTGAAAGTGCCCCCTCTACCTCGTGGAGCAGATCGCTCCTCTGCCGCGCTCGGGTCTACTTATACGGTGATGTGGGTTCTGGTCTAGTGCCACACGGAGGGTGGTCGTGGCGTCTGCAGCCTCGTCGCCAGTTTATAATGGTCCGTTTTTACAAGGAACACTCGGACACGTTATAAGTTGAAAGGGTTTCATTTCCCGAGCGCCGGGAACGCGACTTTTCTCTTGCTCATTTCGCGGAATCCCCAAAATGGCCACCTCACGTTCCCAGCCTGCCCCGGGCGCACGCTCACAACAACTAGAGCGCGTCACCACAGGTAGCCTCGGGATTATTTGTACAAAAGAAGAAAGTGGAGAATGTAGAGACAAAAACAGAATAAAAACTCTGGGACAGTGAAGAACAATAATAGTATGTTGTAGTATGAAGCTGATGACAATAAGTTACTGAAATAGACATGCTTAATGTGTCTGATGGTTTTTACCCAAGCACAGAATCTGTTTCAAAATGTCTAAACATACAACCATGAATGTATTAGACCAAAAACAATGAATGTCATGTACAGTCATAAATGGCTCCATTCACAAATGCCTATATGTTCTGAACTTTATCTGAATTTCCTTCCTGGAAAAAAATGTAACTGTGTTTTTTTGTTTGCTAGGCAGGTCTTCATTCTCTGAATGTTCTTGTAAATGCTCATCTTAAAAGTGAAAAAACGTCATTGGTCCTGAGCAGCGAGAACCAGCAAAGGGAGGTAAGCATGTTGCAAAGGCTCAGATCTTTTGATGAGGCTATTATTACAGCAAAGATACTCAAATGTTAATAAAATAGACATACACATATTTTTAAGAAACATTTGTGTCCACAACGACAGCCACTATTGTACTCTTTTGATATGATTTAATATGCAGAAAATGATATGTAACAGGTAAATGACCTAAATAAGCGTTTCCCAAACTGTGGGTGGCAACCCACTGGTGTGTTGGGAGCTGATTTTTGGTGGGCCGCAAAAGTCAAAGCAATAAATCAAGATGCCTTTAAATTCAGCATTTATCTTTTAACATTTGCTGTGCTTTAAAGTCAAAAGACAGCGATCATATGTCAGGATATGTCTTCTGACAAATTGCTGCTTCTTTAACATGGCGATTGGCGTTTACAAACGCTTCTCTCTTTGCAGTCAGTGAAAGTAAAGTGAATTATTTGACAATCTTGCCGAGGAACAGTGAGTGCAAACAGGAAAGGCTGTATATGTCATCTTTTTCCAACACGAAAAATGTAAATACTTGTAAACAAACAGTACAATTTCAGCAGTTAGGAAAGCAAAAATGAAGTACATTTTCTGTAATTCGGAAGTATGAAGGAAACAAAGATTTCATAAGGATCAAAAGAAATCAAGACATATCACTTGGTGATGCACAAGTAATAAATATTCACTAAACCCCAATTTACACACATTACCATTTGTGTGCAGTATAGATTTATCAGTAGAACTGCATGTTTGTGCAGTTAATGGCCATTTCAATGGAAAATGTTATGTTAGTACATGAAAGTGTGCTACCACACGATGCTTTACTTACATTAAAATAAAATCACCTGCCTCATGTCCATTAAAGCTAGGTAGTTTGCAAAGGTTTGCCGTTCTAAAAATAGGGTTGTGGTGCTAAAAGGTTTGGGAAGCACTGATCATTATGAGTAATTGGGTTGCTGTTTAACTGGGGTGTGAGCCCTGGTCAAGCAGCAACTACTATCCATTTCAGGGTGAGCCAAAAGCCAACCCTTAAATAACCTGTGCTCAACTCTCTGGTAGCTTGGCACAGAGCAGTCAGTCTTAACTTAGAGGGTGAAAAGTATTTGTGCAACACTTCAAACAAATATAAAGTGACAAGCACCACCCAAAAAGGATTCCACACCAAGTTAAAAAATGTGAATAAAATAAAAGCACAAAGCACCAATTAGGAACATCTGCTCGTGCTGGACCAGATCAAAGTCAAACATTCAGGCTGACTGCGGTGGCGCGAAGGTCAGCAACAGCCACCTCGTTAGGTCAGCAGAAGTTTACATCCTCAGATCCACACTAAGAGCCCTGTTCAAGAAAGAGGGGGCTGCGAAGAACAGGGGGAGAATCGTGTGAGACCGTCGGTGTAGCCAGAATAGGAGGCCAGGTGTTGTGGGCAGGCCATTTCTGGAGCATCGGTGCGGTGGTCTGCTGCAAGCAAGTTCAAGTTCAGAAATTTATATAGCGCACTACTCACCCAGAGGGTCTCAAGGCGCTTGGGGAGGCGGGTGCATTTACTTATCGAAGATCCAAGTTTTTATCCAAGCGGTTGATGCTGTCATGCAAAGAGTTGTCTGCTGGAGCTTTACATTGAATCGCGATGCGAGCGACGAGGTCTCGGTGCAAACTGACCCATGTGCAGTTGCAAAGAGCACAAAAGCCTGAATACAGCTCCCTGAGCCACAATAAGGGTCAGTACCCAGGGAGCCCCACATGGGGCTTAAGAACCCACTGCAGGGGCTGGTGCTATGTTATGCCTATTCAAGTGTAAGTGGGGCTGACCCTGCTCCTCCCTCCCATCTTGCCAGTGATGGCCTATTCAGTCACACCTAAGCTCCCCATTGTGTGTGGCTATCTAGGAGAAATACACAAAGCCCAACTGTCACTCACACCCAGTCATGTGACCTAGAGACCGGCTGCAGGCACAAATGGCTAAGGCAAGAAAATGCAAATTTTCTAAAAGTGACAATTTCCAAATTGTTAAATTAAAATCCAACTTCATCATTGTAAGAAGCTGGCTCTTTATATGATATTCCAAAAAAGAGGAATATCATGTAAAGAGTCCAATTATTCCCTTACAAGTGGACAGGGGCTTCCTCTAGCAATCCCCAGGTGCTCTTCTAGGGGGTAGTGTCCTCAAGTAGCCTTAGGCTTATCAGAGAAGAGTGTTAGACATTTTCAAATACACACAAAAGTCAATAAATGATGCACACAACTCAAGAACGAGATGCACACCAATTTGTAAAAATAACACGTATCTTTATATATATTTAGGCACAAGAATGAATACGATCAGATAAGTTCATTTTGCAAGAGCAATGTTTTTTATGTTTAAAAAGACGAGAGTGCATTTTTCAGAAGCTGCAATGTTATCCCATGGGAGGAAAAACAAGTACAGCATTCAGGTACAGTACAGCAACTTACAAGACTAATCTCCTGGACTCATGGTGAGCATGGGCAAGGTCCAAGGCAGCAGCAGGTGGTCACTTCCAGCAGTACTAGGGCGGCCAGGTGCAGTGGTGCAATTCAGGGCCAGGGGCCCAATGTTAGTCTATGGGGATCGGTCTTTGCAAAAAGAGGCTGAAGGTTTGGACTGGGAGGTCAGTCAGGCTGAACCCACCAGAGGATTCATGTCTTGTGATACTAGGGGATGTGGGGACACTTATGGTCCTCTTCTCCTTAGGCCAGGCGGCCGGGTACAGAGAGTCGGGTTTTTTCATCCAGGAGCATACGCCATTGAGGGGGCCTCTGTTATTTGAGGGCTTGGGGACCACATTGACATCACCACTTCAACTCAGGCTAGGGGGTTTGGGTGCAGTGGTGCTAGGCGATATCAGGTTTTGGCTGTTCGGGAGTCCTCGCGTTTCTTCTTTGAGTTTCTTCAGGTTGCAGGAGAGCAGCTCTGCTGCTTGACGGGAGTCCCTGGGTCTTTGTTGAAGGCAGGCAGTCCTCCCAGGCTTTGAGGCATGACAGCCTGCAGGACAAGAGGACTTTGGTGCAATTCGACAGAGAACAGCAGACAGGCCAGCAGGGCTGGTGCCAAGTGAGTTGCTCGTCTTCAGACTTTGCTTTTGAGGCTCTTCAGTGTCCTCCTTCTTCATAGGTCTGCCGGATCAGCTTCTCTGGTGCCAGGGACCCCCTAAATACCAAATGTACGCTTGTTAGGGTAGTGTAGGGTAGTAGCCAATGGGATACCTATCGTTGTGGTCACAATGACCCCTATATGACCACTTCCTGGGGAAAGTGGGTATAATCCTGTCTCAGAATTGCTAAGTTTGCCATCACCAAGATGGTTAACTTTGAAAAGTCGCCTCCACTTCAGGTAGCTGACCTTAGTGGTGGCAATAGCCTGAAGGTGGACATCGCCTATCTGACTAGCTAATTTTCCTGCCTATCCAAGTGCTAAAGGGCCCTAGACAGAGGCGGTCGGCCTCTTCTCCTGTGAGAGAAACCAGATTTGCATACCAAACGTTTTTGGATCTTTAAAGCTCTCCTACCTTGGACTGCTAATCTGCAGGTTATCCTGTGGGAGGGGGTGTAACTACCCTCCGCCCGAGCACGCTTTGTTTCTGACCTTCTGAGAGCAGCGGCCCTCACCCTTTAAGGTCACAACTCTTCTCTGGTGGCAGGCTGGCGAAGACCAGTCAGTCAGCACACCAGTAGTTCGTGGGTTTTCGGGGGACACCACTAAGGTGCCCTCTGTGTGCATTTATTGATAAATCCAGATGTGGCACTCGGAACCAGGATAGAAGGGACCCAGTGCACTTCTACTTGAAATCACATCAAATACCGGGCAAAAAGTGGGGGTGTCCATGTCAAAAAGGGGCATTTTCCTGCAACCATTTTTAGGATTTTTCATTACAATTCTAGAGACACCAAGCATGAACTGGTTACCTGGTCCTATTTCGAAATTACACTTATAAAATGGGCAATAAGATAACTCCAATTATATCCTATAAGAAATGTAGGCCTTGCAGTAGTGAAAAACAAATTTAACAGTTTTTCACTACTAGGACATTGAAACTTTAAACATACATGTCCTACTTTTTAAATACATTGCACCCTGCCCTATGGGCTGTCCAGCGCCTACCCAAAGGGTGATTTATATGTATTAAAAAAAGAAGGTTGGGTTTACTTTGCCAGGTCGAAATGGCAGTTTAAAACTGTGTGCACACAGGGTGCAATATAGCAAACACAACAAGATGATGGACCGAGTGATGAAAACATTTCAATCACTCACCCCCAGTCACAGATCTGGGTTTAATCCATCGTTCTTTTGCTCACTATGCCACCCCAGTTTGGACCAAGCCAAATGCACATCAGTCTTGACCCTCCCTGTTCCTCATGGGAACAGCCCAGCCAGAACTGCCAGGTGGGTCCTCCCTGGACCAGAAACCAGCATCTTGGGACCGTTTTTGGGGTATCACCCTTCATCAGCCAGGCTAGCTTGAATCCAGTGGCACAGTAAGCAAGGGACCCACGTCTGGGCATACCTTTGGCCATACATGGCAAATATGCAAATACAACAAGATGATGGACTGAGTGCTGAAACTTTTCAACCACTCACCCCCAGTCACAGACCTGGGTTTAATCCATCATTCTTTTGCTCACTATGCCACCCCAATTTGGACTCAGCCATAGGCAAATCAGTCTTGACCCTGTTCCTCATGGGAAAAGAAACAGCCCCAACTGTCCGGCCAGGTCATACCTGGACCAGAAACAAGCATCTAACAACGATAGTAGACAGGGTTTTCCACCAAAAACAAGGAGCTACCATGGAGAAATATTTTATTTAAAACCATCTTTCCACACACCTCATGTGTGCTGCACTGCACAGCACACATACAATGTTAGAAAAGATTTCAACCATGACTAAGCATCGTATTTTGTACTGCAAGGGTAGCCTTCCAGCACAAATACTATTCTAGACATAAGATACACACCTTTGTGCTATGGTGCAAAGGTGTAAGTACTACGTAAAGTGTTTGTAAAGCACGCAAATACAGAGGCGTCTTAGCGCTAAAACAATGCTGCCGCTGATCTAAGAAATTAGGATACTTGCTTGGAACTTGGGGCAAAGAACCAGGTCTTGAGAGATTTTCTAAAACAGAGCCTATTCTATAAATGCCTAAGGGAGGAAGGCAAGGAATTGTCTGCCCACTTTATTTGCATCAGATGTAATTTATACGACTATCTGCATGTCACCCGCATAGGTTATGGTGGAGAAACCATGAGATAGAATAAGTCTTGCCAAGGGAGTGACAGAGATGTTAAATAATGTTGGGGATAATGACGTCCTTTGAGGCACCCCTCAAGGGAGAGAAAACGGATTAGAGGTGTGCCCTCCGAACATCACAGTCTGTTCTCTGTGTGTGGTCATGGTGCTAGGGAGGCTGAAAGAACCAGGAAAGAGAACAGCAGTGCTATAGCTACAAAGATTCTTAGGGGCATAGGTACAAGCCCCTATTGCCATCACAGCATCACCTATATTGACATTGTTGTGGCGATAGGAGCTGGGAAGGCAGTGTTAAGCCTTTTAACGTGGCTTAGCACTGCCTTGTACATAAGGCCCCCTTTCACGCTATGGTTAGCATGAAAGGGGTGGGCACTGGGTGTTACGGTTGGTGTTCCACCGCAACACCCATTTATTTTGATGCTGCCCCCTATGAACAAGGGTGGCGTACATAGGAGGCAGCGCCAAAATTAAGACCAGGTAAAACCTGGTCTTAAGTTGGCGAAACGAGGAGAATTGCATTATTTCTCCTCCTTTCTGCTTTTTACATGTGTCCCTTCCTGTACATAAACCAAGTTTTTTTTTAAAAGGCATTTTGTCACTTTCATGTGTGCTGTATTAAGCAGCAGGCATGAAAGTGACAGAATGGCATTTCTAGGATTATTTATGTGCAGGAAGGGACACCTTCCTACACATAAACAATCCTCTCCCGCACGCAGACAGCCTTGCTTTCTGGTGCAAGGATGCCTGCATTAGCGCTAAGTTGCTAAACTTAGCGCCATCGCAGGGGGAATGCAAGGCTGCACCACATTCTTGTAAATACGGTGCAACCTTGCATTTTCAGAAGTGGAGGAGAGAGGCATTAAGCCAGGAAGGCAAACTCCTCTAACCTCCACTTCCTTGTGATTGATTGATTGATTACTTTATTTCGATATGCATATATCATAAAAGCAGTACAAAAGATAAAAACAGCATGTCGAAAAAAAAGTATGACTGTACATTCGATGAAAGAATGAAACACATTAGATCAGCATAAATTAATTAAAAAAGAGGATTACATTGATATGGACAGTCTTCTATGTCTAATCAACCAAGCCCATTTTAAAAACTTGGCAACAGCACAAACAATGGGAGGGGCTGTATTGGTTAAAAGAATCCGGAGGGCAACAGAGTACTGGCGGGTACCCAATTCTCTGCAGATAGGACCAAGCCATGGTGATCTGGGGCGACCATAGTCCGGGCATTCGAAAAGAAAATGTGGCACCGTCTCTGGTTTATCGGGACAAAGAGCACAAAAGCGTGATGAGGACTGGGGTTTATTCCACCTGGAGCAGAAGTCGGCCAAGGGTAGGGTTCCTAACCGGAATTTGATGTACAGGGACCGATCCATGGCGATTGTTATTATGTCCATGTACGGCTCGTAGGTGACGACATCTTTTATCAGCAGAAAGGCTGCGGTGGTTTTGCAGTGCTGCTGGCTACTGATGCGCTTCACACCAACCCACTCCCCAAAAAGTTTTTTTAAGGTCTCCTTCGGGGGAGCGGAGTGGCTATGCCAGCAGGAGTCCAGGCCTAGGTCCCCTAAAAGATGTTTAATGTCCTTCAGCCATTTGATGCTATGCCAACCGTCGGAGTGCATCACCTCAGCTAGACCATTGGCATAAGATTTTAGCTCAGGAACCCTCCACAGGCGAGCCCAGAGCAAGAGGGGTCGAAGACGGGCCTGATCCCTTATAGCTTTGCAGCCAGTATCCATGAGCACTGGGATAGTCGGACTACTCGAAGGAATGGCAAGGAGATCTTTAATGAATTTGTTTTCGGCCTTGCTCAGTAAATCCACTTTGCCCAGGCCCCACAGTTCGGCTCCATAAAGTGACGCAGGGACCGCACGTGCTTTGTATATGTCTAGTAGAGGGGCAACACAGTGTTTTGTTGAGTTGTTGAACTCCTTAAGGAGGGCCCCCCCCACCCTTCTGTGGACCATTGTCATTTTATTGATGTGGGCGGTCCAGCTCATCGCGTCGTTAAGTCGAATTCCCAAGTAATCGAATTCTGCCACTCTTTCAAGGGGTATGGAGTTCAGAATGGGAGGGCGGCCAAGTTTGCGTGGTGGATGCATAACTAGGTACTTGGTTTTTTCCACGTTGATGACAAGTCCCTTAGTGGTGCAAAAGTCCTGAAAGCGGTTCAGTAGTGTCTGGAGACCTTGGGGGATTTTGGAGATGAGGAGGGTGTCGTCGGCGAACAGCAAGGTTGGAATTTATGCGCCTCCCAGAGTGGGGGCGTCTGCTGGTTCGCCGAGTAGGTGATCTACCACTCCATTGATATAGAGGGAGAATAAGGTGGGGGCCAGGACACAACCCTGCCTTACTCCCCTCTCGACCCTGATCTTATCGGTCTTTTCCCCGTTCAACCCCCATCTGACCTGGGCATAGGTGTTATTGTGCAGTTTGATGAGGAGGTTTAATAAATACGGGGGCATCCCCAGTCCGTGAAGCACCCTCCAAAGTTCCTCCCTAGGAACCAGGTCAAAGGCAGTCTTTAGGTCAATAAAGGCCAGATAAAGACTGCCTTTGCCCAGCTCCACCACCTTCCAGTGTAGTAGCAGGAGCCTAAAAACCTGTTCGATGGTTCCTGTGCCTGGACGGAACCCGGCTTGCATATCGGACAGGATGTGGTTATCGTCCACCCATTGTGAGATCCTCCCCAAAATGGCTTTCCCCGCCAGTTTCTGGCTCGAGTCTATTAGGCTTATGGGCCTGTAATTCCCGGGTAGATCCCGGCTGCCCTTTTTGTAGATGGGGACCACCTCCGCACCTCTCCAGGAATCTGGTACAGGGCCTCCCACAACGATTGCATTGAGAAGTGCGGAGATTAGTACCCCCCATTCTTCCGGATATGCTCGGAGGATATCGCCTGGTAGGCCATCCGGACCATCTGCTTTTAATGGTACCAAGGTTTTAATCTGCTTTGTGACATCCAAAACAGAAAAAAATTCCAGGTCTTGGACTGGGGTGAAGGGCGGGAGGTTAAAGGGGTCGTTTAGTCGGCCTTCGGCTGCAGAATAGAGTTTTTGGAAGTGGGAGAACCATGTCTGGGCATTGATAGTACAGGTCCTCAGGGTGTCTTCGGGACGGTTCCTATTGCCCACCAAGTCCCAAAAACCTTTGGCGTCTTTCCCACGACTGGCAGCCGAGGTCCTGCCAGTAGATATCCTCCCACTCCATCTTAGCGTATTTTTGGCAGAGCGCATAATGTCTCCTGGCCACCCTAGTCTTGGACAGTAGTTTGGACTTGACTGCTTCAATGAGAAGTGACTTCGCCTCCCTGCACTTCTGATTGTACCAGCCCTGTCTAGCTCGTGAGCTTGGATTCCTTCTGTTCGTATTGGCTGGAACTACAAAGAGGTCACTAATAGCCTGGGTTATGGTACAGAACCTTGGGGCCACCTCCAGCAACCCATCCTCTTGGGGGTCAAGATTAACTAGGGCTGAGGCAAGAAGCTGCCTAATGGCAGAAGTTTTCTCCTCTGAAAGTGCCAACTTCGCCCACTTTAGCCGCCGTCCACAGTTGGCGACTACTGACAGGTCCGGGGCAGGGTTACGAGAGGTTATACTCGCGGTGCTAGTTAGCCGCCTGTGAGACAAGGTGAGAGAGAGGAGGTTGTGATCACTCTCGACAGATGGTATAATCACCATGTCCTCCACCATGCTCCACAGGTGCATGTCAAGGAGAAAGTAATCGATCCGTGACGTATGCCCTGGCCTATTATAGGTGTGGGCCCCTGCTTTGTCGGACCTAGTCCTGCCATTGGCAGCCCTCAGACCAAACTCCATAGCTAATGAGTTGATCTGAAGGGCCACTTCTGTCCACTTTTTAATGGGACTGAGTTCAAGGGACGGAATCCCCCACCTGATGTCATGTTCCTCTTGATCAGTTAAAATTTCGAGGTCCAGGGGCTCAAAGGTACAATTGAAATCGCCCGCCAACAAGGTACAAGACCTGTGAAGTGACGAGCGAAGCTGGACTTCTAGACAGGCTATTACTGGGGATTCTCTACCCCCCTTTGTGCCTCGGGCGTAAATATTAAAAATATTTAGGATGACTCGGCCCTGGGGATTTTTCAACAATATGTTGAGGAGATCCGGGCATTTGGTATCCCGCTCCACCACCCTGCAGTTAAGTGCTGAAGCCACCCAAATTAAGAGGCCACCCGAAGGGCGGCCCCTACCAGTTGCACTAAGAACTGCTGGCAAAAAGTGGGTGGAATATCCTACCTTGTGCAGGGGCACCCCACTCCAGGTTTCCTGGAACAGGCATATGGAGTGTTGCTCCACTAGCGCGTTCCAGTCCGGCAGCGCTAGCTTCCTCTCGAGGCCCGCCACATTCCAGCTGAAAACCCTAATCGGGGGGTCCGTCACAGCCGTAATGCTACAGTCCTCGACAGGGTGCAGCGTGTCCACAACACCCACACCAGGGAGGCTAACCAGAAGGTCAGAAAGTGCCCCGATCTCCCCTTGCTCTTTTTCAAACTCGACAGTAGCCTGGCTTTGTGATGTAGTCGAGGGGCTACCGGTTTTGAGGAGGGGTGTAGGCTCGGCAGCAGGGCTCAAAGCCACAAGGGCCTCCCCGGGAGCGTCACAGAGTCAGCAACCCCAGGAGCCCCAATTCTGTGTGACTGGGGCTGGATATAACTGCTGTGAGAAGACTCCCGGGGAAGGATGACAGTGGACGATGTTTTCTACAAAAAATTGACCCCCAGGACTACTATTATAGGGGAGTTGACCAAGATGGATGGTAGGAGTGGTTGTGATAGTCCGTGGGTAGAAGAATGTTAAGTCGACTACATCGACACCCATTCCAGCCGTAGATCGCCCTTGGGAGCATATCAAATGGGCGACTCTTGCGTCTTGGAAATTAACCACCACACAATCCCCTTCAAGAGATTTTTTCCCGTGTCCGATCCAACCCACCCTGCGTACGCCAAGAATTATGCCATCCACTCCCGAAGGGAGGGGCCTGTTGATTTTCAGCCAATGGATGACCTTGTTCTTAAGCGCCTGATGATTTTCCTGCTGGGTATTCCTAATAGGGGGGACTTTAGTGAGGACGACAACAAACGGGTGGCACTCAGGGGGGAGGTTAACTGGGGGACACTTTCGTGTAGGTTTCTGCGAAAAAGCCGGTGGAGAAGGGTTATTGGGCGGAAGGGTGGTGGGTTTAGCCTTAACGGTTGTCGCTGCACCACCAGTTTTGGCGTGTAAAGCGGCCCCAGGTTGAGAAGTTGGACCCATCCCTCCCTTCTGATGTTTCCTTTGACCTAGGTTAGGCACAGGGGTTGTTACAACTGGGAGAGGAATGGCATGCACCTGGGCAGCATGCGTGGAGACATTCGGCCTTGACTGCCTCGAGCCATCCTGGAAGGCGGCCGAGGAAGCGTTCCCAAGAGCTGGTCGCTTGGGCGGCTGTGTCGACTGTTCTCCTGGAGGATGACTCACTAGAGCCTCTTTCCCAGTGTTCCTATCTGTCCTGTCCTCGCTGGACTTCGGCTGTAATTTGAACAAGGTTTTCAGGGAAAAGAAGTTGTCCCTGGTAACCTGTTCAAAACGGTCAAGCCTGTCCCCCAAACTTTTGACTTGGTCAATAAGTGGTACCAAAAGAGACCTGACCAGTTTCTCGATCGGCTCCAAAAAGAGACCCTCGTTGGCTAGGTCAGGTACTGCTGGAACCAACAGGGGAGGTAGCACTGTGTCAGCTACGATTGGAGGGGCATTAGAATTCCTAGGTGGTGCAGATCCTCCAGCACCTGGGAGTGTGGGGCCCCTCTGGGGCTGGTACCTGGCGTGCTTAATAAGCGTGGAGTGACAGCCCTTTCGAATGATGGTCGCCCTTTTCCCTTTCCTTTTCATAGGCCCCTGGATAGATCGAGTCTTGGGCGGAAGTTGTGGATCGGGTGTGGGAGCGTCAGAGCAGTAATGGGACTGAATGCCAGGAGAACCGGCTGTGGAAAGGTCGGGGCGGGACTCTACAACCACGGTACAAGGGCTGACGAGGTGAGAATCAATCAGCAAACTTTCTACCCCATCTGTTCCAACCTCTAGTGGTGCAATATGAGAATCCCCAGGTAAATCCCCAAGCAATGGTGCAGGGGAAATGGAGATTGATGAGGACATCACTGATGCCGAAGAAGGGCTTTTGGAAGGGGGGAAGTCAAAGGAGAGGCGCCGTTCTGATATGGCGATCTCATTGTCAATAACAGCCGCCACCCTAGTGAGGAATTTGTCCATAGAACCAAACATGGCACCCCCTGGGGCACTTTCACCGCCACCCCTCAAGGCCTTACCGGAACGGGTTGACATGCTGGATTCCGGGCCCACAGTGAAGCACCAAGAACTTGGACCCGTTGCAGAGGATGTAAGGGGGGTGGCCCAGCCCTGCCTCCTCCTGCCCCGGACGGCCACAGACGGCCCGCCCTCTGCCCGGGCTCAGCCCGGCGACGCCCGCGCGCGTCCGCGATGCGGAGAGAGCCTCCGCCTTTTGCAGCGCCTCCGGGCGCGTGATGACCGCAAACAGGTGGGCTGGCCTCGTGAAGCCTGCTGGGAGCTGCAGTTCCACCTCGCAGCATCAGGGACCCAGCAGCCTCAACGGCGGTAGCAGCGTCAACTGCGGTGGCCCCCGGCGTCAGGTAAGAGTTTTCTGAATGCCCCCGCTCTCCAGTGAGAGCCTCCGCCTTTTGCAGCGCCTCCGGGCGCGTGATGACCGCAAACAGGTGGGCTGGCCTCGTGAAGCCTGCTGGGAGCTGCAGTTCCACCTCGCAGCGTCAGGGACCCAGCAGCCTCAACGGCGGTAGCAGCGTCAACTGCGGTGGCCCCCGGCGTCAGGTAAGAGTTTTCTGAATGCCCCCGCTCTCCAGTGAGAGCCTCCGCCTTTTGCAGCGCCTCCGGGCGCGTGATGACCGCAAACAGGTGGGCTGGCCTCGTGAAGCCTGCTGGGAGCTGCAGTTCCACCTCGCAGCGTCAGGGACCCAGCAGCCTCAACGGCGGTAGCAGCGTCAACTGCGGTGGCCCCCGGCGTCAGGTAAGAGTTTTCTGAATATCCCTCTTTGTACCTCCTAGTGCAACACAATGCAGCAATTTTGGTTGCTGTGCTGTGTTGCACTATAAATTAGTACATCTCCTCATAAGACTGTGTACTTTTTCTAAACTTAATTAGGATGAATACATTTATGACAGATAAGTCCCCCATTCATCTCGGAACCTTAAGAAATCATCTATGGAGTATCCCAAGGATCCTTGATCAGCTGCACTCTATTCAACACATATATGGCACCTCTGGCCAGCAACGCAAAAACCCACAGACTCAACATTATATACTACGCCGATGTCACACAACTCATCCTCTTCCTCTCCAGAAACACCACCAAGACCAGCTTCTACAACTGCATGACAGAGGTTGCTAACTGGATGAAGGACAACTGCCTAAAGCTCAACATGGACAAGACGGAGGTACTGATTTTCGGAAACAAAAGCTCCCCATAGGATGCATTCTGGTGGTCCTCAGAACTCAGACCTACTCCTACCCCTAGTAACCATGCTAGAAATCTAGGCATCATTCTGGACAGCAAGCTAACCATGACAACTCAGGTCAACTTCGTCTCCTCCTCCTGCTTCTTCATCCTCCGACTGCTTCATAAGATATTCAAAGGGCTACCCAAAAGCTCAAGAAGCATCATCACCCAGGCCCTCATCTCCAGACAACTGGGCTATGGCAGTTCTCTCTACGCAGGGATTGCAGCGCTCCTCCTCCGATGACTATAGACCATACAGAATACCCAAGCCAGAGTCATCTGGGACCTTCCTAGACAAACCCACATCATCCCCTACCTCACGGAACTCCACTAGCTCCCTGTACAGAAAATATGCCAGTTCAAGCTCCTGACCCATGCATACAAGTATCTACACTACTGCAAACCTGCCTACTTTACTCACCGCCTGAACTTCCATCATCCCACCTGACACTTCTACTCTGCATCCCTTTCTCTAAGACCTTTCCCACCGCATCCAACTTAGCAGTTGTGGAGGCTGCTCCTTCTCAGACCTAGCATCGAAGACATGGAACAAGCTATCCTTTCATCTACAGACCTCCCATCTCGTCCAGAGTTTCGAAAGTCCTTGAAGACCTGGCATTTCGGCTAATCAACTGGATCCTGCCAGTGCCTGGATACCCTCGTGAGTGACAAGAAGCATTCTACAACTTTAGTGATTGATTGGTTGATCAATATTGGGTCCTCAGTACAAGTCACCAAAAAAATGATATAAAGAAACTAGAGATGGCAACCCCACACTGGGACACTGTGGACTTACATCTGACATCATGGGGGATGGTACTACACACATGCTTGTTGGCACCCACAAAAAAGAAGGTACATTTTCGCCCAGCAATAATGCACTGCATGTGAATCTGAAACAGATTCATGAAGCAAAAATAGCTCACCATTATAAACTCCTCTATAGGAAGAAAAGAAACTGTAAAAAGGATTGCTACAATTACGTGAAATTATGAGAAATTTCACGAAATACACTTGCTGGCTATTTCGATTGAAAATTAGTCATGAGGGCATGCTTCACTATCAAGTGTCAGATGAAATACTGTCAGAAGGCAGACAGACCAAAACATATTACCTGCAAGACATTTTGAACCATAGAGAGAGATTTAAATAATGGGTTGTGTGACTGCTCGACCCATAAATCTACTTGCACTTTTTTTTCCTGTACAAAAAATCTATCCCATTGTTTGCGAATATCATGAAAGGCTTAAAAACAAATCCAGTGTTTGGGAGTTGGATGTAAACCCAAAGCAGTGGGCATTGGAGGCCTCCACATTTGGGAGTTATGGGAGTGATATTGCCACCATTACCATTACAACCAACATTATTACCATCAATATTACAACCAACACAGTTTTTACTAACATGACCACCTCAATAGCAGCAACACTCTTACTACCACCATTATCACAACTTTACCACCACAATTATTAACACCATAATTACCACCACCATTACCACTGTCAGAAACCAGTTCAGAGGGCCCAGGGAGCAGCAGGGGTTATTGGGCCCAATCAAGGTGGTTGAGGCCTTTTACTCCTGATGTTCCTGGGACCCTCCTACTATGGGTCAAGCTCAAATGGGTCAAGCACTCTTTTCTGCACCTGACTTTCAGTTAAGTAACATAGAGCGAGCAGTCAAGACTTCCTCAGGAGGACGAGTAGATACAGATCAGTGAACACTCATAACTCAATGTGCATTCAGCGCACACAATAAATCAATGTCCAGTTAAATACTTATTTTGTATAAAAGAAGTATTTTCATTCTAATTCTATTCACGAAAAAGGTAAATTGCATTCAATAAACAATACCATAGTTGCCCCTTAACGTAGTCACCCTAGTAGTTGTCCGGCCAGTCCCCTGGCTAGCACACTCCCATGTAAAGGGTGTTCTGTTATTCCCCACTACTAGGCCCTGTTTATGGGGTTTCTCCTTCTTGAACTCAGTCAATAAGGTTTAGTCACTTAGGGGATTATTTACAAGTCCCTTGTGCCGCTGGTGCATCACTTTTAATGTGGGAAGAAAAGACATACCAGCAGTGCAAAGGACTTGTAAATAAGCCCCTGAGAGTTGAAGTAGGGTTACAAGAACCAAAGGTGGTTTATCTCTCCGGCCTGGTAGGCTCAGTTCCCAGCTAACCCACTCTGACAATATGAACCCTGGCAGCAGTGCAGAGTTAATCCTGGACCAGATTTGCAAAGTTGGACTGCACACGCTCACACGCGCTACTCCTGGCAGGCACCGGCTCTCTCTCCGGGGCTGCGCTTACCAGCTTCCAGACAATTGGAGTTGCTCCAGCTACAGCCAAACGTGGTAACTCTTGTTCTCTCTCTTTCAGGGATGGGGACAGTCTCCTGGCTCTGGCAGGGCTCAGATGGCATCTCCTCTGTGATTGAGGGCTTCCTCTGATTAAATGCCTCCCTCATCTTGGGTGTAGCAGCAATTTGGGTCACATGCAATGACGAGGACATCTGCGCTTCAAGTGGCCCATCCTGGCATAAGGGGTCACTCTAACGAACCCCACTGCCCAGTCATGCTAGCCTTAGGTTACCTCCTCCATGACCCCTCCTGGCATACATGGTTTTGGCAACTTCCCACACATGGATCATGACCTGATCGATGCGGCACAGCTTCTTGGAACACAGCGGCCCCTTCTGGCATACTGGGTCACCAACTTCCTCAACGCAGCTCACGGACAACAGCCAAATCAGTGCAACACTGTCCTTGGTGCACAATGGCTTTTCCTGGCATACGGGCTTGCCAAACTTCACAACACTGTATACGAGCAAAGGCCCGATCAGTGAGACACAGCTCCTTAAACCTTGATCAGGAGCCCCACTCATCTGGGTTCCCTTGTGAATCTTGCTTTCTCCAACACGCTCCTCTCCCTCATGGGCACACTTGTCTTGGTGAGCAGACAGCTACTGGTGCTCCAGGGCAGGTGATCTTGGTTTACCTGGGTGATGTCCCCCCACCTAGCAGGTGGACTAGCAGGCTTGGCCGGTAATCCTGGTTACAGGCTGAAGTATTGCAGAGCTTCACCTCCTTATTCAACCCTTCTGTCTGCTCAGCAGATGGCAACATATGGAGTCTCACACTCCCCTACCTATTAGTTCTTTTCCAGACACAAAATGTGATTTAGGGTCTGTACCTTACAAGTTTTATGTTGGGATTCTACTTTGTGATATGAACATCTCTCCCCTTCGTACTTCCTTTGGAAATATGTCTGTCACAGCAGGCAGGACTCCAAAGCTGATTAACCCCACAACATGATTCATAGGAGTGACCAGAGTTCACAAATAGGTGTCAGCCACAGTGATCTGTGCATCAAAGGTTAATCCTGGGCCCTCAGCCCAACCCTTTATGATTCCCTTATCAGTCCCATCTCCCTCTTCCTGAGATGTGACCAGGCCTTTTCCTTGTGATCTGTCACTGAATCAAAGAGCTCTTTGAAATGCACAGGGTGAGACTGGCACCCCCTTACCCAGTGATTGTACCACCCAGCTTATAGGAATGCAGCAATGTACAATTCTGTCTGGGCGAGATTCGTCTACTCCTCATGTTATTCACCAGGCAGGCCCATGGTCCTCCTGTTATGTACCAGTGCAGGCATTTCTGCCATCAGCATGCATTCACAGCACACACCACTGTCTAGTATTTTTGTGTCAATGTACCATGCTACCACCAGAATTTCCACATGCAGCACAAGTACTCAGTCTGCACACACTATTCAATACTACACTCTCTCTGTACTGCATCGAAGTATGTTACGTTAAGTACCCTCTGGCAATGCAGAAACATGTACCATGTGCACATTGTTCCATACTGCTGTAGTGTAGTTCCTATAATCCCAGTAGGCTCTGCACATTGGAATAATATATCCTTTAGATTGGACATAGGACTGAGGTTGACTAGGTCTCAATCGAATATACTAAACTTAATAGTGAGTGCCACCTAGCTCAGAGATCACTAGAAACATTCTCGAATTCACAAGAAGGGATTAGTTTCTGATATGACAACTTTGTTTCCCAAGAATAAGAGATATATCTCTAGAGTCGTGGAAACAATAGATAAGTATTTCACTCAGTCAATCGTGCATGCTTTGTTTCAACAGAGTTTTGCAGAGAAATAGAGAGATGGGCGTTTTCAATAAAAAGGTTTATTGAACAGTCTTCTTTCTCATGCAAGAGAAGTGAACTGCTACAATCGTTAAGCAGACTGCAAAGTATAATGCGTACAGCGAGAATAGTATTATAAAATAATAGTGTAAAAGCATTGTATGGTTTCTAAGCCATATAAAAATACATACATAAATAACATTGACTAAAATACACAACTGGTGCTTCTAAATACGCCTACCCCAATGTACCTAACCTAAGTCTAGTACGCGGGAAGAAGTAAGTATTGTGAAGCATAGGTTTAGTTGTATTTGCCAAGAATCTACCAAAGGTTTCTCTAGGTTCTAATCAGCTCCATACCTTGGTTTAGAATGAAGGAGGACTGGTATCTCTGTCACAGGGCTCGATTTCCCAACACCCCGCAAGGGGAGATTCAAAACACTGGAGCTGGATTCTCGGCAGGAGAAGGGCAGCCTCTTGATCAGTGCGTCAGCTGGAGGGTTGGCTTCCTTTGGCACTTGCTGTAGCGAGCTGCTTCGGGCAAGTAGATAGTCGAACTGCTCCGAACAACTGTAGTTTGCCATAGCAAGTGAAGGTACATTTATACCTTGAAGGTGTTTAGGAATGCCATAGATTGACATAAAGTCGGGCATAATAACATCAGGAAAGAACCACTAGGGAATAGTTGTTCTTTGCAAAGTACATGAGTTCTTGGACAAATCAATTTTCAAGCAAGGGGAAGTTCCCTAACTGCTTAAGCCGATTTTTCAAGAAATCATTGTGACGTTTGGTATGGGTGGAACTAGCCATGCCTGTATTTGGTCTGCCCATGCAGACCAAATACAGGCATGGCTTGTTCCACATGCCTAAATAGGGGATTGATTTCTATGCCTATATAAGGGCATAAATTGGGAATATTCACTCGGAGCCTAAAATGCCACCCAACACCCACTCCACTGTACGCATTTAAAGCATTGTTTCATTCAAAGCATACAGATGACATTTGAAAATGCTATCCGAATGAATCATGAAAATACATTCATGAAATGGCTCTTAAGTACAGAAGAAAAAGTCGAGACCATTCCATGGCAGATTATACAAACTGTTTGAATGTGGACAAGGTCAAATATTGACTCTTGGAAGTTTTTCAAAGAATTCTAGTTCTCTCTGAATAGTTCTACTATGAGCAGATTATTTTGTGCCAAAAAATGAAAAATACAAATTTGGAAAAACAAAAGTTTGCTCTTTGAAAAAATAGAGTTTCAAAGTTAGAAGCTTTGGGCCTCATTTATGAAAAGTGACGCATCGCGGAGTGAAAACAGCGATGCGTCACTTTTCACTGCACCCTCCTTGCGACACTTATGATGCGTCATATTTACAGTATGACGCATCATGGCGCAAGGAGTTACAGATACGTCAGTATTTCTGACGTGTCTGTATGGCGCAAAAGTGACGCATTGCTAGAGTGTGTCACAAAAGTGACGCAACTCCAGCAGTGTGCGTCAGTCTTACGCCTGCTGTGAGGCAGGCGTAAGAAATTGACGCATTTGTGTACTAGAAGTGGCGCAGTGAAATCTATAAGAAAGGGACTTCTATGACCCTTTCTTGCGTCAGAACGCCCACCCTGCATACATTATACCTGGCGTAGGTATAATGTAGCGCAGGGGTTTACAAATTGACGCATCTACCTAGATGCGTCACTATGTAAATATGGTGCAACAAGGCACAATTTTTACGCTGCTGCTGCGTCACAAAAAGTGACGCACCGGCGGCGTAAAAGTGACGCACGGCCTCATAAATGAGGCCCTTGGTTTTGAAAAATGAAGGTCGAATTCAGAGTCTCTCAGAACACTGTGTGCCAATTCAAAAGTCAGTGTTAGTGTTTGGAGAAAACATCAAATCTTCTAAGTCTGAGAAGAATTCGTCTACCATTGTAGGTGAAACTTGGATTACTTCGTTAAGAAGATTAATTGCACAAAGATGCGAAGCATCGCCGTCAGCTTTGGTCACGTTAGCAATGTTCGAGTTGGATGGTACCTGTTTGCCGCTTTCCTCTCGGACCTCACCGTCAGGATTTTGCGTCTGTGAGATCTCCATGAATGCCGTCATCAGAATTGGTAGCCGCTGGGGTCAACTCTGCGCATGGGCCTTTACGGGGTCCAGCAAAGCATCAACATCCGTTGGCATGACTGATAGGAGTGTGAGACAGATGTCTAACACGCATTCTTCTCCACATAGCAGGCATCGTAGAACAGGTGAGATGCAATCTTGCCAGATTGGTTTGAATGACATAAACCATGTGGTATTTAATTCTCTTAACCAAGGTAATCCCAAAATTTGGGCTATGCGCTCACGACACTTCATCGACAGAAGAGTGTTCTCCATGGTGAACACGGTATCGCTTGTGATTTGGCTTGCCTTATCGGAGCAAAAGGAGCAAAAATAGTTTCCCTGCTGCGAGTCCCAAAACGAGATGCAGTCCGCCAAACACAGAGTGCACGAGGTTTGGAAATATTCCTAGGACTGCTTCAAAAGATGCTAACAGTCCAGAAAAAAGCGTCTTAAATACATGTACAATACCACTCGTATCAGACATGTTTAAGATATGACTTAACATTTCTGAGAAATGTACAGGGCAGTTTGTAGTTAATAGGGTGTATATCTCTGCAGAAGTCCTTGCGATTTGCAGATCATAGGTTTCTTTGGCCGAGGTCAATGGCACAGTTTTTTGTAAAAGAATGGCTTTCATTCTGCTCAAAGTATCAATCCGTATAGAAGAGATGTTCAGTGAAGATCATAACGGCGACTCCCGGTCTGTCTTGGTTTTTGGAAACAATACTTGCATACAGCAAGTGACCCTGGCTGACATAGTTACGAGATAGTCTAAACCTGGCAACATGCCACAGCAGCTGTGATCATTCAACATAATGTAACTTCCATTAGAAAGTTGCCTAAAAATTGGATCAATCACTGCAGCTGGTGAGCCTTGCAGGTGGCAGGATAAGTTGTTCCAGGCCCCGTGTAAGTTTATACCCTGACATAGGAGAGAACCGCTTAGTGCGTTTCCACAATTATTGTCACTAAGAAACACTTCTTTCCCCCCACTCCAACATCTGTGTGTGTAAGGTAATTCCCAGGATGTCTTGATGGATTCTTTACTCAACATTTCATACAGGCCTGCTGGTATACGTTTTAAGCAATACTGAAAATGGAAAATTGTAACAGGCAGAGTGATTGTACCATGGATTATCCATTCAATGGCTGTTTTTTCAGCGACTGTAAATGGCAATCTTTCCAGTTTTTCATGCTCAGCACTGTATAGTCTGCTTCCCTTGTGCCAATTTGATTTGTTTATCTGTGAGATTAAATTCAGAAAACAGTGACGTTGTGTTGATTAAACGCCAAGGCACATAGCCTGAACGAAGATTTTGTAACGTCCAGCCTAATAGCATGAAACAACGTAATTGCGATTGACCATGTTACAACAAGACCAAGTCCTGTTCCATTATGTCTATGGCAGAGGATACTATGCTGGCCAAAGAATATATCCTGGATGACAGAGTCGTTAACCCATTGTCAACTACAGAGAGAGATTTCTCTGAATTAATATGATCAATTTCTCGTATTCGTTCTGCAGTCTCTGCTTGCGTAATCTTCCACACTTCTTTCCATAGAGCATAGATACCGACGTATATAAAACGTTTATGACGCAGTTTTTAGGTCCTTGTAAGAAGTCCCTCAGGTCAGCACCATATTTAGGTAAAGATAAGTGTTATTTTCCTTCCTTTAGTGTAAACTTATGAAGCCACTCAAGGCACATTTTCCCTACACTCTATGATGTTACTATCCCTGGATGCTGTCTTTGAACATATCTTGGATCTGGCCTAGTGAATGTGAACCCTTGTGTCTTTTTCATGAATCTATCTTGACAGGTGTTTGTGTCTGTGGGCCAGATTAACCATTTTTCCCAATCAGGATCTGTTCTGTTGTGAAGCAAAATAGTATGTATGTCGACCTCCCCATCTGAAGTGTTATTACTATCAGGTGTAGGTGTAGGTAAGCCAAGGACCTTCGCTGCATCCCCTCTTACTCCCTTTTCAAAAGTGAACTCAAAGCACTTCTCCACAACAAATATTGGGGTATATAACAATACTGTCACTGAGCTTGTCCACTCTTCTCTCCTCTCTTATCCCCCCTTCCATTCTGAATGCAACTTTATATCCCTTTTAACTGTTTTCGCCTTTTTGTAAGTTTACCTTCCTTTTATTCCCCCCTTTTAAATGACGTATTGCAATACTGTATCACGTTGCTAATTTTGCACCTATTGTTATCCTATATTTTGTTGTTCTACCTCTGTTGTAAAGCGCTCTGATACTCCAGGGTCCAGCAGCGCTATATAAAACCCTCGAAATAAATAAATAAATAAAATAAATAGGTATGGACGGTTTGTTTAAATAATTTATCTTGGCTAACCCAAGACAAGATGTCTGCTGAACAGTGTCATTTAAAGACATTATTTGCTCTGGGATGATGCAGGCTCTAAATAAAGCTTTTAATCGCTGCACTTGCCAGTCTTTTGTGCCCCAGACAGTTTTCGTCTCAATGGTGTCTTGCCAAAAGTCAAACCTTAATGTGGACAGCTGAGCATAAAAGGCCGCAGAATAAATTTGCTTTGTATTTGTCAACATACTTTTCATTCCTGTCTATTAACATTTTTAAAGTAAAATGATTCTGGATTTGAAACATTATACCCTGAAAAGTATGGAAATTTGCCCACATTTTTTATTGAGCTACCCTTTGATGGCGTAGGACAATGTTCCCATTGGTTATAAGTTAATACATTTTTAGGATTTGCAGATTTATGCAAGAAATGATGACTATAGTGATTATAACAGTACATTTGCTCATAATCTGATGAACCTTCTAAGTATTCATGATTTGTAAGTTTTGCAGACATTTCTAAGTCTGACATCATATTATTAACGGATCACTGACATAATATCGACGACACAAATATCGAGATACACAAATATCGAGTAAAAAATATCGATTGACAAAATATCGACTCCCTATCTTCAAACAGGTAAGTACCAAAATATCGACTCCAAAATATCGACTTACAAAAATATAGACTGTCAAAATATCGATTTTTTTAAATGTCTTAAAATTAAGTTAAAACTAATATAGTAATAAATATATTTAATATAAACTTAGAAATAATTAATAAAAAAATGTAATTTTAATAAATAATTTATATAATTAAAAAAATTATATCACCAAAAATTACACACACACATATATATATATATATATATATATATATATATATATATATATATATAAATATATATATATATAAACATATTATTAAATAAACATATATAACATTTTAGAAAATGTTTAAAATTTATTGTTACAACTATAGTGAGTTCAACATTAGCAAAAGTGTTGGATAGCGTAGAGGTCAAATTTACTACTCCCACTCCAGTGGGTGCAACAGTAGGGAAAGCGCTGGATAGCGTAGAGGTTAAAATTACTATTCCCACTCCAGGGATGTATGACGTTACAACGCATACTTTTACAACGCCTACCATTACAACAAAACTTTTACAACGCTAAAACTTTTACAACGCATACATTTACAACGCAAGATTTTACAACGCATATACCTTTACAACGCATTCCATTACAACGTAAGTATTGGTAAGTATATAATAATTTTTTGAATATAAATTAATAAAAAATATTATAATATAATTTAATATAATTTAATTTTATTAAATAAATTTAATTTAAATGTAATTTTACTTTATTTTTACAAAGTACCCCTGTACCCCAAAAACCCAAAACTGACCCTGAACCCTAAAAATACCCCTTTACCCATAAACTGAAAACTGACCCTGAACACTAAAAATACCCCTTTACCCGAAAACTGACCCTGAACCCTAAAAATACCCCTTTACCCCAAAAACTGAAAACTGACCCTGAACCCTAAAAATACCCCTTTACCCAAAAACTGAAAACTGACCCTGAACCCTAAAAATACCCCTTTACCCCAAAAACTGAAAACTGACCCTGAACCCTAAAAATACCCCTTTACCCAAAAACTGAAAACTGACCCTGAACCCTAAAAATACCCCTTTACCCCAAAAACTGAAAACTGACCCTGAACCCTAAAAATACCCCTTTACCCCAAAAACTGAAAACTGACCCTGAACCCTAAAAATACCCCTTTACCCAAAAACTGAAAACTGACCCTGAACCCTAAAAATACCCCTTTACCCCAAAAACTGAAAACTGACCCTGAACCCTAAAAATACCCCTTTACCCAAAAACTGAAAACTGACCCTGAACCCTAAAAATACCCCTTTACCCAAAAACTGAAAACTGACCCTGAACCCTAAAAATACCCCTTTACCTAAAAACTGAAAACTGACCCTGATCCCTAAAAATACCCCTTTACCCCAAAAACTGAAAACTGACCCTGAACCCTAAAAATACCCCTTTACCCCAAAAACTGAAAACTGACCCTGAACCCTAAAAATACCCCTTTACCCAAAAACTGAAAACTGACCCAGAACCCTAAAAATACCCCTTTACCCAAAAACTGAAAACTGACCCTGAACCCTAAAAATACCCCTTTACCCAAAATCCCAAACATATAACCTTTTAAAAATAATTATATACTTACTAATACTTACATTGTAATAGTATGCGTTGTAACGGTATCTGCGTTGTAAAAACATGCTTTGTAAATGTATGCGTTGTAAAAGTTTTTGCAATTTAAAAGTTTTGTTGTAATGGTAGTGCATAGTAAAAGTAGCGTTGTAAACGTTGCATACCCACTCCAGTGGGTGCAACAGTAGGGAAAGTGTTGGATAGCGTAGGGGTTAAAATTACTATTCCAACTTCAGAGAGTGCAATAGTAGGGAAAGTAAATACTTCACAAATATATATAAATAACATAAATAGTAATACCAATTACAAATAATTAAAATATTTAAAAAGTGTATACAAATATTAAATATTTATTTATAAATACAAAATAAAATTATTTAATTATAAAAATTGCCTACTCATACTAATTAATTACCTATTAACAATAAATTAATTTACAATTTAAAAATTAATAAATTATTTTCAATTACCAATTATATTTTAATTAATTACCAATTAATAATTAATTAACAATTAATTCTAAATAAATATCAATAAATAAATTAACATATTTAATAAATTATAATTAAATTACTTCCCACCCTATTCCCCTATAAACACACAACCCGCTACAGAAAATAAATTACTAAAATTAAAATATTTATCAATTAATCAATTATAATTAATTACCAATTATATTTTAATTAATTACCAATTAATAATTAATTAACAATTAATTCTAAATAAATATCAATAAATAAATTAACATATTTAATTAATTATAATTAAATTACTTCCCACCCTATTTCCCTATAAACCCACAACCCGCTACAGAAAATAAATTACTAAAATTAAAATATATATCAATTAATCAATTATAATTAATTACCTATTATATTTTAATTAATTACCAATTAATAATTAATTAACAATTAATTCTAAATAAATATCAATACATAAATTAACATATTTCATTAATTATAATTAAATTACTTCCCACCCTATTCCCCTATAAACCCACAACCCGCTACAGAAAATAAATTACTAAAATTAAAATATTTATCAATTAATCAATTATAATTAATTACCAATTATATTTTAATTAATTACCAATTAATAATTAATTAACAATTAATTCTAAATAGATATTAATAAATAAATTAACATATTTAATTAATTAGAATTAAATTACTTCCCACCCTATTCCCCTATAAACCCACAACCCGCTACAGACTTATATTACACAAAAAATAAAAATTATTATTAACTTACCTTAAATTCGATATTTTTGTTGTCTATATTATGTCTAGTCGATATTATGTCCATTCTATATTTTTGATTCGATATTATGTCCATTCTATTCGATATTAATTTTCTCTAGTCGATATTTTTGTTGTCTATATTATGTCTAGTCGATATTATGTCCATTCTATATTTTTTACTCGATATTCTGTCCAGTCGAAATAAAAGACTCGATATTATGACTGTACACCATTATTAACAGTCTCTAAGTCCCAATCATCAGAAAAGGTACTAGATGAAACAAAGTCACTCAAGGAAATCTTGAATTGGTGTGGTATTTTCAACAGCTCCGCCATACCAAGAATGTCATATTCAGTTCAGTCCTAAGTTATGCCACCAGGTATAGAAACGGGTGTGATGTTCACTGATGACAAGTCTCTTTGTTCACGATGAGATGATTTGTGTGGCTTGAGGAGTAAGTTGATGTTCTTACTTGTTGTGTCCTTTTTAACATATCTTCCATTTATCAGCATACCCAAAGTAAATACAAGAGTCAACCAAAGTAGAAGAAAAAGTGCACCCAACACAATCCAAAATTCAATCCATGGTGAAACCAGATAAGTCTTTTCCAGTTGATGAAAAAGTTCTGTCACTTGTTCTTTGAAAGTTCTTTTTACTGGCGTTGTTCGCTGGGATCCTTGGAAAACGTATCAACGTTAATGAAATAGCCAGAGGCAGTTCTGTCAATTGTAGGGATTGCATCAGGATTTGGTGAAATCGCTGGAACCACTTGATCACTTGTTACATTTGTATAGTCAGTTGCTATTTCATTGTGGACAGGCATTTCTTGACAAACTGTTATTTGGGTCTCAAGAGGTATAAGTTCCATGGCTTTGTTGCATAGTCCTTCTTTTCGCACTGCTGATTCTTCAAACGTGATGAGTCTCTTAGTTTGAACCTCTTGGATAGTAGCCAGATTTGGGCGTCTGCTACATTTTTGGAGTCCACTTGGCCTACTACGTATGATTGACCACATGATGTGGTTTGACCAGGTCAATGGACTCAAAGCTGTTCTCTTTTTTACCAGCAAGGGGCGGCAGTAATGCTGTTCTTGATCCGTGGATGGCTAGGACAGGTACTGGTTGTCTGTAAGAAGGCTCAAATTCCTTCTTGTCCGCGATCTGTTCTCTGACTAGATCCCCAGTCTTTGGAATCCAGAGAGGTCTTGCTGGGACGAATGGTTTCTCTTCAGTGGTGTTGGCCTCAGGAGTATGTTACTTTGTCTGGATCTTATTTCATTCAAGCCCTGCAAAACAGCCAAACGATCTTTGATATCAAAGGGTTTTTGTTCCACCACTGAAGTGTGACAATCGAGGTCCTGCACAATCATTCTAGTTCCAAAAAGGATTTCATATGGAGTGATACCCCCTAAAGAACTTTTTGGCAGATTGTTAAGACTACGTTGGACACTTATTAGATGTTTGACCCATCCGTCACCTGAGCCTAATACCCTAGCTGTTATAGATTGCTTTATATCCCCTTTTTTTCTCTCCACTACCAAATTTCCCTCAGGATGGAATGGACTAGAGTACCACAATGCAACGCCCATATTGGCCATGGCCTCCTTGTAAGCTCGAGAGCTAAACGCAGGACCCTGGTCAGAATGTAGCGTGCTGACTGCGTATGTGCAGATAAAGACTCGCAAATCTTTTATAACAGTTCGAGAGTCAGCCGAGCGCTGAGGCCACATCCAAAGGAATCTTGTCTTAATAATTGTGGGACTGCATTTGTCCATAAGGATGTCTGCATGTGGAAAGTCTAATGCTGTCTAACAACGGTGTCTGTACTGGGCTGGCTACACTGTAGTCAGGTATCTGGCGGCATTCTCTGCTGCGATCTCTGTTGCAGTCAAGGCAGTTATATGCGAATGTGTGAATGTGACCATTCATCACTGGCCACCAGTACGTCTCTTTTAATTCTAGTATAGATTTAGAGATCCCCTGATGTATCAGACCCTCTCCCAAACGTGCTTTGTGTATCAAAGCTACTCTACGTTTCCTGTTTGGAATCACTCTATCCCCACTCCAGGAATTCGAGCGAAAGGAACAGAGTTTGCTTCAATTATGTATGAGTATTCGAGTGGATAGTTTTTAGGTAACGCTGCACCGCTGCCTTTGCTTGTGGCATTGACAGCTAGCATTATTACGCCATCTATTTTCGTTTTTGAACGAGTGATTGCAGCTACGGAAGCCGTTTGCACTGCTGCCTTTAGCGGCTTTATCAGCCATCATTCCCTGCAACGTGAACGCCATCACGTTGATGACTCAGTGTACGTATCATGTGAGCCTTTTGTAGTTCTTCTCGTAGCTGAACTACTTGTTCCCAAAGCAACTTATGCTTGATTGGGCCACCTTTAGCATCTTTGAAACTGTTTTCAATCCAGTTCTGCAAGTATTCATTGTAAGATTGAACACAATAATATGAATCGCACACTATAAGTGTAGGGAATTCGTGATCACTATTTTCAAGCGCCATCTTGAATGCTTGTAGTTCACCTCGCTGAGCTGTATAATCTCCTAGAGATTGTGTTTTGGTGACCATTGATTGGAATTTGCCATCTCGCCAGCCACCTTTAAGGATTGTGCACGCAGCACTATAAGCTTGTTTACCCCCAATAGCGGGCTGTGCTGATCCGTCAGTATAAATGATACATTCATACTGTTCTAGAGGCAGAATTTCATTAGGCAGAGGACATTCTTGTACATATTGTTGAAATTCTTGTGTTTTCAAATAAGGGTTGAAAACTTATTCAACGTCTGTTGCAGCAAGAAAATTAACCCATTGTATTATTCTCGCATGTAAAGTTTTAGCATTTGGTATGTTCGCCTTCGTCACTGCCTCTAAGGCAGGTACAGGGGTAACGACCATAATGCGCTTACCCTGTGCGAGGGCTCTCTCTTTTGCTACTGCAGTTTGAACCGCTGTCAGAATTGTTTCTGTTGAAGTAAGTTTCATTTCTGCTTGTGTGTACAAGTGTGATTTGTAAGCTATTGGTACTTTTTCTCCTTCATTAAAGGTTAAGTACGCGAATCCGCATCTTCCTGGGATGATTCAGATCACTAAGTTGCGTACGTTTACGCGTGTTTGCAAATGTTTTGTTGCCAACATGTCAGTTTGGACTGAACGCAAAATTTGTGTGTCTTTTTGAGTCCAAATAACTGGTTTGAAATCTGGTTTGATTAATTTGTAGAGAGGCTTAACCCTTTCTGCGTCATTTAGAATGTAAGTTCTTCCCAAATTTAGGAAACCTAGAATCGACTGTAAGTTTTTCAGCGTTTTTGGAGGTTGGAGCAGCGCACATTACTCTAGAAAGTTTGCTGCCAGGCTTTTGCCTTCACTTGAAAGTTCATATCCTAGAAAAAGGACGTTTAAATGGGCAATTTGTGATTTCTTAAAATTGAATTTGTACCCTTCAGAGTCGAATCCAAGTATGATGGTGTTCACTCTGTTCAAGTGCCTATCCAAGTCATCGTCTGTTAGATAGATGTCATCGATATATGATAGTGCCTCATCATCATAGGTTTGTAGTAACTCTGTTACTCTGGCTGAAAATAACCCTGGACTATTCTTAAATCCCTGGGGGAGACAACAGAATTGACGCTATGTCCCCATGATTGAGAAAGCGGTAAAAAACCTACTTTCATGTGCAATGTTTTGACAGAAGAAACCGTTAGAAATATCTAATGTGGTTTTGTATTTTTTACGCATAATGTTATTCATTAGTGCTGCACCGTGTGCATTTTGTATTGCAAACGTTTTGCAACAGGAGTTTAAATGTCTGTAATCCAAAACTAGACGATAGGTATTGTCTGGTTTGGAGACAGGAAACAAAGGATTGTTCATGGACGAGGTACATGTTTCAATCACCCCTTGCTATTCAAGTTGATCTAATATCTCCCTGACCTGTTTTTTAGCTTCTTGCTTAACTGGGTACTGCTGCTGAGCAGTGGGTTGAGTTATTAACTGGATTTTATGTTGAGGAGAATACTCATCCCATACTACATGATTTTTATATAATGCAGGAGCCTGGGCTACTGCCCATTTCCTGGCATAGGTATATTTTTTATGAATTGGAACATGATTGGAGATAGCTGGCATAGTGGTGTTTTCGCCATGTGGGCACTCCCTGACAAATTCAGGTGGCCAGTCTTGTTCAGCTAAAAGAATCTCATAACCCTGAGAGAGCTTCTCCCAAAGAGTGCTCTTATTTTTCTAGTTATGTCCCCCTCCATCCGGAGTGTTACTTCATATAACTTATGTGGGACACTAACCCTGGTATCTGCAGTTTCAACTTGGATGTACTCATTCAAGTCCACTGTCTCCAGGTGATCCTTCAAGTTCTTGCGAGCTAAGGTGACTTCTGCTGCACTGTCCAACATCTTTTGAGCCCATCCCTGTTCTTGAGTTGTGTCCTCAAGAACCTCGGCATGTCTGATCTTTAGACCTGCTACCTTTTTTTTGGTGAATTGAGATTTCTTATTTTTTGGAACGTGTTGATCGTGTTTGGACTTCACGCGTTCTTCTTTTTGTTCTGATCGTCCTCTTCTTTCCAAATTCTGTGAGGAAGTCTGAAAGGTACAAGAGGAACGTGTATCAGTATCTTGATATCTATCAGGTTTTCTCAAATTATCCTTATTCCTGAGGTTATACCTTCTTTCAGAGGGTTTCTTTTGAGGAGACCTACCTCGGGATTGAGAACAATTCTCTTTAGAAGTTTGTTTAGTGTTCTCCTACTTCTTTTTGGGAGTAGTAGGAGTGTTTTTAATAAAGACCTTTTCAGGACTTTCAGTCAGGTGGGGTTTCACAGGTTTACCACCCAAACTGTCTCTTCCTAGTTCTTCATAGGATTTTTCAATAATTCTGGCCAGTTCATATGGTTGCTCAGTCAAATCAAATTCTCTTAACTTTGGGCGGATCAACACGGATGCTGCTTCACCTTTAATATTAGCTAATATTATTGTTGAGACCTGTTTGAAATCTTTCAGTAATTTTATACCTAAATTTAAAGCAGGCTCTGCCCCGTATTCATTTTGAAGCTGTTTCAGGACGTCTGGTATTACCACCATAGACGGAACACCATGTGTTTTTGTGTAGATTGCAGCAAAGACTGTACCCCAAGGGTCGCAGTCCTCCAGGTGTGGTGCGATCCCCATTGGTAAACAGATTGTTAGAATCCTGTGTTTTTCATGAGGGGTAGTATCAGGAAATACTGCCTCGATTTGAGTAATTTTTTGAGCTATCCAGAATTAAATGTGTTCCCGTTTTGCACGTAATTTACCAATGACTGATTGTATAGTCTGTGGTGTAATTGTATTTGTGTTCCCCTGGTAAGGGGTGTGTTGCAGAATCCTTATTGCTGTTTAGACAGTAAAGGTCCGTATGACATATTGAACCAATTGTCTGTGAATTTTAATGAGCTTTTTTATCTGAACTAATAGTTCCGCATCTGTCATATTTTCAATGGCAGGATGTGGTATATAGCTGGCTAATACCGGCCATGTTGCTCCTGGTCTACCTAGTGGACCGAGTCTGGTAATGTGATGTGTATGCTTTAGGGCGCCTTTAAACCAGAGCGCATGCTCTTGGTATGTTAGTGGAATTTCAACTTCCCTGAAAGGAATGTATTCCTCTCGAGCTTCATCTTCTTTGTAGAAGTGAAACACTTTTGTTCCTGGATTTGCTTCAGGGAAGACTGTCCATGAATAGAGTAACTCTGTCTGATGCTTTTTATGTGCCTCTATCACAAAAACTACCCTACCACCTCTAGATGATAGGCCATTTCTTATACGTTTCATAGTGATGGCTTTCCTTAAAGTTTCTGGAATGTTTATAGCATCATCGGCGGTCTCTTGGAAACCTGTGAAGTTTAAAGCTTGTACAGCGTTGCTGTCTGTAGCTCCACCGGCCTCGGTGTTGTCATCGAGTGACATTTTTGTTTAATGAAAGTTTGCAGAGCAAGTTTCAAGGAAACAAAGATAAGGTGCACAATATTTTGGAACACTGTATCCTTCAACGTTGAACAAACCAAAAACTAATACATAGGATTTTCGTCCTACTCAGCTATGGTGGATATTTTATCCTTTTACCCACTCCAGACGTCTATTGGAGCATTTTACGGGAAAAAGGGGTCTCTGAGAAAAACACAACTGAGTTACTTTTGTATCTATAGTTAAATTAGTGTCTTACCAAACGTTGGGCGCCATGTAGTGTACTTCCTATATTCCCAATAGGCTCTGCGCATTGGAATAATATATCCTATAGATAAGACGTAGGACTGAGGTCAACTAGGTCTCCATCGAATATACTAAACTTAATAGTGAGTGCCAGCTAGCTCAGAGGTCACTAGAAACGTTCTCGAATTCACAAGAAGGGATTAGTTTCTGACAACCATATAAACCTGACAACTTTGTTTCCCAAGAATAAGAAATATTTCTCTAGAGTCGCGGAAACAATAGATAAGTGTTTCACTCAGTCAATCGTGCATGCTTCGTTTCAACAGAGTTTTGCAGAGAAATAGAGAGACGGGCGTTTTCAATAAAAAGGTTTATTGAACAGTCTTCTTTCTCATGCAAGAGAAGTGAACTGCTACAATCGTTAATCAGACTGCAAAGCATAATGCGTTCAGCGAGAATAGTATTATAAAATAATACTGTAAAAGCATAGTATGGTTTCTAAGCCATATAAAAATACATACATATCATTGACTAAAATACTCAACTGACGGTTCTAAATACGCCTACCCCAATGTACCTAACCTAAGTCTAGTACGCGGTAAGCAGTAAGTATTGTGTAGCATAGGTTTAGTTGTTTTTGCCAAGAAACTACCAACGGTTTCTCTAGGTTCTAATGAGCTCCATACCTTGGTTTACAATGAAGGAGGTCTGGTATCTGTGTCTCAGGACTCGATTTGCCAACACCCCCCAAAGGGAGCTTGGAAACACTGGAGCTGGATTCTCGGCAGGAGAAGGGCAGCCTCTTGATCAGTGTGTCAGCTGGAGGGTCGGCTTCCTTCGGCACTAGCTGTAGCGAGGTGCGTCGGGCAAGTAGATAGTCAAACTGCTCCGAACCATTGTAGTTTGCCATAGCAAGTGAAGGTACCTTGAAGGTGTTTAGGAATGCCATAGATTGACGTAAAGTCAGGCATACTAACGTCAGGAGAACCCCTAGGGAATAGTTGTTCTTTGCAAAGTACATGAGTTCTTGTACAAATCAATATTCAAGCAAGGGGAAGTTCCCTAACTGCTTAATCTGATTTTCCAAGAAATCGTTGTGACGTTTGGTACGGGTGGAAGTAGCCATGCCTGTATTTGGTCTGCATGGGCTATGCCTAAATAAGGGATTGATTTCTATGCCTATATAAGGGCATGAATCGCGAAAATTCACTCGGAGCCTAAAACGCCAAACAACATTGCACCCTCTGTGTAGTTTATGTCTTGCATGCTCACATGCAGTCACCACATGTTTTCATTACGTATGCACTTCTACATCAGCCTGATATAGGCAAAGGGTTAGTTAAACACAGCAGCGGAACCTTTATGGTGAGTGAGCCTGTAGGCCTCACTCCAATGACTCAGGGTAAAAAGGTCCTGGTCACTACTAATCATCACACAATATGCAGCCACCACCACACTCATGCTGTTTAACTCCTGGTGAAGGCAGTAGCCTTCCACCACTAAAAGGGTGGTGCTTAGGGTACCAATACCAGTCCAACAAGACCTCATTCCATGAGACAGGTCGATGCCATGGCGCACACGCATTATCCATGTTCGCCTATGGTTGAAAAAATCAGCATAGGGGATCCAGGCATCGATACAGTTGGGAAGTCAGGGTAAAGGTACATGTCTTTACCATACAGAGGACTTTTCCATCCCAACAACCACCATGCATGATCATTACCACCATGATTCCTACCATCAAAACCATAACCATCACCATTACCACCACCATTTCTACATCCACTTTTAACACTGCTACCACCAACTAAATTACATCTTGACACCATTACCACCAACCACATTACAACCAACATTACTATTATCAAGACCAATGCTACATCTATTGTCACAATTACAACTTACCATACATTGATACAATCAACATCATATGATAACTCAAGAAACAAAATGTAAGAGACCCAAAAATGTCCATACAAAAAAGAAGAATCCTTGTCGTAAAAATTAAAATGTTCTGACATTCACAAGTTAAAGTGCTACCTTCAGTCTGATCTCAACCTGGCCATACTAAGTCAACCTACTAGGGCTGTTATTAGTAGTGTGGATGTATAAGATGTAGCTATGAAGAGGTGTGGCGCCGCGGCCAGGGCGACTGACGCTGAAATCTGGGGACCACGGTTCGATCCCCGGCTCCGGCGGCAGGTTAGCCCAGCACCATGTGACTCTGGGCAATAGCTCGCTTAATCTTCCCGACGGCCCCCAGTGCCTAGAGACCCTTACGGGTGATTGTGCGCTTTACAAATGTGGACTTTACTTTACTTATGTGGTGGAATGATATATATGATGGGAAGTTGGTAGGAATGTGGCCTTATGATAGTAGTTGTGTAGTGATTTGATGGTTGGTGTATGTTAAAAATAAATGGGATTTCTGGTTGGCTAGTGCATGCGTCTAAGCCAGGCAGAAATTACCACTCTAGTCAGGGCAAGGGAGTTACACGCTGAAGATAACCCCTGCTCACCCCCTTGGTAACTTGGCAGAGCAGTCAGGCTCATCCCAGAGACAATGTGTAAAGCGTTTACGCAACACACTCACACAGCAGCGACACACTAGGCACACCACAAAAGAAACTCCACACAAGGTTATTTAAAAATAGCCTTTGTATTATCCATAAACACATTAGAACCTAATCACAAATATGCACTGTGATACCAGGCACTTGTCATGACTTTACAGAGATTATATACATCATGTTGCCAATCGGGCAATTGTCATACGCATTACAGTTAGGGCGAACAGTAGCTACTGGTAGGATTGCTCATAGCACAAACCATTGGGCATAACCAAAATAATGGTTCTTAGCAGAGCACCTTACTCATAGCCATCATCAGAAGTGCACCTTAGTTAGTGCTTATCAGAAAGCACATATCATAAACACATCATGCCCATAACTGCAGTTACATAAGATCCTCAATGGCAATGTACCTTCGCAACAAAAGTAATACAGAAGTCGTCGTGCCCCCAGGCACGTATTACTCACAACTAGTGGTGCTCCCAGAGCATACCATGTTCTTCCTGACTCCCGCTGCTGAGTAGGCTGACACAGATTCACTACCCGTGAAGCAGCCTTAGTGTCTTACTGGAAGGTAGTAATTCTAGCCCGGGGGGGCTCCGCTGAGGTCTCACACCTGTTGCCGAGTTCGGTTTGGGAACCCTCACAGGATCGCACAACTAGCACACATCAGACGGCAGCTTCCCACGAACCTGTGGCGCAGCTGCCGCAACCAGGCTGTGTCAGCCCAACAAAAGTGCGGCCAGCCACAGGAATCCAGCAGGAGGCCCCGATCGGGCTCTCCATCAATGGCATCAGCCCTGTTGTGGAACATCCGCTGATGACTGCAGCTCCTCTGACCCTACCAAGCCTCGTTCCTGGCCTGGAACTGAGGCACGTCGTCCAGCGGTCCTCTTCAAGCACGGTCCTCATACCACCCTGGTTGACCTCAGTTCTCTGCAGGACAGGAGCAGGACCCAGAGCGAAATCTTCGTCGGTCCCACATCGGGTTGGGAGCTTCCTCTCACTGTCGGGCCCTGCCCACGACCAGGCTCAGCATCTCCCTGACTTCCGGCAGCTTCTCCTGACAGCGCAAACACACTCTGCACCCACCGCATTGTTGAGGGTTGAGCACACTTCTCTGGCACCTAGAAACCAAATTGAGAGCACCCTCCACTCTCTCCTGGGGTGCAGACACAGGGCGAAGAAGCATCGAAAAGGTGGAGTGCTCTTGGGGAAAAATAAAGCGCTCAGCTTGTCTTCACCAAGGAGACACGAACAAGCGACCAGGCAGCACTCACCAGCGCTTGGTGTAAAACATATAAAGCGCTTGCCCAGTGCTAAGTTCTCCTGGCCGCAGGGCAGGTCACCATGTCTTAAGAGATCACTCGGGGCAGAGAGCAGGGCACAGGCAGGCCAGCACACAGGGTCCCTTAACAGAGTGGTAGTCCCTTCAGCTGCCTAACAGTAGGTAGTCCAGATGGCGGTTCCAACTGGCATGCATCAGTCCTCTGGTCCCACGCTGTGTCTTCTTCCCAAGTTCCAGTTTGTTCACCAGACATGGGGTCACAGCCCCAGTCATTATAGTACTAAAAGTTTTTATTCTTTCCCCTGGCACAGGGCTCGGCGCCCGGTCCAAACCAGTTCTGGGTACCTTTCCAAGTGCACAACCACCCCCATTGTTAGTTTAAATCCTGGCCCCAGAAACACCACAAGGGCGGAGCCATCATTGTGGTAGGCAGGCTCAGCCCTATTCAGGTGCAGGTGCCACTCCTCCCACCACTCCAAATGCAGACCAGGCCTATTCAGCCTAGTGCTGACTCATCCAGACTCTCTGGAGCCACTGTACCTCCCCAGCCCTTGTCACTTCCATAGCCAGACAGTCAAATCACAACAGGCAGGCACAAAGACACATAGCACACAGAAATGCCTACTTATAAAAGTGGCATTTCTAAAATAGTGATAATAAATCCACAAACATCAAAATGCAGCATTTATTACCACTATTCTAAACATACCAAACTTTATAACGCTACCCCTCTCATGTCAGGAATTACCACTGAAGCACATATCAGGGAATGCTCAATGCATCCCTATGAGAGTGCAGCCTCACATCAGTGAGAAACCAAATAGGCTGTTTGTCACTACCAGGACATGCCATACAGTTAAGGCACATGTCCTACCTTTTACCTAACCCGCAACTGCCCATCGGGCCAGCTAGGGCCTACCTTAGGGGTGACTGATATGTAGTAAAAGGGGAATCACAGACGTGGCAACCACTTTATGTGCCATGTCACAGCGGCAGTAACTGCGAGCGCAGGCCCAGCAGAGACCTAAGACAGGTTTGGAAGGCTACTCTGGTGGGTGGTGGAAGCAGCGTTACAAGCCCACCAGTAGCATTTAATGTACTGGCCCTGAGTATATCGGATACCACTGCACACTGTAAATTAAAAATGCCAAACAGGTGTAGACCAATCACTTTTACTATAGAGAGCACATATATTTTAGCACTGAGCAGCAGCGATAAAGTGCCCAGAGCCCTAAAACCACCAACAATCGTTCAGCAAAAATTCAGGAGGATGCAAAAAGGGCCAAGTCCAAAAGTTCATCTCTGCTTATGCAGTGGTATAGGAAGGTGGGTGTGTAGCGGTATGATTGTGTCGTTGCATGTGATGTTGTTTTCTTGGATTTATAATGGTGAGTGTCTTAGTACATGAGAATGTTTTAGTGGTTGTTTCATGGTAGCTCTAAGGTGTGTTTATGGTTGTATGTTGATGGGTGTATGTGTCTTATCGGTTCAGTGATAGACTATCGATGCTAAACAGGTAAGTACAAAAATATTGAATCAAAAATATGGAAGTTAAAAATATAGACATAACAAATAGAGATTAAAAAACTATAAATAAAATAATATATGTTAAATATACAAAATATTAATATAATCTTTAGCAACATTACATTTAATATATATTCTAGCTAAATACAAATATAAACTTAATTTTAAAAAATAGAAACACACAAGTATAATTTATACATATACATACATTTACTTTAAAATAATGTATTAACTATTTAAATTATATAAAAATAAAACATACATATATCAATCATTTAAAATAAAAAAAATAACTATTCTATAATTCATTAAAACATTTAACAATAAAAAAAATTAAAACTTACATTTTGCAATACAATAAATACAACAGTAGGGAAAATGTTGGATAGCGGAATCATTAAATTTACTATTCCAACTTCAGTGAGTGCAACAGTAGGGAAAGTATTGTATAGCGGAGGGGTAAAAATTACTATTCCCACTACAAAAAGTGCAATAGTAGGGAAAGTGCTGGATAATGGAGGGGTAAAAATTACTATTCCCACTCCAGTGAGTGCAAAAGTAGGAAAATTGTTGGATAGCTGAGGGGTTAAAAATACTATTCCAACTCCAATGAGTGCAGCAGTAGGGAAAATGCTGGATAGCAGAGGGGTAAACATTGCTATTCCCACTCCAGTGGATGCAACAGTAGGGAAAGCGTTGGATAGCAGAGAAACAAAAATTACTAATAACATTTAAACAATAGAAACATTTAAATAATCTTAAAAATAAAGAAACAATATTTTTAAAATATCCGATTAAACATTAGATATATAAATTACATATATCAAAAATGTACAAATATTATCTAAAATAAATTAATAAATACATTTACACAACAGTTATTTAAAAGAAGCAAATATTGACAAAAAAATATTTAAAACATAAATGTAATTCTTTTATTTCCTACCCTAAAACACCACACCAATATAAAAAAGTGTACTTTTGTATTTACATTTATTTCCATAATTAACATATTTAATAATGAATTTAACAAATATTATTAATAAAAAACTAATAAACAGTAATGTAATACACCATCTTTAAAACTATAATATGCACAACACACCTAAAATGAATTACTCAATTACCATAATGAATTCCTAATTGATTATTTTAAATTAATTAACAACTAAATATTAATTCATCAATGAAAAATAAATTACTTCCCACCATTTTCACCTATAGACACCACAAAACACAACTAAAATTAATTACACAATTAACATAATTAATTGCCAATTATTGAACAATTCATTATTAAATAATTAACAATGCATTAATGTACACATGTAATACTATAACATCCCAATACAACAAATTTTAATCAATAAAAATTATTCAATACAGTTAATAAAATTAAATGACTTCCCACCCTATTCCCCTATAAACCCACAACCCACTACGGTACTAAAAAGGCTAAATTCTAATACAAAATAAAATAATAACTATTAAAAATAATAAATACATTTTATATAATTAAATTACTTCCCACCCTATTCCCCTATAAACCCACAACCCGGTATGGAACTAAAAACGCATAATTGAAATAAAAAAAATTAATAACTACTAAAATTTTAACACATATAATAAAAATACAAACAATTCTCAAACAAAAAATACAAACATCACACACATATAAAATACATACTATACGTAAGATTAATAAAAAATCAATATTTTTAACATCTATATTTTTGCAAATGATATTAAACACTGCAATTTTCTCTATTCTTACCTAAAATCGATATTCTTGACCACAAGAACTTGTCTCTCGAAATTCTTGACCCATGATATTTTTTCCACGATATTTGTGCAATTTGATATTTTTGACTCAATATTTTGTCCCTGCACCTGTCCTATCAAAATACTACAAAGACTGAAGCAAGGTGAACATTGTTACTTAATTATAAGCCTTAAAAACACTTTTTCTTAAAAAAAAGGACCACGTTAGTGATTTTATAAGTGATGTCTCTAGTCCTCTGCGGTAAGACCCGACCACAGTGTGTACCAATGAGGTGGATTTTCCTTCCTCTCCGGTGACCAGCACTTGTACCAGTGTTTTAATTGTTTTCATTCTATTACATCTGTTGTATTTCACAGCAGAGTGATTTTGATTTCAGTCCTGATGAATGCCCCCTACACCTTGTTATAGGGTATTTTTAGGGCAGAAACATGTTGACCGATATACAGCAATGGATGATCTTTTTCCTGCTTAACTCTATAGTTAGGTCTCGCAGACCTAGCGCTGGAGCGTGCATGCTCTCTTCGCTCTGCGAGGCTTATTGTCAACAGTACAGGGCTTTGAAAAGCTCACCACATGCTTGTGCGTGTGGTTTTGTTTTCGAGACAGGCTATTGGCTTTTGCGTGCGTCTTTCTAAGAAAGGTGTTGGCATATCCACAAGAGTGACTTTTATCATTTATTGATTCACTAAAAACAATATACACTGTCTGACTCTTGTTATCCAACTGTGCTTTGGTTATTTTTTTGAAAAAATAGGAATTGATTTGTATATTGATGAAATGATTTTTCTAAATGTTTGGTATATGTATAATTGGATGTATTGTTGATTTATGTATTTTGTGAAAATTGTTTACTTTGTAAAGTCTTGTCATGAATGTGCATCTTTTTTCGGTCTTAAAAAACAAGTTTCTTTAAAAAAAAGTAAAAAATAAGAGTGAAAGGTATAAATAAAAGTACCTGACCAGGTCCAATGAGTGTGCATTTGGTCTCACTTTGAAATAATTATATTAGTAAAATATGAGGAGTTGAGGCACCTTCTAGTTTTCGCTCAGTATAACGGTCCAGCCCACCCTCAGTCCCACTAAGGACCTAACTCCTTTGTTTGCCACCATTTCTAAGAAAGACAGCATGCAATTGGGCAAAGGCGGGCGCATGTCCCGCCTTTGCTCCGCCCACAGCCTATTGCTTGCTGTTACCCACACAGGCCACATCTGTTTTCAATTATCGAGATTATCGTGCACTGATGCGTGCGCCATGATTAAAAACAGATTGCTCTGTGGCACGTGTTTTCTTTCTTTATCCCCTCCCAAAGAAAAATGGTGACATTACTAGGATATTTTCCAGCTGCTGTCTCAGTGTTTGAAACAAGGCAGTTCTGGTTCGCCTTTGTATTTCTTAATATATAAAACTGAGATGGTGCCGCTTATAAACTGTGTGTGATCTCTCATTTAAGGGCAGAACGTGAAACCGTCTCACTATTTACATGATTTCTCCATCTGATCCCTGACTCTGAAACCCAAAACGACCAACTTGCTACAAGTTCACAACATGCATCGGCTGTTACAGCTGCAGGTGATACATTTAGTTTAGTGCGGGTGGGGCTGCATTCTGCAGAGCGGGGCTGAGAGATAAGGAGACCCCTTTGAAGACATAATATGGTTTGCGTTTGGGAGCCGGACTGCGTTCAGGAGCACTGCACGGCCGGCGGCACAGTGGGTACCGGCCCGGCTCTGCACTAACCCTGGGCTTAGTTCGCGTTGTAGCTCCAAGCGTAGTTACACAAAGTGCACTTCGCACTACGGGAGCTACGCATAGCTACGCGAACTGCGTAGTGCACTCTGCAAAATGCTGTTCGCATTGATTGCACAGTGCCAGATGCTTGTCTGCACTGTGCAATCAGTGCAAACCGCATCATGCACAGTGCAAGCAGTCGTTTTCTGCCACTCGAGTACATTTCTACTCGAGCGGCAGCTTTCTCAATGCGGGCTGGTAATTTCTCAACGCAAGCGGTCACGAGCATACGCGACCACTAGCAATGAGAAACCTGACCTCCCCGCGTTGAGAATCTCGCCGGTAGGTTTATTTTCCACGCTCGCGATCAGCAACTTGATGTTGCTGATCGCGAACGAGGAAAAAGTCTCGACGGGATGTCATTTTGCTTGCTCGCGGTCGCCAACTTGCCGTTGAGGACTGCAAGCTTCCGAAAAATTACTGCTGCACTACGCTACACGTGTTTGCACTGTGCTACGTGCAATTCACGCAGTGCGAAGTAGCGCAAACTTTGCAAACTACGCGAGCGTAGCGTAGTTCTTCGCCCAGGGTTACTCTGCACCACACACTCCCTGCAGGGCCGGAGGCACTGAGAGATGGGGGGCAGCTCTAACATCACACAGTGCCTGCACGCGCCAGTGGGAGTTGGCACACCGACACATGCTTCCTACCTGCATAATTTTGCTGGCCCATTTCTGTTACCACGGATGTATGACAATACAACGTGGGCCATTTCAACGCGGTCTGTTAGATCGCAGTTTTCACAATGCAAGTCGTTACATCGACTTGCGCTGGAGGGGCGCTGGACTTAGGAATAGTGTAATTACTATTCCAACTCCAGTCTACATACAGTAGGGAAGGTGTTAAAATCAGTAATTTACACTATTCCTTAGTCTACAGCGCCCTCCAGTGCAAGTCGATGTAACAACTTGCGTAGTGAAAACCACGATGTAGTAGTACCACGTTGAAATGGATTCGTGGTAAACGATGTCTCCCGTTACCACACACTGCCTGGACAGGCCACACCAGGGAAAGCTGGTCTGACTCTGTCCCCCCACATTCGATACCTGTGCGGAGAGGGCTCCCCACATTATACTTTTACCTACTGAGCCTGTATAAAGACACCACCCACCCGACAGAGCCACGCACACTAGCAATGACGGACACGTTTCCCTTTGTGCAGTGTCCGGGCCACACAGCAGCCACCCTACTTCACCTGCTCCCTGGCCACCCAAAAGTGCCAGCGCTGCCAACAAGATCGAGGGCTGTGCCCCTCGGTGCCCGGTCCACTGCCAGTCCATGTCAGATGAAGCTCGCGTTTGCTTGCAGCGCACCAATATTACATGCCTTGTTATCTTTGGCTCGCCTCAGCTGCCACATTCGTTTGGTGGTTTTCACGTTGGCATGCCCTTGTATTATTTTTGGCAGAACTTCGGATAATGATCTTGCAGCCCCTTCAGTCATATTTTGACATCTAGGTGATGTTTTTAATATTTTTGCTTCCTCTTTAGCAACATTTGGGTAGGTCCCCATGTAATGCTCTATACGGACTATACAATGCTGTCGTTAGTAAAACGTTTGATTTCCCGCTATGTACTATTTTGCTTTTTCCAGTGTCACTTTTTGTCATTGCCCTACGTAATATGCTACCATATATGAAATTTTTCCTGTGTAATAACTTGACACTTCGTGTAATTTTTTGGTTGTTGTATAATATACGGCCATCTCGTACACTTTTACATTAACTAATGTATTGCATTGGATCCTGGATACAAAGTGATGTGGAGTACCCGGGGGTTCGGCAAAGGGCCAGCGGGGTCGTGACATTTTTGTTGGCAAAGTACTCTTTTTTTCTTTAGAAAATAGCTGCCCTTTCTGGGGAATTGAAAATAAGCCATGAAGCTAAAGTCCAGATAAAGGTTAAATGGCTTCAACTGTAGTAATAGTGTTAAGGTCCACTGGTTGCCTCTCCTTTTTATGAAAAATTTATTTAATATGTTGTCAATGTGCAGCGAGTTCTTTCCCTGAGCCACTTTTTACGCATCCAGGGGTAGCCTGCGTGACAAGGGCACATGTGACCCACTGACTTCTCTCAGGAGCATTAAAACATCACACATTTAGACACACAGCAGGCACTGGGGTTGCCTCTTAGGGGATATAGGGGTCCGTGTCTACTCCGAAGATGTGCAAGCGTTGCCGTTTCCCACTGGAAATGCAAAATCGGTTTATAAATATATTGTCCTTTAATATGTTTTTCTTTTAACTAAAATGGTAGAAAACGTGACTAAAACCTAAGTAGATCACAAGGGGTGCCTTGCACCAGTGACGCACTCTGCTGCACTAAACGGGGCATTTCAAATGCAGGTGGCTACTGCAATAGCATGCCACTGTCTGCCGACAGAAGCCTACTCCAGTAAAAAAGCTGCTCTATGCAGGTTGGTGTCTACTGCACTAACCACACGCTGTGTGCATTCAGGTGTCTGCTGCACTACCACTGTGCGCATGCAGGTGCCTTCTGCACTAGCGTGTCACTGTGTGCATACAGGTGCCTGCTTCACTACCAATGTGCGCATGCAGGTGCCTGCTGCACTAGCATGTCACTGTGAGCATACAGGTGCCTGCTTCACTACCACTGTGCGCATGCAGGTGCCTGCTGCACTAGTGTGTCACTGTGTGCATACAGGTGCCTGCTGCACATCTACTATGTGCATGCAGGTGTCTGCTGCACTACCACTGTGTGCACGCAGGTGTCTGCTGCACTGACCACACGCCGCGTGCCTGCCGCACTAGTATGCCCCTGCGTGTGCAGTTTCAATAACAGACCACTGTGTGCAGGCATGTGTCTTTTCCATTAGCATGTCACTTTGTGTAGCCACATCAGCATGTTACAGGACACCTTTCGTACCCCATCTTCGCACACTTGTGCAGGCAGTTGCTTGCTGCCCCGACCTTCCACTGAACAGGCAGGTGTCTACATCGCTAGCCAGCCTCTGTACGCAGGCAAGCGCCTCTGACCCCACCATTTGCCAAGTGCAAGCAGCTATCTAACGTGTACAGCTCATGTGAAACCAGCAGGCGTCTCCACTCGGTTCTGCAGTGGGTAAACAGGTGCCAACTCCCCTCTGGATCAGTGTTAGGAAAGCGGTGTCTGCCTCCCTCACGCACACCCCTTGGGGCGCTAATCCTGCACACACTCTCCGAGACCCGCTACAGCCATGGGAGGCAGCCCGTCCTCTCAGCCGTGCCTCGTAGCACCACTGACTGCCCCAGTGCCGCTCCTAAGTGCACTTACCTATGTACTCACAATGTGCGCACTTTATGCAAACATAAGCCCGCTCTCACGGCGCCCTCTCCTTGTGCTGTCACGTGCCTGCTGCTCCCTTAAATGTCAGGCCCTATGCATTTGCTGCCCGGTGCCTGCATCCCTGCGCCCCACACCTGTGCCAGCAGGAGCCCTCGCCCGCCCTGTCCCGGCAGCCTTCCACCACCCCGGCAGATGACTGGAGCACCCATGCCCTGTCCACCGTGCCCCCCACCCCATGCGCAGTCCAGCATATTTTCCTTAACGGTGAGTGGGCACCTGTTCCCCTAGATGTACTTCCGTGTGACCCCTCGGTGTGCAGGCAGGTGAGTGTTGCACTGCTGCTCCGCTCGTGTGGAGTAGAGAACCCGCCCCCCAGTGTGCAGTTAGGTGTGTCCACTGCTAGTGCCCCTGCGTGAGCAGTCAGGTACCTGCACTGCCAGTGCCCATTCATGTGTGCCTGACTCTCCAGGGTTCCGTCCATGAGCAGTCAGGTGTTTCCCCCTTCTTCCTAAAGCCTCATTCAAGTCCAGTCCAGTGTCTGGTCTTCGCGGTTTTACTCCTGTGGAGGCAGATACCCCTGCCCCCCTCCTCCATGTGCAAGCGGGTGCCTGCAGAGTGCATTCATCCGATCTCCCATCGCTGCTATCCATTCTTTATTCCTTCCCATCGCCGTCTTCCCAGCACCTTCCTCTGTTCCTCTCTTCCTTCGTCTTTCACTTCCTCCTTCTTCCCACCTGTACATCCCTTTACCTCCCCTTCCCTAACTCTCCAATCCACTCCCTCCCAATGCCCTTCTTTTCCCTACCCTACCCTACCCTCTCCTCTCCTCTTTCCTCCTCCTCTCTTCTCTTCTCTCCTCTCTTCTCTTCTCTCATCCCCTCTCTTCTTCTCCTTCCTCTCTTGTAATTCTCTTCCCTCCCCTCCTCTGCCCTCCCCTATCCTACCCTTCCCTTCCAAGCCCTTCCCATCCTTCCCCTAACCTCCCACCCCCCCTTCCCTACTCTTCCCTTCCCATCATAGATGCAGCTCTCAAGCCTTGACACAGCATCTCCCCATGAGCACAAAGCGCCTCTTTATTCATACATACACATTACAACGCACCCTACCTGAAGACCTACTTTCACCACCTCATTTTAGAGGAACTGCTTTCAAGAATGCACAGCCTCTGTCATGTAGTGTTATGGACTCCGTCAGTGATATGCCATATGTGTGATCTTACAGCAGTCAGTCACCCACAAGAAGATGCAGCCTCAAGGAGCCTGTATTGGCATCTTGATGAAAGCAGGCTTTATTATGCGGCACCCTTGTGTGATGTAGACTTGCAGATGTCCTCCTCGTGTAACCAATGTTTCTGAGATACAACAACTTTTCCACATCTCAAATTTAAAAGAAAAAAAACCTCATTAACGTTCTTACCATACAATTACACCTTCTTGTAAGCAGTGGCGTAACAAAACTTGAGGGGGCCCCCCCTGCAAAGCACATGGAGGGGGCCCCTGCCCTGGCAGCCTGGCCCGCCACCTACCACTTTGCCTCACCACCCAAATCTGCTATATTTTGTTCTGAAACCTCCAACATTTAATGAAATGCATCTAAATTGTCTTGACTCAAAGTTCTAATGAGAAAGTGGGAAAGAAACTCTCTTAACATATATGTTACGCCATTTGTAACAATACTGTCAAGAGCAGATTATTTAACTGAGGCAGCAATCAGAACAATGCCAAGTAGTGGTCCTATTGTCTCAGGAACTGCAGCAATCAGAGCAATGCCAAGGAGCGGTCCTACTGCCTCAGGAGCGGCAGCAATCAGAACAATGCCAAGGAGCGGTCCTTCTGCCTCAGGAACTGCAGCAATTAGAACAATGCCAAGGATCGGTCCTACTGTCTCAGGAACGGCAGCAATCAGAACAATGCCTATTGTCTCAGGAAATGCCTATGGCTGAAGAACTAAGAATAACTATGAAGGATCTGAATTCGAATTGACATTGACGGACAATAGTCAGTCAGTCAGAATATCTTTATTCGACTTATTTAAAAGCCATACAAAGAGGGGAAAAAATTAAAAACATTTCATACAAGGTTTTTCTTCCTTTTTCTTAAAAAACGGTAAATACAGACAAACAATTAAAAATATTACAGACAGTTAAGAAAGTATTACATTAAAAAATTAGTATAAATGGTAAAACATTTGCTTTAAGGCGAATCTAGGCAGGCAGCTTTCACCCTTGAGGCGGCTACCAGAAAATTAGCTATACAAAAAGTGATGTGGGGATTAGGCAGTAATTGTAAAAAGAGCAGGGCCGGTCTCACTTGAGTGAAGCCAGCCTCTTTAAGAATGGGCAACAAGTATTTTTTTCTTGGCTCTAAATACAACCCACAAAACATGACAAAATGCATAGTATCTTGTACAGAAAACTGGTCGCAGCTACAGGGCAGGGCTAGTTGCGGCTTCTGCCAACTTTTAAAAGAGCCTAAATAAAAATGTAACAAATTAAATCTAAACTTAGTTAAAAGGAACCTATGGAAAGGAATTGTAACGAAACCAAGGTAAGGTGCTAGTGAAAATGAGTTAACAAGTAAGCAATGTTCCCTTACTGACGGTTTCGCCAGTTCACATTCTTCACGGCATGCTTCCTTCCTTCCCATAAAGGACTCCTTTACAAAATCGATGTCATGTACCTTGATGTTCTCGGGGGAGGAGAAAAGCTCCGGACGTCCCAGATCTAAGAATGAATGCCTTAGCCAAATAGGCCAACCAAGGGATCTTATTAGATTTGTCCAGAGACAGGACATCAGACATGATTTTATGATTTAATGGAAGTTCTTCGTTCATCCACATTTTCAACCAAAAGATCAGAGGGGCCATGCTCAGCGTGTCAGACAAGAAATGTAGGCCCACTTCTTTATGGATGGAGTAGGTTGGGGTCGACTGTGGTACAGAAAGCAGGGTTCTAATGAATCTATTATCTGCTCTCTGGATTGGTTCCAAGTTTACATGCCCCCACAACGTGGAACCATATAACGCAATGGCCACAGATTTACTCTTATAGATGTTTAACAGAGCTTCCATAGGCCTAGCCCCTAGCCTACCAGCAAAGCCCAGGAGTGCTGATGATGATCTAATGACAGCCAGCCTCTTTGCTCTTACCTGCGGGCCCCAGGTCCCTTTCTGATCAAACAGTACGCCTAAATAGGGAAATGTAGATACCCTGGAAACAGTGTCCCCCCTACATGTAAATGTTTTATTTCTCTTCTTACTACACTCACGCCCCACCACCATTGTATGTGACTTGGTTACGTTTACCTTAAGATCCAATCGCTCCATAAACGAACCAAAGGCATTCAAAAGGTGCTGAAGGCCAACACCCGTGCGAGCGATCAGTACGGCGTCATCCGCATATAGGAGCGCCGGGATTTTAACGGCTCCTGCATGCGGGACGTCGGCTTCCTGCTCCCCTAGGTGTGCGCCCAGGCCGTTGATATAAATGGTAAAGAGCAAGGGGGCTAATATACAGCCTTGCCGTACCCCCTTTAAAGATTTAAAAAGGGGGGTTCATCTACCCTCATTTGTTACACGTACGGCTGCAAAGAGCTCTTGGTGCAGAGTGGCCATGAACGTGACCAAGGCCTCATCAATGCCCATCTCCAACAGGATGGCCCACAACTTTGACCTATTGACCAAATCAAAAGCCGAGGAGAGATCCATGAATGCGAGAAACACGAACCCCTCCTTGGCCACGGTATATTTAGAGATGAGCAAGTACAAGTTAGCGCACTGTTCAATAGTCCCTTTTCTTTCTCTAAAACCATATTGCATCTCGGACAACCCGCCACAGCTCTCAACATTTTCCCTCAATCTAGATAAAAGGACTCTACCTAAGATTTTTACAGATGAATCCAAGAGGGATATAGGCCTATAACAGGCAGGATCATCCCGCTGGCCTTTTTTAAAAATAGGGACGATGGTGGAAGTGTCCCATGAGGCAGGTGATGGGTTGCCATTGACTGCATTGAACACATTTGCCAAAACCTCTGCCCACAGTTTTGGTGAATACATAAAAAAGTCAGCAGGGACTCCATCGGGACCGGGTGCCTTATGCTTTGTAGTAGCCAAAATAGCTTTTTCCACTTCTTGATAGTTAAAAAGGATAGGACGGAATACCAACAGAATACCTTTGATTGCTTCGTCATTATTCCCGTATACATTTTTAAAATGAGACAACCATTTTTCGTCGGGGATAACACAGTCCATGGATTCATTATTATCATCTGAGAAGAAGGGCTGTTTAATAATCTCCCAAAATTTCCTACTATCCTTCAGGACTGCCACTGAGAGGAGATTTTCCCACGCTTCACGTTTAATGGTGTCCTTTCGTTTCTTTATGGCTAGCTTATAAATTTTCCTTAATCTGGTGATCTCATCTTTTACCCTAGGAGTATTTTTTAGGGCTGCCAGCAGTGATCTGTGAGCTTTAGAACATGCTGAGTCAAACCAGCGCTTATTTCCTGGGATTCCTTTTTTTGGCTTAACTAAAAGATCCTGTGACACCTGGCCACATATTGCCTCGAATGCCTCTACAATTTCTTGGCCCTGCGCACAAGGATTTTTGCAAATCTCGACCTGGTCCTTGATCTTAAGGAAATTTTCTGCATAAAATTTTTCCGGGACCACCTTTGCCCATTTCACTCGCCTGCCTTGGTCAGAAATCCTCAGGGGGTGAACGGGCCTTACTATCATTGGGGATAATCCCATATGGACTCCCCAAGTCACTTCGAGTGCTACCGGGTTATGATCGCTAAAATGTGTTTGTACCGTACGATAGTCCATAACCCGGTTTAAAATACCTTGGGAAACAAAGATATAATCTATTATTGTGCCTTGGTGGACACCAGTAAAAGTTGGCAGTCTAGGGCCACCATCTGGTTCGTGCAAGTCGAAGTTAGCAAGAAATTCTTCTAACTCCTCTCCCTCGGTAGTATGTTCAAAGTGGGGGTCCCTCTAGTCCTTCGTCCCCGTCATCGCTACTTCTCCTACAGGCTAGGTTACATGGGTGAATGTTAAAATCGCCTAATAAAATAACTCTAAGTCATACTTGGTATTCTGGCTGGCTAATTTTAAAATGCTATCTAAATTAGTGATGTTACATCCTCTATGGTCACTGTTCCCTGAATTGTAAAAGTTTATATATATGGTCCTGCTAGTGTTGTTGATCACTCTTTCTACCATTAAGATGTTATGGGAATCGGTGCTAATCTGCCTACAACTTCCCTTCAGGTCTAAGGAGAACAAAATTAAAAGGCCTCCCTTAGCTCTCCCCATACGACTGGGAACAGCTGCTTTGGTAAAGCTGGTAAACCCATCCCACCAAAGGTTGGCGGATTTGTCCCAGGTTTCCTGGAGAGCAATAATATGGTGGCCTAAAACAAAACTTGACCATGCCTTGTCCTGTCGTTTCGCGTTTAGCCCCGCTATGTTCCAGCTTATCATCTTCCACATGGGTCGTGGGGTATTTGAACGCATCGGGGGCTGTTCATTTCCCGTCCAGGCTATAAACCCATTTCCCTGTCCTCTATGATCATATCCCGGGGTGCTTGGTCCCCACCTGTTTATAGTGGGCCCATTTAACCTGGGTGTTCTGGCAATTGGCTCAATCGGGTAGTTACATTGCCCTGTCCCAAGACTAATCATAGGATGGAAACGGTCATTGTTATATCTGGGTCTAGTGTCCCCTCCCCAGTTAGTGACTTTTGTATTCCTTCTAGGTCTAGGGATGTTGGAGAAGGTCGCAATCTGGTTCTCACTATAAAAGAATTTCAGGGTAAGGGGGATTATGGTACCACTTCTTCGTTGGGGGGGAAAGATGTTGGACAGGATGTTTGGGAGTACCTCTGCGTTAGCAAAGTTTAATATTATGCAGTCCCCCTTAAACTTCTTTGGCTTATTCCCAATCCATGGTACCCTCCTTGTCATTACGATCTCCCCTGCTACTTGGTCAGACCCCTGATATGCCATATGCATATTATTAGTGAGCCAGTGTAAAGCTTTATCTTTTAGTCCTTGAATAGATTCTATTTTACCATGTGATAGAGCAGGGACATTGGCCAATACAAGTACTACTGATGAGGCTTCCAAAATGAATTGTGATGAGTCATCCCCTAAATGCAGTGGTGCTGGCACAACAGATGGTAAAATGGGGGACTCTCTTACTGCTTCCTGGCTAGGCGCAGGTGGTGGTGGCTGCCCTAGCGGGATAGACTGTATTTGGCCTTCCGTAGGACCCATGTCCGCACCAGTGTCCTCCTCAGCTATGGCCACCGGTTTTGTGACATGAGTAACTAGATTCTCCAATTCATCAGCCAACTTACTTTGCGACCCACCCATCTTTTTCACCTCAGTAGTTAATTTGTCTATTTTCCCAATCAATGGCTTAATGATAGTCCTGATTTTCATATCTATCATGTCTGAGATCCTATTGAATAGGTCGTCGTCAATGATGTGTCTTGACTCAACGTCAACATCACACTCCACATTTTTCCCTTTGCGCCTAGGTGGTGTGATCGGCTTTTTTCTTCCTAGCTGTTTCCCCCCACGTTTTGGCTGAGATTTTCTACAAGTTCTCACGGCCCGTACTACGGGCGACGGGGGTGAGGGAACTTCAACTACAATATTTTGCTGTTGATCCGAGTCAGACACTGCATTTGCTGACAAGTCGACTAGCAGATCTGAATTTTCATCATCATTGCCAGTGTCTTGAGAATTAAGGTCCGGTATATATGTAGTGGGATCTAGTGATGGTGTGTCAGACATTGGTGCATTAGAGGAAGGACTCGCTGGGAGCAAAATTGGTGATTGGCTCAGACCTAGGGATTGCCTTCTTTCATTATTAATCTTATTAACCACTTGTACTAAGTAAGAATCTAAGGTGTTAAGTGGCTCTGTGACTACTGGTGCCAATTTTTTAGGCATGTTTACAGCAGGGTTAAGATGCTATCAGGAGTATAAAAGGCACTCACAGAATTGACTACGGAAGCAATACACAGTACTAACAAGACGGGGGAGAAATACTACCATGCAACGATAGGCAGATTCCTACTCCAATCAGATCATGGACCAGATGCAAACAGTAGCTAGGGTCCAAGAATGTTCATTGACGATGTACAGCAATGATCCACAATATTTTCCTACAACGGGTACAGTACCTTAGGAGCTCGATGATGGGGATATCAGGGGGATAGCCTTGCCTGGCCTTTTCGTGCCTCTGAGGGCCACAGAGGGCCCGCCCTTTGCCCGGGCTTCGCCCCGGGCGCTCCCGCGCAGCGGTAGACAATGTCAAAGTTATAGAGAGGGTGACGCGCTGGGGCGGGGCTTGCAGGGAGAGCGGGCCAGGTGTGCACTATTGGCCAGGCAGGGACTCCTGATAGTTGGAGTCCCTGCAGTCGCTTGCAGCCCTGCAGCTCTTCCCCTTCGCTCCACACCAGCTCCAAAACCAGAGTCCTATGGAGCCCAGCAGTCCTCGCACACGAAGCGGGACCCGCGCAGCGGGTCCTGCGAGGGGTAGAATCCAAACAGCAGCAAGCTCACAGGGCGAGAGTCCAGGTTACAGAGCCCACGCAGGATAAAGGGCGATCCTAAAGCACAAAGCGTGACGGACAATAACTTGAAACTTTGAAAGACAAACCCAAACCTGCAATTCTATAGACTCGACTGACAATATACATGAGAATTACACAAGATATAACGCAAATTCCAAGAGAAATGGACTAGTAAATTATCAAAATGCCACACCCTTGCGTCTGTCTAGGTCTGTGCAGGATAATAACGTGAACTGAGGAAGCAATTTCAATTTCTACCATCATGTCTTTATTAGTAAGCAGGACAAAACAGGCAGGCAATTGAGGCTGAGGATAAAATCTGTTTGGATGCTTCAGAGCATTGATGCAGATGTTGGTCTGTTTGAATTCAGAATTTCTGTAGTATAAACAATGCAAATACAGGATTTAAGGCACACGATTTATAGACAAGTGCAAGGAACACCATAAATAACACCGCATGTAGAATAAAAAAAACATATCAGAAAGTACCTAATGACAGAATCTATACAAACTGTAGCTGGTAAAGCAAAAGAAAAGTTTGAATACTTCCAAAGTGCATAATAAAGCAATCACCAGTCCAGCAATTTACAAAAATCAAGCATGTTTTGTAAAACAATCCAACTTTCTTGCATCAAGGGGAAAATACTGTCAAAGTACATGATAAGTCCAGCAGTATGCAAATATGAAGCCAGCTTAGTCAAACAATTCTCTGTTTGTTGTGTGCATAAAGGCAGATATATTTTAAAGCAACTGGTAAACAATAACAACTACAGCACCATACAATAATCAAACTGGTTTAGACTAACAATTCCCTTTTTGAAGGCTCAAGTATTTCATAGTGACTGGCAAAACAGTAACAAGTACAGCAGAAAGCAGCATACAAAAATCAAACCACTTTAGTCAACAAATGCCCTTTTGGTTTGTGCACGAAGGTGCAAATATTTCGAAGTGACTGGTAAATCAATACCAAGTACAGCAAGCAGCAGCATACCTAAATCAAACCTATTTAGTAAAACTAATTCCCCTTTTGTTTGTGCATAAAGGCATAAACATTTCAAAGTGCCTGGTAAAGCAATACAATTTAGCAGCACAAGCATCAAACCCGTCCAGTCAAACAATGCCCCTTTTATTTGTGCATAAAGGTGCCGGAGACCATTTTGCCCCATGCCTTAAAACGTCCCTGGATGGCATGTGCCTTTAACGTTTGCAACAATCTCCCTTCCAGTAATGGCAGCTTAAGAGGCAGTAATTATGACCTGGGAGAAGTAAAGGAGGCCCTGGCAAGAGGTGATCCCAAGGATATGGCTCGACAAACATGATATGTTGCAGAGCATTTAGAATCAGGCCTGGGCCCTGGCATGGACCAGGAGCTGAGAATTTATACTGCTAGGTAAAGGAAGTGTTAGGGAATATAGTAGCCCATCACGAAATGATGAGCATGTAAATGGTAGTAACAGGGTGGCCAGAGACAGTCCTGCAGGCAAAGGGGCACCAAAACCTACGCACCTAAATAATTTGAAAAGATGTCTTTCAGCAAAGGCATGTACATTTTAGTTAGAAGCATCCAAATCTGCTTAAGCGGAAAATTATTTCAAACAACTAGTAGCTAATTGTAAGCTTGCTTTTAAACTATATGCACACATCTATTTTACAGTACACTGCATTCCCACATAACAGCTCTCCGTCTGAGCAAGTCTACATTGAAGTGTTTTAGGATGTTCAGAGTAAAGCTGGAGATGATTACATTGTTAGTTGTTAAAGGGAAAAGAAAGATTCAGATCACCTTCCTTTCTCTTTTGCCGATAAATGCAATAGAATTTTAGAAGGGATTAAAGTATACTATATTAAGTTGTTGGTTATGCAGGGTGATGGACACATCCTTTTTTCCACAGAGGTTATTGTGGAGATGAATCCCTGATCTTCAAAAATGGAGATGAATATTACACATTCGGTGAACAATTAACAGCAATACTGGGAGGAGTAAGAGACTTATGTGCCCTCACATTATAAACACTGTTGTCTACAAAAAATATACATTTTCGAACAACTCATTATTTTCAACATGGTTGACAATTCTGTATTAGCATAGCAGTGTGCTTTAAAAAATCAAAGTCCATATTTATGGTTCAAATTGCGGGAAGTACTATATAATGTCCAGAGATAGACATATCTACACTATGGAGATCAAATGGGTGTGGCACTGAGGTTGGCACACCTGTGCCCATTCACCAATTGGCTTTGCCCCTTGCTTCCCCTGTGGCCATAACAGACCTAAGCCTCAGATAACAAATCAGGTAAGCAAGAACGGAAGTCCTGAGTTGGCTGGGGGATTGAAACCAGGTGCGCAACTAGACTCGAACTTCAGGGGGGCTACCACTCCCAGCAAGGGCAAGCGCTAGCACTGGTCGCACATAGTGCAAGTCTTTTTTGGTGCCCCCTCCCCCATTTCCTTCTTCTCCACGAATCTCCTCACTACCACTCACCAACAATGCAACTCATCTCACTATAGCACCTTTCTGAAAAACATTTAATTTATTATAGCACTATTCACACTCAGCTCTGTGATCTGCATGGTATACATTCTTTGTAGCAGGCACATTAACCCCCTGCACTTTGTGGGTGGAAGTAGTGCCCATGTGAGTGCACCATGAGTGATGCTACAGTGTGAGAGTAGGGTAAGAGGCGTGACTACAGGGTGAGTGAGGTGACCATATGAATTTGGGTGCGGATGTAAGTGCAGAGAGGGACAAAAGAATGCATGGTTAGTGATTGACTTGTTTGAGTGAGATTGCAGATTGTGCAGTGAGGGGGACAGGTGAGTGAAGGGTGAGTAGTGTGCTTGTGTCACTACAGGGTGAACACCGCAAGTGCATTGTGAGTGCAGAGTCATCACTGTGAGTCCAGGGTGAGCTAGTGAATGGTGAGTTCATGGTGATCAGTGTGAGTGCATTTCGATCGCTGTGAGTGTAGGGTGAGCATAAAAGTGAAGGGCAAGAACGAGGTGTGAGTTGTCTGAATGCAGGATGCATTCTCAGACACTTGAAGTAACTCTGCATGTTATTGACGGCAAAGGGTTTCAGATATAAGTTAAACTATTGCTATTATGGTGTTAATAGGGATCGAGGGTTTAGGAAATAAATAATGTGCTGATCCTGCAACAAACCTCCAGTCTTATGATTAGGGTTGCTAGCTCATTATTCTGATGTCCCAGACTGACTTATCTGTGCATACTTCGAAAAGCAAATATAAATAGAAAGCACTTTTAATTGTGTTCTACGGCTGCATGAATGATCCATGACTGATAATTAAAGGGAACAAAGACAGAAAAGTCACATTACAAATGAACGCATAGTTATTATTTATAACCAGGACACAAGTCCTAAAAAAAGAAGTGGGGGGGACTAACCTAGTTAATCAGTATGCAAGTGACATCATGGCTTGTGACATCACAGTGCGTGACATCACAGTGTGTGACATCACAGCACGTGACAGCATAGAACGTGGCATCATAAGAAGTGACATCAGATCATAAGCCCTCACATATATGTTTAATGTGTCTATCAGGAGTACATTAAAGCCCATTTCCAGTATACAGGTAATCCCTCCAGATTTAGGCAGAAAATGTGCACTTTTGTAAGCTACACATAAAACTGTGTTGCCTTTTATCAGCGTAAACTTATTCTACCCATAGTGCTTTACAAGAAAATATAGTGATATTTAAATTATTACAACATCTCCTCGGGGTAGTAAGCACTATGTAAATGCTATTTATTTTATGTACTGGGAAAGATCAGTATATCTGAAATTCTTACAGCGCATGCATATCTCCTAAAAAAAGTCTGAACTAAGTGAAAAGCTGCCTCTTTTAAGTATGTGTGAAGTGCTAACAAGGTGTGAGCCTTTGTTTCCCCCCTGCAGAATTTGCCTCACGGTGTGAGGCTCCTGACTGCTGCCAACCAGGAGACTCCAAAAAAAGGAGGTCTGATGATCCCTCAGATTGGACCTTTGTTATGAGCCCAGCCGGTGTCTGAACTAAAAGCACCCTCCCCTCCTGCACGTTACTGCGAAAGCAGACAACAAAGTGCAGGCGCTGCTGAATGTGTCCTGGTGTTTGCAAATTACACTGGGACCCTATTTAGTGTCAACACAAGGTCTTTCCAGGCTCTTTAACCAACACATTGCTGGCATTTTTCTTTTGGCAATCCCACTTTATATTCATTTTCATGAAATGCATTCTCACCCTACAGCAGTAAATGTAAATTTCAAATATAAGGAATAGGCAGAGTGGGGGCCCAGGGGGTACTGGAACCAGAAAAAAAGTAAGGGGGCCATTAGGATGACGGGCGGACTTTGTCTGCCCGTCATCCTACCGGTGATCTGGACTGCCCGCCATAAGGGTGGGGGTCCCGTGGCCAGCATTGGGATGCGCCCGCTACAGTTGCGGGCGCATCCAGCATTCCAACCATTGTGGCGGGCGCCACAATGACAGGAAGGTATGCTGTGCACTTCCATGCACAGCATGACAGGCACCTGCTATGCTGTGCATGGAACTACTGGGGGGTACGATAGGTACCCCCCATGTTCACCCCCCAACTTCGGAGTCCTTGGGGGCCCGCAACGGGCCCCCACAAGCAATTCCCGCCTGCCTTTCCGTGGTGGCATTGCCGCCATGGAAAGCATCTGCAACAGCCCATCCTAATATGGCTGACGGTGTCTGATAGACACCACCACCAAATAAACCCTTTTCCGCCCCGGCTGCAAGGCGACCAGGGCAGAAAAGCGGCGGACGGTGTTTCTGTCCGCCGCGGTCCCCCACCATAATAATATGGCGGGGGGGAAATGGGTGGCGGGCGGGCAAGGATGTCGGGCGGATCGCCAGCGCCCACATGGCGGTGGCCATCCGCCCGACATCCTAATGGGCCCCTAAGCTTCTGTAACTAGTTTACAAAGGTATGTAAATATGCAAATGTTTCTGGCCTCGAGGCAGTTGCCTTCAACTCCCTTGCTGCTGGGCCACGGAGCTCAGGTCACCTGCACCCACCTAGCGCACCATTTAATGTATGAGGCCGAACTGCTTTGAGGCAACTCAACTGGTTCAACCAATGCCAAGAGAAGTGAAGTGCTGTCTGTGTGGCCAACAGGCAGCACTGAAGGGCCCTGGAAGCTGCTGTGGGGCCTAAATTACCGTTACCAGTCTCGGCGCAGACACTGAGACATGTGCGTGCCGCGCACCATTTAATTTATTAAAGAGGCCGCCGCAAGGTATCTACGGTGAGTGTAACATAAGGGCTGGCTGCGCTGCCGCCGAGGGGGGACCTCTGTGAATACCAAAAGTCATAAATGACTTCAGTAAATACCAAAACTCGTAAAGATAGACTTTTGTCTCACATTACCTTTGTGAATCAGCCCCATTATCTATAGGCCGTCACAAGTTTATGATCCTTTGAAAATAAGACAGACAATACCTGTAAGAAAATCACTTTGCTCCATCTACTGCTAACTAATAATATTGGTTATTGTTTTTGTGAATGTCCATATTGCCTTGGGTGTATGAACAAACTACATTAGGAGAATACTGAGAATAGAAACGTTTTTACAGTTATTGATGGACTGTGTGTAGCACAGCACTTACTGACAATATAAATACAACTTTTCAGATTTGCCCATTATGTATTTATAACAGAAGATTATTTTTGCATTTAAAGTGTTTATTTCAATATATTTGGCAGACTGTGATCAAGATTTCAAAAGAGCTCCACGCTGGCAGGATACCTCTATGGGTGATACTACTGAGTGCTTTTGCTGGACTTCTTATTCTCATGCTGCTGATACTGGCTCTGTGGAAGGTACGTTTATGTAATGTGAAGTGTTAGAAACAGATAACAACAAAACTCATTTGGGATTCACAGTAATTTTCCGGGCTTTTAATTTGTGTGTAATAGCTAAAAGTAAGTTTAATGTGGTTCTACTGGAAAAAAGGTAATGTTTTGCTTGCTTTCCAAAAACAGATACGATGCCACTTTAGATGTTATAATTTGTAAATGAGCTAGCGATTAAAATATAGCATACTGATAAACTGAGTGTGCATTAGCTTGCCTTTTGCCCTGCTTATATTTTCTATTGAGTGACAATGTGTCAGTACATGATAGTTGTCAACTAAATAGAATACTGCACTAGCATTTAACTTTCGGAATAAGAAAACAAATAGGTTGCAACAATAACACCTTTTTTCTGCAAGGTAATTTGAATAGATAGTACTTAGAACATTGTCTTAACAACTAATACTATAGTTCATTTAAACTCCTTGTAGCAAAACAATCTAAAAAAATATGTCCTCTGAAAGCATCTACTGATTATAGGCTTCATAATCTTGTTTCACTTCATTTCAAAGTTCTGCATGCCATCACCAATAAATTAAATAAAACGTTTGGGAAATAGGGCCCGGCATACAAGGACATGCACAATTCTTTTAAAATAAGTTTTATATATGCCAAAGGCTGTGGCTTCTAAATTTAAAGAGAAGACTGAGCCTGATTACCAAAGCTTTCTACTTTGGGTAAATGTGTATTACTAGCATGAGTTGTAAATGTGAGTAACAGAAAATGTAATACAAGATTGGATGAACAGGGTGAGAATATTGTGTTCTATTCCTTCACGCTACATTAAAACATTAAGAAGTCTGAGAAAAGCACCTTCTTGTTGATTAAGCACAATATAATGTTTCATTTAGGAATACATTCTAAAATGTCTCAAACCTATTAATATTTTGTGTAGTGTAACAGTGACACTGTGATCCACATTTAGCTTTACTTTGTTCTAACAAGTTTGTCTTTGGAAAAAAAGTATATACTTGCTTGAACAACCCATTCCATATAGGCTTCCAATACCACATACATCCCTCAGTGCAGCTAGAGCTAGATACAAGTGATGGTAATGCTTCTGAAATGAAAATGAATACAATCTTATTAGATCACATCTAAAATGCTCATTCAGTTAAAGGGTTTTTCTTCCACAGTTCCCATTCAGATGCATCGATGAATGCACAATGTTCACTCAAATTTATTTCTAGTACACGAGGGTCATGAGATTTATATATTTATATATATTACCTACTGGCGGTCGCCAGTAGGTATATATAGTTAGGATTGATTTCCATAGGGAAATCGCAACATTCTATTGGGAATAACTTTGGCGCCGGTTGAGGAATCTGCCTGAATTTTTCAGCAACTATGCCTCGCGGCGCTCCGGTCCTTCTCTGACAGTTTGGGGGGGATTCGTCAAGCGGGGGCCGAGATAAAAGGGGGGTCCCAAAACGTGTTTTCCCCATGTTAATTTCCATAGGGCGGTCTGTCACACTTTTAGTTCGAACGGCTGAATGGATTTTCACCAAACTTGGCAAAATTGTAGGGACTGGTACCCCGATGTGCCTTTGCTATGTCTCAAGATATATGCTCCAGTGGTTTTTACGAAAATTAACTTTGAAAAAATATATATTGGGCTACATTGGGCTATATATATGTTAGAGCCCAAATGTAGCCCAATGTAGCCCAATGTAGCCCAAAGATGGCCACCAGAGACAAAAAAAACAAATGTAGCCCAAATATCAGCCAGATGTAGCCCAACTATAGCCCAATGACAGAATGTCTCAGAGTGTTCTAAAGAACAACTAGAGCGCTAACAGTCTTACTTATGACAAAAGTATGGCACACCTGAAGTCATCTTGATTGGAATAAAGTGTTAACACTTAAAACATTTAATTTGCAAAGGAACAAAATGAGGGGGTTCATTTTGCCATAGAAATTATGATTAGTGCTGAAGAAAGAAAAATTAGGGCACATTTTGAGTGACTTCTCAAATCCTCTTATATTTCATAAAAAAAATTCTGATATGCAGTCTCCCAAGATGGCCACCAGAGACAAAAGAGCCCAAATGTAGCCCAAATATCAGCCAGATGTAGCCCAACTATAGCCCAATGACGGAATGTCCCAGAGTGTTCTAAACAACAACTAGAACGCTAACAGTCTTACTTATGATAAAAGTATGGCACACCTGAAGTCATCTTGATTGGAATAAAGTGGTAACACTTAATACATTTAATTTGAAAAGGAACAAAATGAGGGGTTTCATTTTGCCATAGAAATTTTATATATATATATATATATATATATATATATATATATATATATATATATATATATATTACCTACTGGCGGTCGCCAGTAGGTATATATAGTTAGGATTGATTGCCATAGGGAAATCGCAACATTCTATTGGGAATAACTTTGGCGCCGGTTGAGGAATCTGCCTGAATTTTTCAGCAACTTTGCCTCGCGGCGCTCCGGTCCTTCCCTGATAGTTTGAGGGGGATTCGTCAAGCGGGGGCCGAGATAAAAGGGGGGTCCCAAAACGTGTTTTCCCCATGTTAATTTCCATAGGGCGGTCTGTCGCACTTTTAGCTCGAACGGCTGAATGGATTTTCACCAAACTTGGCAAAATTGTAGGGACTGGTACCCCGATGTGCCTTTGCTATGTCTCAAGATATATGCGCCAGTGGTTTTTACGAAAATTAACTTTAAAAAAATATATATTGGGCTACATTGGGCTATATATATGTTAGAGCCCAAATGTAGCCCAATGTAGCCCAATGTAGCCCAAAGATGGCCACCAGAGACAAAAAAAACAAATGTAGCCCAAATATCAGCCAGATGTAGCCCAACTATAGCCCAATGACAGAATGTCCCAGAGTGTTCTAAAGAACAACTAGAGCGCTAACAGTCTTACTTATGACAAAAGTATGGCACACCTGAAGTCATCTTGATTGGAATAAAGTGTTAACACTTAAAACATTTAATTTGCAAAGGAACAAAATGAGGGGGTTCATTTTGCCATAGAAATTATGATTAGTGCTGAAGAAAGAAAATTAGGGTACATTTTGAGTGACTTCTCAGATCCTCTTATATTTCATTAAAAAAATTCTGATATGCAGTCTCCCAAGATGGCCACCAGAGACAAAAGAGCCCAAATGTAGCCCAAATATCAGCCAGATGTAGCCCAACTATAGCCCAATGACAGAATGTCCCAGAGTGTTCTAAAGAACAACTAGAACGCTAACAGTCTTACTTATGACAAAAGTATGGCACACCTGAAGTCATCTTGATTGGAATAAAGTGGTAACACTTAATACATTTAATTTGAAAAGGAACAAAATGAGGGGTTTCATTTTGCCATAGAAATTATATATATATATATATATATATATATATATATATATATATATATATATATATATATATATATATATATATATATATATATGTATATATACTGGCGGTCGCCAGTAGGTATATATAGTTAGGATTGATTTCCATAGGAAAATCGCAACATTCTATTGGGAATAACTTTGGCGCCGGTTGAGGAATCTGCCTGAATTTTTCAGCAACTTCGCCTCGCGGCGCTCCGGTCCTTCCCTGAAAGTTTGGGGATTCGTCAAGCGGGGGCCGAGATAAAAGGGGGGTCCCAAAAAGTGTTATCCCCATGTTAATTTCCATAGGGCGGTCTGTCGCACTTTTAGCTCGAACGGCTGAATGGATTTTCACCAAACGTGGCAAAATTGTAGGGACTGGTAGCCCGATGTGCCTTTGCTATGTCTCAAGATATGTGCTCCAGAGGATTTTGAGTAATTTAGGTTAAAAAAAATGTATATATCTATGACTTGCGCACGGAAGCTGATTGGCTCTCGGGTGTCTGTAAACATTCGAAACAGTCCGCAGCGGCCGCCATCTTGTGTCTCGGTAGGATTGAGACACAAGAGGTGGCAAAATCAAAGGGGGAAATGACCAAAAGGGGGCAGGGTAGACCCCCTTTTTTCGTTTTTCGCGGGGGGGAGCGCCCGGTACGCGCACCGGGGAGCGTACCGGGGAGCGTACCATGGGGAAAAATAGTGAAAAAAATTATATAATCATAATAATAAATAATAAAATAATCACTTTGAGTGATTACAGGTACGGTAGCTCTGAAAAGAGCTTTTGGTTCTGTGGCTGTTTTAGGTACCTACAAGTACGTCCCACACACACCCACACGCACACAACCCCACATCTCCACACCCACACACTCCCCACACACACCTCACACACGCACACCTCCACCCACACCCAAACACCCCACACCCCCACACCGACACCTTACACATCCACACCCACACCCACACATCCCACACACACTCACTCACACACACCGCTCACCCCCCCAACACACACACACGCACACACAGATACCTCACAGACACACCTCACACATCCCCCCCACACACCTCCCCCCCACACACACACACGCACACCTCACAGACACACCCACACATCCCACACATACACACATATCCTACACACATACCCCCCACACCCACACACACCCCACGCACACCTCACACACCCACACCCCCACCTACACCCAAACACCCCACACACCCACACCCACACACACACACCGTACACATCCACATCCCCACCCACACCCACATACCCCACACACCTACACACACCTATACACCTCATCCCCCGTCACACACACACACACCTCACAGACACACCCCACACATCCCCCACACACACCTCACCCCTTCCCCACACACACACACCTCTGACACACACCTCACACACACACACACACACACACACACACACACACACACACCTCACACACACCCACACACACACCCACATACACACTCCTCTCACACACACACCCACACACCCCACCCACACACACACACCCCACACACACACCCACACATCCTACACACACACACCCCACACACATACCCCCCACACACCCCACACTCACCCCCCCACACACACACACCACACACACACTCATTATTTTTTTTATTTTTTTGAGGGGGTGCCCCACACATATACCCCGACACACGCACACCCCACACCCACCCCCCCCACACACACCCCCCACCATACCTCATACACCCACACCTCCACCCACACCCAAACACCCCACACACCCACACACACACCATACACCCCCACACACCCACCTACACCCACACACCCCACACCCCCCCACCCACACACACCTCACTCCCCCCACACACACACACACCTCACAGACACACCCCACACATCCCCCACACACACCTCACCCCCCCACACACACACACCTCTGACACACACCCCCCCACACACACACACACACATACCCCACACACACACCTCACACACACACACACCCACACCCACACACACATTCCTCACCCCCACACACCCCCACACACCCCCCCACACACACACACACCCACACACACAAACCCCACACACACACACACATCCTACACACACACACCCCACACACATACCCCCCCACACACACACCCCACACCCACCCCCCCCACACACACACACCCACTCACACACACACTCATTATTTTTATTTTTTATTTGAGTGGGTGCGCGCCCTGGTACGCGTATCGGTACACGTACCGGTACGTGTACCCTGGAGAAAAAAAGAAAGACAGAGTTTTTTTAAATGTAGCATTTTTATATAAATTGGAGGTAGTTCTGAAAAGAACTGTTTTTTTATTCTTATTGTTGTTTTATATTTTTTTTATTGTTTTTTTGTACCCCGCGACTTTTAAAAAAAAAAATATTATTTTTTTTGCCTTGGGGGTCCTTGTGGGACCCCCTGGACAGGCCTAGGGGGTCAGGGTGTTTCTACTCTGGCCCCTTTACGAGTTTCACACCTTTGTTTCACTGCTTTCTTGTGCCTTGGTTCGAACAAGGCACAAGATGGCTACCAGGGACACCCAGTATAGAATGCAAGGGGAATTCGTTCCCCCTCTTCTTCAAACATGCACGGGGGCTGTGTTGCAGAGAGGTGTAAAAAAAGGGTGTGGCCTCATTACACCTCTATGCAATGCAGCCATCTGGCGCATACTGGAGGCTCCTGGTGGGCTAGTTGGCCCCCAGGGACCCCCATTATGCAAGGGGAATTAGTTCCCCCTCTGCAAACACGCCAGGCGGCTGCGTTGCAGATAGGTGTAACAAGGGGCATAGCCTCATTACACCTCTGCAATGCAGCCCCCTGGCGCATACTGGAGGTTCCAGGTGGGCTAGTTGGCCCCCAGGGGCCCCCAGTATGCAGGGGGAATGAGTTCCCTCTCTTCAAACATGCACGAGGGCTGCGTTGCAGAGAGGTGTAAAAAGGGCCATGGCTTAATTACACCTCTCTGCAATGCAGTCCCCTGGTGCATACTGGAGATTCCTGGTGGGCTTTCAGGTCTTATATAGTTAGGAATTAGCATTAAAAAAAACTTTGAAATTCACTGAAAAAAAAATAGGTTTCAGGCGATAGCCAGTAGGTATATATAGTTAGGATTTTTTTCCTATGGGATTTTTGAAAATTCTATGTCGAATAACTTTGGCGTTTGAGGACAGAATTGGCTGAAATTTTCAGGAAAATGGAACATTTTGTTTCCGAGCAGCCCCTGAAAATTTGGGGGGTTTCGTCAAGGGGGGGCCGAGAAAAAAGGGGGGTCCCAAAACGTGCTTTTCCCATGCAATTTTCCATAGGGTGGTTGGCCTCACTTTTAGCCCGAACGGCTGAATGGATTTACACCAAACTTGGCAAAATTGTAGGGACTGGTAGCCCGATGTGCCTTTGCTATGTCTCAAGATATATGCTCCAGTGGTTTTTACGAAAATTAACTTTGAAAAATATATATTGGGCTACATTGGGCTATATATATGTTGGAGCCCAAATGTAGCCCAATGTAGCCCAATGTAGCCCAAAGATGGCCACCAGAGACAAAAAAAAACAAATGTAGCCCAAATATCAGCCAGATGTAGCCCAACTATAGCCCAATGACAGAATGTCCCAGAGTGTTCTAAAGAACAACTAGAGTGCTAATAGTCCTACTTATTACAAAGGTATGGCACACCTGAAGCCATCTTGATTGGAATAAAGTGGTAACTCTTAAAACATTTAATTTAAAAAGGAGCAAAATGAGGGGGTTCATTTTGCCATAGAAAGTATGATTAGCGAATATATGACGAAATCCCGCATACCATCATTCCGCATACCATCAGTCCGCAAAAAAAATCCCGCATGTACTATTAGGCCGCAAATTAAAATAACGAAAACTTTTAGAACGAATATGCCTTTAGCATACACTAAACAACTAAACTACCCTAAACCCTAAAACACTACCCCCAGCATGACCCTACACTACACAAACACTACAACACTACCCTAAACCCTAAAACACTACCCCCAGCATGACCCTACACTACGCAAACACTACAACACTACCCTAAACCCTAAAACACTACCCTCGGCATGACCCTACACTACGCAAACACTACAACACTACCCAAAACCCTAAAACACTACACCCCAGCATGACCCTACACTACGCAAACACTACAACACTACCCTAAACCCTAAAACACTACCCCCAGCATGACCCTACACTACGCAAACACTACAACACAACCCTAAACCCTAAAACACTACCCCCAGCATGACCCTACACTACGCAAACACTACAACACTACCCTAAACCCTAAAACACTACCCCCAGCATGACCCTACACTACGCAAACACTACAACACTACCCTAAACCCTAAAACACTACACCCCAGCATGACCCTACACTACGCAAACACTACAACACTACCCTAAACCCTAAAACACTACCCCCAGCATGACCCTACACTACGCAAACACTACAACACTACCCTAAACCCTAAAACACTACACCCCAGCATGACCCTACACTACGCAAACACTACAACACTACCCAAAACCCTAAAACACTACACCCCAGCATGATCCTACACTACGCAAACACTACAACACTACCCTAAACCCTAAAACACTACCCCCAGCATGACCCTACACTACGCAAACACTACAACACAACCCTAAACCCTAAAACACTACCCCCAGCATGACCCTACACTGCGCAAACACTACAGCACTACCCTAAACCCTAAAACACTACACCCCAGCATGACCCTACACTGCGCAAACACTACAACACTACCCTAAACCCTAAAACACTACCCCCAGCATGACCCTACACTACGCAAACACTACAACACTACCCAAAACCCTAAAACACTACCCCCAGCATGACCCTACACTGCGCAAACACTACAACACTACCCAAAACCCTAAAACACTACACCCCAGCATGACCCTACACTGCGCAACACTACAACACTACCCTAAACCCTAAAACACTACCACCAGCATGACCCTACACTACGCAAACACTGCAACACTACCCTAAACCCTAAAACACTACCCCCAGCATGACCCTACACTACGCAAACACTACAACACTACCCAAAACCCTAAAACACTACCCCCAGCATGACCCTACACTACGCAAACACTACAACACTACCCAAAACCCTAAAACACTACCCCCCAGCATGACCCTACACTACCCAAACACTACAACACTACCCAAAACCCTAAAACACTACCCCCAGCATGACCCTACACTACGCAAACACTACAACACAACCCTAAACCCTAAAACACTACACCCCAGCATGACCCTACACTACGCAAACACTACAACACTACCCATAACCCTAAAACACTACCCCCAGCATGACCCTACACTACGCAAACACTACAACACAACCCTAAACCACTACCCCCAGCATGACCCTACACTACGCAAACACAACAACACTACCCTAAACCCTAAAACACTAGCCCCAGCATGACCCTACACTACGCAAACACTACACCACTACCCAAAACCCTAAAACACTAGCCCCAGCATGACCCTACACTACGCAAACACTACAACACAACCCTAAACCCTAAAACACTACCCCCAGCATGACCCTACACTACGCAAACACTACAACACAACCCTAAACCCTAAACACTACCCCCAGCATGACCCTACACTAAACAACCACCACAACTCTACACTACACTAACACAACACTACACTACACAACACTACACTACACAATAACTAACCCACGAAAAAATTAACACAAACCCACTTACCTCTCTCGTCATCGTGGTTTTCACAACGCAAATGCATTTACCATACATGCCTTTAAAACGTAATTCTTTGTAAAGGCATTCGTGATAAATGCACATGCGTTTTGAAAAAATGCGGGATAATGGTATGCGAGGTCAATGACCTTGCGGGATAATGGTATGCGTACTGAAAGTCCGCGGGATAAAAAATGCGGGAAAATGGCTGCAAACCATGATTAGCAGCAGACTTCCCTGGTGAGCACTAGCTTTACTACAGTGATCTAATGAGCAACTAGAGTGCTAACATTCAGAATTCATGGCAAATGTGTGACACATCTGAATGCCTTCTTGATAGAACCAAAGTAAACAAGCATTGAAAATGCAATAGATCTCGCCCTCGTTTAAGTTAAAGCCATTCTATTTGTAATGAGGTGGCTTTTTAGCTTTGCTTTTATTAGTGTTTTTAAAACGTTCATGTAAATAACATGCATATGTATGCATATATGTATATGTATGCATGCATTTATATTTATATAGATATGCAGATTATATATGTTTATATCACTGAAAAAACCATAGGTTATAGACCATATATAGTTAGGAATTTGCATTTACAAAACCTTGAAAATTCACTGAAAAAACCATAGGTTAGAGACCATATATAGTTAGCTGGACATTTTATTGACATAAAACCAATGAAATTCCATATATAGTTAGTTGCACTAACTATATATCGTGCACCCGCAATCCACTGCTGATGATGTCACATATTACATCATTCATGACATGGTCAGTGACATCACTGATGACATCACTGATGACATCTCAAATGACATCACTGATGACATCACTGATGACATCTCAAATGACATCACTGATGACATCACTGATGACATCTAGTGTCTGTGTGTTTTTGTAAAGTTTAAATATGTTTTACATATTGAAGAATGAGTGGATGTATGGAAGACTGAGTGTGTGTGTGGCTGGCTGGGAGGTGTGTGACTCTGTGCATATCAATGTGTACTTGTATCAGTGATTGTATAAGAGAGTAAGTATGTGTTAGTATATGTGTGAAAAAGTATGGTGTTCTGTGTTTAACTGTATAGATGAGGAAATCGAAGTGTGATTGATTCTTCACAGGACTGACTAGGTGTATGAGTGCATTTGATAGTGTTGTAATAATGAGTGACTGTATGTATGAGTGATTGTATGGCTGAATGAGTGAATGTGTGTGTAGACGTAGGAATCAGTGAGTGCGTATGTAGTAACTGGTATTGGTGTGTCATGATGTCATCAGTGATGTCATTTGAGATGTCATCAGTGATGTCATTTGAGATGTCATCAGTGATGTCATCAGTGATGTCACTGAAGTATGGTGTTCTGTGTTTAACTGTATAGATGAGGAAATGGAAGTGTGATTGATTCTTTACAGGACTGACTAGGTGTGTGAGTAACTCCATGGATGAGTGGCAGTGTGTGAGTGTCTGCATAGGTGTATGAGTGCATATGATAGTGTTGTAATAATGAGTGACTGTATGTATGAGTGATTGTATGGGTGAATGAGTGAATGTGTGTGTAGACGTAGGAATCAGTGAGTGCGTATGTAGTAACTGGTATTGGTGTGTCATGATGTCATCAGTGATGTCATTTGAGATGTCATCAGTGATGTCATCAGTGATGTCATCAGTGATGTCATTTGAGATGTCATCAGTGATGTCATCAGTGATGTCACTGACCATGTCATGAATGATGTAATATGTGACATCATCAGCAGTGGATTGCGGGTGCGCGATATATAGTTAGTGCAACTAACTATATATGGAATTTCATTGGTTTTATGTCAATAAAATGTCCAGCTAACTATATATGGTCTCTAACCTATGGTTTTTTCAGTGAATATATATATATATATATATATATGTATATATAGCCGCTCAACTCTCCACTCACCCGGACTTTCATCCAAAAGGAAGAGCACTCGCGGGGTCGTTGCGAGTGTTTTTCCTCCTGGATGAAAGTCCGGGTGAGATGAGAGTTGAGCGGCAATTGATATGCGGGAGCACCCCCGCATCTGAAGCAACCGTCTGTGAGTGCACCACTTTGGTGTTCTGGAAGTTATTATATATATATATATATATATATATATATATATATATATATATATATATATATATATATATATATATATATATATATATGGTCCAGTTGAAGACTGACTGTAGTCGAAACACGTAGGCCGTCCTTCTTTTTGCACTTTGCACATGGTGTTTTAATGAAATAAAATAATTTACCTTAACTTACTTCTGTGGTGCCGTGACTTCCGTCAAAAACAAGGAGACGAGAGGAATCCAGGAAATATATATATATCTATATATATATATCTCTCTCTCTATATATATATATATATATATATATATATATATATATACACACACAAAGGTTACAAAGACTTTATAGATATGCTCAAATTTCACTCGTACAAAACCATAGAAATTCAGCATATATAGTTACCTGAGCTAACTATAACTTACGCTCCCACAATACACTACTTATAACCTTACATATTACATTACATCATCCAGTGAGTATGAGTGTTTTCTAAACATTTCTGAGTGTTAAACATATATACTGAGATACTGTAAAAGCTATACTATACAATATTTACTGCTAGTAAGTAAAACTATTTTAAACACACATGTGAGTGGCTGTGTGATTGTGTGTATCCATGTGAGATTAGGTGTCTGAGTGGCTCTATGAGTTTGTGAGTAGTTGTATGGATGAGTGAGTGACTGTGTGAGTGGATGTAGAGATGAGTAAGTGATTGTGTGTTGCTGTGAGGGTGAGTGAGCTGGTTTGTCAGTGGTATATGGGTGAGTGAGTGGGTATGTGAGAGGCTGTATAGGTGAGTGATGGGGTGTGTGAGTGGCTGTATGGGCGAGTGAGTGGGTGCATAAGTGGTATAGGTGAGTGTGTGGGTGTGTGAATAACTGTATGGGTGAGTGAAATTGAGAGGGCTGTATGGATGAGTATGTGCTTATGTTAGTGACTTTATAGGTGTGTGAGTACATGTGTTAGCATCTCTATGAGTAAAGGAGTAGATGTGTGAAAGGCTGTATTGGTGAGTGAGTGGGTGCATGAGTGGCTGTATGGGTTAGTTAGTGGTTCTGTGAGCATCTGTATGAGTGACTTGATATGTGAGTGGCGCTATGAATCAGTGAGTGGGTGTGAGAGTGCTTATATGGGTCTGTGAATGGGTTTGGGAGTAGTTGTGTGGGAGTGAGTGCATGTGAGGTTGTGTAGGGGTTTGAGTGGGTGCGTCAGTAATTCAGTGGATGATGTCATCAGTGACCTCATTTGAGATGTTATCAGTGATGTCACTGACAATGTCATGAGTGATATAATATGTAAGGTCATAAGCAGTGCTCTTGGGGGTGTGAGTTATAGTTAGCTCAGTTAACTATAACTGTTGAATTTCTATTGTTTTGTAAGAGTGACATCTGAGCCTAGCCATAACTTCTCTGTAACCCTTTGGTTTTTCCAGTGAATTTCTTCTAAGGTTTTTTAGTTCTATTTACTAAATATAACAATCCTGTAACCTTTGTTTTTTCAGTGACTTTCTACCTTTTTTAAAATGCTATTATCTAACTATAACGTCCCTTTAACCTTTCCATTTTTAAGTGAATTTCTAAGGCTTTTTGAATTGTATTTCCTAAATGTAACCACTAACTTTTGACAGTGAGTTTGTGAGTGAGCGCACAAATTTCTCAATAAGTCTGTGAGTGTGTGTGTGTGGCTCGGAGTAGGTCTGTGAGAAGGGTTGGGTGGTAAACTCCGCTCCGCCAGTGCAGTTTGCGGAGTTTTGCCACTCCACCATCCCCATAGAACGTGGAGTTCAGCAAAAAAGCAGTCAACCCACCGGCGTAGCGGAGTTTACTGCTGCGCTCACCCCTAGTCTTAGCAATCCCACTGTGGGGGCTTAATTGTGGCAACAATAGGGGTTATTTGCCCCCAATGACCTTTAGCAGCCAAGAGGTCTTTATCGCCCAACCAGTAGTGTGCCAGGAGGTCCATTTGCAGAGGGGTTGAGAAAGGGGGCAGGGCCTCCGACGAGGTCTCACCAATCCCACTGTGGGGGACTTGCTTGTGGGAACAGCAGAGTTTCTTGGCCCCCAATGACCCTTAGCAGCCAAGGGGATCTTATACCCCAATGAGTAATGCATGAGGAGGCCACTTTGTGGAGTGGTTGAGAAAGGGGGCAGGGCCTCCAATGATTTTTCATCAGTCCCGCTGTGGCAACAACTGGGGTTCTTGTCCCCCAATGACCCTCAGCAGCTAAGGGGACTTCTTCCACCATTGCTAAGTGTGCCCGGAGGACTCTTTGCCTGGTGGTTGACAAAAGGGGCGGGCCTCCAATGATATCTCATCAGTCCCGCTGTGGGGGACTTACTTGTGGCAGCAATGGGCTTGGCCCCCACACACCTCAGCAGTCAAGGGACTTCTTCCCACAATGAGTAATGTGCCAGGAGGCCCCTTTGCAGAGTGGTTGAGAAAGGCGTCAAGGTCTCCAACAAGGTCTCAGCAATCCTGCTGTAGGGGACTTACTTGTAGCAACAATAGGGGTTCTTGGCCCCCAATGGCCCTCAGCAGCGAAAGGGACTTTATCCCCCAACCAGTATTGTGCCAGGAGCCCCCTTTTTAGAGTGGTTGAGAAAGGGGATGGGGCCTTCAACGGGGTCTCAGACTCTTTCTGATTGTTCCTGACCATATTCTGCCTCTTTCTGCTCGTTTCTGATCTTTATTCTGCTTCTTCCTTTCCCACCTTTACTTTGCCTCTTTCTGCTCGTTTTTGACCATTGTTTTCCTTCTCTGCTTGTTTCTGACCTTTATTTTGCCTCATTCTGCTCATTTCTCACCTTTATTTTGCTTCTTGCTACTGGTTTCTGAACTCTTTTTGCCTCTTTCTGCTTGTTTCTCACCTTTATTTTGCCTCTTTCTGCTTGTTTCTGACCTTTATTCTACCTGTTTCTGCTTGTTTCTTACCTTTATTCTGCTTTTTTCTGCTCATTTCACACACTTATTTTGCCTCTTTACTGCTCGTTGCTGACCTTTATTTTGCCTCTTTCTGCTTGACCTTTAGTCTACCTCTTTCTGCTCATTTCATACCATTATTCTGCCTCTTTCTGCTCATTTCTCACCTTTGTTTTGTCTCTTGTTACTCATTGCTGACCTTTATTTTGCCTTTTTTCTGCTTGTTTCCCACCTTTATTTTGCCTCTTGCTGCTTGTTTCTGATTTTTATTTGCCTCTTTCTGCTAGTTTCTTGCCTTTATTTTGCCTCTTTCTTCTGGTTTCTGATGGTTATTTTGCTGCTTCCTGCTAATTTCTCACCTTTATTTAGCATCTTTCTTCTCATTGCGGACCTTCACTTTGCCTCTTTCTGCTAATTTCTGACCTTTAATCTGTCTCTTTCTGCTAATTTCTGACCCTTGCGTTATCTCTTTCTGCTCTTCCCGGTACCGCAGGGGGGTCTTAAGGACCTGGTGGGTCCCTGCCGGCTCGCCACCTCATGCGGAAACCAGCATTGCTGATGCATGGTGGGAGCTGCTAGAAAGGGAGCTCTCTCCATGCAGAAGCAATCTGTTTCATCTCTTTCCCTGCCTGCATGTCTGTGAGCAGGGAAAGAGATGAAACGTCTGCTTCCAGTGGGCGGGAGCACGTTAACACAGCCACTCAAAGCCCCACTCACACACCAACTCACAGACCCACTCAGACACTCATTTACCATCACATTGGCCCACTCTTATACTTATTGTTGTACTTGGCCCTTTTTGCAGGGTCATCCCTGAACTTTTTGCCTTCCTCCTGTATTTTGTCTGACCTTTTTTTGTTGGTTTTATGACTCTGGGCACTTTACCACTGCTGATCAGTGCTAAAGTGCATATGCTCTCCCTATTATAAATCGATGTATGGATTAGTGACTCCATGATTGGCTGATTTGGTTAACTTGTCAGACCCTAGTACAGTGCACTGAGTGTGCCCAAGGCTTGTAAACCAAATGCTGCTAGTGGGCTTGCAGCACTGGCTGTGCTACCCACTGTAAAGTGTGTCTCTGGTCTGCCTTTGCAGAGCCTGTGTGCAGTCTGGTACTGCCATTTTGACTGGGCAAGTGCACCCACTTGCCAGTCCCTAGACCTTCCCTTTTCTGCATATTAGCCACCCCTATGGTAGGCCCAAGGGCAGGGTGCATTGTAGGTAAAAGGTAGGACATGCCCTGATGTGTTTGGCATGTCCTAATAGTGAATTACAGCCATTTTTGTTTTTCGCTATTGCAAGGCAACTGTTCCCCATAGGCCAGAATGGGCAGTTTGATTATTAAATCTTATAATCCTAACTGACTCAGGGAACTAGGTAGAAATTCGAGTTTAGTATGCCTGAACTAAGAATGATACAATACATCTTTTAGTGAAGTTGGTTTTTACCTTCTGTTTTTGAAAATACCACTTTTAGAAAGTAGGTATTTTCTTGTCTAACCATCCAAGCCTGCCTCTGCTAGGTTGTGTATTCCTTGTCTGGGGTTTGAGTGACAGGGGCTGGGGACTCCAGGAGACAGGGTGAGTCAGCACAGGGCTGAATAGAGAGATCTGCATGTAGATGGGTGGGAGGAGTTGCACCTGGGACCTGAATAGGGCTGTGCCTTCTATCCACAATGCTGGCTCCACCTCATGTTGTGCGTCTGATGTCCCTGGCCTACTCTGTGAAAGGAAAGGAGGAGCCTTGTCAACAAAGTGCACCAGGACTTACCATAACTGGTTTTGACTAGGCAAAGGCCTCTCTGCCTTCAGAGAACAAAGGGAAAATAAGTATAAAAGAGGGGACCCAGACACCAGAATTTTAGATCACTTTTTGGAAACAAGAAGAAACCTTTGCTGAGGAGAGGAACCAGAGGAACTGAGGAAGAGACTATCCCTAAGCTGAGTGCTGTCTGGGTGATTGGCCTGCAGTGGTTGCCTGACTGCCAAAGAAAGGAGAAAGGACTTTGTGCTACTTTTATTCAACTTGTGAAAGATCCCCAACGGCTTGAGATATAGCTGGCCTCCTGCTGAAGTCTCAGGGACAACAGACTTCACCCACAAGCTCCCCAAGAGTTCTTTGGAAGTGCCTACAGTTGTGTTGGGCTTTCTGGGGAACTGTGTGTCGCTAGGAGCTGGAAGCGCGACTCACGAAGCCACCGCAGCTGCTGTGGTCGCATCATTGAAGAAGGGTGTCGCCACTGCCGCTGTCGTTTCGCCTCGCAGAAGCTCCTTGCATCGCCGGAGAAGAGTGTCGCCATTGCATTAGACGCCGTCGCATCATCGGGAAGCGTGTCGCCGCCGCAGCTGCTGTTGTCGCATTACTAGAGAAGGGTGTCACCGCTGCAGCTGTCACATTGCATCGCCGCAGTGTCTCGCATCACCGGAGAAGAGTGTCGCCGTCGCATCGCCGGAGAAGCGTGTCACGGCTCAGAAGAATCATTGAATCGCTGCATGGCTGTCGGGCGTGCAAGCATCCTGTCACATCAAGGAGAAGACTCCAATTTTGTTTCATTGCTCCGGATCTTCATCGCATCACAGCTCTGCTGATCGCATCGCCACGGAACCGCAGTAAGAAACCGACGCATCACCACCCCACGAAGAGAAGAACCGACGCATCAGTAGGGACTTGCGTGTAAGGAACTGACACATCTCTTTCCCCACAATACTTTTGCTGTATAGCGTTATGCATCCAAAGGTATATTGAACTCAAAGTGTTGCATTTCCAATCTAAAGAGAACTAAGGTATTTCTACCATTTTTAAAGTACAGTTTTGATGATTGTTGTTGTTTGTGGTCTTGTGTTAAGTCTATATAAAAATACTTATTTTTATACTACAACTTGTGTGATGTCCATCTGTAGTGTTGTCACTCGGGTGCTGTATCTGTTCACAAATGCTTTACAAACTGCCTCTGAGATAAGCCTGTCTGCCAAGCTACCAAGGGGGTGAGCAGGCGTTATTTTAGGAGTGTACCCCCTTACCCTGACTAGACGCAAGGGTACCTATTTGGTCAAAGGTACCTACCTCTGCCAACTAGAGACCCCTATATCTAACACGTATGCACCCACTTAAAGCCCCACTCAGAAATGCATGGATCCACTTACAGACCAACTCAGACACTTATGCATCCAGAAACAGACCCACTCAAATACTCTCACACCCACTCACAGACCCACTCACAAACTCACACAGCTACTAAGACCCACTCAGACACTCATGCACTCACTTACAGACCCACCCAGACACTCATGCACCTACTTACAGACCCACTCAGGCACTTATGCATCTACTTACAGACTCACTCAGATACTCTATCATCCACTGACATATCCATACAGATACTCTCATAGGAATACTTATGCCTATGGAGAGACTTGCACAGCTACTCAGTTACACCCATACAGACACCCATCCACTCATATATCTATGTAGACACTGTCACATCCACACTGAGGGCCTCATTTATGAAAAGTGACGCATCGCTGTGTGAAAACAGTGATGCGTCACTTTTCATTGCGCCCTTCTTGCGACATGCTGGATGCATCATATTTACTGTATGACACATCATGTCGCAAGGAGTTACAGATATGTCAGTATTTCTGACGTATCTGTAGGCGCAAAAATGACGCATTGGTGGAGTGTGTCACAAAAGTGATGCAACTCCAGCAATGGGTCATTTCACATAGGCAAGGCTCATTTCAAATGTTCCTGCGTCAGTCTTACACCTGCTGTGTGGCAGGCGTAAGATATTGACGCATTTGCATCCTAGAAGGGACGCAGTGAAATCTCATAGATTTCACTGCGTGACTTCTATGAGGCTTACTTGCGTCAAAATGCCCACCCAGGATACATTATACCTGGCACAGGTATAATGTGGCGCAGGGGTTTACAAAGTGATGGATCTACCTAGATGCGTCACTCTGTAAATATGGTGCAATAAGGCACATTTTTTACGCTGCTGGTTCATCACAAAAAGTGATGCACCAACAGCGCAAAAGTGAGGCAAGGGCTCATAAATAAGCCCCTTACTATTTAATACATTTTCTGACACCTAGCTATATACCTATATAGGTACTGTCATAACCACAGTTACGCTCATATACACTCTTACACGACCACTGATGTGCTGTTTTGTATTAAATGTATGCTTTTGGTTTGCAGATCTGTGATGGATCTGCTGATTCTAGATACATTTTCAAAAAAAGGATTTGCAAAGAAAATTAACAAGTGTTTGGGGAATAGGATGGCTCAACAAAGAGCCTTTGTTTTTATTATGTGCATGTCATTACTACCCATAGAACAGGATGCAGTCTTTCAAATGACTCAGGAACACCCTGTTGCCTTAATCTGTAAAATGCACTCCATCAGCTATATAAATGCTGTCCATATCAAAGCGCAGGTTAATATTGTAAATAGAGCCCATGTTATGGTCCCTCAAGAATGCAGAAACAGTTTTATTCACGTTTTCTAGCTTTGTCCATCTGTGGACAGAATTCAGATGACCACTTTCATTTCTGCCTCTGTCATATGTTTGAAAAGACCAAGGCAGTGCGAGGTAAAAGTGGGGAAGGATAGTTAAAATCCAACAATGTAAAGGTGAAGGAAGAGGGGAAGTAGAAGAAATAAGGAATGAGGTGTATTTGGGTCCAAATTTAGGCATGAATCTTAAGTCTTGTCTAAGTGAATCTGCTTCGAAGTAGTTTTTAAAAAAGATTTTGATTTCCTGCATGGATCAGCAGATCACTGCGAGGTTACATGGGGGTGGACTATGCTGAGCATTGTTGGTTCATGGAGCCCCCCAAAACTCCTACCGAATTGGGCTTTCTTTAAAGGAGGATAATAATGGGTTTACAATCCTGACCATTCACAAGACCTGCATTATTTTTAAAAGTATGAAAGTCATGTTGTTATTTGTTCACAGTGTGTGTAACCTTGAAAGCAAAGTTGAAAAGGTTGCCATTAATGGATCGCTTGCATGAGGTGTACCATTCTTGTACTTTGTGCATTCAGAAATCAAATTCATACTGAGCAAGAAAAAAAGAGAAAAAAAAATCACATTTAACAGGTATGTGAATTGAACGTTAGCAAAAACATATATTAGAGGGTGAATGAGTGCATAAAATGTGGTTGATAGTGAGTAGGATATTAAGAAAAACTAAAGGGTATATAAAAATAGAGTATATAAACAAATAAAGAATAGCACAGCAATTAGAACAACAGAATAAAAATATGTAAAGAGTAATAAAATGCAGGTATTCCGCCATGTTCCCAATGGCACAAGCTGTAACATACTAAACTAAGCTGTGAGATAATCAGGCATTTTACAACCAAACATATACAATGTCAAACAGAAACATATATAGTTAATTACCCAGTCACTCATCTATACCACAGTCATTTATCCAGCAGTAACAGAGTGACTACCACACGTGGTTAAACACTGTAAGAGTTACTGATGCAGCCAGTAAGCAATCTATATAGGTACGTATATATACATTTACATACCCAAACAGAATGTAAGGTACCCAGTCATAAACACACAGTGATCTACACAAGTACTAACCAACACAGCAGCAAGAGATCCATGCATCTCCTTACATACACATTTACAGATCCGTAGAGTAGCTAGCAGAGGCAGGCATGTATCATTATACTTACTTACATATCCAATAACACACCCTCATGGGTACTGACACACTCATTTAGGTATGCACTGGGTAACTGGCATTAACAACTCATCCATCCAGAGAAGTAGGCTTTTAAACATTTCAGGCATGCTAAGGTAGAGCCTATATATATATGCAGTTGTCCTAGTTAGCCAAATTCAGAATCAAAACATGTTGCTAAGACATCAAGTCCTCTTTTACTACATATAAGCCACTCCTGAGATAGGCTGTAGGTAGGCTATAAGACAGGAGCTACTAGCTTAAAAGATAAGAGAGGATTCCCAAGTTTGATTTAATCATAAGCCCACTGCTAGACCCATATGTCCAGTTTCCTACCTATGCTGGAACTCACATGCCTACATATAAAATGATACAGCTACTAATACACCTAGTCACACACTGACAGAGACAGTTAAACATTGACTCACACACACATACAGCTCTTATGTATCCAGCAATAATGGAGCACGTTTCTCACACAGTTAAATACCCCGATACTAACAAACACAGTCAACAAGGGGTCTGTGCAGGTCCTTACGTACACACTTCCATTTCCAAAGAGCAACTAAGAGAGACAGGCATGTATAAACATACTTACTTACATATCCAATCAATTAATCAATCAATCACTTTTTTCAGCAAAATGCCATCATAGCACAAGCACTTAAGATCACAGTAAAATAGATAAATACAAATTGCATAAGTTAATGTATTATAAAAAACATTAAAAAGTAATAAATAACAATTAATTCCACAGGTCTAAATATTTACACCATGAGTGTTACTACTCAAAATTAAAATGCCTGATCCTCCAAGCGGCCAACAAATACCGTGAGACTGCTAATACTACACACCTGCTAGTGTCACATTTCAGAATTCTCAGTGCCCCTCCTCACATCCTGAGCCCTAGGTTACGGCATAATGGGCGGATGTAAAAATTCCTAGGTCCGCGATATGCCGGTCAAAAGAATAAAACATGCTTAAGTGATTCACTGGCTGAGGGGCATGGATTACCTCTTGGTGAGAGGATCTCAGTGTACCCACCCCACCTAGCTGTAAAGGAAAGTAGAGGAAGAGACTCATATCTAAATTGCATATAGAGTTTCCTTGCAGTTGCCGGTTCAATATCATCCAAATACTTCTCCAAATCATAGTTATCTTTATATTGGAGAAGAACCATATTCAAAGTTTATTGTGCCTGGGTGTGCAGCAAATTTCGTTTTTATTGCCAATAAGCAATCTTTATTTGGGCCTTAGATGTTACACTGCACTCATAAGAGGCATCCCAAAGGCGACTAAGGCCAATGTTTGAAAGGGTTGCCCTAATATACTTGATCCACGGGATATCAATCGCTTCTGCACTGCAGATTATCTCCTGCAACCCTATCTGATAGGGAGACAGCTCCGGGGTGGACGAAAATCTCTTCCAATAAAGTATAGACCATAAACCAACCACATCTGTTAAAGTGTTTTGCTCCATGTCTAGCCTTACAGGAAGCAATGGGGTACTAATGGGGAGACCAATCAACTCTTGCAGGAAACAATTTTCAGCAAGCCACAGGGTGGACACATTCCTGTACCACCAGAGCTCGGCTCCATAGAGAGCTGAACCAAGTGCTTGGCAGTTGAAGATTTGCAGTGCTGGCTAAATAGGGCTGAAAGGAGAGACCTTTTGTACTTTTACAATACCCCCCAAGTCTGCTCTAGCCTTAGACTGCTCCTAACTATATGCAGTTGCCAATAAAAATAATCAGTGAGTGTTACTCTCAAGTACTGGAACGTGCTCTCACATTCCAAGTTGGACCCTCTAAGGACAGGAATAGGGCATGTGGTGTTGTAAGGGTTAAGTACCTTCAACTTTGTTTTGGTGATATTTGTGTCTAAGCCTCTAAGAAAACAAAAGGAATCAAATCTATCCTGAATATTTTAGAGACTAATGAGGGATTTCAAAATTAGCAGTGTGTCGCCCGCAAACAACAGTTCCAGTATCCTGGGGATTGCAAGGGACGAGGCATCAGAATCTCCACAGTCCACAAAAGTTGCTAGGTCATTTATAAAGAGTTAAACAAGGGTTGGGACAAGGACACACCCCTGTCTCTTCCCTGTTTTGACAGGAAAAGGCTCATCAGTACACCCATGTGGCCACATCTTACTTGAGCAAAATATTTTTGTGTAAACAGATGATCATATTCAACAAGTAATGCAGTACCACCAGATCAGCCCTCACCTGCCATAACTTGGAGCAGGAACCCGGATTGAAAGCTGATCTAAGATCAACAAATATTACTTAATGCCATTCCCCCCCAATATGACATTCTTCCAATATCGGAGCTGAAACGAGAGGACCTGATCTAATGTGCTCAACCATTCTCTGACCCAGGCCTGAAGGGATGATAGTATCCGGGTCGCAGTCATCCATTCTAGAAGCTTATTAACGCAACCCTTGCAAAGACCTTTTTAAAACAATCAATTAGGTCGGGTTGTCCAGAGTTCCCTTTTTGTAGATTGGGATAATTTTGGCCACGGACAGGCTTAGGGGAATGGGAGCAACCCTCATTATAATACAAAAAACAGAGGAAAATAGGGTTCCCACATATCACGTCTACCTAGAAAATGATCTCTGGGGACCTTATCCAGTCCTGTGGGCTTTTGGGAGATAATCCTTCAAGTCCTCTTCTACTACATATAGGTTACTCCCGAGATAGTCTGTAGGTAGGGTATAGAGCATGGAGCTATGTGCTTAAAAGATAAGAGATGTTTCCCAAGTTTGATTTAGTCATATGCACACTACCAAACTCATATGTCCTGTTATGGATGCAGTTTCTACCTAATCTGGACGTCACATGCCTACATATAAAATGATAGAGCTACTAATACACCTAGCCACACAATGACAGAGATACCTAAACATTTTGTTTTAAGTTAAAAAAAGCTTTATTAGTAAAAGGAAGGGTGTCAATATAAAGTTCACAACATTAAATACATATCGTACAAGAGAAATCACTTAAGAATTTTGATTCAATAACATTGTATGAAATGGGCTCAAAGGTAAAGCAGGTAAAATGGTATACATAAATCATGGAAAATAATAGAATATTAAAGAATTAAGAACATTTAGGAGGATTAAGGAGGTTTTGAAACTTCTTGTTGATTGGGCTGCAACCGGAAGGATCGACTGGCACTTACATCAAGATACATTGTAACAGGTAACCATAAATCTAGTCGCTTCGGTGCCATGTGTATAGGGTATACAAAAGAGGTATCTAACCTGTGATTATGGCAAACATTGTACCACAATGCTCTGAAAGAAATTTTAGAAAAGTCCTTACAGTTAACTGTAATTTGCTGGAATGCGACTGCTATCAACAATTTTAACATTTAGCGTAACATTTTCCCAACAAGACGAAAGACTTCCTAAAAAACATGGGTAAAAGATAAAGAAATATTAGTTCTAAAAATCAAGTTGATTTGTGACCATACCTGTTTCCACAAATTATGTAGAACAGGGCAAGCAAATAGCATATGAAATAGATCTGCATTTGGGGAAGAACATGTCCAACAAAAATCTGGTATCATATCAAATTTTTTGCTTAGATCATGCGGTGTAAAAACAAGTCTGTTATATAGAAAAAACAATGTCTGCGTTATATTAGCTGCTCTGGATGACTTACAAATTTTGATCCATATATCATCCCATAAGGACAGTGGCCAAGATAAAGCAAAATCACGTTCCCATGTCTCTTCCACTTTGGATTTCGGCCTAACAGTGTCGGTACAATGTAAATACCTGTATATGATGGAAGCCTTGGAGGTAGTTTTTAATAGAGTGTGAAGTTGTGAGGCAGAGTTGGGAGTATTGAGAGAGGTAGGTGTTGTATGCAACTGGGTATATGAATCCATCACAGCTTCCCTAAGCATATTGTATCTGTGCGTGAATGAGGTAGGCAAACTAAATGATTGACTGAGTAATGAGAAAGACATGAAATTCGACTGCAAGAATAACTGATGTACCCAAATGAATCCTTTCTGATGCCAAGTCTTCTAATAGAATGGTTTATTCTTAATGAGTATGTTTGTGTTATGCCAAATAGTGGAATTGAGGAAGGATTCTATGGTACTGTGAGGAGAGGGGGAAGAAGATAAGAGTAATTTAGATGTTAATTTGATTGGTTTACGCAAAAAGGAAAGGTATTCATCAAAGGAAAAAGGAGACAAGAAGAGACGTTCAATTGTAGTCCATAAAGGATAATCTTCATCTGGATCTCGTAACCAAAAGGAGGCTTGACATAAAAGGAATACCTTCTGGAAAATCTGGAAAGTTGACTCCACCTTCTGACTTGGGGTGCATTAATCTAAGGAGAGACATTCAAGATCTCTTATTGTTCCATAAAAAGGAAGAAAGGGTGGAATTATTCTTCTTAAAAATGTGGGAATAAAAACCGGGTGTTAGAAATGGTATATATAATTATTGGAGATAGCATCATCTTTATGGTATCAAGGCGGCCCCACCAAGATAAGTGAAGAGGATGCCATCTGGCGGTCAAATCCGAAATCTTGTGAATACATTTATTCATACAAAGTGAAACAGTGCCTAAAATTGAAGAGGTAACATGCAACCCCAAATACTTAATGTGAGTAGGACTCGAAGTAAATTAGAAGAACTAAAATCTAATTTAGCATTAAATATCTTTTATTGAGCATTTCAACACGATATGGGTACAATACATTTGTAAGAGGTCACCAAGCAGACTGACGATTGCCAGGAATCCAGTGTAACGAAAGGGCGTTCAGCATGGTGCAGTACTTACAAGTGCATGGTTATACACAGCAAGACGCCTACAACCTAAAATCTAATTTAAAGGTGTATTTTGTTAAAGGAAGAATCTCACATTTGTCGTTGTTCAATTTATATCCAGAGATTTTGGAGTACTCCCGTACCTCTGCTAGAAAGGTGGCGATTGAATCATTTGGCTTAGACAGGAAGAGTAAAATATCATCAGTGTATGCTGCAAGTTTAACGTGGGAATGTAATGTTTGAAAGCCGTGAATGTTAGGGTTCTGTCGTAATTTAGAGAGAAAAGGTTCCAAGGCCAGGTTGAAAAGGAAGGGAGATCAAGGGCATCCTTGACGTACTCCTCTTCCTAAATCAAAAAATGAGGATACCAAACCATTGGCACAGACCGCACGGGGGATAGAGTAAAGGAGGGAAATTAAAGAAATAAATTTAGGGCCAAAACCAAACCATTTAAGGGCGTAGAACAAATAAGTCCATTCAACTCTATCAAACGCTTTTTCAACGTCCAGTGCAATCACTGCAAGGGAATGTTTCAGGTGTGAAGATTTCGATAAAACGTTAAAGAGGAGCCTTGTGTTGTCAGTAATAAAGCACCCTTTAACAAACCCAGATTGTTCCTTACCCAACAGATCTGGTAAATAAGAATCTAATCGTATCGCTAATACTTTGGCAAAGATCTTGTAATCAATATTCACCTACGAAATGGGCCTATAATTTTTTGCAATTCTTAGAGTCCTTTCCGTCTTTGGGTATAAGGCCTATATGTGCTTCAGAAAAGGAGCCAGAGGAACTGCCTAATATGGTGGAAGAGTCTATGAGTGAAAACAACTTGGGCAATATGAGTTTGGAAAAATTAAGATACAATTCTACCGTAAAACCGTCCGGTCCCGGTGCTCTGTCCTTTTTAAGTTTTTGGAGAGCTTTGAATAATTCCTGCTGTGTTAAGTCTAATTCGAGGGAAGAAAGGTCCAAAGGAAAATGTTGGGGTTTATGAATGCTAGAAAAGAAGTGTGACAGGGATTGGGCAGTAGGTTGAGTTTCAAAAGTGTATAACGTTTTGTAAAAGAGAGAAAATTCATTCAAAATATCAGCATCTTTGTATTTCAAATCAGAATTTACATCGTAGATAGACTCAATGTTTAGCTTATTATGTTTAACTTTTAAATAGTTAGCTAAAATTTTCCCAGCTTTATTTTTATCCCCATAAAATTTTGCGCTGGTTTTTAACAGATATAAGGAAGCATGTTCTGTAGATTTTGTATTAAATTGCATCTTAGCATTAACGAGGGCTGTGAGGCAATCTTGGGAGTGTGAAGTATAATAAGAGTGCTCCAGTCTTTTAATCTTATGAAGGAGGTCGCAGCAAAGCCAATTATGAAACTTCTTGCCGCAGCTTTAAATGCGCATCATAAGGTGGAGGAGGACATGGACTGAGTTTGATTTATCTCAAAGAACTCATCAAAGAAACTGGTAAAAGACGCATTGAACTTTGAATCTAAAAGAAGAGCGTTATTAAACCGCCATCTTTTAGGGTCTGTAGCTTTAGGCAGAATGTCAATGGTCATTGAGACAGGGGCGTGATCTGACAATAAAATGGGGCCAATCTCTATGTCAGTGAGAGTTTGCGCAACATTATGAGAGACAAAAATATAATCAATCCTTGATCTGGAGTGGTGAGCTGGAGAGAAAAAAGTAAATTCTTTCGTAGTTGGATTACATAAACGCCAGGCATCGAGAAGCTTATGTTGCGTGATAGCCTGAACAAAAGACTTATGGGGCTTATTAGGAACTAAGGTAACTTTAGATACCCTATCGATGAATGGATCAAGAGGTTGATTACAATCCCCCGCTAAGATAAAGTTATCATCCATGCAATGAGTGATATGTTTGGCCAGCATGGGCCAAAAGGAAGGGTCACCGCATGTAGGGGCATATACATTTAGAAGAACACCCTTTAGAGATAATTTAACACTTAACCATCTGCCATTGGTATCTGATTCTTGAGATAGCAAAGAGTATGTAAGGGATTTACGACACAATATCATTACTCCATTACTTTTGCCATCACCTGGAGAGTAAAAAAATTCACCTACCCAACCTCTCTTTAGTTTTAATGATTCAGTATCAGAAAGGTGAGTTTCTTGCATGAACGAAATATCAACATTTAATTTGGCTAAATGAGATAGGATTCTTTGCCTCTGAATGGGAGAGTTCAAACCCTTAACGTTCCAAGTAATAACTTTTAATGACATACGTTATTAGAAATACATTGATCTAAAAAAAAAAAAAAAATAAAGAAAAAGGAAAGCCCAAATTACTCAAACATAAGTGCAAGATATAAATTGAGGAAATAAGAGAAATAAGAGATTGCGGAAAAAGAGCCGCAATTCCAAAATTATACCCAGAATAAAGAGTTGTGTAATGATAAGAAGCAAAAAGAAAGAGAACATCAATGACACCTAAATAGTGAAAAAGAGGAGAAGTTACAAGAAAAAAGAGGGAAAGGAACTGGGGAGGGGGAGGAGGAGACATGGGGAATAGAACATAGCTACATGGGGAAGAAACAAGTAGAAAAATAGGGTAAAAATACAAAAGGGAAACATACCTTTAAAAGGAAAGTAAGGGAGATAGGATCGGGAGAATACAAGGAGGAGGTGGAACCACATGGAGTAAGTCAACGGAAAAACCAGGAGGACGCCACGAAACAGGGGTATTGGATCTATGGAGACAGGAAACAAAACAATGAAAGTTAAGAATATTTACGGGAAAAATACATTAACAGGAACAAACTAACGGTAACAACGAACCTGTCTAAAGAAAATCAGCAACATACTGATAGCAGTTAATGAAACAAATATTGAAAAAATTAGACATAGCGAATTATAAAATGTTAAACATTATGAAGAAAGGACGATACCTAGAAAAAAGAAAAAAACCTACAGAGGAAAAGACACAGCCTCATGTAGGAAATGAAGAGGAGGGGCCTGAAGAGTCCATATTAGTTGTCTTGCAGGAGTTTATGAAGCTTTGCAAACGGATAGGATCTTCGTACGTAGTTGTCTTATTGTTATGAGTAACTTTGAAGAGTCATGGGTGATAAAGGCCGTAGCGAGCCCCAATTGCACGTAGATCAGCTCTCATGTTTAGAAAAGCCTTGCGTCGGTTAGCGGTGGTTCTAAACATGCTCAGAGGAGTGGAAGGCAAATGCTGTAAAGGGCTGGCAGTAATTCAACATATGAAAAAACGTTATGAGGATTTTGTTGTGGTGAGCACAAAATGGTTGTCCTGCACTGTGTAAGAAAATGCCTCAAGAAAACCAACTGTTGAGGTTATCCTCGAAAAAATATTATTTCTAGCAGAAGATGTATCTCAGCCACAGTCAATATACAGTCTTAAGGCACAAATGAAAATTCATATGAGCGAGGACTTCATTGCAGCAAGACGATAATAAAACGCGCGGCCGCACGAAGAAAAAAAAAGAAAAAAGAATGACGGCCGCGACGAAACGAAGCTGCACTCGGACTTACTGCAGTTAATTCCTCTTCAATTGTAGCAATAAAAAGTTGGCCAGTAGTGCGGAAATGTGCCCTGAGACTTCACATGTTCATTCCTGTCTCCATCGTCGGTGAATACAGGCTGGCTCCGTGACGACCTCCAGGCGCACCGGGGAGCTCACCCGTGTGCCGCCATAAGCTTCGGGCACCAAGCCACGCCCCAGATACCTAAACATTGACTCACACACACTTACAGCTCGTATGTATCCAGCAGTAATGGAGACAGTTTCACACACAGTTAAATACCAACTCACAGACCAACTCAAACACTCATTCACCATCACACTGGCACACTCTTATACTTATTGTTGGACTTGGCTCTTTTTTGCATCATTAAATACCCTAGTACTAACTAACACAGCCAGCCAGAGGTCCATGCAGCTCATTACATACGCATTGACAGATCCATTAAGTAAGTAGGAGAGGCAGACATGTATCAACATACGTATTTACATATCCAATAACACATCCCCTTAGGCACTGACACACTCAGTTAGGTATGTACTGGGGAACTAACACCAACCAGTAATCCATCCAGAGAACTAGGCCTTTATACATGTTTCAGGCCTGCTACAGTAAAGTGTACATATGCAGTTGTCATGGTAGGCCTAGTTCACAATCAAAAGATGTTGTTAAGCAATCAAGTACACTTCTACTTTATATAAGTAACCCTGGGCGAAGTGCTACGCTACGCTCGCGTAGTTTGCGAAATGTGCGCTACTTCGCACTACGCGAATTGCACGTAGCACAGTGCAAACACGCGTAGTGGTCAAAGTCAAGTTGGTGACCGCAAGCGAGCAAAATGGAATCCCGGCGAGACTTTTTCCTGGTTCACGATCAGCAACGCCAAGTTGGCGATCGCGGAAAATAAACCTTCTGGCGAGATTCTCAACGCGGGGAGGTCAGGTTTCTCATTGCGAGAATGGTCAGATGGTTTCTAGGATTATAGAGGAAATGATAGCTGAATAGGTGAAAGGAAGGCATAGACAGGCCGCAGCATACACATGGAACTGTAGTAGTATTTGCAGTGTTCACCAGAAATCAGTTTAATTAGTAAGAACTTTTATACTTGACTTTCCATGCAGAAGTTTGAAAATGTCAATTTTGCAAGGATTAAATACAATTTATAGGGACATTCACATGTCAAAGCACCTTTCATCATTTCTGGATGTTAGCTGTTCACCACTCAAAAATACAAAATGTGGTTAGGAGACTTTACTATGTAAAAAGTCCTGCTTTATGTTTAGGAGAGATTATTAGAAGTCTACTGCATGGTACAGTAGCAGATCTAGAAAATGTTTGTGAAGATATTCAGTTTTGTTTCTTTGGTCCTGAGGAGGAGTCAAGGGAAAACAAAGAGTTGATTCCTGGAGCTGTAGAAGAACAGGACATAGGAATTAGTATTGGAAACTTTGCATTAGAGGTCGCAAAGTTTGACACAGTTTGTTCTGAAGAACCAAACCATATTTGTTTTTTTTTGTCGGCGTACTCACTACAAAAGCCAAACTCGTAATGGAGATGCGAACTAAAAAAAATGAACAGGAGAACAGAGGTAAGTGGCAAAAGTTTGCTGTGTATTTGTAGAAGATTGGTTTGATTTGAACACACAGCAAATTATATGCAAGTAATGCTTTGACAGGTTAGAGGATAATTAAATGCCAGCTAGAGCAGTTCATAACAAGTTAGAATTAGTTTCAATTTCACAGGAACTTCAAGATTTAAACATTTACAAATCAATTCTAATTCAATGTATACATCCTTTCCAAACTATTGTGCGTATGGAACCTAAAACTGGGAGTTTGCCTCCAAGAGAGCTTCTGAAAGGACATAGAAGTAGAGCTGTGTACTTGCCTTTAGATATCAAAAAGAAGATTGAAACTATAGGGGTACAGAAAGATTGTGTTGAGCCACCTATTCTAGTTATTGGTGTCCCTACCAAGGGCAAAATAATATGGCAAGAGTTAGTGGACGATTGGAAAGTACAAAAAACAATATATCTGTTTGAAAATTATATTTATTACACTAATGCTGATGTTCAAGATTTAACGCATATGAAGGATGAAACATTCCCATCAAGTGGTCGGATTGAAAAGGTAGATCAATTGAGATCAGAACAAATTTATGAACAATATAACATCCATCCTCCGCATTCTAAAGAAATTGCCATTCCAAAAAACCATGGTGATTGGGCCTTTAGACAAGAACAGTGGTGGCTCCCATAGGGCATGCTGCAGGGTGGTGAGGTGAGGCGAGGGAGGGGCTGGGTTGGGGGTAGTAAACTAGAACATATGACAGAACGGAAGAAAGTAATTATTACGTTCCTCTGTTCCAACATATGTCTGAGTTTACTAGCCCCCTTACCCTGCCCCTCCCCGCCCCACTCCACCACCCTGCAGCACGTGCTATGCGAGCCACCACTGTACAAGAAGTTCTACTGTTTCAAACGCATGGATGTGGGAAGTTCTGTTGTTCAAAATACAGATGAAAAGAAAACATTTACACGAGATGTAGATATGGTTTCCCACAGCCTGTCATTTTTGAAGAGAGAGTGAACAGCTTAATGCCTGCAGTCAGACATACATTGACAAGGAAATCATCAAAAAACACATACCACTTGAGGAGAACAGAGGCATCCAAGTATATTAATGATTACAACCCTGTGATTCTGAAGATGCCCGGTACATCACTTCTTACATTACAAATCAGAGAAGACAGAGATGAAGGAGATATGGGAGGAGATTTCTGCTGAAAAGAGTATATCCAAAAAATTGTACAGCTTTAGCTTGAAAATGCTTTCCCATAGGGAGATGGGTTCCCATCACCGGTTGAGCTCGGCCAGTTTGTTCTCAAAGTCAAGGGGAATAGTTTGGATTAGTCTAGGCCTTATAACCACAAAAATAGGTTGTTGAAGACTTTACAAGAAATTCAGTATCTGGCAGAGTTTGATCCAGAAATCATAGATATAAAGTGAATTCAAATATGCTGGATACATACTATCCTAGAAGATGTCAACACCTGGATAACATGTGTCTATATGAAGTACTTCAACACAACTGATTCCAATGGAACGTAACAGAAAATATAGAGGAATTTAAATATGAAGCAGTTGGGTGCGATGATTGTTTGATAAGACATAGCAAAGGAAATCTAATTAACCACAGAAAACTGATTTTCCATACTGAAGACAGGCTAGAGTTTTTCTATTTGGCTCTTCTGCAACTATTCACACCTTGGCATGCTGATTCAGAGCTACGTGGAGACAACAACTGCTATGAAGAGTCTTTCAATGCTGTAAAAGACAGCATTCAATGTTCAGTCTTTTCAAACTACTTGCAAATGTTGAAAGATGAGCTGTAACAAGAAGAAACCATAGTTAAAGAGAGTTCACAAAGCAGTTAGAGTTCCGACCCACTGAGTCAAGATTCACTTGACCAACAGTTATTCAAAATGAAGCAGCTATAACCATGTGTGAGGTGGGACTGAAGTTCAACAAGCAAGAGAGAAACATACTTACTGATTTTGAACACTTAGTAGCCAACTGAATGATGGACAGAAAGAAATTTATATTGAAGTAAAAAATAAATTAGAGCATGTATTTCTGCATGAGAAGAAAGAATGTCAATGTTCTTCATTTGAGCCAATGCTGGTATATATCAGTGGTCAAGCTGGCACTGGGAAAAGTTTTATAATAAAGTTCTCACTGCTTATCTACAGAAGACTACAGAATCAAAGTAATCATGTGTAGTAACAGCACCAACTGGATTAGCTGGACACAACTTAAAAGGATCACTTTCCACAGACTACTTATGCTACCTGTTGGACATGTGAATAAACTGAAATATCAGACGTTATCTGGTGAAGCTTGTCTTAAGGTGTCCAGAGTATTGAGGAAACTAAAGCTTTTAATCATTGATAAAGTAAGCATGGTTTTAAACGTAATGCTTGCCTTCATACACCTAAGAATACAGCAGATTTTAAGAACTGAGTATGACATGCTATTTGGAGGTAAACGTTTAATTGTCTTTGGTGACTTTCTGCAACCTAGCTCTGCCAAAGGACAGCCTATTTTAAAGACACTTCTCCATAATGAAACAAAAAGTTCTTTGGGAAGTATTGGCAATGTAAATATTTGACTTAACTTCAAATACAAGGACCTAGTGAAGAATATGTGTCAGGCATCTGATGTGAAATATGGAAAAATCCTAAAGGACATTAGAGAAGGAGTTCTTACAAAAGTGGGGAAACATGCTTTGGAAACTGTACTTATCAAGAAACTATTTTTATTGAACAACACAGCAGCAGAACAAATGTACAATTTCATTGAAAAGGACAAGTCCATTGTCCGTTCATTGTCTACACTTCAAGAGTGCTCCAACTCCAGCAAACAATTACTGAAACTAGAGAAAGAAGATATTGTGGAAATTACAGCTATCGATAACATGGAGCACCAGAAAGTAACATACTACTAACCAAGAAACTACAAGCAAAATTGGATTCTTTGGAGAAGTCTGTGTGGAGGACTGCAGGACTAGAAGAGTATTTACGTGTATGTAAAAAGTGTCAAGACATTTTGCAGCATAATTTGAATGTGGAAGGAGGTGTCGTATAGAAAGGCTTTGCCTTCACACTGTGTTATGTTAGCATGAGCTTATTAGAAGTTTAAACGCCATTTTACCTTTCTGCTGCTTCTGCACACGGCACATATTGTTATTAGAGCTTTGAGCCTAGTAGAATATTTTGCTTCACACGAGAATAATATGCTTTGCTATTGTATCAGCTTTGCTTGGTAAGCTATGTCTGAACAGTGAGTGCCGAGGCCTTCAAGGTTATTTCAACACAGTGGTTGTTGTGAGGTCTGATCTGCGCACGTTCTAGACATAACACATATGCAGCTGCGGCCAACTCTGGCTTTAGGCGCGTTTAATAATGCACTGCGCAGAGCATGCACACACACTTGATGAATATTTGCATGCAGAGAGCTGGTGGAAGATGATGTGATCCCTGTCCACTAAGATCAGAGGTATGGGGACACCCTTCTAAAACCCAAAGAGACCTTCTTTAGATATAATATAATATACTAGCAAGGGAGGGTAAGACTTAGCTGCTATTTAGCCTTCTTCCTTTGTATTTTATGGACTAGTAATTATGCTGATAACCTTATTGCTTATAATATGTTTGCTTGTATTAGCTAAGATACTGCGCTTGAGAACACGGCATTAGAAATAAACTTTTCAAACTTGCACGTGTCTTCATTTACTCCTCGTTTTGGATTGGTATGTTAGTATAACGAAAGAGTGTTCATGTGTTCCACGTTACCGGAGGTGTTCTAAGTCCATGTTCTGAGTTGTCTAATCATTGGGGGTATGGAAGAACCAATGAGACACTGATTGCTAGTCTGGTAGGGGATTTTGGATACTGAGATGAGTTTTGGTACACCCTAATTCACTAAGGTATTAGGTCTCTATGCACAGTTCTGTGTAGGAGCAGAATCCCTGCGACAGAGGGTTAGTGAACAGCTCTATGGGCAAAGTTATAGATTTCATTAAAATTCCAAAAAGGGATGATGTTGATTACTTAGCCGTAAAATTTGCTTGTGAAGGACTTATATGTGCAGCAGCAACAGTTTCTATTGTCTTTAGCATATCCTGTAACAATCCATAAATGTCAAGGTTTAAGTGTGTACACAGCTTTCATTAATGTTGGAAGTCCAGTATTTAAAGAAGGTATTTCATATGTAGCATTATCTCAAGTTAGAACATTGTCAGGTTTGTTCTTAGTTGATTTTGATGATACGATAGTTAGTGCTGATGCAAGCTGTGTAAGAATACAATTGGTTAAGAAGTATATACCCTCCTCATTTAGGTCAGTATTCTATTTATGAGAAATGGCTAATCTATCCCAAACAGAAGCATACAAAACAATAAATGCATGTTATTCAAAAGAAGCAAAAGAAAGACAAAGAAGAAGGTGTTAAGAAGGAAAACCTGGAAAATAAAGGAGATATTTAAAGATACCACTCAGTAGACAGTTCAGGAGTCAACTGCAATGCAAATGTTGTTCTCAATGTACTTTATTATTTACTACATCTTGTAACTCAAATTCAACAAACAAAGATAAGACTTTGTGTTCTGCCCTGTTTCATTTGCTCCAACATTTACTCATAAGAGAACTGTAACACATTATGATTCAGGCATTAGAGACATTTTAGATATATGTAGTGGATCACTAATATGTACTGTGAACACTCAACAAGACACACAAAATTTATAATGGTCATGCATTTAGTATTAGAAGAAGAAGAAATATATCTTAATTATTATTTGGACTGAGTTGCAAATGGAACCATGACTGTGAAGATTGCTCTTTCACATCTACCACTCAAATCAATTCTGAATGAGCTCTCTACTTAACAGTACCAGAATCTAAGACTGTGCCTTTTGCAAGACTGACCAAAAAGGCCTAGCCAAAATATAACCTGCCCAAATTGTAGCTCAGATTGTATGTCTACATTGCCGATACAGAGAACTAAAAAATGTACGAATGTTCAACTTTGCAGAGCAGATGGATCTAAAATGGAAACGAAAATGACAAACTTCAAAGCAGAACAAATTTCAATTTATGGAAGAACGTACAATTTTTAAAAAAACAACTGCAAATAGGAATAAATATATTTAAAAAAATAGGCAAAGTAGGAACTACATAACAATGTTATTATACAGTCTTAAAATGAAGCAATTAACATTACAAATTCTGTGAAAAAAGCATATATACGCAACATAATATAAGCTGTTAATTTATTCTACAAAGTCTGATAGTAAAAAGGGTAAACAAAATTAAAGGTTTAAATTAAAATAAAAAACTTGTACATGTTCTAAAACAAACAAAAGTAAGTGGGACGTAATAGTGAAAGAATGAAATGAAAAGCAGCATAGAAATTCACTGAAAAGAGCAACGCTTACACAATTATTATAGTTAGGAGACAGAATAAAAAATCTTTTGAAATATATTAAAAAAAGGCCAATGGTTGCTGAGATGTTACAATTATCAAATAGCTTTAAAAAAACATAGAAAACCACGGAAATAATGCAAAGGTTACAGGGAAGTTACAGTCAGAAAATAGACTATTAAAACAAGATTAGAAATGTCATGAAGATACCAAAAGTCACTGGGACGTAATAGTTAGGAAGCAACATTAAAAAATAATTTGAAATTCACTGAAAAAGACAAAGGTACAGGGACGCTATAGTTAGGCTCAAATTTCACTGATACAAAACCAGTGAAATTCAGCAGTTATAGCTACCTGAGCTAACTAAAACATATGTCCTCGCAATCCACTGCTTATGACCTCACTTATTATGTCACTCATGACATGGTCAGTGACATCACTGATGATATCTTCCACAGTACCACTCACATCCCTATCTAACCTCTCATACACCCACAAAACCAATCACATACCCATCACAGACCCATACCAGGTCTCAGACCACCACTCATTCCTTCATACTGCCACTCACATACCCACTCACTCATACAACCACTCACACTACCAGTCACTCACCCATTAAGATACTTATATAACCAGACACTGACCCATACTGCCACTCACACAGCCACACACTCACCCACACAGCCTCTGAACACAGCCGCTCACACACCCATACAAGTACTCACACACTCACTTACACACCCACACAACCCCTTACATACCCATTCACACATCCATAGAAGCACTCTAACATCTACTCACTCACCCACACAGCCATTCACACAGATATTCACTCTCCAACACAGGCACTCACATACCAACTCATGTAACCAAACACCCACTCACTCACTCATATGGCCACTTAAAGACCTAGGGGCATATTACCAACAACTAGCGATAATTATCGCTAAGTTGGCTTAGCGGGAATATTCCTATCGCCGCCCTTCACCTGTTTTTATCGCTGAGATACCTTGCTATTAGCAATGTTTATCTCAGGAGCGATAAAAAACAGGTGAAATGCGTGAATATCGCTGTCAATACAGCGATATTCAGGCATTACCGTGACAATGCTCTAAGCCATGTTATCCACCTCTCATTGGATAACACGGCTAAGAACTGGTCAGGGCAGGCGTTAGCTTTTGGAGATATTCGCGCTTAGCGCGAATATTTCCAAAACTACGCCTGTGTTGATCATAGGCGATAGCGATTGCAGTGACTGTTTTCAGTTGCTGACATTTTGGCACGCCCACTTTGCATGTCATTAGTGATAATTATCGCTGACATGCCAAGTGGCCCCTAAATGCCCGCTATCACCTACAAGCTGTCGCTATCTGTTGTTAGCCACAGCTTGGTAATAGGGCGATAAAATACCGCAGCATTAGCGGGAAAAAGTCCTGCTAAAGCGGTGATAATGGCCCTTGGTAATATGCGCCCTAGTCACTCACTCATACAGCCATTCAGACACCCACTCACTCACCCATACAGCCACTCATACTACCACTCAACCACCCTAACAGCCACTCACTCACTCATATAGCCACTGACGCACCCACTCACTCACCAATGCACCCATTCACACAGCTTCTCCATCACCCACACAACTACTCACACTCACACTTATACACCCATAGATCCACTCACACAACCCTTCACATACCCATACACCCACTCCGACACCCACTCTCACAAGGATATACACACAGTTTTACACAGCCACTCACATAACATATGTTAGAATTAGTATCACTGATTAGTAGTAAACCTAGCACATTAGTTTAACTTTTGTACTAGCTTAGTATATATGTTTAACAATGATACACTCTTAACAAATACTTACACACAATGGATGATGTAATTTGAGATATCACCAGTGATGTCACTGACCATGTCATGAGTGATGTAATATGTGAGGTCATAAGTGGCGCATTACGGTTTGGTAATTTATTGTTAGCTCAGGTAACTATAACTTCTGAATTTCACTTGTTTTGCATGAGTGAAATTTGAGCCTAATTATAACGTCCCTGTAACCTTTGTTTTATTCAATGAAATTATATATATATATATATATATATATGTATATATATATATATATATATATAGCACCACGTCGGTTCAGGTTACCGGTGTTGTGCAGCGCTCATCACGGGTGCGTTATCCCTACGGCAGAACCACGCCGTTAATTATATCACGTCACAATCCCCTTTGCAGGAAAAAAGTGGGACGCACTCCAATAGTCTTTATCAGAATTCAGGTTTTATTGCCAAATTTCCATCTTCTAGGCAAAAAGCGAGCAGATCTACGCGTTTCGGTATCACTGATGCCTTGCTCACGATCAAACTCACGCTCATTCTACTGATGTTTAAAACATTTAAAAAATGACTACATCATATCCTGTCATGTGATTAGAGCGTTGAGGATGCATTATGGATGCTGTAGTTTATATTAAATGCAGTGTTATTCAACATAACTTATAACCACTATATAATGTGCAAATTAATAAAGTAATTTATAATAAGGATGTGGGAAAGAAATCAGTACTAATCACATGTTAAAAAAGATGTTAAAGAGACGGTATGTTCCAATTTTTTGAGATCTTCACTCAACCATACACCTTTGCTTAACCCCTCCGGTGGGGCTGCTTGCTTTTATCATTTTTCAGAATGCGCTCCTTTTCTTATATTCCCTTCAGTGGGACATTATTTAATATTTAATTTTGATGGTTTTTGACCAGTTCTCCGTATTCACATTCTTTGTACGGGTTTCATATGACCCACTTCTATTTTCTTGTTTTTCAACTTTTGTTTGTGTTTACTTATAAATGAATGTACAACTCCTCCGATTGATTCAGACCATGTGGATTTAGGGTTTGCAATTTCAGGTTGTGGCGGGACTCCTTCTGGAGCAGGAGTTTCTCCCCGTCCCCACCTCGTGTTTGCTTCAGTATTGTCTCAATGCCATTGAATTTCAACAATTTCCAGTCAATGTTGTGGTATTGGTCCATATGTTTGGCAATTGCGTTTGATCTATCTTTGTGTGTTGTGGCTCTCACGTGCTCCATTATTCGTTTTTTTAGCTCACAGATCGTGCTGCCCACATATAGCAGCGCACACGGACATTCCACCACATATACAGTATATGGAGTTTTGCATGTTATTACTTGCCGAATCTCCTACATTTTGCCATTGGCCATTTTCACTTCCTTTGTCTGTTTTGCTATTTGACAGACTTTACATCCATGACATTTTAAGAAACCTTTCGTTTTTAACCATATTTCTTCCTTTTTCTTTGCTTGAAAATGACTGTGAATTAGATGCTCTTTCAAATTTTTCGCTCGCCGGTAGGTCACAGTTGGGTGTTTTCCCACTATTTTGCTAACAGTTTCATCAAGATGTAAAATCTTCCAGTTTTTTCTTAGGATTTGCACAATTTCATTATTTCATTATTAATCTGATCGGCTCTTGGGCAAGCTTCTCTTCCCTACTGCGTCGAACTAAACATTCTTCTTGTGTCTTTTCATTTGTTTTGGTCCAACATTTGGCAACATTATCCGTGTTGTATTTTCTCTGTTCAAATCTTGTTATTGTTGCCTCACTCTGTTTCTGCCATTCTGATTCTTCACTACATATCCGCCGGATACGTAGGAATTCCCCATATGGGATGCTGGACAGGAGTGAACGTTGATGTGTGTTTGTATTTATATAGCGCCTTCTACCCTGAGGTCTCATAGCGCTGTATTCATACCGCTGTGGAACCTTTCCTGGCTTTCCTGTGAAATGTCCACTCCTGGGCACCCCCAAGGTGAAGCCAGGCATCTAAGCGCTGCTGGGGCCGTTGTGGAGATTAAGCAAGCTATTGCCCAGAGTCACAGAGTGGGACCCATGATTAGACTAGGCACCGAGGCAAGAATTGTCAGGTCCGAGGAAGTTGAGTCCAAGAGCCGCCAAGGCGGGAATTGAACCCTTGACCCGGGTCAGACCTCTGCATCAGGGTCTGCCGCTCTAACCATTGAGCCACGCTTCTCTTGATGGAAGCTGGTAGCCTCCAATGTGGCAACAATAAAAAGACAATTTTGTAACCAAGGATTTATAAATTGCATTGGGTCGTTACCATTTTCCAAGTCTAATGAAATGTGGAGCACATAAGTATGTTTTCCATGTCTGTAGGGTGAACCATGTGACCTCTTAACACATGATTGGTTAACGGTGTTTTAAATATGTTGGGTCACCATGCACTTTTTTCCAGTGAGCAAGGCGACTGTGTTCACCGAAACGCGTCTGGTTTCAGCACTTGCAGTTCACTTGTAAAATCTAAAAATAAATACCTGCTTAGAGAAGAAGAATACAAGCGTCTGTTTCTCTGTTGTTTGCGGTATGCAATTCAGGAGATCTTGACTCGATATATATATATATATATATATTCATTGAAAAAACCATAGGTTATAGACCATATATAGTTAGGAATTAGCATTTAAAAAACCTTATTTTACTCACACAAAACCAATGAAATTCCATATATAGTTAGTTGTACTAACTATATATCGCGCACCCGCAATCCACTGCTGATCATGTCACATATTACATCATTCATGACATGGTCAGTGACATCACTGATGACATCACTGATGACATCTCAAATGACATCACTGATGACATCACTGATGACATCTCAAATGACATCACTGATGACATCACTGATGACAACATCCAGTGACTGTATTTTTCTGTAAAGTTAAAATATGTTTTACATATTGAAGAATGAGTGGATGTATAAGTGTCTGGATGAAGGATTTAGTAGGTGCATGACTGACTGACTGTATGAGTGAGTGGTTAAATGTGTCTCATTGAGTGCATGGGTTAGTGACTAAACTGTCTTAATTTGTGCATCATTATGTCTGTTGTTCTGTAAACTGCTGCATGTGTTGATCAGTAGCTATATGAGTAACTATATGGGTTATTGATTGGTTGCCCAAGCATTTGTATGGGAAACTGGGAGTGTGTGTGGGTGGCTGGGAAGGTGTATGACTCTGTGCATAATGTATGGGTTCAAAAGTGCATGTGGAAACAGCTGTATGGGTGGTTGACTGTGTGCATGACTGTATTGGTGAGTGAATGGATATCTCAGTGCTACATGTCAAAGTAAGTACATATGTAAAACACAGTACATGTGAGAGTTGACATATATAAATAACTGTGCATAAGAGCCAGTGAATGTGTGAGTGGCTGTATGGATCATTGTGCTCTTGTATCCAGGATTGTATAAGTGAGTAAATATGTTTAGTATATGTTTGAATAAGTAAGGTGTGTTTAACTGTATAGTTAAGGAAATGGAGGTGTGATTGATTGTTTGCATGACTGACTAGGTGTGTGTGTAACTTCATGGATGAGTGACAATCTGCGAGTCTGTGTTTACACTGAGTGTATCTAAGGTTATATTAGAGTCTGAAGAGGTTCATCGTATTATCACATGAATGATGTCATCAGTGATGTGATCAGTAATGTCAAATGAGATGTCATCAGTGATGTCATCAGTGATGTCATTTGAGATGTCATCAGGAATGTCATCAGTGATGTCATTTGAGATGTCATCAGTGATGTCATCAGTGATGTCATTTGAGATGTCATCAGTGATGTCATCAGTGATGTCACTGACCATGTCATGAATGATGTAATATGTGACATGATCAGCAGTGGATTGCGGGTGCGCGATATATAGTTAGTACAACTAACTATATATGGAATTTCATTGGTTTTGTGTGAGTAAAATAAGGTTTTTTAAATGCTAATTCCTAACTATATATGGTCTATAACCTATGGTTTTTTCAATGAATTTCATTGGTTTTTTAAAAGCTAATATCTATAGCTGTAAAATGTATTCTTCTTTAAATCCAAAAATATATTTTATATGTTTATTAATAATTTTTTTTAAATATTTTTTTTGTTTCGCTCCCGGTCCGCGAACCGGGAAGCTTCCCGTTAGCTCAATTTGATTCCGCGATCCGGTCCGCGAACCGGTAAGAAATCAACATAGTGACGGTATCGCGTTGCCGCGTAATGCGTCTTATGACGTACTGCGTTAGCGCACCCGGAAGTGCCCCGGGGCGCGGACCGAGGCGCGAAACGCAGCTCCCCGGAAGCGATCCGCGGCGCGAAAGCGCGACGTATCGCGTTGCCGCGAAATGCGTCTTGTGACGTAAGTGTCCCGGGGCGCGGACCGGGGCGCGAAGCTTAGCGACCCGGAAGCTAACCGGGGCGCGTTCCGCAGCGCGTAACATGAGCGTGAGAGGTCATGTGACTTGTTAATAAAACTTTTCATTGGTTCATTTCACTTTTAGTTTCATAATTATGGAAGGCTAGGTCAGGTGACCTAAAAATAACACTTTTCATTGGTTGAGAAGTATTGTTTTTTCCAAATGGCCAAATCTTGTCAGAGCCATTTATAACTCTTGGATTTCTTGTAAGCCAATCCCGTCATTTGGCATTTCCGCAACTTTCAGAATTAAAATGTTGAAGATCATTTTCACAATCCTGGAATAGTAATATCTTCCCCTTCTTGCTCAGTCATGTTCTACTTTTCCTATGACACTGATACAAGCAGACTTACACTACCTCTATGACTACTACAATTATTTAATTCTCTACATCACTTTTAATCACAAAGCAATGTAAAACAGTAGACAGCATTGCAGACTTACATTCCCTCTACTCCATGTTTTGATTGGCTGCTTCAATTAGTTTATAAAAAGATACAGTTTTTCTGAACTCATTCAAAGTGCACGTATTTCTCCATAATGTCCAGTCCTATGGTTAGAAGTTATGTCTCTGAACTACACTTATCCTCAAGGCCAAATTGTGTAGGAGCCATTAGAACTTCTTGAAATTCCACAGAGCACATCCCGAGATTCTTTCCCTAAAATGTTGGTTTTAAAAACACCAGGTAAGAGTTTTTAAGGTCATACGGCAATTTTTTTTTGAAAATTAAAACAGAATCATTGCAGAATGACCAGCCATTTCTAGACTTTAAATAAGCTGTGTAATGTCCTGATGTTATTGAAGGGCCGTCATGATATATAATTGCTGCAGGTACAAAAGTCCTTCCTGATATTGACAACTGCGAAGCTACAAAATTTTTAATTAAAGTTGTCAATTTTGTTCCATCAGGCCTACATCGTTGGAACATTAAAATGACATACTGGCCATATGTTCGTATAAATAATGTGGACATCATTTCATATTTACATTGGCTACACTCCATGTTGTGATGAGCTGCTTTTACTAGCTTATTAAAGGAGACTGATTTACTGTCTGGCAAAGTTAAATATATAAATCTTTCTGAGTCTACACTAGTAGTACTTGATACCATACAGTTCTCGCAGTCATGCTGCCATTGATAAGAAAGCCCAAACAGCTGATCTACATCTACACCTTCAGCATGTAATACATCAAGCATATACATTAAAAACTCCTGACAATCGTGCTGAATATTTTGAGAGAATTGTGTTTGGCCTGAACATCTGTCTAACAGATTTCGAATTTCAGACACACTTTCTATGTTTCTTCTATCAGTGGTACATTTCTCTAACACAGAATTTAACAAACTGCAAAATCTTTGATCAGAATTGACCACAATCTCTTCTTTTACATTTTTTAGAGAAAATAAAACATTAACTACTACATTAGCATAGCAGTTGACACCAGAACTGTTTTCAAACTGAAAACCAACAACATCTTCAACAGAATCCTTTTTGTTTCTGCTTGTAATTTTAGGTTCATTGACTTTTTGTCTTTTTGCTAAAACCTCCCCAGTATTGTTCTCATTTCTTCGTTTCCGGCCTACCACACGTTTCTCAAACAAAGGATACTGAGGCAAATGTGGCGCATACTCTCTTCTTAACCTATTGTATTCCTTAACACAATCTAGATCTGCACAAATGTTTGTGACATCACACTCAATCAAGTACAATCCCGATAAAGTTCTAACTCGTGACAATGCCACATATGCCATACCCTCCTTGAACACAGAACTGCCAATATTCACCAATGCACTGTCTACGCTTAAACCTTGCGATTTATGAATTGTCACCGCATATGCCAAGCAAACAGGAAACTGCTTACGGCGAACATATAAGTCTTTTACAAGCAAAAATCTAGCAGAACAACGACCAATTAGCTGTACTTCCTCAATGCCATCAAATTTAATTTTTAAAAATTCAATTCCATCTCTATTTCTGTATTTCACAAAATCAACAACATTACCCATTGATCCATTTACCAGACCTCTTTCAACATGTAAATTCCTTCTTAAAATTATACGGCAGTTCAAGCACACATTCAGAGTCTTTTCAAAACCTGCAGTTTTAGATATACTCTTCTCTAATGAATCCAATTTTGTTTTCAGATTCTCAGACAAAATAATTGTTGATCCCATATGCTCTACTCTATCAATAGCTTCCAGTTTCACAATCTCTTGCTTTTCTAAATGCAACATTTTGTTGTTAAATTTGGCACATTCTGCAAGAGTTGGCATCAAACATATTCCAGATTTCTTCTCAGTAATTTTCTGAAAAATATTCTCAGGCACAACATCTTGTTCTGGATATAAATTTGACAGTAATCGTGCATGTAAAGCTTCTTTCCCATGCTCGGTCACTTTTCCAATTCTAACATCTTGTAGAATAGTCTTGTAAACTTCATCCTTCGCCTGACGCATATTTTCATGCAGTTCAGCATAATTGAAGTTTAACCATATATTGACGTTGCCAATGCTGCCTAGGCACTTCCTGGTATCTTCATGCGTGAGCATTTTGAACACAGGTTGCCCTTTCACTGGTGTCAGCTGCAAAAGATCTCCGAAAACAATGATGTGTTTGCCACCAAATAACATATCATACTCTGTTTTGAGAACTTCTTGCATCCTCAAATGCACAAAGGCAAGCATGACATTGGAAACCATGCTTACTTCGTCAATGATAAGAAGTTTCATTTTCCTCAAGATTCTTGAAACTTCAAAACAAGCATCTCCAGATAGCTTGTGATATTGTAATTTGTTGTCATGCTCCACTGGCAGCATCAGTAAACGATGTAAAGTAATCCCTTTAATATTATGTGCTGCCAGTCCAGTTGGAGCAGTGACAACACAAGACAGCGATGACTCTGTCCTTTCCTGCAAATAGCATGAAATTGCTTTAATGAGGAAACTTTTTCCAGTTCCCGCTTCTCCACTCACGTACAGTTGGACAGGCTTCAACGACGTACATGAGCACTCTTTCTTGTCATGACTTAATCCATGATCAATTTGCATGGTAACTTCGTCATATATTTTCCTCTGCTCAACGTTGAGTTGTCTTTCCAACTCTTCTAAGTTAACCGCATCCTCCTGAGCATGTGCCATGGCTCTTTCCACTTCATTCATGGCAGTGGCAGCTTCATTTTCGATAACAGGTCCTCCTAGTGGATCCTGACTCAATGAAGCAGAACTCTGACTGTCCTGAGAACTGTCTCTGGCAATCTCGGCTGCAATCGTTGCTTCCTGCTCAATTTCCGCATTCAACATTTCTACATATTTGGGAAAAGCAGGACATTCTATGGTCTCCTTGGCGGCATTGAAAGAGTCTTCGTAACAGAGGAAATCTCCAAGCAGTTCCTCTTCTGCACGCCAAGGCTTGAAAAGTTGCAAAAGTGCTAAATAGAAAAACTCCTTTTTTTCAGGAGATTCGCCACTCAATTTTCGATGGTTTACCAAGTGGCATTTTCTTTGCTTGACCAGACATCCCTCACTTCCTATTACAGCATACACTCCTTTCTCAGTATCTTCTTTGATGTTCCTCTTGAATATGTAATTTTGCAGAACCTCATACAGACAAACATTCTCGAGGTGACTGCTTCGATTTGGATAATATGTATCCAACATGTTTGTCTTCAAAATGTCGGTACTGTTTGGCTCCTTTTCCGCCAAATACTCAATTTCCCGCACAGGTTTGAGAACTCGATTACGCGTTGCAGCAAGACCAAGACTCGCCCAAACGATACTCCTGGACTTGGCATAGAGACTTGCTGAAGACAACCGGTCAGAACATTCGTACGCTCCGATTTCTCGATGCGACAACATCTTCAGACTGAAACTGTACAACTTCTTGCTGAGGCTCTTTTCATGGGAAATGTCCTCCCACATATCCTTCAATTCTGTCTTCTCTTTTTTGGTGATGTAAGACGTCACATACCGAGCCACAGCCATACAGTTATCAGCCACAAACTGTATATCCATGTTAGCATTCCACATGGACAAAATCACCGGGTTGTAGTCGTTGATGTACTTGGACTCTTCGTTCCTCTTCAAATTGTAAGTGTTTTTAGGTGATTTCTTCATGACATTGTGTCGCAGCGAAGACATCAAACTGTTTACTCTTCCTTTATAAATCACCGGTCGTGGAAAGCCGAAACGACATTTAGTGTAGAACTTGTCCTTGTTTCGGAATTTACGACGGCAGTACTTTCCACATCGATGGCTTTGGAAACGCAGAACTTTTTCTCTTAGGCTTTTCTTCTCCTTTGCGTTTGGAACAGCACACGTAGAATACTGTTGGATGAAACTCATCACTGAGTCTTCTGGATCCGTTCCAAATTTAGGTGCATCCTTGATCCACAGCAACATATGTATATGAGGAGCACCTCTTGCTTGGTACTCTTTTCTCCAGAAGAAATCCAACACCTCTCCAAGAGGTGGATTCTTCTTATTCATGATGAAAGACATCATAGCTTCAAATCTATGATTGAAGTACCTACATACATTGACTGGATCCAAAGAGCACAGTTCTCCGGGTGTCTTGAATTCGATGTTATCTACGTTAGCATTTGCCTCTCGTAGAAATTCAAGTAAGTCTTCCCAGCCATACTCGGCACAGCTCAGAGTGAGGAACCATGTGGGAGTACCTAAGTTCCTCAGCATACATTTTAAATCACCATGACGACGGTACCAGTACTCATTAGTACCACGCTGACACGCCATGAGATTAATCAGGTGAGAATCCAAAATACTATCTTGGACATTGACTTTATCCATAAAGTCACTTGCCGAGATGTTTTGCATGTGTATACCACTTTTCAAGATGTTGTTCACTGCATATGACAGTCCAGACAGATCGCTTTCAAACAGGAGATGAAACAAATAAGGAATGCATTGTCGAAACCTAGCATCTCCTGCATACAATCGCAAAGTCCGGTATTCAGAAGCAGGAATTTGATGAGGTCGCTCATCATATCTTCCTCCCTGACCTGTTGGAAAAAGCTGTGGGAAACACCGAGCTTCCAAACTTTCCTCCCAAACACTAATGGGACTCCCTTTGGCTTGTTTCATTTGAAACAACTCAATAGCATTCCCCATGACTTCCTTGGAATGCAAAGGAATTTCCTCCTGGATGTCCAGTTCAAAACTTAAATTAAATGGATCCAAGACGGAGATCATGCTTTTAGGCAATCAATTTACCTCTCTGCCCCCTGAGATGTGGCCTGCCTGTATGGGAGATCTTCCACCCCCTAAGCAGCAAATAAAAAGCCTAGGGATTTGGTTCGAACCCCAACTTACATTCCAGACCCATGCGCAGAAAGTGGTTGGAGGCTGCTTCGGTCTGCTTCGGGCAGCTCGGAAGGTACTTCCTCTCCTTCCCTTTCAATCTAGAAAGCTGCTAATCCAGGGTTTGATCCTGTCCAAATTGGATTACGGTAACTCCCTTTTCCTTGCAGCCCCCCTTGCCACCATCAAGACTCTTCAGCGAGCTCAGAATGCCGCAGCTAGGCTGCTGATGGGGGCGCCGAGAAGGGCCTCAGCCAAACCATTGCTGAAAGCCCTGCATTGGCTCCCCATCCAGGAGCGGGTCTCTTTCAAATCCCTTTGTATTGCACATAAGACCCTGCAAGGCAAAGGCCCGCCAGCCCTGAGAGGAGTGATCCGATCTTACAAGTCGTTCAGGGCCCTTCGCTCGGATGGAGAAAATCTTGCCATTGTCCCACGAGTGAGGAAAGCGAGAACAGGAGGCCGACGGTTCTCACTGAATGTGTCAAACAAATGGAATGCCCTCCCTAGAGAACTCCGAATGGAACCGGATCATCTGAAATTTAGAAGGGCACTTAAAACCTTTCTGTTCCCTACTACCCTCTAATCTTGCTTTGCTTGAGTTCACCTGGTTCAGATTAGGATTAGCGCTGGGACGCTTTAGGGCAGCCATGCGCTCTACAAATCCAAATCAAATCAAATCAATCAAATCAAATCAAGGATGAACACTATAATGTTCATATATTTCTTCACTAGTAGAGGGTTCTACTTTCTCAATTTGACCAGCACACAAATCGCTATCCTCTTCCTCACTTACTTCCTCTTCTGCAACATATACATTCTTATAGTATTTATTATTTTTTTTCAAATACAATGTTGCCTTTTTAACTTTCCTAACATCTACTAAATCTTGCCATATTTTCTTATTCTTTGTCGGAACCCCATTAACTAAGATAACCAGAGGTTCCTCTTCCACTTTTTCTACTCCAATTGTGTTAATGTTTTTCTTCAAATCTAGAGGCAAATAAACAACTCTTCCCTTTAATCCTCTCTGTAAATCTGATGGAGGCAATTTCCCTGTCTTTGGCTCCATTCTTACAATAGCCTGAAAGGGATGGATACTTTGAATCAAAATAGATTCATAAGTATTTAAATCCTTCAATTCAGAAGGAATCTCAACCAATTCCAGATTATTATGAACTGCTCTAGCAGGCATCTGGTTTTGATTTAATTTGCAAGAACAATAAGTACACACACGTTGATCCAATCCCAAATCAAAACAATTTTCTACCATCAAGTATGTTGCAAAATCCTTCCATTCACTATTATTTTCCCTTTCACTTTTTGCATATAAATCCACTAACTTAGTCTGATTCTTATAATAAGTGTGTCGACAACACACACAAGTGAAATTAGGCCTCTCACTTGATTTCACCTCAAACGTCGCAATTTCCCTCTGGAAATTATCTGTACTGGAAACCTGTACACTATCTTCCACATGACCCTCTTCTTCTTGCTCAATTTCAACATTCTCCTCTTTACTTCCAAAGTAACAAAACTCAATTTCTTCACATATATTCTTCACATCTATTTCAGAACCATGCAAAAGAGCAGCGCATAATTGTTTAAGCATAATTGCTGGACTCTTAGCATAATACAACATTCTAACTAATTTCCTCACTTTATTATGATGCACTGCTAGCATCCTGAAATGATGAAAAACACTCTGGCATACTCTCCTGGAAAGACAAGCCAGTGAATGACCATGCAAACCTGTCACTTCTCTCACTCTGCAAGGATCTAATTCTTGCAACAACTTCATTTTCTGCTTCAAACTTTTCTTATTAAATGACCGTACAAAATCACAAAGCAAATTGATGGAATCCTGTCGCACACTGCAAATACTACTACACTTCCAGGTGTACACAGGACCCTTAGCACGTCTTCCTAAAACCTCATTACCTAACACCTCTTCTGCCTCTGTTGTCACAAGTTTTTCTTTTTCAACTGGACAACCATCTTTCACTTCATAAGCACGACCACTGGTGTCAACTGCATGCACCAAATCATTATCCTGGAAATAACTCTCCTCATTAAAAAATGCCTCACAGCTTGAACTATGCATCCATTCTCCAGAAAAAACTTCACAAAAATTACTACGATTAACTATTCTCTTCCATCTACTATTTCTTTTGAAATCAAAAATTGCCTTGTTTAGCTTCCTAATTCTATTGATTATCAAAATAAATAACTTACGTTTAATTTCAAATGCCTGATCAATAACTTTCTCAACTTTTTTTTTTTTTTTATAAAAAACTAGTTTATGTTGACCTTTCTTAATATTTTTTAACAAATTGCCAATTATCCTGTTCCGGAACATTCGTTTACGAATCTCCCTAAACTGTTGTTTCCTTCTACTATCATGCACAGAGTTATCTCTTGCTCTAGCAGTAACATTTTTCATTGGCCTTTCTTTTCCATTTGATTTCCTTCTCGTTTTATGGACTGAAACATTTTCTGTAGTAATATTTTTTTTATTACACATATTTCTTATAAAGTGTTTTGTGCTCTTACCCGGTGCTTTCTTCGTGACTTGACAAATCTTTTTGTTAGAGGACTGCTGCGTATTATTTTTCACCTGCTGTCTTTGACGTTTTGCAGCCTTTCTCTGTCTTTCTATTGTAGGCATGGTGAAATCTTGAAATGATCTGCAGTTGAATCTGTGGAAAAATATAATAAATAATGTTATTAACCATTATTACCAAACAGTAAATCAGTAACAGTGATAAAAAACTTAACACACTACTTGACATTTTAATTAGAAGATTTTTTAGTCGTTGGCAAATTTACAATACAGAAATACCAGAAAAGAAATGACATTTATATTTATGTTACCTATGCTATTTTATATGTGAATCTGATCTAATTTTATGAGCATATTTTAATATTTTATTGAAGACACTACACATAACCTGCTTTTGAATGTGTCTTTATTTTTAAATTAAACGGTTTACCTTTTTACTTTTTATTAATTATAAATTTTAAAAATAAATGTTTATATTTCCAAAGGCTCAAGCAGGTCAGCTTCCCATCCTATATCATATAATTCGGACAAATCTGCATCCTCATCACGCTCTTCTTCATCCTCATGATTTAAATCATCCAATGGATCAACATCCACTGATGTTTCAATTACAAGTTCAATGATGAGGTCAAAATCAACTGATTGCAGATTGTCGCTCATGTTGAGGTTGTCTTTATCTTTAAAGAAAGATAACAACAATGAGATGTTGCAGAGTAAGAGACAAATCTCACAGATTATAATAGTAAAATTGTTTAACAAGAGTAACATTTTGCAGCTATTATTTAGCCATGTCCAGCGATGCTGAGCAGGTGAAGCCTATGTCTAATTTTTCACTGAACAGGACTCATCTGTTCTTAACCTTGGATAAGCCTCACCGACTCTGTGTCCCCTGCACATACTTAAATGTAAAGGGGCAGATTTATGTTAAATGGCACATCCCCAGGCATGCACCAGTTAACGTGCACCACTGCTCTGCCACCCATGGTGTGCCGCATTTACAATCAGATAGGAGAAACCTGTGTCAAAACCCTGCGCCTGCTTGAAGCAGGCATAGGTCTTGACGCAACATTGTGGAGATGGTGCACCCCTGAGCCTTGCTGGAGCTGCATCGCACTTGCGATACAACTCCAGCAATGCGCCACCTTAACGGCACAGATGCGTCAAGCATCTGTGCCGTTTTTGCCCCATGCTGCGCCGCATTGTAAATGCAGCACACCATGGGTGGCGGAACTGCGGCGCAAGATGACTGGCACATCCCTGGTGATGCACCAGTCATCATAAATCTATCCCTAAGCTTCTTATCTTGTTAGAGATGAACTGCCATATGTATCATCAAAATATTTTGCATTTCCTAAATAGCGAATTTTAAGGAATAAATAGCGATTCTTTACCATTCCTAATTTGCGATGAGCAAATTGCTAATTGCAAGTTACCCATTCATTTCCATGGGCTAGGAGGCTCATAGGAATGAAGGTTTAATTTGCGATTAGCAATTTGCTCATCACAAATTAGGAATTTTTCCAAGGGTGCAGGGGTGTCTCAAGAACACCCTGCTGCACCCCTGAAAAAGAAATTTGGGGGCATATGGCACACATACATGCCCTAAGGGCATGTGTTGGCGTCATATGGGACCTTTTGTTTTTTTAAAAAAAAGCTTTTTGAAAAGAATTCACAAATTACCACCAATTTACCACAATAGTTTCCAAATCCTTAATGTCATTTTTTACATATTTTTTGTTTGATACATTGCATTTAAGTAGTCACAAAATTTGCAAATCCTTCAGTGCAATTGCAAAATAAGGAATAGCAAATTTTGCTACTCCTTATTTTGCATCAAACTTGTTTGATACATACCATTTGTCTAATTAACATTCGCAAAGGCCAAAATTCGTAGAATTTTGATCTTTGCGAATGCTAATTAGCTTGATACATATGGCCCCAAGTGAGGCCTGTCTTACGACATGGTGCATCTTTTGCATCACTGCTGCATCGGTTTCATGTGGTACGTTTTTTTTACACCATGACATATCTGCCTAAATGCATCAATTTGTAATGTTGTCGCCTCATAGCAAATCTTTTGCACCACCGCTGCATCATAAAAGTGACGCACAGTGGCACAAAAGAGGCATACACCTATCATAAATCTGTCCCTAGCATTTTAAATGATTAATCCAGGATGACGATAAAGTGTGGCCTATCCAGAGGTTTGTTTAAGGTGAGGCCTACTCAGGATTGCAGATTAAAGTTACGCTTGATGAAGAATACAGAGGAGATAATACATGTAAAGGCCTACCAATGAAGTAAGTAATGTGCACTTTATTGCGCCAGTCATCATAAATGTATCCCTAAGCTTCTTATCTTGTTACAGATCAACCACCATATCTACCATCAAACTATTTTGCATTTCCTAAATAGCAAATTTTAAGGAATAAATAGGAATTCTTTACTATTCCTAATTTGCAATGAGCAAATTGCTAATTGCAAATTACCCATTCATTTCCATGGGCTAGGAGGCTCATAGGAATGAAGGTTTATTTATTTATTTATTTATTTATTTAGAGTTTTGTATAGCGCGAACAAGACCCTTGGGTATCAGAGCGCTTCACATTACATGAGGTAGTTCTAATCTGTATCGTAGTAGCAACTTTCACAACATTAAGAGGTAGGTATATATATGGAACATAAAATATAAGAACAAATTTCTACAGGAATATAGATTATATCAACATAAGTACGAACCATGACTTAATACATAGCACAATATAAAGTGTAACTGAATCCGACGATCCTGAATGTTTATTTTCTGAGTCTGTTTCAATTCCTGCCAATGCGCATGCCTTCTGTCTTCCTATATTCTGACTATGGAAGGAATTTACTCATTAGGAAGATCTTAGTTTCCCTCTTAAAGGATATAGTGTTTTCAATCTTTCTAATGTTAGAAGGAAGTGAATTCCAGATTCTAGGTGCTGCTCCTGAGAAAGCTCTGTCGTAAGTTTTCTTCTTCCGGAAGATGGCAGGTCTCAACATAAGCTCCTTTGTGCTCCTGGCTGGTCTGTTCCCTCCAGATAGTTTAATTTTCTGAGCAAGGTAGTTGGGTGTCTTGTGGTGGAGTGCCTTATGAGTTATGCATGCTATTTTTAGCTGGATTCTGGCTTCGTATGGCAACCAATTTAATGCCTTCAAGTGTGGCGAAATGTGGTCAAATTTCCTTGATCCAGTGATTAGTCTTGCCGCCGCATTGAGACATGCCTTCAGGGGTGCTGTCGAAATTTTTGGAAGCCCCGCTAGCGTCGTACATCCATATTCAATCCTCGCGATAACAAGAGCCTGAACTGCCAGTTTGAGGTCTGCTTTGGATATGAATGGTTTCACTTTTCTGATGTAGTTCAGATGGTAGCGGGCGCTTTTTGCCATTGTGTTGATATGGGATTTCATGTTTAAATTCTCATCTAGTGTGATTCCTAGTGATTTCGCTGAGCCCACTAGGGTAGGGGTGCAATTTAATGCTGTAATCATGTTGGTCCATTCCTTCACTTGTGTGTGTATCTTCGGTGGGGTTATTAGCAAGAATTCCGTTTTTTGTGTGTTTAGTTTTAGATGGTTGTCAGCTAGCCATCGTAGTGTCAATTTTAATGTCTCATTCATTCTCGAGATATCTTCCCTGGATGTGATCTTGATATATATCTGGGTATCATCCGCGTACATGTGGTAGGATATTTTCGACTTTCTGAGGATTTCAGTGAGTGGTTCGTAGCAATTAGCTCATCACAAAATAGGAATTTTTTCAAGCGTGCAGGGGTGTCTCAAGAACACCCTGCTGCACCCCTGAAAGATAAATTTGGGGGCATATGGCACACCTACATGCCCTAAGGGCATGTATGGGCGTCATATGGGACCTTTTGTTTTTTGGAAAAAAATGCTTTTTGAAAAGAATTCGCAAATTACCACAAACTAGAAGTTGGTGGTAGTTTCCAAATCCTTAATATCATTTTTTACATATTTTTTGTTTGATACATTGCATTTAAGGAATCGCACATTTTGAATTAAGGACATTTTAAGTCATTTCCACATGTGCAGTGTTTTCAAATTATGATTTGAAAATCGTTTTTGGGGAAAAGTAATGGTTTGCAAATTTATGACAAGGACATAATGGTGTATGCTTCTCTATAAGGCATTTCAGTGTCTCTGATGTCATTTTTCCCATATTACATTATAAGACCTTTCCCCATGGAGCACATTCCTTGTAAATATGCTCCCACCTGTGCATGGCGAATTTAGATTTTGACTGTTTGAGTCACATAGCCATGTTAAAAGTGACCCAAAAAAATTGCAAACGTTTTAAAAAAACACATTCATGTGTCTTAAGGACATTTTAAGTCATTTCCCCATGGACAATGTTTTCTAAGTGGCGCAAAAGAGGCATACACCTATCATAAATCTGTCCCTAGCATTTTAAATGATTAAATCAAGATAACAATAAGATGTGGCCTATCCAGAGGTTTGTTTAAAGTGAGGCCTACTCAGGATTGCAGATTAAAGTTACGCTTGATGAAGAATACAGAGGAGATAATACATGTAAAGCTCTACCAATGAAGTAAGTGATTTCTACTTCATTGCGCCAGTCATCATAAATGTATGCCTAAGCTTCTTATCTTGTTAGACATCAACCGCCATATGTATCATATAACTATATTGCATTTCCAAAAAAGCGAATTTTAAGGAATAAATAGCGATTCTTTACCATTCCAAATTTGCGATGAGAAAATTGCTAATTGCAAATTACCCATTCATTTCCATGGGCTAGGAGGCTCATATAAATGAAGGTGCAATTTGCGATTAACAATGTGCTCATCACAAATTAGGAATTTTTCCAAAGCTGCAGGGGTGTCTCAATAACACCCTGCTGCACCCCTGAAAAAGAAATTTGGGGGCATATGGCGCACATAAATTTTAACAACATTCCTTTACCTCAAAAACGATTTTCAAATCATAATTTCAAAACACTACACATGGGAAAATTACTTAAAATGTCCTTAAGACACATAAAAGCGTTTTTTGATTGCCTTTCCTGCATGGTTGGGTCACTTTTAACATGGCTATGTAACACAAACATTCAAAATCTAAATTTTCCATGCACATGTGGGAGCATATTTACAAGCAATTTGCGCCACAGAGAAAGGTCTTACACTAAAATGAGAAAAATAACATCAGGGACAGTCAATTGCCTTATAAAGAAGCATACACCATTATGTCCTTGTCATGAATTTAAAAACAATTCCTTTACCCCAAAAACGATTTTCAAATCATAATTTCAAAACACTGCACATGGGAAAATGACTTAAAATGTCATTAAGACACATGAAAGCGTTTTTTGATTGCCTTTCCAGCATGGTTGGGTCACTTTTAACATGGCTATGTAACACAAACATTTAAAATTTAAAATTACCATGCACAGGTGGGAGCATATTTACAAGCAATTTGCGCCACAGAGAAAAGTCTTACATTAAAATGGGAAAAATAACATCAGGGACAGTCAATTGCCTTATAAAGAAGCATACACCATTATGTCCTTGTCATAAATTTAAAAACAATTCCTTTACCTCAAAAACGATTTTCAATTCATAATTTCAAAACACTGCACATGGGAAAATTACTTAAAATGTCCTTAAGACACATAAAAGCGTTTTTTGATTGCCTTTCCTGCATGGTTGGGTCACTTTTAACATGGCTATGTAACACAAACATTCAAAATCTAAATTTTCCATGCACAGGTGGGAGCATATTTACAAGCAATTTGCGCCACATAATTCATAATTTTCTCCTTAAAGCACACTATTCTCTATCTAAGTTAAAGAAATATTTTCTCACCTTAGCAAATACTTTGAGTTTGAAAACAGTCTCAGAAACACACCAATTTGTCTTCAGCAGAGCAAAAGGTATGCACTCCAGAGTCTGCAGCTATCAAAAGCACAGAAATGCTGTAATTCTTCACACATATTTCTCATGTCACCCAATCAAAACTCTTCCCTCACTTTTTTTCAAATGAAAACCCTTCCCCCCTCTGCCCTTTCTGTCTTTTCTGCATGGCAACCACCTCATTGGAAGACTTCTGGTGTTTGCAAGTTCACACAACTTTGTTGCAATTGAACTCTGAACTCTCAGTGCACCTGCATATCCAGTGCATTCTTTCATTTAATGATTTTTTATTGACCATTCAAAATACATCTTTCAAAGAACACATCCGTGCACCCTAACTTTCTGTTTTCAGCAATCAAAATCCACCAATCACTGTTACTGCTTCATGAACACAGAAACTCCACAGTTTTTTTCATTTTAAACTCTCATTTTTTCAACTGCCATTTCATTGCCACACTTCATCTGACTGCAGGAGAACCTTCTCTCACCATGTTTTCTGTCTGGATTGTTGGACATAGTTATATTCACTGGGCTCAAAGGTACGTTGAAAACAGGAAATTACCTAACCTCAATTTACAAGATGTGGAAATTAAGTGGTTTGGCCACAGAGGATTAAAATGTCACCAATTGATACCATTGGTGAAAACCTTTATGCATTTGCCCAAACCTGACCTGTTAATTGTGCACTGTGGAGGTAATGACTTGGGCACTTTGACTGGTGTAGGTCTGGAAATGCTTTTAAAGGACACCTTTGAGCAATTAATGGCACTTTTTCCTCAGACTGCCTTGGTATATTCAAATATATGCCAAAGACAGAAATGGAGATGGTCAAACCAATTTTGTCCACAAATTGAGAAGTCGAGGAAGCATGTAAACAAATCTGTTTCAGCTTACATGAGAGACCATGGAATGGGCTCCCTGTACAACAATAACTTGCGATACTACATGCAAGATATCTACAGAGGAGATGGAGTTCACTTCTCAGATGAGGGCAACAGAGTTTTCACTCTGAATTTAAGAATGTGCATTGGTACCTACTTATAAGTACCTAAATGTACCATAAACCCAAAAGCTCTTCTCAGAGCTACCCTACATCTAATCACTCACAATTATTATTTTACTCTAACATTTTCACTAATTTTCAACAAAGTACGCTCCCCGGGGCGCTACCCGGTACGCGAACCGGGAGCTAACCTCGCAAAATTTTTTTAAAAAATGTTTTTTTTTCGCACATATGGGCCCCCTCAGCCACCCTCACAAAACCTAGGGGGTCAAGATAAGTCTACCGTGCCCCCTTCTACCCATTCTGAACATTATTTGCCCTCCATCTTGTATCTAAATTCGACCGAAACACAAAATGGTGGACTCCCGGAACGCTTAAGGTTCGCGAACCGGGGCGCTCAACGGTTCGCGTACCGGGTCGCTCCCTGGGAAGCGCACCATCAAAAAAGGTGGGCAAGTAGTTCACAGCAAAGCCACTGGAGACAATTTCACCAAATATAGATTAGCTCATACTACATACCAATCCCTACCATTTTCACAAATTTGATTGGAATTCCATTTAGTCATTTAGCCTGTAGACCTCTCTAAATACCCTGAGGTAAATTACTTCACAAAACACATCTGAAGTGTTGGAATTGACAACCAATGAAAATGTTACTTTCATTTTCTATTTTTTTTACCTGACATTTCATTGGTTATATACCTGAATATATATAAAGGAAGAGAAGAAAACACAGCCATTTTGACTACTACTTCTTGCTGTACATTTCAATAGTATTTTCACTAATTCCTTCAACTTCTTTCTAAAGGTAAGTTTTTATTTTTAAAACTGAAGTATATTGTGCACTATAAGTTAATATGGTAAACTTTTTCTGATAGATATATACTATCCCTCTGTAGTAGTTATAGATTCAGAGAGACTTCTCTGTTATAGTTAAGGATGGAGTTAGGCTTCTCTTGTATAATTATGAATTTACTTACGTTAAATCACATACACATTTTTATATTCCTACTTCCACTCTGATACTATACACTGCCCAAAGATAAATTCACTGATAAAAAATGCCTATCTAAAATTATTCCCAACATTGCCCTATCTCTACTAATATATATTTTTTTAATTCAAATTTCAGGCAAAATGGAAGGCGAAAACCAAGTTTCTTTTGAAATGGACCTGCAAGACAGCAGCCAAGAATTGATTGATATAATTGATCAAATTGACATTTCGGGGCAGGCGGGGGACGGGCCGGGCGGGGGCTGGGCTGCTGGACAATGTCGGGGCGGGCGGGGCTTGGGGAAGCCTGTTGCTCCCGGACAACGTCGGGACGGGCTGCTAGTATATATATATATATATATATTACCTACTGGCGGTCGCCAGTAGGTATATATAGTTAGGATTTTTTCTCTATGGGATTTTTGAAAATTCTATGTCTAATAACTTTGGCGTTTGTGGACGGAATTGGCTGAAATTTTCAGGAAAATGGCACATTTTGTTTCTGAGCAGCCCTTGAAAATTTGGGGGGGGGTTCGTCCAGGGGGGGTCGAGAAAAAAGGGGGGTCCCAAAACGTGTTTTTAACATTGAGTTTTCCATAGGGTGGTTGGCCTCACTTTTAGCCCGAACGGCTGAATGGATTTGCACGAAACTTGGCAAAATTGTAGGGACTGGTAGCCCGATGTGCCTTTTGTAGGTCTCAATATATGTGCTACAGTGGATTTTGAGAAATTAACGTTTAAAAAAAGATATATATCTGTAACAGCGGACCGGGCAGCGCTCCAGTACGCGTACTTTTCGCGCAACGGAGGTTTGTGAAGCGAAGCTGATTGGTTCTCCGGCGTCTGTAAACATTCCAAACAGTCCGTAGCGGCCGCCATCTTGTCTCTCGGTAAGATCGTGAGACAAGAGGAGGCCAAAGCGAAGGGGCAAATGACCATAAGGGGGCATAGTAGATCCTCGCTGACCCCCTAGGTTTGATGTGGAGGTTTTAAAAGGGCCCCGCGGGGCAAAAAAAAAAATAATAATAATAATCGAACGGCTGAATGGATTTGCACGAAACTTGGTAAAATATTAGGGACTGGTAGCCCGATGTGCCTTTGCTAGGTCTCAATATATGTGCTCCAGTGGATTTTGAGAAATTAACGTTCAAAAAAAGATATATATCTGTAACAGCGCTCCGCTTCGCGTAACGGAGGTTTGCGAAGCTGATTGGTCATTCTGTCACTGGGCTATAGTTGGGCTACATCTGGCTGATATTTGGGCTACATTTGTTTTTTTTGTCTCTGGCGGCCATCTTTGGGCTACTTTGGGCTACATTGGGCTACATTGGGCTTCATTGGGCTACATTGGGCTACATTTGGGCTCCAACATATATATAGGCCAATGTAGCCCAATATATATTTTTCAAAGTTAATTTTCGTAAAAACCACTGGAGCATATATCTTGAGACATAGCAAAGGCACATCGGGCTACCAGTCCCTACAATTTTGCCAAGTTTCGTGGAAATCCATTCAGCCGTTCGAGCTAAAAGTGAGTCCAACCGCCCTATGGAAATGAAGGAAATGAATGGGTAATTTGTAATTAGCAAATAGCTCATCGCAAACTAGGAATGGTAAAGAATCGCTATTTATTCCTTAAAGTTCGCTATTTAGGAAATGCAAAAAACTTTGATGATACATATGGCGGTTCATCTCTAACAAGATAAGAAGCATAGGGATAGATTTATGATGACTGGCGCATCACCAGGGATGTGTTAGTCATTCTGTGCCGCTGTTCCGTCACCTATGGTGTGCTGCATTTACAATGCGGCGCATCATGGGGCAAAAACAGCACAGATGCGTGATGTATCTGTGCCGTAAAGGTGGCGCATTGCTGGAGTTGTATCGCAAGTGTGATGAAGCTCCGGCAAGGGTCGGGGGTGCCTCTGTCGCAGGGTTTCTGTTCTCACACAGAACTGTGGACAGAGGATTGGAACCTCGGCGAATTAGGGTGTCCCAAAACTCACCTTAGTAATCAAAAACCCCTTAGCAAGCTAGGTACAGTGTCACATTGGATATAACAAACTCTCAATGTTTAGACAATCCAGAATATGAACTTATAGTACCTCAGGATACGTGGAACTCATGAACAGTCGGTCGTTATATATTTCTTAGAAACCAGAACATGGAGTTAAGAAGAACACATGTGTATTTGAAATGTTTATTTACTAATGCCGTCTTCTCAGGCGTAGTATCTTAGATAATACAAGTACACATATTATCAGTAGCAAAATTACCAGCATAGTTACTAGTACATAAAAAGCGAATGGTGACAGTATGTTAACATGCTGTAAATGAATAAGAGTTAGCAACACTAATAAGCAGCCGCGGGCCGTGGAGGGAGTTACGGTGGGGCAGGGAGGCGGGGAGGGGGAGGGGCAGGGTGGAGAGGGCTCCACCCTGCTTCTCCCCCTCCCCGCCTCCCTGCCCCACCGTAACTCCCTCCACGGCCCGCGGCTGCTTATATCTCACCCTCCCTAATACACATATTATATTATTTGCTAAGAAGGTCTGTTTGTGTTGGTTTAGGGCGTGCCCATACTTTAGTGTCTTAGATTTGAAGGAATCACATCAGCATACACCAGCTCTCTCTTCATGTGAACCGCATCAAGTGTTGTATATGTGTGTTCGGCAAAGCAATATAAAACCCGCCTCATGCCCAGAATTGGCAGAAGTTGCACTTATGTTATGAGTATGAAGTCGTGGAGATCAGACCTCATAACAATTCTGTATCGTGTTGTTCTTGAAACTTTAGCACTCGCTGTACAGATATAGTTTAACAAGCAAAGCAGATAGTAGAGCAATAACATATTATTCTCATGTAAACCACGATGAACTACTAGGTTGAAAGCTAAAGCAACAACTAAGTGTCGTGTGCAGAAGTTGCAAAAAAGGAAAAATGGCGTTTAAACCGGTAATGAGCCCATGCTAACTTAACACGGTGTAAAGATATCCAGGACCTAGATGACACCTCCCCATGATCCGGAAACGAACTGAATAAGATAATAGAAGTGCCATCTCATGAGAGCAGATTGCAACTTTATATGTGGACGGTCCGCAAGGTAAAACATTAAAAACTAGGAAAATTTAATGCTAAAGAAAAATAAAACAGCCAAGTACTTTATCGAGTCTTAAGCCAATAGGCAAGCTAAATAATAAAAACTTGACAAATAAGTCAATGAATTGTCAATGAAATGCTAGTACTCAGCATATCAAACATGAAAAAGGTCTATGACATAACTGTGTATGCAAAATAAGCTGCAACAGCCTCCAATAGGAAGTCACCGTCTTCATCCGAAAAGAGTTCAGCCATCCAATTTAAAAGCGGAAAAGAACATACGTGCTCTCCCAGCACCGGATCCTCTATCACCATCAGAGGACAGCTCGGTGGGTTTTCAAGAAAGCTCTGTTCCAAGAAAGACTGTGTTGCCGCCAGTAAATTCCAGGGACCAATTAGTCCATGCATCAATGCCACAGCCATAATCCTTTCGCCAGGACAAACCAACTCGTGAGTAATGATAGGAGTCATCAGCTGATTAAAGTCGACGTCAGGAGAAACCGGTCCGCAGAGACACAAATCAATGGCCCAATCGAAATCACAGGTCAGGCAGTGAAATACAGGCTGGACACAGGTGAAGTAGGAGAATCGAAAAGATAATCCATATGCCGTGCTTAATATCGCCAACGGCATTGTGGAGAAGCGTGGCTCAGTGGTTAGAGGCGGCAGACCCGGAAGCTGAGATCGGCCGTGGACCAGGGTTCGATTCCCCGCCTCGGTGGGTCTCGGGCTCAAAATTCCACGGACTCGACAATTCTCGCTCCGGTGCCTACTCGACTAACGTGGTCACACTCTGCGACTCTGGGCAATAGCTTGCTTAATCTCCACTACGGCCCCTCGCGGCGGGATGCCTGGCTTTCACCTTGTGGATACCCTGCCGGGGTATCTCACAGGGGAATACCAGGACGGGTTCCCTAAGCAAGCGCCTTGATACCTTCGGGTGATACGTGCGCTATATAAGTCGCAATACATACATACAATACATTGTGCCATAATATTCTAGCATGCGATTGCGGAACAGTGTCAGCAGCTGCAGGGCGGGAGCTTGCACAGGAGGGACATCCATATTTAAAAATGTAAAAAAGCACAAGAGCGTCCGCTGGTAATGCAAGTAAAAATGGGAATCCACGAAGCAGAGTGGAAAAAATAGAATGAAAGAAAGCAGGGATGACTCCAAAGATTTTCTCAAATGAAGTCACGAGACCACTGGTAACAACTTTAAAAAAGTGCGCCAGGGCCTTTGTGGAGGACGCGTTAAAGATAGTCCGAACCATGTCGCTGAAATGCAAAGGCGAATCAGTATTTAAAAGGGTCTGCACCTCTGTACGGGTGTTCGCTATGTGAAGCACGAAAGTTTCACGGGCCGAACTCAAGGCCACCTCTCTCTGAGACAAAAGAGCTCTTATTCTTGCCATGCCGTTGAAATGTGCTCCCAAGGTTGGTATTTGTGGCCAGATTGAAAACTCCCTATGTTCATGTGTGGGAGGAAATAGAACATTTCTGCAGCAAATAACCCGTTCACTTACTGTTACGATAAAAGGAATACTTTTAATTAACCCAGAACAATCTTCATTATTGAGCATCAAATAACTACCATTTTCCAACAACTTGAACGTGGGGATGATAGCAGGAACTGGCGTGCCTTGCAACACGCAAGCCATATTTGGTCGGTGTTTGTTGCATGAACCGTGTAACTGTATGTGCCTACACATTAGTGAATGATCTGGCGTCTCAGTGCATTCCTCTCCATTCAGATAAACTTCTTGATCATCTTTGAAACATCTGTATGTGTATGGAAGCGACCAGACCTCATGAAGAAAAGCACTACCTAAAGGTTCATAACGACCTATTGGTATATATTTCATACAATTTGAAAACTTATATAAAGCAAAAGGCAGCGTTATTAAACCGTGGATAAGGCACGTTGCCAAAAAACCCGCAATCCTCTGCTGATGATGTCACTGAGCATGTCATGAATGATGTAATATGTGACATCATCAGCAGTGGATTACGGGTAATAGTATCTCTAGTTTACTCCCCTATAGCTGTCTTTCTTTTAACATAAGTGTCTGTTTCCTTCCCTTATACTTACTGTTCTTTTAAAAAAAAAAAAAATTTGGTTCACTTCCGGTTCGCGTACCGGCGAGCGAACTGGGAAGCGAACTACGAGAAATAGAGGTTGGCACAGTTCCAAATATTGTACCAATTTTTTAATAACGGGGAGGTAGTTCTGAAAAGAACTTTTTTTTTATTGTTTTTGTTGTTTTATATTTTTTTTATTATTTTTCTGAACATTTTTTTACTTTTTTTGAATTTTTCTGAACAGTTTTATATTTTTTGGGGTTTTTCTTGCAGGGGGCAATGAAAACGATTCATTGTAAAGGGCTCAACAGGAGCAACAAAACAAAAAAAAAGTATTTATTATTTGGGGCGTTTCGTACAAACTTGCATATGATAGTCAATAGCTCTGTTGATCAGAGTGATGCTTCTTTCTCCGTAGCAAATGAATCCATTGCAATGTACGCAGACGTGTTTTACTTCATGAAATCTCGTTTGAATATTTGGCACCATCTCCCTGCCCTCTGGTCCCGTTACTTCCGGTACAACAGATCTTCTGGCCATAATAGGGAGATTATCTAGGTCGTTACGAAACTGTGCAGCACTGTAGTTGTTAGGATGCCACCTAGTCATATGGCGATGCATTGTGTAGTTTCCGAAACTGTATTTTTTGTCGGTCCCTCTGGACAGTCTATCTTGACATATAAGGCAAGTTACGTATCTTGTATTTACTTTTTTCTGACCTTTGGGAATTTTAAAAAATTGCCAAATGAAGTTTTCTTTCCGGTGAGACGTCCTGGGCTCCTCAGGCAAAAAGTGCCTCTCTTCGTGCTCGTCGTCCTGTTCCTCTTCTTCCTCTTCTTGCTGAATTATAACTTGAGCAGGTGGTCCACTCTTCCTTGGATGTGGTGGAGGTGGTGGGGAAGCACCAGCTGAAGCTACTAAAGAAGCCATTGCTCACTGGTAACAAAGGGTCTTTCTCTCACAATGATGAAAGTCAGAGTGAGGAAAGAAGGAGGGATTTTCATCATTTGGGAAAAACAATAGTTCTCAACCAATGAAAAGTGTTCATTTTAGATTATATGACCTAGTCTTACATCATTAGGAAACCAAAAGTGAAATGAACCAATGAAAAGTGTTATTACCAAGTCACATGACCTGCTGTGTTTACGTTAAGCGCTTTGCAGGGCCTCCCGGTTTGCTTCCAGAAACCTGTGCTTTGCGACTCGGTAAGCGTACCAGTTCGCTAACGTAGCACGTCATATGACGTATCACGCGACAACGCGAAACGTCATGCGGACGGGAGGCGTCACAATGTTGTTTTCTAATGCGGCAGTTGCGGTAAAGAAACGTTTACCGGCTCGCGGTCTATTTCGCGGCATCAAGGTCAGCTAACGGGAAGCTTCCCGATTCGCGAAGCGGGAACGAAGAAAAAAAAATATTTTAAAAAAAAATTATTAATAAACATATAAAATATATTTTTGGATTTAAAGAAGAATACATTTTACAGCTACAGATATTAGCTGTTAAAAAACCAATGAAATTCACTGAAAAAACCATAGGTTATAGACCATATATAGTTAGGAATTAGCATTTACAAAACCTTGAAAATTCACTGAAAAAACCATAGGTTATAGACCTTATATAGTTAGGAATTAGCATTTAGAAAACCTTATTTTACTCACACAAAACCATTGAAATTCCATATATAGTTAGTTGCACTAACTATATATCGCGCACCCGCAATCCACTGCTGATGATGTCACATATTACATCATTCATGACATGGTCAGTGACATCACTGATGACATCACTGATGACATCTCAAATGACATCACTGATGACATCACTGATGACATCTCATTTGACATCAATGACCACATCACTGATGATATCATTCATGTGACAATACAATGCATCTCCTCATATTTTAATATAACCTCTGTTTCACCCAGTGTTAAATACAGAGTATAATTTTTGAAACCATTGACACACCAATACTAGTTACTACATATGTACTCACTGATTCCTACGTCTACTCACATTCACTCATTCACCCATACAATCATTCATACATACAATCACTCATCTTTACAACACTATCATATGCACTCATACACCTATACAGACTCTCACACTCTGCCACTCATCCATGGAGTTACTCACACACCTAGTCAGTCCTGTAAAGAATCAATCACACTTCCATTTTCTTGTCTATATAGTTAAACATAGAGCACCTTATATTTTCAAACATATACTAACACATACTTACCTTGTTATACAATCATTGATATAAGTACACATTGATCTGCACAGAGTCACACACCTCCCAGCCAGCCACACACACACTCAGTCTCCCATACAAATACTTGGACAATCAATCAATAACCCATATAGTTAATCATATAGCTATTGATCAACACATGCAACAGTTTACAGAACAACAGACATAATGATGCACAAATTAAGACAGTTTAGTCACTAACCCATGCACTCAGTGAGACACATTTAATCACTCACTCATACAGTCAGTCATGCACCTACTAAATCCTTCGTCCAGACACTTATACATCCACTCATTCTTCAATATGTAAGACATATTTAAACTTTACAGAAACATAAAATCACTGGATGTTGTTATCAGTGATGTCATCAGTGATGTCATTTGAGATGTCATCAGTGATGTCATCAGTGATGTCACTGACCATGTCATGAATGATGTAATATGTGACATCATCAGCAGTGGATTGCGGGTGCGCGATATATAGTTAGTGCAACTAACTATATATGGAATTTCAATGGTTTTGTGTGAGTAAAATAAGGTTTTCTAAATGCTAATTCCTAACTATATATGGTCTATAACCTATGGTTTTTTCAGTGAATTTTCAAGGTTTTGTAAATGCTAATTCCTAACTATATATGGTCTATAACCTATGGTTTTTTCAGTGAATATATATATATATATATATATATATGTATATATATATATTGGGTTTAGTCTGTGTTTCAAAGGGGAAAGTGCAACACAAGAAGGACCCGTTAAATCTAAAACAAATCAAGGAGATCCACTTTAAATAATCATAAGCAATTGGATGTAAAATATTGAAGCACTGACGCACTTTATTTGTCGAGTTGGCACAGTTCTGAGAAAGATAGGATACACAAAATATGGAGATTGTAACAAGTTTCCATGGAAATTGTGATGAAATTTCTCACTTAGAAATATGTACACCCTGATACATTTCGCATATATTAAGTGTTCTATCCAAAGCTGCTTGTACAATGAATTGCCAATCAAACACAAAGCATGAATGTAGCAATATGATTACAACCAGTTAATGATTTGAATTGTCACCTGTCTTGGCCACTATGATGAGTTGTAGATGACTTTTTATAACAGTCTAGTCTCTATGAAAGGGGGAGGCACTATGAAGGAAGTACCACCTCAAAATCACAGTGGTTGTGAGAATTGGGGTTGCCCAGTTGAAGGCCGAAACGCATTGGCGTCCTGGTTTTTGGTGCCTGATTGGAAAATAAAGAACTACAAAGCATCCCGTGGGTTTTGTGCAGTTCATATGGGATTTTGTCGAAGGGGTGTGACTGGTTCTTCAACAGAATATATACATACATGTCATCTTAAAACATTGTACTCCATTTATGGTCCCAGTGTAACTACCATAACCTATGGCATGGCCCAGAAAAATGTATCCTTAGCCTAAAAAGATTGGTCTCTATTAAACAGATTAGAGAGTTGGTCGCTGTCCCCAACAGAGCAATTTTTGCAGGCCAGAGCTATCTCACTGTGCCTCATTTCCCTTATCTGGGAAATTTAGGCGCCTTTAGAAGTAATCCGAATTTAAAGTTAAATGTATTAAAAATGGCAATCTGGACATTTGCAAGTCAAATCAAAGCCCATTAAAGTATTTTGATGAGGGTTGTGTTAAATCTAGTACAAGTATGACAACTCTGCATTCTATTGGTAGATGAATTTAATTGCGGATAAATTAAAATTTGCATCCATAAGAGTGTTACAATTTGTTAATCTTAGTTGATCTTAATTTGAACTTTGATGATAATTCCAATTTAGAAGCACAATCTCTATGTAAGGAACTTACAGCCTGATTCATGTACGGGACGTTTTGCGTGTCCCTAATAGCGATTCATAGCGACTCGCTAATGAGGAAACGCAAAACGGCATTCATGTACTTTTCGGTGAAAAAATAGCGACTCGCACGCGGGCGCTAAATCCGTTAGCGACCAACTGAAAACGCAGAAAAATCGCTATTCCCGGTTACCTGCGTCGGGATTGCGACTCGCAATCTCGTGCGATCGGGATTGCGACTCGCAATCTCGTGCGATCGGGAATGCGACTCGCATTCTCGCGCGATCGGGAAAACGGGAAGTCGCTTTCCGAGCACAGTGATGACATCACAACCAGGAAGCAGGCAGTTCCTACCCCCAAACACCACAGCGAGGCAAACCTTCGAGGGAGCAAGTCGGAAAGCAGACGCTAAACCAGCGATAGCGACTTCTCAACCGACTGAAATAGCGACCGATCTGCTGCCATGTCTGAGGAACCTGTCCCTGGCCCCAGCAACAGCGCAGGACGAAAGCGAAAGCTCAAGTTCTCAGAGCAGGAGCTCGAGAACCTTATTGAAGGGGTGGTGGCCAACCATGACCGGCTCTTCGGGATCAACTCCAGGAAGGTCCCAGAGCAAGACAAACGCAGGATCTGGCTGGGAATAGCCTCCAGCGTGAACTCGGTGGGTGTGGCCGATAGGTCATTGGAGGAGCTTAAGAAGCGATGGTATGACCTCCGAGGTCGTGCCAAGGAGAGGGTGGCGGAGCGCCTTGGAGAGGCATCAGGCACTGGAGGTGGCGGACCGACAGTCCCACCCAACACACCCTTGGAGGACCAGGTCGAGAACACCCTTGAGAGGGAGGCGTGCGTTGGCGTCACCCCTCTGGACTCCTCCCGCCCCACCCAAGACACCCAAGGTAAGTGGCATGCGACTGCGACCCTGTCCCCTATGACCGTCCCTGACCAAATAGGCTCACTCATTGGCCCTTAGTCATGCCTTTGTTGCGCATCAGGGAATGCCCTGAAGCATAGTGGGAGATGTAGTATGTCCACAATGTAGTAGTACCACAATGCAGCCAGACAGGTCCCAAAGTACGCAAATCCACAGCCATCCAGGGAATGTCACCCAGCATGCATGTAACATCAGCACGTCTGGCAGTCACATGCAACTAATGAGTATCCACTTACCCTCACAGGTGGCGCAGAAAGCAGTGACAGCGAGAGGCTGCAGATAGATGAGGAGGCCCAGGAGGAGGATTCACAACCAGAGACCCAGGCACCAGCCCCTGCTGCTGCAACAACACCAGCAGCCAGGCCCCCCACCGTTGTGGCCTCTGCTCCTGCCATCACACCCGCAGCCAAGGCCAGGCCCCCCACCGTTGTGGCCTCTGCTCCTGCCATCACACCCGCAGCCAAGGCCAGGCCCCCCACCGTTATGGCCTCTGCTCCTGCCATCACACCCGCAGCCAAGGCCAGGCCCCCCACCGTTGTGGCCTCTGCTCCTGCCATCCCACCCGCAGCCAGAGCCAGGCACCCCACTAATGTGCCTCCAGTCCCTGCCACACCAGCAACGCCTGCTGTGACACCACCTGCAGCTGGTGCTGCGTCATCTGGGCCTGCGACAGCGGCAACACAGCGGCCAGCCACTGTGACAGGCCAGCAGAGCAGGCGTGGGAGCACTCACGGTCACACCACAGCTCCAATCAGCAGGAGGGGCAATGGACATCTCCATGCCTGTATAAGCGTAGAGAGGCGCATGCTCAGGATCCACCAGCGCCAGTCACAGCAGCAAGGTGCCATACAGCTCCAGCTGCACAAAATTGGGCGCAATGTGGCGGGAGTGGGAGACCGCGTGGACCGCATGACGGCGGCCATGGGCCGCATGACTGCAGCCATGGAGGCAAACACTGCGGCAATGAGCAAGCAGCACAGGGCAGCAAGCCGGCGCCACCACCAACTCATGGGCCGGCTGGCCTCCTACAGCCGGTCTAATTATGTGGCTGCAAATGCCACCTCCCAGTTGTCACGCCGCTCCCTCACACAGCAGCACCAACTAGTTCAGTGCTGTGAGGACATCACCAGGGTCCTGGAGCACCTAACCACCGCGGTGATGGCACTACACCCTCCAGCTGTACCTGCCACTGTAGGGGGTGACGATGGCAGTGAGGGGGCTTCAAGCGTCAGCAGCCAATCTGCAACACTGGTCCCGCCACTTAGGCGCAGCACCAGGGCAACGCCTGGTACAGGTGCCCCGGAGGAGGATGAGCCTCAGAGGCGGCTGGGCATCACGCGCAGGAGGCGCACTTGACTCTGCCCAATATACACAGGCACAGGCTGACTATAAGCCTGCCATGGACTTGCACAATGCAGTATGAAGGAATACTGTTGGTTGTAAATAGTTGTACAGATTACCTTTTTCTTGTGAATGAAACAAATATATTTATTTTGCTGCACACATTAGCCTTGTGTGATCATTACATTTTGCATGCAATTGTGATATGTGGGGTGGTGGTAGAGGGTGGGCTAGAAATTGTTCGCTGTGATGTGGTTGCGACGTCTGTGGCCTTCAGCTGGGTTCTCCCCGCGTGCATGGTGCGCATGTGCTGGTGGCCGGTCGTCCCCTTCTGATTCACTGCCTGAGATCTCAACAGGTATCCGGCGCTTGGTTGCAATGTTATGAAGCATTGCACAGACAGCCACAATGCGGCAGCAGGCAGCAGGACTGTAATACATGGCCCCACCTGTCTTGTGCAGTATACGGAACCTGCTCTTGAGCAGGCCAAATGTCCTTTCTATACAGTTCCTTGTCCGGATGTGCGCAACATTGTAGCGCCGTTGCTGAGGTGTGGCAGGGTTGAGGTAAGGGGTCAGAAGGTATTCCCGTAGGGCGTAGCCACTGTCACCTGAATGAGAGGAGCAGATGTTGATTGCCTGTGCAGCGCAGTGCCTTCATTGCAATGTGACATTGTCGACAAAGTGTACTTACCAAGTAGGTGTCCTTCCCCAAACTCTCCCCTGAGCAGTCGTGTGTGGAGTCCGCTGTGCCTGAAGATAAAGGAGTCATGGGTACTCCCTGGGTACTGGGCGACAATGTCAGTGATGATGGTCTTGGCATTGCAGACCATCTGTATGTTGAGGGAGTGGTAGGACTTCCTGTTGCGGTACATATACTCCGTGGCAGCTGGTGGGCAGATGGCGACGTGGGTACAGTCTATGCAGCCGAGGACATGGGGAAAATGGGCTACATTGTAAAATTGAAGTTTTGTCAGGTCCAATTCCTGTTGGCTCGTGGGAAATGTGATGTGGCGGTGGAGCTGGGTGAGCATGGCGTCAACGAAAGTGTGGAGGCAGCGTGACATGGTGGGCTAGGATATCCCCCCAGCAGCCGCTACTATGCCCTGGAAACTGCCGGAGGCCAGGAGGTGCAGGCTGCACAATACCTGCACATGTGTAGGCACCGAATTGTTCCGCCTTGTTGGGTGCTGCATGAGGGGGTCAAGTTCATGTATCAGCCAGGTGATCATTTCCCCATTCAGCCTGTATTTGGCATATATCTGTTCTCTGGTTTGGCCCAGGAAGGTGACCCGCTGCCGGTAAATCCTTTCCTGCCTCATGCATCTCCTCCGTGCTGCTCGTTGTAGCCTTTGCCGCCTCACCACCATGTACATTCCTGGCATTGTGGAACGCCTACTGCTGCTGCTGAATGTCCTTATGTGTGATTGGTCAGGCCTGGACCTGTTGGTGATTGGCCAACTGTTTTTCAAATTTTTGTTAATCATGGCTTTTATGGTTACCACCTGCTTTGAGTTGTCCTTAATTTGCGCCGCGCTAAATTGCGATTTTGGGGTTTTCCGCTATTGTATATTTTTCATGAATGCCGATTGAGAATATATTGCGTTTCGCTATTCATTTAGCAGATTCCGTGGTTGGTCGCTATTTCCGTATCGCAAATGCGCGACTACCGGGAATCTGCGACTATTATAGCGTAATCGCTATTTAAATCGCTATTCTGTTTTTGCGAATTCGCTATTTTGTACATGAATGCCGATTCCGTGTTTTGCACCCGCAATTGCATTTTCGCAGCCATTGCGGGCGCTATTTCGCTTCATGAATCAGGCTGTTAGAACCATGAATCTGATGCAAAAAGTGAGCACCTCAACTCATCAATTGGGACTTATTTTATACCCGATATTTGCCAATTTCCCCATGATTGAGTTTAATGCCCTGTTAATATGTTCCCTGGTCAGACCACTGTCTTGTGCCCTTTTTGGTGCCTTTTCATAGGCCTCTCCCTACTAAGCCTAGTCAGGTAATTACTCATAGGAAGTGGGCTAGGTTCAATTCTGAAATCTTCTATCTGACTCTTTTGAATACTGGTCCAAAATTAGAGGAGGATATTTACAAAGCAAACGGGGATATTGACAATTGGATATCAGAAGCACTAGATATAATAGCACCAGAGACCACTCAGAATACACAAAGGATGAGGATCTCGGCGCCCTGTTTTAACAACACCCTAATTAATGCTAAAAAAATGAGAATACCAGAACATAGGTGGAGAAAGGACTACTGTTCTAGTACCGGGACAACTACAAAAAATGAGCTCAAACAATATCGCACGATGATTAGGAAAACGTGCTGTGACATCTATACTGAAAAAATAGAAAGTGCTAATAATTCCTCCAAAGAACTCTTCTCCATTCTGAAATTTCTTTCCTCACTTGAAAGCACAATGGTCCCTGCATCAACTTCTCCTGAGAATTGCAACAAACTTGCCAACTTTTTTGAGTCTAAAGTGGCACAAAATCTACAAAACCTTCCCGCCAGAAGCATCTAGCTGTGTAAATCCTGACATTTCTCCTGAAGACACATTTGGAGGAAACACATGCTATGACTTTAGGATGCCAGCACTGGAAGATCTAGAGTTCATGGTCATGAATATCAAATCGGGATCTCCTCTCGAATCCCGCTCCATCTAAAATTCTAATGCAAGGAACGAACATCATTCTTGCCTATGTTCACAGTTAATAGGCTGGTCTTTCAGCTTAGGTGAAAAAATTTAAGCAAGCGATATTACTTCCTATACAGAAAAAACCTTCAGCGGATCCAATACTGCCCGAAAATTTGCATCCTATCTCGTTGCTATTGTTCTTTGCAAAAATTGCAGGGAAAATGGTAAACAACCAACTTGTAAATCATATCAATTTGAAGGATTTGTTTCATCATTAACAATCTGGTTTTAGAGCCTCCCACTCCACAGAGTCAGCCCTACTCCTTGCAACTGAAACTCTTGGGAAATTTGCCGAAGAAGGCCAAACTGCTGCGCTGGTCCTATTGGACCTTAGCGCTGCGTTTGACACAGTATCACACAACCTACTTTTTAAAAGATTAACCGCTATATGTATCAAGCTATTTAGCATTCGCAAAGGCCGAAATTCTGCGAATTTCGGCCTTTGCGAATGCTAAATAGACAAATGGAATGTATCAAACAAGTTTGATGCAAAATAAGGATTAGCAAAATTTGCTAATCCTTATTTTGCGATTGCACTTAAGGAATTGCAAATTTTGCAATTCCTTAAATGCAATGTATCAAACAAATATTATGGAAAAAATGCCATTAAGGATTAGCAAATTACCACCAACTTCTAGTTGGTGGTAATTTGCGAATTCTTATCAAAAAGCTTTTTTGAAAAAAAACAAAGGTGCCACATGACGCCCATACATGCCCTTAGGGCATGTATGTGCGCCATATGCCCCCAAATGTCTTTTTCAGGGGTGCAGCAGGGTGTTCTTGAGACACCCCTGCACCCTTGGAAAAATCCCTAATTTGCGATCAGCAAATTGCTAATCGCAAATTGCACTTTCATTCCTATGGGCCTCTTGGCCCATGGAAATGAAGGGGTAATTTGCGAATGACAATTTGCTAATCTCAAATTAGGAATGCTAAGGAATCGCTATTGGAAAGCGATTTTGTACATACATACCGTTTTGCATTTCCTAAATAGCGATTCCTTAAAATTCGCTATTTAGGAAATGCAAAATGGTTTGTTGATACATATAGCGGTAAGCAACTGCGGGGTTAGGAGCACAGCTCTATGCTGGATGACTTTTTCTTTTCTTACATCACAGAGCCTTCAAGTTACCCAGCACCCGTACATGTCAGAGAGTATTTCTCTTGTGCAAGGTGTCCCATAAGTCTCTATATTGAAACCTACTCTATTTCATCTCTATATTGCCCCCCGCAGAATTAGTGGAAAAACATAATGTAACAATCGTATCCTATGCTGACAATACGCAACTTATTGTTACTCTATCTCTGGACTCGGCAAAGGCTACAACTAGAGGAGCTAGTCTAATGGATGTGTAACCACTGCCTAAAATTAAATGGCAACAAAACAGAAATAATGATAGTCAGGGTAAGCCTCCTCTATATGGTCCTCGGCATGGTGGCCTGAGGCTTTGGGGTAAACCCATGTTCCGAAAGCAGAAATTACAAATCTGGGGGTTTGGCTTTATTCCAAACTCAAGTTTGAGTGTGAAATCAGGAAGGTAGTTGGGAAATGCTTCGGGACTCTCAAAGTCCTAAGGAAGCTCCTAGATCTATTACCAATTGCTGCCAGAAAAACTACTGTCCACGCCTTGGTTACATCTCAGACAGACAATGGTAATATCCTCTATCTGGAAGTGCCTAAAACAGGTCGAACCAAGCTACAATCGATTCAAAATGCTGCTGCACGCCTAGTCTTAAACCTACCAAGAAAAGCATCTTCCACGAAGGTTTAGGCTAATTTCCACTGGCTTCCAATAGCGAAAAGGATTACTTTTAATGCCATGTGCTACTGCCACAAAATTCTGTGGAATAAGGGCCCGAGTTATCTTTGCTCAAAAATAACATCTTATACACCGGCACGTAATTTAAGATCTACAGGAGCCTATTTAGTCACGGTGCCAAGAATTAAAAAATGCAGGATGGAAACACGATGTTTTGGCTATCTTGCAGCCATAAGGTGGAATACCATGGCAGTGACTTTGAGAGCCGAGCCTTGTGAAAGCACCTTTCGCAAGGGATTAAAGACCTGGCTGTTCCCATCTCTAAGAAGGAATACCTAGATCCTCATCTATGCTCCGGTTATCTATAGTCCAGGCACAGTTTCTCTTTCTGCTCTCTTTCTGAAGTCATTATCATAGTGTGGGGACACACGAGCGGTGTAACCAAGCACTTTACAAATGGTAAAATCAAATCAAGCATATATAATGTCCTCTGTGTGATTTCACACCAACAATTCACCAAGTAACAGAGTGTGGCTGTTTTAGTTCAGAAAATGTTCTTATAACTTTTAAGATTGTTAGATGAAGCAAATAGATTGATCGCTTCACAGTGGATCCTACTGTTGCCTTAATGGAACACAAAAGGGTAACCTACTGATATCTGTATATACTTCCATGTGTGCATCATCCCTTTTGCTAAAAGGCAAACATCTTTATATGAATACCTGAAATATTCAGTTTGTGATTGTCAAGACCATCTACTATAAATTAGCTTCTAAACAGATTCTGCATCCCTCAACCTCCACAGCTCAGTGGGCTGCATTTTGCCAGACCTCCAGTTGACATGCTAGACAGAAATCATCTTCACAGACATTGCCAAACCCTACGATCCACCAACGCGTTCATGCTAAAAATACCATTCAAATGGCTCTCGCTGGACACCCGCAGGATGATAACCCAAGCCCTAATTACCAGCATATTTCACCATGGCAATGTCCTCTATTTAGGGATCTCCCCTAAGCTCACCAACAAACTCTAAATAGTTCAAAACACGGCTGCCAGACTCAAACTCAATTTCCTTCCCCGATCTCACATTTCCAAACACCTCAGAGACTTACACTGGTTTTCGATCCAGAAACGCACCACCTTCACACTCCTCACCATTACCCACAATGCTCTGCACAACCTAGGCACTGCCTACCCTAATGACGGCATCCACTTCCACATCCCAACTGGACAACTTCAGAAAGTCTGGACTTCACCTTGCCCACATTCCCTGCATTCGGTTTGACAAAATGGGTGGACGGACACACCTTTTCCCACATATCCCCCAGGACCTAGACTGGACTCCTCCCCTCATCAGATCAGCCAGCTTCCTCCTAGAATATGTAAGAAAACTAAAAACCTGACTTTTCAACCAAGCTCTCCTCAGGCTAATCAGATAAACTCCTGGATATATGCTTGTGTGAGGAGCGTGCCTTACAAATCCCAATAACATAAAAATGTGCACACTGAAATTGAAAATCTGTCTATGTTAAATATTTTGTGAACTCTGTAAACATTTACTCTGTAAGATGTTGACAGACTTTTTCTAACTTAAATTTGGTGCAAACCCAATTGCACAATGGAATTAGAGGAATACAATTTAGCAAATGAATATTTTTGTTGTAATATTTTTTTTACAAAACTCCCCTATTTTGTAAAGAAACTAATAATTACATTTATTCTTGAGTTTGACAAAATGAAAATATTTGTTTAAAATACTTCTTCTATTTTATATTGAACTACATTTTGCAAAAAAAATGTGATCGGTAACAAAGTTACCCAAATATGCATCACAAGACTCACCTCACAATTACCCAAATATGTATCAAAAGACTCACATCAAATGTGAATATATCTTAGTCAATTTTCATATTAATTTAGCGTATGATATCTTCTGATCTATGTTAGAACAAATGTAAAAGCTCCTTTTAATAATAATTTAATCATAAGCAGAAAAAGAGAATGGAAAGAGTTGTGCAGAGTTGTGAGAAAATGAAAAATGGGAAACATACTAAGGAGGTAATATGATTTTCATTAGCAAAACAGTGCACACTACGTAGTGTCATACATTACATCCATAGCAATCCAAAAAAGAGACACAAACCCATATGACCATGGGACATATTAGCAAGGACGTTATCTCCGCTTTAGCGGCACTTTTTGCCGATAAAGCAGCAATTTCTTTTCCGCCCAATTACCAAGCTTTCGCTAACAGCAGTTAGCGACAGCTTCCAGGCGATAGCGACCGATTTGGGGCCAGCTTTGCATGTCAGCGATATTTATCGCTAATGACTTGCAAAGTGGGCATACCCAAACTGGTAGCGACTCAAATCAGTCACTAACACAGCTATCGCCTATTAGCAATACCCGCGACGCGATAAAAAAACGCACGCTAACCCCGATTAGCACCAGGATTTTACACCTGGTAAAAACCTGACTTAGCCATGATAGTCAATGGGAGGTGGGTTCTATGGCTAAGTCCCCACCTGCCTATTAGCAAGATTTTCCTTAGTGAAGAGGATTTTTATTGCTGGAAATCTCTCTTTAAACATGGGATTTGCCGCTATCGCTGGATTTTTTATCACCGTGGAGATAAATGTTGGTAATACTGCGTTATCTCTGCAATAAAATCCAGCGATAGGAGGCGATAAAAAGAATCACGCTAAGCGTGGTTTGCGATAATTTTCGCAAGTTGTTGCTAATATGCCCCTAAATGTTATAATTTCACCAATCTCTACTGGGTGCATGTTGGAATTTTATAATTTTACTTGTTAAGAAGCCAATATATTCATCAACTCCTATTTCGGATGTATATGGACTGGCACACTTGTATATAACAGATATGTCAATAACTTTCTAAGCACAACCCAGCACATAAAAAAATAATGATCTAAAGCTTGTGTAATTGAAACACTAATCCTTTGCCTTTTTCCTTTGTACCAGGCTGGATTTTTCAAAAGGCCTTTACAAGAGAAGATGGAAGAATAAACTGGGCCATCATAGAAGACAAGAAATAATGAGATCATTAACTTTCTTCAAAGCAAGTTACTGACAGCTGACAATTTCCATAAACCTGATAACATATGTTCAATTCAGTCAGGGAAAAATCTATGCATAAAATCAAATGCAGAATTTTGCAGAGGCTGAACCTAAGTTTCGAGAAGTTCAGGTCTCTCGTAGCAGAATTGTTTTGAAGATACTGCTCATTTGTGTTGAGCAAATCACTCTGAAACATTACGGGTGCTGAAATGTGTAGAATGTAGGAGTGCCTTAGTTATTACTTCCTAGGTATTACACATTACTAGAAAAAGAGATAAAGGAGAGCAAATGCTTCTTTTTCCAATGTTATTACACTTTTCTGACTCCCTTGTCAGCAGTATGATATTGTGTGCGCCACAAGATTGAGAAAAAAACCAAGTAATACTAACATTTAGAACTATATAAAATATGATACTTGCAAAAGTAGATAAAGTTGTCTCAGTAATGGTTATATTACGGACACATATCACAAGTGAGATTTAACTTGAGACTGCAAACAAGGCAGACATGCCAATGTGAATTCCATTGCTCAAAGATGTGGATAACCCAGTGCAACTCTCATGCACAATACAAGTGTGTTTGAATACCTTCAATGCGTATTGACCTATGGTGGTAGACATTTGTGGGTTCTTCGCCACATGATAAGAATACATTGATAATGAAAATGTAGGTTTTGTTTGCACATTCAGACTGATTATGTAGAACTAAGTGTATGCCTTATGCAAAGGAATTCGCAGCACCCACATGCACATCCACTCAGAATGCACAGTTAGCCGTGTATCATATACATGTCTGTCGATTAAATGTTACATCAATTTCTTGTTGTCCTGTCAATCTCTGCAGGTAGTCAGCACTGTGTCACTCTAATTTAGAACAACCATATTTCATCCTCCTGTAGATTTTATACACGTTTTCATTAAATTCACATTCTGGAAGCTAAAGTATATTTCCACCTACAATTTAGGACACAATCACACATTCTCTTTTAAGGAAAACTTATTTAGTAGTTGCTTAGAGTTGCGAGTTATCAGGGTTTGAGTCTGTGCTTTTCGGTGGTAAAATACTGCTGGACACCCTTTGTGCTTTATTTAGTGCAATGCACTTTACCTCTGTGTTGTTAATTAAATCAGGATCGACCAGCTAACACTAGTGATTTGCTGCATCGGTATAAGTCACTGTATATGTATATTGAATGTTTATATTGCCAGCACATAAAATACTTATTGATTTTTCTGCACAGCTTTACTAAACTAACATGAGATATTATTTCCCTGGACTAGTTTCAGATACATGATAGTTTCACAAGACAAACTATGTGATACTATTCCCAATGTGAATTGCTAAAACGAGCATTACTTTGGGACCGATTACGATGGCGGGCGGACTGAGTCCGTCCTCCATCGCTATGGTGCTTGGGACTGCCCACCAGTCAGGCGGTGGTCCCGCTAAGCTAATTGCGATGCGCCGACCACTATGGCAGGCGCATCCAGGGCCCTTCACATTGCGGATGGGGCTGCAGAACACTTCGCAATGCGAAATTGACATGTAGTACATTTCCCTGCACTACGTGGCAGGCACCATGCGGTGCCAGCTACTTTGTGCAGGGAAATCCCAGTGCACAAATACCCTCCCACAACACCGACGGGGCCCGCAACAGGCCCCCAAATCCATTCTCCGCTAGCCTTTCCATGGCGGTTCCCCCGCTATGGAAAGGCTGGCTGAGGTCAGTATTGTGATCCGGCGGGCATTGCCTGCTAGGCACCCCCACTATTAACATCCATCTGTCCGCTCTGCCAGGCAATCGTGACGGTTACCTGTGGCGGAAGAGTAGCGGGTGGTCTTTGTGCCCATCATGCTTGCAGAACAATTCCCCCCGCCATCGTGATGTGGCAGGGGAAATTGCCAGTCAGATGGCAGAGGGCCCGCCACCGCACTGCTGGCCGGCCTTCCGCAATCCTAATGAGCCCCTATGTTCTTCATGCATACTTTTGCATCCATTATCCTGTTTTTGCGTTACATTGGAGAAAGTTCTGAAAATGTATATTTTCTCCATTGCTGGACAGATACAGAGCATAAAAGAATTATAATTAAGATAGAATAGTACATGTGGATCTGTATGTGAAATAAAAAAATATATAAATGCGAAAAAGAAATTCTAGGCAATGCAGAGGGCATGAACTCAATCGAAATAGCTAGATATATCAATTTAGATTTCAAAGTGAATAGTCAATTTGTAAATAGTTTCATGGGTTCTCTTGTGTTAGCACCGGAGTTAGGGAGAATGTTTATAGTTATGTATTTTTAGATTAAACAACCGCTTTACCATAAAAGTGATAGGTAAACCCAAAATAAATGCTTGTCTAATTTCATATTATAATCAAACAAAAGGTGAGTGGTGTTTTCATGGTCACTTAGGCTCTAACAGGCTGGGATGGCATGAAGTATTTACCACTTCCAATAAATACCAATACTACAGGGAGCGGTATTTACTGGGTACAATAAATACCTCGGCCTCATTTATGAGGCCATGCGTCAGTTTTGCGCTTCTGATGCGTCACTTTTTGTGATGCATCGGCGGCGTAAAACATGCCTCCTGTTGCGCACTATTTACAAAGTGATGCATCTATGCAGATGCGTCACTTTGTAAACCCCTGCGCTACATTATACCTGCGTCAGGTATAATGTATGCAGTGGGGCGTTCACCCGCAAAAAGCCTCGTAGAAGTGACACAGTGAAATCTATGAGATTTCACTACGTTACTTCTAGGACGCCGTTGCGTCAAAATCTTGCGCCTGCCTCACAGCAGACGTAAGTCTGACGCAGGCCCTTTCACATGGGCTTGCCCTATGTGAGAGGATGCATTGCTGGAGTTGCGTCACTTTTGTGACACACTCCAGCAATGCGTCACTTTTGCGCTTACAGATACGTCAGAAATACTGACGTATCTGTAACTCCTTGCTACATGATGCGTCATACATTAAATATGACGCATCAGGTATGTCGCAAGGAGTGCGCAGTGAGAAGTGACGCATCGCTGCTTTCACGCAGCGATGCGTCATTTCTCATATTTAATAATAACACTTAGAAAATGGGGAGGTACATGCAAAAATAGGTGCTTGTCACACCTATTCCCACATGGATCAAAAAATGTTCCCACAGCTTTTTTTGTGGTAAATTTTGACAGGTTAGACTGCTGAAATTTACCAAGGGAAGACTGGGGAAGAGGCAATTACTGCATTACTTATAATACCAGTCCCTATGCAATCTCCTGCTTGTGCAGGATCTGAATTAAGCCTCGTACTAGTAATCAAAGCATTAGTGTCTGCTGCACTGGAAAGAAATTGCATAAGGTGCAAATGCAATGAGCTATTCTTCTCTCATCCTGTATGTTAATTTTATTTCACTGCACAGTATGCAGAACATTTTAACTTAAACATTTTTGAATTGTGAAAGGCACAAGAGCCTCAGAGAAAAAATTAGGAGTGTGAAAGCATGCAAATATTTTTCTCCCTGAAACTTTGCAACTTTTATGAGCGCTTTAAAGTTTTAATTCAATAATTTTCTTACAAAACATATTTTGTTGACGAATTTAGCAAAAATTACTTTTTAAGAATTTGCACATTCAGGCAAGGTTTTGAAAAGTTGACAGGCTTTGCAGGTATTTGTAGCTTGTCAACTAGACAAACTTTTGCAAATAAAATTTACATTTTACATACTCCTAAGGGCAACCATTATCAGATAACTTAAAATTATTGTAAAATATGCGTGCATTGCAAGACACAGTAGGCCTTTTTGTACATATATTTTAGGATCAGAGTATGGTATGATGTTTTTTACAGTATCGTATTTTTTATAATAAGGAGCTCAGCTCTTTGCACCTGTCCATCTGAAACCTGTAAAAAAATAAAAATTAAGACAAGATATGCATCACGTCTCTGTGTACTTTTCAATCGTTCCTTCTTTGCTAAAGCATCTCTACAGCTTGAATTAGAATTTGTCTGATTTTGTTACCCGTTGATGCAGTTGGATCAATTAATTTTTATTATAGATGTGAAATGCCAGCAGAAAGTGAACCTATTACTCTACAATTGGGAATCAATCAGAATTTGTAAAGGGTGGCTGCATCACCTGTGAGGGTCTCGGGCGCCAGGAGATCATGACCTTACTGTCTGTTATCCTATTGCCGAACATCCAGGTAGTGAGGTCCTTCCCGATCTACTGGAGCGATGGTGAGGCTCTGAGGTGCAAGGTGAGGTTGTTCCAGGCCTTCGCCGCCGGGTGGGAGAAGGAGCGGCCTTCACTGTTTGTCCGCCAGATGCGCTGGGTTGCTGTCAGGGAGAGGAATTCGGAGCAGAGTTTCCTGGTAGGTTGGTGGAAATTCATTTGATTGTTGAGGTATGCCAGTCCTTCGTTGTGTAGCCCCTTGTAAGTGTGGGTCACCACCTTGAACTGACATCAGCAGGTCCTTTATTATTGAAGTTGTGGTTAATACCATACAGCTGTGCCTCAATTTGCAGAGTGTGAGTGTGGGATTAAGTAGCTATGATGTGTATCCTCTAAAGGGGAAGGCGGTAAGTGAGACACATGAGACAAAATATAAGGAAAACATTGTATCAAAACAAAAATAAGTCAATGAAGAAGGTAAACAAGTAAAAGACTGACTTACTTGCAGGCAGTAGGACTATTCAACAAATATTTTGCTACACTACTAAATATTCAGGATGAAACAAATAAAATCCATCATTGGATCGGTCACATTGTGAATAAATAAGTTACCGTTATTTTCCAAATGAATACAAAATCTGTGTACTTGGAAGGACGATACGAGGAGCCACTCCTGCTATTATAATAACCTGTTCATAGAACTTCTGGTGAACATAATTTTGTTAACTTACAGTAACTTGCTGGATAATAATGCTTTACTAATGATAGCAGTTGATTCAAAAGTGCGGTGGTAGGTGTAGCATCCTCCCCAGCCCGGGAGTATGCAAATGAGCATGTCACACATGGAACTCTATATTAGGCGTCTGTATTCCTAAGTATACAATCACACATTGCACACTCATTACATTATAATGGTTAATAACCACACCATACCACCTCCCAGCCAGTTATGTAATTTTTTGTTAAGTCCGTCCAGAACCGTAAGGGTTCTAGTGCACAAAGGGGTATATTCACAAGAACATGTGCTAACGCACCTTTACACATCGCAGCCAATCACGGGAAAATAACCCTGTGTTAACGTGGAATTCACAACAAGGCGGTAGCATGCAATAGTCTGCCGAAACTGCGACCAATGTCCGCGAAACAACCACCTCGACGGCGATAAAATCACAAACCTCAATGCGAAAAAACATGCGATGGGCCAAAGCGCGATGAGGAGATCAGTGATAAGCAGCGCCAGGCCTGCAACATACACATGGCAGGCGGGAAAAATAACTATAAAAGTAGAAAAAACACCCCAACACAAACTGACCAACACCCAAGCACCATGGAGGCAGCCGGAGCAGGTGCAGAGGGTGAGCGCAACCCCACAAGCACCCAGGTCGACCAGCCTGGGACCTCGGGGACAGGGAAGGGCAAGGATAAGAAGAAGAGGAAAACGAAGTTCAGTCCGCAGGAAAACAGGATCCTGTTTACGGAGGTGATGGAACACCATCAACAACTGTTCATCACCTCCTTCGTGTCATTGAGAACCAAAAATGGGATATGGTGAAGCATCATGGACAAGGTGAATGCTGTCGAAGAGCACAGGAGGTCAACCGACGAAGCCAAGAGGCGATGGATTGACATCAAGCGAAAGAACAAGGAGAAACTTGCAGCCAACCAGAAGGCAGCAATGCAGACTGGAGGTGGGAGCCCAGCACCACAGCTCGTGCTGGATGACATGGAGGAGCTGGTGTCGACAGTCATGAGTGTGGAGACTGTGGCCGGAGTCTGGGGACTGGACATTGCTCAACAGGACACAACACAACCACAACAAGGTGAGTGCTCACCAGGGACTGGGGGGATGGATGGAGAGGGCCACAATGGCACACATGCACAATAAAGCAGTGCACGCCCACAATGACTCTGGTTCATGCACCTGATCTACACACTGTCACAATGTACAATGCCATGCTCTCTGAATGTCAACATGTACCATGAAGCTATATACATCTGGACACATCATAATACACCATCTCCCCTTCACATTGCAGGGGCACCGTTAACACCCCCTGCAGAGCAGTCCCCGCCACTCTTCACTGATGACGAGGAGTACAATGCCCACATCGACACCCAAGCCCTCCAACACATCATGAACATCATCCACAACTCACCTCCAGGATCAGGGCAGCCCAACTGCATCGAGGAGACCCCAACCACTACCCAAAGTACCCAGCAGGAGGCACCCACAGCCCTGATACTCTCCCAAGACCCCCAGGAAAAAACCATGGCCTTCTAATGCTGTGTGCTGGAGGGCCAGAGCGAGACAGCTCAGCAGGTGTGAGTGGGGTTCGGCCTCATGGCTACCAAAATGGACGCCATCCATGGGTGTCGAGGTCCCATCAGGGACCAGCTCCAGTCCCTAACAGACACCCACGGCCCTCTCCATGTTCTCTAAGAAGCCCTGACTGACATCGCTGGAGTCATGGTGCGGAGAGAAGAACACCTGTCCACTCAGACTGGCTCCAGTGATTCCAGCCGTGAGCTGGCGCACATGCGGAGGCTCATGGAGGACATGTTGAGGATGGAGGTGGAAAGGATGGCAGCCACCGCTGCACATCAGTGAAATGTAGCTGGGATCTATCATGCCCTGCAGATCCTCATCATGGCATTGCTGCCACAAGGCATGCCGCTTATGAATGCTGCTACCCCCACACCATCCACATGTATGCCCCCTGGTGTGACAATGCCTCACAGTGTGGCAGGCGTATCCACTCTGACACCTGATGTGCAACTACCACACAGTGCGGCCGACAGTCCTCCTCCGGCCCCTGATGTGTCAGTGGCACACAGTGCTGCAGCCGGTACTGCAACACCCACAGGTGCGGCAGAGCACACATACGTGGACGAGGACGTGGAGTGGATTGTTGTCAGGAGGCAGTAGCATTCATCTCTGCCACCTGGTCTGTTTCTGCTTGGTGTCTCACATGGCCTCATGACCTCCCACTGACCCCCGATACACTCCGCTACACTCACCTTGGACTGCGACATGGACTGCCATATCCTGTTTTTTGATCAATGACACGGCGACCAGACTGCAGACTGTATCCTTCCTCTTCCGCAGTACCAGTCATCACCAGATTGACTCTGGCTGGCCCTACACGGGCGCATATTGTGTGATGTGCTTGGCATGGCCCTGTACCACTCCTACTGCAAAACTCCACTAGATGTGCAATAAAAAACCAATAACTCACTGCTGTGTCATGTCTTTCATCATTCCTGCATGAATGTGTGAATGGAAGTGGGGACAGTGATTTCCCTTACGTCAATGATGCTCATCTAGTGGGATGCTAGTCACCGTGTGCTACATTGCCTATTATGTCCCGGGTGCCGTTGACACTACAACAGGGACACACGCATTAGTCACTTCCTTGTCAAGACATGGACTGAACCACGCCCAGAGCCACCAAGTCATTGTTGCAAGCCCTGCCCTGGTCCAGCATACGCCAGGCCAGACCATTCCGCTGACGCTCCAAGGGGGGCCCACATAGCTACCTGTCGCAGGCATACTCGCTGGTGGGGTGCAGGCCACTGGTCTAGTTGTCAGCATGTCACGGCCACTCCCTGAGGGCAGGTCTGCACACACAAGACACCCATCCTGCACAGGCATCACAGCCCATGTGACCCTGCAAATATAAGGGGCCGACAATGTCACATTCCCCTCTGCCGGTGATGACTGGATGACGGATGCTCCACGGTGCTCAATCATAAAGGGCCCATGATTTGCTTTGCACAGGGTTGGAGGCACCTGAGGCCTTGCGGCTGATGCGGGCCTACCACCACGTGGCGCTGACTAGTGTTGCACAGGGTTAGTGGCACCCGAGGCCTTGCAGCCGACACAGGCCTTCCACCACATGGCGCTGACTGCCGTAGCACAGGGTTGGTAACACACGTGATTGCTGAGCAGGTGTGCAGCCTGCGATGATGATGTGTTCACTGATGTGGTCCCCGCCATTGATGACTCAGGACTCAGCATCATGTGTGGGACCAGCTGGGCCACGGGGCGGGCCCCCATGATTTGGACAATGCCTGGAGCTTGCATGGGCATGCGGTGTGCCTAGTGATGGACACACCGGTGGTAGGAGGTGAGCAGGGGGTCCTGTGTGCACAGGGGCAGCTGTTTCTCCCTATCCCTTCCCTCTCTCTCTCACTCTCTCCCTTTCCTCTCTCTCTCGCTCTCTCTCTCTCCCTTCCCTCTCTCTCTCTCACTCTCACTCCCTTCCCTCTCTCTCTCTCTTTCCTTTCCTGACGCTCCCAGATTTCGGGAAGGACTCCTGGCAGTGGCTAGCTGGATGAATACCAACTGTCTCCAGCTCAACGCCAAAAAAACGGAGGTTATGATTGTGGGTAAGTGAGCGGACCTTTGGGGTGATGAGTGGTGGCCCCCTGAGCTGGGTGTAACCCCTATTCCTGTGACAGTGGCGAAGAACTTGGGGGTCTGGCTTGATTCTGCCCTCAGCTTACGTGGCCATACGAAGAAAGTAGCGGCCACATGCTTTGGTATTCTTCGAGGGCTTAGACCAATCTTGAGGTTTTTTGATGCCTCAACTAGGCAGCTGGTCATTCAAGCATCTATACTATCACGGCTTGACTATGCCAGCTCATTACTTTTGGGGGCCAACCAGGCTGAAATCATGCGGATGCAACGTATCCAGAATGCAGCAGCCAGAGCCCTTGTGGGGCTTCCAAGGTTCTGTTCTGCTGAGAGCGGTAGTGAGACAAAATATCGAAATTAAAATATCGATATACAATAATATCGATGTTTTAATTTCGATAGTATAGAATATCGATGTCCAAAATATCGACAGACAGAATATCGTTTTTTTAAGGTATGTATGTTACTAATATCGAATTTTACTAATATCGAAATTTTGTTTAGTGTTATGTATTTTAATGTGTTGTTTATATGTTTGTTAAACATGTTTTGTAATGTATGTTTGAAAATTTGTAAATTTGTTTACATTTTGCGTTTTAGTATCAGAGCGGGTTGTGGGTTTATAGGGGAATAGGGTGGGAAGTAATTTGATAATAATTAATTAATTAATTAATATATGTTTGTAAATATTTTTTATTAATACTTAATTGGTAATTAATTAATATTAATTAGTTAATTAATTAATATAATTTTGTACATATTTTTAATTAATAATTAATTGGTAATTAATTAATATTAATTAGTTAATTACATTAATTAGAGTAATTTTTTTATATATATAATTTTTTGTTATTGTTAATTAATTAATTGGGAAACAATTATATTAATTAGTAAATTAAATTATTTACAGCTAATGTGCTAATATATTTACTTTATTGTTATTGTTAATTAATAATTAATTGATAATTAAATAATATTAATTATGTAATTAAATTATTTAGAGTTAATGTGCTAATATATTTAATGTGTTGTTATTGTTAATTAATAATTAATTGGTAATTAAATAATATTAATTATGTTATTAAATTATTTAGAGTTAATGTGCTAATATATTTAATTTTTTGTTATTGTTAAATAATAATTAATTGGTCATTAAGAATTATTAAGTGAATAAATGATATGATTTATTTCTGTGTAGTGAGTTGTGTGTTTATAGGGGGATAGGGTGTGATATAATTAAATGTAATTAATTAAAGAGATTGTAATTTTCTTTGGTATTTATTGTTAATTAATTAGTAATTAATTTGTGTTATTTAGTTCATTTATAATTACATCAATTTAGTAATATTAATTGTTATTAATTGATTAATTGAAATTTATATTAATTGTCTTTTTTATATGTGTAGTGTGTTGTGTGTTAAAGTGAGAGTAGTGTGGGAATTAATTTTTACCCCCATGCTATCCAACGCTTTCCCTACTGTTGCACCCTCTGGAGTGTGAATAGTAATTTTTACCCCTACGCTATCCACTGGGGAAACAACCTTTACAACGCAACTTTTACAACGCACTACCATTACAACGAAATGTTTACAATGCAAAAACCATTACAACGCATGTGTTTACAACGCATGTTTTTACAATGCAGGTATCTTTACAACGCATACCATTACAACGTAAGTATAGGTAAGTATATAATAATATTTAAAATTTTATATGTTTTAGTTTTTTTAAGGGGTATTTTTAGGGTTCAGGGTCAGTTTTCAGTTTTTGGGTAAAAGGGTATTTTTAGGGTTCAGGGTCAGTTTTCAGTTTTTAGGTAAAGGGGTATTTTTAGGGTTCAGGGTCAGTTTTCAGTTTTTGGGTAAAGGAGTATTTTTTGGGTTCAGGGTCAGTTTTCAGTTCTTGGGTAAAAGTGTATTTTTAGTGTTCAGGGTCAGTTTTCAGTTTTTGGGTAAAGGGGTATTTTTAGGGTTCAGGGTCAGTTTTCAGTTTTTGGGTAAAGGAGTATTTTTAGGGTTCAGGGTCAGTTTTCAGTTCTTGCGTAAAGGGGTATTTTTTGGGTTCAGGGTCAGTTTTCAGTTTTTGGGTAAAGGGGTATTTTTAGGGTTCAGGGTCAGTTTTCAGTTTTTGGGTAAAGGGGTATTTTTTGGGTTCAGGGTCAGTTTTCAGTTTTTGGGTAAAGGGGTATTTTTAGGGTTCAGGGTCAGTTTTCAGTTTTTGGGTAAAGGGGTATTTTTTGGGTTCAGGGTCAGTTTTTAGTTCTTGGGTAAAGGGGTATTTTTTGGGCTCAGGGTCAGTTTTCAGTTTTTGGGTAAAGGGGTATTTTTAGGGTTCAGGGTCAGTTTTGGGTTTTTGGGTAAAAGGGTATTTTTAGGGTTCAGGGTCAGTTTTGGGTTTTTGGGTAAAGGGGTATTTTTAGGGTTCAGGGTCAGTTTTGGGTTTTTGGGTAAAAGGGTATTTTTAGGGTTCAGGGTCAGTTTTGGGTTTTTGGGGTACAGGCGTACAGGGTAAAAATAAAATAAATTTATATTTAAATTAAATCAATTAAATGCAATTAAAAAAAATAAAAAGATATTAAATTATTACGTTTTTAATTTATTTTAAATGTATATGTATTAGTTTTAATTTTTTAATTATGTTTTAATGTTTTTATTTAATATTTGTAAAATTATATGTATTTTAAAATTATTTTTACATTATTATTTATACATTTAAAAAACGATATTTTTAATTTCGATATTTTTGTACTATGATATTAATTTTTCGATATTTTTGTACTTACCTTTATGAAGATATGACTCCGATATTTTTGATTTCGATATTTTTGTGTCGATATTTTTGTATGTCGATATTCTGTCTGTCGATATTATGTCAGACATTCGCTGAGAGCACCATCCGCTCGCTCCATTGGCTTCCGGTTACACAGAGGATCTATTTTAAGACCCTTTGTTTGTCATTCAAGATTCTCAGGACGGCCTCCCCGCCGATTCTTAACAATCTCTTGAAGTTCTATGTTCCCTCGCGAGCTCTGAGATCTTTGGGCCAAAATCTGGTTGTGATCCCTCGATTCAGATTGAGTAGAGCCAGAGGTCGTTCCTTTCGAGTTCTGGCGGCTAAGCTGTGGAATTCTCTACCTTCCCGCATTCGAGAAATTGATGAGCTGTTGAGCTTTAGGAAAGCTATTAAAACTCATCTGTTCCCTCATCCCTTTTAAACTCCTCTTTAGTATATCTTTCCCACTGTTTTGATGTGTTGTGTGTGATGACCTTACCAGAAGCGCCGGGACGCCCCTTGGCTGGGGCAGCTGTGCGCTATAAAAATGTTATTAACATAACATAACTTTCCCCTCTTTCCCTGTCTGGCTTACTTTCCTTTTCTGGTTCTCTGTGTCTCGCTCCTTTGATGTGTACATGACACACATCCTGATTTTGTGCATTCTTTTCCAGGCTGTATTGTCAAGATTGTCCCTGGCGGACCCGACAGGAGTCTTCCGCATTGCTGTTTTGTGTTGTGTTTCAATAAAGTTTTTGGTTGTTACTTCAGTGCTGTGTGACTGTTTGTCGTTCTTCTGGCCACATGTGTGTATTCATTTTGGTACTGTGCGTCATTGGGCATTTGTTATGGCTCTTGTGTCGTGCACAGTATTTGTTTGTCTGGGGTTGGGAGGGCCGGGTGGTCCTTGGGTGGTTGTGGACGGTGTTGTGGCCCTCATGGATCTCCCGCATTGCATGGTCATTGTCTCCATGGCATCTGTGGGTCTTCAGGTGTGGCTCTGGGCTGGGCTCCCTTTCATGCTGCAGGTAGTCGTCCTGCTTAACAGCAGAAGGCAGGTGTTAATTCCCTGCTGCTACCGCGGCTTATTACCTGTTTTTGGTTCGCTACGCATATCTGGCAGTTTGTTGTGAATGTGATGTTGTGGTTTTTTTGTGTGTTTTTGCACGGGAACTCCCACTCTGCATCTCATAGGGGTTAGTTGGTGGTGTCCACCGTGGAGATACATTTTGGGGCAGTTATCGCGGGAATACAGGCGATGTCTGCAGTTTGCACCAGCTTGTGAATGGGGTATTAAATCTATCTCCACATTTATTGAATTACGGTGGGGATAATTCAGAGCTGAGTCCTTATGAATATCCCCCAAGGTCTCCCTATACTACAATAAATATTCCCTGGGCTACGGAGGGAGAGAGGAGAATGGTACAGGTCCATGAGCCAGATCTCGAGGCAGGCCAGTAGCCATGCACAAAACAGAGCAAAGATCCTTGTAACAAGGGAACTTGATGAAAGCTGGGGGCTACATTAACACTGAAAACAGTTGTTAGGTGCATCCATTGATGAGGGATGTGGGAACCTGGAGCCTGGACTGAGCTTTTGGCAAAGTTGAGGATGAGACTAATTTACACATGGAGGAAAAGCAAAACCGTTGCTTTTGACAGTGGCACTCTGACTTAATCCCCGCCTCAGAAACACCCTCTATAAAGGCAATTTCAAGGCAAAAGTAGTCACCCAAAATGTATGTGCCCACTGTATGTTGGGACTATTATTTTCCTACAATCTGACTGACAGACTCAACAGTGGAGCTTGTGCAGAGCAGCCTGTTCATATATTGCCCACGTATTCTAATGAAGGAGCTGCTTTCACTTCACTTACAATTACAGGATAGTTTAAAGTAAAAATAAGAATTAGGGGTCTATTAGGATGGCGGGTGGATGGCCGCCACCGGGTCGGCGGTAGCAACAGCCGGACAGGCAGCAGACATCCGCCCACGATCGAAACCCTGAATACAGCCGGTCCGATTAGCATTGCGGTCGTAACCGCAGCAGTGTGATTTTCTGCCTGCCACTTTACCGCCGGTTGCAGTCCGCCCGCATGCCTGGCGGGCAGAGCTGGATCGCTACAATTGTGGCAGATCAGGGCCAAGTACCGCCGGTGTGATCATGATAACGGCGGTAGTCAGCCTTTCCGCGGTTGGTGGGACAGGCATGGAAAGGCATGTGGAGAATGTCCACGGGGGTCCATTGCGGGCCCCCAATGTGTTGGGGGGGGGGGTGGGTGCACTACATGTCCCTGTACCAGGTGGCAGGCACTGTGCATGCCTGCCACAAGGTACAGGGGCATGCAGGACATGCTTTCTTGGACATAGCGGCGGTGCTGCTGGCAGCAGCAACCGCCACAATGTTAACTGCCGCGATCCGACCACCGCGGTAGGATTTCGACTGTGGAGCATACAAATTGGACCGGTGGTTTTCCCACGGTCCTAGTGGGCGGTGTTTTCCCACTACCATGGCTGTTGGAGTGATTTTCTGACCGCCATCCTAATAGACCTCTTAAAATTTGATCTGAATTAACCAATCCAATATCAAACCAACAAGGTTATTTAAAATGTTCCAGCAACGTATGGAACTGCAGGCCTCCAAATCTACCCCTGGAGCCTCTAAATATGCCAGGGCAAAATACCTATCTTTTTTGAGGGTACAATGTTATTATTAATATTCGGATTTATAAAGTGCCTGTTTACCCAAAGGGGGCCTCCCCGCACTAAATTAAAGGTAATAAGGGTTATGATTTAGAAAAAACACGCCTTCAGGAGTTTTAGAAAGTTTTTTAAAAGAACTGTAGAGCCTAAGAATGGCAGGAAGGGAACTTCATAGTTTTGAACCAAGCTAAGCAAAGGAGAGACTACATTAGCTTACCTTATGAATCCAAATAATAATGGCATAGTTCAAAGTGCTGGATCAGAGAGTCCGATTAGGAAGGCAACAACAGTGACCTGCGTTACAGTTCAGAATTAGACCTGGCTTTGTACATATAGCACAGTGCATTAAACTGGACACGATTGCCAATTGGGAGCTAAAGTAGATTGCAAGCATGGTGAGAAACCGAGGAGTGTTTAGGTTGATGATAAAGCAACCATGCTGCTGCATTCCGAAAGATGTGTAATATGATAAGTAAAGTTTCTTCACACCTAAATAGAGATTCAGTTAAACACGCAAGATAACACAGAGAAAACCCTCTCCAGTGGAATTGCTCATCATTTAATCCTGCCTCCCAATTCCACAATAGCAATTCTTGAGCAAGTGCGGAAGATATTGGTCACAAAGCCTCCAACATCCAAGGTAAGCCTTTTCTTGCATCCTCAATTAAATACCACAGGCCTCATTTATGACGAGTGTTGCTTCGCTGGGGGAAACCAGCAATGTGAAACTTTTCCTAGTGCCATCCTTGCGACACCATGGATGCGCTGTATTTACTGTACGGCACTCCATGTTGCAAGGATTTAGATAGGTCAGTATTCCTGACGTATCTGTGGACGCAAAATTGGCGCATTGCTGGAATGTGTCTGAAAACATGTGAAAGGGCCTGCATCACTCCTCACTCCTGCGTAAAGCAGGTGTGAGGACTTGACACAGTGGCGTCCTAGAATTGACATAGTGAAACCTTATAGATTTTACTGCACCACTATTATGAACCTTTTTTGCTGGGGAACACCCACCCTGCATACATTATACCTGACGCAGGTGTAATGTAGCACAGGGGTTTACAAAGTGACGCATCTGCCTAGATGCATCACTTTGTAAATAGAGTGTAGTGTGGTGTATATTTTACACCACTGCAGCGTCACAAAAAGTGACGAAACAGCAGTGTAAAAGGCTCCTAAATAAGCCCCCATATTTCCACTCTTTATCCAGATATCACAAGAGTTATAAGAACATCACTTCAACAAGCCATCATCCCTAATTCTGACAGGCATGCAATCCTGACAAATCCCTGGGAGCCTTACCCACTGGCATCCAGCTGCAGACGGCATTCACTGCTGATCACCTGGCTGATCCAGATCCCACTCACTGCTCAGTCCAAGCTGTTCCCCATTGGTGCAAGAGGCTGCCGGTGCGGTTTTCCTGTTGGCGGTCTTTGTTTCACAGTTGCCGTGTGGGGCGTAGGGCTGCCAGAGGCTGCTGTAGTTGTGAGGACCACCCAACAGTGGCAGGAGCTGCGATAGCCATCCAAGCAGTGGCAAGAGCCGCAGGAGCAGCCTGGCAGTGGCAGGATCCTTGAAAGTCTCCCCACAGCGGCAGCAGCCACGAGAACCACCCAACAGTGGCAGGAGCCGCGGGAACAGCCCAACAGTGGCAGGAGCCGTGAAAGTCTCCCCGCAGCGGCAGCCACCAGAACCACCCAACAGCGGCAGGAGCCATGATAGCCACCCCAGCAGCGTCCAGAGCGGGAGGAGCCCAGCAGCGGCAGGAGCCGTGAAATCTCTGCAAAAACCTCCCAGCAGCAGCAGGAGCCACGAAAGTCTCCGGTAGAGGTAGGAGTGAAGGGTAGGAGCGAATGACGTTCAGCCGTCTAGCAGCTGCCTTTCTTACGGTGGCTGGAGCCGCGAGTCAACTCCGGTAGTGGCAGGAACCGCCAAATCAGCCACCAAATCATCTCTAAAGCAGCAGAAGCCGCATGAGCCTGCCGTGGCAGCAGGAGCTGCGAGCCAACTTTAGCAGCAAATAAAAACTTTTCCTAAAGCGCCAGAAACCGCAGTAGTCGTAGCGGTAGAAGCCGCTGTTCATTTTTTTTTGAGTTTGGAGCTCACAGACCCAGAGCTGGTGCAGACAAACAGACAACCACAAGGCAGAAGGAGCTTGTAGAGGTCAGTCTGGATGGGGGCCCAGCACAGCACAGCCACCCAACAGTGTGCCTAACCGAGAACCAAGACGGAGAATGGCCAGAAAATCACTTGTAACACAGGAGGCAGGTAGGTGGGCTGCAAAGCGCAAGTCAGGTGAGCCAGTCGAAGGGTGCTTCTATAGAATTCAGCTTAATCTGGCCCACAGAAGCGCCATCGCCACCCACTGCTACCCACAGCTAACCCCTGAAATAACTTGTCGGACAGCCTTTCTCTACTGCCACGTGACCGGACACTGAAGCGCTTTAGAGCACAGCACAGTTATTCAGTGAGAAATCCTGCTGGCAACAGGCAACCAGCAGGCATCAACTATAATGGATAGGCATCGACAAAAATAAGGGCTCAGAAATAAAACATACAACAACTAGCTCCTGACTCCACCCATAGTCACCAACCCCCCTCCCACCTCCCAGACGTAGCTTCTGGTGCCCTGCACCCAGCAACCAGCGCAAGTGTAGCATTCTGCGAGGGGAGGAGAAGAGAAGGAAAAGAAAAGAGAAGGAAAAGGGGGGCACTATGAGATCTGGGAGGTCAAGGGACCCACCAGCACCTTCGAATCCTACTAAAAGAGCCAGGAGAGAAAACAAAGGCATCAAGAAACTCAGTAAGGTTCCCAAAAAGACCAGTGAAAATGACCTGAAGAAAGTGGAGATGGAAGAGGAAGGTGGAGGTGAAGTGCAGTTGATCTCCTTGATTCCCCTACCCTAGGACTCCCAAGTCCAAAACCTCTATCAAACCTCAAGGGGAGAGTGGAAGCAAGTGGCACAGCAGGCACAGCCAGCACAGCTGAGAGAGCAGCCATATCGAGCAAACTAAGGGCCCGATTCACAGAACTAACTTAAGACAAAATCCTAAACTTACTACCATTTTCGTATTCACAGAAGGCACTTACTCATTTTGGTATTCACAGAAAACACTTACTCTTTTCGGTATTCACAGAAGTTAGGAGTCCTAACTTTAGGACTCCTAAATGCCTTCTGTGAATACCAAAAGTCTTAAAATTAGGATTTTTCTCAGTTTAGTAGTAGTAAAGTTAGGACTCGTAACTTTAGGACTCCTAAATGCCTTCTGTGAATACCGAAAGTCTTAAAATTAGGATTTTTCTCAATTTAGTAGTAGTAAAGTTAGGACTCCTAACTTTCGGACTCCTAAATGCCTTTTTTGAATACCGAAAGTCTTATAATTAAGATTTTTCTCAGTTTAGTTGTAGTAAAGTTGAGAAAAATCCTAATTTAAAGACTTTCGGTATTCACAGAAGGCATTTAAGAGTCCAAAAGTTAGGAGTCCTAACTTTACTACTACTAAATTGAGGAAAATCCTATTTTTAAGACTTTCGGTATTCACAGAAGGCATTTAGGAGTCCTAAAGTTAGGAGTCCTAAATTTACTACTACTAAACTGAGAAAAATCCTAATTTTAAGACTTTCGGTATTCACAGAAGGCATTTAGGAGTCCGAAAGTTAGGAGTCCTAACTTTACTACTTCTAAATTGAGAAAAATTAGAATTGTAAGACTTTCGGTATTCACAGAAGGCATTTAGGAGTCCTAAAGTTAGGAGTCCTAACTTTACTAGTAATAAATTGAGAAAAATCCTAACTTTAAGACTTTCGGTATTCACAGAAGGCATTTAGGAGTCCTAAAGTTAGGACTCCTAACTTCTGTGAATACCGAAATGAGTAAGTGCCTTCTGTGAATACCAAAATGAGTAAGTGCCTTCTGTGAATACCAAAAGTAGTAAGTTTAGGATTTTGTCTTAAGTTAGTTCTGTGAATCGGGCCCAGTGTTTTCATTCATCAAGAACACCGGCTCAGTTCTCTGCTTGAACAGCTGGAATGCAAACAACCTGCCTACTCCGATGCAGCCCAGAACCTACTCACAGGAACAAAAGCTACAGCCAGAGAAAATGAAAGACCTGACAAGAGGGTTGAAGAGAGAGCTTGCTGAGGTGACAGATGACGAAGATAATGAAGCTAGCAACGGGAGCGATGGTGCCGGAGGCCCCGACTTTACATCTTTAGAAGAGTGCAGAGAGCACAACAGCAGCGTGACTTCTACGAATATTAGAATGTGGGACTCGGATTTGGACCTGGACCTGGATCCGTTGCCAAAGACAAAGTCAAGGGCAAACAAGAGTGAACACCAAGACCCCACCCAGAGCGGCCCGAGTGCCCTTAACACCGGAACTTTAATAAACTGGAGCATGAAGAATATCCCAAAATCATCAACCATTGGAGTGGAAGTTCCCTTAGTAGATAGACAAGGCACAGCCAGAAACATCGAGGAAAACACAGAGATACAAAAGGCACCTGAGGCTCCTGCCGTACCCGACGTACTTGAGGCACCCGAGACACCAGCATCAGTACCTAGCACATCAAGCAGTCTTAACACGCGGAAGACAGGCCCCAAAATAATGGCAGGACAGGGGGCCCCGATTACAACAGGATCTCACTTGTGAGAAAAACACACTCTCAACACAAGATCGCAGGCAGGAGCAACAATAGCTCAATATGGGAACGAGTGAGTCTACTGACCAGGGAGACAAAACAAAGGGGCAGCTTTCAGATACCCCTACCCCAATGCACACGACCTCACAGGACAGGCCCGCACACTATGCAAATGCACATAAATCGGAGCATACCTTAGATCCTTCTCGAACGATCCTAGCCAACACAGTCTCCAATCCATCGAAGGCCACAGACCCAGAATCCTCGTATCTCACACAAGAGGAGTGGGAAGAATTGGTTGCTTCTTACACAGCAACCTCACACGAGGTCCCCCAAGAGGAGCTAACAGGCCCGAACAACAAGGCCTCACACCCCATCTCCAGTAATACAACACCGCAAACCAAAGAAGACATTTGGGTATCTCTCCTGCACACAATGCATGTGTCCGTTAATGCCATCCAATATCAATTGGACAAAATGGACCTCCAGCTGTCAGTTCTAAACACACACTCAATCTTCGTCGCCAATATCACCACAAGCTAGCCAAGCTGAACAGTCTCATCAGATAGGCACAAGAAAAGACAAAAGTTATACAATCGAACTGCACCTGTATAACAATTGTGGATAAGCTGGCCATGTTCCTATCAGCAATGGATAATCTTCTCTCAGACATCAGGGAGGCCGTAAAAAACAGTCCATCAGCCGGTCTAGCCAAGAAGAAATACAAAGTATGGCAGACAAACAACAAGGGAACCCTGACATCAACTCAGGGGCCCTCAATCCGAGTACAAGAAGTACAGTGGACAAGGGAAATCGAGCATACAACATTGCCAGGATCTAACGGCCATCCGAGGGAAGAGGAATGCCAAACACCATCAAATAGTAATGCAACAGCCTCACTGGAACCCCTTCAAAATGATGAACTGCTGGAATATCGCAGCTCCTCAAAACAGGGGAGAAAGCAGAGAAGGTAGGGCCGCAAGCAAAAGTTAAACATCTTTGTAGAACCTGAGGGCAGGAACAAAAAAGCTTGGAATTTGTTACCGGAATCAATAGATGATAAGTCTGCCCAAATGGGCTGTGAAACTGACATGGATCAGGACTCGAGATCAACCTCGAATCAGGAACAGTGGCATTGGATCAAAAGGAAAACCAATCAAGAAAGATAAACTTCCACCAGGGCTATTCCCAAAAATGAAGTCGCCCCGCCCAGACGAGCAACGAAATAACCACAACACCTAACACCAAGGAAGACTTGAATAAGATTGAGACAAAACATCAAACTGAGCACCACCAGAAATAATAAACCCCCCTCCAGCCCAGACAATGTGATAGAAACAGGCCACTCCCCAGGGACCACAACAATAGCAAGTACCGCCGGACAGGAGTTGATGGGAGAAGATGAACCAAGGGCCCAGGATCAGAGAACTACAGCAGAGGAATCCACTAGGCTAGAGAATATCTCAACAACCTCACAGAATAGTCTAGACATCAAAAAGGGACATCTAGGTAACCCCACAATTACACATAATCCAGAATACACATCTAGGGGCACTTTCGATATCCTAAATAGGGGTAACAGCCTGCTGAACTCCATCAACAGCCTAAAAAATATATCTACTAATGATCTGGAGTCAGTGGAATTAATAGTCTTGCCGGAACATCCAGGGGTAGAAGCCACAAAAACAGTATGGAAAAAGAACAATTGATGGACAGAATGCAGAACAATGTCATACATTCACCCCAGAAGTGAGATCTGGGCCTAAATCCATTGTTTTTTTTCTCACCATGCCATTCCAGTTTGGAACCAGCCATATGCAAATCAGTCCTGACCCTGTGCCCAATGGGAACAGTACAGCCCGAACTGCCAGACCAGGTCCTCCCTAGATTGGAAACAAGCATCCTAGGACCGGTTTCGGGCTTTCAACCCTCTTCAGCCAGGATAGCTTGACTCCAGTGGCATGGAGAGCACACCCGTCCCACTCGGGGTGACAAATGCAAAAAGAACAATTGATGGACAGAATGCAGAACAATGTCATACATTCACCTCAGTACAGAGATCTGGGCCTAAATTCATTGTGTTTTTTTGCTCACCATGCCATTCCAGTTTGGACCCAGCCATATGCAAATCAGTCCTGACCCTGTGCCCAATGGGAACAGTCCAGCCCGAACTGCCAGACCAGGTCCTCCCTAGACTGGAAACAAGCATTCTAGGACCGGTTTCAGGCTTTCAGCCCTCTTCAGCCAGGATAGCTTGACTCCAGTGGCACGTCTGAGCATACCCATACCGGTTTGCCCAGACGTGAGTCCCGTGCTCTCCACGCCACTGGAGTCAAGCTATCCTAGCTGATGACAGCTGATAGCCAGAAACCGGTCCTAGGATGCTTGATTCCGGTCGAGGGAAGACATGGCTCGGCAGTTTGGGCTGGACTGTTCCTATGAGGCACAGGGCCAAGGCTGATTTGCATATGGCCATGTCTGAACTGGGGTGATGTGGTGAGCAAAAAAAAGATGGATTTAGGCCCAGATCTCTGTACTGGGGTGAATGTATGACATTGTTCTGCATTCTGTCCATCAACTGTTGTTTTTGCATTTGTAACCCCGAGTGGCACGGGTATGCTCAGACTTGAGTCCCGTGCTCTCCACGCCACTGGATTCAAGCTATCCTGGCTGATGACGACTGATAGCCAGAAACCGGTCCTAGGATGCTTGATTCCAGTCCAGGGAAGAAATGGCTTGGCAGTTCAGGCTGGACTGTTCCCATGAGGCACAGGGTCAAGGCTGATTTGCATATGGCCATGTCTGAACTGGGGTGGTGTGGTGAGCAAAAAAACGATCGATTTAGGCCCAGATCTCTGTACTGGGTTCAATGTATGACATTATTCTGCATTCTGTCCATCAACTGTTGTTTTTGCACAAAAACAGTATGGGCCACAATGGAACTAGCTGAGAGAGTGCTCAAAGAACAAGCGAAGCTCAATAGCTGGGGCATAAAGCTCAGACCATTTGCAAAACCTAGATACCCAGACCCTCTGGCAACCGATTGCCAACAACGGAATGTATATAATCGGGACAACCTGGACTCCTAGTTGATTTCCGTACTACGAGGGGCTCGCAGCAATACCCACGACAACTCAGATCGAAAGAGCAAAGCATTAGAAGGCAATATGTCATGAAAGATGCGACCCATTCAGATTGGAGCTGGCTGCCCAGGACCATAAACAACAAATCGGAAAAACATTGAAAAAGCAGGTCCGATACCAGGAAATCCTCTAATACTCTCAAGCTGTGCTCCTGGCATATCAATGACCTGGGAGATAATCTCACGGACATGGTCTAAACCTTTACATGCAAAGATTCGACCTTATTGCAATACAAGAAACATGGACCGACTCACCACCAGCACTCCCAGGCTACACCCTGAATTTCATCTCTCCTACACAGAGCGCAACATTTGGTCACAAAAAGGAAGGCCTTGCTATATATAGCTCAATAAAAAGTATATTCGGAGTGGTGTCGCCGGCACACAAATTAGTCGTACCGAACTCAATGCAAACACTACGAATCTCCATTCGGGAACAGGCTAAAAAAAGAGGAGATCATTCTGATAAATCTTTACTTACAGCCCTGAGGAAAGAAGCAAGGAGCCCAACAGCTGAAAGAAGAGCTCACAAAATTGCTAACATTGAGAAAACAAACAGTCTGATCATCAATGGCGACTTTAACCTGAACATGATCAACAACCCAGTCACAGAATTCACGACAGATGAGGACCCATTCGCATGGGAATCAACCCCTCAAGATAATTTGTCTGGAGGCTGATGCACAAAAACAGCACAGCGACTTCTAGCGACACTAGAATACCTTGGCCTCCGAGCAATGGAAGACTCCCAGGGGTCTGCCCCCAAGCGGGAACGTTCCAGCCCGAACTGCCAGACCAGGTCCTCTCTAGACTGGAAACAAGCATCCTAGGACCAGTTTCAGGCTTTCAGCCCTCTTCAGCCAGGATAGCTTGACGCCAGTGGCATGGAGAGCACGGGACTCACGTCTGAGCATACCCATACCGGTTTGCCCAGACGTGAGTCCCGTGCTCTCCACGCCACTGGAGTCAAGCTATCCTAGCTGATGACAGCTGATAGCCAGAAACCGGTCCTAGGATGCTTGATTCCGGTCCAGGGAAGACATGGCTCGGCAGTTTGGGCTGGACTGTTCCCATGAGGCACAGGGTCAAGGCTGATTTGCATATGGCCATGTCTGAACTGGGGTGGTGTGGTGAGCAAAAAAACGATGGATTTAGGCCCAGATCTCTGTACTGGGGTGAATGTATGACATTGTTCTGCATTCTGTCCATTAACTGTTGTTTTTGCACAAAAACAGTATGGGCCACAACGGAACTAGCTGAGAGAGTGCTCAAAGAACAAGCGAAGCTCAATAGCTGGGGCATAAAGCTCAGACCATTTGCAAAACCTAGATACCCAGACCCCCTGGCAACCGATTGCCAACAACGGAATGTATATAATCGGGACAACCTGGACTCCCAATTGATTTCCGTACTACGAGGGGCTCGCAGCAATACCCACGACAACTCAGATCGAAAGAGCAAGGCATTAGAAGGCAATATGTCATGAAAGATGCGACCCATTCAGATTGGAGCTGGCTGCCCAGGACCATAAACAACAAATCGGAAAAACATTGAAAAAGCAGGTCCGATACCAGGAAATCCTCTAATACTCTCAAGCTGTGCTCCTGGAATATCAATGACCTGGGAGATAATCTCACGGACATGGTCTAAACCTTTACATGCAAAGATTCGACCTTATTGCAATACAAGAAACATGGACCCACTCACCAACAGCACTCCCAGGCTACACCCTGAATTTCATCTCTCCTACACAGAGCACAATATTTGGTCACAAAAAGGAAGGTCTTGCTATATATAGCTCAATAAAAAGTATATTCGGAGTGTTGTTGCCGGCACACAAATTAGTCCTACCGAACGCAATGCAAACACTACGAATCTCCATTCGGGAACAGGCTAAAAAAAGAGGAGATAATTCTGATAAATCTTTACTTACAGCCCTGAGGAAAGAAGCAAGGAGCCCAATAGCTGAAAGAAGGGCTCACAAAATTGCTAACCATTGAGAAAACAAACAGTCTGATCATCAATGGCGACTTTAACCTGAACATGATCAACAACCCAGTCACAGAATTCACGACAGATGAGGACCCATTCGCATGGGAATCAAGCCCTCAAGATAATTTGTCTGGAGGCAGATGCACAAAAACAGCACAGCGACTTCTAGCGACACTAGAATAACTGGGCCTCCGAGCAATGGAAGACTCCCAGGGGACCGCCCCCAAGCGGGAACGTTCCAGCCCGAACTGCCAGACCAGGTCCTCCCTAGACTGGAAACAAGCATCCTAGGACCAGTTTCAGGCTTTCAGCCCTCTTCAGCCAGGATAGCTTGACGCCAGTGGCATTGAGAGCACGGGACTCACGTCTGAGCATACCCATACCGGTTTGCCCAGGCGTGAGTCCCGTGCTCTCCACGCCACTGGAGTCAAGCTATCCTAGCTGATGACAGCTGATAGCCAGAAACCGGTCCTAGGATGCTTGATTCCGGTCCAGGGAAGACATGGCTCAGCAGTTTGGGCTGGACTGTTACCATGAGGCACAGGGTCAAGGCTGATTTGCATATGGCCATGTCTGAACTGGGGTGGTGTGGTGAGCAAAAAAACGATGGATTTAGGCCCAGATCTCTGTACTGGGGTGAATGTATGACATTGTTCTGCATTCTGTCCGTCAACTGTTGTTTTTGCACAAAAACAGTATGGGCCACAACGGAACTAGCTGAGAGAGTGCTCAAAGAACAAGCGAAGCTCAATAGCTGGGGCATAAAGCTCAGACCATTTGCAAAACCTAGATACCCAGACCCTCTGGCAACCGATTGCCAACAACGGAATGTATATAATCGGGACAACCTGGACTCCCAATTGATTTCCGTACTACGAGGGGCTCGCAGCAATACCCACGACAACTCAGATCGAAAGAGCAAGGCATTAGAAGGCAATATGTCATGAAAGATGCGACCCATTCAGATTGGAGCTGGCTGCCCAGGACCATAAACAACAAATCGGAAAAACATTGAAAAAGCAGGTCCGATACCAGGAAATCCTCTAATACTCTCAAGCTGTGCTCCTGGAATATCAATGACCTGGGAGATAATCTCACGGACATGGTTTAAACCTTTACATGCAAAGATTCGACCTTATCGCAATACAAGAAACATGGACCGACTCACCACCAGCACTCCCAGGCTACACCCTGAATTTCATCTCTCCTACACAGAGCGCAATATTTGGTCACAAAAAGGAAGGCCTTCCTATATATAGCTCAATAAAAAGTATATTCGGAGTGGTGTCGCCGGCACACAAATTAGTCCTACCGAACTCAATGCAAACACTACGAATCTCCATTCGGGAACAGGCTAAAAAAAAGAGGAGATCATTCTGATAAATCTTTACTTACAGCCCTGAGGAAAGAAGCAAGGAGCCCAACAGCTGAAAGAAGAGCTCACAAAATTGCTAACCATTGAGAAAACAAACAGTCTGATCATCAATGGCGACTTTAACCTGAACATGATCAACAACCCAGTCACAGAATTCACGACAGATGAGGACCCATTCGCATGGGAATCAAGCCCTCATGATAATTTGTCTGGAGGCAGATGCACAAAAACAGCACAGCGACTTCTAGCGACACTAGAATAACTGGGCCTCCGAGCAATGGAAGACTCCCAGGGGACCGCCCCCAAGCGGGAACGTTCCAGCCCGAACAGCCACACCAGGTCCTCCCTAGACTGGAAACAAGCATCCTAGGACCATTTTCAGGCTTTCAGCCCTCTTCAGTCTCGATAGCTTGACGCCAGTGGCATGGAGAGCATGGGACTCACGTCTGAGCATACCCATACCGGTTTGCCCAGACGTGAGTCCCGTGCTCTCCACGCCACTGGAGTCAAGCTATCCTAGCTGATGACAGCTGATAGCCAGAAACCGGTCCTAGGATGCTTGATTCCGGTCCAGGGAAGACATGGCTCGGCAGTTTGGGCTGGACTGTTCCCATGAGGCACAGGGTGAAGGCTGATTTGCATATGGCCATGTCTGAACTGGGGTGGTGAGCAAAAAAACAATGGATTTAGGCCCAGATCTCTGTACTGGGGTGAATGTATGACATTGTTCTGCATTCTGTCCATCAACTGTTGTTTTTGCACAAAAACAGTATGGGCCACAACGGAACTAGCTGAGAGAGTGCTCAAAGAACAAGCGAAGCTCAATAGCTGGGGCATAAAGCTCAGACCATTTGCAAAACCTAGATACCCAGACCCTCTGGCAACCGATTGCCAACAACGGAATGTATATAATCGGGACAACCTGGACTCCCAATTGATTTCCGTACTACGAGGGGCTCGCAGCAATACCCACGACAACTCAGATCGAAAGAGCAAGGCATTAGAAGGCAATATGTCATGAAAGATGCGACCCATTCAGATTGGAGCTGGCTGCCCAGGACCATAAACAACAAATCGGAAATAACATTGGAAAAGCAGGTCTGATGCCAGGAAATCCTCTAATACTCTCAGGCTGTGCTCCTGGAATATCAATGACCTGGGAGATAATCTCACGGACATGGTCTAAACCTTTACATGCAAAGATTCGACCTTATTGCAATACAAGAAACATGGACCGACTCACCACCAGCACTCCCAGGCAACACCCTGAATTTCATCTCTCCTACACAGAGCGCAATATTTGGTCACAAAAAGGAAGGCCTTGCTATATATAGCTCAATAAAAAGTATATTCGGAGTGGTGTTGCCGGCACACAAATTAGTCCTACCGAACGCAATGCAAACACTACGAATCTCCATTCGGGAACAGACTAAAAAAAGAGGAGATAATTCTGATAAATCTTTACTTACAGCCCTGAGGAAAGAAGCAAGGAGCCCAACAGCTGAAAGAAGAGCTCACAAAATTGCTAACCATTGAGAAAACAAACAGTCTGATCATCAATGGCGACTTTAACCTGAACATGATCAACAACCCAGTCACAGAATTCACGACAGATGAGGACCCATTCGCATGGGAATCAAGCCCTCAAGATAATTTGTCTGGAGGCAGATGCACAAAAACAGCACAGCGACTTCTAGCGACACTAGAATAACTGGGCCTCCGAGCAATGGAAGACTCCCAGGGGACCGCACCCAAGCGGGAACGTTCCAGCCCGAACTGCCAGACCAGGTCCTCCCTAGACTGGAAACAAGCATCCTAGGACCAGTTTCAGGCTTTCAGCCCTCTTCAGCCAGGATAGCTTGATGCCAGTGGCATGGAGAGCACGGGACTCACGTCTGAGCATACCCATACCGGTTTGCCCAGACGTGAGTCCCGTGCTCTCCACGCCACTGGAGTCAAGCTATCCTAGCTGATGACAGCTGATAGCCAGAAACCGGTCCTAGGATGCTTGATTCCGGTCCAGGGAAGACATGGCTTGGCAGTTTGGGCTGGACTGTTCCCATGAGGCACAGGGTCAAGGCTGATTTGCATATGGCCATGTCTGAACTGGGGTGGTGTGGTGAGCAAAAAAACGATGGATTTAGGCCCAGATCTCTGTACTGGGGTGAACGTATGACATTGTTCTGCATTATGTCCATCAACTGTTTTTTTTGCACAAAAACAGTATGGGCCACAACGGAACTAGCTGAGAGAGTGCTCAAAGAACAAGCGAAGCTCAATAGCTGGGGCATAAAGCTCAGACCATTTGCAAAACCTAGATACCCAGACCCTCTGGCAACCGATTGCCAACAACGGAATGTATATAATCGGGACAACCTGGACTCCCAATTGATTTCCATACTACGAGGGGCTCGCAGCAATACCCACGACAACTCAGATCGAAAGAGCAAGGCATTAGAAGGCAATATGTCATGAAAGATGCGACCCATTCAGATTGGAGCTGGCTGCCCAGGACCATAAACAACAAATCGGAAAAACATTGAAAAAGCAGGTCTGATGCCAGGAAATCCTCTAATACTCTCAGGCTGTGCTCCTGAAGTATCAATGACCTGGGAGATAATCTCACGTACATGGTCTAAACCTTTACATGCAAAGATTCGACCTTATTGCAATACAAGAATCATGGACCGACTCACCACCAGCACTCCCAGGCAACACCCTGAATTTCATCTCTCCTACACAGAGCGCAATATTTGGTCACAAAAAGGAAGGCCTTGCTATATATAGCTCAATAAAAAGTATATTCGGAGTGGTGTTGCCGGCACACAAATTAGTCCTACCGAACGCAATGCAAACACTACGAATCTCCATTCGGGAACAGACTAAAAAAAGAGGAGATAATTCTGATAAATCTTTACTTACAGCCCTGAGGAAAGAAGCAAGGAGCCCAACAGCTGAAAGAAGAGCTCACAAAATTGCTAACCATTGAGAAAACAAACAGTCTGATCATCAATGGCGACTTTAACCTGAACATGATCAACAACCCAGTCACAGAATTCACGACAGATGAGGACCCATTCGCATGGGAATCAAGCCCTCATGATAATTTGTCTGGAGGCAGATGCACAAAAACAGCACAGCGCCTTCTAGCGACACTAGAATAACTGGGCCTCCGAGCAATGGAAGACTCCCAGGGGACCGCACCCAAGCGGGAACGTTCCAGCCCGAACTGCCAGACCAGGTCCTCCCTAGACTGGAAACAAGCATCCTAGGACCAGTTTCAGGCTTTCAGCCCTCTTCAGCCAGGATAGCTTGACGCCAGTGGCATGGAGAGCACGGGACTCACGTCTGAGCATACCCATACCGGTTTGCCCAGACGTGAGTCCCGTGCTCTCCACGCCACTGGAGTCAAGCTATCCTAGCTGATGACAGCTGATAGCCAGAAACCGGTCCTAGGATGCTTGATTCCGGTCCAGGGAAGACATGGCTTGGCAGTTTGGGCTGGACTGTTCCCATGAGGCACAGGGTCAAGGCTGATTTGCATATGGCCATGTCTGAACTGGGGTGGTGTGGTGAGCAAAAAAACGATGGATTTAGGCCCAGATCTCTGTACTGGGGTGAATGTATGACATTGTTCTGCATTCTGTCCATCAACTGTTGTTTTTGCACAAAAACAGTATGGGCCACAACGGAACTAGCTGAGAGAGTGCTCAAAGAACAAGCGAAGCTCAATAGCTGGGGCATAAAGCTCAGACCATTTGCAAAACCTAGATACCCAGACCCTCTGGCAACCGATTGCCAACAACGGAATGTATATAATCGGGACAACCTGGACTCCCAATTGATTTCCGTACTACGAGGGGCTCGCAGCAATACCCACGACAACTCAGATCGAAAGAGCAAGGCATTAGAAGGCAATATGTCATGAAAGATGCAACCCATTCAGATTGGAGCTGGCTGCCCAGAACCATAAACAACAAATCGGAAAAACATTGAAAAAGCAGGTCCAATACCAGGAAATTCTCTAATACTCTCAAGCTGTGCTCCTGGAATATCAATGACCTGGGAGATAATCTCACGGACATGGTCTAAACCTTTAAATGCAAAGATTCGACCTTCTTGCAATACAAGAAACATGGACCGACTCACCACCAGCACTCCCAGGCTACACCCTGAATTTCATCTCTCCTACACAGAGCGCAGTATTTGGTCACAAAAAGGAAGGTCTTGCTATATATAGCTCAATAAAAAGTATATTTGGAGTGGTGTTGCGGGCACACAAATTAGTCCTACCGAACGCAATGCAAACACTACGAATCTCCATTCGGGAACAGGCTAAAAAAAGAGGAGATAATTCTGATAAATCTTTACTTACAGCCCTGAGGAAAGAAGCAAGGAGCCCAACAGCTGAAAGAAGAGCTCACAAAATTGCTAACCATTGAGAAAACAAACAGTCTGATCATCAATGGCGACTTTAACCTGAACATGATCAACAACCCAGTCACAGAATTCACGACAGATGAGGACCCATTCGCATGGGAATCAAGCCCTCAAGATAATTTGTCTGGAGGCAGATGCACAAAAACAGCACAGCGACTTCTAGCGACACTAGAATAACTGGGCCTCCGAGCAATGGAAGACTCCCAGGGGACCGCCCCCAAGCGGGAACGTTCCATAGCACAACTACTAGTTCCACAATTGACTTCACCTTCCTCTCCAGTAACCTGTTCCAATCGGCAAGAAACTTTCACATTGGCTCACTAGATCTCAGTGATCACTTACCCCAAGAAGATCCAATAGAGGCCTTCACAATCCTAAACCCTGAACGTTCCAAGGGGCACAACTCAGTCTATGCTGCAAATGATTGGCGAATACAGTGCAGAACAGATGACCCTCAGCGACTTCTGCTCCACGCTAAGCAAGCATTCAATGAAGCGCAATATGTAACAATAGATTTAATCAAGAGCTGTAAGAAGTTTGTAGAAACACTACGCAACAATATGGGAACAAAGAAGGGGAATAACCGGTTTGATGGAGCTGGCAAATCCGAGAAGCACATGAGGCACCACAACTTTAGAAACAATGCTCATCTAAAAAACCTAAAGACTCTCTTCAGCCAAGCACTACGAAACCCGGGGGCTGATCCTGCCACCAAAGAAGAGTTGAGGCGGCTAAAGCGCGACTGCAGGAGGCTGATTTGGCGACTTAAGCGAGAAGCAGATGAGTCTCTCTGGGCCAAACTTTTACACGATGCCAAAACTAACAACAGCGCACAATTTTGGCAAAAGATCAAGGGCTTCATTTATGAAAAGTGACGCATCGCTGCGTGAAAACAGCGATGCGTCACTTTTCACTGCGCTCTCCCTGCGACATGATTGATGCGTCATATTTATAATATGACGCATCATGTCGCAAGGAGTTACAGATACGTCAGTGTTTCTGACGTATCTGTAGGCGCCAAAGTGACGCATTGCTGGAGTGTGTCACAAAAGTGACGCAACTCCAGCAATGCTTCCTTTCACATGGGGAAAGCCCCATGTGAAAGGGCTTGCGTCAGTCTTACGCCTGCTGTGAGGCAGGCGCAAGATTTTGACGCAACAGCATCCTAAAAGTGACGCAGTGAAATCTCATAGATTTCACTGCGTCATTATTAAGAGGCTTTTTGCGGGTGAACGCCCCACTGCATACATTATACCTGACGCAGGTATAATGTAGCGCAGGGGTTTACAAAGTGACGCGTCTGCTTAGATGCGTCACTTTGTAAATAGTGCGCATCAGCAGGCATGTTTTACGCCGCCGATGCGTCACAAAAAGTGACGCATGGGAAGCGCAAAACTCACGCAAGGCCTCATAAATGAGGCCCCAACAATCTGACCAAGAAGCGGAGTCGAGGCATTAACTCTTATGTCACAGAAGATGAATGGACAACCTTTCTTAGTACATATTCTGCAGCTAATATGCTTAGCATCAATCACGAAAAATCTAAAGTTATGTGCATTAATCTCCCCAAAAAGAAAATAACTGGCTCTTGGCATCAGGGTAGCTGGAAATGGTCTGTGAATATTAAACTGACACAAAGGACTCAGAGGGGTGATTAATGCTATATTGCGAACACAATGATCCTCAGCAGCCAGATCAGGTAATAGTAATCACAAATGCACTGATTAGCAACAGAATCTCAAAGGGAAGACCCGAGGGGGCCCCTGGACCAAATGGGATTCCCTCCATACTGTTCAAGCAAGAGCCGGAATATTGGGCTGCCGTACTCAAACCGATGTTCGAAAAAATACTACAGACATCAATAATCCCATCATCATGGAGGGGAGCATCATCTCACCTATCTTCAAAAAGGGAAACTGAAACGACCCAAAAAACTACCGGCTAGTGGCCTTGCTCGACAACGAGGCCAAATAGTTTGCGGGTCCACTAAAGGAATTGACATCGTGGGCAGCTGAGGTTTCAGCAAATCTATACAACCAAACAGGCTTCTGCAAAGGTATGGGGATGACACCAACATATTAGCCGTCTCTTTGCTAATCGATGCTGCCCTCAAAGCGAAGAAACCCCTTTATCTGTGCTACATTGACTACAGCTCTGCATTCGACCATGGTAACAGAAACCTTCTGTGGGAAAAATTTAAAAAGCTGAACATCCCTCCGCTGCTCTTAAACCAACTAATTCCTCTGCGCAACGAGACATGGGTGCAAGTTAAATTAGGCTCTGACGAATACCTAACAAGGAAGATCTCAACAAGCACAGTGGTAAAACAGGGCTGCGTACTCGCTCCAATACTTTTTAATCTTTTCATGGGAGAACTATCAACGCTGCTAAATGAAAGTAACTCACATGCACAAAAGCAAGGGGGCTCCCAGCTGTCGAACTTCTTCTACGCAGAAGACCTGTTACTTATTAGCCGGACCCCTGTAGGCCTACAGCGTCTACTGGACATTAAGTCAAGATATTCTGCAGATAATAGGCTTAGCATCAATCAGGAACAATCTAAAGTTATGTGCATTAATCTCCCCAAAAATGAAATAACACGGAACTGGCTCTTGCCATCAGGGAAGCTGGAAATGGTCCGTGAATATCGATATTTGGTGGTCATCATAGACTGCAAGGGCAACTTCAAGCCACAATGTGACGCCATAAAAAGGAGAGGGCTAATGGTTGCGGTGTCACTTAAAAACCTAAAAAACGTGGTCTCTGGTCCAAGCCTATTACCCCTCATAAAGGTGATCCAGGCTAAATTAATTCCAGCCATCACTTATGATAGTGAAGCCATGGGGGGGGGGGATGCTGCCTCAGTAGATGGAACGGTAGCAAAGGCTTTACACATGATGTTAGATTTGGTGGTCTCTAGTTGGCACAGGTAGGTACTTGTGAAAAATAGGGACCCTCTCCTCTAGTCAGGACAAGGGGATTACTCTCCTAAAATAACCCCTGTTCACCCTCTAGGTTGCGTGGCGCGAGCAGTCAAGGCTTATTTCAAAGGCGTTGTAAGTTAAGCAGTTGTGACCACATACAGTAACCCAGTGACAACACTACAAATGGACACCACACAAGTTTTGTATAAAAAATAAGTAGACTTTATATAGAGTTCCCACAAGACTATAAACGACAAAAATACACACTATGATTACTTTAAGATGGTAGATTTAAGCTTAGTTCAGTTCAGTTCTTAGATGCGACACTCTACGTCAATGTACCTTAAGTTGCGTTGCGCTTCCACGACAAGCAATGTCGCAGCAATGGGAAATGCGGAAAAGTTCAGATACAAATAAATGAAGACGTGAAGATCTTCCAGATGTGGCACCCTTCTCGGGGATGCGAGAAGTCCTCAGTTTGATGCGTGGACTGCAGCGACGACACCCTTACGATGCAACGGCAATAGCTCCAGCAGCGACGCTCTTCTCCACGATGCGTGAAGCTTCCACTCAATGCGACAACTACAGCGGAGACATCCAAGATGCGACGGCAGCAGCTCTGACGGCGGCGCGCTTCTCTGGGATGCGAGGTGCTCTTGGTCGATGTGGTGCAATGCCACAGTTCCAGCAGCGACACCCTCCTTCGGAGTTGCGATGGCAGGCACAGCGACACGCTCCGACCTCGCTGCGAGATTCTTCTCCTGATGCCGTGCAGTTCGACAGCTCCAGCGGCGACACCCTCCTTCTTCGGAGTTGCGACGGCAGCAGCAGCGACGGCGACACGCTTCCTCTTCGTTGCGGCACGCTTCTCTCCGATACGGTGCAGTGCGACAGGTCCAGCGGCGACACCCTCATTTGGAGTTGCGACGGCAGTCACAGCGACGTGAACACGCTTCTTCTCGCTAAGTTGCGCTTCAAGCTCCTTGCGACACGCAGTTCCTCAGAAGGCCCAAAATAGCAACAGGCACTTCCGCAAGAACTCTGGGGAGCTGGAGGGTGGAGTCTGTTGTCCCTGAGACTTCAGCAGGAGGCAAGCTCTTTTCCAAGCCCTTGGAGATCCTTCACAAGTTGAAAGCAAAGTACACAAAGTTCCTTTCTCCTTTCTCTGGCAGTAAGGCAACCACTGCAGGCCAATCCCCCAAGCAGCACTTCAGCTTGGGAATAGTCTCTCCTCAGTTTCTTCAGGTTCCTCTCCTCAGTAGAGGTTTCTGCTTGTAGTTCAAAGTGATCTAATTTCATGGGATCAGGGTCCCAATATTTATACCCCAAAATCCTTTGTTTTCTGAGGGGAGAGGGACCTTTGCCCAGTCCAAACCAGTTCTGAAGTACTCTGTTTACCAGACCTCTCCTTTCCTTTAACAGTGCAGGGCATGCGCATCAGACGCCCCACAGGAGGTGGAGCCAGCATTGAGAAAGGCAAGTACAGTCCTGGAGCACTTTGTTTACAGGACTCCTTCTCTTCTTTCAGTGTGCAGGGCAGAGATATCAGCCGCTCCCCAGGGGGTGGAGTGAGCATTGTGGAAGTAGCAGGCACAGCCCTATTCAAGGTTCAGCTGCAACTCCTCCCTCCCATCTAGATGCAGATCTCTCTATTCACCACAGGGTGACTCAGCCTGTCTCCTGGAATTCCCCAGCCCTGTCACTCTCAAAACCAGACATAGGAATACACAACCTAGCAGAGGCAGGTTTGAATGGTGAGAAAAGAAAAAACCTACTTTCTAAAAGTGGTATTTGTAAACACAGAATATTAAAATGAACTTTACTAAAAATATGTATTGTATTATTCTGAGTTCAGGCATACTAAACTCGAATTTCTACCATGTTCTCTGAGACAGTTAGGATTATAAAATGTAATAACTCTAAACAGCCCATTCAGGCCTATGGAGAACAGGTAGCCTTGCAATAGTGAAAAACGAAAATGGCTGTAATTCACTATTAGGACATGCCACACACATCAGGGCTTGTCCTACCTTATACTTACAATGCACCCTGCCCTTGGGCCTACCATAGGGGTGACTGATATGAAGAAAGGGGAAGGTTTAGGGACTGGGAGGTGGGTGCACATGCCCAGTCAGCATGACAGTAACAGACTGCATGCAGGCTCTGCAATGGCAGACCTCAAACACATTTTACAAGGCTGCTTCTGTGGGTGGCACAACCAGTGCTGCAGGCCCACAAGCAGCATTTGGGTTTGCACGTCCTGGGCACACTCAGTGCACTAGACTAGGGTCTGACAAGTAAACCAAATAGCCAAACATGGAACCACTGATTAATACATCAATTTACAATAGGGAGCACTTGCACTGTGGCAATGGATAGCAGTGGCACAGTGCCCAAAGCATCTATCATCAGCAAAAAATACATGAGGAAACAATAAAAATGGAAAGGAGACCCACGCCAATGGTGCTAGGTCTAACACATGATCTTTGGCCTTCCAAGGTATATATCGCCCGAACAGATAAGACTGGAATTTGGGCTGCCAAAAAGAATAGCTGGCACGTAAAGGAACTTACATAAAAACCAAAACAAAGTAAGCAGGGGAGATCCAAAAACATTAATTGCTCTCCTGTGGAAGGAACTTCAAGATAAAGAAACTTGCCCGGCAAGGCTGTTCTTGGAGGCCGCTATCGATCAGCTCGGCTTACGACAACTATGGAAACTCCCAGGCTCTCCAGCAGGCTTTAAAAAGGTGGTCAATAAGACAGTCCGAAAAGAATCATTGTGGCAGGACAACGCTGCCTTGATAGAGCGTGCTCACGGCTGGCTTACAGTTCAATTGTACATCAAGCCCTCGCCCCAAGCTTATCTACAGACAGGCTTCTCCAAAAAAACAAAAGAGGAGTTCCTGCGGAAACGGCAAAGAGAACACTGTACATCTCATCGCAATCTGCAGACAACTAATACAAGAACGTCGCTCCCTCTTGAGACCGCTTTTTAACAACCGTAGGATATGGACCTGCAGGCAAGTGGTGCTGGCTTGCTTCCAAGGTGACGACATCTAACTGAGCTGCCAAATGGTATAACTCCTTGAAGCGACGGAAACCCGCTTCAAAATCCTGAAGGATAGCCAAAAACCTAGCAGCACCGCGAAGGACGAGAGGATCAATCCACTCTAACCCTCAAAGAAAAAGCACCAGCTGGCACTGACAAAGAAACAGGTGGCATAATGTCCGCACGAGGTGCGTCCAAATGCTCCTAAGTGACCACAAACCAACTTTAGGAGAGTGCGGCCCTGGCAGGGAAACTGACAGGCACCAACGTTTACTGCTTTAACCATCAGGAAAGACAATAGTAGCACCTTTACCGAGAGAGAGGAACATACTAGCAGCCCACATAAGATGCAAGCGGGCAGGGACCCAACATATGGACCATCCAGTTTCCACCAAACCATCTGCTGAGAATGCCCAGGAACACCGCACTGCACTTAAGTGCATCAGTCCCTTGAGTATCGAGATTCAAAGCACGCTCGCATTAAGTTCTAGCCTGCTCCAGACATTTGGTGAGGACGAATACCAAGCTGCAACTATTGGTCCAATTCAATCAGAAGGGCCATATTCAAGGCCCCTGAACTTTACCTTAACTTCATGTTGCCACCTACCAAGCCTTGCTTTTCACTAGGTTGAGGACAGTGCTGAAAGCAAACAACCACTTTGAACTATACTGAATAACACTGACCACATCACAGGGATCTCTCGAACTGTCAACATTACTAATCACCTCTTCTTTTTTTAATGTAAATATGTTTTTACTGAAGTGGCACTTTCTAAAATGCTCTTACTTCACTGGCACTTTACTACATTACCACTCTGCTGGCAACAAGGATCCATTTACTGCACATTTTACTCTGTAAAATAGACTATCTAACTGTATTCATAACTTTGATGCTGCTATCTTAGTATGCTTTTTACTGATGGATTTATTGTCTTAATATGTATGAATTTGACCTTTGTTTTATTAACTGACCCCTTTTCTACATTGTAAAGGTTTTAAATAACCATGTACAATGACGCATTTCTTACTTACTTACCTTGGAGTCTTACAGGTCCATATTGAGGCTCCCTTGTTTAAAATAAAATTGTGGAGGGTGCGGTCAGACAAGCTTTAAAAAACATTTGTCAAACAACATCTTACATGACCAACGTTCAGGTTTCAGTCCAGGAAACAGGACAGAAACCAAAGTAAGAGACATACGTTAAGACTTGCTTTCCTCTGCCAAAAGCACTGTAAAAGTCCTAAACTGTTCTTAGCTATCTATGCTTATACAGAGGACTTTTCCTGGAATGCTTTGAAGTTGGGTAGCTGATAGTATGGTTATGCAGTGGTATTAATCACTGTTCTCATATCGTAGTCAACAGATCTTTACTGGACTGGTCTCCTCATCCCATCACCAGCAGTATACAACATACATCACTAACATTTAAACTACTTTAAAAAAAATATTAAGACCATTAGCCCTCATTACCCCTCACCACCATCTGTAATTCTAAATGTATGCTGATTATATTGACAACATCTGACTAGGCCACCACTCCATCCAGCAGGTTGTTTAAATTGTGTTTCTGGTATGCACCATGTCTAAGCAGGAACCACAATTCTAGTCGAGGTAAGTCAAAACACACCCTAAAATACCCTGTGCTCACTCTTTACTAAGTCAGGCTTAATTTAAGAAGCAATGGGTAAAGTAGTTGTGCAACACTTCAAACAGTAACACAGTGAAAACATCGCAAAAAGACTCCTCTACAGGTTCAAAAACTAGAGCTTAACTTTATAAATAAATCAAGAGTAAACCGACACATTTCCAACAAGTTGAAGTCTAGCTATACATTTTCAAATTATAAATGTAAAATATTGTTTAGAAACAGTGAGTACTTAAATAGGTTATCTATTCACACTGGATAGGGGCAAAGCCAAAAGTTCAGGCTGACAGCGAGTATGCACAGGCGGGATACAGAGACCCACTTAGACATGTGCTGAGCCAAAGTACCTTGATCCATGATTGTGTCGACATCAAAGAAGATGAGAGGTGTAACCAAAGTGATACGTTGGTGACAGGCCACTCAGTGGGCGCAATGCGTCAAGATTCTCCCCGCAATGGCGCCGATGCGTTGGTTCTAAGTGTTAAGCTCTGATTTCAAAGGCGCTGTCCGGCTACTGCTCCCGCAGCAGGTGATGCGTCGATTTCGAAGGTGATGCCCTGGTCGTGAGTGCGATGACCCGACTCCATTCCATGCTTTGAAGAGGATGCTCGGGTTCTGATCCACGCAAAGGCGAAGATGCACCTGTTCCAATGAGGATGTGTGGGTTCTGATTGTAGAAGCACCTTAGGCATCACTTCCAGGGGGCCAGTACTGGGGTGGCACCACTTGATGGGGTAGACTCACAGCTTGCAGAGTCTGGATGCAGATGTAGGTGTTAAGTCTTTGATATCCCTGACGCTTAGGAATGGAGGCAAATAAGTAAGCTCTTGGAGCCACTCTGGATTCAAGTGATGCAGGTCCAGTCCTCACATTGGCAGAAGAACAGCAGGCAGCAGGGCAGCACAGCAAGGCAGAAGTCTAGCAAACCAGAGGTCCACCAGAGTGGCAGTCCATTCAGCAGCAACACAGCTTTTCTTCCTGGCAGAGTGGGCACAGGTCCAGAGGTGTACTGAAGTCATGTTGTCAGAGGTCCAGTACTTCTATCCAGTTGTGCTTTTGAAGTGGAGGAGACTTGAAAGACGTACACAGAATTTCTCCCTTCCTGCCCTGGTTACAGACTCACTAGAGGGGAAAGGGGGAGCAGCTCTTTGTGTGTGAACAGGGCCCAGCCTATTCAGGTGAAAGTTTGCGGCTGTGCCCAGCTCCTCCTTCCCATCTCTCAGAAAGGCCCATTAAGACATACCTCAGCTCCCTTTGTCTGTGGCTGTCTAGAGGGAATACACAAAGTCCAGCTGTCACCCAACCCAGACTGAACAGAGAAAGGCAGCAGGCATCAAATGGCTAAATCAAGCAAATGTCAACTTCCTAAAAGTAGCATTTGCTAAACTGTAATTTGAGATCCAACTTCCATATAAATTGTGGCTTTAAACTGTGAGCTCAGTGCCACCAAACTTGAAAGGTCAATCTCTTTACAATTGGAATTACACCTAAAAGATGTAATAAGGTAATCCCTATGGGAGAGACAGGCCTTGCAGTAGTGAAAAACGAAAATTACAGTTTTTCACTACCAAGACATGTAAAATATAAAAGCACATGTCCTACCTTTTAGATACATTGCACCCTCCCCTTTGGGTATTAGAGGGCCTGGCTTAGGGTTGTCTAACTTATTAGGCCTGGCAAGAGGTTTATCTTGCCAGGTTGAAGTGGCAGTGAAAACTGCACATACAGGGTCTGCAATGGCAAGACTGAGCCATGGTTAGAGGGCTACTAAGCACGAGGCACAATGTGTGCTGCAGGCCCACTAGTAGTATTTCATTTACAAGCCCTGGACACATGTAGTGCACTCTGCCAGGGACTTATAAGTAAATTAAATATGCCAATTTGGGTTAAGCCATTGTTACCATGTTTAGAGGAAAGAGCACAAGCACTATAGCACTGGTCAACATTGTTAAAGTACACAGAGTCCTAAAACCAGCAAACGAGGTCCGAAAATGGAGAGAGGCAGGCAAAAAGTTGGAGGAAGGCCCTAAGGCTGTCAGGTCTTAACACAGGTCAACATTACCTGCCTGAAATGCAATTGTTGCCAAATGAAGGGGAGACATATTTGTCTAAATGGACAAAGACTAAAAATGACAGCATATTGGCAATTCTTCTTTTGTCATGTTTTTTGCAATATTTATAGTTACGGAAGCTGGAGGGTGTTCATCAATCTTAAAAAAATAATCGACTAAAGGAAAAAATGTTTTTGAGTCTCAAAAAAGCATACATTATCATAGTGCTCCCTGGTACTAAAGGAAACTGCTTTGTTTGTGGGTGTACTCATTGTGAATGGGGAGCAAGCCATTACTCATAGTGAAGTCAGCCAGTGGCTAAAGTGGGTTGACCCATTGTCTCTCGATGCATGCTTGAGTCGAGCAAGAAAGAAAGCAAGAAAGAAAGAAAGAAATATGGAAAGAAAGAAAGAAAGAAAGAAAGAAAGAAAGAAAGAAAGAAAGAAAGAAAGAAAGAAAGAAAGAAAGAAAGAGAAAGAAAGAAAGATGACAGAGGGAAAGACAAAACAGAAAGGAAAGGAAAGGAAGATGGAAAAAAGGAAAAACAAAGACAGAAGGAATGAAAGAAAAAAAGGAAAGAAAGAAATCACTAAAGAAACAATAATGATGGAAAAAAGAAGGAATGAAAGATGGAAAGAAAGAAGGCAGGAAATATAGAAAGACAGAAGGAAGGAAAGGTGGAAAGATGGAAAGGAAGAAGGCAGGAAAGATAAAAAGACGGAAGGAAGGAAAGATGAAAAAAGGAAGAATGATAAAAACAAGAAATGAAAGAAAGAAGACAGAAGGAAGGAAAGAAAGAAAACAAAAGGAATGAAGGAAATACATAGAAAGAAGGCAGGAACAAAGAGGGAAGGAAATGTGGAAAGAAAACAAGGAAAGATGAAAGATGAAAAGAAAGAAAAAAGAAAGAAAAGAGAGCAAGAAAGGAAAGAAGGAAAATAGTAGAACAAGTAGGAAAGAAACAAAGAAAGCAGAAAGTAAGAAGGAAAGAAGGCAAGAAAGATAGATAGATAGATAGATATTGTTTTAGCAATTCAATGATTACAATTATCAAAAGAAAGGGGCCTGATTCTTAAAGGTAAACTTATACTTTTGTGTAAGTTTACTATTTTTGGTATTCACAAACTACAAGTTTCATTTTACTAATAATAATTTTACAACTAAGGAGACTTTGCAGTCAGGGCGGAGAACTCTGCATATAAAAAGATAGGCCTATCCTATAGGGAGGCACTACTAACTCTACAAGAAGCAGTAGCTGACTCTTACTCGCACATAAAGGAGGCGGGGTGCAGGCGTTTGGTCTCACACCTGAGGAGAACCAGAAGATACTCCAGGATACAAACAAGGACACACAGCAATACTGGGTCTGAAGGGTCTGTGAAAGGCAATACAGTCACTACTTATGAAGGGCTATATAATCTCATTCCGAACGGTCTGACCACAGGCAGCTTAGTAAAGCAGCTGACCTGTGGGTGGCTTAACACTGCCTTGTAAATAAGGAACCCTTTCACGCTGTGTTTAGCCTGAAATGGGAGGGCAATGGGTGTTGCGGTGGGCGTTTCACCGCAACACCCATTAATTTTGATGTTGCCCCTTATTTACAAGGGCAGTGTAAATAGGAGGCAGCACCAAGATTAAGACCAGGGAAAACCTGGTCTTAAACAGGCAAAATGAGGAGAAATACTTTATTTCTCCTCATTTTTGCTGTTTCCATGTGTGAGAGCACTCATAGAAACAGCAAATTGCCTATGATTGTTTATGTGCAGGAAGGTCCCCCCAGATTGCTCATGCAGATGAAAAGTAAAAACCCCTAACTGTTGAGGTAGTCCATCTCCCTACACAACTGTGTATAATGGAAGGACCTCAGATACCAACTCTTCAGTATGCTTCTGGACTTGTGGATACTCTGCCAGGTAGAAGGACTGCTGTGCTGCTACAAGGTCTACCACTCTGTTGGACTACTGCTCCAAAGGAACTTCTACCCTGATGTGCTGGTCTGCTGCTTGCTGCCCTCTTACCTGGGAAAGAAGAATTGGACCTGAAACTTCATCTGGAAAGCAACACCCCAGAGTGGCTCAAGAGGCTAGTCTTCTGGCCTCCCGATCGGAGCCTCGATCACATAAAATGGTCCTCAACAGTTCCTGGACCCATCTTCAGTGTGTTACTGACCCCAAATGGCCCATCTACGATGCCTGGCCTGCTCTTCTTGGCAAGCCGACCATCACCCGTGACTACCGCCTGTGATGCTCTCCCTGCACCCTGCGACCCACCCTAATGCAAATGGTTCTCTTGGCACAAAACTTGAGAAGGTAAAACTTCAGCTGGACTAATCTGGACTGTTTCCGATCTGCGCTCCATAGCAGTTTGCCTGAACATTTGACTTTGGCCCAGTCCAACGTGACCAGATAGCCACATTTGGAGCTTCATGGCTTCAGGCACTATATTGCTGTTTATTCTTTAAAAATTCATAACTGGAGTTTGACTGATTGGATTTTTGTTGGTTTAGTCTTGCTTTATTTATTAAATTAAGCTGTATTTTCTAACTTGGTGTGGAATTCGTTCTGTGTGGTGTTTTCACAGTTTTACTGTTTGAAGTGTTGCACAAATACTTCACACATTACCTCTATGTTAAGCCTCACTGCTCTCTGCCAAGAGACCAGCTGGTGAACGCAGGTTAATTTGCAGTTTGCTTGTGCATTACCCTGACAAGGATTGTGGTTGCTGCTTGAGTAGGGTTTCACCCCCTCAACCAGTACCCAATTTCTAACATTGGTGATGAGCGATGAGGATCAGGACTTGTGTTTGTGCAGTGCCATACAGTGATGTGGTGTACACTACCGTCCCATATCTTAAACTACTAAAAGTTTCAAATTACACCTGATTGGCCTTACCTACAAATATGGAGTTTCAGCTTGTCAACCTGGAGAGCTACACTGTGGCTCAGCTCAAGGAGTTTTGCCGGGAGAGGCGGGTGCTCGCTAAAAGGAGACCCTAGAAGGTGGACCTGCAAAATGCCTTGGGCATGAGCTGAGGCCCACGTGTCGCCAGTCACAACAGATGAAGAGGAGGGAGAAAATGATTGGGAGGGATCAGAGGAGGACCTGCAGGAGGGTCTTGGAAAGCAGCCAGCTGAGAAGGTGGATGACTCACCCACAGGACTGGAGATCCTGACTGTGCAGTAAGCAGTTTGTCCTCTTGCAACCTGTCCCCAGAGGAGCAGATGGAAAGAAAAGCAGAATGAGAATACAGGCAGGAGATGGCCAGACTCATGATGGAGGAGAAAAAGGCTGAGAAGGACTTAGAGGAAACTAAAATGGCCATGGAGGAAAAGAGACTGGCCATGGAAGAAAGGAAAGCCTTGTTGGCTCATGAGAGGAGGCTTAAGGAGCGGAACATCAAGGCCAGACAGGAGGAGTTTAACAGTGATGGTGGCAGCATACCTGAAGTGCCCTTTGGAGATAAGAAGGTCCATATTCCTAAAGGTCTGACTTTGTTGTGGGAGGCGATATTGACAAGTTATTAGAGGCTCATGAAATTGCCTTACAGATGCACAAGATTTCAGAAGGGGATTGTGGGCTAGTCTGTGAAGGCACAGCCCTAGTGAAGGGGAGGAAACCTTACTGGCCCTATAAAACAGAGACATTGTGAGGTATCCCCAAGGAAAGAAGCCCTTGTAAGAAAGTATGGTCTGACCCCAGAGAAGCGCAGATAGACATTTAGGGACAGTCAGAAAATTGCCCAAGAGACGTGGGTGGATTGTGTGGATTCTTTTTGCAAGGCATTGGATGGTTGGGTGAAGGGCAGTGAAGTAAAGGATTATTAGGGGCTGTACCATTTGATTGCAAAGAAGCACATGCTCAGTCTTTGTTTTGCATATCTGTTTGAATAACTGATTGACAGTAAACTGTCTGACCCCAGGGAGCTTGCTGAGGAGTAGGACCGCTGGGTCAGTACCAGGGTCCAGAAGAAGGTATCGGGGAGGGGGGTCTCCACAAAGATGGGCAGAATCCCCATCAAAAGAAGGAGGTGGGAGATAAACATAACAACAAGGAGTCCTTTTAAGGCCTCCAAACTAGTTCCAAGGGTCAGGACTCCCAATCGCCACCTGAGTTGAAATAGAGATGGTTCCCTGATAGTAATTCATCAGGTAAAGCATCCCCCCTGTGTTATGTGTACCAACGGGAAGGGCATTTCAGGGGGGATGCCAAGAGTAGCGTTTGGGGAGAAGATTGTCCCAGTTAGTGGGGTGACATTGTAGAGGTTACTCTAGTGTCCCTGGGTGACAGAGAGATGGTGCAGAGAACACACATGCCTACTAATACTAGGGAATAGAGGCAGTGGGTCACCATCAATGTGCAGAGGGTGTATGCTATGAGAGACACTGGAGCTAGCATGACAACTGTCAGATGTCATCTGGCGATCTCAGAGCAGGTACTCCCTAATGCATTCCACAAAGTTATAGCAGCTAACAAACATGAGAGTCACTATCCACTGGCTCTGGTTCCCTTTGAGTGGGGCAAAGGTGTCAGGTTCCTTGAGGGTAGCTGTGAGTCCATCCATGCCTGTGGATTTTCTGCTTGGCAATGACCTGGAACACTCCATCTGGAAGGAGGTGGGGCTCAGGTCCCACTTGAAAATCTTTGGGTTGCCTGAGTGGGCCTGCCTGACCACACAGTCCATGGCTGACGAGGGGGTAGTCAGAAGGACTTGGATCCTAGAAAAATGGCACAGGTGCCTGCCCAAAAAGGGAAAGGGCAAGGGGTGTGGGAAACCCATTCTTGAAACTCCCATGATCTGGGAGGAGGCTGAACCAGAGGGGGACACCCGGAACCTACAGTGGAGGATACTACCGCCTTTGGGAACCTACCGGCCATGTGGCAGAAGAAAGGGGGTTCCACCAGGGAGGGGTTCTGCAAGGCTCGGAGAGAATGCCCTACTCTTGCGGGCCTACAGCAGCAGGCCGAGGTCCAGACAACTGGCAATACCTCTGGTGATCAGCTAATTTACTGTGAGAATTGTTTCCTGTATAGTGTGCCTACGGTTCGTGAGCCTGATGTGACCCGTGTGTTGGTGGTCCCCCAGTGCTACAGCTCTACTGGAGCTGGCACATGATGTACCACGGGCAGGTCATTTGGGCTTGTCACCTACTTTTATTTGCCTCAAACCTGGGTACCAGCTTCTTGTCGGGGTACATGAATGCCATGTGGATGGAGTGTGGGGTAACCTGCAAGTTCTCCACTTCAATACCGTCAAACTACTTGTTTGCTAAGAAGTGCAACAGGACCCCAAAAAGCATGATAATGGGCCAGTCATACACCCTGAGGTGGAAGTGGGACGTGAGCCAGTTAGGCATCATCAGGCAGAACTGGGAGGTCCTCCTGCCATGCCTTTTATTTGCCTACTGTGAGATACGGCAGAAGGAGGTTGGTTTCAGCCCCTTTGAACTTCTGTATGAGCACCCTGTGAGAGGACTTCTCAGTCTGGTAATGGAGGGCTGGGAGCATGCTCCCAGGAAAGCACCCTAGCCATGATGCTCCCATCTGCTTTCCATTGCTTGGCTTCATTTTATTAACAATTTTGTAACACAGGCAACAGGTTCAGGTCATGGAGTCCCCTCAGCATTCTGTGATTCTGGGCAAAAGCCAATGCTTATTTTCTCCTCAGCATGCCCCACACGCGCCTCTCACTCATAAACGTTTGCACATGGCATCACGCTTGTAGAAATAATGTTTTGTATAATAGGATGCATTTGATTTAATTTAACCTTCCTAAATGTGAAGAATATAGGCATGAACCATCTAATTATTAATAATCGTTTAGGCGAAACCTGTTATATTTATCAATTCTTGTTCTTTTTACTGTATACACTGTGCCATTCTTTAATGAGCCGCTGTATATGCTGATGGCGTTGAACATCTCTGTATTTCATGTTACCTATGAGATTTTTATACGTGCTATAGTTTGACTTCGGTTAAATAAAATAAAATGTTAAAACCAATTGCATACTAGATTCTTGTGCATAAATGAGCTTTCAAAACTCTTTATTTACCCCACAGAGCTTGATTGCCACATGGAAAAGAAGACACATGAGTCTGAAATACACTTAACCTAGAAATAAGCAAAGAGAAATATAACCAGAGGTTCATGGAACTAGTATTGATTATTTTTGTATGATGCGTTATTGATTAACAGTCAATCTAATCTAGCTGTGTGTTTTACCAATGACCTGTATACACCATGTTAAGATACCCTTTGTGCAAACTGAATGTAAAAGCTCCTGTGAATGAATGAATGAATGCACATTTTATAAAGTGCCTTGCTACTCCTACAAGTGTGTACCAGCGCTACAGACTGAAGTGGAGGAAGGAATAAGGAGCCTGAAAAGACAAGTCTTGATATTTTTACGAAAGAGAGGCTCTGACGGAAATTGCCTCAGCTGCAGTGTAAGGGAATTCCAGAGTTTAGAGGCAAGGAAACAAAATGATCTCCCGCCAGCGCGAGCTTTCTTGACTCAGGGCACTTGCATAAGAAGTGCCATTGAGGACCTGAGACACCGCCTCGGAGAGTAAGGAGTGAGAAGAGAGAGGAGATACTTCAGCCCAACCTTCCTATGGGTCTTATAATGGTAACAGAGGACCTTAAAGGAAAGGCACTTTTCCACCAGGAGCCAGTGCAGTTTCTGGAGTGCCTTGCCCATAGAGGTACACTTAGGGAATTTAAGTAGCGGGCGAGCCTCAGAGTTTTGAACTTGCTGGAGTCTCTTGATCCTAGCCTGAGAGGCTCCCAGGTATAAGATTTTATAGTAGGCACCGAGAAACCACTACAGCCTGGATCACAGTTTTCTGGGGCAAGAATGGAAGAAGATGATTAAAGCATTTGAAAGAGGCTGTGATTTAACTCACAAAAGTGAGTTTATCATCAAACCAGACCCCTAGTTTTAATCTTGGGCTTAAGCCGAGGAAAGGGGCCCAGGGACTCTGGCCACCAGGCTGTGGACCAAATCAAGGGCTGCTTGCCGAGGATCAGGACCTCCATTTTACCTGCAATTAATTTCAGGCAGTTAAGATCCATCCAGTGGGGTATCTCAGACAAACAGGCCCTCAGAGCCTTAGCAGCAACAGCTGAGTTTTGGGATAAGGTAACAATCAACTTATTTCAAAGTCGTGTTGCACGATGATGACTGAGAGGGGGCGAATGCACAGATTAAAAAGAGTAGGGCTTAGCGAGGAGCCCTGTGGAACTCCCTGAAGCAAAGGAACCAACTTGGAGCAGAAAGGCTTCTGGAGGGCCTGGAAAGTATGATATACCAGAAAAGATGCCAGCCACCCAAGGGCTTTATGGCCGACCCCATAACTAAGACATTTGCTCAAATGATGGAGCAATACGATCTCCCACCCGGGCAATTCTTAATACACAGACAGCTTGTGAATAGTAATCAACGGTTTTGGAACCCCAACTCGGTGGAACCCCTGACACATCTGGTAATTCACGCTATCTTACACATGGGGGTAGGGCGCCATTTGGTCACTTGGCTCTACAAAGCGGTGCGTACCCTGATCCTCCCGACATTGCAATCACTACGCCAGAAATGGGAAACAGACATTGGAAGGGTAGTACACGACAAAGAATGGACCACTGCCCTAGAATACCCCAAAAAGGTTTCCAGGAATGCACGATTTTGGAACATACAATTCAACATCCTACATAGGGCTTACCTCACGCCACATCGTCTCCGTCGGTTCTTCCCTGACACGCAATTTGCATGCCCCCGCTGTCAAGCACTTGCCGCGGACTTCAGACACATGTTCTGGGATTGCCCCACCATCCAAGGGTACTGGTACAAAATACACCGGACGCTGAAGGACACGACCCATATCGCCAATATGTCAACATGGGAGGCGTGCACTCTTGGGATTTTTCGCAAGAGAAAGACCGAGAAGGTGCACTATCGCTTTATGTCCCTAGCTATTCTCCTGGCAAAGAGGGGTATAGCCATGCACTGGAGATCCCCAATGGGACCGCCAGAAGCAGCCTCGATTGGCGCAGTAAAAAAATGGGGGAAAGCAGAAGAAGAAATACTAAGGGAAGAGGAACTGAAAGGGACCCGTAAACACCCTATTTCCTTAGAATGGGCACAGTTATTACATGCATTTACTCATGAGACAGACCCCCCCGAACCATCCACAGACGAGCGGGCCCAGTCGTCCCCTCAGACCTCTTCACGTTCCGTCCGAGAGACACAAGAATCTTAGGATCGTGCCTGGTTCGCAGACCTGCTTAGAAAACCCTCCATGGGCAACACCGCAGACACCACAATAGTCGGGTAGCCACTTTCCCTCTCATGCGACTGCCAGCATACTCCCAAGTTCCATCGAGAAATTACAATTAACTCGATGATAGAAACCCTATTAGGTCAAGACTAGATCCCCCCTAGATACCCTACTTCCCCTATAGTTTATTGCCCACAGTTAAGAATAGTTGAATGTCGGGCCGGCAGACAAATCCGGCCGCGGTTATTTTTTTTTACTTTTTACATTGGGGACACATATGGTTACGATAGCTCACAAAGATGTTGGGATACTCCTGTATTAAGAACCCAACTAACTGCACGTACAGTAGCGGCCCATATCCGGTCAAGACATATCATTGCGTGAGGACCAACAGTGCTATATTGACCACACTCACCGCCACTTACCGACATGACGCAATCTATGACCCCCTCAACATCCCACGATATTCATAGATCGGGTCGCACATTGGGCACATGTGATTCCCGTCGTATTGAGGCTTGCAGCCTATGGTCATGAGACTTGCATTTTGCCAAATTGATGTAAGAATGTGTTGCTATATTGAGTTTATTGCCATGATACTTGATGTTTAAAACCCAAATAAACAAATTTAAACAAAAAAAAAAAAAAAAAAGGTGGCCATGGGACATGGTGTCAAAGGCCGAACTTAGGTCCAGCAGTAGTAATGCTGCAGTGTTCCCATTGTCCATCGCCTGGCGCATGGCTTCAGAGGCAAACAGAAGAGCCGACTAGGGGCCTCATTTATGAAAAGTGACGCATCGCTGCGTGAAAACAGCGATGCGTCACTTTTCACTGCGCTCTCCCTGCGACATGATTGATGCGTCATATTTATAATATGACGCATCATGTCGCAAGGAGTTACAGATACGTCAGTATTTCTGACGTATCTGTAGGTGCAAAAGTGACGCATTGCTGGAGTGTGTCACAAAAGTGACGCAACTCCAGCAATGCTTCCTTTCACATGGGGAAAGCCCCATGTATAAGGGCTTGCGTCATTCTTATGCCTGCTGTGAAGCAGGCGCAAGATTTTGACGCAACAGCGTCCTAAAAATGACGCAGGGAAATCTCAAAGATTTCACTGCGTCACTATTACGAGGCTTTTTGCGGGTGAACGCCCCCTCTGCATACATTATACCTGACACAGGTATAATGTAGCGCAGGGGTTTACAAAGTGACGCATCTGCTTAGATGCGTCACTTTGTAAATAGTGCGCATCAGGAGGCATGTTTTACGCATCAGATGCGCAAAACTCACGCAAGGCCTCATGAATGAGGCCCTAGGTACTGTGAAATAAACAAAACAAGAGTATTCTATGGCAATGATAGAGACCATCAATAGGGAGCAGATCAACGACTTCACTTAAGGCGTTATATTTTGAAAGAAAGCCCTCACTCACCACCTAGTGATGACATGCTTCATCATCGGGCCCCACAGAGGGGATCTAGCATCCCCTCTGTGTGCTGCGACGCCAGATCTACTGCGGAGCGGGTTGGTGGGTAAGGACAGTGCTGTGCAAAGAATCATAAGTGAGTGTTGTGAAGTTAAAAATAAAGTCTGTAGTGTATCAAAATTAATTTATTAGGATCACTAAGGACTTAGAGATAAAAATGATGTGTAGGAAATACGTCCACAATTAATTTAGTGGTAGTTTCCTAAGTCAGTCGACATGTTTCAGCCACGAAACGGTGTAAATTTACCTGGCATTCTTCAGGACTTGGTGTAAATAAACCCTGGCGGTATGGACTCGCTAAGGTCCACCCTTACCTAGGGACGTGAGAGTGAAAATTAATCGTGAAAAAAGTGCAAAAAATTAGAAAGAAAAGCTGTCTTTCTAATAACTCCTGGTTTAGGAGGCTTCCAATTTTGGTTTCTGCACTTTGATAGTGTGTAAATTTCACACCATGGGTCACAGGAGGGGGGTGGAGGCGTAATTGGCACACCGCCCTCGACGCTCGGCACCCGTGGATTACCTACAGCGACCCTCCGCTGGACCCGCTGTAGGTAATCCACGGGTGCCGAGCGTCGAGGGCGGTGTGCCAATTACGCCTCCACCCCCCTCCTGTGACCCATGGTGTGAAATTTACACACTATCAAAGTGCAGAAACCAAAATTGGAAGCCTCCTAAACCAGGAGTTATTAGAAAGACAGCTTTTCTTTCTAATTTTTTGCACTTTTTTCACGATTAATTTTCACTCTCACGTCCCTAGGTAAGGGTGGACCTTAGCGAGTCCATACCGCCAGGGTTTATTTACACCAAGTCCTGAAGAATGCCAGGTAAATTTACACCGTTTCGTGGCTGAAACATGTCGACTGACTTAGGAAACTACCACTAAATTAATTGTGGACGTATTTCCTACACATCATTTTTATCTCTAAGTCCTTAGTGATCCTAATAAATTAATTTTGATACACTACAGACTTTATTTTTAACTTCACAACACTCACTTATGATTCTTTGCACAGCACTGTCCTTACCCACCAACCCGCTCCGCAGTAGATCTGGCGTCGCAGCACACAGAGGGGATGCTAGATCCCCTCTGTGGGGCCCGATGATGAAGCATGTCATCACTAGGTGGTGAGTGAGGGCTTTCTTTCAAAATATAACGCCTTAAGTGAAGTCGTTGATCTGCTCCCTATTGATGGTCTCTATCATTGCCATAGAATACTCTTGTTTTGTTTATTTCATTGATACTGGGGTGTAAGAGTATCCTACTACCCTACCTCTCCCTTTGTTTTGATATGCCCTAGGTACTGTACCAGGGTCAGAAACCAGATTGTTTCATGTGGAGAAGATCCCTTTCCCCAATAAAACCTGGTGATTGCTGGTTGATATTCTTTTCAGCCACTTTAGACAAGAAAGGAAGGAGAGAGATAGGCCTATAATTCTCCAGCTTAGTAGAATCAAGGGAGGACTTTTTTAGCAAATGAACAACAGAGGCATGTTTCTAATTAAGAGGTACCTGGGCTGCCTCAAAGGAACAGTTAAGCAGTTCCTTAAATACAGGAAGAAGTTCCATAGTACCACGCTCCAGGATATTAGGCCAGATCAAGAGGAGAGGCCGACTTGATTGAGGATATGCACCCCTTCAGCTAACCCTCCTCAATAGTTTTGAACTGGAGCAGGTGGCTGCTTCCATTAGAGGACTGGAACCATGTGTCGCAATAGCGGACATTTCTAGCTGCCTCCAGAAAGGAAGAATAGATGGTGGCAACTTTTTTAGAAAAAAAGTCTACCAGTGTGTCATAGCTCTCCTTAGATTTTGGCATAACTGCAGAAACTCAATCCAGCAATGTTAAAGGTTTAATAGAGAAGATCTCTCTAGAGAACGTTTGAGCCATCTCAATTTCATTTGCATAAAATTCATGCCACACTTGCCTAATGCGACCGTGATAGGTTTTAGAGCAGATCGATACGCCTCTTTACCGGCCTGATCATAAGACCTGCGCCATATGTGCTCACAGTGCTTACAGCTTTCTTTTTCTACAAGATTTCACTCAGTCACTTTGGGGCCCATGCTGCGTCAAAACCCTGCGCCTGCTTGAAGCAGGCGTAAGGATTGACGCAGCATTAACAAGATAGGGTCCCCCAGAGCATTGCTGGAGCTGCGTCGCGCTTGCGACAAAACTCCAGCAATGCGTCACTTTTACGGCACAGATGCGTCACACATCTGTGCCGTTTTTGCCCCATGGTGCGCCGCATTATAAATGCGGCGCATCCATGGTGGCGGAGGCATGGCGCACAATAAGTGGCGCATCCCTGCTGATATGCAGGGATGCGCCACTTATTGTAAATATGCCCCACTGTACGTAGTTAGTTAACTGCCCACGAGCACGTGCACCTGGCACTTTTATTAACAGGCTCACGTCTCTCGTGACGCCTGTGAGGGATGCGTGTGGGGGTGCAAGTGTGCCCCACCAACTCTGTGTCTGTCGAGACACTAGAATTTGTCTCGCAGGACACAACAGATGCAAGAACGAGGGAGCGAGGCTACTACCAGCCTAAGGTCTGCATGAAAGTAGTGCATGACAGCTGAGGTCACACAGGCAGGGGTACTGGCCTCTGGCACCCTCCGGGCAGACAGGCGTGCCAAAGGGCGTGCGCTGTTGTAGGTTATTTAAATAAGCCTCCATAGGAGGGGGTGTGAATGAGACGTCGGCAATGGGCAGCGCTAATAGATCTAGCCTAAAAACAGCCGGTGATGTTTGCAGGAACACCTGAACAGCCTTAAAGCGTGGCAATTTGCCCTACACTATTCTCGCAAGTGAATGTTAACTTGCACATACAATCACTCAGTTCTGGTGTAGGAAATCCACGTTTGTAATTCTAGGAAGTTGGTTTCATTGTGAATAAATCTACTCATGGCAATCGAGTTGGGGCAAACTACTCATGGGGCATTCAAGGGCGGGGATGTCCGAGAAGTCTGTGCACATTCACAGACATACATATTTTTCAGTATTTTACAAACTGTTTTCCTGGCCGTTCCCACCCTGGATAAAGTAGATTTACTCCTTCCAAAAACCTCTTTCCCAGGTAAGAAAGGGAAGTAAACGAATAAATACCTATCCCTTTCCTGCTAAGACCCCCCCCCCCCCCAAAAAAAGAAAATGCAGTGATGTAAGGATATTGTAAAGAATGGGCAATTGTCAGTGGAAAAATAGGTAGCAGGTGCACAGATTGTTTATTGCAGGTGACAATGCGAACGTAAACATTCGTGGTATGCGAAAATCGAATAAAAAAAACCTTTCTAGCATTACTCCGGGGCATATACGATTGGTTCCAAATATAACCAGGAAGTATTTTCTCGGTTCCTGCTTAATGTCATTTCGCATGTTTCACAAGCATAAATGGATGCTTTTTTGAAGTTATAGTAAAATAGAGTGCGAGTTTGACTATTGCCACCAGGGGGAGATATTTACCCATTATTTATCGGACTATTGGTTCGAGCGCAAATTAAAGCGCAAAGGAAAGTACCACGTTAGATCAAGCAAAAGTTGCAAAATCATTGGTAAGCGTTTGGATTCTTTTCATAAAAATTTGTGAACAACCAGGAAGGGTTAACAGGAAGGCGCAGTTATGTTTCATTACTCTGAGTGAGCAGGTACTATTACATATTGAAGCGATACTGTGTGAGTAGTTCGCTTTAAACAAGTTATTGATTTTACAAATTTGGGATTTAGGCATAGTTCATATGGAACACGGATGGAGAAGTTTGATATATAGGTATGCAAATAATACAGCCTAAATTGAGGTAAAAGGAGCGTCCTTGGATATAGTAAAACCCCAAGAGGACAGGCAAAGCTAGAGAAGAACATGTAGTAAAGTACAAGGGACAATCTTATCAACACTTTGTGATGGTGCAATTACAGGATGTTGAAATGAAGCTGAGATTCAAATCTGGTTCTTCAGTTCTGAGGTGAACAGGGCATCTCTAGCCGTTAGGCTACATCTCTCCCTATTATGCTTACTTTTCATTGAAGGAGTGTTCCCATGCATCACAACCGCCTCGGGGGCCTCATTTATGAGCCCTTGCGTCACTTTTACGCCGCCGGTGCGTCACTTTTTGTGACGCACCAGTGGTGTAAACAATGTGCCTTGTTGCGCCATATTTACAAAGTGACGCATCTAGGTAGATGCGTCACTTTGTAAACCCCTGTGCCACATTATACCTGCGCCAGGTATAATGTATGCAAAGGGGGCGTATTGACGCAAGAAAGGGTCGTATAAGTGACGCAGTGAAATCTATGAGATTTCACTGCGTCACTTCTAGGACACCGTTGCGTCAAAATCTTGTGCCTGCCTCACAGCAGGCGTAAGACTGACGCAAGCCCTTTCACATGGGGCTTGCCCCATGTGATAGGACGCATTGCTGTAGTTGCGTCACTTTTGTGACACGCTCCAGAAATGCGTCACTTTTGCGCTTACAGATACGTCAGAAATACTGACGTATCTGTAACATTAAATATGACGCATCAGGTATGTCGCAAGGAGTGCGCACTGAGAAGTGACGCATCGCTGCTTTCACGCAGCGATGCGTCATTTCTCATAAATGAGGCCCCTGGTCTTTACTGCAAAGACCTATCTACTAACATTTTTAGACACGGCTTTGAGCCAAAAATGTACGTCTCATCGGCACAGGAACAAAGGGCCTGATTATGATGGTGGTGAACCCGCCTCCAGCATGCTGCCGGAGGTGGATTCACCGCCATTGTAAGGCCAATTGCCGCCCGCCCGATTAGGTTTGCGGGCGGTGTGCCAGGCGGGTGGAAGGCCCGTCTGCCACGGTTCCGACAGAGGCAATCGTTACGATTGCCTGTCGGACCGAGCCACACTCCCAGAATGGTGGCGGTGCCTATAGGCACCGTTCGTCAGATAAGGGTGGATCCCCGCCAGCCTTTCCATGGTGGTTCAACCACCATGGAAAGGCTGGTGGGGCAGGGCAGGGGCAGTTGGTGTGTGCACTTGGGGGGCACTATTTCCCTGCACCATGTGGCAGGCACCATCCACGTAGTGCAGCCAGCAGCACCCACCGCAATGTTAAACATGCCATTTGCAGCCGCTGTGGTGGCAGTCGCATCCTACTTTCATTTGCGGGACTGCCCCCTTATAAGTCCATCTGCCATCGTAATCAGCCCCAAAGTGAGAGAAAAGTTTTCTTGTCAGCAAACTTTTCTAACACCCTCCCAGGACAAGACCAATGGTAGACTTGGCAGGCACCTTGGACTATTGTGTAGAGGCATTTGTGTGTGGCACTAGGCAGCAAGAAGGTGCACCATCGCAAGGGATAAAAGTAGCAGCACAATATCTTGGTAGATATGACGCTGCCCTGCTCTCTCCATTTCAACACAGCACAGCAAGTTTGATTGCGCTTGTTAACGCGGGATTACTGGTTACTAGTTACCTTACCAGATCCCAAACTAAGTCGACTGAATCGTTGGTACCTGTCATTGAGTAAAAGGTAATCTAACAATAAGTCAATCAATTTAAGAACTTACACCACTCTAAATGACCACTGACCAAAATTTAAGTTTCAAAGATTTAATATAAAGTCAAAGATAACTGAAGATACAAACTTCTCAAAATGAGATTCAGAAGATAAATTGGTATCACTATGAACATGAACTTTTTGAATAGTCTGAGTCTGAAAAACAGAATAATGAGTACAACTTCCAATAACATAAGCGTTGCCAAAATGGATACAAGTTGCAACCTCAAAGTCATTACAGAAAAGAAAATTAAGGTTAGTCTGTCCCTACACTATACTAAGTGACAACCCTACTTAACAAGATCTTGTACCCCTCTAGGTGTCAGCCGTGGTGACTTCCTAAGAAGATCACGCACTTCTCTTTGTCTCTTCTCTGATAATGGGTCTCTCCTGATCAGCCTATCTGCCTACCCATCCGCTTCCTTAGGCTCCCAAAATCATCTGCTCTGCTCTCCTCCCGGGTCTCTTTCCCTAATACCAAATCACATTTCGGATAGGAACGCCCCTTGGGACGCCCCTCACGTGGTACATCTTTGCGCGGTAAACTCCATGATGGTACTCTTCAAGACCCTCGTTAAAGTTGACCTTGGTTCCCAGGCTTCTTCTCCAGTGCGCCGATACCCCCTGAAATTCCTGGAGACTCCTACAGGCCTGCGCCAAGCGCCACTGAACAAAGTCCCTTTCATTCGAGCTGATTAGGACCCTCGCTCCTGCATACAGTTCGTCCTGCAGTGGGCCTCAAATTCCAGACTCCACCATATCTTTAGGTCGTAAAACACACTCAAAGCTCGGTGCTAGACACCTCTCGACTTCTTCCCTAACGAGCACATGGCAGTTCAAACGATATGACATTATCAGTTCAGGCCTACTTGATTTACATGAAGCAGGTCCCTGCACTCTTAAAACATTAACTTGATTTAAACAGCAACATTCTTAACTAGCATACGTTTCTAAAATAACACATCTATAAAGCATATATTTTAAACTTAATTCGATAATACATTTGTGGAAGAACCAGGTTAACTCCATCTCACATTATTTTAGCAGCACGTTTAGATTTGCTGTGAATTGCCCTAAGGCCTACACAATATATTGGATTTTTAGAGTTCTATTCAACTCTAACATGATTCCTTTAACATGAGAACATGAGGTTTTCATATTCATTCCAACATTTCTACATTAATCTCACACAGTTATGATTATTGTTACTCTACTTAAACATTCTATACATTTCACTACTGAATATAAGACACTCTGTGTATTTCACTTCTAAATATAAAACACTCGTGTGCAAAAGCATGTTTAAACTAACTACGTGCTTGTAAATATGGTGCACTTATACATTTTTCAGACTTGTGCTCTCTCAATCCCCCCTTTGATGACCTTCAGGGGTCATCACCATCAAGACACCATCACAAAATGTAGAACCCTTCAAAGTGAAGTCGTGGCAGTGCCACCTCTTTTCATTGTCTCTAATGCCTTTAGACTCCTGTATTGGGTGTCCTGCATCGCTGTCAACTTTTCCTCCTGTTTCCTCATAGTTCTCTGTAACCTATTTGCTCTATACCACTGATACAAACGCACCAATCCCCACAAAGTGATTACACAAATCACGATTATGATGATGGGTTTCAGTATGTACCAAACGATACCCTTTCCTAAGTTGGCAAACCAACCTCCAACTTTACCCATTCCATGACCTACTTTTTCCCACACGTTTATCTTTGTCAGATCCTCAATTTCGTAGTGTATGGCAGTGATGTTTCGTATATACTTCTCTAGAGGTTTTGAATTGTCTGGAATGTAAGTGCAGCACTCCTGGACCTTCAAAGCCTTACAGACTCCTCCCTCTTTAGCTAACAGAACGTCTAAAGCAAGTCGGTTCTGAAGAACCATTGCCCTAATCGATTGCATCTCACCTTCTATCAGCATCAATGATCTAGCAGTACTGGCAGATAGCCTATCTACGACTGTAGCTAACCTCCTGATCTTAATGTCATTCAATATCAGTCCTAAGATAGGGAATGCAGCACCGAGTACATCTCCAACTACTTCTGCTGCACCCAGCCCTCTCTTCCACCTAGTTGGTATTTCTTTCTTTGTCGTTTCTAAATTCTCAACATGATATATTTTAGGGAAGACAACAGCCAGATAGCATGATCCATACCAATTATCTGGTAGCTTCACATAGGCATTTCTTCCACATACAAAATATACATTTGGAATTGCTTGCATCCCTTTCAAAAAATCCTTAGAGTAATACTCCAGTTGAAAGGCATGTTCACAATTGACTTGACCTACATAAAAATTCTCATAATAGGAGTAACTCCTGTGGATGCACAGTTTCCCCCGTTTCTCCTTATCTAAAGCAATTGGACCAATACTACCCTTTCTTTGATGTGCCCTTTCCTCCTTGGTCCAATCTGTTTCCCATTGTCCTGAGGCCTTCAGAATCTTCTGCCTCCTGTATCTAGTATCTACCTGCCCTATAAACTTTTTCTCAATTTCTGACACTTGACAAGTCAGATTGTTTCTTCGAGCATGTGAAGTATCTAACGTTTTCCATGGAATAAACCATTTGTGTAATCTGTCTTCGCTTTTGTAGTAGTCCCACTTGTTCAAATGCTTGAAATTCGGGACCTCTGGCAATGTCGAGTCGAAATTCGAGAAATAATACTCAAATCCTTCTCGTCCATAAAATATGCTCAACAACAAACTGCATGTGATTCCATATGTCAATGGAAGATGATGGTATCTGATACCCTCCTCCACAGAAGCTGGTAATTGCATACAAACGTAGCAATTCTTCACCTCCATGGCATCAACGTATTCATAAAGCAATTTAGCATAAGCATTTGACCTGTAATTTCCCTGTGACTCATCTGTGTGTAACCTTTTTATTTCTGCATCTAACAACGCTTTGTCTTTATCGTTGATGTTTCCCTTATCATTAACAATAGTGGTTCTCGGTGTTGACACTCCCTTGACCTCCTTGACTGCAGTTGCATCTCTCTCGTGTCCCACTATGTATGAGACAGTAACCACTAAAACTATCAGGGAAATCACCACTCCCAACAATGTGCCAACTATACATTTTGCCCTGCGGTTCGGGTTGCCAGCCTCCATGTTCTCAAACAGTGTAGTTCTTGACTTTCTTCCAGCATTCGCTTCTTCTTCTCTCTGTACAAAGTCTTTCTTTTACATCTTGTCCCTCTTTGGAACACTTGGAAGCCGACAATTTACTCCGCAAAACATTTTAAAGTCCTGTAGAAAACAGACAACCCTAGCCCTTCTCCATCCGCTAAAAGGAAACCCCTACCAATTTTCTTCTTCCACTCGGCGCTAGGTTATCTTGCAGTAATTTTTCAAAGTCCTTTCAAAAAGTCTTTTCAACAAAGTGTTAGTCCAAAACAATGAGCATTCCAAGAGCTTCCACTACTCGCTCAAGCATTTCTAACCGAAGGAGAGTTCCCTCCAACACTGGATATCGTGAACAGCAAACTGGAAATTCAACTGTTTCTAAAATCAATTTTCTTATTCCGCTTAGGAGAGGAGGATAGACGATGTTGAGTGTCAGCAACCTTTCAGTCTCCGCCCCCGGTAGCAGGAACAGAATTTGTACAGTGATGATTGGGTCAGTTCTGATCAGGTTCACTTCCCTGACCCTCCCGGTTCTGTGCCCCACCGACATCTGCAACGAGGTAGGTCCAATCAGGAGTAGAGTATCTTCTACTAGGCACTCGCACCCTCCTTGATCTTCTAGGGCCCTCCTCGGTTCCCTCTTGGGTATCTTCCTCGTGATCCGAGTCTTCGGATATAGGAACAAGTGTTTCTTCCTGGGCCGACCTCAAACTTAGCCTCCTGTCTCTTCCCGGCCAAGTGGCAGCCTCACACCTTGTTCTCCTATATCTCGTCCTCACACTCGGTTCTTGATCACTTTGGTACTGATCCGTGTCTGTTTCGTATTCACTGCTGCTCTCTCCTTCAGTTGCGTCTTCAGTCTCACTGCCGTCCTGCCTTCGCTCTTCCTCTGAATCCGATGCGTTCCCAACTTCTCCCGACACCCCCTCAGCTGCCTCAATCCCTTCTTGTGACTCTTCTTCCACTTCCGGGCTTTCGTCTGGGATAGGAGCTGTTTCTTCTAGAGGTGCTGGAACTCTTCGAGTATGGGATGCATGGATCCAATTTGGTAGCCCCCCGCACTTCACCGCGGTGTTCGTTATCAGGATTACCTGAAAGGGCCCACGCCAGCGAACATCTAGGCAGTTCTTCCGGACGTGTTTTTTAACCAACACCCAGTCCCCTGGGTTCAGGTCATGACACAGGTTCCTCGATGCTGGAACTTCAGCCACATGCACCTGAAGGGACACAGAATGGATGGCGTCAGACAGTCCTTTACAATAATCCAAGATCAGATCATCTGTAATATTCAATAGGGCAGCAGTTGGAACTGTGGGAAGTCTCATGGCCCTCCCCATCAGAATCTCGTGTGGAGAGAGACCTGTCCTCCTGTCAGGGGTGCTGCGCATGCTCATAAGCACTAAAGGAAGAGCATCTGGCCAACTCAAAGATGTGGATGCCACTACTTTAGCCAATCTATTCTTCAAAGTGCCGTTCACTTGTTCCACAATTCCTGAAGCTTCTGGTCGATAACTACAATGCAGCTTTTGATTGATATTCAGTGTGGAGCACAACATCTTCACTATTTCGCTGTTAAAATGTTTTCCTCTGTCCGATTCCAAAGAGGCAGGCACCCCGAAGCGCGGTATCAACTCCCTGAGCAATAATTTAGCCACTGTGAGTGTATCGCACCTACGTGTAGGGTACGCTTCAACCCATCTGGAAAATACGCATACAATCACCAACACATACCGAAGGCGATTAACTCTTGGCATTTCGATGAAATCTAGTTGCATTCTATTGAAAGGCCCCCCCGACCTCCCAATGTGACTCAGTGTGACTGGTGTTCGTTTGCCTACGTTCAGTTGTTGGCAGGTAACACATCGCTTACATACTGATTCTGCTGCTATTCTAAATTTAGGGCAATACCAAGTTTGCCTAAACACTCTCATCATAGCATCCCTTCCTAGGTGTACTGGACCATGTATTTCTCTCGCCATGGGATTAGCTAATTCTTCAGGTAACACAGCCCTCCCATCTGCTGAAACCCAAAAATCCATTTCGCTTCGCACGCAACCTGCTATTTCCCATGCCTTTTTCTCTGTTTCAGGTGCGTTCTCCTGCATCATTCTTAAATCCTCCCAAGTGTCTACAGTTTCTAACATCATACTTAATTCTGTCTTTTCTTCAGCACCATCTATTTCCACTTTTGAAAACGAATAATCTTGTTCCGCACAATAACGTGCGACTTCATCAGCGTATCTGTTGCCTTGTGACACAAAATCTGTATTTTTAGTATGTGCTACACACTTTACTATTGCGATGTCAACTGGACCTTGTAATGCTTCTAACAACAGTCTCACAAATTCTCCATTTCGAATGGGCGAACCAGAGGAGGTCATGTAACCTCTCTGAGACCACAACTGCCCGAAATCATGAACCACACCGAAACCATATTGGCTGTCAGTGTATATGGTGACTCTCTTTCCGTTTCCTGCTATGCAGGCACGAGTTAGGGCAATGATTTCTGCTACCTGTGCGGAATGTACTCCTTCCAGGCAAGCGGCTTCCACAACTCCAGTAATGGTACAAACAGCATAAGCTGCTCTCAACCGACCAGTATCGTCTCTTAAACATGAGCCATCAACAAAATAAATTTCATCGGGGTCAGACAACGGCTCATCCACAATATCTGGTCTGGGTTTCGTGCATAGTTCAGTCACATCAAGGCAATCGTGGTCTTCACATCCTTCGCCTTCTATTACAGTAGGTAATGGCATTAAAGTAGCAGGATTCAAGACAGAGCATCTCCTGAGAGTCACGTTCTCCGCGGCAAGAATAACTTGCTCGTAGCGCGTGAGCCTACTATTGGTCAGATGCTGCGTCTTCGTCCTGGTCATTAACAATTCAACTGAATGTGGTACATACACCACCACTGGATGTCCCATCACAATACTCTCGCTCCTTTCAATGCTGACACCCGTTGCAGCAACGGATTTGAGACATCCGGGCAACGCTGCGGCTACTGGATCTAATGTAGCCGAAAAATATGCAACTGGTCTACGGGCATTTCCGTGGGTCTGTGCCAAGACTGACAAAGCACATCCCTCTCTCTCACAGCAATAGAGTGAAAATGACTTCTCGTAATCGGGCATTCCCAGAGCCGGAGCACGACACAAATCGTCTCTCAGCTGCAAGAACGCCACCAAGCATTCTTCGTCCCATGGTACCGGATCACTCACCTCCTTGTGCGTCAGTTTCTGTAAGGGTTTCGCTTTCAGTGAAAAGTTAACTATCCACTGTCGGCAGTAACCCACCATTCCTAGGAACATTCTAACTTCTCTCTGTGTTTTAGGCGCATTCATCTTCATTATCGCCTCAATCCTCTCTGGTGACACCTTACGTTTTCCTTTCTCTAACCGGTGCCCTAAATACTGTACTTCTGTCAGACAATACTGCAACTTGCTCGGAGATACCTTATGTCCATTTTCGGCTAAATGGTTCAGTAAGGCAATTGAGTCTGCTTTACAGGCTTCCTCTGTCTCTGACGCAACAAGTAGGTCATCTATGTACTGGACCAGAACCGAGTTCTGGGGCAGTACTAGATTTTCGAGATTCTTTTTCAACAACTGATTGAAGATGGATGGGCTGTCTGTGAATCCTTGTGGGATTCGACACCATGTTAAAACGCGATCTTCCATTTTAAAAGCAAAAAGATACCTGCTCTCTTCATCCAATGGGATTGAAAAGAAAGCCTGGCAAAGATCTATCACTGTGAACCATTCTGCTTGACATGGTATTTGAAACAGTATCACTGAAGGATTCGGTACCACGGGACAACATGAAACGACTATGTTGTTAATCTTTCGTAAATCCTGCACTATCCTGAATTTTCCGCTAGGTTTCTGTAAACCCATAATCGGGGAGTTACAAGGACTACCCACGATTTCTTTCAGTATTCCCTGTTGTATCATTGACTCGATCACAGGTTTTATCCCCGCAATCGTTTCCTGGGACAATTTGTATTGAGGCGTTCTTGGAAACTCGGCATTTGGTTTTACCAGTATTTTTACCGGTTCTACCCCTTTAATCAATCCTATTTCTTCTCCTGTGAAATCCCATACCTCTGACGCCACTGCATCTCGTAAGTCTTGGGGAAGATCTTCTACTGTCAGAGTAGGATATAGTTCTACACAGGATTTTGAATTGGCCACCTTAAAGGTAGCATCATCGTCGGTAGTCTGTACCTCCACTCCTTGCGGGGTGCAGTATATGGTACAGTTCAATTTGCACAACAAATCCCTTCCTAACAGACATACCGGACTCGAGTCACAAACCACAAACTGATGCTCGTTCATATGGTTTCCTATCTTCACAGACACTGGTTCTGTCAAGGGACTAGTCAGCCTTTTGTTCGCGACTCCTACCACTTGAATTGTTTCCCCTGACATCGGCAAGTCTGGAACCACCGCCGATCTCAGAGTTGATCGGGTAGCCCCAGTATCCACCAAGAACGTAGTGGGACACCCTGCCACCTCTGCCTCAACAAATGGCCCTCTCTGATCCACCTCTAGGACTGCCCCGAGGGTACAGTCCTCTTCACTGCTCACACGTTGTCCTGTCAATGGATCAATGTAATAACACTTTTCTTCCTCGATGAATAGAGGCATTTGTTTAAAGACCTTTCCCCCTGTCGCTACCTTCGGTGGCTGTGGGAACTGGGCCCGTGGAGCCGAAGTCCCCCCTTTGGCCACCTTGCTTCCTGGAACTGTCACCTTTGGAGTTGGGACTTCTTGAACCTGCTCTTCTACTTCTAGCTCTCCATTTTCAGGGTTAAAGGGACACTCGCGTCGCCAATGCCCCACCTGGTGACACTGATGGCACTTCGTCGTTTTCTTTAAAGTGGCAAAGTCTATCCTAGGTCTCTGCCCTTCTTCATTATCTTTGTTCTGACCGTCTGGTTTTCGTCCCATCCCCTGCTTCTGCTGGCCCCCCTTCCCAGCGGACTGCATTTGCACCACCATCAATTTCTCCTTTAGATTCTTGGCTTTAGAATCTATCTCGTCACTACAGTATCTCGCATAACGTAAAATCTCATCTAGTGGTTTGTTCTGCCAACAGATTAAATGTTGCTGTATCATCAAACAAATATCAGGTCTCAACCCCAAGACAAACTTTGACACAAACTGCCCTATATCTTTGGGATCCATTACATCGAGTCCACTGTATTGCTTGAATGTTTTCAATAATCTTTCATAAAACTCGTGAACTGTCTCCTTGGGTTCCTGCCTTGTTCGGTCTATTTTCACCCAATCTATATCCTGTGGTGGGTATGCGACGTTTACGTCGCAACTTTTACAACGCCGTACCATTACGACGCGGTCATAACAACGAAAGTTGTTACAACGAATTGCGCTGGGGGGGCGCTCAAGGATAGTAAATCATTTAATTTACTATCCCAACACCTTCCCTACTATCCACGGGGACTGGTGTTGGAATAGTAAATTACATTTTTTTAATTTGCGCCCCCCCAACGCAAGTCGTTGTAACGACTTGCGTTGTTACAACCGCGTTGTAAAGGAACGCGTTGTAAAAGTGTGCGTCATAATGACGTACATCCCCTGTGGTGGTACCTTATCTTTCAGCCATGCTATTACCCTTTCATATTTTCGCATGACAATCTCGGACGGTCCATTAGTCCGAGCATCCCTCACTGGTTCAGTATTTGGCCATTCAACACTAGTCTTGCACGGGGTCCACAAATCAGATGGGACCACGATGTCAAACAACGTGTTCAAATCAATCCACAATACTTTCGAGATCTTGACAAATCTTTCTACCTGCTTATACCACTCTACTGGATTGTCCCTTAACTTCGGAAATGAGTTGGTAAATGCAGCTAACTCTCCTCTACTCCAGGGCACATGTACATAATTTCCGTTTGATATTTCTCGCAAAGGGAATGCCTCCATATGCATTACCCTTCCCTCGGGGGTCATCACATTTGCACTTCGTCTAACTGTGCCCTTTTTCGACCACCTTTCTTCCCATTTGTCCAATTCTCTCCACACTCTTATCCCTGATACCAGCTCTCTTATGTGTGTTTTTAGTCCAGTAGTTCTCTTCTCATGTAGATCTTGGTCTGCGTACTGTAATCTGTGGTTACTCTGCAATGCCCTTGTCCTAGACAAATCCACGGCATACCTGTCTGCCAAATCAGTCAGTTTCTCATGAAACGCTCTAGCTTTCCTAGTAATATCCTTTGCCATGAACAATAACTCATCCTGTTCATACAATTCTATCCTTTCCAAAGGCAATGTTCCATCTATTATCTCATCAACATCTGATTTTAAACTAGTAACATCGAGCCTCTTTGCCTTAATTTCAGTTTTCAAGACACTCAATTTAGCTCCTCCATCCACATCTCTCCCATCCCAGCTCCGAGATCTACGTTTAGGTACTGGTGAGTTATAGGGAGTCCTCCCCTGTTCCCATCTCTCTAGGTCCCATGCCTTTCCATCTTCTCGGGGTGGGTGGTGAAACACTCCTTCACGCCTCATAGCCCCTCTCTCCCCATCCTGGCTAGTTTCACGGGATGCAGGGTAAGATGTTCCATTACTCCCTCTTTCTTCCCTACTTCCCTGTGATTCCTGATTATTTGAGGCGTGGCGGGACCTATCGCTGTTCTCCTTTCTCCAATGTTGAACATCTTCTCCGAGTACATGATGAAGGCACCTAAATCTATTCTGAAAAGCTCGTACCATTTCATCTCCTCCTTTCTCCCAGAGACGGGACATCTCCTCACACTCTACACTCCTACTATTTTGCTCCTGCTGTTCCCTCTCCTCCGTAGGACGTGTAACTCCTCTATTCTCCTGACTTTGGCCTTCCCGCCCCTGACTACTTTCGCTGGCCCCACAATGAGATACAGTCCCATTACCCCTGCTTTCCCATTCTGGTTCTGTTCTTGACCTATTACTCGGGGCTACTGCGGACCCATCCCATTCCCTCAAATCAGCTCTTAATTCTGTATAGGACTTTGGCCGCGGTCCCCTTAGGTCCATCAGTCCTCTCTGACCTCCCTGTCCTGTGTTGGGACCTACAGATGTATCTAATGGGGTGTTCCACGTTACCGAACCTGGCAATTGCTTCCATGCATTTGTCACGTTATTCCTCCTTTCCATCTCGATCCTTTCTCTATCCAATTGCCTCTGTTCTTCCTCTCTATCTCTCTCTGGGTTATATATCGATACTATAGGTCCTATGGTAACAGGCACTTGAAGAGCATCTGGCAATCCAAAGGACTCAACCCTTTCGGTGGCTGGCGTTTTCTGCACCACAAACCTTCCCACTACACTCTGTACTGTGCTGGGTTGAGATGTCTCCCCACCTTTGGTAGGTGTCCATTCCGATATAGGGAGTGGTGTATACCCCTCAATGGCATTCCCATCTTCCCTTGCGAGCCCTCTATCTTCTATCACCCCCACTCTCGGAGGTGGTCTATCCATTAACAATCTGTTTATCAGATTGTCCTCCGACTCGCTTTCCTCGTCTTCTTCCATGAGGTTTCCTCCTCCTCCTGCCACCTCCCTCATCGGATACATTTTTTCCACCTCAATAACCTGTACCCTCTACCGCTTTGCTTCCTCATCCCATTTAGAATCTCGCACTGCTCTTACCGATCGCGTCAGTCTTTGTTGACGCCTGTTCAAATTTCTGTCGTGTGCAGCCCTAATCCATGCATTAAGGGCCTCAAACTGTGTTGGTCTGGGCGAGGGTTTCAATGAGGACATGGTTGCTTTTAGCCGATGTAACACCTCTAACTTAAACGTCCCGTACCTCGGGAACTGCATTTCCTCATTCCCTTCCGTAAGCTTATTCCAAGCCCCAATCCATAATATCGTATGCAGCCCAACATTCGTTGCCATATAATGAGCTGGCGTACCCTCCGGCGGAGCCTCTTCCCCGTAATAATGTTCACTTCTTTTTCTTTTAAAAATCCCTTTCAAACACTTAAAACACTTCATGATTTCGCTCTTTCTCCGCGTTCGTTTACTTCCTGATGATATTCCACCAATCTCAGCCCCGTTTTACTAACTGGCCTATCCGTACGCGACTTTCCTCCGACGTCACTCTAGCCGCCCAACCAGAGCGCGGCTCTAGCTAACGTCACACCAACCGCTCAATCACAGCGCGGCTCTAGCCGACGTCACCCGTCCCCCTTCGCAGCAGTTCCCCTCCTTTCTCAGCTCGTCTCCTCGGTCATGCACGCGTCCCATTCATACTCTGAAAAAATGATTACTTCCGTCCAAGCGATCACCTTTCTTGACTGTACGCCCACAGTCTTTCTCTGTAGTTGTCACCTTAACTTGGCGAAATGTCTTTCCGTTTACTTCCAGACAATCGCCTTCTCCGATAGGTTATTCACACGCAGTAACTTTCGACCAGCGTCCGTTACTCATACACTCACTCTTACTCTCCCCCTATCTTGGATCCACGGCGGTCAATGGTACCTCGTGACCTCCGTACTATGGTCGACAACTACCCTGGATGTTCGATACACCCAAAACCACTTAAGCTCTGGCCTGAACTTAAGATTTCACCAGTTCACCCGTTTACCAGGTAACCAGCTTACCAGGTTGCGCGCGCTCACAACCTTCTCTCATTCACACTACAGGCATTCAACTCCGCAAGACATTACAATACAAATACAACACAAATCACCGCAATCTGTTCACGCATGACCCTTTTTATACTCACTCTCCTCCGATACTGCTGCTTTTCTCGCACCGTCTGCACCTTTCGGCACACGATTCTTCCGCTGCTCGTCTCTCGACGTCTAGGGGCCTTGGGGTAAACTAACCTCTCTAGATTACCTTCCTCAAGAAGATAACCATCCTCACTCTGCTACCAACTGTTAACGCGGGATTACTGGTTACTAGTTACCTTACCAGATCCCAAACTAAGTCGACTGAATCGTTGGTACCTGTCATTGAGTAAAAGGTAATCTAACAATAAGTCAATCAATTTAAGAACTTACACCACTCTAAATGACCACTGACCAAAATTTAAGTTTCAAAGATTTAATATAAAGTCAAAGATAACTGAAGATACAAACTTCTCAAAATGAGATTCAGAAGATAAATTGGTATCACTATGAACATGAACTTTTTGAATAGTCTGAGTCTGAAAAACAGAATAATGAGTACAACTTCCAATAACATAAGCGTTGCCAAAATGGATACAAGTTGCAACCTCAAAGTCATTACAGAAAAGAAAATTAAGGTTAGTCTGTCCCTACACTATACTAAGTGACAACCCTACTTAACAAGATCTTGTACCCCTCTAGGTGTCAGCCGTGGTGACTTCCTAAGAAGATCACGCACTTCTCTTTGTCTCTTCTCTGATAATGGGTCTCTCCTGATCAGCCTATCTGCCTACCCATCCGCTTCCTTAGGCTCCCAAAATCATCTGCTCTGCTCTCCTCCCGGGTCTCTTTCCCTAATACCAAATCACATTTCGGATAGGAACGCCCCTTGGGACGCCCCTCACGTGGTACATCTTTGCGCGGTAAACTCCATGATGGTACTCTTCAAGACCCTCGTTAAAGTTGACCTTGGTTCCCAGGCTTCTTCTCCAGTGCGCCGATACCCCCTGAAATTCCTGGAGACTCCTACAGGCCTGCGCCAAGCGCCACTGAACAAAGTCCCTTTCATTCGAGCTGATTAGGACCCTCGCACCTGCATACAGTTCGTCCTGCAGTGGGCCTCAAATTCCAGACTCCACCATATCTTTAGGTCGTAAAACACACTCAAAGCTCGGTGCTAGACACCTCTCGACTTCTTCCCTAACGAGCACATGGCAGTTCAAACGATATGACATTATCAGTTCAGGCCTACTTGATTTACATGAAGCAGGTCCCTGCACTCTTAAAACATTAACTTGATTTAAACAGCAACATTCTTAACTAGCATACGTTTCTAAAATAACACATCTATAAAGCATATATTTTAAACTTAATTCGATAATACATTTGTGGAAGAACCAGGTTAACTCCATCTCACATTATTTTAGCAGCACGTTTAGATTTGCTGTGAATTGCCCTAAGGCCTACACAATATATTGGATTTTTAGAGTTCTATTCAACTCTAACATGATTCCTTTAACATGAGAACATGAGGTTTTCATATTCATTCCAACATTTCTACATTAATCTCACACAGTTATGATTATTGTTACTCTACTTAAACATTCTATACATTTCACTACTGAATATAAGACACTCTGTGTATTTCACTTCTAAATATAAAACACTCGTGTGCAAAAGCATGTTTAAACTAACTACGTGCTTGTAAATATGGTGCACTTATACATTTTTCAGACTTGTGCTCTCTCACGCTTTCAATTTCAGTGTAGCACAGCAACTTCCGTTGCTGCACTTTGTTGCTGTAAAAAAATAGTGGTGGGAAGGATAAGCAAATTTACAAAGAAATATACGCTTGTTTGGAGGATAGTTGAAGCTGCACAAAGAAGTTAGAGAGGGAGTGCACAGAGTGCAGAAGTAAAGGTGAGGAAATGGGGGAGGATAAAGGTATCGAGGTGAGTACAGAGAAGTGGATTAACGATGTTCAGGCCACGGATATGGCAGAGAAAGTGTTCTTTACGTTGGTGATTAGTGCATGTTATCTTCTCATTCTAGCTGATTAAGGTATTTCTTCGTGAGCAAACTTTTTTGCAATGTCTTGAAATAGATTATTTTTTACCTGATGTGGATATTTATATGTATAAGCAAATGCAATCAACAAAAATATGTTACTTGTACTGTATTTTTTTTTATACCATAATTAGTGTTTGGTATTTAAAGAGCCATATGGCATACCTGTACTATATTGTCTGAAACAGATACTATAGGGCACATTAGGATGGCGGGCAGACATTGTCCGCCCGCCACCCCATGCAAAAAGGGACCGCCCGCCATAAGAGCCGGGGTTCCCGTGGGGGACATTAGGATGCGCCCGCCACAGTGGCAGGCGCATCCCGCATGTTTAGCATTGCGGCGGGCGGTGCTGAAAGCACAGCCTGCCGCAATGCTACAAATGCACATCATGCAGTTCAATGCACAACGTGACAGGCACCGTGCGGTGCCTGCCACATTGTATATTGAAATGCAGGGGGGTACCTACAGGGGGGTACCATAGGTACCCCCCATGTGCACCCCCCAGAATCCCTGGGAGCCCGCAACGCGCCCCGCAAGTGATTTCCGCCTGCCTTTTGGTGGCGGCGTTGCCGCCACGGAAAGGCATGTCCCGGCCATTATGCTAATATGGATGGCAGTGTCTCCCAGACACCGCCACCATGTTAGCAGCTTTTCCCCCGGTCAACTCTTCGACTGGGCGGAAAACCGGCGGACAGTCTTTCCGTCCGCCGTGTGCCCCCCCCCCCACCATGGTAATGTGGCGGGGGGAGAATTCAGTGCGGGCGAAGGTTTTCTGCGGGCGGATCGTCACCACCATACGGGCGGTGGCGATCTGCCCACAATCATAATCGACCCCTATGACTTTAGATTATTTTCGTGTAGTTGAATAAATGACATCTATGTGCAGTAATGTCATAAGATCAGCATGTCACTGTTGTATGGAGCAAGAAGGATGGTTCACTTGTGGACAAAGGCAAGAAAGCATCACAAAGACTTCTGCCTCCTTCAACTGTGTACATGAATGGGATGCTAAAGTGCACATGCTTACAAAGAAAGTCAGCTGTGTGAACAATCAAATAATAGTCTGTACCAAATGACTCACCTTAAAAAAAGAAATACATTGTGCTTTATTAGGCATATGGGGGGAGATTTACAAAAAATTCATGCAGCGCAGCCCCCGCGAGGCTGCGCTGCATTGCGCAAAAGGGAGGAGCAGGAGGGTGCCATAGCTTTAGAGATATGACTCTCTCTTCCCCCTTCCCTTGCGCCGGCACTGATTTCAGCTGCTGTGCCCCACGCACACACCTTAGAGCTATAAAGCTAGGGTGTGTGCATTACTCTAGTACAGGTTTTGTACAGGAAGGCTAACCTTCCTGTACAAAAAACGATGATCAGACAGATGCAACATTTTTCCCACTTTGTATGCGTATGCATGCTGCACCGTGCAGCACACATGCAAAGTTGGAAAAGGAAGGACAAATGCTACTTGAAAAGGGCACAATTTTCTCATGCTAAACCCAGTCTACTTTATTTAGTAAATTGGGTTTAGTGTGAGAAACCTTGGGTGGTTGTATAGGAACACCCATGCTTCACCCTTGGTGCGCCCCCATGGGCTGCTTCACATTACTTTTCTGTTATTTCCAGCGCTAAACAAGTTAAGCGCTAGACAGTAAGTAGAGAAAAAAAGATTTTGCGCTGATTTGGGTCACTTTTAGGATGCAATCAAAGTGCAAAATCTTAGTAAATCTCCCCCAAGGTCTTCCAGGGGTGGCTCCCCCATTTGAGTGGAGGAGCTGCGCCCCACAAGCTCTGGAGCTGAAAAATAAAATGGCAATAAAGTTTATTTATTACCATGTTATTTTTCAGCAGCCCATCCTGAACTAAGGGTCAGGACGGGGCAGGGCCAGTGCTGCTGATTAGCAGCAACAGGGAGCGTTGTGTTTTAAAATGTCTTGGGACGGCCAGACAGACATGCACTTTTCAAAGTTCTCTAACCCAGCTGTCTTATACAGCTGGGTTAGAGAAAGTGCAGGACTCCAGTACTCTTGTGAGTGCTGAGTGAGGCCGCTCTATCCAATCCTGGCACTGCTCTCATGCTGCAAGAGCATGAGAGCAGTGCCGGGATTGGGCAGTGGATTTTCCTTGTCTGGAGCTTCTTGAAGACACCTGAGGGAGGAGGACACCACGCTGCAAGAAAGCTTATTTTATACATTATTTATGTATTGCTGTGCCCCCCACCCCCTCACCCTCCGTACATTTTAGCCGCCACTGAGGTCTTGTGGCATCTCTAAGAATGATGAGCAGTATTCTAACAATTTATAGATCAGGTGGATGCAAAATGATATTATTCAGATCATTGTGAACAACAGACATTCTATAATAACTTAGATTAATTAATGCCTATATCAGCTGTCGTTTGTGGCACACCATTTATAAGTCCTATAGAAGTAATAGCATTGATCATATTCAAAACAAGCATGCATGTGGAATATGATTTTTTAGAATGTATTTTTATTTGCTGCAGGTCACAGCATTGGATTAGATAAATACAAGTGCTTAGTGAGCAATGCTTCATTGGTTAAATCAGGTACAATTCATCAGTAATCATAAATACAACAGTGGTCAACCCTGTTGGACACCGCCCGCTCTGCAGTGTCACCCTCAAACATTTGCCTTTTCCCTCCACTTTTTTGATGAATTAGGTTTTGTTAGCCTTAGAACTCTGTGAACTTTACCACTGCTAACCAGTGCTAAAGAGTCTGTGCTCTCTTCTTCAAACATGGTAGAATTGGTTTACACCTGTTTGGCATAATTAATGTACTTGGAATTCCCTTGTAGAGTGGTACACCATACAAACAGGGACTGAAATGTAAATGCTACCAGTGTCACACACTTAAGTAACGTCTTAAAGCATGTCCCAGGCTTGCCACTGCAGCCTAAATCCAGGTTTTACTGCCATGTTGTCTTGGCATTAAAACCTCCATGCCAAGTCGTAACCTACCCTTTTATTACATATAAGTCACCACTAAGGTAAGCCCAAGGTAGCCCATGAGGCAGGGTGCTGTGTAATTAAACGGTTGGACATGGACTTTCAAGTTTAACATGTCCCTGTAGTTAAAAACTCCTAAATTCCTTTTCCACTACTGTGAGGCCTACCCCTCCTATAGGATTACATTGGGGATTCCTTATTACAGCTATTAAGCTGTACTTTCCATTTGGGAGCAGGTAGCTATGTCATATTTGGTATCTATAAAATTGTAATTATTATTATTATTATTATTTAAAATTTTATATAGCGCGCAGTTACCCTAGGGCATCCCAGCGCTTATCCGGACCACAACAGATAAAAAACGGTAAATCATATGCAATCAAGCAGGGAACAGATGTGTTTTCAAACATTTGCGAAACCGCAAAGTGCAGGTCTCAGCACGCAGATTTAAAGGTAGGGAGTTCCACAGGCTGGCTGTGTGTACCGAGAATCTTCTCCCGCCCGTGCGTGCCTTCTTTACTCTGGGGACTAAAAGGAGGTGTTTATGGTCAGAGCGCAAAGTTCTGTTCGCTTTGTAAGGCACCGCTAGATTTCTCAAAATGGGGGGTCCTGTCCCCTGGAGAATTTTATGGGCAGTGCAGAGAGCTTTAAATTTTACTCTTTCCCGAACTGGGAGCCAGTGCAGTGCCTTTAGGGCAGGTCTAGCTGACTGAGTTCTGGGGGTACCCATGAGCAGTCTGGCCGCCGCATTTTGAACCTGCTGAAGTTTGTTGAAGGTGGATTCAGGGGCACCCAAAAAGATGGCATTACTGTAGTCAAGACGCGATGTTATCAGCCCCTGAATCAACAACTTCCTAGATGGCAAAGGAAGAAGAGGAAAGATCTTACGGGCTGAGCGTAACAGGGCGAAACAAACTCCTGCAGTTTTTTTAGCTTGGGTCCTGAACGAGAGATCTTGTTCCAGCCAAACCCCCAAGCTCTTAATCTCCTCTTTCGCTCTAGGGAGATCACCCATGCAACTAGGCCAGCTGGTCAAGGGAAGTGAGGGGACTTTATTTCCTAGCAGCATTATCTCTGTCTTAGAGCCATTCAGCTTAAGAGCTGATTCATCCATCCAGGCATGAACATCCGACAGGCATGAGTGCAGCAAATCGGGGTTCTCTCCCAGTTGTGATAAGGCGACCACTAGCTGCGTATCATCAGCAGAGCTGATGATCTTGATATTATAAGGGGCCACCACATCCTCCAGGGGGGCCATATATACATTGAACAATGTAGGGCTAAGAGAGGAGCCCTGTGGCACCCCCCACTGGAGGGGGATAGATGTAGTCCGATTGCTGCCTTCCCACACCTGATATGAGCGGCGGTCGAGAAATGACCTAAGCCATTTCAAAGCGGCCCCTGTCACATCCACCTCTGACAGTCGATGAATCAGCACCTGATGATTAACGGTGTCAAACGCCGCACTAAGGTCCAGGAGGATCACTGCCACTAATCCTCCTGAATCCATAATGCGTCTAGATTCTTCTACGACTGCCAGGAGGGCAGTGTCAGTGCTCTGGCCTGGACGGAATCTGGTCTGCGAATCTCGGAGCAGTCCATTCGACTCCAAGAAGGCTGACAGTTGATAATTCGCTAGCCTTTCAGCAATTTTGCCGAGACCTGGCAGTAGAGATATGGGCCTAAAGTTTGCCAAGTCCGCCCTGTCCAAGTTTATTTTTTTTTAAAGTGCCTTGACCACTGCTGTTTTCCAGCTTGATGGAACTAAGCCCTGGGAAAAGGATGCGTTCATCAGATCAGTGATAGGAGCCATGACCAAGGCTGCTACCTGCTTTAAAAATTTCGTGGGGACCGGATCCATTGGGGAGCCGCTTTTCATAGATCCAAGGGTTTTCAGTACTTCGGCCTCTGAAACTGGTCCGAACGTGTCAAAACAGGCAGATAGCTCTCTGGGCTGAGCTATGGGGTTCTTATCCTGAGTCTGCTGAGGACGTCTAGTCTGAGGCAGGGAACTAATTATCTTTACTATTTTTGTGTGGAAGAAATCTGCCAGGTCCTCACACTTCTGTTTATCATGTGTGGCCACTGGTTCAGGAACTTTAAGGAGTTCTTGCACCACTTTAAAAGTTTCCCTGGATGAACTCGAAGCAGATCTTATACGTTCCTCAAAGAAATGGGCTTTTGCCAGCCGGAGGGCTGCTTTATAGCCCCTCATGGCTTCACGATATTCCTCTCTTCTATTCAACTCCAATTTCTTTCTCCATACCCTCTCCAACTTTTTACATCCTTTCTTGAGCGAGCGAAGCTCCGCCGTGTACCAGGGAGCGGATCCAATTCTTTTCTCCCACTTTTGTACTCTCTTTTTAGGGATGAGGGCATCCAGAGAGGCGGTCAGCCAGTGATTAAAATTCGCATCTCCTTTAGTCGGATCTAACTCGGGAGGGGGAAGTGAGTCTGCCAGTTTGGAGGTCCAGTCATTGATCGATAATCTGGACCAGGCTCTGTCCACCAGGAAAGCCTGATGGGCAGATATGGGGGGTAGTTCGACTTGCCATTCAGCCAAAATCAAAAAGTGGTCGAACCACGGGAGAGGATGTGCTGGCCTAGCCAAGAGACGGGGGATATTAGAAAACATTGGGTCAAGTAAGTGCCCCTTGTCATGCGTGGGTCCTGCATTAATCAAAGGCAACTCACATGCTTCCAAGTCATCCTGAAGGTCTTGGGTTGTTAAATCTGCCATATCGTTAAAGTGGAGATTAAGATCTCCCAACACCATGAAATTTGTCGTAACCGAGGCCAGCGTCGTCACCGTTTCCATTACGGAACTTCCGAAGTTGCCCGGTAAATTAATAAACCTGATAGTACCACTGTGGGGGATATCCGCAGAGAGAAATGACAGCTCTCACAGTCCGCAACTAAGCCTTTCTGGGCCCTGCATACATATATCTCTCTATATAAAATGGCAATGCCACCCCCTCTCCCCTCGGGTCTATCCAGGTGAAACAGCTGATAACCTGGCGGGAGGGCTTGCACAATATCCGCATCCGAACTAGCAGTTATCCAAGTTTCTGATAAAAACAGGACATCTAAGTCCTGATCTAGAATGAGGAGATTAATTTCGACTGAGTGCTTCGGGAGCGATCTGCAATTAAACAGACCCAACAACAAGGTATTCTTACCTTTCAACGGAATAGGCTCCTGACATATCTTTCCGATTTGTGGTACCAGCCGTCCATTATCTACCAAGTTGCAATCCGCAAGAGGTAGATAGCGCAATGCAAGAAGTTCATCCCGCAAGTACGTCAGTCTGGGAGGCAGAATATTGAGCATAATGCCAGGCCCCAGACCCGTCAGAGCCCGGGTCTGGGGCTAATGATAACCCCTCTTTAATGGTGAAGTGGGATTTTTCATTACAATTCTGAAAATGTAACTTTTAGAAAGTTTGCATGTATTTAACCTTAGGCCTTTGTGCTTGCAGTCTGTCTTGGGTCACATGACTGGGTGTAGCTGACAGACTTTGTGACTTCCTCCCAGACAGTCATGCTATAGAGGAATTAGGTGTGCAGAGCTGAGCACAGTCCAACTTGTAACGGAATAGCCTGTGCTCTGCCTTCACACAAAGGGCCTAACAACCCCACATTGTCACTGCAGTCAGCTTGGAGTCATGGCAGCAAAGTCAGGAAGTTCCATGCACTTCAAAAAACGTTTTCAGGAGATTTCTCACAGCTTCCAGAAGAAAGGCACCGGGGTATAAAATAGGACCATCAGACCGAGTCTTGAGATCACTACTGGAACTGAGGAAGGACTCTTAGAGGACTACCTGCTTCTGTGAGCTGCTGTACACACTGCCAGACTGCTGCTGTACCCCAAAGGACTGCTTTGCTGCCAGAAGCCTGCTTGAACCCTCGGAGGCCAGCCCTGCTGTTGAGCCCTGCATCTTCACCCGAACCCAGGATTGCCAGAAGTGACCTCAAGAGCTAGTTTGCTGGTCTCCTGTTCAGAGCCACAGGGAGATGACTGGCTCCCTCCATCTCCAACCCCACAGGACCCACCCTGAGTGAGTCCTGAACCAAGAAGTCTCCATCCATTCCTGGGCTCTTTGTTGTGGTGCTAAATGTTCCCAGATTGTCAATTTCCAAAGCTGAGTACTTGGACAAAGTCTGGCCAAGTACTGGCCAAAGTCTGGCCAAAAAGTGCTCTGAGAACCAAGAGAAGGCTGAGACCAACCTGCACGCCTATTTGTCCAACTTACATCACCATCACCAGTCAGATTGAATTCACTGCTTCTTCAGCTGCATTCTTCTCTGCAGCAGCAAATCAGTTTCAGCAGTCTTTCGCCAAAGGGGTATCTGACGTCGTGGAACTGTCTTCTGCTACTGCCTTCTGCTTTATCCCACTGGACATTTTTGACTTCACTTTTGGCAATGAAGTACAAAGGTGAAATCTTCACCATGGCTTCGCTCCACGGCCATTGATGACGACCCTCCCTCACAAACACTCCTGCAGCCTTGCCCTGCTGAACTTCGACTTTCTCAGACTTTTTTCATCACAAATGTTTCTAAGTTCTAAGGTATGGCCTTCCTTCAGATTTATATAAAGTAATCATAGAGAAACAAATCCCCATGCTGAAGGTGTTGTTCAATGCAATATATATATAAAAGGATAAGAGGCCCCGGCTTCATGGTCAGAAGCAACTGTAGTCCTAGTTTTGAAACCAGATAAAGACACTGCTAAAATAGAATCCTATAGACCAATATCCCTACTAAAGGTAGACCATAAGATCTTTTCATAGATGTATGCCTCCAGGGTGGCTAGAGTTATTAAGAGTGTTGTTCATGCTGATCAAAGGGGCTTTATCATGGGGCGGCAGTTAAATGAGCTTACGCATTTGTTGTTGGGGGCCGTAGACATGGCAGAAGTTTAGAAATCTCCTTTAACGGTACTGGCTGTGGACACTGCTAAAGCTTTTGATAGTGTCCTTTGGAAATATCTTTGGGAAGCCCTCAAGAGCTTTGGATTTCCTCCAAATATAATAAGCTCAATATAAAATTTGTATAGGTCCCCCACAGCAAGAGTACTTGTAAATGGAGAGCTAACTGACTGTTTCCAGATATCCAGAGGTACAATGCAGGGGTGCCCTCTATCTCCCTTCCTTTTTAATCTCTATATTGAGCCCTTGGCGTACCAGATCAGAGCAGATCCTACTATAGTTCTATTTAAATCGGCTAGATTGGAGGTCAAATTAGCTCTGTACGCGGATGATATGTTAATGTACACAACAAACCCGCAACTTGCAATACCTAGTTTGATGGAGACGGCCGCTGAATTTGGCAAGATATCTGGGTATAGGGTAAATGCAGATAAAACTGAAGTTATGGATTGGAACGAGGGTAGATTAGCCAGGGGGTAAAATCCCAGATGAGATACTTGGGAGCCCTAATAACTCAGAAACTTGAGGAAATCCCGCGGTTCATTGGAAAAAAGTGAGCCCGGAGATTGAGAAACTCCTAGTGAGATGGTCTAACCTCCCACTTAGGGGCAGATTTATGAGGCTCTTGCGCCTCCTTGCGCCGCAATTGCGTCACGTAATGTGACGCAACGGCGGCGCAAACAATGCGCCCTATTTACAACGTGACGCATCTAGGAGATGCGTCACGTTGGAAACCCCTGCGCCATAAGGAGGCGTTCCTGCGCAGGGGGGGGGCGTTCCTGCGCAGGAACGCCTCCTAAAAGTGGCTGAGTGAAATCTATGAGATTTCACTCAGTCACTTTCTACGTCAATTCCCTACGCCTGCTTGAAGCAGGCGTAAGGGTGACGCACCATACATTGAACAGGTGGGCCCTGTGCATTGCAGGAGTCATGTCGCACTTGCGACATGACTCCTGCAATGCGCCGCCCGTGCGCCGAGAGATGTGTCACGCATCTTCACTGCCTTGCACCATGGTGCGCTGCATCATAAATGCGGCGCACCATGGGTGGCGGAGCAGTGGCGCACTGTGGCGCATGTTAACTGGCGCATCCCTGGGGATGCGCCAGTTAACATAAATCTGCCCCTTAATATCTATGGTAGAATTAACCTGATGAAGCTGATCATCGTCCGAAAAATCACCTTCCTTTTTAACTCCATACCCCTTACTTTCCAGAGTGAGTGTATTGCTAAATTACAGGGTAGGATTTGGAGCTTTATCTTGGCTGCTAAGGGGATTAGGATTGCTTGAAAAAAAACAGAGGAGAAAGCTGGGGGCTGGGGGGCTGGCTCTCCCTGACCTCCAGATGTATTGCTACCCATTCCGATTTAAGAATTTCCTTATGCTGGCTAATAAGCCAGACAGATACTCAATGTGTAGATTATATGAGGCAATGCTTAGTGGATTGGGGCAGAGTTCTTTTTTGTTCAAATATGGGGACCCGAAATACCTCTAAATAGTTAGGCTGAAAGTTTTGAGAACAGCACTATGAACATGGATATATTTTCAAAAGAGATTTAGTATCCCGTATTATGCATCCTGAGCACCAATTTGGGATTCCCCAGGTACACCAGAATGTCTGGAACGTCAGCTAAGCCACCCTCAGAGCAAGGGGGCAATTTGGTAGAGTGGCAACTATTGAGGGCATATACTAATGGTCAGTTAACAAGATTTAAATATCATCAGCTACGATACTGCTGGGCAACTCAAGAGTGGGAAGAAGACGAGGAGGAGGTATGGTTTGAACAGGTGATGAAGGTTGGCCCTTTAAAGTAGGAAGTATCCATGTGGTATTGGGCCTTTTCTGAGACTGTTTAAAGTTTGTTTATTTGCATAGTTACTAAACAACGTTGCAATACAATAAACCATCCAATAAAACTATTAGTACACGTAAAAATAATATGCAATGCTGATAACTCATCATAAAAACATTCGGTTGATTGCTTCAATGTGTTTAAAAGAATCAGTGTTGTCAGTTAAGAGCCCTGCTCTTAACATGCAGCCTTGACGCCAAGACAGTGGTTCACTCTTACTTCCAGGCTCACTTGGGAGCTTGGTTGTGTGATATAGACAGTTAGGGTTTTGCTTGTGCTTGTAGTGTTGATTGTTTTTCTGTGTGCAGCTTGGCTCCCTGAAATCTGAGTGTAGGTGGTTGTAACTCTTAGGCTTGTCGTTATTGACTGGGAAGCCACGTCTTCTAGATGATTTGAAAAAGTTGCCAATGAGTTGCAGGGTTCCGGTGCAGTGAATTTATTTCAGCCAGTGTGCTGTTATTCTTGCTGTGTCATCATCTCTTCGGTGGTTAGTGGTGGAACTGTTGAAGTGGAATGATTTTTTGTCTTCCTTTGCGTCCTTCATGGGTAGATGCAGCGTTTCTGCACTAGGCCTTTCTCTGGTAATATTTTGGCATCCATGGGATGATTGTTACTCTCTTTCGTTATAGTTGTCGTTTATTTGGGTTGTCTGGTCTTAGATGATGTTGGCCTAAATAGGCTCAAAAGCCTTCCAGTTTTGAGACCAGTTTTTGCTGGGCTGAAGGGTAGGATGAGGGATGGTTGAGCAGGATTTGAGGACTTTGTTGGAGCAGGCCAACCTGGCCTAGTTCTGACCTCTTCCACCACCCCGGAGTAGGGACAGTTGAAGACTCAGGGGGAGTTCTGAGATGTCTCACTCCCCGTACTGTCTCCACCACTTCCCTTGGTGTGCGCTTCTTCTAGAGCTGGGCCGGGGTCCTATGGGTTGGAGGGGCTAGTTGGGTCTGCGGGAGGTGCCCAGTTTGTGTTGCTCTCCCTCTGTGATCATCGACTGCACTGGCCGAGCCTTGCTGTCCTGTCTTACTGCTGGGGAGATTGGTAGCAGGGGTCCAGCTCAAAGCTGGTCCGTTGGGGCTGCGTCTTGGACTGCTAGGGGTAGGTCTGGTGGTAAGGACCTACCTGCGAGCGACAGATAAGGGCTATCTGTCCTTTGTCCTGTCCCACGTTCTCTGCTTCCACCATTTGTTCCTTGTTCCTGTGCATCAGATATAAGGGAAGGATTGCGTTGGAGCAAGAGGGGCTCACAGGGCTGGACCTCATGCTGCACCCAACCTAGTTGGGCCACCTCCGTTGTTCTGCTGAGGGCCCACTCTCTCAGCAGCTGCCAGCACTGGCGGCTGCTCTTGACCCTCTTGAGTGGTGGGAGCGTGGTGATGGCGTATGTCTTGTGTGGTTGGGGGGCTGGTGCCGGTACCCAGCACCAGGCTTAAGGTTTTCATGTGCAGAAGTGTAGTTTCGAGGTTGGGTCGAGGTGGGTGGTGGATCACCTTAGATTCTGTTGCTGGAGGAGTCAATAAGGCTGTAGGAGGCTATGGTAGGCTATGGGAGGCAGAGGCTGTAGGTGCTGTGGGAGGCAGTAGGTGACAGTGGGGCAGTGGGACAGTTGTGGGGCTGCTGCGGATCTGCAGAAACTGTGGAGGTGTAGAACCGGCTTTTTGGAGACCCCTGCCCCACTAGAAGACTCAAAGCCAGTGGTTCAGGGGACACCTAGAATCTACGGGTTCTTCTTGCTTAAATCATACATTACCAAAGAGACCAGGACAACCAGCCGTGGAGGGAAGTAAGTTATTTATTAGCTTGAGCTAAGGACAGGGTCCCAGAATGGTATAAAGACAATTCTACGTGGATTGCTGCTTTACTCCGCAGCCTACACATATTTATAGAGCTAGCCACGCCCATTTGCACAGTACAAGTTCCTTATTCAGATAAGTTCCTCATCTGACAAGTTCTTCATCAGTCTTGTGTGGTGCAATCGTGGCCAGGGGACATCTGTCTCTGATTGCACAATGTACGCAGCCCCCGTGCTTCCCTGCCCAACTGGTGTGGTCATGGGGCACAACCTCGTGCTTCCTCCATCAGTTGGTGTGGTCACGGCGCACAGCCTCGTATTTCCTCTATCAGGTGGTGTGGTCATGGTGCACAGCCTCGTGCTTCCTCGTCCACATGGTATGGTCACGGGGCTGCTGGTCGTGACAGGCTGAGTTACCAACAGTGGACAGGATGTGGCTGAGTCTCTGGCACAACTGGGGGGGTGAGGCACACAGGCAGCTTTTCGGAATCGGCTCGACCACAAGGAGCAGGGAGGGTTGGGCAAGTTTCAACAGGGACGTGGAAAGCAATTCTTCATCAGGTTGCCGAGAGCATGGCAACACAAAATGGAGTCATGTGGGTCATTTTTAAAATACAGTTCAACAGTCCCTCCTTTTGCCATGCAGAGGCAACAATCAATCGTCGTCTAGGTCAATGTCCATCATTTCCTGGACCTCTCTCTCGATTATCATCATGGCATTGTGATGCTGTAATTTCATTTGTTTGGGTGTCAAAGAGGTTGCACAGAGCCCACATAACGCGGGCATGCATTGAACACAGAGGCAGCAAGAGAACAATGCGGCTGCAATGATGGCAATGAAAATCATTATCTTCCATCCCCACTGAGATACCATGCTCCAAAACCAGCTCGTTAGGGACCATGAACACTCATCCTGATGGATGTCGGAAACAATTTTATGCAGTCTTTGTATTGCTTGATAGACTGTTGGTGCATTATCAGGTATGTAGATGCAGAAGCTTGTTCTGATCAATGTGCAGACTCCCCCACAGTCTGCCAGTATGATGTCAAGTGCCATTCTGTTCTGTAAAGTCATGAGGCAGTCTGCTTGATGTTACTGAGGGCACCGGCAGTTGCGTTTATGGTGGCATCTACCACCCTTGTGAGATGTCACAGACTGCGACTGTTGACCATAGGGCCTCAAAAGGGGAGGAACCCTTTAGCAAAGTCCCCAAACTCTTGGCCAGCTGTGTCTTCAGCGTCAATCACACCTCTCTTATGGATGTGGTGTGTTGCATCGGCTGTGTAGTTGGGGGGAGTAACCACGCAATGTAACAGGTGCTGGCCCAAGATTTGGGCAGCCAGGTGTAGGCCTTGTTCCCACACACAAAGTACGTATTCAGTGAGCACACCAGAGCTTGGAGATTCGAACCATTGAGCTGGAGCGTGTAGGCGCAGTCACTTTGCCCCACCCATACTGTTCCCTTGCCTTTCATGCAGTATTTTCCGGGATGTGGGTAGTCAGGGAGATCCCTGAGAGGTGGCAGTCTTTCCTTCCCCCCACCATTGTAGATGCTCGATGGATAAAAGGACCCATGATTGTTCTCATATTCATTCTTTTCTGCTGAATCTTTATCCATCCTTGGCCACTCTGCAGCCATGATGTCGCGGAATGCTTGTCTGCTACTGATCTTCCCCAGGGATTGTGTGGATGTGTCACCTGAACATTTGAATGAAAGTGTTGTTGAAGAAACCTGTCCTTCTGTTTTTCTCATGGGTGGGTAATGATACATGTTGATGAGGTGATTCTGTAGAGGTAGGAGACTCAGGTGCTGCCAGGGCAGCATGTATTACCCACCCGATGCAGGCCAGTACCAGTGAAATAGTCATTAGTACGATTAGACAGATTGAGTACCGGCCACATATTGTCTATATGTACTCTTGTTTTTTTATTTCTTTGCTCTTCAAGCTTTCAGTGTTCATTTTGTTCATCGTCTGCTTCACTTGGTCTTCCCTAGTTGCTGCCTGTGATTGGTGGTTGCTTCGCTGGTCAGTAATTCCGTCAGTCCTATTGGCACGCTCCGGTCCGCTGTACCGGCTCCAGTCAAATGCGCCAGTGTATCACAGCCCTGCAGCGGTTTGTCGGACCATGTCAAGCAGAGGGCAGATACCTTTGTCTCTTCAGTCCTTTTTTCTGGGTTGGAGGTTGTATCGGGTGGACCTGGGCGTTGTTTGATCAGGAAACAAAAGGCTCTGGCTTTTGAGTGTCCCGCAACCTCAGATGCGGAGGACGGCAGATTGCAGGATGTCGTCGTCCTCTCGTTCAGATGAAGCCCAGGCAATGTGTGCGTCACTGAAGGGTACAAAGCGCGGGACTTTCTCACATCCATCGTCTCCCAGGCCTTCCTTGACCCACCGGTCGTATGGTAGCAGTAGAGGCACCTTCTTGCAGTGCACTTCGTGAACCCAGTTTTTTCTTCCTGCCACCTTCACTGCAGACCTGGTAGCCAGCAACACTTGCTGGGGCGGCTTCCACCTCGGCTCCAAGTTTTTGGTTCTCTGGAAATTGCGGATGCAGACCCAGTCGCCTGGCTGGATGGTGTGACAAGGGCCCTCGGGTTTGGGTGGCAGGATATCTTGTACATGACGATGAATGAGACGTAAGTTAGTGGTCAATTCATGTAAATAATCAATCAACAACAGGTATTCAATATCAGAATATCTTTTTGGGCGGGGTACTCCCCAAACATTTGCTGGCCGACCAAACACTATTTCGTACGGAGATAGTCTGGTACGAGAATGTGCGGTGGCTCTAGTTGATAGGAGGGCAAGGGGCAGGGCATCCAGCCAAGACAGTCCTGTGTCAGCCTGTATTTTTGCCATTTTCAATTTCAGGGTTCCATTGTGGCGCTCAACCAAAAACGCTGACTGGGGGTGATTGGCAGCATGGAATTTCTGTCTGATCCCCATCCCTACACATTATTTCCCCTGTAAAGTGGCTTCCGTTGTCGCTCCAGATAATTCTGGGCATTCCAAATCTGGGAAAAAATTCCTTTAACAGTATTTTGGGAGTGCTTATTGCAGTGTTGTCCTTAAGGGGTTAGGCCTCAATCCACTTAGTAAAGGCATACACAACTACCAGGACATATCGGAGATTGTTGCATCTTTCCATCTGTATGTAATCTATTTGGAGCACTTCGAAGGGGTAAGATGGGGGTGCAATATTCCCAGCAGGTGTTGGTGTGCCTTTTCCCGGGTTATGCATCAAACAAATCATGCAATTCCTAACTAACCTCTCAGCATATTTTGGGATATGTTTGTTTTGCCATACCGGAGCTAGCAATTCGCAAATACCTTTTGCACTAATGTGACCTGGGCCGTGAGCCATAGTGACCACTGGCAAAACATAGGCATCGGATAACAACCACCGCTGTTGTTCAAACAGATCCGTCCAACAGCCATTCTCATTTAATAGGCCTGTTTGCTCTTCCCAGAGAGCCTTTTCCTCTCTCGTTGCCTCTGCCTGCATTTCCTTCACATTTTCAATAGTATCCTCGTGCATCCCCTTCTCCGGTACCCAGTTTGAGGGACCAGCTACATACATACGGGTAGAGATATCTTTAGCTGTTTCCTTTGCAGTCTGGTCAGCAAATGCATTACCCCATCCTATGTCATCGGTCACTTTATTGTGGACGCTACATTTGACCACAGCTATCTTTGAATGAAGAGTCAATGCTTCCAGCAGCCTACTGACCAGATGACCATGCTGTATTTTAGTACCGTGAGAAGTAAAAAATCCCCTCTCAGCACAAAGTTGCCCAAAATTATGGGTCAAGCCAAAGGCATACTGGCTGTCAGTGTAGATGTTGACGGCCATCCCCGTACTCAGTTCACACGCTCTTATCAGTGCTACTAACTCAGCGGCCTGTGCTGATTGGTAGGGTATTCTCTCACTCTGCTCTACTGTCTGTAACGAGGTGATAGCATAGGCAGCAGTTATGCTACCATCAGGAAGTTTGAAGCAAGAACCATCCACATACCATCAGGGTCAGTGAGGGGTGTGTCAGTCAAATCCACACGGCCTTTAGTTTCTTCCTCCGTCCGGAGGACACAATCATGCGGATCAGATTAGTGTCACCATCAACAAAGGTTAACAATGTGGCTGGATTTAGTGTAGTGTAAAGGCGGATGGTGATATGACTGGCTAAGAGAGTCAATTCATATCCGGACAAACGTGCACTAGTAAGATATTGAGTTTTTGTCCTATTTAATAAAGTACTTGTAAACAACAAGACCAGTTAGGTTGTAAATAACAACAAAGGAGTGACTACAAATTATGGCAAAAACACATAAGGGCTGATGTCTTCAACCAAAGAGAAAAAGGCAAAAAGGAAGAAACGTGAAATGTGACAAAGTGTACCGAAAAACCCTAGAAGTTTTTAAGAAAACCCTCACTCACCTACCTAATCAAATTTTAACTAGAGCTTGCTGTGCCTTTATTAAAATTACATTTTGGCCACAGTTCGTACTATTTTAACTACACTTATCACCATTTCACTACTGACTCACGAAAAACCAGCTCCACTGCAATTGCAGGTGTTGTAGCACATCGGGTAGGCGTTCGGCCCGCCCGGTGGAACCCGATGATGAAGCATGTCACCCACTAGGTGGGTGAGTGAGGGTTTTCTTAAAAACCTCTAGGGTTTTTCGGTACACTTTGTCACATTTCACGTTTCTTCATTTTTGCCTTTTTCTCTTTGGTTGAAGACATTAGCCCTTATGTGTTTTTGACATAATTTGTAGTCACTCCTTTGTTGTTATTTATTACTATTTAATAAAGTGTTAACTGCGTGAGGAACCATAACTGTAAGTGCAGTATCAAGAAACAGGCCAGCAGATTGGCGAATGGATATGGCAGCTGCAGCTGCTGCTCTCAAGCAACTGGGTAGTGCGCGGGTCACAGGGTCTAGAACTGCAGAAAAATATGCACAGGGGCGTTGTCTGTCACCAAAACACTGTGTTAGCATTGATAATGCGCAACCATGATGCTTGTGTACAAAAAAAGTGAAGGGCTTCTGATAACTAGGGGTGCCTAGCACCAGGGCCGAACACAAAGCTGTTTTCAGTTCTTCAAATGCATGCTGCCACTCATTTGTCCAAGGGAGTGGGTGGGGAACATCTTTAAGTGTGAGGGTCAATAAAGGTTTAATGAGTAAAGAAAAATTGAGTATCCACTGGCGGCAGTAGGAGGTGATACCAATAAAAGCACATATCTCTTTCTGTGTTTTTGGTGGGGGCATTTTACTGATTGTTTGTATTCGTTCAGGGGTGAGGCGGCATCCCTCCTTCAACAGGAGATGACCCAAGTAGGTCACCTCATGTCGACAATATTGGAGTTTGGAGAGGGAAACTTTGTGATTGAACTGTGCCAGATACAGGAGCAATTTCATTGTAGCTTCTTTACATAATGCCTCGTGTCTGCCGCGATAAGCAAATCATCAACAAACTGGAGTAATGCCGTAACTTGGGGTAGGGTCAGGGACTCAAGTTGGCACTTAGTTTGGCACTGTTAATTGAGGGGCTCTCTGTATATCCTTGTGGAGCTCTGCAGAACTAAAAACTTCGTCCTGCCAATGAGAATCCAAAAAGATCTCTACTCTGTTCATTGGCTGGTATACTAAAAAAGGCATTTTTTAAGTCGATGACAGAGGAAAAACATGCAGACGGGGGAACCATAGTAAGTAGGGTGGTAATATCTGGGACCACAGGAAACTGGGGAAATACTAGTTTGTTTATCTCGCGTAAGTCGATGATAAAATGATAATCAGGGGGCTTGGAAGGGTCTGTGCGTTTTAGGACAGCCAAAATTGGGCTATTGCACACATTTCCTCTTGTCTCTTCAACCACATTCTTGTCGACAACTTCAGAAAAATATTCTGGAGTAATGCCCTTTCCCCTTCTTTGGGTATTTTGTATTGGGGAAGTCGGGGAGGGCGAGCATTTTCCTTCAGGGTAACAGAAAAGGGGGGTATGGACAAAAGGCCGACATCAGTATCACTTTGGGCCCAAAGAGCAGGAGAGACATTCTGAAGTTCCTGGGGAATTGGATCCGAGGAGGCTAAATATACTGGATGTGTGGTAGGGGGACCCATAGTGATGTAAACCCCATCAGGAGAACAGTATATGGTGGCATGTAATCTTTTAAATAGATCTAAACCCAACACATTTTTGCCACATGTGGAAGTCAAAACCAAAGGGGAATCAACTGTGTAGGGCCCTATTGTTAGTTCCAGTGGTTGTGAAACGGGGCTAAATACTGGGGTACCAGAAAATCTCACAGAAATGTTATTTGTGCCAGACAAGGGGGCCCCAGGGACTTCAGACCTAGCAATAGAACTTTTAGTTGCACCAGTGTCGACCAAAAATTTCTCCGTAGAGCCCAGTGTTGTAAGATGTACATATGGTCCCTTCTGGTCAACAGGAATAGGCACGGGTCCCTTCTCTTGTCCTTGGCAATCCTAGTGGGACAGGAAACCCATCCCTTCTTCAGGCTCATAATCCTCAGTAAAATAGTTACGGTCTTCATAATTAGCGGTATCAAATCTATTCTCTTGCATTAGGGGGCGCCTGTCCTGTAACTGCGTTCTAGGTCAGGCCTCGCCCTCGTCCTCTCTGGGGACGCTGGCCTGTGAAGCGGTCAACAGGGGCAGAGTTGTTCTAAGCCAACAAGGGACACTCATCGCGCCAATGATCCTCCTTGCGACAGTAAGCGCACTGGTTGGGTCCCAACGGCGGGCGAGGAGTCACAGGGGCAGGTCTCTGAGCTATTCGTTGAAACTTAGGGGCACCTCTGTTTTGGGTCGGGGTCGGGTATGCTTGTGGGAGTAAGACCATTGTCTTTAAGTCTTTAGTCTTTTTATCCATTCTATCTCGCTCTTCATTCTCCCTATTCTCATAGTACTGGGTCACCTGCGTGAAGACACTATGGGCCCGATTCACAGAACTAACTTAAGACAAATTCCTAAACTTACTACTTTTGGTATTCACAGAAGTTAGGATTTTGTCTTAAAACAGACTTAAGACAGACTTAAGACAGGTTTAAGACAGAATTCTAACTTAAGTCTGTCTTAAGTCTGTCTTAAGACAAAATCCTAACTTCTGTGAATAACAAAAGTAGTAAGTTTAGGATTTTGTCTTAAGTTAGTTCTGTGAATCGGGCCCAATGTCTAAAGACTTCTCTGATACCCTCCACAGTATCAATCTTATCCCCCATATCTTCCTTCCCACCCACATTCACGGTCATACTCTTGACCAAGTTTGGTCTGTCAATCTACCCATCTCCACTCCCAATATTTCCCCCTGCGTCTGGTCTGATCATTTCCTGATCACCTTTTCTGTTCTCTTGGCAGAGGTCAATTCTTCCCCCTGCCCTAAAAACACCTATGTCCGAAACTGGAACAGGGTAGACAAGGTCGCCCTAGGACACAGTCTAGCCTCCTCAGCCCCCATCCTGACAGACATTCTCCCTAATAGGCAGGCAGCCCTCATCAACACCTGGCTCTCTGAAGCCTGCAATCAAGTTGCACCACTCAGACGTGTCAGAACTCGTCACCCCCACAACGCAAACAGATGGTTCTCCAATGCCCTCAAATCCCAGAAACTTGCACTCCATCAGGCGGAGCGCCTTCGGCGCCGCACATACTGCCCCGACTCCAAGCTTCAATTTCTGACCCTTCTGAAGGCCTACAAAAAATCCATCCTTTCCGCTAAGCAGGAATATTTCTCTCAGAAAATTTATCAGGCAGCTAATAAACCTAAGGAGATTTTCACGATTGTGCACGAACTTTCTGCCTCCGACAGAGCCGTTCCCAGGCTCATCTCTTCCCAAACCCTCTGCAATGCCCTCAATGACTTCTTTATTGAGAAGATTGCTACCATAAAGCTGAACATCCCCTCGGCCCCCGCTTCCTTCACCTGTCCCCTACTGCCTCTGCCCTCCTCGTTCATCGACCAATTTCCTTTGATCTCTGAAGAGGCCTTCCGTACTCTCTTGGGGAAAGTTACCTCGGGCTCTCCTGCCGACTTTTGCCCGGCTCACATCTTGAGAGACATTCTCTCCGGCTGCCCTTCCCCTCCTATTACCCTTCTCAACACCTCCATTTCCCTTGGCATTGTACCAGACTCGTTCAAATCGGCCACGGTAATCCCCATTCTCAAAAAACCCGGTGCCGATCCCACCGCCCCTTCCAATTTTAGACCCATCTCACTGTTGCCACTCCTAAGTAAAATCTTGGAGAGCCACATCACATCTTCACTCTCCAATCATATTGAGGCTCACCACCTCCTGGCGACCCATCAGGCTGGCTTTTGGCCGGCTCACTCTACGGAATCCGTCGTCCTTTCTGTAGTTGACGAGCTCAGGCGCAGTGCCGATACCAACTCCCCCCAGGCCCTAGTCCTTCTCGATCTCTCTGCCGCCTTCGACACGGTCGACCACTCCATCCTCCTCGACCGCGTCGGGGGCGCCGGCCTGCGGGGGTTGGCCCTAGCCTGGCTCGCCTCTTTTTTAACAGGTCGCACACAGGCTGTCCGCCTGGAGAGCTTTCTTGCTCCCACTAACTCTGTCACCTGCGGGGTACACCAGGGCTCTTCACTATCCCCTCTCCTATTTAACCTCTACATACACCCCCTTATTGCTGCTTTACAGGACATGGAGGTCACAGCATTTAATTACGCTGATGACCTCCAGCTCATTTTCAATTTCTCTTCCTCCTCTGACTCTATTTCTAAGGTCCACTCCACCCTCACGTTCATCTTTAACTGGATGAACCTCAACCAACTCAAACTGAACCCGGATAAGACCGAGTTGGTTCTCCTTGGTGGTCCCTCCAACCCCTGGTCCTCCAATTTTTGGCCCCCCATTTTTGGTTCCCCTCTGGCCCCCTCAGCCTCTGTGAAAACCCTGGGTATTAAAGTCAGTCAAGATCGTTCCATGCGCCTCCAAATCAGCTCCGTAATCTCCTCGTGCTTCCTGTCCCTTAGAACCATCCGTAAAGTCTTGCGTTACTTCTCGGCTGAAGCCCTCAAACTCATCATCTTAGCACTCATCTCGCCCCGCCTGGATTATGGCAATGCCCTTTATGTCGGCATTCCTGCATATGAATGTCGCCGTCTGCAGCTCATCCAGAATCAAGTGGCCTGCCTCATTTACAGGCTGCCCAAATCGAGTCACATCACCCCTTTGCTTAAGTCTCTGCATTTGCTCCCCATCAGGAAACGCTCACTCTTCAAGATGGGCTGCTTGACCTCCATGTCCCTGGCTGGCACTGCCCCCGCATTCATCAGATCTAAAATAAACACATATGTCCCCAGCAGGAACCTTCGCTCTTCCACCCAGTTTCTACTCAAAGTCCCCCGCTTTCGTAAGAAGAAATCTGGTGGCTCCAGATTCTCTACCCTTGCTCCTTGTCAGAACTAAAAAAAAACTTACTCTTGGCTCGCCAGCTACTGCACAGGAACAGAGATGCTAGAGCCCAAGTCCCTCTCAGCAATGCTGGTAGGTCTTTACACAGAACCTCCCATCATTACCTTAAGGGACGGGGAATTGGATAAAATAATAAACAGGCGTTGGCCTCCTCAGTCAGCTGCCCTCGGGGCTGTCTTGTAGATGGAAACCTAAAAGCAATAACACATAATTATAATCCTAACCTCCTACTCTCTCTATTGAATTCTACTCAGGTATTCTCTCTCACCCACCATTATGCTGTTGGACCTTAGGTTCTCTTCTTACGTGTGTAGTGATCCTGTTCTCCTCTATTAGTTGTCACTAGTGAGAGAGAGGGGACAGTTTATTAATATATATATATATCCTTCTCTAGTGATTCCTAACTAATTTTATCTCTTGCTCATTGTAGTGCACTTACTTCACTATTAGTGGAGATTTCTTTATAATTGGGGTTTCTAGAATTCTCTGTATTCTGAAGAAGTCTTTTCCTGTTTTCTAACCTTGTCTTTTCTTGTCTCCTTCAGGTTGGCAGAGTTTATCAACACTTCTTAACTCCCTGGTGAGTTTTCTTAAGTATTTACATAGTATTTACAATTCTATTGCAGACCTGAGTGCTGTCCATATTTAGTCATTGTATCTTTCTCATTTTTCTTTACAGGGATGCCTATTTGACTGTTTTTTCCATTTCAAACGGTAAGTACTTGAAATAGAGTCAAACGACTTAAAAGTCTATTATTTGTCACTTAGCTCTTATCTTTTAGGTCTGTGTTCCAGCGCTTAACACCTCCTCTCAGGAACTGTCACTCGGACCCTTTCCTCATCTGAGTTCTTCAAAATTGCTAGTCCTCTACTTCTTTTCTCTGCTCGATGTTTTGACACCTCCTCCTCAGCCGTTCACTTCCCTAACGGCAATCTTCACTTGACGCTCTCAGAAATGCTCGGCAAACCCGCGATTGAATCACGTGCCAAGTTCCGAAACTAATTACATCACAAATGATGTTGGGGGCAAGACAGGAACTCCGTTTGTAACACCTTCACCTTTTCTGTCAGAATTCACGGATACCTCGTAACGAACTTCTCTTGTCAGTACTCAACAGTGAAGTGCGCATTTCTTCCGGCGCTCGCGCTTCACATAGGGTTCACTGGAGCTGGGGGCCTGAGAGACTAGCGCGCCTACTGAGCCTTTACCATGGCAACAGCGGCGGCCATCTTGAGTCTCCAGGTCCGCACCTTCTTTGACCAGGCATCTCGTCCTGTGTGCATCGTGGTTGGATAGTAGAGGATGGAACCCAGGGTTCGTGTCCTGACACTCCTCTTTTCTGGAATTCACTCCCTCTCGTGATTAGATCCACCCCCTCCTATTCAGACTTCCGCGCCAATCTTAAAACCCACTTGTTCTCTCTAGCCTACCCCTCCTAATCTCTCCTCTCTTTTTCTCTCAGTCTCAATTTCTGTTCACAGTGCCAAGAAACTGTTCGGTGATAGAGCGCTCAATAAATCCCTTTCAACTTCAACTTCAACTTCATAGTCAAACTGCCAGACGGGGTGGAGATGGGCCATGCACTTTCTGACATTTTGAGCTTAGTCCCAAGCTCTGGTAACAGATTGGACACAAATGTATCCACAAACAGTCACTGTCCCCCTTCTGATGTCATGTCCTGTCCACTATAGTCGGTGAATGTGCTTTCGAATTGTGTGAAAAAGTCAGAGACACTTTCATCTTTCATTTGCCTGCAAGCAGCTAATCTGTCCCAATTAATACGGTGAGGTGTCAACATCTTTTTCCCAATTAATACGGTGAGGTGTCAACATCTTTTTCATGGCGGTAAGTATCTGGACCGGAAGGGCTAGGATCATGGGGTCAGGTTTCTAACCGCCAGTTCGAGCTCTGTCAGCTTCCTCAAAGTCTTTTCACGTACGGCCAAATTCTGCCTGATTATTATGGCGTATTTTAGACCATACGTCAGTCGGTACTACCTGTCCCATTAACATATCTATATCTGCTAAAGTCATCACGCAAGATTGGAGTGTCTGAGTTAATTCTTTGTAATAACCTGCTGGATTTTTACGCGGGTCAGGCAATTGGTTTTTAAGTTGGAGGATGCCAGACCTTTTCCAAGGGACATGAACACACATTTGTTTAAAACCTGCCGGTATTTCAGGCTGGCCATCTGCGCCAACAATGCGGTCCCTCCAAACAGGTTGTACCTCCCTCATTGGAAAACCCTTATTTAACGTAACACCAGATAAAGAGTCTCTGTAGGCTACTAGCGTGATCAGATCGCATAATAGTGCTGGGCCCTGTATGTCCCCTTTTTCAACCTTATGGTGAAGGTCAGACAGACCTAGGGGTGGACCTGATTCTACAAAATCCTCCCACATTTGGATCAGTATGTCACACATTTCACAAAAAATATCAATCTGTTGGATGCCTGTCCACTGATCCATTGTCATCCATATATCCTGAGCGGTGTACATAGTGTTATTTTCCATCCACCTATGAGCTTGTTGACTTATAGCGAGTTGTTCCTGTGTATTACCTATCAGTTTGCACAAAGTGCGTCTTCTGGGAGTGGGTGGTCTAGGCGGAGTTACATAAAGGATATAATCACGGACCACTGACCAAGCATTTGCTAATAGCCCTGCACTGGGGGAAGGTGTTAGATGACTGTCAACAAGAAATGGGTTGGTTGCAGCAGGAGTTGAAGGCATATTAGGTTGGACAGGTACGGGACCAGTGGATGGTGCAACAAGGGGAAGGGAAGGGTGGACTTGCATTGGTACTGTGGCCTGAACAGTCGGGCGTTGGGAACAAGTGGCTGAGGAATCGGGCAAACCAGGGCATGGGCAACAACTGGAGCAGTAGCGGGAGTCAATTGTGCGGGATCAAGGGCCGAATACATGGCGGGGGTATAAGGTGGTGGGTGTTCAACATAGAGGACATGAGAGGGTCATCCTCCTTGACCCGGGCCTTTTCGGAAATCTTCTTTGTAATGTAACATCCATCTATCTGCATTCGATGTAATCTGTCATGTATTACTATATCCTCTTCTATTCTCTGATTATCGTGATTCTGGGCTTTCTGAATCACATTCATACGTATTATTTTCACTTCGTTCTTTTTGAGTTTGATTTCTTTCTGTTTGGACTCCTTGCGCCAAACCCGAAAGGAATCAAACATTGCAGGTCTAGCTTTTCTTTGAAACAACTTCTCCTCTAAATTATCTAACACAGGAGGTTCAAAACTACCGTACATTGGCCATTGTAATTCAGCACTACCCTTTGTATATTTGTGCCAAAGTGAGGAAAACATAATCGGGCCAACACCATGTTTAGCATAGACTTCATGATTAGGGGTCCCCAAAGGAGGAATCGGACAAGATTCCTCCAATGCGGAGTCCTGTGTACAATAACAACAACACCATTTCCGAAACGTACTAAATCCAGGCATCTCTAGACGTGTATCCTGGTTCCAAACATCAAAGGGTAAAATCTAACGGTTACAGCATATAACTGTACTTACCCTTTGGTTTTCGGCTTTTGCAAAACTCAAACAATACCCAAAACAAAGATACAATTCACCAAAGAAGTGGGCCACTCCCACTCTTACCTGACCATTAATCTTCCATCACACGGCAGGTGTCACAAAGGTCCTGATCTTCCGAAACTAGGAATAAGAACTGGGGCGTCAGTCGGGGCTGCAGTCGGGTAGCTCACTGGAGGGAGGAATCACACAATCGGAACTCCTTGGGCCCACAAAGACAATTTTCAGCCAATGTAGTGGCGCGCCTCCCTTAGAGTTCGATCACGGACTCCTCACGACCACCAGGCTCGATGACGACCACCGAAGACGTACCATGTTGGCCGCCAAATTGTACAACCAACTTTTTGGAGACCCCTCCCCCACTAGGAGAGTCAAAGCCAGTGGTGCAGGGGACACCTAGAATCTACGGGTTCTTCTTGCTTAAATCATACATTACAAAAGAGACCAGGACAACCAGCCGTGGAGGGAAGTAAGTTATTTATTAGCTCGAGCTAAGGACAGGGTCCCAGAATGGTACAAAGACAATTCTATGGAGACTGCTGCTTTAGTCCGCAGCCTACACATATTTATAGCGCTAGCCATGCCCATTTGCACAGTACAAGTTCCTTATTCAGATAAGTTCCTTATCTGACAAGTTCTTCGTCAGTCTTGTGTGGTGCAATCGTGGCCAGGGGACATCTGTCTCTGATTGCACAATGTACGCAGCCCCCGTGCTTCCCTGCCTAACTGGTGTGGTCATGGGGCACAGCCTCGTGCTTCCTCCATCAGTTGGTGTGGTCACGGCGCACAGCCTCGTACTTCCTGTATCAGGTGGTGTGGTCATGGTGCACAGCCTAGTGCTTCCTCGTCCTCATGGTGTGGTCACGGGGCAGTTGGTCGTGACAGGTTGAGTTACCAACAATGGACAGGATGTGGCTGAGTCTCTGGCACAACTGGGGGGGGTGAGGCACACAGGCAGCTTCTCGGAATCGGCTCGACCACAAGGAGCAGGGAGGGTTGGGCAAGTTTCAACAGGGACGTGGAAAGCAATTCCTCATCAGGTTGCCGAGAGCATGGCAATACAAAATGGAGTCATGTGGGTCATTTTTAAAATACAGTTCAACAGAAGAGGAAACTGTGTGGAGGCTGTGAGAGCAATGGGAGGCTCTCTGCAGCCCGTGGCTGTTGAGGCTGTCAAGGGGTTGCCCCCCCACACTTGTCCTTCATTTTGTGAGACTGTGGACAAGAATCATCCGGATGTAACCTCAATCTGGGATGGGGGAATCGTGGAAGGGAACATAAGGCAGACATAGCAAGTATACTTTTTTATATTATATACTGTTTTGAAATCTGCCTCACTCAAAATAAATCATCTGTTTACAACATACAGGGTCTACTGGTCACTGAGTAAGCTGTCAAAAATGGCTGGGAGAGGCATTGGATGTCTGAAATGTGAGCTTTTTATGGCGGATGATATACATATGTTTATTCAATGCCCAATGCTTGCTCCTTTTTGGGGTTTCCATATGTAACTTTATCAGCAAGGTTATCAGACACCAAATTAAGGTGAGCACTCAACTGATTTTTTTTTTTAATTAGGCCGAAAGCATACTTTGGGGTAAATTCTCCTAAAATAAAATGTGTTTTTTATGTGGTTTTGCTGGCAAGACAGGAGATTTGCAGACTTTGGAAATCAGCTAATGTTTCTTTTTTCACTGATTGTGTTAAAAACATCAATAAATAAGCCAGATAGATATAGGTTGTGGCCCCTGAAGCCTTGAGAGGGTCTGTAAGCACTGTGTCTGATGATTAAACCAAGTTTGCTAGGTCTTTCTTTCTCTCTTGAGCCTGGGGAGGCCACTGTGAAACAGCAATATTCTTGTGTAAGTAGATGCCACCCTCTCCCCCCCCCTCATCCTCCAGGGGATGAGGTCTGTGCCAGCGAGAAAGAGATGTTGGGATGAGGACTCAAAAATATAATAATAATATACTAATGTTTGCTGCATAGGCATATTAAAGCCAGACCTATAGACTTTGCCAATGCTTGTTTCAAAATGAAGGCTGGTATTTCTACTTGATTTTGCACTTTTTGCAGTCTCTCTTTCAGCACATTAGTGTGGACTGTGCTCACTAAATTTCAGATCCTCAATCTGATTACTTATATGTATATACACTTCTCCACTAGGTAGTTTTGAGCATGGCAGATGGAAGATTTTCCCATTTGACTTTCCCATTGACCTGTGCAGAGCAGTTGGGCTCACAAAGGGGCAAATTTACAAGTCCCTTGCGCCACTTTTGCCTCACTTTTAACATGGTAAAAGTGACGTAAAAGTGGCGCAAGGGGCTTGTAAATCTGCCCCAAAGTGTCCCTGAAATGAAGCACTTTGGAGATTATGAGTGGCTATGACACTACCATATTAATTGCATAGAGGACGCTTTTCAAAAGACGTTAACACTATGTCCCACCATACTTGACAGTAGTGGCTCAGCATGACATCAGGTGTCAACCACAGTGTAGACTCTAGGGGAAATGTGCTGTGAAGCATGTGCAGGGAACCCAAAGAACACAAAATGTATTGAGAAATAAAGGCCTATGACACTAAACGCACTGAGGGGGGATATTCTCAAGAACGTGCGATAATCATCACCAAAATAGGTTACGCAAATGTTCATATCGCAGTCCATCGCGGGAAAAAAACTCTGTGTTAATGTTGAATTCACAACACGGCGGTAACATGCGATAGTTTCCCAATAACGCAGCAAAGGTCCGTGATAGAATCACTGGGACGGCGATAAAAATCTAAACCCGAACGTGAAAAAAGTTGCAATGGGCTCAACTACGATAAAACATTCAGCAATAAGCAGCGCCACGCCTGCAAGTCCCACAAGTCAGGCTGGAAGAATCACTATAACAGCAGCAACAAAAACACATACAACTGCGAAGCACCATTGAGGTATCCGGAGCAAGTACAGAGGACAACCAGAACCCCACAAGACCCACGGAGGACAATCTTGGGACCATCATTTTGGGTGGAGGGTGAATGGCCTTGACGCTTCGCGCGGTCTAGTCGTCATAAGGACGCTAGACCGGCATTTAAGCCGGTCATGCAGACTGCGGGCTCGCCAGAGCATCGCCGGAGTCACGCCAGAGTCCAGCCCGTCTGCGCCCGTCCGCGCACGAACGGGCGCAGGGGCCAGGCACCCTGGCTATCGATTGATGTACTCGTCGGAGGAGCTCCATCAATTGGATAAGGGTGAGTTGCTACTAGACTCTGCAGTTTTGGCAAAACTTGATGAGTTTGCTATTAAACGTCCTGGTAACGACAAACCCGGTTTTCGGCCTTCCCAGCTAACGTTAGCCACTCTAAACACTAGGTCACTCCATAAACATTATGTGGAGATTTTTACACTACTCCAGGATAACGACATTGATGTCCTCACCCTGACTGAGACTTGGACGAACGATAACTCCATGCCAGATATAATTGCGGCTCTCCCTACTAACTACGATGCCTTTTGGCATAACCGTGCAGGAAACGCACGAGGTGGGGGGGTAGCGATTTTATTTAAAAAGAATCTGTCAGTAGGGAAACTACTATCAGAAACAGTGGACCTATCCGACCTGCTAGGGGTAAAGATTACCCTGAATGACTCCTGCCTGGTAGTCCTGTCGGTTTATCGTCCACCTAATTCGACCCCGTTATTTAATGACCTATTTGCTCCCATTATGACCGATCTTTGTACACGATATAAAAAAATCGTGGTCACGGGTGATTTTAACCTACACTGGGATAACCCCCACAAGGATCTGGCTACACGTCAACTGAACACCACAATGTCCAGCTTAAGTTTTAAACAACTAGTGGAAGTACCCACTCATATCAAGGGTCATACCCTTGATCTTGTATGGACCTCAGATCCTAATATAATACTTAGTGGTGTTCTCCCATGTGTTTGGACCGATCACTATTTAGTGAATTGTGAGGCCCATATTGATGGTCATTTAAGCCACCAGCCTCGGAGAGTCAGGAAAACCCGTAACTGGGCTGAGATTGATTTAAAAACCCTCACTGAAATACTCCCAAAAGCGGCTCAACACCCGGTTGGAATAGATCTGGACTGGGAATATACAGACTTCACGCGGAGTTTACGTCAAGCTTTTGATCAGATAGCACCTGAGAGCATCTTTCCAAGATTTTATGAGAGGCCCAGGTAAAGGAGCCCCATGGTTTACCCCACTCTTGAGGGAGCACAAACGAAAGCTTCGGGCTCTGGAGAGATCCTGGAGGAAATCTAAACATGACACAGCCAGGGATCAGTATAAAGCCTCCCTTTATAGGTATAAAAAACGTATACTACAAACAAAGGCGGAGCATTATGAGTCTCGTCTGAATAAGGCTGGAAATATTCAGAAAGAGACCTTTAAAATCCTGGCTGAGCTTAGTAAGAAATCGGAAAGCTCAGAAATTAGTATAGACTGTAACACCCTTCAGGGATACTTCCTAGAAAAAGTGGAGAACATTATCTCGGAAATAAAAAGTAATACAGTGAATGGACTCGTTCCATACCCGATCTTTATAACTCCACGGATTGTACCATCATGGAGTTTCCAGAGATAGATGTGTTGAGCCTGGAGCAATTGATGGGTAGAACGAAATCTGGTTCCCCAGCGGATCCGTGTCCCCCTAGTGTATTTCGCGAGGCACGTCCTATCTTGGAGGAGCGTATTATCTCCCTCCTGAATACATCTTTAAAGACGGGGTATCTACCTGTCAAATTCAAGGAAGCGCGTGTCAAGCCGCTATTGAAGAAACCCGGGGCCGATCCCGTGGTCTTGAAAAACTATAGACCAATCTCTCAGCTGCCTTTTCTTTCCAAGATTTTAGAACAGCATGTCCTGAAATCTCTGTCCCATTACGTGGAGACTCATGATCTACTCCACGGGCGGCAGGCAGGATTTCGAGCTCATCACAGCACCGAATTGGTGATGCTTTCGGTGCTGGATGAATTAAGGGGCATGGCTGACCTTAAGAAACCGAGCGCCCTGATTCTCTTAGATCTGTCAGCGGCGTTCGATACCGTCAGCCATGCTATGCTCCTGGAAAGACTTGACAGCTTCGGGGTCAAGGGCATGGCCTTTAAATGGCTGGAATCCTTTCTCTCCGGAAGGACACAGAGGATACAACTTGGGGACATGACGTCAGACGTGGGGACTTTAGGATGTGGGGGTGCCCCAGGGCTCCGCACTGTCCCCACTGCTGTTCAATTTATATCTTCAGCCCCTGATTGTGGCTTTGGCCAGCATGGGCTGCGGAGTTTTTAATTATGCTGATGACACTCAGCTTGTGCTGAGCATTGATAACTCCGAGGCTGTGCAGGCCCAAGTACAGAATATTCTGAGGTACACGGTTGGGTGGATGACGGGAAATCTGCTGAAGATCAACCCAGACAAGACTGAGGTATTGGTAATTACATCAGCCACCTCACCTTGGAGCGATCTTTATTGGCCACCGGAGTTAGGTCCAACTCCGAAGCCGAGTGCAACTGTAAAGAGTTTGGGGATCAAGCTGGACTGCGATTTGTCGATGGGCAGCCAAATCTCCTCTGTTGTGGGGAGCTGCACGAACATCATCAGGCAGCTACGTAAGCTAGCCCCAGTTATATCGCAGGCTATGCTACGTACAATTGTGGCGGCAACCATTATCTCTAGATTAGATTATGGGAATGCCCTCTATCTTGGCCTCCCAAAAACTCTGACAAATAGGCTGCAGGTCGTGATGAACGATGCGGCGCGATTGATTTTTGGACTCCCCAGAAGTACTAAAGCTTCTCCTTTACTGCAGAACCTACATTGGCTCCCTATAAAGGAGAGGGTAGAGTTCAAGACCCTATGCACGGCCCATAAGGCAATTTATGGCCAGGCACCTACCTATATTAAAGATCGTTTGGTTGTGTATGGCCCAAAAAGAACACTCAGATCCTCTGCCTCCCAGCTGCTGACCTGTCCTCGGTACAGATTGGTGACTAAGGGTGGGAGAGCTTTCTCTGTATTGGCCCCTCAGTTATGGAACAAGCTGCCAGAGGCACTGCGCAGAGAGGGGACTCTTTTGAGGTTTAGAAAGTCTTTAAAAACATGGCTGTTTGGGAGGGCTTTGGGTGTAGTGTAGGTTGGTGCACTATTGTTTTGTGTTGTATATGGTTATGGTATATATTCCATCGTTTCCGCGCGCCTAGAGACCTGTAGGTGATTGGCGCGGTATAAATCCAATATACAAATACAAATACAAATCATTGTGGAAACGTTGGCAGGAGTTGGGGGACTGAACACTGCACAACATGACCTGAGCCAACAGCAACAGGGTGAGTAACGCCCAGGGACTCGGGAGACAGGGGGACCTGGGGAGTTGTGGCGGTGGGTGGTGTGGCCCTCTTGGGTCTCCGAGCTGCGTGATCCGTACCTCCATGACATGTGATGGTCTTCAGATGTGGCTCTGGGCTGGGCTTCCTTTCATACTGCAGGTTGTCGTCCTGCTTAACATCAGTAAAAGGCAGGTTTTAAATCCTTGCTGCTAACGTGCCTTATTGCCTGTTTTTGGATCGCATAGCAGAGAACTGGCTGGTCGTTGATAATGTCGCAAAGTGGTGTTTTCATGTGTTTTTGCAGGGGAACTCCTACTCTGCATATCATTAGCGTTAGTTGTCGCTCTAATCCGTGGCGATGATTTTTGCGGCAGCTATCGCTGGAAAACTGGCAATGTGGGCAGTTTGCACCAACTTGAGAATAGGGCGATAAATCTATTGCCACTTTTGCGGCGCTAAAGTGCCGATAAATTGGCGATAAGATATTGAGAATATGCCCCTAAGTGTTAACTAAACTTCTACTGTCCTAATTCCTACGCTCCACCTTTCAAAGCATAATAGTATGTAAGAGACTGTGGCCCTTACTAAGAGTTACCGCTCTGTACACGTGCAAGATTTGTGGTGTTTCTAGGCCCGTATTTACAGGGTCCTAAAATACCAGACTTGATAATTAGGGGCCTGGAGACAGCGGGCAAGGAACCATTGGCGGAACTGCGGGGGCTGCAGGGAGCTGCTGTGCTCAGCTCCCCCCCCCACCATCCCCCCTCCCCCTCCCTATAGTTCAGAATAAGGGGCCATATTATCAAGAAAGGGCGATACATTATCGCCGCTTTTATCGGCAGGAAACTGCTGCTAAAGCGGCGCCAATGAGCTTGATAATATGCTCTTGTGAATTTCCATAGAAGACCAGGTTCTTGTGTTAACCTGGGCTTCTATGGGAATTCACAAGGGCACATTATCAAGCTCAATATCGCCGCTTTAGCGGCAGTTTCCTGCCGATAAAAGCGGCGATAATGTATCGCCCTTTCTTGATAATATGGCCCAGGATTCGAAGAAGATTCCTAGTTGACGAAAAATAATACCTTCCCTCCCGCCACCCCTACGACGCTTTCCTTCTGCCCATGGGCAAATGTAAAAGCCCCTGGAGCAGCAAGTTGCAAATGTTTGTGCATTTGGGCGTGTTGTTTCTCATGAAAGGGGAAATGAACTCTGGCGTCGGCATCTCCCAACGGGCTTAAGGCGAGCTCAGAATAAGGGTTTAAGATGGGAAGTGAAATAATTCGGGCATTTGAACTTCTCTCTTTTTATTTAAACATCAGACACTGTGCTGCAGCAAGGGCCTCTGCAGTGTTAAATAAATATGGTCATGACAAAATAAAACATATAGCTAAGCTCAGCAGTGAAATGCAAATCGGATTTAGTGTAATAGTATTACAGTGCTGTTTTTACCTTTGTGAATTTGGTGGTGAGTTTAGACTTAACAGATCAATTGTTCATGAATATTGTGATGATAACAACAGTGCTCATGACTCTCTCAGTATTTTGAATTTGAAATATGCAGACTGATTTATTCATAAATAGGCGGTATGAAGCAGAGCAACACTTAGACGTTCTCTTCAGAGAATTATATACCTGACTTGCATGACTTTTTCTGTGTAATTAATTTCAAAGGACCATTAGCAGTTAGATTACATAAATTGCGAGTGCACATTGTGGCTGTTTATGTTTTCTTTAATAATGACTGGTTAATATGCAGCTTTCTCTTTCATGCTTGCACAATTTGACTGCAGTTGACATCACGGGCATTTCTTTGCATTTGCCACAGACCGTGCCCCTGTTTTGCCTCTTTCCTCTGCAACATAATTACACTATGACTGTGTGATCATTGACATTAACGTTATGAATGCCTTCTGATCTAAGAGGTATTTGGTGCCCCTATAATCTTTTCTGTTTTGCTCATCAAGCAAGGTTTTAAATGGCATCACATGGTATGGTGTTTCTATATGCTGAGCAAAGACTGAGAACGCAAAACTCACAAGCTCTAAAGGAGCCTGCTTAGGAGCGGAGGAACATCCATATAATGTTTTTATGTTCAGGGTTGATGTCTTTGCTAACAGAACAGTTTTATTCACATTTTCAAGTGGCTATTGTTTAATTCTGGAATGTCACTTCCACTGGCCAAACTTTCTACCTGTTTATTCATTGTGGGAGGGTTTTTAGAGTGAACTTGTGTTATATTTCATATTGGTACCCTAATATAGGTCCAGAGAACATCGAACACCTTCCCTACATCATCTCCTCTTCATTTCATATGAACGAGCCTTTTAAGGCCATAACTCCTAATAAGGACTTACTGCCTTATAGGGACTGAACATCTTATAAGGAGTGACACCTTTTATGGACTAAACCTTTCACCTACTTCCATGCTGAGGGAGGGTTCTTCCCAATCAATGTTGCTAAGACGTCATCCTTAGCGCATATGAATAATTTATGAGAACGATACCCGGGGTTATACTTCACCTCTGCTATCCAAACACAAGGTTTAATCCCCAATGTGATGGAGCAAGGTTTCACTCGTAAAGAGACTTGCTCGGATTCAACCCTCTCGAAATAAAACGTAATGAACTAATAAACATGTTTTGTCTTACTAATAATGCACCACACGACCTTTCTAGTATCTGGGGGAAGCTTGCCTACGTGCCTTTACTAACAGTAACTCGAGTGACCTAATATGGCCGCCACAATGTGGAAACTTTTCTGCGTATGCGTCTGTCATACTCACGTGACATGACGTATTCTCTGCTTTGGTGGGAATACTTTGTTTTTGCGCACTAGAATTAAAGATGGCTGCTCTATGTTTTCACATGCTAATGCTTGCATTGCTGCTTTTACTAAATTGTTTGTTCTGCTTAATGCCTAATGCTGTAGTTAAAATAAAGTAATGGGAATAGAGTAGAGATAAGTGGTATACAGTGCATTAATTTATTCTTTGTTCTAAAACTGTTTCTCTTTGACTTTGCTATTAGCTCGTATTCAGGCCAGATGTAATCTTGCTGCACTCCATCTTGCAATCCTGCGACTGCGCAGAAGAGCTCAAGAGTCCACTAGTTATGGCATTGAACCTGTGCCAGTGACTGTCTTGCCTGAAGACGCGCCTAGGAAATTCACCCTTCGACCTCTCGAGAGGAAGCTAAATTGAACATTTTACATACAATGTATTTGTTATTGAAACAGCCATTGCCGGGTGGAATAAAAGTGCATGGGAAAATAAAGTTATGGGCGGGAAAGATAATTTGCATTATTGAATCAAGTGACCTTATAACTGGTATGGTGTGATGACCTCTCCTCATCTTTTGACCAATCAAATTGAGGGAATTCACAAACTTGCAACATTGGGGGGTGGTACACTGCCCTGGAAAATGGTATAACTAAGGTAGGCTAAGCTAGTTAGATTGTCCGACTTGTCCGAATAGCTGACCTGTCACTGACCCAACGCACTCAATAGGCGATCGAGAGCAGAAGTGCTGGCGGAGCACTCTGTCAGAAGAATCGATAACCCAATCGGGGTTCGGGGAAGGAGTTCGATAACCCAATTGGGATCCGACTGTTAGCTGCAGAGAGGGGTGTGACGCTGGCATTGCACTTTAGCTTTAACAAGGGTACAATAAATTCTTATTGTGAACACGCTCAACTGTTTCTTCCGTGTATCTCTCTGAGAGAAAATGAGCACGCACGAGTGACTGGGTGAAAAGTAGTATATTGTTTCCACGAGTATGAGGAATCAGGGTTTGTTGTGTTCTGAGGTTGCCAGAAACTAATATCTCTGATAAAAAGAGATTCTAGTGGCACTGTGAGCTAGCTAATGCAAAAAGAGGCGTGGGGGTGTACAGAGTCAGTCTGCCACCAGACCCACAGTATATGTTATTCAAAAACAGCGCAGGTCCTGCATGAAGGGTACTATAGGAACTACACTACACTTGTTTTACGTAATGAAACTTCAATATGATGATTGTCTTTTATTAATATAATTTTAGGGGTACAACAGAGGGTGCCACTTCACACCTTACTTAGGGCCTCGTTCTCTGCTGCTGGACTTCTATAAGAACTGTTTAGTTGTTTTGGAATGTTTGACAGAAGATTTGCCCTTTATTAGAATAGCAGTTTCCATGCCAGATTATTATATGATGTCATACTTAAAAATTGTCGATTTTCCCTTATTCATAGACACAGACTCCATCTCACAGTGTTTTTTGACCATAGACTTTCAGTATTTTTGGAGGTAGTCAACTTTATGTTATCCTCTCACTGACTTAAATTGACTTAACTATCCATTTGTCTTCTTGATTGTCTTTCGTATTGATTCTTAATTTGACATCCCAGATCTGTAAAGCTGCTGTGGTCTCGTGGATAGCCAGATTGAGGGACTGATAGTAAGTGAGCATTGCCAATACATTCAATCCGTTGATTTGTGACAAAAATTATTCAGCTTTTCCCAGTCACAGCAGGTTTGACACAAAGTGATAACTGGAAATAATTTCTGAGTTATAACAGGGTTTATTTAGACTAGAATAGGAATATTCTGGCCAGAATGAGGAGGGAGGCAAGCAAGATGGCGGACGCTTGAGGTCGTAGGAGCGGGCTTGTCCACTCAGCACCGCCGTGAAATGGCTTTCTGATTGAATGCGGGGATGACTGAAATAAAATATAGTGCACCTACCTACTTGATGCTTTTTCACACTGGGACCTTTGGTATTGAAGCTGCTGTCGACGGCTGTTCAGGGGACGGGCAGCCATGGGGACACAGCGCAGCACTGAAGCTGCTGGTAGATCGAGTCCTCGCCTCTGTTGGATGTTGGCACTGCCGGCGGGGAGTAACAATGCGGATGGCCCCTAAAGTTGCCAACTCGGCAAGAAGAAAGCCTGGTGTACCCCCGAGCACAGACTCTGTCGGCAACGAGGGGAAACGATGGGGACGACGGACGCTGCAGGAGGCTGCGCCAGTATCAGAGAAGGAAAGGGAGCCGACCCCAGTAAGGGGAAGAGGCGGGACCTTGTCTGGACGGCGTGTGCCGGGGGGCTCAGTGTTGGAAATGCTGCGTGCTCCCTTTGGAAGGCAGTCTGTAAGCACGGTCACAAACACAGGCGCTGCTAAGACTGAGGAGGGGGTTCTCCCTCAAGGATTAGGGCAGGACCTAGTGGTTTCTGGAGAGGAAAGCTTTCACACACAACCGGCTGAAGAGTCACCTTCCGGGAGCTTGACTGTAAGTGTTGAGCCACATAAAGAGAAAGAAAAAGGGCAGGTGCTCGAGCTTGTTAAAATTGATGAACTGACGCAGAGTGGGCCACCCCGAAGACAAGATGGGGATAATGGAGATAATGGAGATAAACAGGGGATAAGCGAAGGGGAGATAGGAGGAGCTACAACAGGGAACACAATGGGTCTCAGGTCCCTAGTAACAAAGACAGTTGCACAAGTGGACTCTATAGAACGTTGCCTAATCCAGGGGCAAGAGACACAGCCTGTAAGCATTGAGGCCGAGGTAGACCCCAATGACTGTTTTTTCTCTCTGCTCTGTCTGATGACCCGGAGTGGTCGGCTGACAACTCAGGATCCTAAATTATATCTAGTGAAAATGAAAGTGACCCAGAGAAAGTAGGAGATTATATTTTCATGACCGCTCTTTGGGCTGAGTATAAGAAAATGGGGCATCATTTAGAAAGGACAGCAAGCTTGAAATGGGACTATTCATTAACTGAATCAACTAGTACTGCCCCAAATATCGCACCCCATGGTGTCCCTGGCTCGCAAGCCTCAACACTGGCAACTGTCTTGGAGGCTATCATACAGCATAGTGAAGAGACGCGGGCAGATGCCCTTGAAGCCCAGAACGAGGCACGGAAAGTCCAGGGTGCAGTAAGAAAGCTAAGAAAGTCCTGTAATAATATAGGTGAATGTCTTACGGAGCTCAAAACTAGAGTCAGCAATGTTGAGACGGAGGTCACCAAAAACTTACACAGTCTAGAGAACAAGAGAAATGGATCGCTGATGTCCAATAGAAATTGGAGGACCGTGAGAATCGCCAACAGCGTAATAACCTGAGTGTCTTAGGAGTACTGGAATTGGCAGCAAGAGGTCCAGCTAGTACATAGGACACCCTTTAGCTAGAGAAATGCAGCTAAGGAAGGATCAAGACCAAGAGCCTTCTTGGTATTTTTCAGAAACTTTCTCTTGACACAGGCAATATTCGAAAGAGCTAGGCCAGAAGCCAGGAGAAATGTTGGCGATGTTTTTTTTCCGTCAGACCAGACTTCCGCCATGTCACCGTCGAGAGAAGGTGGCGACTACGCCAGCTGATAAAACCCTTTCAGGACAAAGGCGCAAATGCTTTTTTGAATAATCCGGCCTCCCTGAAAGTAGTATAGCAAGCCTCATCACCATTTTATACATCTGAAATCAAGGCTAAAGAGTTTATTTATTTATTTGTGGTTTTTGTAGAGCGCATCACTCATCCCAAGGGATATCACAGCGCTAATACCAAGTGAACACTACTGAAACTGAAGCTGAGGGGCCTATTGAGAAATGGGAAAAAGGTGGGTTTTCAATTTTTTCCGGAACAGGAGATAATTTGTGGTATGTCTAAGGTCATCTGGAAGCTCATTCCACTTCCTGGCCGCTAGGTAAGAGAATGAACGGCCGCCGGTTCTGACTCTATAGATACGTTTTGTCCCTGCTAATGCTAATTGGCTTGATCATAGGTTCCTAGTAGGGACATAGAATTCGATCTTTCCTTGAAGAATAATAGGACCTGTCTTGTGTAAGGCCCAATGGGCATGGCAGAGTAGTTTGAAGGCGGCCCTCTGACGCATCGGCAGCCAATGGAGTGTCTTCAGACATTCCGATGCCGAGTCTAACCTGCCTTTATCACAGATGAGTTTGGCGGCCGAGTTCTGCAGAACCTGTAGACGAGAGAACAGGTGTTCGTTCATTCCTACAAACAGCGCGTTGCCGTAATCTAGATGGCTAACCAGTAAGGCCTGTGTAACTGAGCGTCTGCAGTCCAGTGGTATCCAGGGGAACAACCTAGCTAGGAGTTTCAGGATGGCGAAACCCTTGCCACAGAGGGATCGCACATGGTCTTTCATGGACAGTTCGTCGTCCATGATAATCCCCAAATTCCTAGCCTGTTGTTTAGGAGTGGGGGCAAGACCCAATGAGGGTGGCCACCGCGAGGCATCCCACACTAGTTTGGCATTACCAAACAAAAGGATTTCAGATTTCCCTGCATTTAGTTTTAAACAGTGGGAAAGCATCCATTGAGCCATTTCTGCAAGGCAACCCTGTAGTTTGGTTTTAATGATCTCAGGATTCTCATGCAGGGCCACCATCAGCTGCGTGTCATCCGCATACGAGCACATGCCAATGCCCCACTTCCTTCCAATGTTGGCTAGAGATGACATATATACATTGAAAAGGGTGGGGCTCAGCGAGGCGCCCTGCGGGACCCCGCAGTCGATGGGGGTGGATCTAGACTGGAACTGGCCCATATGAACGGCCTGAGTGCGTTTACGCAAGAAAGAGTGTAGCCAATTCAGGGCATTAGATCGAACTCCTTTGTGCCGAAGTATGTTCAGCAGGCAATGGTGGGAGACCGTGTCAAACGCCGCTGACAGGTCGAGCAGTATCAGTGCCACCGCCCCTCCTTGGTCTATGGAGGATCTGATACTGTCCGACACTGCCAGCAACGTAGCCTCGGTGCTGTTATTCGCTCTGAAGCCCGTCTGGGAGGGGTCCAGGAGAAGATTAGTTTCCAGGTATTTGGTCAGTTGAACATTGACCAGTTTCTCTAAAACTTAGAGAGATAAGGAAGCTGGGAGATGGGTCTGTAATTCTCAGGATTGAGAATATCGGAACCCACTTTCTTTAGGAGAGGGATCACAGCAGCATGCTTCCAGACGTCAGGAAAGGTGACAGTTCTGAGTGATTTGTTAAAAATTTGGGTGATTAGAGGACAGAGCGTAGGTGCAATCTTGGAGAACACAAAGTGAGGACATGGGTCCGCAGGGGAGACAGATTTAACTGATTGCATAGCTGTTAGAACATCCTCCACTGAGAGTGGTTCGAAATCAGCTAAACGGGGTGTAATTTCGTTATCTGAGGTTTCCAAGTCAAGCATAGTGTTGGGGGATTCAACAGTGTTGGTGTTGGCTGATTGAGGGGAAAAGTTTAAGTAGATTTTCTTAATTTTGTCCGGGAAAAAGGTGCTAATGCGATTACAAGCATCAACCGTAGGGGGGAGTGTTTGCGAGATACTGGCAGGTTTGCTCAGTTCCTTCACTATCTTAAACAGTTCCTTCGCAGAGTTACTATTCTCTTGAATGCGCTGTGTGAAATGGTCTTTCTTAGCGTGTTTGATGGCAAGGGTGTATTGTTTCCGGTGATGAACATAGTTTAATTTGGCTACATTGTCCTTTGACTGCCTCCAAAGGTGCTCGAGCTTTTGGCATTCCTTTTAGAGACTTTTTAGATGAGGGGTATACCATTTCTCCGTTGGGGCCTTTTTCCTAGTTTCCCGCAAGGGAGCTAGTTTATTCAGAGTTTGCAGTATGCCGGAATCAAGGGAGGCGACATCTATGCATATAGGAGAGTCCATCGGGAGTATAAGATTGGTCTCCTGGAAATATTTATCAAAGTTGGATTCCTCAACTAGCCTCCATGTACGCTTGGAGATTTTCTGAGCAGCTTTGAATTTCTGAGGCTTGCAGGGGACTTCGAGTTGGAAAGATATGAGAAAATGGTCCGACCAGGGCAGAGGCTGAACCTCAGCTATATGAGTTGATTCGATATTGGTGAAAAGTAGGTCCAGTGTGTGACCGGCTATATGAGTGGGGCCCACTACCCACTGCCTGAGGTTCAAAATTTCCATATCATGTTTCAATTGAGAGGTTCCCAACGCATCCATTTTCTCAAAATGAATGTTAAAATCACCAACAATAATGTAGTTTTCGACTTTTAGACATAGAGGCAGAAGTTGATTAAGCAATTTGGCTCCAAAATTAGATTGTTGTCCAGGGGGGTTGTAGATTACAGCTCCTGCTAATATAGTAAAGCCCTCGTAGAGTACTTTGAAGGGTAAAGTCTGATGTTCACTATAAGAGACTATTGGTTCCACTAGACATGCTAAGTGCTCCCTGAAGATCACCGCTACCCCCCTCCTCTCTTACCAGATCTGTCATGTGTAATAATTTTGTAGTTGAAGGGGAGGGCGTTGTTGTCGGACAGCCAAGTTTCGGTAATGAAAAGCAAGTCTGGAGATTTAGAGGTGAGTAAATCCCAAATATCCAGGGCATGTCTGGGTAGGGATCTAGCATTAAGATATAGGCAGCTAAGAATTGTGTTGCTAATGACATGGCTTGGGTGGCTGCCCGGAAGAGTAACACCCATGCTGGACCAGTGACATGAACGACAAGAGAAGGGCCCATAGGATAGTCCTGGTTCCGCTTGCATGCAGGGACTTTTAGTGGTCTCCACATTGCCAGCATATGCTAATAATTCATTACGAGAATAGCGGCTGGAAAGGGAAGCATTTTGCTTGGGACTGGCAGGGAGTGGGGCCCCAGGCCCCAGCCGGTCGCGGACGGGCGCAGACGGGCTTACCTTAGTTTCTGGCTGGGTTGAAGCCTTAGCACCTTAACGGACTGGGAATTGTGAATAGTAGAAGGGGTGCGAATAATACTGGGATAGTTTTTGTACATATTGTTGACATGCTGGTATTCTAATTTTGAGCCTTCAGGCAAACAACAAACTCTTTCTAATATCCTCTTTCTGCTGCTTTCTTCTGCATCTTTCTGTTTCTTTTTTTTTCTATGTTATATCTTTTGTGGTAGGGTCGTCCCCTATAAAGACATTGTGGTGGAAATGGAAATTCACGGTGTTGACAAACCACTCTCCATCCTCCAACAGACTGATGTGCAGTCTGTGTTCTTCCCGAAGAAGGGAGCGAGGATGGGATGGGGGGGACTAGGGAGGAGGGCAGGGGAGGGGGTTCGAGAGATAACCGGCAGAACCTTTGAACAGGATTATAAAATGTTAAGAAATATGATAGAATCTGAAATGAATTGCTACAACTTGGGGCAAAAGGAGGAAGGGTTTAAAGAAGGACGATGTATTTGTAAAAATGGGCAAGATGACTATTTGCTTGGTTAATATAGGGGGTTAGGGAATAGGAATAAGCGTGACCGGACTATGGAAATGCTAAGATCAAACAATTCAGATATTGTTGCTCTCCAAGAGACACATATACCATGGGAAAGAGAGGTTTAATTGTAATAAGAGGGTGCTCTCTAATGTCCTGCTCTACGCAAACCTTTAATATTAGAGGGTTGGCCATCCTAGCCAAGAATAGAATAGGACCAGCTAGGTGGATATTGGGGGATGTAGGAGGAAAATGGGCCTTGGTGGAGCTAGAGCTTGGAATAACAATACTAACGGTTTATGGCTCAAATCAAGATGAGCCTAAGATATTTGAAGATCTGGAGGTGGAGCTGGCAGCATGGCCTACCCCTCTAATTATGTGTGGGACTTTAATATACATTTAGGAGTAGGAGGCACAATGCCTAGTAGGTATCAAAGAAGGAAGCCTAAAGTCTATTGAGCATTGACATCATTAATTGGTAGCCATGGGCTAGTAGATGTATGGGAATCTAAATTCCCCTCTGATCCGGGATACACATATTTCTCTCATATTCACCAGACAAACGTCACATTTGATTACTTTTTATTTCAAAGCAGATTTTGGGAGGGGCAGAGATAGAAATGTTACCCAAATTAATGTCAGACCACAATCCCTTGAATTTAGGGTTAATACTGCAGCAGATACAAATGCAGCAATCACAATGGACATTCAACAGGAAATTATTGGTGGATCAGTAATATGTGTGTTATTTTAAGAAGTGGATAACAGGCTTTTTTAATATGAATAGATATAGTGCCTCATGCAATATGGTTTGGGACCATTTTAAGGCGGGTGTAAGGGGGGAGATGGTAGGTTTCGTTTATAATGAAAATCAGCAACAAGAGAAGAAGATCAAGCAATTGCGAGCCGAGCTCCGGGATTTAGAGAGAGAGCACATGGGTAAGATAATGCGGGGATGGAAGTGGATACTACTCAGTTAGACATTACTTTGACTAAAGCAGAAATGGAGGCATATTACTCTCGAAAGGTAGCAGCAGGATATCAGACTCATAGGGCCGAGAGCTATGAGTATGGGGAAACAGTGGCAAAACTCCTTGCTTTAAAGACAAGACAAAAAACAATGAAGAACCAGATAACCTCAATAACAAGAGGGGGAACCTCATATACAGAACCGGGGGATATAGTGGATGTTTTCCATAAGTTTTATCAAGATCTCTACGCGGAATAGAAACAGGGCCCCCATGGAAATTCATTTATGAGAACCAGCGAAGAGTATAAGAGGCTGGGGGGACACGAGAGATAGGCTGGGGTCGGAATTCACAATGAGGGAGATTCAAATAGCGATACAGAAGCTGGCCTCAGGTAAGGCTGCTGGCCCTGATAAGATCCCACTAGAATTTTATAAAATCTTTTTAGAAGAGCTCGCTCCTCTGCTCTGGGATCTGTCTCTGGGGTACAATATTCTGGAGACTCACCAGATTCTTGGAAAGGTACCAATATTGTTATCTTCCCCAAGAAGGATAAACCACGGGATATGCCTACTTCTTACAGGCCCATGTCCATAATTATGGCAGATGCAAAAATCTATTCCAAAATCTTGGCGAATCGCCTCCAGGGAATCATAGCCAAACTTGTTTCACCTTGGTAACACGCTTTGTACCAGGTAGAGATACAACTGACCACGTAAGGCGAGCTGTGGCCTTATTCGATATTGCACGGGAAACTAATAAGAGTCTGGCTATGATCCTCCTGGACGCGGAAAAAGCATTCAGCAGGGTCGCATGGAAGTACTTATGTGGAATTCTGGCAGCCAAAGGATTCCACCCTCGTTTAATCAATGCAATCAAAGCAATGTATAAGGCACCATATGCGAAGCTACAGTTGATGGGAGGGAGTCAGACATTATAAGGTTGTCAAGGGGAACAAGGCAGGGGTGTCCCTGCTCCCCAATTTTATTTGCCTTATATATCGACCCATTCCTCCAAGCAATAATTGAGAATCAAGCAACTATACCAGTGACAGCCTAGGGGTTTAATACTAAAGTATTAGCTTACATGGATGATATTGCGGTACTAACACCTGACCCCGAGGGAGAAAGGAAGGAAATAGAAACCATGGCTACTATATTTGGTAAGGAGTCGGGTTATCTACTGAATAAATCCAAGACCCAGATAGTCTGTTCTGAAAAGGTTATCTATCAGGACAGCCGGCGAGTACCTACGGCCACCTATCTCAGGGTTAGGGTTAGTCTGGATATATATCAGATTGCCCAAATCAGTTTTAGCCCCCTGATTAATAAAATGGCTATTGAGCTCAGGCGGATGAGTTCACTGCACCTAACCATTATAGGAAGAATTAATGTCCTTAAAATGGTGATGCTCTCCAAGATATTGTATCTGTTTAGGGCGCTCCTGGTGGAAATCAAGGGTTCTATAATTAAAACTATAGACTCTATATTCAGTTAATTTAGCTGGCAATATGGTAAGATTAGGAAATCTCTAAAGTTTCTTGTCTTGCCACAAGCACGAGGAGGATGGGCTGCTCCTAATCTTGCCTTTTATCATTGGGCAGCATTATTACAACATTGGAACATACTCTTCTTTGATAATGACGACAGAGCTAGTGGGGCACAGATCATTATAAGTGTGTGGAAAGTCTGGGGTAAATTCCAAAAACATGTGAATATTAAGAAATGTACAAATTATACACACAACTGGAGATCATCACTATGTCCCCCCGGGTTTTATGATAATATGGGGAAACAATGGAAGCAACTCGGCTTAAGGACAGTTGGGGATATTCAAGCAAAAGTCCAACTATTTTTATCTGCTTTGTTACAAAGAGAGTACGGAATATCGTATAGGCATTATTTTAAAAACCTTTAAATTAAGTTTTTTTTTAGTAAATGGAAGCAGGCAATTCCAAGCGCCAAAATGTAATTGTTTGAGACTTTGGGAAAACCAAGCTGTGAAATTAAACATCTATATGGTATAATGATGGAGCAAGGTCCAGATGATATTGAAAAAATAGAAACACAATGGGCCAGTAGATTTGAAAATGATGATTTAGATGTTGATATGTCATTACGGCTGGCAAAGAAAACGCTCTACAGCCAATTTAAAGGTGCAGCACTATAAAACAATCTACAACCTATACTTCACTCCTGCTAAATTAGTTAAATGAGGGAAAAGGGAGGATGACAAATGTCCTAGATGTGGGTTGGGCCAGCAGAGGAGATCCACATGTTTTATGGTTGTCCGCAGCTTAATTTGTTAAAAACAGAACTAGTAAAGTTCTGGGAAAGGATTTTTGGTAAAACAGTGGAATTAACTCCTTTGCTCATGATGGTGGGATTTGATAGCAGTGCTGGGCTAGATCAAATCCAAATTAGTATTACATTTATTTCAGTTACTATAATTAAGTTACTTATTGCAGCTAGATGGAAGGATCCAATGCCTCCATGCTTCCATAAGTATCTGGCCCGCTTTATAGCTGTATATAAAGTTGAACAGGCCCTGTAAGCCTGTAAGGGGCTCCAGGCTAAAAATTGGGGCATGAAATTATTGTCTCTTATTGCGGAGTGGTTAACGGGGGTAGGGTAATGTATATAGTATATGTAATGCATTGAGATCATATAGACTAAGTTGGTGCTAATATTGTGATTTACCATTTTTTCCCTCCCTCTCTTGGTTTGGCTTTTATTTTTCTCCCAACTTTTCCCCAATGAACTATGCATATATTATATTTTTGGAAATGGCCATCTACCTTAGTATTTTTAAATGTAAGACTTAGCAATTTGGATTATTTGATACTAATTGATATTGTACAAGGAATTAATATATTTTGATTATAATTACATATATGTAATATCTTTCTGAATTAATAAAAAGAATAAAAATAAAAAAAGGAATATTTTGGACAATCTTTATAGAATCTGGGATGGGGCCTTGTGAGAGGAGCGTGCTGATTTTTTCCAATATGGAAATTATTCCACAGAAGGGAAACATACCAGCAAAGTGCTTCTCTTAGGATGTAGACTGCACAAATTTATACCATATGCAAACCAAGACACAACATGAGTAACATGCACATGCAGGTTGAAATGGAATGATACAGCTGGCAACAGAGCACAATGATCCAGAGGAACGGCTATAATTTTGGGGAAATGTTGCAGCAATGCCAGCAAAACGCGTCCTATAAATCATCATGCAAAATAGGGAAGTCGCAACTCTGATGTACATATTGTCCATCCTATTGACCACTAACCAGCTTGCAGGCAATGCATAGATCCTTCTGATGCCAACAACCCTTCACAATACTCTCTGAAAACACATATCTCACTGTCAAAAGGAAGCATCATGGTCCTCTCAGCAGGTCCTCATGTAGTGTGTGCACATGCAACCATCCTGCTTCATACAGATGGGAGCATGTAGCAAGTGGGAAATGTCACACACATGTTTGTGATGTCTTTTCCTCCAAACACATCCTTCACACACAAAATGGAGAAAGACCTGTTAGGCCTGGCACCCTTGGTGTGGTTTCCCTTGCCTCTACCGCTGTATTTTTAATTGTGTGCTGAACTTCGTTTTTGTTGGTTTAGGTTCTCTGGGCACTTTACCACTGCCGATCAGTGCTAACGTGCAAGTGCTCTGTTAGGCCTGGAATCTTTTGGAGTGTTTCCACTGCCTATTTACTTTCTGACCTCCTGGTTTTGGCTCTGTTTTGTTGGTTTAGGGTCTCTGCACATTTTCTCACTGCTGTCCAGTGTTAAAGTGCAAGTGCTCCTGTTGTAAATCATATTATGGATGGATCGGTGTTTCCATGATTGGCATATTTGATTTGCTGGTTAGCCCCTAGTAAAGTGCACAGAGAGTGCCAGGGCCTGTAACTCAAATGCTGCTAGTAGGCCTGCAGCACTGATTGTGCCACCCACACAAACAGCCTTTCAAAGGGTTCTCAGACCTACCACTGCAGTGTCGGCTCACAGATGCTACTGCCATGTCAACTTGGCAAGTGCACCCACTTGCCAAGCCCTAACCTTCCCTTTTATTGCATGTAAGTCACCTCTATATAAATCCAAACATACATACATACATACCCCTAATGTAGGCCCAAAGTACCCCTATGGGCACAGTGCAGTGTATGTCAAAGGACATGTCCTGGTGTGTGTGACATGTCCTGATAGTGAAATACAGTGTATTTCATTTTTCACTATTGAAAGGTTATCTGTCCCATATGATAGAATGGGAGTTTACTTGTAACATATTATGAGTATAACTTCCCATTGGGACAAGATTGAGAAATGGAGTTGCCTGAACTCGGAATGTAGAGATGCATCTTTTAGTAAAGATGATTTTTATATTCTGTGTTTGAAAATAAATTTTTCAGAAAGTAGGTATTTTCTTGCTAAGCCATCCTGTATGCCTCTGCTGGGTTGTGGAATGACTGTCTGGCTTTGGAGTGACAGGGGCTGAGCATTCTCTTCAGACAGCCACTGGGGGAGTTGGGTGTGTCCTCCTGCCTTTCCTGGATGAGTCAGGGCTGGGCTGAATAGAACTGCCCTGCATTTAGAGTAGTAAGAGGAGATTTCCTTGCACCTGAATGGGCCTGGTCTGCTTTGGACAATGCTGTCTCCACCTCCTGCCGGTAGCTGGACCAGAGAGGACCGGACTGATTTGGGCTGACCTCAGACACTCTCTTCCCGAGAGAACAAAGAGAAACTGAGTATTGGGGCCCAGACCCTAGGACTTTAGAACTCGCTTAGATCAAGGAACCTGTCAATAAGAGCTGGAAGAACTGCCAGGAGGAGTACTGCCCCTTTTCTGTGTTGTTGCTTTGTTGGGTTGGCCTGCAGGACTGGACTGAACTTTCTTCACTTGTTGCTGAGTATCTCCAAGGGCTTCATATAGAGCTTGCTTCCTGTTTACAAAGACTCAAGGGAAAGCAAAGACTTCACTTACCTCAGGGTGCCAACTCTGCAACCGTGGTTTTTAGCTGCCACAGAGGAGGAAAGCAGCCTACACCATCATAGACACCGCTGCTGGCTCCGTGTCCTGAAGGCCCACAGAAGACACAGCTGCACTTTGCACTGCAACCGAGCTGCTGCTTGCACCTCAACCTGTGGGCACCACACTCCACACCACCTCGGTTCACTCCATCGCCGTGGTCTCATTAACAACGTCGCTGCCCGCTGACCTTGATACCTGTGACTGCACTGTGGTTTGGGGGTACCACTCGTATTTCCTATGACGCACTGCCCTGTCCCACACCACAGTCTGGGCCGACCGACGCCAGTGCCCATCAACTGGTACTGCTGCTTGCACCATGACCTGTCAGTACTGCAATGAGCCCCATCTCACTTTGCACCATACCCTTAGACTCACAGATGCCGCTGGACAACCATCACCGAGCCGTTGCCTGCACCACGACCTAAAGGCACTGCACGCCTCACCGCTACGTTTCGCCCCACAGCCGCGACGGTTGCCGCAACTGGCCCACACTAACACGATCGTCCAAAACCTAAGCTACTGTTTACAAGTCTTCTGACACTAACACCAGCCCACACCGGGGTGGTCGGTCAGAACTATTATATTCTGTTGTTTTCAGCACTGCTGTAGTCCCGGATGGAGCTATCGACCTCAGGGAACTGCATTTTAAAGTAATACTTGCAAAGTTCATATTTTGGATTACAGTATGTTGGCTTCGTATCGTGTTGGTTTTGTTTGCACAGTTAAATATTGGTTATTTTTCTAAAACTGGTGTGGTGTCCGTTTGTAGTGTTTTCACTGTATTACTGTTGGTTATGTGCAAATGCTTTACACACTGTCTCTGAGATAAGCCTGACTGCTCGTGCCAAGCTACCAAAGGCATATGTAGGGGTTATTTCAGATGTGTTTCCCCCTTATACTGACTAGAAGGAAGGGTCCGTATTTGGGCAAAGGTGCAAACATGCTCCCTGTGTAAATTGTGATTCTGATTGGTTATCCATGATTGGCATATTTGATTTACTAGTAAGTCCCTAGTAAATAGCACTGTGTGTGCCCAGGGCCTGGAAATCAAAAGCCACTAGTGGGCCTGTAGCACTGGTTGAGCCACCCACATGAGTAGCCCAGTAAACTTGACTCAGGCCTGCCTTTGCAGTGTCTGTAAGTGCAGTTATAAACTGCCATGTCTACCTGGCAAGTGCACCTACATGCCAGGCCATAACCTTCCCTTTTTCTACGTCTAGGGCACCCCTAACGTAGGCCCAAGGTACCCCCATGGGCAGGGTGCAGTGTATGTGAAAGATAGGACATGTGCTGCTGTGTTTTATATGTTCTGACAGTGAAATACTGCCAATTTTGGTTTTCACTATTGAAAGGCATTTGTCTCCCATAGGTTATGAGTGGAGCTGCCTTGTAACATTTTACCCACAGAAGTAGCTCACTGGCTTACTGAAACTGGCCGGTCACGTAGTATCGCATATTGCTAGAGTTAACAGCCCCTTTTCATGGTACTTATTCCGCTTGTTGGTTCGCTCTGAAAGGCGGCTGTTAACTCTAGCAATATGCGATACGACCTGACTGGCCAGTTTCAGTAAGTCAGTGAGCTACTTCTGTGGGAGGCTGCTTCAATTCAGAGCAACAAGTCATAGGAAGAAATCGAGGGGAAACACTGAATGCTTTGAGAGCGGCTGCTCGTCTTTCAGATAACCCATAGTGCACTGACCATTTGCGGTGTCGCATTCAAGCAGGGGATACACAGTATCTCTGCAGGTCTCCAACAAATAATTTATGATTTGAAGACGAGGATAAACCTCCACGCCAGATAAAACACCACTGCACATAGGAATGAAGCATAGTGCAAAGCCAGAAATTCAGAAGCCCTGATGAGACTCCTCTTACTGTGAAGATTAGGACTCGAAACGCGCTGGCATTTTTTTCATTGAGGATCTTTAAATTGAGTTTTGGCAGATATGGAGGGATTTGAATTTTTTCCCCACCTGCCAAATATTGTTCCCTTTGATTATAAAAGATTACTCTGATTTTTGACGAGTTATATATTTAAAAGATTCATTTTGAATTTTCGTGCTGTTGAATGTGATAAGTGTTGTATAGTTTGATTCTGTGTTTCACTTTGTGTATTGTTCAATGTGTATTGTTTACCATGTGAATTAATTTGTTGATTGTTATTGATTATTGCATGCAATTTTCATGAGATGACAGTGTGTTTTTTCTATATTATATATAATGAATTTTCAAAAAATAAACACATTTTTCACAAAATAATAAGGGTTAATAAAAACCTTATCAAACAAGAATAAAGGTTGTTGATCATTTCAGCCAATCAATCACATGCTGAAAGTAGTCTTAAGATTCAGGTCACCTTCTTTTCTCTTCAAGTTTATGGCCCTACATGTTCCTTGTCCTACTGGGCCTAACCCCCCTTTTTTTCTTTTAGAAAGTGGGCATATTCTTGCTTAACCATCCTGTGTGTCTCTGCCATTTGTGTATTCACCATCTGGCTGGAAGTGGAAGTCATGAGGGTAGAATCCAGCTCAGATAGTGGCAGCAAAAGAGTCATGTCCAGTACTGACAAGGGAGACTTACACACACACACACACAACAACTTGTGCCCTGCTTCAAAGAGGGAGTTGACATACACCAGAGAGTTCGGGATTGTAAGGTAACTTCAGTGGTGCACAGGGTCCCTGAGGTGAATTAGAGCACTGGCACAGGGGATCATGGGGTATATTATCAAGGGGTTTTATCTCCGCTTTTTTGGCTTTAAAAGCCAAGAAAGCGGAGATAAAATTATCTCCCTATTACCAAGCTGTCGCTAACACCAGTTAGCGACAGCTAATAGGAGATAGCGACCATCATGGGCCCCACTTTGCATGTCAGTGATATTTATCACTAATGATATGCAAAGTGGGCGTGCCAAGATGTTAGCGACTGGAAACAGTCGCTAACATCGCTATCTCCTATTACCAACTTTTGGAGATATTTGCGCTAAGGGCGAATATCTCCAAAAGCTAACACCTGCCCTGAGCAGTTCTTAGCCATGTTATCCAATGGGAGGTGGATAACATGGCTAAGAGCATTTGCTCGATAATGCATGAATATCGCTGACTTTTCAGCGATATTCATGCATTGCGGGCGTTTTTTATCGCATTTGCGATAAACCTTGCTAATAGCAAGGTTTATCTGCGATAAAAATCGCCGATGTGCGGCGATAATTTTTGTCTCTAAGCAAGTTAGAGACAAAAATTATCGCTAGTTGTTGATAATATAGCCCCATATTCCTAGTGGTGGGAGGGACACTCTACTGACTCTAGATGAGAGGTGCAGGGAGAGCGGTTCCCCCATGCTATAACCCTGGTTAGTGAGTATGGAGACCACCCAGAAGAGTGTAGGTTGAGTGACAGCAACAGTTAGACACTGTCTCGCCAGTCTTGCAAGGGTGATGTGGGGTACTTTTCTGAGGCACTGGATTGTTGGGTGAAGGGTAGTTTGGTTAACACATGTGAGGGGCTGTGTAATTTGGATGCTGGAGAGAATATGTCCCTGTTTCCAGAGCTATGCTAAGAAATCTAGAGCACACAAAGCAAACACAAAGAGATGATGGATGGAGCCCTGAAACGTTTCAGACATTCACCCCCAGTCGCAGATCTGCTCCCATGAGACACAAGGTCAAGACCGTTTTGCATATAGCTGAGGTGGTGAAGTGAGCTAAAGAACAATGATGGATCCAACCCAGATCTGTGACTGGGGGTGAGTGTAAACTCCTCATCCTGACTAGAAGGAAGGGTCCCTACTTGGACTGCCATCTAGAGATCCCCACGTCTAACTCACCTATCATCCTCATGCTGTATCTCCCCGAGCAAGTATCACAAACAATGCACCCAATACAATTGAGGTGCTATTATCCTGTCTTTCTATATGTTGATATCAACAAAGAAGGATACACTGTTCCCCAGGGGAAGAAGAATAAGTGAACCAAACACAACGTGGAGTGAAGGGGGGGAAAAGGGAAATCCCCCTTTTGGAACTAAAACCCTCACACACCCAGCAAGCTAGGTGTCATGCTTCATCATCTGTGTTTTGCTCCTCGTCAGACTGGTGCTGCAATATCTGACGGGCACCCATAAAGGGACTCTTTACCGGAGATCCTTTGTTCCTGCCAGTTGATGCATGTGGGTGCGAGGGCTCTAGCGGGTGTGTAGACGTGAGAAATGGGTGAACAATAAAAAAGGTTAGGTAATCCACTAATTCTCTTTAATGGTGTGGTTAACTACCCTAATAAAAACAGTCAGGTGAAAATACACACTGGTGCAATGATCCAGAGGTGTAAGTTCTACCTAATGGTCGACATGTTTCATGCTCTTATAGCAATTTGTCAGGACCAAGTGAAAAATAACAGTGCTACACGCTGTGGTGGGAGAGAATACTACCTTCCACAGGATACTTAAGTGCAGGCCGGTAGGTCCTGCTCAATCCTAATGGGACCTAGAAAGGGAGACAAAGAGATAGGGATAATGCCCCAGTTATTGACAACTCAGGAATCTAGATCGCTAGTGTGTGGTTCATTATTCATCAAGCATGCTATATTATAGCAAGAGTGGGGAGGACATTCTGCTGGTCAATTGAATTAAAAATTGTAAAAAACACGCAGCATAAGCTTGGTGTATCAGGACTATGTACAAGGAGGACACTAATGGGGTTACGGTACGATAACTCAATCACATTTCACACAGTGAGCGGAAGCAGGGTAAAAAGAAAAGGACAGAAAAAATCAATCAATCAATCAAGAAATTTGTATAGCGCGCTACTCACCCGGAGGGTCTCAAGGCGCTTGGGGGAGAGGGGTCCGTTACTGCTCGAACAGCCAGTCTTGAGTTGCTTCCAGAAGGAGAGGTGGTCTTGGGTAAGACGGAGGTGGATGAGGAGGGAGTTCCAAGTCTTGGCTGCCAGGTAGGAGAAGGATCTTCCTCCCATGGTGGCTCTTCGAATGCGTGGAACGGCGGCGAGGGCATGGCTGGTCGATCGTAGCTGGCGGGTGGGAGTGTAGAAGGTCAGGTGGTTGTTGAGGTACCTGGGGCCCAGGTCGTGGAGGGCCTTGTGTGCGTGGGTGAGGAGTCCGAACTTGATTCTCTTGCTGACAGGGAGCCAGTGCAGGTCTCTCAGGTGTCCGGAGATGTGGATGTGTCGGGGGATGTCCAGGATGAGTCGTGCGGAGGCGTTCTGGATGCGTTGGAGTCTTTTCTGCAGTTTGGCTGTGGTTCCGGTGTAGAGGGTGTTTCCGTAGTCCAGTCTGCTAGTGTCAAGTGCCTGGGTGACCATCTTCCTGGTTTCGGTGGGGATCCATCGGAAGATCTTTCGGAGCATGCGTAAGATGTTGAAACACGATGATGAGACGGCGTTGACTTGTCTGGTCATCAAGAGGGAGGAGTCCAGGATGAAACCCAGGTTGCGTGCGTGGTCCGTTGGTTTGGGTGCGCTGCCCAGGGCAGGGGGCCACCAGGAGTCGTCCTAGGCAGAGGGTGATGATCCAAGGTGTCGTCGGCGTAGGAGATGATGTTGAGGTTGTGTTGGCGTGCGATGGCTGCGAGGGGGCTCATGTAGACGTTGAAGAGGGTGGGGCTGAGTGATGATCCTTGTGGTACGCCGCAGATGACTTCGGTGGCCTCGGATCTGAACGGGGGGAGACGGACTTTCTGGGTTCTTCCGGCGAGGAACGAGATGATCCACTCCAGTGCCTTCTCTTGGATTCCGATGTTGTTGATGCGTTGTACTAGGGTGCGGTGGCAGACAGTATCGAACGCTGCGGAGAGGTCCAGGAGGATGAGGGCCGCTGTTTCCCCGTTGTCAAGCAGGGCTAGGATGTCGTCAGTGGCTGCGATGAGGGCGGTCTCGGTGCTATGGTTGGCTCAGAAGCCGGACTGCGAGTGGTCGAGGGATCCGTTCATCTCGAGGAAGGCGGCAAACTGTCTGTTGACGGTCTTCTCGATGACTTTGGCAGGAAACGGGAGGAGCGAGATGGGGCGGTAGTTCTTGAGGTCGGTGGGGTCTGCTGATGGTTTCTTCAGGAGGGCGCTGAGTTCGGCATGCTTCCAGCTCTCTGGGAAGGTGGCGGTGTTGAAGGAGCAGTTGATGATGTCCCGGAGTTGTGGTGCGATGACGGAGTCGGCCTTGTTGAAGACGTGGTGGGGGCATGGGTCGGTTGGCGATCCGGAGTGGATGGTGTTCATCGTGTGAATGGTGTCTTCGGTGCTGACCGGGATCCAGGCGCGGAGGGTGGTGGTGGGAGCGTGGTCTGTGTGCCGAAGCTGTTGTGTATGTCTGCGATCTTGCTGTGGAAGAACGAGGCGAGTGAGTCGCAGAGGTCTTGTGAGGGAGTGATGTCGTTGTTTCCAGCGCTGCGGTTGGAGAGCTCTTTGACGATGCTGAAGAGTTCCTTGCTGTTGTGTGCATTGTTGTCTAGTCGATCCTTGAATGCTGTCTTCTTGGTGGTGTGGATCAGCTGGTGGTGTTTGCGGGTGGCGTGCTTGAGGGCGGTCATGTTGTCTGTAGTCGGGTTTTTTCGCCAGGCTTTCTCATTGAGAGATTTGATGTCATCAGGGGAGGAGATTTTCATGTATAGTTGGGTGTCGTACGCATACATGTGATATTGGATGTTGGAGTCTTTAAGGATTACAGTCAGTGGTTCAAGGAAGTGGTTGAAGAGAGTGGGTGAGAGGGAGGAGCCCTGGGGAACACCCAGAGTGCAGGGACTCGGGTTGGAGAGAGACTGGTTGGATTTGACCCTTTGTGATTGGTTGTTGAGGAAGAGGCAACCCCTTTAAGGACCGTGCCAGAGAGCCCCATTCTGCGTTCTAAAAGGAAGAGTAGATTGTCATGTTTGACAGTGTCAAAAGCCGATGATAGATTGAGTAGGATTAAAAGGCAGGTTTCATTTTGGTCAAGTAAAATGAGAGCATCGTCCACAATGTGAGTGATAGGGTGTGCCTGTGCCTTACCCTGACTAGGATTGTGGTTTCTGCTCACACCCCAGTCAGCCAGGAATCCGATTTCTAACATGTTTGCAACCACAATTGCAGTCACAAACCTCTGATTCAAGTCATACTGAATTGCAATTCGAAAGGCAGGTCCCTTTTGCACCCCTTCTTATTTGCTGTTCGATATGATTCTCTAAACCCATTTTGCAAGTCATAAAGGCTTTTCCAACTCACAAAATTGGTTTAATACATACCTAAAAGTCATGTTGTTGTTGCAAACACTGCCATTTTGTGAACAGTGAGCCTTTGCAAAGGGATGGGGATGCGGTCAAAATAAGTGAATTTAGCTTTCAAAGCATGCATTGGTCTGCTAGATTCATTAGCCTTGCTAATTGTATAGATTTGTTTGAATAAATTACTGAGGAGAAAGCTCAATCCATGTGATATTTAAACTTCATCCACTTCACTTTCACTGGGTGATGATCAGGGATTCTCCCTATTCACGCACATAAGGGGGCATGTATTGCCCATCTTTATCGGTTGTTATAACATGTTACTCTTTACCAAACTAAATAGAAATGATGAGTTATTCATCTTAAAATATGTTGTATGTGACCTGTGTGTTATGATTCACTGTGCCTCCTTAAATGTACACTCTAAATGAATAAAGATGACCCACTGTGTATTAGAAGAATATTTTAAGTCAATAAGAAGTTATTTGGCCACATGCTGAGTGTCTTTATAACATCATATAACTCACAAAACCTTTAATGGACTGATGGGGTATTTTATTCTACATAAGAATTCGGTATTTCAACCTCTTGTGGAGTTTTAAAATATCCCTGGTAGTAGGTATATTAGGAAATATAATATTAGTAATCATAAAACAAAAGCTTAATTGCAAATCAAACTCTAAAGAGTAAAACAAACTCACTGCTCTCACCTGATGTGGGAGATTGCTGAGCATGTGATGTTTTAGTTGACAGACTGCCTTAGACTGCCTGAGAGTTGAAAATGTGTAATGTTAAATGTGTAATGTTACTGTAGTGAAGACTCACACAAGGTAAGTTGAAGTTTCCTTCATTCTCGACGAGACAACAGCAGCAGGACCGTCAGTCACAGAAGCATTATTACATAGTGAGTATTACAAACTTCTTTCGTGGAAGCCTGCACGAGGGAAGAAGGAAATAGAAGAAACACTATACATCTCCTCCTTTGCAGACAAAATAAATAAATAAATACATAAATTCAAACCACAATTGAAAAACAAGCAGGAAGAAATACAACAACACATGCATGAATCAAAATACAGAAGAGAGAAATTAATCACAAATAAACTCCTTTAGGGCAGTTGGACGTTTGATGATCCTTTTCCCCCAGATGCTGGCATCCTCCTTCTGAGAAACATCTTGCGCATTAACAACTTTGCTTTGCTTCGCAATGGAATCTTGCTGGTGACCAGAGCTGTCATGAGGGTCAAAAACATCTGGACTACCAAGTTTGCTTCCTACAGAACTAGATGCAACAGGACAGTCAGAGAATGAACTGTGGGGCATATTACCAAGCTATAGCGATATTTATCGCTAAGCTTGGTTAGCAGGCATTTAAATATCGCCGCGCTCCGACGATTTTTATCGCTTAGGAGCCTTGATATTATCAAGGTTTATCTCCTAAGCGATAAAAATTGGCCGAAATGCATGATTATCGCTGAAAAGTCAGCGATATTCATGCATTAGCGAGCAAATGCTCTTAGCCATGTTATCCACCTACCATTGGATAACATGGCTAAGAACTGCTCTGGGCAGGCGTTAGCTTTTGGAGATAATCGCGCTTAGCGCGATTATTTCCAAAAGTTGGTAATAGAGGATAGCGATGTTAGCGACTGTTTCCAGTCGCTAACATCTTGGCACGCCCACTCTGCATGTCATTAGCAATAATCATCACTGACATGTAGAGTGGGCCCCTAAATGCCCGCTATCGCCTATTAGCTGTCGCTAACTGGTGTTAGCGACAGCTAGGGAATAGGGCAATAAAGTCATCGCCGCTTTAGTGGGAATTTTTCCCGCTTAAGCGGCGATATTGCCCTTGGTAATATGCCCCTGTGCTTGGTTGCTCCATTGATGCTTGCCATTATCTAAAATTACAGAATTCTTTCTCAAAAACCTTCTTTCATTATTGCGAACAAAACCAGGTTACTTAATCCTAACCCACTGACCAACACAAAGTTTAGTCTGTTTGGTATTATGCTTACTGTCATAAAACTCCTTGTACTTGTCATGTTTGAGAAACAGATTGTTTTTTATCTCAGAAGAAGACCAACTGACCTCTACAAAGCTCTTAATCCAACCATGGTACCACCTTGCTCTAGGCTTCCTTCCTCTCATGAGTTCAAAAGGGGAAGATTTAGTGAAATCAACTTCTGAAACTCTGTCAGGACAGAGCATTTTGAACACCTGTGTCTCCCAGGGAATGCTCTTCCTACAAGTCAAGTCAAGGGCCCCCTTGAAAACTCCTATTCCTTTACAGAAAACCGTTGCCACTGGGATTATACAAAGAGGTAGTTTTGTGTTTGGTTCCATATTACAACAAATACTGTGTCATAACATCTGAAGTAAATTGTACACCATTATCACTAATGATGAGGACTGATGTCCCTTCACTAAGGCAGACCTCATCAAAAAAGTTGATGTCAGTATCAGTGTCCAATTTATTAATAATCTTGACCACAGGCCACTTAGAAAACATGTCCATAAGAGAGATTACATACTTCCCAGAACTATCAACAGGACCCGCTATATGCTCCCAAGGGGACTCTGGACACATGAAATCACCATCTCCTCGGCTGAACGGCGCAGACCCAAGCAGAACCAACGCATCACTGCTGCTGCGTGAATGGGGCCTTTTGCAGAAGGTTGCGTCACCCTTGCATCTTCAGAACCGACGCCTCGCTAATGGCAAGGCACATCTCCGACTCTGGTCCTCGCATAGCACATGGATGGCAGATTGATGACAATGCCAGCCTCTGCAGCTGCTTGATGCCAACACTTTGGTTCACAAGCCCAGTCGACGGGATCCTCGACGATGACGCAACATGACCTCACACTGCAGCCCCGCCACATTACAGAACTGGTACATCGCTTCTACTGCTCAATGTTTCTTCGTCTTGTGTCCACACAATGCTCCACAGCCAGGATTTAAGGTCCTTTGTTCAGTGTGCCTAACCTGGTCCCTGTAGTCAGTCGGCCTGAACTTGAGGCTTTGTCCCTGTCCGGTGTGAAAGATATCCTTTGTTGGCACTTTGCATTTTGGAGCTATTTTTCAATAACATTTTAAAATGTAATATCCTTGGTTTCCCTGATTGCATTTTTGTCATTTTGGTCAGGTTTTATTGATTAAAATCTAATCTATTTTACTACACCATGGGGCATGTTATCTAGGAAGTGACGGTGAGAGGCGTTAGCCTACTTGGCTTAAAGCCTCTCATCGCCACTTCGGAAGCGCCAGGCTGCACCATATTACCAAGGGTATGGTGCAGACTGGTATTTCCCCCTGCGATGGCGCTAAGTCTCACGACTCAACGCCAACGCAGGCACCCTTGCACCAGAGTGCATGGGTGTCTGCGAGCGGGGAGATTTGTTTATGTACCGGAAGGTGTTTCTTCCTGTGCATAAACAAACCTAAAATGCCATTTTGTAACGTACATGTGTGGTGCTTCATGCAGCACACATGTAAGTTACAAAATGGCTGGGGCGCTAGGTGGCGCGCACGCAAAATGGCCACACACCCGTGAGGCTCCTGCAGCCTGATAAAACAATCCGACATTTATCCTGCTCACAGACCCCGCTGCTGTAATCCAAAGACGGTCTGCTGTTGCTGACACCTCGCTAAAAGCTCCGGTGCTGGTTTCAGCCGTTTTGAGTCCAACCAGCGGCTGCTGTGATTTAGAGAAGTTTCCACCGGCAAGAGGTGGGACACTGCTGTGGAGCTCTTTGGCTGCCCTACCACCTACGCCAGCCCGGGGCCTGCCACGATGTGACTAGGCCCTGAAACACGGCCGTAACAGTGAGTTTTGTATCGTCACACTGCTGCGACTACACGTAAGCATGAAATGAGGGCGCGCTGATTGCCTGCTGACTGCGGGGGGAAGAAGTCGACCTCGGTGGGTACGGCAGAGTACTGGAAAGGAGAACCCATTGCCCTGCGTTATTGCCGGACCAGCCTGCATGGAGGTGGTTACCATGTTATCCCCGCTGGCAGCCTGAACGAGTGAATAACCCGTCCGAGACCCACACGCTGCAGCTGCAATTAGGGACCAACCGCTGAACTGAGCAACCGCTGAACTGACACCAAAGACCCTCTCCACTGCCCCGGTATAGAATATAGCTTTAGCGGTGGCCAAGCGCAATTGCTCCAACATTAGTGGTGGGATAATAATCTTGCTTGGGACGTCTGCGTAGGGGCGCCTTTGTGGCGGCGCGCCCTGGGAGGCCAGGGTGTCCTATTTGTTACCCACTGTGCAGTAGGGGAGACCCGGGAAGTTGGACTGAAAATATCCCTGCGTCCGCATCTAAGAGACAGCGCCATATTGTTCAGTGGAACTGGAGCAGGGAGTGTAAAGAGAACTCGCATATGCACAGGCACTACATTGGAACAGTAAGGTAACGCCTACGGGGTCACCAGGAAGTGTGGAGTGTGCTAGTGGAGGAGACTGTGGAGTGCCCGCTGCTCAGCTATGTTCTTGCTGAGGTACCACGCTAGAGAGTGAGCGGAGTGTGCCCGCTGCAACAGGAGCTGGAGCCTGTCAAAGCAGTGACTCCACTGCTGTGTGCACAGTGAAGGAGTCCAAGAGCAAGAGGAGATATGCACACTTTGACAAGGGCTGCACTGACTACTACCACGGGTTCTGGTTGGCGAAGGAGCCCCCTTACCAGTTGCGCATAATTACACCGTCTTGCGCTGCTACCACTCCTACCTCGCTACATACTTTGGCCCGAAGAAGTCGCCGCCCTCCAGCACAAGGGCATATAGAGGGTCTGCGGCAGAGTGTGCAGAATATGCCCTAGGACCGCCATGGGCAAAACAGACACTAGGCAGCCCAAATTGAACTTTGAGGCGCCGAGGCGGAATACTCTGGGTCCACAGGAAGAGCAGGACCTCGACAGGAGAGATGAAATGCAGGGGGGTGCGATGGCGCAGATGGCGGATGTGCAGAGTATCTACAGGTGGATCATCAGGGATTTGCCACAATCGTGGATAAGGTAGACAGGTTGTCATCAAGGATGGACGCTATTGCTCATAAGTTGGAGGGGCACGAAGATCAAATAAATGAGGTGGAAAGGCGCATATCAGACACCAAAGACACGACGTCCAGGGCCACGACGCAAATTGCACATATGGACAAACTCCTGAAACTTATTGCCACTAAAAACGACGATTTAGAAGGGCGCAGTAGGCGCAATAACATCCGCATAACAGGCATCCCCGAATCGACCAACACAGGGAAAATGGAGGAGTACGTTGAACAACTGTTAATATCCTCGATCGGAGCGGAATCCCTGTCCAGCCACTTCATAGTGGAGAGAGCCAATCGTTCCCTAGGGCCACAGCCTCCGCCTGGTAGCACACCATGGCCCATAATAGCAAGACTAGTGAATTACAGGGATCGGGATGTGACGCTGCGAGGGGCAAGGAGTAAGCAACAGCTAACATATGATGGAAATAAGTTCTCCATTTACCCGGATTTTACCCCTACTGTGCAGGAAGAAAGGCGCAAATTCATAGATGTCAAAAACAAGTTGAGACTGTCCCAAATCGACTATGCGCTGCTATATCTTGCGCGCCTCAGGGTTACCCATCAGGGGAAGCAGCGCTTCTTCACCAAGCCGCAACAGGTGGAGGAATTTCTAAAACATGTGAAGCATGCGAATTGTAATAATAGAAATCATACTGCGTTGCAGCAATCTTCGTCGACGTGGGCGGAAGATGACTCAGAATGAACGATCTTTTGTTTGCCATGGATGGTTGGAGTTTGCACCAAGATGTGATGGACATGTGACAGTTGGACCTAAGTCACGGTACAAGTGGCCTGCTCAGCTAGTGGGAACTGAGCTGTCTTTTTGGATACCAGGCTCCCTCTGCCCCATAGAGCCCATATGTACCAGCTGATGTGGTCTCTGGGGGTGAGAGGTAACTGTGCTGTCACTTAGGGTTGGCACACAATGGGTATTCCCCTACGGTTGCTCACTGCGACAACTCGCAGTGATGGCTGGTTGTTTACTGTCTAAGTTGGTATTCGGGGAAAGAGATAATTTCTGGCAAGTTGGGGTTGCTTCAGTGGGTGGGGGAATCAGGGGGAAAGTTTTACTCTAAGAGTGTCTTTAGCAAGTGGGTCTGTTTCATTTCCCAAGTTAATAGGAACGACAAATAGGTTAGAAGTTGAGAACTTGACATGCAATTCGATTGTTTGCGTGACCCCCCCATGGGAGGCTGGTGGTACGCCTCAGAAGCAGGGTTCAACACTATCAGCGGGCACATGGCTGACACTAATGCTGTACACTTGAATGTTATTACGTGGAACGTCAGGGGGTTGGGAGATCCGAGGAAGAAGCGGCATATTCTGACTTACTTGGACAGACACCAGGCGCATATAGATATGCTGCAGGAAACCCACTTTGCTCATCAAAGACCCAATACTTTTGCGAGCAGATGGGCGGAGCACAGAATCTTTTCCTCTTACTCGTCCTATGCACGGGGCACTGCCATATTAATTAAAAAACAGGTGCCCTTTCAGCTAACTGAGCCTCCTGGGATACTCAAGGGAGATATTGCCTGGCATGGGTGAGACTTGGGTCGGAATCAGTCACCCTTGGCCTGTTGCTACAAGACGAATATAGACACCCCAGAGTTTTACACCTCATTAAGGGCTAAGATAACCGATATAGGCTCTAACCATATAATCTGGGGTGGATATTTTAACGTTATGTATAACCCAAGCATGGACAGGTCCCATCCTGCTTCCCACCATTCTAATAAGGCGCGTACTGTTCTACAGAATACACTCATTGATTATCAACTGATTGATGCATGGCGCCATGCCAATCCCCAGAAACGTGAGGGGATGCATTACACAGTGCATGCGGTGTCATGGGCGAGACTGGATTATTGGTTGTTGTCTTGGCGGTTGGGTCCAGCCATTCATAAGGTACAGCACTTCGCTAGGACTTACTCGGACAACGCTCCGGTAAAACTCAAATTGTTGTCATCAGACTTTAGCCCACCACGTAGTGCTTGGAGGCCGAATATTTCTATGTTATTAGACATAGTTTTTCAGGAGGAACTGCGGGAGGAGATTCAGGACTTCTTTGCATGGAACAAAGGCACGGTACAGAATGTGGAGACCATTTGGCAAGCATTTAAGGTCACACTCCGAGGATTCTGCATTTCAAAAGGGGTTGGGGTGCTCAGAGACATTACCATCACACTATGTTGGCTTGACTCGGAACTCAAGGTATTAGAAGCGACATTGGAACAGGGGCCGGACAGGCTGGCACAGCAAAAGTTCAGGGAGACACTGGCAGATTATATGGACACAGCACAAAGGGAAACACTATTTAGGGGCAAACACTGGATAGCTCGCAGCTACAGGGAGGGGAAGAGACCCGGTAATGTATTGGCAGATACAATTAGAAACCGCGTTACTCCAATTATGTTTTGGAGCTGGAGGGCCCAGACGAGACTGTATACCGAGACACCATGTATATTCTTGACACTTTCACACGTCACTATACTTCCCTATACACCACAACCAGGGGGGAGGAACTAGACCTGGAGGCATACTTAGGGGATGTGTTGTTGGGGTGGCTGAGCGATGTGCATCGAGAGTTTCTGTGTGCCCCATTTGAATTAGACGAGGTTAGGGAAGCCATCATGCATATGCAATCGGGGAAGGCCACTAGTACAGATGGCATTCCTATAGAGTTTTATAAAATATATATAGATCTGATGGCCCCTATTCTGCGTGAGGTATATGAGGAGTCGCTAGACGTGGGCCGTCTCCCACCATCCATGAGAGAAGCTCTCATCATCTCACTTTTGAAACCGGAGAAGTCCCTACAGGCCATTGTCCCTACTTAATTGCGATGCCAAAATCTTAGCAAAGAACATCGCTACCCGAATTAGCCTGCTGTTGGAACATCTGGTCCTACCCGACCAGTCAGGCTTTGTACCGGGAAGAGCCACTTACCATAATTTGAGAACTCTTTTCACTGTTTTAAACAATGTCTCTCCAGATCTACCCCTAGAGGCAGTATTTTTGGATGTTACTAAGGCCCCGATGTAGGTAAAACGCATTTACCGATTTTAAAATACCGATCCGTACCGATTCGGTATTTCAGAATCGGAAAATGATATGTAACAAAAATTAATCGGAACAATACCGATTCGGTAGCAATCGGTATCGTGAGTCGATACGTACCGATTCGCCAAGTACCGAATCGGTATAGGCCGGATCGGACACGTCCGAATCGGTAAATAAAAATGCGGATCCTACCGATTCGGTAAACGCCGAATCAGAAATAGAAATACGCCCCATGGGCCGAAAGGCCAATAGGAACGCATAATACATACCGATTCGGTATTTACCGAACATATTAGGTATATTCCGAATCGGAAAATACCGAATCGGAGAATGCCGATTCGTCGAGCTGGGTAACTGACACTGAAGACATCAGCCAATGAGCTGGAAGCACCCTCCCCCACAGGGAGTGGCAACCCAGGCAGGTGCAACTCATCAGAACTTTCTGGAAAGCTGCCTGAGCTGAGCAAACACAGTGAGCAGCAGTGTTAGCAGGATCCCTGTGAGACATGGCAAACAGCACTGAGAGCCAGAAGGCAGAGCGCAAGAGGAAGACCAAATTCAGCACCATGGAGCTGCAAACGTTGGTGGAGGAGGTGGTGAGGGTGCACAGGCAGCTTTATGGAAGGCTGTCCCTCACTGTTCCGGAGAGCACCAAGAGGAAGCTGTGGATAGACATCGGGGAAAAAGTCAACGCTGTTGGTGTCACCCACAGGAGCCAAGACGACCTCAAGAAGAGGTTTTACGATATCCGTAGCGTGACAAAGAGAAAACTGGCTGACCTGCACAAGCAGGCTGGACTTACTGGAGGAGGCACAAACCGGGCGCCACCCCTCACTCAGCTGGAGGAACTAGTGGCGACGACCATTGAGAGGGCGAGTGTCATGGGAATTGGGGACCTGGACAGCTCATTCCGAGCTACAGCTACAGGTAAGAAGCATGCGCAACTTGACACACCATACCAGCCACCTCCCCTATAGACCCAATGCACAGCCAAACCCCAGGCCAGTACTGCTAGCAACAGACATGAGCAATGCATCTTGCTAAATGTAGTCATCAAAAGTACCCAATATTGCCACTGCAGAAGCATAAGAAAAATAACTGTAATACTGCATCTACGTTTTTGCAATGAGATGTGCAATGCTTTAATAGTAGTGACTGGAACACATTAGCACTCAGTTGACAAATGCTTCTTTATACCTAGGGGCACCATCAGGCGGGGGAGCAGCACCAACTCATGCACCAGCTCCAGCACCAACAGCCAGTGCGGTGGCGGTGGCAAGCACCAGTGTAGCAGCACAGGAGGAGGACAACAGCAGTGCCCTGGGCAATGAGGAAGACACTGGACATTCCCTCACACATCCACACTCCCCCCGACTGTCTCTGTCTCAGTCGCCCACATTGCAATTCTCCCCGGAGATCACACCACCACAGAGCCACCCTGCACCTGCCACATCCCCTGCCAGGAGGAGAATTGTTGCTCCATTAATCATCATGGAGGGAGCAGCGGGTCAGGCTCCTGCACAAGACCCTGTGACACCAGCGTCACCCCAGCACACACAGCAGGGCAGCAGAAATCCACGGAGGCCACGTGCAACCAGCAGTCCAATACAAGCACAGGGAGGCAGCGTGTTCACAGGGCTGGAGACCAGTATGGTGACGATTCAGAGAATGCAGGCAAAATCCATCATGGCCTGCCATCGCCAGTTGCGCCTGCACAACCTGCAGATGGGGGAAATGGCACAGGGCTTCAAGACATTTGTAGATAGCAACAAGGAGATTGCAACATCTATTGGCCGAATGACCACTGCCATCACCCAGCTCTGCAACAGGATGGATGACCATGAGCAATGTCGTCGCAGGGATGCACGTATACAGAATAGGTCACTCAACCGCCTTGCAGCTGCGACCGCCCAGCTATGCCAACGTGGGGCAAACATGGAGGCCAGCCTCACACAGAACATGTCAGAGGTCACTAGGGGCATGGGCCGTATTACCACCGCCATGGAGACACTACTGATCTCCAACACTGTTGTGAATCCCGTCCTGGGCGAGGCTGGGGACAGCAGCAGCCACAGCAGCCTGGCCAGCACAGTGTCAGAGCCACGCCGGAGCAGCCGGCGCTCAGCTGAGGCTGCTGGGCATACAGAAGGGGGTGAGGCTCATCCTAGTGGGGCTGCTAAGCGCAGCAAAAAATAAGACTGGCAGTGAGGGTGAGGCAACCCGGACAATGGACATTTCAACACTTCTTGTTTACCTTTTCTTTTGTTGCACATCAGTGCAGTAACGTTGATGCAACATTATTAAATTTCATTTCTGAAAACATACATTGACCTGTTTGTGCATCTGTACTCACTCAGAAATAGTTGTCTGTTATCTCCTGACGCCTGTATCTGCCGTCAGTTGGTGCAGGGACTCCAGCAGGTTGTGGTAGTGGCACAGCATTGTCATCATCAGGGTCCTCGTAGTCGGATAACTCAACCTCAGTGCCTTTCCTGACTGCAAGGTTGTGCAACATTGCACAGACAGCAATAATCTTGCAGCAGGTGATGGGGGTATATTGCCTTGCACCTCCGCTCTTGTGCAGACATCTGAACCGGCTCTTCCAGATGCCAAAGGTCATTTCCACTACATTCCTCGTGCTTTTGTGGGCACGGTTGTACCTCCTTTGGCTGGGTGTTGAGGGGTTGAGGTAGGGGGTGAGAATGAACGAGCGTAGGGCATATGCACTGTCGCCTAGGAGGAAAAGGGGTAACATTACTCACATGCATACATGTACTTCACACTGCAATTTTGGTTATGGGGGTCTGACACTGTGTCTTACCTAGGAGGTATTCTTCACCAAAATCCCCTGCCATCAGCCGTGCATAGATTCCGCTACTCTGAAAGATATAGGAGTCGTGGGTACTCCCCGGAAACTTTGCAACCAGGTCAGTGATGACACACTTAGCATTGCATATCACCTGCACATTTATGGTGTGCCGTGACTTCCGATTGCGGTATACGTATTCCGTGTCAGCAGGGGGGCAAATCGGAATGTGTGTGCCATCTATGCAGCCAATGATGTGGGGGAATCTTGCCATCTGATAGAATTCAGCTTTTGTCGGTGCCAGTTCTGCATGGGTGGAAGGGAAGGAAATGTAGTGGTCCATCCTCTGAATCATGGCATCAAGGAACTTGTGGAAGAACCTTGACAGGCTGCTCTGGGTCACCCCTCCTGCCACAGCAACTACACTTTGATAGCTGCCAGACGCCAGCAGGTGTAGGCAGCATAGCACCTGCACCTGCACAGGGATTGCGTGTGCCCTTGGGGTGGGGTGCTGCAACAGGGGTTGGAGGTCCCTAATGAGGTCTCTGATGGTCTCTGGGTCCAGCCTGTACCTCTGTAGGATCTCTGGATCTGTCAGCATGCACAGGGTGATCCGCTGTCTGTACACCTGCTCCTGTCTCAGCCATTCCCTCTCTCCTTCCTGCTGTAGCCGTAGCCGTCTTGCTATGACATAGAAAGCTGCCATGTTGCAAGTAGAACTGCATTTTGGGTCCTTTTTTATAGGTTGCACCTGGTTACCACCTGATTCCAATCCATGGTAAATTCCGACTCTGAAATACCGAATTTGAAGCAAATTCGGTATTTCAGTGCTTACCTACATCTCATTCTTCAGCTTTTCGCATCGAATCGGATTATCACCGAATCGGTATTTATACCGAATCGGCGATTTTACCGAATCGGAAAGTCACCGAGTCGGTAGAATTCCGATTCGGAAAAAAGTAGGAATCTGAAAAATCTCCGATTAGGTATTCTACCGATTCGGAGATTTTTCAGATTCCTACTTTTTTCCGATTCGGGATTCTACCGACTCGGTGACTTTCCGATTCGGTAAAATCGCCGATTTCGCCGGATTTCGGCCTCCTACATCCCGTTGTCTCTATTCCGATCGGTAACGGCCGAAAATACCGATTTTCGGCCGTTACCGACCGACCTACATCGGGCCCTAAGTCTTTTGATTCCATTGAGTGGGACTTTATTTTTGGGGTAATGTTGAGAATGGGGTTTCCCCCTCCTTTTTTGTCATGGATACAGCTGCTGTATTACCAACCGGTTGCTAAAGTACTTGTAAATGGACACACTTCCCAGGCATTCCCGATTACCAGAGGCACTCGGCAGGGGTGCCCCCTGTCCCCTTTGCTTTTTGCCCTGGCAGTGGAACCACTGGTGGCGAGGTTAAGGCAACATCATAATGATAAGGCTCTGCGGTGAAACATGCGGCAGATACTTATATCGCTGTATGCCGATGATATTACATTGTACGTTCGAGAATTGCAACAAAATTTGAACCCACTTCTCCAGGAATTCATAGTATTTGGGAAAATCTCGGGGATTCAAATACATTTTTTATCTCAGAAGAAGACCAACTGACCTCACCAAAGCTCTTAATTCAACCAGGGCACCACTTTGCTCTAGACTTCATTCCTCTCATGAGTTCTAAAGGGGAAAATTTAGTGGAATCAACTTCTGAAACTCTGTAAGACCAGAGCGTTTTGAACACTTGTGTCTTCCAGGGAATGCTGTTCCTACAAGCCAAATTAATGGCTCTTTCAAAACTCTATTATACCTTTCCACAAGACCACTGGGATTATACAAAGAGGTAGCTTTGTGTTTGCTTCCACATTTCAACAAATAGTGTGTCATAACATCTGGAGTAAATTCTACAGCATTATCAATAATGATGAGGACTAGGGTGCCTTCGCCAAGGAACACCTCATCAAAAAAGTTGATGACAGTACCAGTGTCCAATTTCTTAATAATTTTGACCGTATCAGTGTCCAATTTAATCTTGACTACAGGCCACTTAGAAAACATGTCTATAAGAGAGATTACATACTTCCCAGAACTACCAACTGGACCCATGATGCCAAACGCTATATGCTCCCAAAGGTACTCTGGACACATGAAGTCCCCCATGGGGTTTCTCAAAGTTTTGAGTCTTTTGTCAGCAGACAAACATAAACCACACTCTCTAACAACTCTCTCTTCTACCACAATCTCCATGACTGGACACCAGCATCTACTTTTAACAATACATTTAGTTTTCATGATACCCAAATGTCTATTGTGACATAAGGAGATCATTTTACCTCTGAGACTTACAGGGGGAACCAACCTTTCACCTCTTACAACGTTTTCATCAATAAAAGTTAACTGATCTCTGACCTCCCAGAATGCTTAAAGGTCTTTCAATTCCATTTTACGAAGCCAACCATTGCTCAGTAATTCAATCACTTTCAGCAAACACACATCTTTGACTACAGCTTCATTCCACTCCTCTTTGGAGAAAGACTCCAAACCATAGTCCCACACCCAAGCTACCTGTACACTATCCATGAGGTCGTCTTGGTTTCAACCATTTGCAGAGGCAAACAAGACAGGACATCAGAAACTGCATTTTTCCTCCCAGGTAAGTATTCTACCTTATAAAGAAAGTTTAATAACCTCATGGAGATTCTTGCTAATCTGTCAGAATCATTAATCATGCCAACAATGGACAGAACTTTGACTAAAGGTTTGTGAAGCACATTTGATGGTGACTTCTCTGCCCCAAACAAAAGTGCGGAAGTGCTCTAGGGACCAATCACAATCAAGAGCTTCCCATTCAATCACAGCGTATTTACATTCTGTAGGAGACAGAGACATGGAAGCCTACGCAACAATGGATTCACAACCATCTTCACCCACTTGAGAAAGAACAGCACCAATACCAGTACTACTAGCATCAGTGGTGATTATGTTCTTACATAAAGGATCAAAACCCTGCAGGGCAGGGTCTGAAGAGATGGCATTTTTAATGTCCAGGAACTCCTTTTGACACAACAACAACCATTCAAAATTCGTTCTGAGTTTAAGCAGTTGCCTAATATGAAAATTCGTGCTTGAAATATTTTGCACAAATTTAGAAAAAACTCAACAAGTCCCAAAAAGGATGTAACTTTGTCCTTGTTTTTGGGACTGGGGGCATCAGAAACGGCAGAAACAAGTTTGGATTTGGGATGAATGACCTCAACACTGATCTCGTGACCTAAATAAGTCAACACTCTTAGCAGCAAACTTGCACTTAGAAAATTCCAGTCAAAGCAAATTTGCTCAAAAGGGATAAAACATGGATGAGTTTGGTTTTATGATCAATACAATCCTTCCCCATAACAAGGATGTCATCTTGGAAGCTGAGAACATAATGACCAAAAACGTTGTGCATGAAATGCTGGAAAACAGCAGCTGCCGAGGCTAAACTGAACAGCATTTTGGTGATTTGGAAACAATCAATATGAAACATGAATGCAGTGAGGTTTTTACATTCATCAGACAAGGGAATTTGATGATAAACTTGGGACAAATCAATACTGGAAAAAACATCCATGCCCCTAGTTTTAGTCAACATCTCACTGTTTTTAGGAAGAAGAAACTGGTCCACCATAATGTTTCCATTAAGGTGGCGCAAGTCAATGCACAATCTGATTTTTCCGTAGGCCTTCCTAGCGACGACCACGGAGAAATCCATTCAGCAGACTCGATTGGCTCCATGACACCATCTTTGACTAACCTGCCCAATCCCTTCTCCACTTCGTCTCTAACAGATAAAGGAACATTATGAAGTTTACGGATTTTGGAGAGAAGCATTTGGTTTAAGGGTGATATGGTGTTCAAAACCCTCCAATCTGCCTACAGTACCTGCAAAAACACCAGAAAATTCACCACATACAGTTTTGCCCAAACGTCTAAGACAAGAACTTGTTCAATGCCATTAGGGTCCAAAATGATATTAAGTTTTATGTGATCCTTCCATACAAGAACAGAAGGTCCTTTCTTGGACACATACAGCTTGCAAAAAGCATGTCTATTCTTGAACCTAAAGATGAGATTACTATAGCCTAGTAAATCAATGTATTTACCAGTGTAACTCTCCGGAGCAATATCAGCATCGACTAAACTTGGACTAAGTTTTTCACCAAACTTGTTGGACCAAACAGCTTAATTTACAATTGTGAAAGGAGAAACGGAATAATTAGCAATGCCTATGCTAACCCCACCCATTGACATCAAATACATGGGCTTACTGGAGTCATCACTGTAAGAAATTTTCAGAACCACTTTACCATTAGGACTTCTGACCTTACAATCAACATCATCACTATCTTCATTGGAGGAAGAAATAGGACCCTCCTCAATGCATTTGACCCTATCCTCATTGGACTTATTAGTATTGCAAACTTGCTTGAAATGACCCATTTTTACTCAAATACTGGGATCATTTGGGCTCTAGTGTTTTGGCACCTTAGGTAGTGGGGTGCTATGTTCGCAACCTTGAGGTGCACCAATACTTGGCTTTATACATTGAATGCACTCGAAGAGTAGATGTGCTACCAACTAGACCACCGCTACCATCTGTAAATATTGTTAAGTTTCTTTAAGATGACTAGAATATTCATGTAGATGCCTGAAGCTTGAAAACAGTAAGTTGCCGTTTCCTTGGTGGATTCCTTAGTTGCAGTTCCAATGTTCCTTGTAGAAAATAGTCCAACATTTGTAGTTTCTAGAGTCCAATCGTCGCCAAAATGTACTAAGTAAAGAAGTCCAAAATGTAGACAAGGTGGTAGGTTCCAAGATGTAATTTATTATATCAAGTTCCATGTAAGTAGATAGTCAGTAGATTGTAGTAAGATGGTAATTAGAAGTAGCTGTAATAGCCCCACCAGGAGCAGCCTCCCTGTCTGCTCAGCCTCTCATCTTCAACTGACACTCTCACCAAGCCCACACACCAACATTCCATGACTTCATACAACATTCTCCAGTCATTCAGGCTGAGCAGAAGGGAGATTACTGATGTAAAGAAAGAAGACAAGAAATCACACTATCACACATTCCAACTTGATCTCTTAATAATTCTTCATGGATAACACTAAATCTACAATCTAATGCAAGTTTTTTCAACGCTCTTACATATTCATCAATAGACTCATTCTTGTCTTGTTTCCTTTGGAAGAACATAAAACGGTGAAGCCCAGATTAAATGTACAGGACATCTAACCTGGGCTTCTATTGGAATTCTATAGCGCATATTATCAAGCCCATTATCACCGCTTTAGCGGCAGTTTACTGCCGCTAAAACGGCGATAATTTTAACGAGCTTCTTGCTAATATGGGCCTGTGTGTTTTGGTTCTTCTGGTTGTTCGCATTGTTTCTGTGCTATAATTCTGCCACAAATGGGGATGTAGATCAAGAATTTTTTCATAAAAACCATAACACGAAAATCCAGAAATTATTGGAATTGCGCTGTCTCAATTTAAATTTCGCCCAGGGCCATTAAGAACAGACCTGTAATTAGAAAATAAACTATTGCGTTTTACAGGGAGCTAAAACAGACTCCCAGTTGAAATGTAGTAATGGCTTGTACTCAGTATGAGGAAAGTGTTTGGGTCGTACATGTGGCTATTCAGCTAACCATATTTCGGAGCATATTATCAAGAACGGCGATAAAATTATCGCTGCTTTAGCGGCAGGAAACTATAGGGCATATTAGCAAGGAATAGCGATATTTATCGCAAAATGCGCTTAGCGCCTTTTTTTATCGCTGCCTTTCGCTGGATATGTTAGCGGAGAAAACATGCTATTAGCAACATTTTTCTCCATTGTGCTAAAATATCCAGCAATAGTGGCGAAATGCGTGAATATCGCTGGAAATCCAGCGATATTCACCATTACCGCCAATGGGGACTTAACCTGACAATCCACCTCTCATTGGATAAACAGGTAAGTCATGTTTTTAGCAGGCGTTAGATTATAGCGATAATCGTGCTTAGCGTGATTTTTTTTATTGCTTTGCCTGCCTTGCTAATCAGCGATAGCTGTGTTAGCGACTGCTGTCAGTCGCTAACAGTTTGGGTACGCCCACTTTGCATGCCATTAGCGATAAATATCGCCGACATGCAAAGCGGGCCCCAAACCGGTAGCTATCGCCTGAAAGCTGTCGATAACTGATGCTTGCTGATAGGGCGATAAAAATATTGCCACTTTAGTGGCAAAAGTGCAGCGAAAGCGGCGATATGGCCCTTGCTAATATGCCCCTATGTCCTTGTGAATTCCCATAGCAGCCCAGGTTCTGGTGTTAACCAGCGCTTCTATGGGAATTCACGAGGGCATATTATCAAGTCCATTATCGCCGCTTGAGCGGCAGTTTCCTGCCACTAAAGCGGCGATAATTTTATCGCTGTTCTTGATAAAATGCCCCTACCTTTTCTAAACAAGAGTCCAGCTTTGTAGAGTAGGTAGATTGGCTATTTTACCTCGGTATTTTGCCTTTGACAAAAGAACTGTCTGCCAACAACAGGTTCTCTTCGTGCTGCCCTAAAAGAACTCCAGAATCACAACCTAACGCTTTCAGCACACAGGTAGTTAACGTGATCACCATTCTGTTAGCAGGAATGCAGAGATTTCTTATAGATAAAGCAGTTCACAGACTTACATGTCTTTTGGAGATCTAGAATTGTCTTTTTACATGTCTTTTGGAGATCCGGAATTGGAGGAGAAACTTAAAGAAAGGATAGAAGATTTCAGGAAGAATAGCGTGTACGGCTAATAATTTATATAAGTGGCATGTTAAGTTTTGCTAACTGCTGAGTCATACATTTTCCAGGGTAAACACCTCCCACTCCTAGCCACAGATTTCAGGATTATTCAAGTGCCATTTCCGCGGGACACTGCATAGTGCAGCAGTGGGTGTTCCCCGAATGTTAGTATTTTGTAAGTACAATGTATTGTTGTATAGGATGTGGCAATAATTATCATTGTGCAACGTCTGTGGGTGATTCTCAGGAAACAGATGAGACGACGGAGCGATTGGATATTCCCCGATTCCCCGACACAGTTCTGCTCATGAATGAGGCAACGTATCGAAGGTCCACGCACTGTGTAAACACAGAAAATAAACAGAACACATCCTATTACTCAGTCTGGACTTTCATTCGTACGTGTTTACAAAACTTTTAAGGCAGACAGGAAGCAGGTCTGAAGCACACACGCTCAGTTTAATGGTTTGACACAGCAATAGCCTGTTCTAGAGTGTGCTTACCATATTGTGAAACTTCAATTCATGTTATTGATATAACGCTTTTTTCCAAAATGCTTCACAAATTAAAAAAAGTTCAAAAGTTATGACAATTTTAAATATAGGAATCAGAACAAAATATAATTTAGATGACAAAAGTAAACTAAAGTAAACCGTTCTAGGTAAGCTCTGGGAAGATATTTTTAGACAAGGTTTCCGTCGGAGAAACGGAAAAGATTAAGGAAGGGTATGGGTCAAACAGTGTGGGACCTATGCTGGTAGTGAACTGAAATAAGGGACACACACACTTTGGAATGGTTTTGCGGGCTCTGACCATGAGGTCCGGATCAAGGTCACCTTTAGTGGCTCACGTTTTCCGGCCCCTCCCTTTTTCGGGCTCCGAGCGGGCGCTGACCGTGGCATACCCCTCGTATTTCAGCAAGGTAGGGCAGCCCACCAAACATAACATTCCTCCTTTATTTTAAATGAAATAAAACGTTGAAGAGAGAGCGAGAGAGAGAGATGAAGATAGAGAAAGAGAGATGCTGCAGGATTTATTTGTCCAGGCACAGTAGGAGTGGACTACTGATTTTCTTGATAGCATATTCCAAAACTTGAGCAAGAGAGAAATTAATATATGACTACTAACTAATAAGAAGGGGCTACGGGATGAATCAATTTAGTAATTTTAATACAGTGCAATTTGATAGAAGAGGCAATAAGGAGATAAGTGAGGATTAGAGAGAACATTGTAAGTGCACTGCTAGGGATGGGGGTGAAGAACATAGCAGCGCTGGGTTGAAAAACAATAGAACCAGAAGAGAAGAGTGAACCATCCCGGCATAGAATAAGTAAAGAATGGAAGGCTGTGGAAGTAAATACACTATTTGAAAATAGCAATACTCTGTTTATGCGCCAGCACAGGGGAATGGAGCAGCAGCTGCCAATAGTTAGGGGCAAATTTGCAACAATAATCTGCAACGCAGTGCACTAACCAAAGCTGCTGTGCTGCATTATGCTAGAGGGAGAGAACAGGGCACAGCTATATTTACGAAATATGGGCTGCTGCTGCTCTCTTCCTCTATGCTGGTGCACATACAGGCTGCCTAGCGCCATGCACACCCCACTGGACCATAATGCAGGATGTGGTCTAATCAATCAATCAGAGTACTTGTAAAGCGCGCTACTTACCCGTGAGGGTCTCAAGGCGCTATGGGGAGGGGTGCTGCTACTGCTCGAAGAGCCAGGTCTTGAGGAGTCTTCTGAAGGCGGGTAGGTCTTGGGTCTGCCGTATGTGGATAGCGAGGGTGTTCCAGGTCTTGGCGGCGAGGTAGGAGAAGGATCTGCCGCTGGAGGTCGTTCGTTGGATGCGGGGGACAGCGGCGAGGGCGAGGCTGGCGGAGTGGAGCTGGCGGGTGGGGTGTAGAAGCCGAGTTTGCTGTTCAGGTAGGCTGGTCCGGCGTTGTGGAGTGCTTTGTGTGCGTGGGTGAGGAGCTTGAAGGTGGGGGGTGATGTGGCTGCGGTGGGGGACGTTGACGATCAGTCGGGCGGAGGCGTTTTGGATGCGTTGTAGTCGTCGTAGGTGTTTGGCTGGGATTCTTGTGTAGAGTGCGTTGCCGTAGTCCAGTCTTCTGCTGACGAGGGCCTATGTCCCCGTTCTTCTTGTTTCGGTCGGGATGCACTTGTAGATCATGCAGAGCATGCGGAGGGTGTTGTAGCAGGAGGAGGAGACGGCGTTGACCTGCTTAGACATGGAGAGGGAGGAGTCGAGGATGAATCCTAGGTTGCGTGCATGGTCAGTGGGTGTTGGTGCTGTTCCCAGTGTGGTCGGCCACCAGGAGTCATCCCAGGCTGAGGGGGTGGGTCTGAGGATGAGGACCCCCGTCTTGTCCGAGTTCAGCTTCAGACGGCTGCTCCTCATCCAGTCGGCGACGGCCTTCATTCCCTCGTGGAGGTTGGTTTTGGCGGTGTGTGGGTCCTTGGTGAGAGAGAGGATGAGCTGGGTGTCGTTGGCGTAGGAGATGATGTTGAGGTTGTGATGGAGGGCCACTTGTGCGAGGGGGGCCATGTTGACGTTGAACCCTGGGGTACGCCGCAGATGATGTCGGTGGCTTCGGATCGGAAGGGTGGGAGGCGGACGCTCTGGGTTCTACCGGAGAGGCTAGAGAGGCCAACTTCGAAGCTGGGGAACAGGGTTCGATTCTCAGCAGGGACGCTTAACATCCTGTGATTGTGGGCAAATCACTTAATCTCCCCCTGCCTAACAAAATGAATGTGTCTGTCTGTAATGCAACTGGTGCTCATGTGCAAAAGCTCTGATACCTTCGGGACACATTTGTGCTATATAAACCCCCAAAAATAAATATATAAAATAAATAATTGTGTGGGATGTCTAGCATATGTTTTGTACTGCAAGTGTACCCAACCAGTAGAAATTCCTAGGGCTGGGCAATTTTTAAAACATTTCACACCGTGGATGTGTTCTGTACAGTGTAGCACACATGCAATGTGTGAACTGTTTGTAAAAACAAATACGCCTGACATGTTTAGTAGAAAAGTCTTTGCTTAAAAAAACATGGCTACATGCACTGGAACTCCCAAGTACCACCCATGTAAATTCTCCTTGTTGCAAACTGGCATGAAGCGCTACTTGTACTAAAAAGGGCACTTTACCAGCTCAAAAGTTTTGCAATGGAATGTAAACATCCTTTCAACACTTTTTGCCTCATTGCTTCACTTTGCATGTTTTTGTGGTAGTGCAAAGTCTTAATAATTCTGCAATGGCTCTGGACAGCTCTTCCACTTGTGCAATGCAGCACAGCACCCTTGGTTGCTTGGCTGGATCATATTTTAAAAAATCATCCTCATAGTCCAGTCTTTTTAAATGGCTCAAGTAAAGGAGAATTTAAACTGTGCAGAAGCTGAATACCACCAGAGAGTTGTCAAGTAGGTGAGAGTCTCATTATGCAATAGTTGTGGGTAATACAGGCTTTCTTATACTAAGGGGAAGATTTACAAGTTCCTTGCGTCACTTTTGCACCGTTGTTGCATCACTTTTTTGATGCAGCGGCAGCATAAAAGTTGCGGCCCATTTACAACGTGACGCATCTAGGGAGATGCCTCAGGTTGTAAAGCCCTGCGTCACATTATACATGCGCGAGGTATAATGTATGCAGGTTGGGTGTTCCCATGCAAAAAGCCATGTAGAACTGACGCAGTGAAATTTACATTTCACTGCATCACTCTACGCCTTTGCTGTGTCAAAATCCCTATCCCTGCTCAGACCAGGCGTAAGAAATGACACAAAGGTTTTTTAAATGGGACTCACCTCTCTGTTGTGACGCATTGCTGGAGTTGCGTCACTTTCATCAGCAACTCCAGCGATGCATCTCTGGCATCTGTCAATCCTAGCGCCATGTAATGTAATGTAATGTAATTTGTACTTGTAAAGCGCACTAATACCCTTGGGTATTCTGGCGCTGTAACGCATACCGCTGTGGAACCCTTCCTGGCTTTTCCCTGTGAAATGTCCACTCCTGGGCACCCCAAAGGTGAAACCAGGCATCCCAGCGCTGTTGGGGCCATTGTGGAGATTAAGCAAGCTATTGCCCAGAGTTGCAGAGTGGGACCCATGATTAGAATAGGCACCGAGGCGAAAATTATTAGGTTCGAGGAAATTGAGACCAAGACCCGCCGAGGCGGGAATTGAACCCTGGTCCCGGGCCAGACCTCTACATTAGGGTCTGCCGCTGTAACCATTGAGCCACACTTCTCCACATGGCGCCATCGTGCGCCATATTGTAAATACGGCGCATCCATGGTGACGCAAGGGTTTGCATGGTGGCGCATGGAAAGTTACGCATCTCTACAGATGCATCATTTCTTGTAAATCTGTGTGGTCAAATTCTGAGCAAAGTCTATGCTAAGAACTGTCGCTCCACCGGTCATTTCTGGAACTTGAAATCCATATTTTAGATCCCCCTGCTTTATAACCTAAAAATGCGCGAAGCACTTCCTTGCACGTAACAATGACGTGCGCCCCCAAAAAGTGTAAGTCATCATCTGAAGGCTCTAAATGTGCCCTCAGGACTACATGCTAAAAAACTAGGAAAGACCAGGGTAAACTGGTTTCAGTAGGGAACAACCTTATGGGTCAACGCACAGGCACTCTAACCTCCCCAATAACGGAAGAAATGGCTGACTGAGTTCCAACTGCACAAAATTACTCACAGCTCAATACATCACATGGACTAAAAATGTTTGGGGTAACATATTGACTGAAGTCTGTCTGAACTATTTTTAACGATGAATTTGTAATTTCAATGTTTTTATAATTATGCGATGGCATTGTTTACCACCCTGTTTATTTATTAATTTCTACATTGCGAGATGCATTCGAAATTTGCATGTTATCATTCAACTGAATGTTTAAAACCACCTGGGCATCAGACCTAAGTGGGTCTCTCCCTTTCCCTGTTTTATATGTTTTATACATTTTTGCAACGGCATTCATTACAAACTTGCAAAGGCTTTTATTATCTGAGCATGAATACAATTAAAAACTTGAAACAAGAAGTATGTGATCGGACTTTTGCATTTAGAGATGAAGAGGCAAGATGCCATTTAGGTAATGCTGCAAGTACTGAGCAACTGAATCTAGCGAGTACTAGGGCATGGACCAGAGACCTATAAACTCACTCAGTGATTAACTGTCTGAACACCAATGATTTGACATTATCAACTATAGAAGAGATTGCTTTGGCTGGAGGATGAGTCTGAACATCAATGATGTCTCATTATCACTCTTAAACGTTTTTTTGTTTTTTTTAACTATAGGAGGGTGTCAGTCCATGATGTAAAATGAGTTGATTCAAGATTGCGCAAGTAGGTTTGATTTCTTAGGTGAAGTAAGCATCAACTCAGTTTTTAGGGGGTTGAGTTTCAGGCAGTATGCCGACATCCAACTTTGCACAGTCGCTAGTGTTTTTCTATGAAAAGTGGAAACCTTGAGATATAATTGAGTATCATCAGTCTCTGGTGTTTTTCAGCAAAGAGGAATGTGGTTAGAAGAGGAAATGTTGAGATGTAGCTGAGTGTCATCAGTGTTATAGATCGGGCCACAAAATGCTTAAGCATGATCAATAATGGTTCCATACAGAGTTTGAACAGAATGGAATTTTTGGAGACACGTTGATGTTAACTAATCAGCCAATCTGTAGAGAAACTTCCCCATTTTAACTTCTTGGGACCAGCTTGCACAAGTATGAGGCGAACCACTTAAGTATACACGCCATTGATGCGAATTCTGTTTTTGAGAATTTTGGTCAGAAAGGAATGATTGACAGTATTAAACGTAAACAGGAGATCAAGTAGTACTAGGAAGCGCAAGTGTCCTGTATTGAGTAATCATAAGGCTTTCTCAACAACCTGTATGAGGGCAGTCTCGGAGTTCTGAGGTACACCCTCAACTAAAACTAGACGGAAAGGTAACCCAGGAAACCAGTAAACATTATCAGCTAGATTCATGAAGCCAAATTGCGCTCGCCATAGCTGCAAATTCGCTATTGCGCACGCAATTTGACTGGAAGGAATTCAAGAAACTCAAACAACCATAATAGCGAATTTGCAATTAAAAAATAGCAAATTCGCTATTAAATTCGCAGAATCCAGGAGGATGGTCATTTGCGAATCGGAAATAGCGAGAAGCCATGGATTCTGCGTTTTTAATAGCGAAGTCGCTAAAAACTCGCAATTGCCATTCATGAAAATTCGCTAACAGCGAAAAACGAGGAAATCGCTATTTGCGACGCGCAAATTAAGAAGAACTCAAATCAGGTGGTAACCAGTTCTGAACATTTTTTTTTTTCAAAAAACAGTTAGGTCACACCCAACAGGTGCAGGGCAGACCAAACACATTTAAGGAGGTGCAGCTGGAGCCTGGGGCTTCCCCCAATACCTGGACTTTACATGCTGGTGAGGCGGCGTAGGCTGCAGCGAGCTGCATGCAACAGACGGAGGATACAGGAGCGGATATTCCGGCAGCGGGTCACCCTTCTGGGCCAAACCAGGGAGCAAATCTATGCCAAGTACCGCCTGAGTGGGGCTATGATAATCAAGCTTATCCGGGACCTAGACCCCCTGATGCAGCACCCTACAAGGAGGACCGATGCCGTGCCCACACATGTGCAGGTATTGTGCTGCCTGCACCTCCTGGCCTCCGGAAGCTTCCAGGGGATGGTCGCAGTTGCAGGGGGGATATCCCAGCCCACCATGTCCCGCTGCCTAAGGAGTTTCCTGGTGGCAATGCTGACCCGGCTACACCACTATATTTCATTCCCCACTAGCCAACAGGACCTCAATGATACAAAGCTGCAGTTTTACAATTTAGCACAATTCCCACACGTCATTGGATGCATTGACTGTACGCACGTCCATATTTGCCCACCTGCTGAGACGGAGTACATGTACCGCAACCGGAAGAGCTACCACTCCCTCAACATCCAGATGGTGTGCAATGCCAAAACAATAATCACGGACATTGTGGTACAGTACCCGGGGAGCACACATGACTCCTTCATCTTCAGGCACAGCGGCATCCACACACGACTGGCCAGGGGAGACTTTGGGGAAGGACACCTACTAGGTAAGTACACATGCCCCAAATGTGTACATTGTGATCATGTAGCTGCGCAGAACAGGCACTCACCCTCTGCTCCTTGCATACAGGTGACAGCGGCTATGCTCTCCGTGACTACCTCCTCACCCCATACCTCAACCCTGCAACACCACAGCAACGGCGATTTAATGCATCACACATTCGCACAAGGAACTGTATTGAGAGGACATTTGGCCTGTTGAAAAGCAGGTTCCGCATACTGCACAAGACAGGTGGGGCCATAAAATACGATCCAGAGGTCTGCTGCCGCATCGTGGCCGTGTGTGCGATCCTTCACAACATTGCTACCAAGCGCAGGATCCCTGTTGACATATCTGGCAGTGAGTCGGAAGGGGAAAACCAGCCACCTGGGAAAATCCCGCAGAGGGGCACAGGCGCCGTAACAAAATCTGCATGAACCATTTCTAATGCACCCACTCCTCACATCCATTACTTGACTCATGTATGAGGACATTAAGAATGACATGAGTCAGATTAAGGTAGTCAAACCAATTGTATTTGTTAAAGTACAATAAACTTGGCATTCAGCTAACTTGTACATCACTGACATATTGCGTCATATGCCTGTCCTACAGGAGGGCATGCTTGTACCAGCAGCATGGCCCCTCAAGTCAATGTCAATGTTCAATGCCGCCTCCGGGCAGATGCTCCCAGCCTCCTTTCCCCATCGTCCTCCTGATTAGGACGTGAGGCAGCAGAGGGCCTGCTGCTGCGGCGAGTGCTACCACCGGAGGGATGGACTGGCTGCTATGGCTGGATGTAGCCTCACTTGTGTCGTCCCCCCACCCTCCCGGCCATGGTTGGCAGCCTGCATGGCCTGGACTGCAGTAGCCACATGCTCTAGTGCTGTCGCGACGTCCTGGCAGCACTGGACCATTTGGACCTGCATTGCCAAGGAGCGTCGCGAGAGCTGCGAGGTAGCGTTGCCGATTATGTAATTCGAGCGCGTGTACGCCGACAGGCGGGTCAGCAGTTGGCGGTGCCTGCGGCGATTTAGTACCCGCTGCCTGTTAATGGCCTGTGTGTTGGCCTCCATGACAGCTGTCATCCGCTCGGACATCAATGCAACATTCCGGGCAGTCTTGTCCAGTTGCAGGTGGATGGCCCCAAGATGACGTGCCTGTGTCTGATGCACATGCAGCATCCTGCGCTCGATGGATAGCCCACCTGCTTGCAGATTCAGCCCCCTACCAGCACGGGAAATGTTGGAGCGCTGACCCCTCACCAGTCCGCTGGACTGGCTCCTCACAGCCGCAGGGCGGCGGGTTGGTTGGCGAACTGGAGCTGGTGTAGCTTGTCCCACTGGGGACTGTGTGACAGGCAGAGCTACTGCAGCGCGTGCTGGCACAGGGGTGGCACTGGCCACAGGGGCAGGTGGTGTGATGTGCACTGGTGCGGGAGCTTGCACAGATGGTCCGGGCTGTGGGGAGAGGTTCGCATCTCCCTCTGTGTCCTCCGTGATGTCCATGACCAGGCCATCGCTGTCAGTGCTTGGGACTTGGGACTTCTGCGCCACCTGTGATGTAAAGTGGACGTTGATTAGTGACATGTTTCTTACCCATTTAGACTTCCTACATGCATGCAGACTACCATTCCCTGACTGGCTGCAGGATTGACTCACACTAAACATGTGTGGCTTCATGGGGCAAGATGGTAAATGTGGTCAGACTACATGTCCCACAATGCATTAGGGCTTTAGTGGTGTGCTTTGGCTGCATGTCTGGGCCTTGATATGGGAGGCTCTGGAGTATTGGACATTGTTAGGGGACAGGGGATCGCAGTCGCATGGCACTTACCTGGTGTGTCCTGTGTGGGTCGGGAGGAGTCAAGCTGTGTCACACCCACGCATGCCTGTGGATTAATTGTGTCCTCCACACGGTCCTCCAGTGGTGTATTCGGTGGGACAGTGGGCTCCCCTCCACCTGTCGCAACACGCTCCCTCAGCCTCTCCGCTATCCTCTCCTTTGACCTCCCTCTGAGGTCATACCACCGTTTTTTGAGTTCGTCCACGGAGCGCTGGGTCACCCCCACAGAGTTAACTTTTGCGCGGATGCGCAACCATAGCCGCCTTTTGTCCGCCTCGGCCACCCTCCTCGAATCTTTGCCAAAAAGGCGATTGTAGTCCTTGCAGACTCCTTCTATCAGGAACTCTAGCTCATGCACCGAAAATGTTATCTTTCTTTTGCGCCCACTAGCAGATCCAGCTGCAGCTTCCTCAGTCATGCTTGCCACTGGGGTGTATCCTGCACAACTCCTGTAGGCACACTGGAGAGGTCCTCTGAATGTGATGCTCCCTGTACAGGCTCTCACTGCTGAATGAGGGTGGAACCTGCCTACTTCCTGGTTGTGATGTCATCACTGGGCTCAAGATGTGACTTCCCGTTTTTGCGATCTCGCACTTAGCGAGATCGCAATTTGCGATCTCGCTATTAGCGAAGTCGCAATTTCCACACGGATTTCGGACGGTTATGCGAATTAATAGCGATTTTCGGCAAATCGCAATCGGCGATTGCGGCCAATTGCGATTCCCTTTTTTTACGCTATTTTTCATGAATGCCTATCTGCGATTTCTTAATTGCGATTCGCTTTTTCTCGCAATTAAGGAATCACAGATCCAGACATTGATGAATCTAGCTGTATATGTTGAGATAATTGGGTATGCACAGCTTTCAATCCCCTTTCCAAAGAAGGTGAATCCTGATAACGAGTGAACGTTATTGATAAAATTAACACCTGCCAATGGTTTCTTCAGAAGCGTTGAGGCTTGCCCATTTGTGAGGCAATTAGGGAATTTGGAAATTGAAAGAGATAAATTAATTAACATGGTACAGTGGGGTCATTCATATGCTAAAACCTCTTTGCAATGATCCTCAGTGCCACCCCAGTAAAATGTTTTGCAGTTTTCACAATATTGAGAAAATCACTCTCAGACGTCACTAAAATGGGTCAACCATAACTGGACTTTGCAATTCAGTTGCAAGAGGTCGATAATGTTAGAGGTGGGAGGTGGAAAATTCTCTATAGCTTTTATTTTATCATCAAAGCAGTATTCTTCACATTTAGATTTTGGGTTCTCAGAAGGGAGAGTTGGAGCAGTAATATTGAGCAAACTAACAACTCCAGTGCGAAGGCTGAAGGATTCTTGAAGTTGCCTAATAAAAATAGAAGGACCGATTTACAAGTATGCTTAGTAGTGTTACTACAGTTCTACAACATGCTATTTACTAATGTACGTGCAGAGGTGAACGCCTTTACCTCTATCTTATTTGTGCGAAGATCTCCCCACAGGTAGGTATCTGTTTTATTAGTGAATGTGGGAGGGGCTGGAAAATGGGTATTTTTAAAGAATAAATGGGAGGTTTATAGAGAGGAGTGAGAAGGGGTTAAAACAGGGCATCACAAGCCGGATGTATGCTGTTAGTTTTAGACCAGTCCTCAGCACATGCTTTCATCAATTGCTACCCATTCCATTCGTTGTGACTGTAAAAATGACCACTAAGGGGCAGATTTATGTTAACTGGCGCATCCCCAGGGATGCGCCAGTTAATGTGCGCCACAGTGCGCCACAGCTCCGCCACCCATGGTGCGCCGCATTTACAATGCGGCACACCATGGGGCAAAAACGGCACAGATGCGTGACGCATCTGTGCCGTAAAGGTGGCGCATTGCGCGACGCAGCTCCAGCAAGGCTCGGGGGTGCCCTATCTGACCAATGCTGCATCAAGACCTACGCCTGCTTCAAGCAGGCGCAGGCTTTTGACGCAGCATTGCTCTGAAAGTGACTGAGTGAAATCCTATAGATTTCACTCAGCCACTTTTGCGAGACGCACCTGCCCCGGAACGCCCACCCTGCGCCGGAACGCCCACAAGCGGCGCAGGGCTTTACAACGTGACGCATCTGCCTAGATGCGTCACGTTGTAAATCGTTCGTAGGGATGCGCCACGTTTACGCCGCCTTGCGTCACGCAACAGCGGCGTAAACGTGGCGCAAGGCCTTCATAAATCTGCCCCTAAGTATTTGTTCATAACTTGTGAAATGTAGACAAGCAGACAAGCGCTGCGGTAGGGAAAACAGCCTCATCTCTGACTTGGAGCGCCTGGTAAAAGGCTCCCGAGTTGCACTCTTGTTTTTTGAATATCTGACCCACTAGGGAACCTTCTTTTTAATCGCACTATTTGCCCAAGGATTAGCTTCACCACCAGCTCAGGAGCACCTGGTGAAGGGCTCCCCCATAGGTTCTTCGAGCGAGCACACTGTTTTAACAATCACTTAATAATGCGTTGTGTCTGACTGCATATATGCTGCTTAAACCCCTGAACACTCACCGTTGTTAGGGTGCTTTTCCCCAGTCCACCACCGATTTTACAGATTGTGTGGTGGGAATCTAACAGCACCACACGAAGGGCCCGCCCTTCTGGTACGCCCAGGCTAATCAGCTGACCAGCAGCTGACTGCTACTTAACCAGGATGTCACTCTTCGTGCAGCGGGCGCGCCACCGGCGTGCCGAAGGCGCACCAAAGGCAAGCCCGTCTGCGCCCGTCTGCGCCCGTCTGCGCCCGTCTGCGGCCGGCCGGGGCTAGGGGCCACAACCCCTGCTCGTTTTAACACCCAAGTCAGGAGCTATAGCCCTAACTCTTTACTTAAATGAAGAGGAAAGGCCTTAGCCCCTTGTCTCTCCATTTGGAACCCAACAGAGCAAAGCTCAATCTGCACACACTGCGGATTTCAGACTCTCCCCGACCTCCCAATCAAAAACACACAGTGCAGTATGTATGTCCTGAACTGCAGATCCCTCTCCAAACACACCACAGAGATCTCCCTGCTTTTAGATGAATTAAACCCAGATGTGCTGTGTCTGACAGAAACCTGGCTCCATTCCAAATCTGAACCTGATATCATCCAGGCCCTACCTGGAGGATACCAAATTTTACGAGAATATTGCCCAACAGGAAGAGGAGGGGTCTTAACAGTCATTGCTATGGCTGCCGCAGTTCCCCAAACTCAATACCTAACTGTGAAAGCCTCTCCTTCTCCATAGACTTTTCCCCCAACTGCACATTCTCGGGTATGCTTATATATCACCCGCCCGGGACCCTAGGACAATTTCTCAACTCCCTGCCCTTCACTATAGCCAACCTGGAATGCAGCTCATCAAATTTTACTCTTCAATGGGATTTTAATATCCATTTTGATGACACCACGGACCACACTGCCCTAGAAATAACCACTAGCCTCGTCGCGCTACAATTTCTGCAGTTAGTGCTGAAACCAACCCACTCAAAGGGGCATCTTCTTGATCCCATTTTCAGCAATTGTGCTGACCTCCTAGTGGAAAATCCCTCCCCCCTACCATGGACGGACCACCTCCTAATACCTGTCTCCGGGTTACACCACATACCCACCCTTCCTCCACTATAGTCACTCGGAGGGAACGCAGCTGGTCAAAACTTTCCTAGGTTGAATGGGCCGCGACTTATGAAACATCCAGACCACTCTGCAACCCTGACCCCATCCTAGTCAATGAAAACTATAATAGTTGGATCTCAAACTCGCTAGACTCCGTACTTCCCATAAAACGCACTGAATCCAAGTGCAGCACCAAGACTACTCCTTGGTACTCCCAGGACTTACGAGAAAAGAAACGCCAATGCAAAAAACTGGAGAGGAAGTGGCGTCTGGACTACTCACCCCACAGAATAATCACATATAGAGCCGCAATAAAAACCTACACAAATTAAATTAAAACCGCTCAAGCGGCCTTTTTTGAAAATAAGAACAATGCAGCTGCTTCCAGGCCCCAAGGAAATATATCAAATTGCAAAAACCCTTCTTAAACTCCCAGAAAAACCTCAAAACCCCCTTAACGTTCAACCATGCTGTAATGACCTGGCAGAGTTCTTTTAAAATAAAATACAAACCATTTATTCTTCCTTTTCCCACACTCAGATTCCCACTTCACCCATCAAACCTCTTGAGCTAGGGCCCCACCCCCCAGCAACACTTGAGAATCTTCCCCCACTTGACTCTACCACGCTACAATCTATTATGCTTCAGGTGAAATCAGGTTGCTCTAATGACCCAGCACCCCCGCGCACTCTGCTGACAGTTACCACACGCATCCTACCCACCATTCTCGATCTGGTCAATGCCTCTCTCACCACTGGGACCGTCCCGCCCCTGGAAATGGGCCATGGTCAAAGCACTCCTTAAAAAACCCAACTTAGATCCAAACAACCCAGGGAACTACCGACCAATCTCCCTACTACCCTGGCTAAGCAAGATCGCTGAGAAACATATCAATAAGACACTGACAGAGTTCCTAGAGAGCAACCACCTGCTCTACCCCTCCCAGACAGGATTCTGACCCATGCATGGGACTGAGACTGCCCTCATTGCTGTGACAGAGGAGGCAAGGAAGATCATGGATCAAGAAGGTACCACAGCTATTATCCTCCTTGACCTAAGTGCCGCCTTCGACACTGTAAATCAGAACATCTTACAGCACAGACTTACCAATCTAGGGATCTCAATGAAAGCAATCACATGGTTTGAGTCCTTCTTGTCGAACTGCTCCTTCCAATTCTTTGAGGGCAAAATCACCTCCCCCAGCAAACCTCTTGGCTGTGGTGTGAGCCCTACCCTCTTTAATATTTACATGAGCCCCCTAGCTGAGATTGTACGCCCCTTCGGGATAAAAATCATCACCTACGCGGATGATATTCAGCTAGTGGTGGCCCTAAATCAACTTCACACCGAGCCCAACAATCTCAGGGTTTGCCTAGAAGCGGTGACCTCATGGATGACATCGTCTTGTCTCAAACTAAAAGGAGACAAGACCGAGCTGATGCTCTTAGGTAACCCCCCCCCAGTCCAACCATTGACTCCCAAGGCCTTCCTGTCTTGGACCCGCCCCCATACCCAAGGACACAATTAAGAGCCCGGGCATCTGGCTGGATAAGTCTTTTAATTTTAACTACCAAGCCACTAAACTCTCTGCCACCTGCTTCGGCATACTTAGACTTATCCGGAAAATACTCCCCTTACTACCCCTTCAAGGCCAGGCAAATTATGATTCAGAGCCTCATACTGTCATGCTTGGACTTTGGGAATGCCCTTTACCTAGGGGCCCCCCAGGCCGCCCTAAACAAGCTCCAGGTCACCCAGAACTGCGCAGCACGAACCCTCCTTCAGATCCCCCCCTCGCCTCTCTGTCAAAACCAACCTCACGAATCTTCATTGGCTTCCAGTTAGGGAAATAATTAAATTCAAGGGCCTGTGTATCGCCCACCGAGCCTTCTGGAAAACGGGCGCCACCATCAATCACCCTCTGATCACCCCCTACCAACCCGATAGACAGCTCAGATCACCTTCCTCCTTCCTTGTTACAGTACCCAGGATCAAGAGATCCAGATGTGGGGTCTGCACGTTCTCCTATAACTCGGCCAAACTCTGGAACTCCCTTCCCCTCCACCTGCGATCGGAACCTAGTCTACTGACCTTCCGCAAAAAGCTAAAAACCCTGTTGTTTACCAAATCAGACTAGGCTCCTACCTTTCATCCACACGCGTTTGTCTGCAGCGCTAGGACACCCCAGGGTAGCTCTATACAAATAATCTTTTCATTTAAATTCATGGGTGGGAAAAACCATTTGCAATTTCTGACTTTGCATCTGAGAGTCATTCCACTGACTTCGTGATTGCAAAATATTTAGAGAAGCATCTGCATTATTGTTAGACCTGGCATTCTTGGTGTGGTTTTCTCCTAACCCTTTGCCTTCAAAACTCCTGTTTTTGCTGACATTGTCTTCGCTGACCATAAGACTCTGCAACCTTTAGTGCTGCTAACCAGTGCTAAAGTGCTTGCGCTCTTTTCCTGAAACATGGTGACATTGGCTTAAACCCAATTTTCATATTTAATTTACTTGTAAATCCCAAGTAAAGTGGCACTACATGTGCCCAGGGCCTGTCACTTAAATGGTACCAGTGGGCCTGCAGCACTGATTGTGTCACCCACTGAAGTAACATGTCTCAAACATGTCTGAAGCCTGCCATTGATGAGGTTAAAACTGCCATCCAAACCTTCCTTTCTTATACATAGGTCACCTTTACAAATGGCCCTAAAGAGCCCAGGAGGCAATGTGCAATGTATTTAAGAAATAGGACATGTACGTTTAAGTTATTCATGCCCCGGTAGTGAAAAACTCTTGCATTAGTTTTTCAGTATGCAAGGTCTGTCTCTCCCATAGGATGACAGTGGAATTCACGTGATACATTTCATAAGTGTAATTTACAAATGGGAATAGATAACCAGTTCATGTTTGGTGTCTCTGGAATGACAATTTATAGTCCTCACTAATGGGGAAGTCGAATTTTAAATTGCAATTCTAAAAATGGCAACTTCAGAAAGTTGGCATTTTCTCGCCATAGCCATTTGATGCATGCAGCCTGTCTCTGGGTCATATAACTGGGTGTATTTGACATTTGGATTTTGTGCCACATACGATAGGGAGCAAATGTGTGGATGGATGGACCATTACTGGCAGGATGGGCAGGAGGAACTGGGCCCAGCCCCACTTACACTTGAATAGACAGTGTTCTTTTTCCACACAAAGGGCTACATACCCCCTGTAGTTAGTCTGGACCCAGGGCCAGGAAGGAAGGGTATTTGTTAACTTTGTTAACTTCAAAGCACAACTATGTATGAAAACTGGACCTCAGACACCAACTCTTCAGTACATGTTTAGACCTGTGGATACTCATCCAGGAAGGACTGATTGCTGCTGAAAAGACTGCCACTCTGCTGGACTACTACGCTGAAGGAGCTACTGCCCTGCTGTGCTGATCTGCTGCCTGCTGCTCCCTTGCCTAGGGAGGAAGAACTGGACCTGCACTTCATCTTGAATGCAGGACCCCAGAGTGGCTCCAAGGGCTATTCTGCTGGCCTCCTGTTCTGAGTCTCAGGGACATAAAAGGCTCCACGAACAGCTCCTAGAAGCAGCTGCAGTGAGTTCCTGACCTCCAAGTGGTGCCCTGTCAGGCCCTGACCATAGGTGTGGCTCAATGACCTTAAATCAAGCCTTCGGGCACTTTACCACCACAAACTTGCTCATTCGCACTGAGATCACTCTGCTCACAGTGAAAATTACCGTGAAGTACCGCCAGGCCATCTCTTTGCACTGCAACATCGACCGCTCACGAGGGGACAGCCAACGCGAAGCACCAGTCTGCCTGTCCGCGACACCTGGCCTCCTCTCGTGCCATGTCGACACCTTTCCCTGAGGCTCTCCTTGGGTTGCAGAGAGGGAGAGGGGGAGAGCGTGCTCTCTGGCCCTCACCGTGCTATTGATGCCATTTATAGCGGCCAGCATGGAGCTTTCGGGGGAGAGTTCCCGCAGCCCATTTGCAATGCCTATGTTCCCACAGAGGTGGTCTCTCTACTCTCGAGACGATGGGAGTCAAGATAGCGTTGCAGCGGTGTCCGTTTGTCCTTCGGCTGTACAGGCATTAACTCCCAATAGTCAGACAGCTAGTTGTGGCAGAATGCTGTGTCCCTGAGCCTTTCAGTCACTCGCGGGCTACGCTTGTTGCCCCAACAGATCGCCACTCTTCGCTTTGCTAGCAAGAATAGCACTGCTACCATTCTTCTGTGTTCCACAGACACTCTGCGTACGTACCCAAGAAGGGCCACTAGGGGGAGCTCTCAAGTCCGAGTTCAGTAATGATGTGACACTTTTCCTCCTGTGTATCTTTATAATGTATAACTTGACTGATACCTCTGTATTGTTTTTTGGAACTTATGCAGGTTTAATAAAAAGATGAAAAAAAAGTCTGCATTTAGTCATTGCATCCAACAAGTCAAAGTTGCCATCCCAGAATCTCGCCACCTCTGGACACTCCCAGGCAAGGTGCAAGAAGGAGGCCTCCGGCGCTCGCAGCACCCATACCGTGCATCCTCACATAAGCCAACTCTGCTCATCCACACTGGGGTTCTATATAGCATTTGGAGAAACTTAAAGTGGATAAGTCGCATCCTGTCGTTAAGCGACATCTTTGTCTGCGCGCAGCAGTAAGCCCATGTTCCAACTTCAAAGGGCTCTCCCAGGATCTCCTCCCATTCCCGCTGCTCAGATGGAATGCACGGCGACGAACGCTGCATTCTGGAATACAGTCGAGTGATAAGTTCCCATGGCGAGAAATTCACCAGAAAATCCTCCAGCACCTGAAATGTCAGTTGGCGCCACAGGGAAGGACACAAAAAGTACCCACAATGCTACCCTCAGCTGATAATAAGTCACCCTTCCCAGCATTCCGGTGTTAGAATTCTGGAGCGCGACATCCAGGGTGATGAATACCCCATCAGGGAATGCCCGCCCCATTGTATGGAGTTGAAGCTTCCTCAGCCGTTGGCACAGCCCTGTCTCTGTGTTAAAGGGCAGCTCATGGTGCCTGGTATGGAGGGGGCAAAAACATTTATCCAGGTGAGCTTTATGTTTAAGTCTTGCCACGCCCACACTGTGCAGCCTACCCTGTCAATCTCAGCTCAGGGTCTGTGTTGGGGTGCAAAGATCACCATGTGCAGTGGAATCAGATTCGCTAGATCGCTCTCCCGGGCAGTGTGCGCCATGAACCGAGTCGGGTAAACTCAGTGGTACCCAAACTGCATCTGGGCGCAGTTGTAGTACAACTCCATGTCTGGTGTTCCCATACCTCCTTGCTTACATGGTAGCATAAGAGTCTCCCACGCAATACACGGCTGACTATCCGCCCATGCTAAAGAAATTAGATTCGAGCGTAACTGCCATTTAAATTCAGCGGTTAGGGGGACCGGAAGGTTAACTAACATGTATAAAAACTTAGGACTACCATCTTGGTAATGGCCAGTCGGTCCGCCAATGAAAGTGGGAGAGTCTTCCCCCTCTTTAATCTACTCTCCAGCCAATCCATAAGCCTACCTTAAATATAGCTCCATAGGTCTGCAGTGCTCCGGTTGACACAGATCCCCAGATATTTTACCGGAGAGTCCGCCCATTGAAGAGGGAATTCCGACTGGAATGGGGCGGTGGCGGGAGTGAGCGGAAATATAATGGATATCCCCCGATTTGATGTGACCCCCGATACGCCAGTGTTATATCTGTTTGTGTTTTCATTGCTCTGTGTATTCTTTAGTTGAAATTCCATTTAGAATATTGCCAGCTTCTAGCAACTGTACTGTGATTCGGTTGGAGTAGGAGTTGCTGTTGGAGTTGGTGGCTGCCTGCTCTGTCTTGTAGCCCTAATAAACCAGTTAACTTCAACCATGTCCAGCGTGATTTCTACAAAATTACTGGCGACGATCTAAGACTACATCTACCCTCGAGTGTGATGCCTCTGAAGATAAAGAAACCCGCTTCACATCTTTAATCATCTACCTACAAGTCACCGTCTCTCTTCAAGCTGATCATAGAAGGATTTTACAGATCCCACATTGAACGCTTTATTGTTTCAAGACGGAAGGCTTTTTGATTTCCTTAGAGCTTTGAAGTTTAGCAGCTGAGTCTCAACGGTCATACTCCAACCCTCGTTTGCATAGATTTATTGCTCGCGCTGTCATCGTTAACAGTTGGTGTGCAAGCGGCATTTTTCTATATTGACACTTGTAAAATGAATCCCTGCTCTCTCGTCTTTACCAATTTAAGCGCAAGTGGCATTTTTAAAGCTCGAGACATTTGTCAAACCACCGCGAGCTTGTGGCATCATTTAATTCTGTTGCACTCTTGCCTAGTTATACGTGTATCTGCCTAGCAGCGCTTACCTGATTTAACCGCATCTTCGTCCAGCGCCAGCATTCTGTTTAGAGTGTTCTTCTTCGCTTCTTTTGACGTGTTTGTCCGCAACTCGGTCTTCACGTTCATCACGCAGCGGCCGCCATCTTGGATTGGGAAGCTTTCCGTTAGAAACAGTGTATCACACGGTGATACACACACCTTTGTTATATTTTCTTCATTTTAATTGGATTCTTTCTTCATGCAGTGATGGTCAAGCATTGTTAACACCTATTTAAATTGAACTTTCTCTCTGCATTTTGTGTATTATACGGTGATACACACACCTCTTCAATGTTGCTCTGCGTTCAGGGTATTATTAGGTGATACACACACCTTTTCTGCGCATTGTGTTCTATACGGTGATACACACACCTCTTCAACGTTACAACAATCCCCAAATGTATTTTTTTTTTCTTTTCAATTACTATTTTCTGTGTGTCATTCTGTGGCACACACACCTCACATATATTTTGGTTATTATCACATTTTCTCCAACCTCAAAAATACAACATGTAATGCGGTGACACACACACCAGACTTAAATTGTGTGTACTGTGTACACATGTTTACGTTGACACACACACCCCTTTGCATATTTTTTTATCTTCTTTTGTTTAAAAAAAAAGAATGTGCACTTTTCAATCTGTAAACCCTCTGCCTGCTTTTTTGGATTCTCCTGGAGATCCGCCTGTCTGATGGGAAATTTGGCATGACGCCTTTGAAACCTCTTTAGGTGCCATTGGTGCATCTCGTTTTGTTGCAAAGAGGAAAAAATACTTACTTCTTCACTCTCTAGGGTTTGAAGGTAGGTCTATTTTTAAACATCTACCATGTTTAACACAAGAAGAATCTCAAGATTTGGATGAACACCAACAAACTGTATTAAAGCTCAAACAAAGATTCGACAAACAACCTAGCCTCATGGTTTTAAGACATACATTTTTCAAAAGAAAACAAACAGAATCTGAAGATGTCGACACCTATATATCAACACAACGCAAGCTCGCTGCTGATTGCAAGTTTTAATATTTTACTGACCAATTGATCAGGGATCAATTTGTTTGCCATCGCAAGGATAAAAACATTAGACAGAAACTTTTGAGCATGGCAGATCCTTCATTGGAAGAAACTTTAAAAGTTGCTAAAAGTATTGATGTCTCTATGGTTTCCCTCAAAGATCTCGACGAGAAACTTAATGATGTTGTTAATGTTGTCAAAGTTAGTAGTTTGTCAAAACAACAGACTAAACCTAATCCTAATTCGTCTAGTGTATCTTCTTTTCCAAAAACTCGAGATCCAAAGTTCACCAAAGAAAACAACAACATGTGTTTGAGGTGTGGAAACCCTTTCACCAAAAAGGTACCAGATTTCCTGCCATGGAGGTAATGTGTAATTATTGTAAAAAAATGGGTCACTTTGCTAAAGTTTGTCTTAAGAAAAGAAATTTCAAAAACCTACTGTTTGTTCTGTTGAGTCAGACAGTGATTCTGACTCAGAGGTTATATCTGTAGTCATGTGTGAAGAAAATGTTGCAAGCAGGTGTTCTAAAGTTGTAGTTGAGGGTGATCCATCTTCATGTAGAGATCCTGTTGTAGATATTGGAATAGGCCTTCATACCGTTAAGCTTCTGGTAGATTCAGGAGCTAAAATAACTGATAACTCAAAGACTGTTTGATGATGTTTGGAAGGGTTCGCAAAGTCTTCTCCCCCCCGACAGGTCACCAGTGTCCTATGAAGGACGGAAAATTGACTTTTTGGGATTTTTCGAAGATGAGTTGGTCTTTAAAGACAGAAGGATCAAGGGAAAAATATATGTGGCTGTCAAGGGACTCAACATTTTAGGATGGTTTCATCATGGCCTTTTTGGCATGATACTTAAGCTGGGAGTAAAAGAACAGTTCTTAGTTGTAGGGAATGATGAAGAGAGCCAAAGGTGGAAAGACAAATTTCCTGAAGTTTTCGAGAAAAAATTAGGAAAAATTTAAGGTTTTAAACATAAAATAGTAGTAAAGAGTGGAACCACACCAGTTAAACACAAACTCAGGGGAGTTCCATTTAGTGTTAGAGAAGAGTTAGACAATTAACTCAAAAGCCTTTGCTCCAAGGGAATCATTGAGCCCACTGAATCCTCTTTGTGGTTGTCTCCTTTAGTTGTGGCCAGGAAGAGGAGTGGAGACCTCTGTGTCTATGTTGATTTAAGGTCCTTGAACAAGGAGATTTGGATAGACTTGCATCCTTTACCTAGGATAAGTGATCTTCTCGCCTCTACCAAGGGTGCTTGTTATTTCACAAAGTTGGACTTAGCCAGCACATACCACCAGGTAGAATTAGACCCTGAGTCTCGTCATTTAACTGCTTTTGTCTCTCCGCTAGGTACTTTTCAATATTGTCGTATGCCTTTCGGGCTTGTGTCTGGAGCCTCTGTTTTTCAGAGAATGATGGTTAACATACTTAAGGGAGTAAAAAATGTCTTAGTTTTTCAAGACGATGTATTGATTTTTGGAAGTGATCTTGACTCCCATAACTCCACTCTTGACAATGTTCTCACTCTCTTTAAGAAGAATGGTGTATTACTCAAAGAAGAGAAGTGTGAATTTCTCCAAGTGAGTGTAGAGTATGTAGGTCATGCCATCTCCAAGGATGGTGTCAGTCCCGAGTCTGGGTAAACTCTCAGCTATCATGGATGCCCCTTCTCCTGTAGACAAAGCAGGTGTTAAATCACTTTTGGGTCTATGCATATATTATTCAAGATTTATTCCTAATTTCGCTTCAATTGTCAGACCCATCAGCAATCCATTAAAAAAAGGGAGAAGTTTGAATGGTGTGGTGAGTGCGACACTGCCCTCAATAAAATAAAATCTTCCCTAAGAAATGATTCCTGTCTCAAGCTGTTTCATCCTAATCTCGTTTGCTGTATCACGGTGGATGCAAGACAAGTAGGTTTGGGTGCAATGTTGACTGAGACTGACAAAGGGGTTGAGAACTCCATTTGTTTTGCTTCAAGTCTTGAGGTCTGCTGAACTTCAGTACTCTGTCATAGAGAGGGAGTTATTGGCATGCACGTGGGCTATAGAGAAGTTTTGCTCTTATATCTGGGGAAAGAGGTTTTTGTTGCAGACCGATCATAAACCTTTAGTTAATATTCTTGTGGGAGGGATGAGCAAATGTTCTTCCCCCAGGATTTTACGCATGGTCTCAAAGCTCCTCCAGTATCAGTTTGATGTTCAACATATATCTGGGGGAAAGAATGGACGCGCTGATTTCTTGTCTAGATTCCCGATTAAATCTGTAGAACTTGAAAATGTAAATTTACATGAATTCTCAAATGAAGACTGTGAAGATTGTTTGGTAGCAGCATTGGAAGTATCATGCGTGAATCTATGCTCAGAAAACGAACGGTTGGAGGCCATGGAATCTGACAGCTTGCTTCAAGAAGTATGCTCTCATGTTATTGAGGGATGGCCTAGAGAAAAAGCTATAAATTCCCTGGTTCAACATTTCTGGAAAGTTCAAGATGAACTGACTCTGGAGGATGGCTTTCTTCTTAGGGGTGACACGTTTGTTCCTCCCCATGTTTTTCATGTTGAAATAATACGCAGAGGTCACGAAGGTCATCTTGGGTGTACCCTCACAAAGCGTCGTATAAGGGACACTTACTGGTGGCCAATGATAGACTCTGAAATTGAGGATGTTGTCTCAAATTGTCATGTCTGTGGTGCTTCTGACAAAAGCTTTAAGGTGTCTGTTCCTCCTCTTATACCGATTGAGTGCCCACCGGGACCTTGGTTGAAGCTTGGCATAGATGTCATGGTGCCTTATGACAATCTTCAAGGAGGTTTGCGTTTTGTGTTGGTTCTCATGGACTACGAGTCTAAATGGCCTTTTTGAGTCATGAGTTTCAAGATTTTCTGATGGAATCAGGAGTCAAACACTGTGAAACCTCGTTATATCATCCTCAATCAAACAGACTTGTGGAAAGAATGAATAGGGTGATTGGAGAATGCATTAGATGGGCTAGAATGGGAAACCATGATGTTCAGAAAGCACTTGACAGTTTAATTTGGTCTTACAGGGCCACGCCTCATTCATCTACTAAGGTTTGTCCTTTAGAATTATTAAGGGGAAGAAAGGCCAAAAGCAGTTTTAGACCTGGCTGGATGAGTAAGTGGATAAAGTTTGATTCTGATGTTTCCAAACATATGTCTACAGTGATTGAGAATATGACTAATTCTCAGGTCAAACAAAAAGATTGGTTTGATGTTAAGAAAGCAACTAAGGTTGTTCCTCTAGTAGTAGGAGACATGGCCAAAATAAAGTCTCCTGTGTATACAAAGAAAGGTGTTCCTAAATTCAGTGAACCTATTGAAGTTCTTAAGATTGTGGGAAATGCAGTTAAGGTCTCAGGAGGACATTGGTGGAACCTAAATAGAATTGTCTAGATTTGCACCAAAGCTTCAGCCTCCCCATGTCTAGCTTCTGAACCATCCTGCTCAGACCAAACCACCGTCAAATGCAGTTTCAGACAAATTGTAAAACCTGCTAGATATAGAGATTAACTATTTCCTGTATATTCTGTTTTGTTTTAGGAAGAAGGAAGATATGTTACATCTGTTTATGTTTTCGTTGCACTGGGTATTCTTTAGTTGAAATTCCATTTAGAATATTGCCAGCTCCTAGCAACTGTACTGTGATTCGGCTGGAGTAGGAGTTGCTGTTGGAGTTGGTGCCTGCTTACTCTGTCTTGTAGCCTTAATAAACCAGTTAACTTCAACAACGTCCCGCGTGATTACTACAACCAGTAAATTGGATAACCTCCCGAATGAGGAAGTCCAGATTATCCGCTGGGTTTTGAACTTATAGTGTCACGTTGTCTGCGTACATGGATTCCAATTTCACTCATGGAGTGAAGTCTAAGATGCGCTGGGTGTGGTTCTGCCTAAGTCTGTCTACAAGCGGCTCAGTCAAGCGGCTCAGTCACCACCACAATTAGCAGGGGGGAAAGTGGGCATCCCTGCCATGTACCTCGAGCCACCAGGATGGGGGGACATTAACCCATTAATCCTCAACCTCCCCATCGGGGCCGAGTACAGTAGTGCGATTCTTTTGAAAAAGAAGGGGCTGAGGCCGATACAATAGAGGAGAGAAAATAATTACAGCCACTCTAAGGTGTCAAAGGCCTTAGTTGCATCTAAAAAAACAGCTGCTGCAGATTGAGAGTGGTCCACCGCCTGCATGGTCACGAAAAAAGTTTGAAGATTGTGAGAGGTAGTCCATCCGGGTACAAAGCTGCACTGGTCGGGGTTCTACACCGCGGGCAGTAGTGGGAGCAGTCGCGTTTCCTGCAGGTTTGCAAGTATCTTGTTGTCGAGCTTAATCGTCTACAGCGTTCTGTATGAATCACAAAGCTGTGGGTCTTTGTCAGGTTAAAGGATGGTGACGATTAGTACCTCCCGAGGGAGAGGAGCAGTGTACCCCGTTCCAGAGAGGCCTCGTACATGTTGAGGAGGTGGGGTACTAAGAGTGTTGCATATTCTTTATAAAATGATTTTGTGAGGCCGTCCAGCCCGGGAGCCTTCTTCCCAGGCATGGCCCAAATCACTCCAATTACCTTCTCTTCAGAAAACGGCTAAAAAAGGTTACTACACTGCCCGTCGCTAAACCAGGCTAGTTCAATCAATTAGAGGAGGGGGAGTAGATCCTGGTGCGCCTCCTACTGTCTTGCCGAGTATAGCGAGGTATAAAATGCTAGCATTTCTGCTTGCGCAGCTTCTTGACCGGCTATCACTTCATCATCGCCTTTGCGTAGTTCGCTTATGTATTCACTAGCCCATGGCTTTTTCAGGAGGCCCACCAGCGTCTTTCCTGCCCTGTCTCCCTCCCCGTATTGGCGAGTGAGCCTCTCCTTGGTTAGATAGTAGCTCTCTCTGTGTGCGGCCCCCTCAAATTCCGCTATTTTCTGTTCAAATCACCCCAATGTTGCTGGCCAGTTGGTCTAAAAAAACTCAGGTTCAAGCACTCATAGCTCTCCTACTAACCTTTTAAAATCACCCCTAAGCGAGCCTAGTACCCCAGCCTGCTTGGCAATGCACTTACCACGGATCACCGCTTTGAATGCCTCCCAGAGTACTGATGGAGAGTCAACGACCCACTGTTTAGCTAAAAAAAACTCAGTAATGTCAGCATAGATTGCCTCCGAAAAGACCTGATCCCAGAGTGCGCCAGTGGGCAGCCTCCAGCTGAAGGGTCTATGTGCCGCATCAGGCAATGAAAATTCTTGGAGCACCGGAGCATGGTCAGAGAGAGAGCGAGCCATATGATCCAACTTGAGCACCCACGCATCCACATTGCGCGACACAAGCCAGTAGTCAATCCTGGACCAGGTGGGGCCAGCCGCAGAGACATAAGTGCCCTCATGATTGTGTGTATGCCGACGCCGCCATACATCCAAAGGCTCATGGTATTCCATGATGGTAAGAAGTTGCTCTGCTGCCTGCAGGTGGGGCCCGAGTCTCCCGATCTGTCCACACCCGGGTCCAAAATAACACTGAAGTGGTCCTGGGGCCATCCCAATAGGATGGCCCCAGGACCAAGTGACTCAGTTAGCCTCCAAACCTCACTGAAAAAGTGTGGATCACCCGTATTTGGTCCATAAACCGATACAAGCCTGACCCTTTGCTTCTCAAGCTCTCGCGCTACAATAACATACCTTCCCTGTGTATCGCATATCACAGAGTGCGTGCGCCATGGAAGCCTCTTTTGTTTAATGACAGCCACGCCTCTAGCATAATTGGACTAGCCTGCCACAAACCTCTCCCCATCCAACCCGCCTGCACTCGGACGAAGCTAGTACCTGTTAAATGTAATTCTTGTAAAAAAACAAATATCTGCTGCATGCTTATCGAGAAATGCCGCCACAAATCGCACCTTATGGCAATCATTCTTTCCACGTACATTCCACGTTATTGTTTTAACAGAGATCATACGCTTGGCGGTCTCATCCATACCCAAAATCTCGCACCTCTAGGCATTTCCGGTGCATTATCTCATCCCGTATTTGTTGTGTAGAGGTCAGAGAGATAGGGGAAAGAGAGTGGAAAGGAAAATAGGAGTCACCTTGCAGCTAATTAATTCTGTCCCTTAACCAACAAACCCACTCCTCACCCACTACAGCCTCCCAACATGGCTGATAGGCATTACCCCTACCCCATATAAGCCAACATGGAACAACAATTAAAGCACAGTTAGGACACATCATCCCTGGGGGTGGCGCCAGGGGGTCAGCATATCCCAGCAGTTGTGTGCTGGGTGGCTAGATGAAATCCCTTTGAATGAAGGTTCACTCAGTTCTTCGAGCAAGCGATTCAATGTTGTTTGGTGAGAAATAGTCAACTTTGAACAAGAGAGTGTGTAACACGATGGTTCATCTCCCCCCCGGCAAGCAATGACACCGCCCGTCATTCTATTGCTGGTCATCCAGGGTCTCAGTCATTTTCATCGAGAGGGTCACCCACCACCAGGCTTCCGCCCGCATGTGCAGCCGGTGCAGGACGCTTAAGGGAGCGGACAAATTTGGTGACTAGTTTGGGGTCAGTGAAGAACATAGTCTTTCCAGAGTGGAAGGTGCTGAGCTTTGCTGGGTAAAGGAGAGAATACTTAATGTCCTGTTGTTGCAGCATTCTCTTTACTTGTACAAATTCTCTTCTACCGGCCTGCACTGTGAGGGTAAAATCATGAAGAAGGTGATTGTGTTACCCTGCTATCTCATTTCTTGCAGGCCACGGGCTCTACGCAGCACAGTTACACGATCTTTGTAATTCAGCAGGCACGCAATGATTGGCCTGGCCAGGGCCCCCAGAGGCGGCCACAGACCAAGCGATCTGTGGGCGCTCTCCACAATACAGACATGCAATAGGGAGTCTCCAAATAGTGTCTGGAGCATTTACTCCACACATGGCCGTGGTCTCCAGGACTCCCACAATGCGCAGGTTATGGCAGCGCAAACTCGCTCCGAGGTCTTCGTACTTGTTTCTAATCACATCAAACACTTTTTCCATGTGAAGGAGGTTCTCCCGGGCGGTGGTGACCTTGTCCTCCAGAGCGGAAGTGCGCTGTTTGACCATCGCAATACGTTCATTGTGGTTTGAGATCTTGTCCCTGAGCCGATCCAGTCGATCCGACATTGAGTCTATTTTCAGATCTATGGCAGAGAGGTATTGCTTCAGGTCCGTGAACATTTTGCAAATGTTTGGTCCGGTAATGATGTGGGGTTATTGCTGGCCGGCGACAGCTCTTCTTCTGGGGCAGCCCCCGTGGGGTTTTGCGCTGCTCAAAGGAGAACTTGGGTATCCGGCTTGCCCAGGATGTCTGGCCCCTGCTTTACAACCAGGGGTGCGTTTGCACCACTTAGCCTCTCCTGCGTGGGCCTCACAGGCTTGCGGTCCCTGGGCACTTAAGGTGTTTGTTGTGCCAGGTGGGGCCCCAGTCGTTTTGTTGGCGGAAGGGGTGGGCTCAGGTCCCTCGATGTTCTCCTCCTGAGGTTTGGCTTGATGGGCGCCCACCACTTCTGCGCGCGTGGTTTTCTCTGCCACAGAGGTCAGCAGTGGCGGCAGGGCCCCGTCTGTGCCCGTCAATCCAGTTGGGACCTTATCAGGCTCACTTCTCCGCTTACTTGGTGTGGGGGCCCACAGGACGTCAGGTTGCTCCACCGACATGGGCCCAAGGTCCCTCCTACCTTCACGGATCTCTATCGCACAGGGGGAGGAGTGTGTCTATGCCAGTTGTTACTCCTCGGTCGCTCTCACCTTGTGATTGTTGTGGCCGGTTCTAGGTGATTCCCTGTACCTCTGTCTCCCAGTGAGCCAGGCGGTGATCAGGCTCACCCTCCCACTGCAGTCCACTGCTGCCCCCAAGACAGGCCTCCTCACCAGGAATGCTCTGCAAGGACAACATCAAAAGTGTAGGCTGTCACCGCCTCCACGCAGTCCCGGCCGGTATGGCTCTCCGCTCTCCATCTCTAGGGACCCAGCGGGCATTCACCTGCTGCCTCAGACTTCTACCGTACCGGAGGCCGAAATGGGGCACATTTTTCCAGTCCTCGGTTCAGGCCCACAGTCTCCGGAGGTGCTGCCGACCCTGCATCGTGTCCACTTCTGGGCTCCCCCGCGGTCTCGAAGCCGAGGGTCTGCTGGGCTCCTTATCTTGGCCGCCTCACTCAGGTCATAAGACACAGAGCCCCATCATACTTTTTACTGCAGCTCCCGCAGCGGGGTAGCTTCCTGGCTTTTCTTTCATGAAGCCGGCGTTTTGTTTCTCCAGAGCACTACCACTCACTGCCGGGGGGTTTTGGAGGCTGCTTCCTCGATTTGATGCGCCAAAATCTGCTCGCTCTGCTTGATAAATGCCGTCCAGCCTGCAGAGCCTCACTAAGTGGCAGCCATTTTGCAGCTGGCACTCTAGCACCCAAGTGAACAGGACTGTTGACAACAAACTTGAGAGGGACTTGTGTATGTACAATACCATACAGTGATTTAGGGTACACTACCATCCCATATCTGAGACCAATTCAAGTTTTAAATTCTACCTGATTGGCCTTTTTTTTATTATTCATTCCTACTCTAACTGACTGCGTCTGTGGCCCCACCTGCAAGGATAGAGTTTGAACTAGCAACCTGGAGAGCTACACTGTACCTGAGCTTGAATTTCGCCAGGAGAGGAGGCTGCCTGCCAAAAGAAGCACCAGGAAATCAGAGCTCCAAAAGGCTTTGAGGGTATGACCGGCAGCCCACCAGTCGCCAGTCACAACAGATGGTCAGGAGGGAGAGGATGATGTGGAGGTACCCGAGCGGCATCTGAAGGAGTGTCTTGGAATGCATTCTGTTGAAGGGGGGATGGCTTTCCACCAGAATTGGTGATCCTTCCCGTGCAGGAAGTAGTGGGTCCTCTTAAAACCTGTCCCAAGAGGAGCTGGCGGAGAGCAGGGAGTAGAGGGAGTTTAAACCGCAGATGGCCCAGTTGAGAATGGGAGAGAAGAAACTGCCCATGGAGGAAATGAAACTGGCCATGCAGGATAGAATCACTTTGGAGAGATTGTCTCATGAGATGAACCTTAAGGAGCTGGACATCAAGGCCAGACAGGCAAATTCTAGCAATGATGGTGGCATTATTTCTACAGTGCCCTCTAGAGACAAAATAGTCCATATTCCTAAAGGTCTGGTGCCTGACATTGTTGTGGGAGATGATATTGACAAGTGGTTTGAGGCTTATGAGATTGCCTTACAAATGTACAAGCTCCCTAAGGAGGATTAGGGGCTAGTTTGTGAAGGCATATACCTTGTCAGGGGAGGGACCTCCTACTGGTCCTAGAAAAGGGAGAGAAAAAGAGATATCCCTCCATGAAGGAAGCCCTTGTCAGAAAGTATGGCTTTACCCCAGAGAAGTAAAGGCAGACCTTTAGGGATATTCAGAAATTGGCCCAACAGACCTGGATGGATTGTATAGATCCCTTTGCCAACGCATTGGATGGTTGGGTGGAGCGCAATAAAGTTAAAGATTATCAGGGGACAATTTGATTGCAAAGGAGCACATGTTCAGTCTTTGTTTTGAAGATCCTAATTGAGAGTAAGCTCACTGACCCCAGGGAGTTTGCTAATGAGGTGTACAGCTGGGACAGCACCAGAGTCCACAACAAGGTATTTGGGAAGGGGATCCCCACAAGGGTGGACAGGGTTCCCACCAGAGGAATGAGTGGGGGAGGCAAACATAAAAACAGGGAGTTCTCTAAAGGTCCTCAAATTAAATCTGTGGGGCAGGACTCACAATCCCCACCTGGGCAGCAGAAGCATAAATGCTTCCCTGACAGTAAGTCATCATGGACGGCACCCCTAAGTTATGAGTGCCAGCAGGAAGGGCACTTCAAGGAGGATGCCAAGTGTACCAAGTGGGCACAGCCCCCTACTGGTGGGCAGTCTCTTGGGTTGGCTAGTGTAGCGCCTGGGGAAGAGATTGTCCCAGTTAGTGGTGAGGACAGCTTAGAGGTTACCCTAGTGTCACTGGATGATAGATAGATGGTACAGAGAACTCACATGCCTAAAATACTAGGAAATACGGTCAGTAAATCACCATCAATAGGCAGAGGGTGGAGGCTCTAAGAGATATCGGAGCCAACATGACAACCGTCAGATGCCATCTGGCCATTTCAGAGCAGGTACTCCCTAATGCATTTAAACCAAGTTGTTGCAGCTGACAACCATGAGAGTCACTACCTAGTGGCACTTGTTCCCTTTGAGTGAGGGCGAGAGTATCAGGTTCCTTGAGGGTAGCTGTTGTTCTGACCATGGCAGTGGATTGTCTGCTTGGCAATGACCTGGAGCACTCCATCTGGAAGGGGTAAAGCTCAGGTTTCACTTGGAAATCTTAGTGTTGCCTGAGGGAGTGTGCATTAACACACAGTTCATGGCCCCCGAGAGGGTTGTCAGGAGGACATGGAGCCTGGAAGAATGGAATAGGTGCCTGTCAAAAAAGGGAAGGGCAGGGGAGTGGGAAACCCGCTCTAGAAACTCCCATGGTTCGGGAGCAGGCTGAACCTGACGGAGATACCCCATAACCTACAGGGGAGGATGTTGCTGCCCTGGGAAACCTACCTGAGCTGGCCAAATTGCAGAAGTAAGGGAGTCCCACCAGGGAGAAGTTCTGCTAGGCACAGAGTGAATGTCCTTGTAGCTATTCATTCAGGCATGTTGGCTGATGGCAGGAACCCCGGGGGCACTGGGAATGCACATACTAGTGTTTTAGTTATGTGTGACCCAGTTGGTTCTGTGTCTCCTTCTTAGGATTGGCTGAATTTGGGTTGGCCAATGTGTGGCACTGAAGGAGGGCTGTTTGAGTCGTTAGAGGACATGACGACTGGAGAAGGGTTGTATGACTCTGGAGGACAGGTGGAAGTGGTGACAACTGTGGGCACAGCATTCAAGGTCGGAGGCTTGGCAGCGTCAGAGGTGTGGAGGACCGGAGAACGGAGTACCAAAGATTAGAAGAATGGAAGACCGGAGGATGGAGAGAGAGCTGATTTCATTGATCGCGGTCAGAGCACTCGAGGGAGGATGTGCTGTACGAGGCGGACTCAGGCAACTGTATAATTATATCTGGGTCTGTGGGATATGGTGTATTCACTGGGACATTACTGGCCTCAGTTGATGGCTACTGTGGCTCGGCATTCATTCATGGGGGTGTTTTATTGACACCCAATTGAGGAGAACTGTGGATTGGTATGTGCGTAATGGTAAGCGGTGATGAGGGGCTAATCTATTATTCAGCCACACACAAACTAGGCAATTATCTAAAAGCTGTCACTTCTTTTCGCTACAAATGGTATTTAACTGGTGAAGGGTGCAAAGAGCTAAAGATGGAAAGCAAATGGCCTTGTATTTATATTTTCCCAAGGATGCTGGACAGAAGGAGGAGGATTGGGAGTAAACCATAAAGGAGACAAATTGCAGCTCCTGAATCTGCATGGAGTGGTTTCTTTTGCTTTCTTGTATTTGGTTAACTTTTTACCATTTGAAGAAATAAAATAAAGTGACAATGCAAATTGAGTTGGCCTTATGTCTCTTGTCGTCTAACAATGGTGTCAGAAGTGAGATTTTAGATCCCTTACAGGACAAGAAGATGGCTGACCAGTGACTATGGATGATATGATTAACCCATTGGCTGCTGCCGTCGGCCAACAGTCGTCACGTGCACTACCTTGGTAGTGCTGGGCACGTCCGTTGGCCGACGCTGCCCCACCCGTTTTTCGAACGTTCAGCACTGGAGCTGAACGTGCGACGCAGCCAACGGGTTAAACAACTGGCTGAGGGCCAGTGTCATTTACAATTGGTGGTAGAGGTAATACTGCACATAAGGATTGCGAAAATTTGCAAGTAGCCTTTCAATCACATGCGGGTGTCATGTCTAATAGCCAGGTGGTGCAGGATAGGGCCATTCAGAGATTAACATACGTCATTGCTAATACTAGGGTTCATCCCAATGTCCCTAGCTCTGTCTTACAAAAATTTCAGACTGGAGAGGACCCGGATTTCTTTTTTACTAATGCCTATCTAGCTGATAATCCTGCTGGTATAACCCCATACCCAAAAATAAAGAGAATAATACTGGAACGTTTGGATTATTATAGCAAATATTATAGGTCAAAGTTTTGTAAGGAAAAATTGAATTCCCAGGACAATCCTAGGGCTTTGTTCCATTGGGTGCAAGATTTAGGTAACCTTTGGTTGCAGCCTACTATTTCAACAATGGAGGATGTTCTGGACAAAGTTTATCTGGTACAATATTTGGATGCTTTTCCATATCCCACTAGGGCGTGGATTAGACAGCATCTAAATGTAACAGTGAGCACAGCTATCAATTTGGCTTGTTTTTTCATATAGCTACTAGTTTTAGGGTTGCTCAACCTTGAGCCCCTGAGGTAAGGGTATCTCAACCGAGGATGCCAACTCCTGTTTCACAACGTTGGAGATTCTCCTCACTTCTGTCAGTTCCAAGATCTACTTCAGATGTTAGAACACCCTCTTCTTTCCCTAGTAGAGAAAGACGTCAAGGCCCCCGGTGTGATCCATGTGGGGAGTGGGGTCATATTGCAAGAATTTGCCCTCAGAAGAATTCAGTGTCGGAACCAATAGAAGTAGGATATTTCCGGGGCCGGGTGTTTGGGGCTTGACCAGGTTCTGAGAATTATGACATGTGGATACAGGTCAATCAGGTCCCCACGGACGTTTTGATCTACCCTGGTTTAGTGATTTGTTCTGAAACATTGAAAACATTCAGTGGCAGACTGGCTTTACGGTTGTCATACCGTGTTCATGGAGAGAGCAATCCCTATCCTGTGGCTGTGGTGGAATTTGACTGGAATGATTACAAGCAGACTATATGAGTGGGGTGAATTCCACCGTTAGTGGATTAAATGAATTTGGGGACTGACTATAATGACTTTCCTCATCATTGACTATAGCAATGAAAGAGAGTCAGGAAACAATTTAGTTTGAGGGGGCCCCTTTTGTGAATGAAGAGTTGACAGCTGGTAGGTATAACCGTAGCTTATCCCGCAGAGACAGATGTCTACATAATAGACAGTATGGTCCGGCTAATGTCCCTTCTACTTCTTCTTTTACAGTTGGGGAGTGCAGTTTCAGTGCAGCCCAAAAGGACAATCCCAATTTACAGCATGCATGGACATAAGCTACTTTGGATTATGATGGGCAGGTAGTGCCCTCTTTTTATGTTTCCAAGAGCTTGTTATATTGAAATATAAAGAAAGCAAATTAAACTGTCTCTCAATTGTTTGTGCCTTTGCCCTTTAGGGAACAGATGATGCATTTGGCTCATGGATAGGCGGGGGCATTGAGGAAGAAGAAAAACTGAGGAATGACTGCTGAGATGGTTTTATTGGCCTAGGGTTTTTTCTGATGTTAGAATATGTTGTGCTGCATGTGAGAGGTGCCAACGAGTAAACCCACAACAAGTGCCAAAAGCCCTTTTGCAACCCTTACCTATCATTGAGGTTCCTTTTTCTAGGGTGGGTATGGATTTGGTGGGACCATTGGTCACATCAACACAGGGGTACCACTATAGTCTTGTATTGGCTAATTATACACCTCAATACCCTGAAGCCATGCCTCTGACAAGTATGACAACAAATGTGATGGCTCAATCAATGATAGGATGTTTCAGTAGGGTTGGGTTTCCTAGAGAACTTTTGACTGACCAAGGTATCCCTTTTATGCTGCATTTAAGGGCCTAAGTTTGTAAAGTATTGGGTATCAGGCAAATTCGGACTTCAGTGTATCTTCCACAAACAGATTGTCTTGTGAAACGGCATAATCGTACCATCAAGACTATGTTAAATAACGTGGTGTTGAAGACAGTTAGAGGCTGGGATAGACAGCGCCCTTTAGTCCTTTTTGCTATTCGAACTCATGCACAGTCCTCATTTTAGGTTAGTATTTGGAAGGAAACCCCATACATTATTGTATATGGCTACAGAACAGTGGGAAGATGAGGAGAATGAAGGTGTGGATCTCCTCGAATAAGCAGCTAATTTAAGACAAAAGGTTACCACTTTGTGGGAGAATGTCTGACAGAACTCATAAAAGGCTCACGATAAACAGAAAAGCAGACATGATCACAAACTAAACTCAGGGAGCTAGATGTTGGGGGGGAAAGTTCTACGTCTCCTTCCATCCTTCGACAATAAACTGTTCGCCAAATGGTAAGGTTAGCCAAGGTAACCCCAGTGACATATAAGGTAGCTGTACCTCATGTGGAATGACTTTGACATGCAGCCCTCAAGAACGCCAGCCGCAGACACCACCAACTCATTCGAACGGCCAGGAGGACTTCCTTCAAGGAACGCATCGACAACAACGCAGACAATAGCAAATAGCTCTTCAAAATCGTAAAGGAACTCGCCAACCCCAGCTCCAACGACATCCCGCTGTCACAAGACCTCTGCGACTCTCTAGCTACCTTCTTCCACCGCAAGATCGCAGACATCCACAACATCTTCAACACCCAGACCCCCCTGACAGCCACCGACACCGCAGAATCACTGCCCCCCCTGGTCACACCGGTCATAACAACGAGGACACCATCAAGACCATGAACACCATCCACTCTGGCTCACCATCAGACCCCTGCCCCCTTCACATCTTCAACAAAGCGAGCTCCATCATTGCACCCCAACTCCATAAGATCTACAACAGCTCATTCGAGCCCGCCACCTTCCCGGAAAGTTGGAAACACGCAGAGATCAAACCACTGCTCAAGAAACCGAAGGCCAACCCAAAAGACCTCTAGAACTTCCGGCCCATTTCCCTGCTCCCTTTCCAGGCAAAAGTCATCGAGAAGATCACCAACAGACAACTAACCCACTTCCTCAAAGCGAACAAAACCCTGGACTCGTCCCAATCCGGATTCCGCAGCAACCACAGCACTGAAACCGCCCTCATTGCCACCACCGACGACATCAGGGCCCTGCTGGACAAAGGCGAAACCACAGCCCTCATCCTACTGGATCTCTCGGCCGCCTTTGACACCGTCTGCCACCGCACCCTGCGCACATGCCTCTACAATGCGGGGATCTGCGACAAAGCCCTGGACTGGATCACCTCCTTCCTCACCGACAGAACCCAGAGAGTCCGCCTCCCTCCATTCTGATCAGAAGCCACCAATATCACCTGCGGCGTACCCCAAGGATCATCCCTCACCTCGACCCTCTTCAACGTCTACATGACACCGCTCGACAACATCGTCCGTTCACACGACCTCAACATAGTCTCTTACGCCAACGACACCCAGGTGATCCTCTTCCTCATCAAAGACCCCACCACTGCCACAAACAACTTCCACGCAGGGATGAAGTCCGTCGCCGAGTGGATGAAGAGCAGTCGCCCGAAACTGAACTCGGACAAAATGGAGGTACTCATCCTCAGCTAGACCCCTTCCGCCTGGGAAGACTCCTGGTGGCCAGCCTTGCTGGGAACTGCGCCGACACCCACCGACCACGCACGCAACCTGGGATTCATCCTGGACTCTTCTTGGTCAAAGACCCAACAAGTCAATGCCGTGTGCTTCACAAGATCTACAGAAGGATCCCCACCGAAACCAGAAGGACGGTCACCCAGGCCCTCTTCACCAGCAGGCTGGACTACTTCAGCGCCCTCTACGCGGGAACCACGGCCAAACTCCAGAAGAGACTCCAACGTATACAAAATGCCTCCGCACGCCTCATCCTCGACATCCCCCACCACAGCCACATCACCGCCCACCTGAACAACCTGCACTGGTCCCCGTCAACAAAAGGATCACCTTCAAGCTCCTCACTCACGCTCACAAAGCACTCCACGACGCTGGACCAGCATACCTCAACAAGCGACTCACCTTCTACACCCCTAACCGCCAGCTCCAGGTCCGCTGACCTCACCCTCGCCACCATCCCACACATCCACCAAACTACTACAGGCAGCAGATCCTTCTCCCACCTCGCCACCAAGACACATCCACCTACAAGAGACCCAGGACCTACTGACCTTCAAAAGACTCCTCAAGACCTGGCTGTTCGATCAGTAGCTGCCCCCCCCAGCGCCTTGAGACCCTCACGGGTGAGTAGCACGCTCTGCAAATGTCTGATTGATTGATTGATTGACAGATTTATCAAATAAATCTACTTAAGAAGTGGGTGGATAAGCCAACTGTTGGTGGTAATGAACATGCTAACTTATTAGTTACTGATTCGCAACCCCTTGAGATCTCCTTTCCCATTAAAGAGATACCTGGGGATGAGGAGATGGTTCCATTGGGGTCCACTATTTTCTCCACCACAGCAACAGTGTTATTGACTTTCTACCATTTAGAGAAAAAGTGACAAAGCGAATTGAGATGACCTTTCATCTCCTATCCTGTAACAACCCTACTCTTGTGGGCCTACAGCAGAAGGCAGGTGACAATAACTCTGGTGATCAGCTGATTTACTATGAGAATGGTCTCTTGGATGCTGAGCCTAAGGTTCATGAGCCTGGTGCAACCCATGTGTTGGTGATCCCCCAGTGATCTAGGTCTTTCTTATTGAAACTGGCTCATTATGTACCCCTGGCAGGTTATTTAGAGCAGAACAAGATCTTTCCCGATGTGACAAGATCTTTCACTTGGTGACCTCCAGTGTGATGGTGCAGAGAACCCTAATGCCTGACAACACTAGGAAGTACAGGCAGTGGGTGACGATCAATGGGAAGAGGGTAGAAGCTCTGAGAGACACAGGAACCAGCATGACAACTGCCAGGTGTCATCTGGTGTCCTCAGAGGAGGTGGTACCTAATATGGTCCACCAAGTAGTTGCTGTAGACAGCAGTGAGTGCCAATAGCTCAGGTTCTGTTAGACTTGGCATTTTCAGCAGGTTCAGTCCCAGACTTTATGTTTTTTGGCTTCCTGTTTTTGACCTTGTTTTTGTTAGTTTTAGGACTCTGGGCACTATACCACTGGTAATCAGTGTTAAAGTGCATATGCTCTCCATGTAAATTGTGTTTAAGGAGTGGTGCTTCCATTGTTGACTTATTTGATTTGCTACTAAGTCTCTAGTACAGTACACTGTGTGTGCCGAGGGCCTGTAAATCAAAAGCTGCCAGTGGGCCAGCAGCACTGATTGTGCCACCCACACAGGCAGCCTTTCAAAGGTGTCTCAGAACTGCTACTGCAGTTTCTGCACATAGTTATTTGTAGTTATTACTGCCATGTTGACCTGACAAGTGCACCCACTTGCCAGGCCCAAACCATCCCTTTTCTTACATGTAAGGCGCCCCTCATGTAGGCCCAAGGTCCCCCCATAGGCAGGGTGCAGTGTATATGAAACGTAGGACATGTACTGGTGTGTTTTACATTCCCTGATATTGAAAGAATGTGTATTTTGTTTTTCACTATTGCAAGGCTATCACTCCCACAGGATATCAGGGGAGTTGCTTTGTAACACCTTACAAGCATAACTTTCCATTGGGACAAGATATAGCAATGGAGTTTAGGCTTCATGAACTCAGGATTTAAAAATACATCTTTTAGTAAAGATGATTTTAATATTGTCTTTTGAAAATACCACCTTTAGAAAGTGAGTATTTTCTTGTCCAACCATCTATCTGCCTCTGTTTGATGTGTATTCACTGTCTTGGTTTTAGACTGACTGGGGCTGGTTTGTGCATTCACACTAGACACACACCAGGGGGAATTGAGGTGCGCCCTGCCTTTCCTGGGTGACTCAGCCAGTCTGAATAGACCTGGCTGCATTTAAAGTAATGGGACGAGTTGCTGCTTGCACCTGAATGGACTGTGTCTGACTTCCACAATGCTGTCTCCACCCCCCTGGAGTGAGCCTGGCCTCAGCCAGGTAGAACTGGATTATGTATGTCGGTGGAACTTTGGGGCATATTTACAACCTCTGAAATTCAGGGCTGCACCGTATTTACAATAATACGGTACAGCCTTCTGTTCCCCCCTGCGCTGGCGCTAATTTTACCTGCTTTTCGCAAACATAGGCAACCTTGCACTATGTGCCTACGAGGGGAGTGATTGTTTATGTGCAGGAAGGTGTCCCTTCCTGCACATAAACAATCTGAAATGGCATTTTGAAACTTCTATGTGGGCTGGTTAATGCAGTACACATAGAAGTTGCAGAACGTAATTTTCTTTTAATGATTGTTGATGTGCAGGAAGGGACGCATTCCTGCACATAAACAATCAATGACGTTTTGCTGTTTCTATGTTTGCTGCACAATGCAGCACACATGGAACCTGCAAAAACGAGAAGAAATTGAACATTTCTCATCGTTGCACCAGGGTAAGACCAGAACGTTAGATTACTGATGGACTAAGGAACCTGCCAGGAAAAAGAGCTGCAAGAGCTGAGGAGAGACTTGCGAGAATACCACTTTTGCTGTGTGCTTTGCTGGTTTGGCCTGTAGTTACTACATCTGTCTTGGGCAGGGAATGGACTGAACTGTTCTTTCTGCATTCTAAGCATCTCCTAGGACTTGATGGAGAGCAGAGGTCTTCAAACGTTCTTACTCTGAGCCCCCCTCTCCCAAAATGTTTTCAAGTTAGGCCCCCCTCCAAAACTTTATGGAAAGACTGGAGAAAGCGAGAAGAACAGGGCTGATCACAGGGGGTGGTGTGCATTAGATCATTTCATGGGCAGTTTTTTAGTATTTCATAAGCCACACTAAATGTGGGACATATAAATGACAAAATACATTAAAAAACATGACATAGACAAAAAACTACTCCCATTATTTGGGGTTTTGTGAACACCTCCCGTTCCTAGTCCCCAATGCAACTACACCTTCTGCACTAATTATATCTGCAGCCCTGAGTATCAGGGGTTTCCCTCTGCCTCTTTCACCCCTTCCCCTCCAAACTTGGCCATCACCCCAATTTTTAAACAGACTCTGTCCCTTTCAGAGCAAATGAGCTCCCATGTGTTTCCCGCCTCTTTGCAGCAATGGTGCCCTCTGCCCTAATGCTATCCAGCATGCCTCTATTCTAAAGTAAGACTACATAATTGCGATGCAGGGGTCCCTTCACACTCCAGCACAGGGCACCACTGCACCTGCCTCACTAATAAGAGCTAATTCCTTGGGAAGCAGGACATCTTCTCTGCCCCCTGTTAACTCCTATCCTCCTTTCTGCTATCTCTTTGAGGCCTTACTTAAGGCGTCGCCTCTGCTTCAATGTTCTCCTCTCTGGTGCCATTAGTTCGATGCTCAAAGCAACACTGGCACAACAAGGGAGCATGGAGACCTAATATAAAAAGGAATTATGGTAAAACAGCAATATTAGGGGATAAGTTGGTACCTCACATCTTTGCGACTCGGTGACACTACACCTTCAACAGCATTATACCTACTACTCTGTTCACACTACTGCCATCAATGCAAGGCCTGAGACATAAAGGAGACAGCCTGCTCCTTTTTGTTAAAAAAACAAAACAGGAAAAGTCCGACATTTCGCCCTTATGTAGCTTTGGACCAGTTCCCTTTTCAGTAAGGGGGACTGGGGCCCCAATACCAACCAGGAAAATGGCTCCCAAACCCCCTTTTTTTACTAATGACATATCTGTAATTAGGGCGTATTGATTCCTAAAACCATTGTCCCAGTGCCCAAGCATCTGCTGCACTAATGGTAGTGATGGCACTAAAAATAAAGAATAAATGAATCCGCATTTCTTGAAACCTTCTTCATAGCATCTCATTCAGGAAGTCAGGTAGCTGTCTCTGTCCATTTGTGAATAAAAAAAATTAGACCCCACATAGCGTCCTCTTTTCAATGTCATCTCTTTGAATCTATCCATGGATTTGGCTCTGTTCCCTTTTTACTGAGTAACTTTTCTGAGGCCCAAGAGGTCAGGACGATCAGGGAGCTGCATATAAGCCTGTTGCCTCGTTCCTCCCATTCCCTCTTTCTCATCTGAGAGGACATCTACAAGAAAACAGAGGTTGAAATTGGCTAGGGGTATGGGTACCAAGGTGTTCTTAATGTGACAAAATAGCTCCCATCTATTGTATTAAAAAAACACAATCCCTGAATTGTATGTAGGGACCTGGAGTACTTAGAGGGTGCTGAAGGTGGGAGGTAAGGGGAGAGAGAGCTCTAAAGTGCTTTAATTTAAGGAGTCACTCAAAGTTTCATGATGACAAACATTTATTAAAAAAATTGAAAGATAATGTAAGGATGCTGAGTTTTGAAAAGTGTATATACTAGGTTAGCTATTATGATTATGTAATCTTGGAAATTCAATGTTTTCATCATATACACCAACATATTCTGTGGTAGCCTATCTTATACTGTTACAATTTTAAAATAATGATTTAAATATTTTCAGTGCTTTCTGTTACTTGGTGGGACCTCAGACCACTATAAATACATGTGTCAGATTTCTGCACTGCACCAAGTTGAATTGAGTTCTGTAACTCTGGACTCACAAATAGACATCTGCAGTGACTACATTAACCAATTAATGTTCCATAACTGAAAGAGTGCATTTCCCACCAATTAATTTAATTTGCTGTTATTTGTATTTAAATGTCATTTACGAGCATGTGCAGCATTTTATATGCAGTTGGTGTAACTGTGAAAAAATAACAAAATGCTTTTAGAATACTTTGTTGTGTTTTGCCATTTTGTTTACATCGCAACCACAGGCTCAGGAACACAGTTGCTGGCATGACCAGCAGGTAAATGTTGATCCAAATATTAGAAGATCTTAACAGGGGAACAGATGGCAGGTATTTTTCACTGTGAAAGGTGGCATTCCTAATCTCAATCGCTTCATGTAACTGGAGATGACCTGCATACAAGAAAAACAAAGAGAGTCGCACATTCAGGTCATCATTATATACACGTATTTAGTGAAGCATTTGCACCCCCTGGTAATGCCTCCACAGACCCCCAGGAGGGTGTACCACACAGTTTGAAGACCTCTGACGTAGAGCTTTCTGTCTGTTGGAGGTCACAGGGAAATCAAAGACTTCAACTTCTTCTGGGTCCCGGCTTGTGGAACTTGATGTTTAAGCTGCCACCGAGAAAAAAGGTAACCCAACACTGTCAATGACACCCCTGCTGGCTCTGTGACCTAAAGGCACCACAAAAGGCACTGCCGCACTTCACACCGCAATCCTGGTCTCATCGATAATGCCGTCTGATGCTGCCACTAAGCCGATGCTTGCACCCTGACCTCTAAAGACACACAAATGAAGGACTGAATGCAGAACAAATACAAATATTCACCCCCAGTCAAGAGATCTGGGTTAAATCCATTGTTCTTTTGCTCACCATGCCACCCCAGTTTAGACCCAGCCGTATGCAAATCAGTCTTGACCCTGTGCCTCATGGGAACAGTCGAGACCAAACTTCCAAGTCAAGTCCTCCCTGGACTGGAAACAAGCATCCTAGGACTGGTTTCAGAGTTTCATCCCTCATCAGCCAGGCTAGCTTGAATCCAATGGCACAGTGAGCCCGGGACCCAAGTCTGGGCATACCCGGCGCCCTTGGGACGAGAAAGCACAAGACACACAAATGATGGATGGAATGCAGAACAAATCAAAACATTCACCATAGTCAAAAGATCTGGGTTAAATCCATTGTTCTTTTGCTCACCATGCCACCCCAGTTTAGACCCAGCCATATGCAAACCAATCTTGACCCTGTGCCTCATCGGAACAGTCCAGACCGAACTGCCAAGCCAGGTACTCCCTGGACTGTAAACATGCACCTAAGACCAGTTGTAGAGTTTCACGCCAGGCTAGCTTGAATCCAGTGGCACACTGAGCCTGGGAAACATGTCTGGGAATACCCGCTGCACTTAGGGCGAGAGAGAAAAAGACACACAAAGATGGACGGAATGCAGAACAAATCAAAACATTCACCCCCAGTCAAAGTGATCATGGTTGAATCAATAGTTCTTTTGCTCACTGTTAGAACCGGGAGTCTCTGGTTGGCAAAGGTAAGTACCTTGGCCCAAGTAGGGACCCCTGGTTCCGGTCAGGGTGACGGAATAACCCTCTGAGATAACCCCTGCTCACCCTCTAGGTAGCATGGCGCAAGCAGTCTAGGCTAAACTCGGAGGCAATGTGGATAACATTTGCACTTAACACAACAATAATTCCCAATCCACCACAAACTGAGACCACACAGGTAAGTATATATAAAATATAACTTTATCTAGTTTCAGCATGTAAATGAAGCAGTTGCATGATAATCACTTCTGTAGAACACATAGCATTTTAGCTTAAAGGGTGCACGTAATTTTCTAGGATGGTACTTGTAAGTAGGCAGTTCTGGTCATTCACAACAATAGTCTCAGGTTCCAAATCAAAAATAGTCTCTAGTCTCTTAAATCAGCACTTACAAAAAAATATGGCCACTGATCTATAACTGTGACGCTCTCAACATGAGCAAAGAAAACAAGGCCCACGTGTACTTATATCTATGGGCTTCAAGCGCTGTTTCAACTCCCTCGCGAGGCCCAGGGACTCTTTCTCGTCCCCGGGGCAGCCTCGCGTCTTCCTGGGATCTCAGGCGCACCACTGCGCACCAGCCGTGCAGACTGCACGCGTCCCCGCCCCGGCCGGTCCCCTTTCCTCTCCCGCCCGCTCTCGACAATCCAACGAGCGGCGGGGGAGGCGGTGAAGCTCACCTGATGGAGGGACTGCTGGCCAGTGGTGCGGGACGCTTCCAGGTCCCTCGGCGGGGTCAGAGCTCTTCCCCGGTCCCGGCGGTGATTTCGGCAATTCTTCGGCACCTCCCGCAGCTTCAGCGGAGGTAGCCAATCCTGTCACGGCCCTCAGTCGAGCCCCTCTGAGCGCGAGGCCGCCAACCAATGGCAGCGCGGCCTCGCCGATGATGCTCCGCAAGCTCGGCCAATCACAGCACCAGGACGCTGATGATGCTACGCCGCACGGGCCAATCCCGTTGCGGCGTTGGTGAGGGGGCTCGGCTCCCTCAGCCAATGGGGTCGCAGCGGCTTCGTTCTTCGCCGCGGCAGCTCCTGGACCTCGGAGCAAGTCGCGGGGGGGTTTCCTGGCCCCGGGCCGCGGTGGTGATTTGGCGGCAAAGGGTTTTCAAGGGCGCTGGTCTCGATTAGACCCCCCTCTCGACCTTGCCACCACCTGGGAGCAGATTTCACGAGGGGAGGCTCCACAAGCCTCCAACCCTCACGGTTAATGTGCCGATGAGCACACCGATCCCTTCCTCACGCTCCGCAGTTCAGCACCACGCGTCTCGGGTCCCAACAGCACGATTTTCCAGCCGTTTTCTGGGATAGCTTTAGGAACCTTTAGTCCTGGGTTCCCAACAGGAGGCCAGCTCTTCTCAGGCCCTTGGAGATTCAGTTGCAGACACAGCACACAGCAGAGTCTTGGCAGTTTCAAGTAGGCAGGGTCACAGCACACAGCAAAGCCCCTTTTCTTCTCCTCAGCTTCCAGGTAGACAGTAGAACAGGTCAGCCCTTAGAGCACACAGCAAGGCAGTCTTCCTTTAGTTCCCTAGCTGTCCTCCTTCCAGCAGAGGTTCCTTCTTGGTTGCAGAATTTCAGAATCTAACCCTCTGTAGACAGGGGTCCTTTCCTTATACCCCTCAGTGCCTTTGAAGTTCTTTTTGCATGGAGGCCCTGGGTCCAGTCTAAACCAGTTCTGGGGGTTGCGGAGCACTGAGGTGTCTCTGGTTTTCTTCTTCCTGTCAGCTTCAGGGCCAGGGGGGTCAGTTGACCACCAGGAGAGAGCTAACGTGGGGGAGGTAGGCAGGCACAGCTCCGCACTTATCAGGCATTCCTTCCTCCCTCCTCCCAGGCAGGCAGATGTGCCCTTTCATCCCCGGGATGGCTCCGACCCTCTCCTCTGGGGCTCTGCAGCCCCTCCCTGTCACATCCAGACCAGGCAGGCATTCCACAAACCCAGGCACACAGAAAAAGGTTTAGACAAGAGAACAGCCACTTTCTAAAAGGGCTATTCTCCAACACAGGATTTACAAACACCCTTCACTAAAAGATGTGTCATTAAATTCTGAGTCCAGGGATATCTTTCACTTATGTCCCATCTTGTTCCTATGGGGAGATAGGCTGGTATCACATGGGCCCAGCCCCCCTCCATGTTACTCTATGGAGCAAGATAGCCTTACAGCAGTGAGCACATAAAATGGCTGCAGCCCACTACCAGAGCATAGTACCTGCACTAGCACATGCTCTACCTTATCCATACACTGCACCCTGCCCAGGGGGGTACCTTGAGCCTTCTATAGGGGTGTCTGATGTGCACAGACAGGGAAGGATTAGGCCTAGCCAGTGGGGACACTGGCCAGGCTGACATGGCAGTCACTGACTGCACACAGGCTCTGCGCTGGCAGGCCTGAGTCACCATTTTAAAGCTACTCATGTGGGTGGCGCAATCTGCGCTGCAGGCCCACTAGTAGCATTTGTCATCACCAGCCCTGGCACACACAGTGCACTTTACTAGGGACTTCGTGGTGATACAAATATGCCAATCAGGTATATTCAATCAATATCCCAATTTACAGAGGGAGCACTTACACTCTGACACCGATCAGCAGTGGCAGAGTGTCCAAAGCATCTAAATCAGCAAAAACGAAATCCAGCACAGCATCAAAACACATGAGTCAGAGGCAAAAAGATGGGGGAAGAACCACGGCAAAAGGTGTCAGGTCTAACACGTGTCCCCTCCAGCTGAAAGTGGGGAGAACTACCCAACCTCTTGGGAGTCCTCATCACTAAGGCGGAAGAATCTGGACAGACCGTCAGCATTGGCGTGTTCTGTACCAGGGCGGTGCTCCACTGTAAAGTCCATCCCCTGTAGGGAAATGGACCACCTCAACAATTTTGGATTCTCACCCCTCATCTGCATTAACCATCTGAGGGGCCTGTGGTCGGTCTGAACGCGGAAGTGAGTCCCAAACAGGTAGGGCCTCAGCTTCTTCAGAGCCCAGACCACAGCGAAAGCTTCTCTTTCGATGGCACTCCATTTCTGTTCCCTGGGGATTAGCCTCCGGCTAATGAAAGCCACAGGTTGGTCTCCTCCCTCATCATTGATCTGTGAGAGTACTGCTCCCACGCCTTGCTCTGAAGCGTCAGTTTGCACAATGAACTCACTGGAAAAGTCAGGTGCCTTAAGCACCGGTGCTGTGCACATGGCAGTTTTGAGGGTGTCAAAAGCAGTTTGACAGGCCTCAGTCCAATTCACTTTCCTGGGCTGATTCCTAGATGTCAGCTCTGTCAAAGGGGCCACAATGGTGCCATAGCCTTTGACAAACCGTCTGTAATACCCAGTGAGACCAAGAAAGGCTCTCACCTCCGTCTGAGTCTTGGGGGGTTCCCAAGCCAGAATGGTATCAATTTTTGCCTGTAGGGGCGCCACCTTGCCGCTCCCCACCTGGTGTCCCAAGTACACCACAGATCCCTGCCCTATCTGGCATTTACTGGCCTTGATAGTGAGGCCTGCCTTCTGCAGAGCCTTCAACACTTCAGTGAGGTGTTGCAGGTGTTCCTCCCAAGTGGAGCTGAACACCGCAATGTCATCCAGGTAGGCTGCGCTGAATTGCTCCAGCCCTGCCAGTACCTGGTTGACCAATCTCTGAAATGTGGCGGGAGCATTTTTCAACCCAAAGGGCATGACACGAAACTGGAAGTGTCCTTCTGGCGTTGAAAATGCTGACCTCTCCTTTGCCCCGTCAGTTAAGGCAATCTGCCAGTACCCTGAAGTCAAATCAAAAGTACTCAGGTACTGGGCAGCTCCCAACCGATCCACCTGCTCATCCGCTCTGGGGATGGGGTGCGCGTCAGTCTTCGTGACTGCATTGAGCCCACGGTAGTCCACGCAGAACCGAAGTTTTGGGGTGCCCCCGGGGGTAGCAGCTTTCTTAGGCACTAAGACCACTGGGCTAGCCCAGGGGCTGCTGGAGGGCTCAATAACCCCAAGCGCCAACATCTTGGAAACTTCTTCCTTGATGCTAGCTCTGACCTTGTCAGCCACCCTGTAAAACTTCTGTTTCACAGGCATGCTGTCTCCAGTGTCCACGTCGTGGACGCACCATTTGGTGACACCTGGGGTCAGGGAGAACAGTGGGGCAAACTGACCCAACACTTGGCGACAGTCCTCCTGCTGTTCTGGGGTCAGGGTGGGGGAGAGGACCACACCATCCACTGACCCATCTTGCTCCTTGACTGCCAGGAGGTCAGGGAGAGGATCACTATCCTCCTCCCCTCCAACATCTGTAGCCATGAGCATAGTCACTTCAGTTCTTTCAAAGTGGGGTTTGAGGCGGTTCACATGTAGCACTCTCAGGGGCCGCCTGGGAGTCTTCAGGTTAACCAAATAGGTAACCTCGCTCTTGCGCTCCACCACCTCATATGGGCCAGACCACTTGTCACGGAGCGCACAAGGCTCCACTGGCGCCATCACCCACACTTTCTGACCAGGTTGGAACTCAACCAGAGAAGTGTTCTGGTCATACCACCTCTTCATTTCCTCCTGGCTAGCCTCCAGGTTCTCTTGAGCGAGCTTCCTGAAGCGCTTGGTCTGGTTGCGAATGGCCAGCACATAGCTGAACACATCCTGAGGGGTTTTCCCACGGGATTTCTCCCACCCCTCCTTCACCAGAGCCAGAGGCCCTCTGACAGGGTGGCCATACAGCAACTCAAAGTGACTGAACCCTAAGGATTTCTGAGGCACCTCCCTGTAGGCAAACAACAGGCATGGCAACAAGACATCCCATTTCCGCCTCATGGGCTCCTCCAGGCCCATGATCATGCCCTTCAATGTGCGGTTGAATCTCTCAACCAAACCATTTCCTTGAGGGTGGTAAGGAGTGGTGAATTTGTAGGTCACCCCACACTCACTCCACAGGGACTTCATATACTTAGAAATGAAGTTTGTCCCGCGGTCCGAAACGACCTCCTTCGGAAATCCCACCCGGGAAAAGATCCCCATCAGGGCACGGCCCACCACTGGGGCGGTGACTGTCCTGAGCGGAAGGGCTTCCGGGTACCGAGTGGCATGGTCCACCAAGACCAGGATAAACCTGTTGCCTAGGGCTGTCTTGGGATCCAGGGGCCCCACGATGTCAATGCCCACCCGCTCAAAAGGGGTGCTCACCACGGGAAAGGGTTGGAGGGGTGCCACGCGCTTCCCTCCACTCTTGCCACTGGCCTGACAAGTCTGACAAGACTTACAAAAGGCAGAGACGTGCGTCTTCATCTGGGGCCAGTAGAAATGGGTGACAAGCCTGTGATAGGTCTTGTCTTGCCCCAGATGTCCTGCGAGAGGCACGTCATGAGCCAGACCCAGTAGGAAGTTCCTGAAGCGCTCCGGTACCACCAGCACACGGGCTGCGCCGGGCTCAGCGAACTTAGGCTCACTATAAAGTAAGTCATCCTCCCAATAGATCAAATGCTCCTTGGACCCCAGGCCGGTGGCCTGGTCTGCAGCCTGCTGCCGCACACCAATGAGAGAAGGGCACTCCTTCTGAGCCTGGCAGAATTCCTCCCTGGAGGGACCACCCTCTTGCTGCCACTGGGACAGCTCAGGCAATTCCCCTAGTTCGGCCACCTGCTCCCCTGTAGGTTCCAGGGCATCCCCCTCTGGGTCTGCCTCCTCCTGGACCGTGGGAACAGTGGGGGCCGGTTTCCCGCGCCCTCTACCCCTTCCTCTCTTGGCAGGTCCCTGGGCCACTGTTCCAGGCTCCAGTTTTGCTAGACCGCCCTCTCTGGCTGTCATTGCACGGGTGGACACACAGATCCACGCAGGCAAACCCAACATCTCCAAGTGAGTCCTGTGCTCCACCTCCTTCCATGGGGAGCTCTCCAGGTCATTACCTAATAGACAATCTACAGGCAAGGCATCACTTACAACAATCTCCAAAATACCGGAGACTCCTCCCCACTCAAATGGAACCTTCGCCAGCCTGCAGTAGCGCACTGAACTGTCAGCTGCCACCACAGGCCGGAGTACCTGGGGAACAATTTGCTCTTCAGACACCCACTGACACCTAACAGATGTCACGCTGGCCCCTGTGTCTCTCAGAGCCTCCACCACCTGTCCATTGATGGTCACCTTCTGCCCGTATTTCTTAGTGTTTTGGGGCAGCAAGGTTTCCTGGGCCATCTCTTGGTCTCCTAGAGAGACAAGGGTCATCAATGCTAACCCCTCCTCCCCACTAGAAATCAAATCCCCTCCCAAGGCTACACTGGCTATCGCCAGAGCTGGAGCTGGAGCACCAGTGGGTGCAGATTTCTTCTTTGGACAGTTTGGAGCAATGTGCCCCACCTCCCTACATGCATAGCAAGTGAGGGTCTTCTTGTCCTGCGGGCCCTTATGGGGCCAGGACTTCTTAGCCTTGGGGGGTTGAGACACCTTCTCTTGGGAACTACTTTGGGGCCCTTTAGAAGACTCCTTTTGATTACCCGTGTCCCCCCCACTCTTCTGCTGGGGACCCTGTCCACCTTTGGCTGGGGTACTTACCACCCCCTTGTGGACCCTGGTGCTAGTCCACCGGTCCGCCTCTTTAGCAAGCTCACTGGGATCAGTTAACTTACTATCCAAAAGATGCTGGCGCAGCTCTGGGACACACAAACTACTTAAGTGCTCCCTACTAATCAAGTGACACAACCCCACATAATCAGTAACTTTGCTGCCCTTCATCCAACCTTCCAGTGCACGCGTGTACATACTCACACACTCCACCCAAGTACTTGAATCAAGCTTCTTGAAGTTCCTAAACTTCTGGCGGTACTGTTCTGCAGTGAGCCCATACCGGAGGCACAAAGCCTCCTTCATGGCGGAGTAGGCTAAAGCATTCTTTGCGTCTAAGGGTGCCAATACATCCCTCCCTGAGGCCTCAAAATGCTTCCACAATCCTGCTCCCCAATTCTTTTCAGGCACCTCATTCATCTTCAAGGCAAGTTCATACGCTCTGAACCACGCATAAATATCCTCACCCCTCTGATAATTCTGTACCAGATCCTTTGGTATGTATACCTTACCCGCCTGTACTGGTTGTGCGCTGCCACCATTAGAACTGGACCCCCTCTCTTTATATTTGAAATCCAATTCCTTCATGCTCCTCTCATGAGCCAATTGGAGCTTCTTCTCCTCCAAAGCGAGAGCATGCCTTCTCTCCTGTGCCGCCCTCTCCTGTGCCTCTTTCTCAACTTCTAGGCGCAGTCTCTTCTCGTCGGCTTCCGCTTTGAGCTTCAAAAGCTCAATCTCATGGGCCCTAGCTCTCTGATTCTCCTCCACCTCCTCTGGAGAAATAATCCTACTGGAGTGGGTGCTGCCGGCCCTAGACGCCGGCTTCGCCACTGGCAATTCACTGGGCAAAAACCCATTCTCCTGTGTGTCTCCCTCTCCAGTAGCCGCTTCCGAGGCACCATGTTTGGCCTCCCACCAGGCCCTCAGAGCTGTCCGTAGCTCTTCCTTATTTGCGCCGCCCCTTACTGGGCATTCAAGCTGTCTGCAGAATTTTCTCAGTTGCTCCTTGTTATAGGTGAGCAACTCCTGGCTTTCAAATTCCACTTCCCCTTCTGCATTCATGCTTTGCGCGGTCTGAGACATGTTACCTCCTACCCTTTTTCAACTAAAAAGGTTTCACCAAAAAGAAAAAATCCTGCGCAGCCTGTTCCGCTAAACTAGACTAGTGATGTACAAGAAATCACTGCAGGTCAAGTGCAATCATTAGTTCAAAATCCGCACCGCGAGCCACCAATGTTAGAACCGGGAGTCTCTGGTTGGCAAAGGTAAGTACCTTGGCCCAAGTAGGGACCCCTGGTTCCGGTCAGGGCGACGGAATAACCCTCTGAGATAACCCCTGCTCACCCTCTAGGTAGCATGGCGCAAGCAGTCTAGGCTAAACTCGGAGGCAATGTGGATAACATTTGCACTTAACACAACAATAATTCCCAATCCACCACAAACTGAGACCACACAGGTAAGTATATATAAAATATAACTTTATCTAGTTTCAGCATGTAAATGAAGCAGTTGCATGATAATCACTTCTGTAGAACACATAGCATTTTAGCTTAAAGGGTGCACGTAATTTTCTAGGATGGTACTTGTAAGTAGGCAGTTCTGGTCATTCACAACAATAGTCTCAGGTTCCAAATCAAAAATAGTCTCTAGTCTCTTAAATCAGCACTTACAAAAAAATATGGCCACTGATCTATAACTGTGACGCTCTCAACATGAGCAAAGAAAACAAGGCCCACGTGTACTTATATCTATGGGCTTCAAGCGCTGTTTCAACTCCCTCGCGAGGCCCAGGGACTCTTTCTCGTCCCCGGGGCAGCCTCGCGTCTTCCTGGGACTCAGGCGCACCACTGCGCACCAGCCGTGCAGACTGCACGCGTCCCCGCCCCGGCCGGTCCCCTTTCCTCTCCCGCCCGCTCTCGACAATCCAACGAGCGGCGGGGGAGGCGGTGAAGCTCACCTGATGGAGGGACGGCTGGCCAGAAGGGCGGGACGCTTCCAGGTCCCTCGGCGGGGTCAGAGCTCTTCCCCAGTCCCGGCGGTGATTTCGGCAATTCTTCGGCACCTCCCGCAGCTTCAGCGGAGGTAGCCAATCCTGTCGCGGCCCTCAGTCGAGCCCCTCTGAGCGCGAGGCCGCCAACCAATGGCAGCGCGGCCTCGCCGATGACGCTCCGCAAGCTCGGCCAATCACAGCACCAGGACGCTGATGATGCTACGCCGCACGGGCCAATCCCGTCGCGGCGTTGGTGAGGGGGCTCGGCTCCCTCAGCCAATGGGGTCGCAGCGGCTTCGTTCTTCGCCGCGGCAGCTCCTGGACCTCGGAGCAAGTCGCGGGGGGGTTTCCTGGCCCCGGGCCGCGGTGGTGATTTGGCGGCAAAGGGTTTTCAAGGGCGCTGGTCTCGATTAGACCCCCCTCTCGACCTTGCCACCACCTGGGAGCAGATTTCACGAGGGGAGGCTCCACAAGCCTCCAACCCTCACGGTTAATGTGCCGATGAGCACACCGATCCCTTCCTCACGCTCCGTAGTTCAGCACCACGCGTCTCGGGTCCCAACAGCACGATTTTCCAGCCGTTTTCTGGGATAGCTTTAGGAACCTTTAGTCCTGGGTTCCCAACAGGAGGCCAGCTCTTCTCAGGCCCTTGGAGATTCAGTTGCAGACACAGCACACAGCAGAGTCTTGGCAGTTTCAAGTAGGCAGGGTCACAGCACACAGCAAAGCCCCTTTTCTTCTCCTCAGCTTCCAGGTAGACAGTAGAACAGGTCAGCCCTTAGAGCACACAGCAAGGCAGTCTTCCTTTAGTTCCCTAGCTGTCCTCCTTCCAGCAGAGGTTCCTTCTTGGTTGCAGAATTTCAGAATCTAACCCTCTGTAGACAGGGGTCCTTTCCTTATACCCCTCAGTGCCTTTGAAGTTCTTTTTGCATGGAGGCCCTGGGTCCAGTCTAAACCAGTTCTGGGGGTTGCGGAGCACTGAGGTGTCTCTGGTTTTCTTCTTCCTGTCAGCTTCAGGGCCAGGGGGGTCAGTTGACCACCAGGAGAGAGCTAACGTGGGGGAGGTAGGCAGGCACAGCTCCGCACTTATCAGGCATTCCTTCCTCCCTCCTCCCAGGCAGGCAGATGTGCCCTTTCATCCCCGGGATGGCTCCGACCCTCTCCTCTGGGGCTCTGCAGCCCCTCCCTGTCACATCCAGACCAGGCAGGCATTCCACAAACCCAGGCACACAGAAAAAGGTTTAGACAAGAGAACAGCCACTTTCTAAAAGGGCTATTCTCCAACACAGGATTTACAAACACCCTTCACTAAAAGATGTGTCATTAAATTCTGAGTCCAGGGATATCTTTCACTTATGTCCCATCTTGTTCCTATGGGGAGATAGGCTGGTATCACATGGGCCCAGCCCCCCTCCATGTTACTCTATGGAGCAAGATAGCCTTACAGCAGTGAGCACATAAAATGGCTGCAGCCCACTACCAGAGCATAGTACCTGCACTAGCACATGCTCTACCTTATCCATACACTGCACCCTGCCCAGGGGGGTACCTTGAGCCTTCTATAGGGGTGTCTGATGTGCACAGACAGGGAAGGATTAGGCCTAGCCAGTGGGGACACTGGCCAGGCTGACATGGCAGTCACTGACTGCACACAGGCTCTGCGCTGGCAGGCCTGAGTCACCATTTTAAAGCTACTCATGTGGGTGGCGCAATCTGCGCTGCAGGCCCACTAGTAGCATTTGTCATCACCAGCCCTGGCACACACAGTGCACTTTACTAGGGACTTCGTGGTGATACAAATATGCCAATCAGGTATATTCAATCAATATCCCAATTTACAGAGGGAGCACTTACACTCTGACACCGATCAGCAGTGGCAGAGTGTCCAAAGCATCTAAATCAGCAAAAACGAAATCCAGCACAGCATCAAAACACATGAGTCAGAGGCAAAAAGATGGGGGAAGAACCACGGCAAAAGGTGTCAGGTCTAACACGTGTCCCCTCCAGCTGAAAGTGGGGAGAACTACCCAACCTCTTGGGAGTCCTCATCACTAAGGCGGAAGAATCTGGACAGACCGTCAGCATTGGCGTGTTCTGTACCAGGGCGGTGCTCCACTGTAAAGTCCATCCCCTGTAGGGAAATGGACCACCTCAACAATTTTGGATTCTCACCCCTCATCTGCATTAACCATCTGAGGGGCCTGTGGTCGGTCTGAACGCGGAAGTGAGTCCCAAACAGGTAGGGCCTCAGCTTCTTCAGAGCCCAGACCACAGCGAAAGCTTCTCTTTCGATGGCACTCCATTTCTGTTCCCTGGGGATTAGCCTCCGGCTAATGAAAGCCACAGGTTGGTCTCCTCCCTCATCATTGATCTGTGAGAGTACTGCTCCCACGCCTTGCTCTGAAGCGTCAGTTTGCACAATGAACTCACTGGAAAAGTCAGGTGCCTTAAGCACCGGTGCTGTGCACATGGCAGTTTTGAGGGTGTCAAAAGCAGTTTGACAGGCCTCAGTCCAATTCACTTTCCTGGGCTGATTCCTAGATGTCAGCTCTGTCAAAGGGGCCACAATGGTGCCATAGCCTTTGACAAACCGTCTGTAATACCCAGTGAGACCAAGAAAGGCTCTCACCTCCGTCTGAGTCTTGGGGGGTTCCCAAGCCAGAATGGTATCAATTTTTGCCTGTAGGGGCGCCACCTTGCCGCTCCCCACCTGGTGTCCCAAGTACACCACAGATCCCTGCCCTATCTGGCATTTACTGGCCTTGATAGTGAGGCCTGCCTTCTGCAGAGCCTTCAACACTTCAGTGAGGTGTTGCAGGTGTTCCTCCCAAGTGGAGCTGAACACCGCAATGTCATCCAGGTAGGCTGCGCTGAATTGCTCCAGCCCTGCCAGTACCTGGTTGACCAATCTCTGAAATGTGGCGGGAGCATTTTTCAACCCAAAGGGCATGACACGAAACTGGAAGTGTCCTTCTGGCGTTGAAAATGCTGACCTCTCCTTTGCCCCGTCAGTTAAGGCAATCTGCCAGTACCCTGAAGTCAAATCAAAAGTACTCAGGTACTGGGCAGCTCCCAACCGATCCACCTGCTCATCCGCTCTGGGGATGGGGTGCGCGTCAGTCTTCGTGACTGCATTGAGCCCACGGTAGTCCACGCAGAACCGAAGTTTTGGGGTGCCCCCGGGGGTAGCAGCTTTCTTAGGCACTAAGACCACTGGGCTAGCCCAGGGGCTGCTGGAGGGCTCAATAACCCCAAGCGCCAACATCTTGGAAACTTCTTCCTTGATGCTAGCTCTGACCTTGTCAGCCACCCTGTAAAACTTCTGTTTCACAGGCATGCTGTCTCCAGTGTCCACGTCGTGGACGCACCATTTGGTGACACCTGGGGTCAGGGAGAACAGTGGGGCAAACTGACCCAACACTTGGCGACAGTCCTCCTGCTGTTCTGGGGTCAGGGTGGGGGAGAGGACCACACCATCCACTGACCCATCTTGCTCCTTGACTGCCAGGAGGTCAGGGAGAGGATCACTATCCTCCTCCCCTCCAACATCTGTAGCCATGAGCATAGTCACTTCAGTTCTTTCAAAGTGGGGTTTGAGGCGGTTCACATGTAGCACTCTCAGGGGCCGCCTGGGAGTCTTCAGGTTAACCAAATAGGTAACCTCGCTCTTGCGCTCCACCACCTCATATGGGCCAGACCACTTGTCACGGAGCGCACAAGGCTCCACTGGCGCCATCACCCACACTTTCTGACCAGGTTGGAACTCAACCAGAGAAGTGTTCTGGTCATACCACCTCTTCATTTCCTCCTGGCTAGCCTCCAGGTTCTCTTGAGCGAGCTTCCTGAAGCGCTTGGTCTGGTTGCGAATGGCCAGCACATAGCTGAACACATCCTGAGGGGTTTTCCCACGGGATTTCTCCCACCCCTCCTTCACCAGAGCCAGAGGCCCTCTGACAGGGTGGCCATACAGCAACTCAAAGTGACTGAACCCTAAGGATTTCTGAGGCACCTCCCTGTAGGCAAACAACAGGCATGGCAACAAGACATCCCATTTCCGCCTCATGGGCTCCTCCAGGCCCATGATCATGCCCTTCAATGTGCGGTTGAATCTCTCAACCAAACCATTTCCTTGAGGGTGGTAAGGAGTGGTGAATTTGTAGGTCACCCCACACTCACTCCACAGGGACTTCATATACTTAGAAATGAAGTTTGTCCCGCGGTCCGAAACGACCTCCTTCGGAAATCCCACCCGGGAAAAGATCCCCATCAGGGCACGGCCCACCACTGGGGCGGTGACTGTCCTGAGCGGAAGGGCTTCCGGGTACCGAGTGGCATGGTCCACCAAGACCAGGATAAACCTGTTGCCTAGGGCTGTCTTGGGATCCAGGGGCCCCACGATGTCAATGCCCACCCGCTCAAAAGGGGTGCTCACCACGGGAAAGGGTTGGAGGGGTGCCACGCGCTTCCCTCCACTCTTGCCACTGGCCTGACAAGTCTGACAAGACTTACAAAAGGCAGAGACGTGCGTCTTCATCTGGGGCCAGTAGAAATGGGTGACAAGCCTGTGATAGGTCTTGTCTTGCCCCAGATGTCCTGCGAGAGGCACGTCATGAGCCAGACCCAGTAGGAAGTTCCTGAAGCGCTCCGGTACCACCAGCACACGGGCTGCGCCGGGCTCAGCGAACTTAGGCTCACTATAAAGTAAGTCATCCTCCCAATAGATCAAATGCTCCTTGGACCCCAGGCCGGTGGCCTGGTCTGCAGCCTGCTGCCGCACACCAATGAGAGAAGGGCACTCCTTCTGAGCCTGGCAGAATTCCTCCCTGGAGGGACCACCCTCTTGCTGCCACTGGGACAGCTCAGGCAATTCCCCTAGTTCGGCCACCTGCTCCCCTGTAGGTTCCAGGGCATCCCCCTCTGGGTCTGCCTCCTCCTGGACCGTGGGAACAGTGGGGGCCGGTTTCCCGCGCCCTCTACCCCTTCCTCTCTTGGCAGGTCCCTGGGCCACTGTTCCAGGCTCCAGTTTTGCTAGACCGCCCTCTCTGGCTGTCATTGCACGGGTGGACACACAGATCCACGCAGGCAAACCCAACATCTCCAAGTGAGTCCTGTGCTCCACCTCCTTCCATGGGGAGCTCTCCAGGTCATTACCTAATAGACAATCTACAGGCAAGGCATCACTTACAACAATCTCCAAAATACCGGAGACTCCTCCCCACTCAAATGGAACCTTCGCCAGCCTGCAGTAGCGCACTGAACTGTCAGCTGCCACCACAGGCCGGAGTACCTGGGGAACAATTTGCTCTTCAGACACCCACTGACACCTAACAGATGTCACGCTGGCCCCTGTGTCTCTCAGAGCCTCCACCACCTGTCCATTGATGGTCACCTTCTGCCCGTATTTCTTAGTGTTTTGGGGCAGCAAGGTTTCCTGGGCCATCTCTTGGTCTCCTAGAGAGACAAGGGTCATCAATGCTAACCCCTCCTCCCCACTAGAAATCAAATCCCCTCCCAAGGCTACACTGGCTATCGCCAGAGCTGGAGCTGGAGCACCAGTGGGTGCAGATTTCTTCTTTGGACAGTTTGGAGCAATGTGCCCCACCTCCCTACATGCATAGCAAGTGAGGGTCTTCTTGTCCTGCGGGCCCTTATGGGGCCAGGACTTCTTAGCCTTGGGGGGTTGAGACACCTTCTCTTGGGAACTACTTTGGGGCCCTTTAGAAGACTCCTTTTGATTACCCGTGTCCCCCCCACTCTTCTGCTGGGGACCCTGTCCACCTTTGGCTGGGGTACTTACCACCCCCTTGTGGACCCTGGTGCTAGTCCACCGGTCCGCCTCTTTAGCAAGCTCACTGGGATCAGTTAACTTACTATCCAAAAGATGCTGGCGCAGCTCTGGGACACACAAACTACTTAAGTGCTCCCTACTAATCAAGTGACACAACCCCACATAATCAGTAACTTTGCTGCCCTTCATCCAACCTTCCAGTGCACGCGTGTACATACTCACACACTCCACCCAAGTACTTGAATCAAGCTTCTTGAAGTTCCTAAACTTCTGGCGGTACTGTTCTGCAGTGAGCCCATACCGGAGGCACAAAGCCTCCTTCATGGCGGAGTAGGCTAAAGCATTCTTTGCGTCTAAGGGTGCCAATACATCCCTCCCTGAGGCCTCAAAATGCTTCCACAATCCTGCTCCCCAATTCTTTTCAGGCACCTCATTCATCTTCAAGGCAAGTTCATACGCTCTGAACCACGCATAAATATCCTCACCCCTCTGATAATTCTGTACCAGATCCTTTGGTATGTATACCTTACCCGCCTGTACTGGTTGTGCGCTGCCACCATTAGAACTGGACCCCCTCTCTTTATATTTGAAATCCAATTCCTTCATGCTCCTCTCATGAGCCAATTGGAGCTTCTTCTCCTCCAAAGCGAGAGCATGCCTTCTCTCCTGTGCCGCCCTCTCCTGTGCCTCTTTCTCAACTTCTAGGCGCAGTCTCTTCTCGTCGGCTTCCGCTTTGAGCTTCAAAAGCTCAATCTCATGGGCCCTAGCTCTCTGATTCTCCTCCACCTCCTCTGGAGAAATAATCCTACTGGAGTGGGTGCTGCCGGCCCTAGACGCCGGCTTCGCCACTGGCAATTCACTGGGCAAAAACCCATTCTCCTGTGTGTCTCCCTCTCCAGTAGCCGCTTCCGAGGCACCATGTTTGGCCTCCCACCAGGCCCTCAGAGCTGTCCGTAGCTCTTCCTTATTTGCGCCGCCCCTTACTGGGCATTCAAGCTGTCTGCAGAATTTTCTCAGTTGCTCCTTGTTATAGGTGAGCAACTCCTGGCTTTCAAATTCCACTTCCCCTTCTGCATTCATGCTTTGCGCGGTCTGAGACATGTTACCTCCTACCCTTTTTCAACTAAAAAGGTTTCACCAAAAAGAAAAAATCCTGCGCAGCCTGTTCCGCTAAACTAGACTAGTGATGTACAAGAAATCACTGCAGGTCAAGTGCAATCATTAGTTCAAAATCCGCACCGCGAGCCACCAATGTTAGAACCGGGAGTCTCTGGTTGGCAAAGGTAAGTACCTTGGCCCAAGTAGGGACCCCTGGTTCCGGTCAGGGCGACGGAATAACCCTCTGAGATAACCCCTGCTCACCCTCTAGGTAGCATGGCGCAAGCAGTCTAGGCTAAACTCGGAGGCAATGTGGATAACATTTGCACTTAACACAACAATAATTCCCAATCCACCACAAACTGAGACCACACAGGTAAGTATATATAAAATATAACTTTATCTAGTTTCAGCATGTAAATGAAGCAGTTGCATGATAATCACTTCTGTAGAACACATAGCATTTTAGCTTAAAGGGTGCACGTAATTTTCTAGGATGGTACTTGTAAGTAGGCAGTTCTGGTCATTCACAACAATAGTCTCAGGTTCCAAATCAAAAATAGTCTCTAGTCTCTTAAATCAGCACTTACAAAAAAATATGGCCACTGATCTATAACTGTGACGCTCTCAACATGAGCAAAGAAAACAAGGCCCACGTGTACTTATATCTATGGGCTTCAAGCGCTGTTTCAACTCCCTCGCGAGGCCCAGGGACTCTTTCTCGTCCCCGGGGCAGCCTCGCGTCTTCCTGGGACTCAGGCGCACCACTGCGCACCAGCCGTGCAGACTGCACGCGTCCCCGCCCCGGCCGGTCCCCTTTCCTCTCCCGCCCGCTCTCGACAATCCAACGAGCGGCGGGGGAGGCGGTGAAGCTCACCTGATGGAGGGACGGCTGGCCAGAAGGGCGGGACGCTTCCAGGTCCCTCGGCGGGGTCAGAGCTCTTCCCCAGTCCCGGCGGTGATTTCGGCAATTCTTCGGCACCTCCCGCAGCTTCAGCGGAGGTAGCCAATCCTGTCGCGGCCCTCAGTCGAGCCCCTCTGAGCGCGAGGCCGCCAACCAATGGCAGCGCGGCCTCGCCGATGACGCTCCGCAAGCTCGGCCAATCACAGCACCAGGACGCTGATGATGCTACGCCGCACGGGCCAATCCCGTCGCGGCGTTGGTGAGGGGGCTCGGCTCCCTCAGCCAATGGGGTCGCAGCGGCTTCGTTCTTCGCCGCGGCAGCTCCTGGACCTCGGAGCAAGTCGCGGGGGGGTTTCCTGGCCCCGGGCCGCGGTGGTGATTTGGCGGCAAAGGGTTTTCAAGGGCGCTGGTCTCGATTAGACCCCCCTCTCGACCTTGCCACCACCTGGGAGCAGATTTCACGAGGGGAGGCTCCACAAGCCTCCAACCCTCACGGTTAATGTGCCGATGAGCACACCGATCCCTTCCTCACGCTCCGTAGTTCAGCACCACGCGTCTCGGGTCCCAACAGCACGATTTTCCAGCCGTTTTCTGGGATAGCTTTAGGAACCTTTAGTCCTGGGTTCCCAACAGGAGGCCAGCTCTTCTCAGGCCCTTGGAGATTCAGTTGCAGACACAGCACACAGCAGAGTCTTGGCAGTTTCAAGTAGGCAGGGTCACAGCACACAGCAAAGCCCCTTTTCTTCTCCTCAGCTTCCAGGTAGACAGTAGAACAGGTCAGCCCTTAGAGCACACAGCAAGGCAGTCTTCCTTTAGTTCCCTAGCTGTCCTCCTTCCAGCAGAGGTTCCTTCTTGGTTGCAGAATTTCAGAATCTAACCCTCTGTAGACAGGGGTCCTTTCCTTATACCCCTCAGTGCCTTTGAAGTTCTTTTTGCATGGAGGCCCTGGGTCCAGTCTAAACCAGTTCTGGGGGTTGCGGAGCACTGAGGTGTCTCTGGTTTTCTTCTTCCTGTCAGCTTCAGGGCCAGGGGGGTCAGTTGACCACCAGGAGAGAGCTAACGTGGGGGAGGTAGGCAGGCACAGCTCCGCACTTATCAGGCATTCCTTCCTCCCTCCTCCCAGGCAGGCAGATGTGCCCTTTCATCCCCGGGATGGCTCCGACCCTCTCCTCTGGGGCTCTGCAGCCCCTCCCTGTCACATCCAGACCAGGCAGGCATTCCACAAACCCAGGCACACAGAAAAAGGTTTAGACAAGAGAACAGCCACTTTCTAAAAGGGCTATTCTCCAACACAGGATTTACAAACACCCTTCACTAAAAGATGTGTCATTAAATTCTGAGTCCAGGGATATCTTTCACTTATGTCCCATCTTGTTCCTATGGGGAGATAGGCTGGTATCACATGGGCCCAGCCCCCCTCCATGTTACTCTATGGAGCAAGATAGCCTTACAGCAGTGAGCACATAAAATGGCTGCAGCCCACTACCAGAGCATAGTACCTGCACTAGCACATGCTCTACCTTATCCATACACTGCACCCTGCCCAGGGGGGTACCTTGAGCCTTCTATAGGGGTGTCTGATGTGCACAGACAGGGAAGGATTAGGCCTAGCCAGTGGGGACACTGGCCAGGCTGACATGGCAGTCACTGACTGCACACAGGCTCTGCGCTGGCAGGCCTGAGTCACCATTTTAAAGCTACTCATGTGGGTGGCGCAATCTGCGCTGCAGGCCCACTAGTAGCATTTGTCATCACCAGCCCTGGCACACACAGTGCACTTTACTAGGGACTTCGTGGTGATACAAATATGCCAATCAGGTATATTCAATCAATATCCCAATTTACAGAGGGAGCACTTACACTCTGACACCGATCAGCAGTGGCAGAGTGTCCAAAGCATCTAAATCAGCAAAAACGAAATCCAGCACAGCATCAAAACACATGAGTCAGAGGCAAAAAGATGGGGGAAGAACCACGCCAAAAGGTGTCAGGTCTAACACTCACCATGTCACCCCAGTTTAGACCCAGGCATAAGCAAGTCAGTATTGACCCTGTGCCTCATGGGAACAGTCCAGACCGAACTGCCAAGCCAGGGCCTCCCTGGACCAGAAACAAGCATCCTAGAACTGGTTTCAGGGTTTGAAAACTCATCAGCCAGACTAGCTTGAATCCAGTGGCACAGTGAGCCTGGGACCCATTTCTGGCCATATCCAGCGCACTTAGGTTGAGAAAGCAAAAGACAGTGAACTGATGGACAGAATGCAGAACAAATCTAAACCTTCACCCCAGTCAAGAGATCTGGGTTAAATCCATCGTTATTTTGCTCACCACCGCTTTGCTTCACACCACCACCTTGGTATCCCCGATAACACCATGATGCCATCACCTATGCCGCAGCCTGGACCGTGACCTGTGGACACCGCTCGTGGAGAACACGGAGCACTGTCCCACTTCGCAAAGCAGCCCTGTTCTCATCACTGCCGCCACTCCAAGCTGACATCAACACCACAGCTTGCACTGCTTGTAAGTTAAATGATGCACCTCCCCGTCCCACACCGCAGCTTTGGCCCGATGCCAGTGCCATTGACTCCAGTACATCTACTGATGCCACTGCCTGCACAGCAACCTGTGGGCCCCACACACTTCATTGCCTTGGGTCTACCGACGACAGTGCTTCAGCTACGATGATACTACTACTTGCACCACGACCTGTCAGACCCGCAACGAGCACTGCCCTGCTTCTCACAGCAGCACTTGTCTCACAACGCCGCTGGACAACCGTCACCCAGCCGCTGCCTGCATCGTGACCTGAGGGCACCACAGTTTGCTCTGCTTTGCACCGTACCACCGATGCCTGCTGACGCCGGCGCTCCTGAGTTTAAACTCAAGAAGTTCGACCTGCAACACGTGTGACTTCAAAAGTCCGACGACTCTTGCACCGACTCCCAGAACCAAGGCTAGCTGACGCCGCTCCTCCGGAGCTCATTGCAATTTTCGACACCATTCAGCTCCAAAGATACTGTTTTATGCGTCTTCCTGACACGATGGTTGGCCCACGACACCACAGTCAGCCCAAACTGTTGGATTTGTGTGCTCACTATGACGTGATAACCCCGGATGGGCCTATCGAGTTCATGTAACTGTATGTAAAGTCTGTTTTTGCTATATTGATATTTTGGATTATGGTATGTTGGATTTTTATCTCCTTGGTCTTGTTTTACACAGATAAATATTGGATATTTTTCTAAAACAGGTGTGGTGTCCTTTCGTAGTGTTTTTACTGTTTTACTATGTGTTGTGTACAAATACTTTACAAATTGCCTTTAAAAAAGCCCGAGTACTCTCGCCAGGCTACCAAGGGGGTGAGCAGGGGTTATTTTAAATGTGTAATCCCCTTATCCTGACTAGAAAAATCCAACAGCACCAGGGGAAGTCCATTTCAGTGAGGCACATGTTAGAACTCATCAACCTGTGGAACAGGCTTTTGGGCTCTTGAAGTCAAAATTCTGTTGTTTGGATAAGTCGGGAGGATCCCTCCTCAGATCACCATAGAACATTTGCAAGATAACAATGCTATGTTGTATGGCGTACATCAATGCCCTGCTGCAAAACATTCCTTTCATTCACGAAGATGGCTACAATGAGTTGGCCCAGGGTGGTGTGGAAGTATAGCTAAATGAAAATGATTGTAGTGAAGATGAAGGAAATGATTACATCAAGAAGTCATTGACAACGTCTTCTCATAAAGATAAATAACACTAAACAAACATGTGTGCGGATATTACTATCTAGATCTACAGGTAGTAGACTCCTAATTTTTTTGTGATTCATACGGATAAGGCTGAAGTCCATAGGATGAGACCTGGGCGGTGAAATCCGCTCCGTTCGCAGAGTTTGCAGAGTTTTCTGCACATCGCGCTCCGCGGAGCTTGCAAAGTGCAGAAAACTCCACTTCGCCTAGTGCAGCAGAGTTTTTTCCCCGATCGCGATCGCAGACAGTCTGTTTGCAAGCGTGAACTGCCGTTTGGGTAGAATTTTTACCCGAGTGGCAGGAAGACCAGCGCGAACAGCAGTTCACACTGCACTCTGCCACTTACGCAACTTTTTGTAACTTCGCAGAGTTCTGCGTAGCAAAACTACGCAAACCACGCCCAGGAGTTTTAAGTACATGGCTCAATTATTATCCTAGAAACTGATTTTGTCACTGCTTGACTATGCACAGGAGCAGATTGTGTAACTAAAATTATGCATAGTCACAAAATGCAATTTTGCATATACCTACTGTTTTGAAAAAACGAACACATTATTTTTGATCTTCTTCTGTTTCCCATAGTTGAACATACACTGTAATTTTCTAGCATACAAAAGAATCGTTGGTGATATGTACTGAATGTTGTTCCTGCATTGGTGGTCAGTTTCATGTGTAAAGCACTAACTCAGTTGTAACAGGTGCCATTGTACCATTGGTTGTAAGTAGGAATGAGTATTACTCCTGTGTGGGTACATTTTTGTTAAGTGAAAATAAAGATCTCTGCTTACTTGGATTTTCAAAATGTCCAGTATTATGTGACTAACATCACACCTCAGTATATAAAGGTGAAAAAATGATATTCTCTTCCAAATAATTATTAATGTAATACTGTTTTTAAACGGTCTGTGTACATGTTGTAGTATTTGAGATTTAAACCATTATTATAGTAGACATAAAACATTGCATGACAGTCCTTCACATATAGGGGAGAAGGTAAGATGTTTACTTACACAACACATTTTCATACCACATAAAGGAGTTAATAAGACACAAGGAATGACATGTACTGTCAGAATAGTATTGATTTATTGCAAAACATGTTTCTTGTAAGCTGCAAAGGGGTAAACAAAACAGACCATTTGTCCAAATTCAAATATAATTACAATTATACCAAACGTAGAATTGACAGTTAGGGTGTATGACATTCTTTTAAATTCAGCCGCAAATCTTTGGTGTGTAAATGTCCAATTGACATGTAGGGGCTGATCTCGATGTCGGGTGGAAGCAACACCGACTCGGTCCACGGACCGATCGACACTCGGTAGGAGGTCCCAACCGGCGCATTACTATACGACCGAACACTGTTCGGGTGCATGCTCCCTTTTCTCAATGGGAGCTCTTGTTAAGGCCTTAAACTGCCATAACACAGGCTCACATACAATGCTAAGACACCTTTGTGGTTATCGCGCGCTTTAAAAAATTCTTAACATAACAAAAGGGAAGTGAAGTTCATCCCTGCACCCTGTGGCAGGTACCTCAAGGTGCCTGTCACAAGGTGCAGGGATCAACAGGGGTCACCATGGGTGCCCCCTCAACCTCCAAGTTGGATGCCATGCACCAGAGAGGGCCCTGCTGGGGGCCCCCAAACACACTTTCTGACAAAGTTTCCATGTCAAGCAGGTTGGCATGAAAACCATTGCAGAAACCGTGTATCGTAATCTCAAGGGTGGAAAGGCCCACCCTTGAGATTACTGGCCTGCTTCCGACTGGCTGAAGGCTCACCAAGCCTGTCAGAAGACAGCCAGAATGACCGGCCGGTTTACTTTCTGACCGCCTCCATCATAATGAGGAGGTTGGGAAGTAAACCAGGCAGCCCATTACGATGTAGCCCTCAAGGTTCGGGCAGGAGGTCAGAGCTGTTTCGGGCTGCATCGTAATCATTCCCAGTGTCTTCAAAAGGGAAATGTAAGATTTGAATTGTCCCGAGAGTAAATGTTGTGGCTACACAGGAGGAAGTTACGTGCTTCTCTTAGTGGTGGTTCTGTTGTGATCATCAACCTTCACTGATTCTGATAATCGTCCCCCCTCAAGGTGACAGGTGGTCAGCAGTTGCAGGGTTCTTGGGATTGGCAGGTGCGTCTCTGTGGAAGGAGGTGGTGTCTGGTCAACTGATGGTCTGGCTCTAAAGAGAAGGTTAGTGTTTTCACACATAGCCTTACATATGTCCCTGAATCCATCCGGTACCACCCCAGAAAAGTAGCACCTTACAGAAATATGTCTCTCAAGAAGGTCATTGTGATCTCTCTGTAATTGCTTAAGGCCAGTCAGTACATCCTTGGGATTTTTGAGGAGTTCTATTACCTGGACCATGTGTTCTTCATGCCCAGAGGCTGTTCCAATTATATCCTGGCCATAAACACGAGTAGCCTTACTCTTCTCTGTTGATGTTGGTCTCCCCCTACCCACACTGCTGTGTGGCCTTTTAGAAAGTTGCCAACATCCCACTGGGTCCTGGCTCACCTGCATATGTAGTTGTACCTGTGGTCAATGGTAAAACAGGCACTAGGACTGGGGTGCTCACTGACAATGTTGAGGTTGTTGATGGGCCACAGGGAGCAGTGACTACTACTGCATTTTGCTGAGAGGAAGACACAAAATTGGTTGTAGGTGGTGTGACAGGCAGAGTGAGACTCACCCTAGCTGCCTCCCCTTGTACACCTGATGAGCAGGCTGCTCCTCATCCAGGTCAAGACCAGCTCGAGCTCCACCCTCACTTGTAGGCTTGTGCAGGAATTGGTCTAGTGTTGGTAGAGTGGCTTCAGGACCTTCCGACGTTGGAGCTAGTCCTACACTCACAGTTACATGATACTTGTTATTATATGTGTGTGTGTGTGTGTGTGTGTGTGTGTAATGGTATGATATTGTTGCTAAATATCAGGGTTTGTAAAATCATTGTCCTTATATGCAAACTCCTAATTTTGTTCAAGACTTTGCTCTACATGTTAATTTGTTCAATAATAAGGGTTCAGTGATTTCCCTTCATGTTTGTTTCAAAAATTAATGTAAACATCTAAATTCTTCCACAGATTTGTAAAATAACAACAAGTCTATGGTCTACAACAGACATGTTTCTTTTTGTACAACATCACAAGTATCTGTCATGTCCAATCAGTGATACGGAGAGCTTTCACATTTTGAGAGATATTTCTCTGATAGAATTAGCATTTTTTGTACAATGATGTTCATTATACAGGTAAGTAATTGTCTTTTTCACAATGCATGAGATCGAGATTTCACAGTAAAGGAAATACTTGTACATGGTTGTAAAGTTATATGTACTATAGGCCCTCTAGTAGACATACAGTTGTCAAATCTCAAACATTCTTAGTATGACGCCACAGAGAAAAGTTACCCACCAGAATGTTTCTAAGTGATGCACAGTATGAACATGCATTATTTCAAGATATTGACTTTTTATGTTATATATTATGTGTCAAAGTTAGGCTTTGATGATAATGAGACATGGCATGAAGGTATATTAGCTTTTACAATGCTTTATGGGACTTGTAGTCATTGACCACTAAGAGTTTTGCTGTTGTTGGTTACTCCACCAATGGATGACTCATGATTTCTTTTAAATCGTACCTAAATGGCATATTGAGAGCAACTTGTAACAAATGTAGGTGTGGGTTGTGGGATTATAGGGGTAAATGGTAGGAAATCATTTGTTTTTAATTATTAATATTGATTAATTAATTAATTGATAATTATTTATGTTAATTGCGTACTTTTTTAAGGTGCAGGTTGTGGGGTTATAGGGGTAAAGAATGAGAAGTAATATTCTTTAATGAATGATTAATTAGTTGATAATTAGTATTAATTAATTAATCTATAATTAATTATGTTTATTGTTTAATTACCTTTTTAGGGGCAGGTTTTAGATTTATTGGGTAAAGGGTGGGGAGTAAATTAATTTTAATTATTTTATACTTTTTTGTTAACTACTATCAGTTATTTTATTGAAAATTAATTTAAATTGTGTAATTAGTTATGTTTAAGTTTAATTTTAGGTGCGGGTTGTGGGGATTACAGGGGTTAAGGGTGGGAAGTTAATTAAGTTTAATGATTTATAATTTGGTTTCTAATTAATATTATTTGCTTCATTGCTAATTAATTATGTTAAGTCTGCAAATAATAGTTTTTTTTAGATTTTAGATGTGGGTTGTGGGTTTTGTAGGGAATGGAATGGGAAATAAATTAATTTTAAGCAATAAATAATTATGTTTTTAATTAATATTAATTATTAATTTAATAATTAACTATATTAATTGTGTATAAAATGTTTTGTTAAATGTTATGCGTGTGTGCTTTTGTGGGGATTTATTGTGTGAAGTACATTAATTATAATTAATTAATAATTACATTTAATGAATGAAAATTAGTTTGTTGATAAATATATTTATATTAATAGTGTAAAGAATGTTTAGGTGCAAGTTGTGAATTTTGTGGTGTTATAGGGTGGAAAGTATCTAAACTTAATGTGTGTAATAATTAATGTTTTTGTTAATAAATAATTTCTAAATGAAAATATTTATTTGTGAAAATTATGTTTGTATTTTATGTATATTAATATTTTTAGGTATTTGTGATATGTTTTTAAGATTGTGATTTTTTAATTTTTTAATATTAAATATATTTTTATTGTATTTTTAACATATTTACACATTTTTTCATTTTCTTTGTTTTTCAAATATGTTTATTTTGTTGAAGATATTTTGTCTGCTTTTCATGTTGAACAGACTGGAGTTTCAATAGTAAATGTTACCCCTCCACAATCTAACACTTTTCCTACTGTTGCACTGATTGGAGTGGGAATAGTAGATTTTACCCCCCCCCCCCCGCAATCCAATACTTTCCCTACAGTTGCACTTATTATACCCTAAGGGTTCATTCATGACGTCTTCCTCTGCCTGACTTTACATCAATGCTAGCATTCCTAAGTACCTTCCAGGTATAAATATACCTAAGGGACCGGGCATTGATCATAGCTGCCCTAATGTGAGAATCCTTCGCCCGCTGAGCCAAAAGGCGGCCCTCGGTGGCCAGGGAAGCAGGCTCCTCCTCCAAGTAGAAGCTGCAGTCTGGGCTGGGGGCTAAAGGAAACATCGCCACGTCCCAGATCTGGGAGTGGCAGCAAGCCAAGGAATCCAATGCTCTGAGAGTCGCACCGCAAAAGATTCTCCTCAGCTCACTTCCTAAAGGCTTTCGGGCAGCATGGCTGGCGCTGGCCGCATCCTGGACTCTGACAGGCGCAGACGGGCCTGCGGACGCCAGCAGCTCGCCCGCTGCGCGTCCGTTCAGCGCGCATTTAAATACGCCCAGGAGCCAGAGAGCTAGAGCGCCAACTACCCCAAAATGGCGTCTCTCAGCGGCAACAGGGGATGAGCAGGAAGAGAATTACGGTAAAAACGGTGCGGAATTTGGGGGTAAGCTTTAATGACAACCTAAATCTGGAGACCAACGTCAACAGACAGGTAAGCAGCTGCTTCGCCCTAATGCGGGGCCTCCGAAAGCTGCTGCCTCTCCTTCCAGCACAGACTAGAGCAACCGTAATCAGGAGCACTATTCTTAGCCGCCTGGATTACTGTAACGCTCTGTTACTGGAATCTCCTGCATATTTGATTTCCAGACTCCAGAGCATCCAGGCGGCAGCAGCGAAAATGGCACTCTCTCGAGGACGACGATCCTCCACCACTCTTGCACTGGCTGAGTTACACTGGCTGCCCGTCCATCAGAGGATCCTTTTCAAATCTCTATGCACTGTCTTTAAGGCAGCACATGGTCTGGGTCCCAAACCTCTACAAAACAAATTCAAATGGTATGAGCCTACACGGACCCTCCGTTCCTCATCCACTAATCTCATCAGCATACCTAGGATCAGGAAAGCTACTCACGGCGGCAGAGCCTTTAGCATAGCAGCAGCCCATCTCTGGAATAGCCTCCCTATCGCAATTAGGAAAACAAGCGAACTGATGCTTTTCCGCAAAAAGGTAAAGACATGGCTCTTCCCCAAAGTCTAACTGCCCCAAGAGTAATTTGCTCACTTCCCCCGTCCTGCCCCATGATGCTTAGCTCTTAGTCGCACTTTCACAGCGCCAGGATGCCCGTAGGGTTGCAGCGCTTTAAAAATGGCATAAATAAATAAATAAATAAATAAATTAAACCCTTGCCCCGAGAGCAACAGCAGTGAGAAGAAGTGCAACGTGAGTCAAAGACTCCCACATTTTTTTATTGTGCAAGTATGCGGACAATGAGCAAGAAAGCGGCGGAATAAAAGGTGAGTCTGGCAGCGAGGTGAAATTAGAAGCACCTTAAGCTGTCCGGACTTTTTTAAAAAGACAAATGTTAAAAACAAAGTGACAAAATATGCAGGCACACTATGCAAAGCACACTTCCAGCAGATTAAATACAAAGAGAGAGCCCCTCAAGGGCCATGCAGATGTCATTTTGGACAAATGCAGTCCCACAAACATTAAATCAAGGTTCCAATGGATGTGGCCTCAGCGCTCGGCTGACGCTCGAACTGTTATAAAAGATTTGCAAGTCTTTATCGGCACATACGCAATTGGCACACTACACTCTGACCAGGGTCTTGCGTTTAGCTCTCGGGCTTACAAAAAGGCCATGGCCAGTTTGGGCATAGCATTTCGGTACTCCTCTCCATTCCGACCTGAGGGTAATTCCGTTGTGGAAAGGAAAAACAAGGACATAAAGCGGTCTATAACAGCTAGGGTATTAGGTTCAGGTTATGGGTGGGTCAAACACCTTTATGGGGTCCAATGCTCATTAAACAATTTGTCAAGAAGTACTCTAGGGGGTGTCACTCCATATGAGGTCCTATTTGGGACAAGAATGTGGGTCCCAGATCTTGAATGTAAAGGCAAAGTGGTGGAAAATAAACCTTTTGATATCAAAGAACGTTTGGCTGTTTTACAGGACTTAGATGAACTAAGATCGAAACAAAGTAACATGTTCCTGAAGCCAACCACCACTGGGGAAAATCCAGTCGTCCCAGCAAGGCCTGTCTGGATCCCAAAGCTTGGGGATCTAGTCAGAGAGAAGATCAAGGATAAGAAGGAATTTGGGCCTTCTTACAGACAACCAGTACCTGTCCTAGCAATCTACGGATCAAGAAACAGTACTTTTGCTGCCCCTTGCTGGAAAAAAGGAGAAAAGATTTGTGTCCATGGACCACATCAAACTACACTATGTGGCCAATATTGAAGAGTAGGCCATGAGGACTCCGACCAAGTAGCAGACGCACTCCTCTAGCTACTATCCAAGAGGTTCAAACTGAAAGACTCATCAACTTCGAAGGGTCAGAAGTGAGAAATGAAGGATTAAACAACAATGCTATGGAACTTATTCCTCTTGAAACCCAAATAGCAGTTTGTCCTGATACACCTTTCTACACCAACATAACAAATGATCAACTGGTTCCAGGGATTTCAACGAATCCTGATGCAATTTCAACCATTGACAGAACTGTCTCTGGCTTTTTCATTAACTTTGATATGTTTTCTGAGGATCCCAGCGAACCCGAAACGACGCCAGCACGAATAACTTTCAAAGAAAAAGCAACAGACTCTTTTCATCTCCTGAAAAAGACTTATCTGGTTTCACCATGGATTGAACTATGGATTGTATCTGAAACATTTTTCTTTCTTCTTTGGCTAGCTTTAGTAATGACTATGAGTGTGCTGATAAATGGAAGATATATTCAAATGGACACAGCAAGTAAAAAAGTGAAATTACTTCTGAAACCACACAAATCATCCCATCCTGAAGCAAGAAACTTGTCATCAGTGAACATCACAGCCGTTCCTATACAAGATGGTATAGTTTGGGACAAAACTGAATATGACATATTCGGCCCGTCAGAACTTTTGAAGATTCCACCCTTGTTTAAAATTTCATTAAGTGACTGTATTACTTCTAGTACCTTTTCTGATGATTGGGACTTCGAAACTGTTAATAACATGATGTCTTGTCTAGAAAAATCAGCTGCATTCTCTAATCATGATTATTTAGAGGGTTCATCAGACTATGAACAGCTTTATTGTTAATACCACTATGGTCATTATTTCTTGCATAGATCTACAACACCTAGAAATTTATTTATGTATAACCAATGGGAACATTGTCCCACACCACCAAAGGGTAGCTCAAAAACGTTTGCAATGAAGTTTCCATATTTTTCAGGGTTCAACATATCCAATCCAGAAACGTTTTATTTAAAAATTGTGAACAAAACAGGAATAAAAAGTATGTTAACTAATACAAAACAGATTTATTCTGCAGCCTTTATTACCCAACTGTCTACACAGGGTTTCGACTTTTGGAAAGACACAATTGACACAAAATCTGTCTGGGGTACAAAAGATTGGCAAGTGCAGGGGATAGAAGCTTTGTTTAAAGCCTGTATCATCCCACAGCAAATAATGCTTTTGAATGACGCTGTCCAACAAACGTCTTGCCTGGGTTAGCCAAGATCAAAGACATAAACACTCCATCCATACCTGCACCTGCAAGTAATTGCACTACACAGGGGGAGGTCAATGTACTTACTATTTTTCATCACAACAGATCAGATTCCGAATGGAAAAAATGGTTGCTCTGGCCCACAGACACAAATAACTGTCAAGATCGATTCCTGAACAAAACACAGGGTTTCACTATCAATGGGCAAGACCCATGCTATGTTCAAAGACAGCATCCAGGGGTAGTAACAACATGGAGAGTAGGAAACTTATGGCTTGACTGGCTACAGAAAGCTATACTAGAGGATGTGAAACAACACTTATCTTTACTTAAAGAAGGTGCAGACCATAGTGATTTCTTGCTAGGACCAAGAAAACCGGGTCAAAAACGTTTCATATATGCCGGTATCCACGCTGCTTATAATGAAATATGGAAGATTACCGAGGCAGAAACTGCAGAAAGAATACGAGAAATTGATAGTATTAATTTAGAGAAATCTCTCACTGTAGTCAACAATGGGTTAACGACCAGGATATATTCATTGGGATACATTGTATCCTCTGCCATAGACATTATGGAACAAGACTTGGTCATGCTGCGACAAGGCCAGTCTCAACTACGTTCTCTACTTTGCTATTAGGCTGGACGCTATAAAACATGCGTGCAGGCTATGTGCCTTGGTGTTTAATCAATACAACATCTCTGTTTTCAGAATTTAATCTCACTGATAAACAGGTCAAACTGGCACAAAGGGGAGCAAAGTATACAGTGCTGAGCATTTAAAAACTGGAAAAATTGCCATTTACAGTAGCAGAAAAACCAGCAACTGAATGGATAATTCATGGCAAAATAACTATGCCTGTTACAACGTTCCATTTTCAGTATTGCCTAAAAAATATACCAGCAGGCAAATATAAAAGGTTGGGTAAAGAATTAATCAAGACATCCTGGGATTTAACTTACACACACAGATTTTAGAGTAGGGGACGTGAAGGGTTTCTAAGCGGTACACACTATGAAAATGTGAAAATGCACTAAGCGGTTCTCTCCTATGTCAGGGTATTAATTTACATGGGGCTTGTAATAGTTTTAATGTAAATTTGTCCTGTCACCTGCAAGGTTCACCAGCCGCAGTGATTAATCCAATTTTTGGACAACTTTCAAATGGGAGTTACATTATGTTGAATGATCACAGCTGCTGTGGCATGTTGCCAGGTATCCCATATCTAGTAATGGTTACATCCAGGGTCACTTGCCGTATGCAAGTCTTTTTCCCTAAAATAGTCAAAGTCAGGGAGTCGTCTTTATGGCCTTCACTGAACATCTCCTCTATACAAATTGATACTCTAAGCAGAATGAAAGCCATTCTTTTACAACAGACCATGCCTTCGACCTTGGCCAAAAAAACCTATGATCTACAAATTGCAATGTCTTCGGCTGAGATACAGGCTGTATTGAGTACACACTGCTCTCTACATTTCACAGAAATGTTGGGACGTATATTAAACATGTCTGATACGAACGGTATTGTGCATGTATTTAAGAACGTATGTTCAGGGCGGTTAACACCTTTTTAAGCAGTCCTCTGAATCATTCCAAACTTTGTGGACTCGGTGTTTGGTGGTCTGCCGCCAATTCTAGCACTCATTTCAGGAATCCTGGGGCATATTACCTACAAACAGCGATATTTATCGCTAAGTAGGGTTAGCGGCAAAATTATTATTGCCGCGCTTCACCGATTTTTATCGCTGAGATAACTTGCTATTAGCAAGGTTTACCTCAAAAGCGATAAAAATCAGGCGAAACGCGTGAATATCGCTGACAATACAGCGATATTCACGCATTAGCGTGAAACAGCTCTTAGCCATGTTATCCACCTCCCATTGGATAACATGTATAAGAACTGGTATTAGCAGGTGTTAGCTTTTGGAGATATTGGTGCTTAGCGTGAATATTTCCATCGCTTCGCCTTTGTAGGTAATAGGCGATACCGATGTCAGCGCCAGTTTTCAGTCGCTAACATTTTGGCACGCCCACTTTGCATGTCATTAGCGATAATTATCGCTGACATGCAAAGCGGGCCCCGAAATGCTCGCTATCGCCTACAAGCTGTCGCTAACTGGTGTTAGCGACAGCTTGGTAATTGGGCGATGAAATTTTCGCCGCATTAGCGGGAAAAAGTCCCGCTAAAGCGGCGAAAAGGCCCTTGGTAATATGCCCCCCTGTTTTTATTCCTACTGCTACGCCTTGGCAAGCCATTCCACCGGTGTCACTCCCAGCACAGTGGCGAAAGTTCTCCTGGAAAGGAAGTGTGGTGAGCACATAGTACAACTTTTGGATTTACCTCGTCTACGAGTATTAAATACCATATGGTTTCTGTCATTCAGACCAATCTGGCAGGATTGCATTACCTGTTCTACTGTGCCTGCTTTACGGTGAAATATGTGTGCTAGACATCTGTCTAACACTCCCATCAGTCATGCCAACGGATATCGATACTCTGCTGGACCCGATAACGGCCCACACTCTGTGTTGTCCCCAGCGGCTACCAATCCCGATGACGGCATTCATTGAGATCTCACAGACGCAAATTGTTACTGCGGAGGTACGACAGGAAACAACAGGCACGCAGGTAACATCGGATACAGACATTGCTGATGCTTCCAACGCTGAAGGCATCTGTGTGGTTAATCTTCTAAACAAGGTTTTCCAACTTTCACCTACAACGGTAGACGATTTCTTTGTCTACAGGAATAGAGGATTTCATGTTTTCTCCATCCCCATACACTGACTTTTGAATCAGCACAGAGTGTACCAGCAAGACTCTGAATTTGGCCTTCATTTTTTCCATACAAAAGACAATACTTGGAACTTTTTCCTATGATTAATTTTTTTTCTCCAAATTTTTCTTTTTCTTTTTGGCAAAGTAATCTGCTTACAGTAGAACTATTCATAGAGAATAGATTTCTTTGAAAACTTCGAAAGACAAATTGTCATCTTGTCAATTTCATTTATGTAACCTGTTAGAAATGGGCATCTCTGGTTGGCTAAGGCTTGCGCCAAAGCCAGGCAAAGACCACCACTCTAGTCAGGGAAAGGGAGTTATACGCCAAAGAAAGGTCCTGCTCACTCCCTTGGTAGCTTGGCACGAGCAGTTAGGCTTATCTCGGTGGCGATGTGTAAAGCATTTGCACAACACACACAGTAACAATACACTAGGCACACCACAAAATGAACTCCACACAAGGTTATATAAAATAGCCTTTGTATTATAATAAAAACCCATCAGATAGTAATCACACAATATACATGTGCCAACTGGCACGGGCAATATTTACAAGGGATTATTTAGACATGACAGGGCCACGTGGGCCACTGTCAGAATTAACACTTGGTAAAGAAATAGTAAAAGTAAGAACATATAGGAACTCAGAACACAGCCAGTAATCACTGGCAGACACTACACTCAGCGTCAACCTGTAACATAAATCAGAACAGGCACAGTATCACATAAGGCGAGAACTCTATTCTGCGCCAACCTCATGAGTCTAAATCAAGTAGACCACAACACCTAAACAAAACTTGCATCAGGAAATACTTAGTAACATAACCTGCAGTAGGGAATAAATCAAAACTAGACCAGCTGCCCACTACTTGCTGGGCAGCTGGGAATCTTCAAGGAAAGGCCTAAACGTTCCAGCTGGCACTAAGTGCTGCGCAGCTGGGCAGGCTAAGGTATGGGGGCAAAGGAGTGCGTCTCACTCCTGGATTCAAAAGATATGTCCCCTACAATAAAGAAGAACCTAAACGGTGCAGCTGCCCACTTCTTGCTGGGCAGCTGTGGAATGTAAACTGCAGCATGGGCTCTCACTGGCCCTTACAACAAATTGCGCCCAACGTTGGAGCCATCTAGGCTCTAGAAACAACTTAGGCAAATGCTGGAGCCCCACAGGGCCTCTGTAAGTCAATGCTACGCATGGTAGAGCCATCTGGCTCTGGAAACAACTATGCGAAATGTTGGAGCCATCTCTAGGAATAATGATGCGCACGTTGGAGCCACTTGGGGCTCTTGAAGCAAATGTGCCCCCTTTTAATAATGATGACCCTTAAAGTAAATATGCCCCCAAACTCGGTGGAGCGGCTGCGGGGGGAAAACCCTGGGCCCCTCTGGGCCTGTAACCAATTATGGCCAGGGCAGAGCCGCACACAGGCTCTTTAAACAAATAATGCCGTCCACGCAGGAGCGGCCTGCTGCCAAGTGGGGCCGCTCAGGAAACCAACAGGGACAACCCCGAGCCCCCTCCTTACCGGGCTCCTGTCGTGTGGTCTCTGTGATGCGGCGGGGGCTGGTACCAAAAACGTGCCTCGGGCCCCCAGTGCCGCAACCTCCACACTGCGGGGCTCTTCACTGGACTGCTGACACTTGCAAGGCTTCTCCTTCCGGCGCGGCACAGCTTCTCTCAGCGGGCGGGAGCAGCTCTGGTCTCCCTCCCCACACTGGAGACCGGCAAGGTGCAGGGCGGCTTCCCTCGGCAGGGGAAAGCGGAAAAAGAACTCGCCAGGCCCCGCCCACGTTCGGGCATCTTTTGCCTGGCTTCCGGTGCGGCCGTACGGGTCGCAGTGGTGATTTCTCAGGGTGAACAACGAGGGGTAGGCTCCCTCTAACTGCGCAATAAATTTGGCAAGCGGGGTGGGCACCCGTACATTATAACTATAAATAGAATGTGGCCATGACACGGGGCTGCACCCGTGAAGGGAAACGGAGTTGCAGGGTGGGCACCCGAAATTTGATAAAAATAACACAGCCACAATGCAGGGTGGGCACCTGCTTTCAAATATAAAAATAAGTGGAGTGGGCACCTGCTAGGAGCATAAAAAGGGGGAATCCCTCGGCCGGGGATTGCTACAGCAAGGGCTGCAGCGCGGTGCTGCGCAGCCCCCAAGCTTTCCCTCGCATTTCAGGTAAAATTAGGCAGAGCGCTCACAGGGCGCTAGGGAGCACAAGAAGTCCTGGGAATAGTTCAAGCAAGGCAGAAGGGTCTCAATAAGTCCTCCAGGCATCCAGGGGCAGGGCAGAGCCCAGGGAGGCAAGCCTTCACCTGAGCTCCAGCAGCAGCATGCCCCTGGCAGATTCCAGTCCAAGACAAGAACAAGAACATTTTCACGGGGTCACAGCCCCTATATTTATACCACAAACTCCTTTGTCTAAAAGGTGCAGGCAATGGGAGAACCAGATGCAACTGGTTCTGGAGCACTTTGTTTTGCTTAGCCCCTCTCCCTCTTCACAAGACAGGCCAGGGACATCAGACGCACCACAGGGGGTGGAGCCAGCATTGTGGAGGGAAGGCACAGCCCTATTCAGGTCCCAGGTGCAACTCTTCCCTCCCATCTAGATGCAGATCTCCCTATTCACCACCAGGCAGACTCACCCTAGCTCCTGGAGCCAAGCACACCAGCCAGACCCTGTCACTCACAAGCAGGACAGGTAATTCACATCTCAAAGCACACAGAAATGCCAACTTTTAAAAGTGGCACTTCTATACTAGACACAATAAATCTGCGCACACCATTGTGCAGCATCTATTACCACGAGTTCGCACATACCAAACTCGCCCCTGCACTCCCCACATATGAGGAATTACTACGGGCTAACATATCCCCCATGCGATCCTATGGGAGGGCAGGCTATCTCACCACACGCACTCAGAGTGTGCACTCACTTTACACTGGGCCACAGTGCTAAAGTGCGCAGAGGCCTAAAATCACTACCACCATGTCAGAGGCTAAAGGCAAAAAGTTTAGGGGTGAACCTGCCAAAAAGGCCCAAGTCCAACACAATCTGACATGAAATGGTTTTGAACCTTTTTCTTCTGTAATTACAAACCATTTCATCATGTATATATATTTATGTTCATTCATTTAGCATTCACTATAACCATATGCTTAGAATGAAACTTTGCTTTGAATATGTACAGCACCTTTGCATTTCATGCATAGCCACTATTTAAGAGACATTTTTTCAATCAATCAATCAATCAATCAATCATAACATTTGTATAGCGCACTACTCACCCGGAAGGGTCTCAAGGCGCTTGGGGGAAGGGGTCCGCTACTGCTCGAACAGCCAGGTCTTCAGTTGTCTCCAGAAGGCGAGGTGGTCCTGGGTCAGCCGAATGTGGATGGGGAGGGAGTTCCATGTCTTGGCCGCCAGGTAGGAGAAGGATATGCCTCCGGCGGTGGCACTTTGGATGCGTGGTACAGCGGCGAGGTCGAGGCTAGTGGACCGTAGCTGGCGGGTGGGCGTGTAGAAGGTCAGGCGGTCGTTGAGGTACTTGGGGCCAAGGTCATGGAGAGACTTGTGTGCGTGGGTGAGGAGCCTGAACGTGATCCTCTTGTTAACGGGGAGCCAGTGCAGGTCCCTCAGGTGGACGGAGACGTGGCTGCGTCGGGGGATGTCCAGGATGAGTCGGGCGGAGCGTTCTGGATGCGTTGGAGTTTCTTCTGTAGCTTGGCTGTGGTACCGGCGTAGAGGGTGTTTCCGTAGTCCAGTCGGCTGGTGACAAGGGCCTGGGTGACCGTCTTCCTGGTTTCGGTCGGGATCCATCGGAAGATTTTGCAAAGCATGTGAAGGGTGTGAAAGCAAGATGAGGAGACGGTGTTCACTTGTCTGGTCATCAAGAGGGAGGAGTCCAGGATGAAGCCCAGGTTGCGTGCGTGGTCTGTTGGCTTGGGAGCGGTGCCCAGGGCTGGGGGCCACCAGGAGTCGTCCCAGGCGGCGGGCGATGGTCCCAGGATGAGGACTTCCATCTTGTCTGAGTTCAGTTTCAGGCGGCTGTTCTTCATCCACTCGGCGACGTCTTTCATCCTTTCGTGTAGGCTGGTTCTGGCGGTGTCGGGGTCTCTGGTGAGGGAGAGGATCAGCTGGGTGTCGTCGGCGTAGGAGATGATATTGAGGTTGTGTTGGCGTGCGATGGCAGCAAGAGGTCTCATTTAGACGTTGAAGAGGGTGGGGCTGAGTGAAGAGCCTTGCGGGACGCTGCAGATGACTTCGGTGGCCTCGGATCGAAACGGGGGGAGGCGGACTCTCTGTGTTCTTGCGGCAAGGAACGACATGACCCACTCCAGTGCCTTCTCTTGGATGCCGGTGTTGCTGAGGCGTTGGACTAGTGTGCGGTGGCAGACAGTGTCGATCGCTGCAGAGAGGTCCAGGATGATGAGTGCCGCTGTTTCCCCGTTGTCGAGCAGGGTTCGGATGTCGTCGGTGGCTGCGATGAGGGCGGTCTCGGTGCTGTGGTTGGCTCTGAAACCGGACTGCGAGGGGTCGAGGGATCCGTTCATCTCGAGGAAGGCTTCAAGCTGTCTGTTGACGATCTTCTCGATGACTTTGGCAGGGAAAGGGAGGAGCGAGATGGGGCGGAAGTTTTTGAGGTCGGTGGGGTCCGCTGTTGGTTTCTTCAGTAGGGCGCTGAGCTCGGCATGCTTCCAGCTCTCCGGGAAGGTGGTGGTGTTGAAGGAGGTGTTGATGACGTCTCGGAGTTGGGGTGCGATGATGGAGTCGGCCTTGTTGAAGACGTGGTGGGGCAGGGGTCGGTTGGAGATCCGGAGTGGATGGTGTTCATCGTGCGGACTGTGTCTTCGATGGTCACCGTGGTCCAGGTGCGGAGGGTGGCGGTGGGGTGCGTTGGTTCGACGGTTGGGTGCGTGGATGGTGTGTCAAAACTGTTGTGGATGTCGGCGATCTTGCGGTGGAAGAACGATGCGAGAGAGTCCCAGAGATCTTGTGAAGGGGTGATGTCGTTTTTAGAATATGCTTTAAGATATGTTTTAGTGAATCATGTGATACTCTATTTTACATATTTATCATATTTTGCATTTAGTAATGTCGTTCTATCAAAATTGGAGTGGGTGTTGTGTGTTGATTTAGATGCCCGTACATAGGTTTACTAAATCATGTCCTTATATAGGCACAATTCGCATTGCCCTTATTTAGGCATAGAATCCCAGTCCTTATTTAGGCATTGGGTATGCAAACCAAATACAGGCATGGTCATCTACATCCGTCCATCCCACATCACAACGAGTTCTTGGAAACAAGACCCTTAAGCCATTGGGACATTCCCTGCTTGGATTATTGATTTCTCCAAGAACTCATTTATTATGCATGAACCGCTATACCTTAAGGGTTCATTCATGACTTCTTCCTCTGCCCGAATTTACATCAATTCTAGCATTCCTAAATACCTTCCAGATATAAATATACCTCTACTTGCCATGGCAAGTTATGGCTGCATACTTGCACGACTCGGCTCGGCTACACAGCTCGCCACGGCAAGTTCGGTAGGAATGCGAGTCCCCACCTGACGTACTGACCAGACGCTGTCCTCCCTGTTCGCAGAGATTCCAGCTTCCAGTGTTACGACTTCCTTCACGGGGTGTTGGAGTTTAGGTATGGAGCAGACTAGAACCAAAGGGACTCTTGGCATACTAACTTAGCAATACCAACTACTTCTTACCTCGTACTACACTTAGGTTAGGTACAATGGGGTAGAACTATTTGGAAGCACCAGATAAGTATTTTTAGCCTGTATTATTTATGTATGTTTATATGAATATACCATGCTATTGCAGAATTATTTCTTCTTACTGCTTACGCTGTACGTGTTATATTTCGCATACTGTCTTGCGATTGTAGCAACTCATATATCTTGCACGAGAAATAAGACTGTTCGATAAATCATTTTATTGAAACGCCCGTCTATCTATTTCTGTGTAACTTTGAAGAAACTAAGCATGCACAATTGACTGAGTGAGACTGTTATCTATTTTTCCCACGATTCTGAGACATGTTCCGATTCTTTAGGAAACAAAGTTGTCATGTTTATGCAGTTGTCAGAAACTAATCCCTTCTTTTTTTTTGTTGAAAACTTTTTATTGATTTTAAAACAAGAAAACAAAAGAACAATACAAAACAAGGCAGTACATTAAAACGTGTCAGCTCGTGGTCTGTGGGGTGGGTACATAGAGGAATCAAGCAGTAGTGTAATCAATAATTGGGGGGGGGGAGGGGGGAGGGAAAGGAGACCAAAATACATACAAAACAACTATGTTCCTGCGGAGGAAACGTCAGGTTGGGGGGAAGACAAATCAGCATCAAATTCCGACATTGGGGGAGTACATATATCTCCACGGTATGCGTTCCATTGGGTCCACACTTTCCCCCACTTGCCTGGTTTGCCACGGGAAACATACACAGTTTTTTCTCGAAACATGCACCAATCCATGTTTTGTGTCCATCCCAGAAGTGTCGGAGGCTTCTGAGCGCCCCACAGTTGGGCAATATCACGCTTGGCCACCATATTGCCCAAGGTCGTCCAGCAGAGCTGCGCTCGGTTGTAGTCATTCGGCTCCCAGACATTCAACAAGCATCTTCGCGCTTCAGGCATTAATCGCACTCCCGTGACCTCACTCATTACTTCATGTACGGGGTTCCAATAACGTATCACAGCAGGGCATTCCCAGATAATATGAAGGAACGTAGCCACCATACAACTAATCCCTTCTTGTTTATTCGAGAAGTTTCTAATGACCCCTGAGTTAGCTGGCACATAAAGTAATTAAGTTTAAAGTACTCGATAGGAGCATACTGACCTCAGTCCTATGATAAAACAATAGTGTATATCATTCCAATGCGCAGAGCCTATAAGGAAAATAGGAACTACACTACAACGCCTCCTTTGAAAACTCACCCACGTCTGTCACCATAACAACTTGCAGCCTATGGCTGTGTAAGAATCAGATTGGATGCGGCTACTGCATCCTTGGAAACTCACCCGCATCTGTCACCATAAAAACTTGCAGCCTATGGCTGTGTCAGAATTGGCTTGGATGCGGCTACCGCGCCCTTTCAATAATCGGTCGACAGTACTGACACTTCTCTAATTTTTATATTTTTGAGCCTTACATGTGTGGAGGCAGGTTTTTCAAGATGAAATGAACCTTATTATGAATAGCGATCACTCCCATGAGGAGATAACCTTGAGGGGCACCTGGCACACTGAATTTGAGGCTAATACCAACATGATTCATAAGTTCTCCATTTACCCTCCTAGGCTTGGTCAACGTGCCAATGACTTTATGGCAGGGGTATTCAAACTGTGGGGCGCGACCCCCAGGGGGGCCGTGGAGTGATAGGAAGGGGGTCGCGCATTCCCCTCACACTTCTGCCCAGGCCCATAGCTTCAGCCCCCCTCCTCTCCTGTTGTGTGTCTCAGCCAGGGCTGCTGGAGTGCAGCTAGAGCTGCTGGGGGCTCGGCAGGGCAGTGTCTGGAGTCTTTTCTCCGGCACACCCAGAGTTTTTCACAGGTCATTAAAGACCATTAGCATATTTACATACCTTTAGTAAACTGGTTACAGAGGCAGGCTTTGGGTTTTTTCTAGTTCCAGTATCCCCTGGGCCCCACTCTGCCTATTCCATACATTTGCATTTTACATTTACCGGGGTAGTGTGAGAATGCATTTCATGAAAAGTAATATAAACAATTTCTATTTTATTTCTATTTTAAATTATTTATTAAGCGCACGTTCGCCAGCGGCTTCATGGCGCTACAACCAACAAATAGCAGGGCAGGAAGGCAGCCTACTCTAAAGGATATGAAAAGCTGGGGAGCTAATCAAAGGCCTTAGTGAATAGGTGGGCTTTAAGTTGTTTCCTGAATTGCAGGTAGAGGGTCGAGGCTCTAAGCTCTGGGGGCAAGCAAGGTTTGCCAAAAGAAAATGCCAGCCCGGTGTTGTTTAAAGAGCCTGCAAAGACATCCTCTTGACACTAAATAGACTTCTAAATAAAAAAAATGTATTCATTTGTTATGTGACTTTTCTGTCTTTGTTCCCTTTAATTATCAATCATTGAGGCAGCCCTAGAACACAATTAAAAGTGCTTTCTATTTATATTTGCTGTTCTAAGTATGTACCGATAAGTGCTGAAAATACAGTTTTAGGTGACTGCTTATTTTTGAACCATCTGGGACATCAAAATAATGAGCTGGCAACCCTAATCATAGGACTGGGTGCGTGACAGCAGTGATAGGGGAAGAGAGGGAGTACTGGGGTGGGTGCTGAGCAGTGATTAATTTGTAATAAAACATGTGTCAGGGCCCTCACCAGTAGGCCACTGCAACTTTAACCACTCACTGATTGCCTTGCTTGCCCGGCCAGTGATCATACCTATGCAACTACGAACCATAACACTTGTACAAGTGTGACTATTCAGACTATTTCAAGCCTCCAAAGCTAAAAGAATGGCATGGGTGTCAGGAGTTTATCATTTTTAATGTACATTGAATATTGAATTAATAAACAGCTGTTCTGCTAATCTCTAAATTACACAGATTAGACAGAGCCACCATGAGGCAGACTCTCGTAGTGCCAGTGTGCACATTTAGGTGCCAGTGCCAAGCACTGGAAACCACTGCTCAAATTAGGCACTGGCGCTGAGGTAACAGGGGAGAGGGACGTTGGTTCAAGAAGGTGTGGAAGAACAAAGGTGTGGAAGGTGAATGGGGGCACTGAACAGGTGTAAGATACAAATAGACAAAAATTTGAATGGAGAGACTTGAGGTGAATGAGAAGTGCTGAGGGGCACGGGAGGTGACGGGGCCAGAGAGGCCATGAGATAAATGCGAGCGACTGTTAGAGATGAGGGCAGTGAAAAGACAGAATGGCAGAAGGTGGTTAAAGGTGAAGTGAGAGGTTGAATGGGGAGAGTTCTGAAATTGTAAAAAGGGGTGATAAAAGTGGACTGCAAATTGAGAGAGGGATCTGGGATTAGGAGAGGAGAGGGGGTGAGAGGAAAGCGGCATAGGTAAACTGCTTAACTCTGCACAAGACCGCCAGGGTTGTAAGGGACACCTGCTGGCCAGGGCCAGGTGAGCTTCTAATGTGGCAGCACGTGTTCCTGTGGAGTGGAAGGCCCATCACAAAGTTTAAATAGACATCTTTCTGACGTTAATTGCTGAATTTTGGTTGTAAACTGGTACTGATAGGGTGAAATTGTTTCTTAGTGTTACTGTGTGTAAAATAATGTAGCAATGCTAACCCAAAATACGCGGCATCACAGAACATTATTTACATTTTCTTCCCACACAATTTGGTCAAGCCTGTCGTGTAATTTGGTCCTCACCTGCCTCATAATTCCAGTAGCCCTGCCTACAGGTTTAGAATTTTTTGACGCCACACTGACTTCTGCCCTGTTGTGAAAGGAAGGATTTGCCACCGTCGAAGGGAAGGACTTACCAGCAGCTTGCGGAACCCGCTCCCTGCGGGTCCCGCTTCGCCGAGGCTGCCCATCCAATTGTTGGCCCCTGCTGGGTGAGTGTGTGAGTGACAGGGCTGCGAGCGCTGGGACCGGGACTCGCTCTCCCAGGAGTCCCGGCTACCCCGAGGCCAAGTCACCTGGCCCGCTCTCCCTGACCGCCCCGCCCAGCAGAACAGCTGAAAAGGATTCCGCCTGTTTAGTAAACCGGGACGCCACACTGACTTCTGCCCTGTTGTGAAAGGAAGGATTTGCCACCGTCGATAGGGAAGGACTTACCAGCAGCTTGCGGAACCCGCTCCCTGCGGGTCCCGCTTCGCCGAGGCTGCCCATCCAATTGTTGGCCCCTGCTGGGTGAGTGTGTGAGTGACAGGGCTGCGAGCGCTGGGACCGGGACTCGCTCTCCCAGGAGTCCCGGCTAACCCGAGGCCAAGTCACCTGGCCCGCTCTCCCTGACCGCCCCGCCCAGCAGAACAGCTGAAAAGGATTCCGCTTGTTTAGTAAACCGGGACGCCACACTGACTTCTGCCCTGTTGTGAAAGGAAGGATTTGCCACCGTCGAAGGGAAGGACTTACCAGCAGCTTGCGGAACCCGCTCCCTGCGGGTCCCGCTTCGCCGAGGCTGCCCATCCAATTGTTGGCCCCTGCTGGGTGAGTGTGTGAGTGACAGGGCTGCGAGCGCTGGGACCGGGACTCGCTCTCCCAGGAGTCCCGGCTACCCCGAGGCCAAGTCACCTGGCCCGCTCTCCCTGACCGCCCCGCCCTTTTACTGACGCCTATAAGAAGCGGCGCACATCGCTGCGCGGGAGCGCGCGGGAGCGCCCGGGGCTAAGCCCGGGCCAAGGGCGGGCCCGTTGTTGCCCGTTAGTGCCCGGTAGAGACCGGACCGGGCCACCCCTTTTTTCACCCCAGCATCCATTCCTAGCAGATTACAAATATGCCGCCGAAGACAAGGAGCACTACAAAGACCAAGTCCAAAAACGCACAGGAGGTAGCACAAATAACCGGCCCCATTGATCTGTTCATCACTCGTACTCATGAGGTAATAAACCAGAGTATCTCCCTACTCGAAAAAAGAGTGTCACTGGATCTTATGAACGCGAAGCGTTCATCTTTAGGCACCATAGCAACTGCTGCATCTCCGATCCACCTTATTTCCCAAAACTGCTCTTTACCCGTGACTATGTCAGTCTCTGAAAACATCACAGTACCATCTACAGTAGACCTTTCTGTCACTCAGACAGAGTCTGACCTCTCACTAACTTCGGACAATCTTGAGGCAACCCCTGACTTAGCGGTCTGCCAAACCCTAACTCAGGCAGGATCCCAGTGCAATTCCATCTTGCTCTCACAAGGAGAAAGGGAAGGAGCCATTTCAAAACAAGGCAGCACAAAACCTATTGATAGTGTAGCAGAAATGGCTCCGATCCCCGCTCATGCCACAGATCACTTAAACCAAGCAGTATATCCCCTCCAACAAAACATATCACTCCTTCCGGCAGTCAACACTTTCCATCAAACAACTCTGAACGAGGCGACTGCTAACCTCTGCAGAACATGTAACGTGACTTCGCAAGTCCTGACCACCGTAAAAGATTTGCTGTACCAGTACTTAAAACCCATTCAACTCAGTATTAGAAATCTGGAAGCCCAGATGACCATAGTGTCGGCAACACTTCTTGACACCAATACATCCATAGAAATAAAGGGCCAGCGAAAAGCCCCCCAGTCCATCAAAAACCATTCTCATCCACAACCATCTATAGCAATAAAACGATCAAATTTGACTATTCTACCCCCTAAAAATCAAACGCAAAGTGTCATAAATCAAACTTCACAAACTTTAGAGCCCCAACCGCAGCAGAGTAAATCCACTGTGGTATTAGATCGGCAAACATCTAACACAGGCCTGGTAACCCAAGATACACCAGGACCGGTGATCAGCAAACCCAGCAAACCCCACTCACCAAAAAAGTCAGTACCTCTGTCACCAAAATCAGCCGTCCCCCAGCCTTCGTCCAAAAATAACCCCAATAAAACATCAGCTACCAGACGTTCAGTCCACTTGCCCCCAGAAGCCACTCCATATACGCTAGTACTCACCGGTGTACCAGAGCTAACCGATGATACACCTGAAACCGCATGGTCCCTTAAAAACAAGGTCATGCAGTGGTTAAGTATCAACAGGCCTATAGAACCCCACCACTCGGGAGGGATATCCACAGTCCGCAGGGTAGTATGGGTTGGCAAAACAACAAAAACGACCCGCGGAGACTGCGTAATAGTTACCTGCAGAGACCCCTCTGTAGTGGATCATATTTGTGCTTGGCCCGCGCTGGAAAAAAAGGGGGGAATTGACGCTCGTCACCTTTCTTTCTTTTACCCTCCTATGGGACAACATCGATATACCCCACCCTGGAATTGGCACCAGACCCCTAGGGAACCCTGGCGCCAGACCCCAAGAGAGCCTTGGAATCAGCAGGAGTACACTTATGATCAGGGAGGCAGAAATCCCCCGAGAGACTGGCCAAGGCAATACTGGCAAGATAGGCCCATACAATCCTATGAAGGCTGGCAGGGCCTCCTAACGCAAAACCGCTTTGACTGCCTGGAGATGGTCGATTGACCACCCAGGGTCGAACCTAGGAACACAAACACTTCCATCTTATCGCAAATGAACCTCACTCAGCAGCGAGCTTCTTTGGAGCCAGTTCCTTGCAATCTTAGGAATGTATGCCAAGAATTATCAACCGGTTCCCTTAGTTTTTCCAATACTGTTACTATCGACGACCTATCTCCGGAAACACTAGTTGTTCCTACAAACACTTCTAACAAGGTTACCCAGATTACCTCCTTAGCTTCAGAAGGAATCAACACTGGTTTGCACCACCAGCATATTTTACCTCCTAATCCTCCTGTTAACTCCCCGCAGGTTGAATTCCACCATTCTCAAGTCATCTTTCCTGCAAATACTCTGCTAAAATCGCCTCCTGTCCCTGCAGACTCCACAAACCTGAGCATCTCTATTGCTTACTGGAACATCGCAGGCTTATTATCAAAAATAACACTAGGGCCATGGCTAGACATGGCCAGAGGACATCAGATCTTATGCCTGCAAGAAACTTGGTGTACAATCCCACTCCACCTCTCGGGTTACAAAACTTTTTTCACCACAGCAGTACAGGGAAATATGGGCAGATCCAAAGGGGGGCTCATGACGTACGTAGCCAACACCCTCCCCCTCAAAATGAAATTATTAAAGGAGTCATCAACATTTCAAATTTTTCAAATCTCTCAGATGTCATCATCCAAAGACAATAACAACTACATTCTCATAAACTACTACAACAATTTAGGTACCTCGGACTGCTGGTCAAACTTAGAGGAGATCGCCACAGCCCTAGCAGTGTCTCAAAATGACAACACTAAAACCTCAAATTACTCTATCTGGGGTGGCGACTTTAACCTTCCTCTGTGTTCAAACTATAAAAACGGAAACTGCGGCCTCCAAAATGAACTTGGGAACCCCATACCTCACTTCGCCCACTCGCTCTGCGGTAATAAACTCAATGAAATTTTATTCTCTTTTGATATGGCCCACGCGATCGAACTGGTTAATCCGCAGCAGGATTTCCAGCCCACATTCCATGGGCGAGGCTGCTGCACAATCATAGATTACATAATAGCCTCTAATTCACTTAAAGGGCAACTAGCGAATTTCGTAACTGGGTCAAACCCAATAAGTGATCATTACCCGCTTAGTATACAAATTAACATCAAACGGGAAAGAGTCCATCCCATAAAACTGAGCTCCCTCAATCAACAAACACTTTCTATGAATAATCTGAACGGGTATACAGTAAAATGGACCAAGATAGATCCTGAAGAGGTGACACAAAGGGTTCTTGAAAAATCAAGACAGTGGCTATCCAAATGCACGTCTCCGGAGGCATCACCGCAGACGATTGTCAGCAGTTTCCAAAGCATCCAGGAAACAATAAGGGGCGAGTTATTCGTTATCATAAAAAACAAGACTAAGCATCCCACCACGAGATGGTTTGACACCGCATGTCGAAAGGCCCTCTCATCACTTAAAGACGCCTTGCATAAACCTATTAGGGATCCTCAAGAAATTTCCTATCTGAGGAAGATATACAATACAGTAAGGCAAGATCGCAAAAAACAAATTAAAAAAGACCTCTGGATGCGCTTACACGACAGCGCTCAAAGAAAAGATAGCACCTTATTCTGGCAAACCATAAGATCGCCCTTCCTGGCCAACAAAACAGATATCGATCATCTTGATGTGGCTATACCGGAGGAAAACTGGGTTTCCCACTTCGCCCAAACTTTTGGAACAGCCCCTGGTCCCGTAACAGAAAACACAACTCACGAGATCCAGCCTACAAGCAATAACATCTACCCAATTAAGATATGTTTTCATCTTAATGAAATTATAAAGGCAATTAGGGCTTCCAAACCTGGCAAGGCCCCAGGCTCCGACGGCGTTCCAATGGACTTGTTCCTCCATGATGTAGACTTTTGGGCGCAGATAATCACCCGGGTCATGTCAGCAGTAACCAAGATCGGCCTATTCCACTCATGGTCTACCTCCATCCTCCTGCCCATTTTTAAAAAAGGAGACCGCAACGACCCTGCTTGCTATAGACCAATCTCCCTTCTGGACTCAATGGGCAAAATTGCAGGTCGAGTACTCCTGGACCGCTTACAATCCTGGGCCCGGGAGAATAACATCATAACCGACCTGCAATATGGTTTCCAGAAGGGGCTTGGGACCGTGGAGCAGGCTCTGAACCTTGTTCTATTGGCTGGTAAATATGTACACGCCAAAGGAGGCAACATCTACCTCGTCTATGTCGACCTAAGTGCGGCATTTGACTGCGTCCAGCACGCGAAACTCTGGCAAATACTAACTGACCTGGGTGTGGATCCCCCGATAACAACATTCCTACGAGAACTTTATTCAAATGCCGAAGGTCGAGTTCGTTATGGTATCAGTGGCGAATTGTCGCGTCCATTCCAGATAACGAAGGGAGTAAGACAGGGCTGTGTCCTGGCTCCCTTCCTGTTCAATCTTTACACTAATGGACTTGAACAGGCTATGCTGGACGGGAGTCAGGACCTCCCCCAGATAAGTCATCGCCCAATACCTACGCTGTTGTATGCTGATGACTCAGTGATTCTAGCACGGACACTAAACCAACTTCAGATCCAAACCAACAAGTACACAGCTTTTATGGACTCACTCGGTCTCAAAATAAACATCAAGAAAACCTTCGTAATGCATCTCGGCCCAAGGACTAAAACCATAAAACCAATAATGGTTGACAACACCAAACTGGAAAAAACCCGGGTCTATCCATACCTAGGTATCCTAGTGGACGATGCTCTGAATTGGCGGAAGGCAATCGAGGCCAGGAATCTCCACTTTCGTCATGCAACTTTAGCATTAACATCTTTCTCGAGGAAACTGGGGAAACCAGCCCCATCTGAACTCCTGACAATATACTATGCGAAATGCCATAGCGTGGCCACCTATGGTGCTGGAATCTGGGGTCATGGACGTATCGACCACTTACAGGTCACTGAAAACGCCTTCGTAAAGTATATCCTAGCCCTCCCCCAAAGTTCTCCGACATTAGCCTCACATCGGGAGCTTGGTATGGAATATATTATTGACACCATCCGATGCCAGCCCATTCTGTTGTGGCATCGAATATGGTGCAAACCTGAATGTCATCTAACTCGCTCCCTCATTGCTGACTGTTTAACCCTGGCAAATTGGCGGAAAATCCCCTGGTTAACCTATGTTTCTAATTTCTTTAAAGACTTGAATCGTGAATCCTACTTTGAAGAACCACCCTCAATGGAAGACATCTCTAGGAAGCAGTTAAAATTAATGTGTCTGGACCACCTAAGGGATTTACGGAATCAGACAGAGATCATTAAACCATCAAATGAAAAAATTGGCGCCCAACAAACTGGAAAATCCATGCAGCTTTATTTGACGTATTTTTTATCCAATCACGAAAGGTTTCTATTAACAAGACTTCGCTTTAACATTTTCTTCCGATTAGTTACCTTCCCTGAAACGAATAATTGGTCGCCCAACTTGCTGACCTGTCCCTGTGACGGAATTTCTCCTCAATCTACGATCCACGTTGTCCTTTTTTGTAAATATTATAAAATATCAAGGAAAAAGTGGATTATTCCGATTCTCCGAACCATTGGTCACAGACAAACACATGCAGCATATCTTTATTTGCAATCCTTAAAATCAATGCATGACGCTAAATACATAGCGACCTTTCTTAAAGCAGTCTTGATAACACGTCGCAGCATTTCTAGCTAATTCTGGAACCGAACTGTATCTTAAAATTTATTTTTCCATTTAAAATGCTTTTTTAATATTGTGTTTCTTAATCATGTGTCTAAAATTTTTTATTATGTACTTTTTATGATTATTTACTTGATAATCGAATAAAAGTTAATGAAACTGAAACTGAATTTTTTGTCCGGAGGGGGTCCTTATGCCTGAAAATGTTGAATAGGGGGGTCTCGGCATCCTAAAGTTTGAAGACCTCTGCTTTATGGGGATGTACAAGTCCATTCTTTACATATTCATCGCATTTAGGGACTGTGTGATCCAGTGTGCAATCAGTGTGTTTTCATGACTATTAATGTTTGTTGTGTAATTCAGGGTGAGAGCATTTACCTTTGAATGAGTAGACAGTGGCATTATGCAGCACATCAGCTTGTGTTTGTTGTGTGATTTGCTAGTGTATCTTTGTGTCCCAGACTTGTGCATGATGGCGTCATATATTCAACTCCTATATAGTTAATGGTTTGTGCATGTAATTGTATGTGTGACTCAGACCTGACAACATGACAGTGCCCACCTTCTGATAGTAGTGATCATAATTTTCAGTGTGGGGCACTGTATGTATATGGTGTTCCACATATCTGGCATTTCTTGATGTTATATGTGGGTACATTTTAAGCATTTAATTTTTCTCACAATCCTAAATCTTAGCTTATTTGGTGGGGAGTTGTTTAGTATGTGATGCTTGATTAACATGAACGGTGACAGACTCTAGTTAATTTGTCACTATGGCACTCAAATTGGTAACTGACCTGGCAAGGGTCATAATGTTGTGATATGTATCTAAGATCAACCGTATTCATTTATACATGTATTACAAGTGTTCTATATTTTAATTTGTGCTCAAATTTCATGTTCTGTTTGTATTAATGTGCAATATTTTGTATATTTGTACAACAACAACAATTGTGTTTAAACTTAATACATAGGTATCGCAGATGACCACTAGTCTACAGGCCCTTCGCAGACCTGTAGACCATGGAAGAACGTGATGCTATGAAATTACAGTTTCACCAGGCCAATAATTGAACAGTTGGCTGAGCAGTTGACACAACATGTGGTGCCTGGTCACAGGTATCCGACTGCACTGACACCCAAGGTGAAGGTTATGGGTAACCTACATTTCCTTGCCACTGGTTCCTTCCAGTATACCGTGGCAATATCTGGTGGAAGGTCACAAGCAATGTTCAGCCATGTCCTGCGTGATGTGTTGGAGGCATTGCTCCATAACCTGGAACTGTACATTAATTTCCCAACACCAGGTGATTTTTTTGAGATCCAGGGGGAATTCTACGCCTTGGGACATATGCTCCACGTCATTGGATCAATTGATGGAACCCATGTTGCGTTGGTCCCACCACAGGCCAATGAGCAGGCCTACCACAACAGAAAGCACTTCCACTCCATCATTGTCTAGGAGGTTTGTTTGGCGGACATGACACGTCTGTGCACGTTTCCCTGGCTCTGCACATGATGCTTACATTCTGAGGAACAGTGTCATCCCCCATATGATGTCTTACCTATAACATGACCGGGCCTGGCTTGTTGGTAGGTGATGTTTTATGTGCATGTTGCAGTGTGTGTCGATTGCATGTCAGATAGTGCTCTGTTGTAAGACAACAAAACTTTTTTTCTGTGTACTATGTAGGTGACTCTGGATACCCCAATCTTCCCTGGTTGCTAACACCTCTGCGCAACCCAGTCACCCCTGCAGAACTGTGGTTCAATGAGGCACATGATCGTACCAGGCAAGTAGCTGAGCGGACATTCGGTCTACTGAAAAACAAAGTTCCGGTGTCTGTATCGCACAGGAGGAGCACTACAATATGACCCGTTGAAGGTGTGCAAGTTAATCACAGCTTCATGCATTTCCACTACCTTGATATCCAAAAGGAAATTCCAGTAATATTGGATGACAGAGACCAGCAGCCTCCAGCAAGGGAGGATCCAGGCTTGCGAAATGATGCCAATGGTGATGAGGATCATGGTGGGGATTTGCGACAACAACACATTCTGCAACCTCTTCACCTGAATGTAAGTATTACTGAGAGGAGGTGACAACCCCAACATGTTTGTGTGTTGCTGTTGCATAATGTGTATGTATGCTGGTGAGTGTATGTTAATTTTCCTGCGGTTTGTACTGAGATAGTTCAAATACATTTATTGGTTGAGATATACAATGCTACCCTCAATACTAGCTTGTGTTCACACTCATATTTTTGTGCTTTAGCTGACATCGTTTGCAACATTAAGCAACATTATTCCTGAGTTCCTGACTTTGTTCTCTGTTTCACCTTACCAGAGTATGTTGCAATGTCAACAGCAGAATTGTGACCTCACCAGACCCATCTGGTTGTGACATACAAAAAATAGTAAAAAAGGGTTATGGTCCGAAATTGCCTGCACTCTGGCAACCCTATTCTTTCTACAGCGTGCTCACTCTCAGGGTCAACCGTTACAAAAAAAACAATTTTGTACAACAAACTCTCAAGATGGAGGAGCACACAAAAATGTATTGTCTTAACTTATTATTCCAAGTATAATAAAGGTAATTAAGTTACAAGAAGCCACAGTTCTCGTTGTTGAGATACATAAGAAGCATAAACATCCAATCAATGTAATATGTGGGACAACATGAAAAATATCAAATGAACAGAGGAGAGTTCTTTCATAAGTTCTTCTTCTTTCTTTTTATTCATGCATTGCATGTGTGTAATCAAAAACGTCTTGACACAAATCGCATACAGCCTACGCATTTCAGCCCTATTTTATAGGACTTCTTCAGGGCAAAATATTCAAATGAATTTGTCCAACTTGTGGATATTTATACAATGAGGCGTTTTCTTCGGGTGGATCACTCTATTTTATTCTTTAACTACATCATCTTTGTGATGCAATAACAGTACCAACAATCAAAAGATTCAAACTGAATGCTCACCACCCTGATCGGTCTCTCTTTTCTATCGTCATTCCATTTTGACCATCCTTTATGCTCCACACTTCAAGTCCATAAAATCATCAAACAATCGGCCACATGATAATACCGATCTTTAATTTTACTGTGCCCAATCTGCGTTCGATGTTCCCTGTACGTTTACATGATGGGACATGCACTGACAAGGCTGTAACATACTACAACATACAACTGTTGCGGAAATCCATGGCACACACTACCTTCTGACCAGATGTTTTTTTTCTTTAATATGTGATCATTTTTTTCATGTGTCATGTGACCTTAGTCTGTGTTAATACTCCAGGTTGTATCTGGAGAATAAACCTGTGTTCCACATTGAGGTGTGCCTTGTCTGTCATCACACAACTCCAAAGATTTGTATCTACTAAAATGGGCCATGATAATTTGGTTTGCTAACAATGATTGTTGATTATTGTGCTGGGCAAATGAATATAGTTTTTTATATACTAAACTTCCATTGAATCTGTATCATGTACTATGTGTTGTGTGATAACCTTGTTGTATCTATCTATAATGCTGTGTCAAGGTACATTTACTCACACACTATTACTTGCCATTTTGTAATTGTTTACACTTTCTTCTTTGTGACATTGTGCATCATTTCAATCTTTACCTTTGTGTTTCAAAGTCAAGAAATGATCAAGTATTTAGTGAAAAGTGATGTATTGTAGTGCATGACGTTAAGAGATAATTCCACAAAATGGTGCTCAACAAAAAAAATTAGAAACGTGCAGATAGGAGTTGGTAGTGTTTGTAGATGAAGTCTTCACAAGTAAGTCCACAGTTATTTGAGTCCAAAGTCCAACTTAGACCCTCCATCCAATGTGCGACAGTTCAATGACAGTCAGAGTGAACGCTTGGCACACAATGGAGGATATCAGGGGCAGATTGTCACTTCATGGGGAGATGCATAGCCTCAGGTACAAGCTGCCACAGTGCGGGAGACTCTCTTCCAGAGTCCACATCCCTCCCTGTGGCTTGTGCTGATGTAGATGCACCGGATGTTGTGGGCACACAGGCAGGTGTGGACATGTTGTTACCAATTTGTCAGAGGGAGGTGTCAATATCACTGTGCACCGCAGTCATGTCATTAATTTTGCTCAGGAACATGTGCAGATTTTCATTATGGGCTGCCTGCTGCTGTTCAATGTTCCTGAGGATCCCAACTACCTGGCCAAAATCTCATTGGCAACTCTCATAGCCATGGAAGATTCTGGAGAGGGTTAGGTGCTCATCAACAATAGCTCCAGCTGAATGATGGCCCCGGTCCCCACGGCCCCTCTCACCACCCCTACCCACCTGAGCAAGATCAGTTGTTGGTGGCACAGTCAAAACTGACCCTCTTTCCTCGTTGACAGGGATGTTGTTGTCCGCCAACCCCAGAGTGCCCTGTCTTGCTGTGCTGCTGTGGTGGCTTGGGCTGCTGTGTCCGTGGGGTTAGGGGTCGGCTGGGTGTTGTCTGTGGAGGCTGGAGTGGTCAGAGGGGATCCTGCTGTAGCTGCTGCTGGTGCTGGCTGGCAATCCAAAACTGATGTGCCAGGTCGTTCCTCAGCATCCGAGGATTGTTGAAAGACATCTACGCCACAGAGATCACGATCGACCAGAGTCTGGGACTGGCTCGCCTGATCAGTTACTGGGGTGTTCCCAGCTCATCCTGTGGGTCCATAAAAGATACGAGGATTGATGTGAATGTCCTCAGCCCCTCAAATCATACCCGTTAGATATGCTACTGTACCTAATGATGAGTTAATGTACATAGATTGGCCTCCTTCACCCAGGATGCAGGCCTATGTTTTGGGGGTACAATGTAATTCTGACAAGAGGGTGATAGATGAACATTTTCAGCAATGTGCATACATGGACATCTTTTGTTTAGTTGGCATTACATGTACAAAGACATTGATATAGACAAGAATAGATTGCCGTTGTTTGTTGGCAGAAAGCGATCGTTTTTTGGCTCACCTCTGAACCCAAAAGCCTGTATTTGAATTGTATGGAACTGTGATTTGCGTGATTAGTGTGATATTGACTTGCCTCCTAATCCTTTTAAAATTCACAGGTTGCACTGACTGTTATTGTTTTTACCTCTCACCCTGCAATCAGATTATAATTGAATTGCGTCTTGTCTAAAACACCGTACTTACTGAAAGTCACTCGCTCCCTCAGGCGCTCTAGCTCCGGGTTCGTACCCCGGCCAGCACGCTCCCAGCTGATCGCAGTCCCGCCCTCTCTCCACATAAAAGAGAGTGCGCCGAGCGGACTCGCGAAGAATAGATTGCCGTTGTTTGTTGGCAGAAAGCGAACGTTTTTTGGCTCACCTCTGAACCCAAAAGCCTGTATTTGAATTGTATGGAACTGTGATTTGCGTGATTAGTGTGATATTGACTTGCCTCCTAATCCTTTTAAAATTCACAGGTCGCACTGACTGTTATTGTTTTTAACTCTCACCCTGCAATCAGATCATAATTGAATTGCGCGTTGTCTAAAACACCGTACTTACTGAAAGTCACTCGCTCCCTCAGGCGCTCTAGCTCCGGATTCGTACCCCGGCCAGCACGCTCCCAGCTGATTGCGGTCCCGCCCACTCTCCACATAAAAGAGAGTGCGCCGAGCGGACTCGCGTAGAATAGATTGCCGTTGTTTGTTGGCAGAAAGCGAACGTTTTTTGGCTCACCTCTGAACCCAAAAGCCTGTATTTGAATTGTATGGAACTGTGATTTGCGTGATTAGTGTGATATTGACTTGCCTCCTAATCCTTTTAAAATTCACAGGTCGCACTGACTGTTATTGTTTTTAACTCTCACCCTGCAATCAGATCATAATTGAATTGCGCGTTGTCTAAAACACCGTACTTACTGAAAGTCACTCGCTCCCTCAGGCGCTCTAGCTCCGGATTCGTACCCCGGCCAGCACGCTCCCAGCTGATTGCGGTCCCGCCCACTCTCCACATAAAAGAGAGTGCGCCGAGCGGACTCGCGCAGCATCGCGCCGGAGTTGTGCCGGAGTCGCGCCTGATTCAAGCCCTGCCCGTCTGCGCCCGTCCGCGCCAGACCAGCGCCACCCGCCACCCCCCCTGTGCACCCCACTCCAGAGGAATCATGCCCATCATAAGATACTCTAGGAGTGAACTGCTGTCCTTGAACACAACGCCCGTGGTAAGTGGAAACAAACTGGATTCCACGATAGCAGCTCCAAAGTCCCCTAGTGTGTTATGCTTATATTCCAATGCCCGCTCTCTCCCAAAGCATTCACTAGAAATATGGGATATGTTAGACCAGATTGCGCCTGACCTCTTTTTCATAACTGAGACATGGCTGCAAGAATCCTCCGCACCAGACATAGCTTTGGCCATACCGGCTGGATATAACATTCTAAGACTGGACAGAGTTTCCAAACGGGGTGGAGGGACAGCTATTGTCTACAAATCTCACATACAAATCAGACTAATTGACACCCACCTGGCCAGTTGGGGAGAAATACTAACTTTTTCCCTGGCACTTAGCGACAAGGAAGCATGGAAAGGATCCCTTGTCTATAGACCACCAGAAAGTAAGACAAATTTTCCCGCACAACTCCTGGAAGTATTAGCCCCGCATGTACTAGCAAGCAAAAACTTCCTCCTACTGGGTGATTTTAACTACCATGTAGAATTACGACAGGACCCCAACACAATTGAATTAATCAACTGCATCCAGACGCTAGATTTAAGATTACTAGAAACAGAGGCTACCCATGTGGCGGGCCACACGCTCGATTTAGTGTGCACAAACTCTAGCGAAATTCATATTACTGAGCTCTTTCCAGTTCTATGGTCTGACCACTCAATTATTACATTTAATATCAACTTACCTTCCCCTAAATCTGTCCATCAGAAGGAAATAAAAATGACCCGTGCCTGGAATAAAATAAATGCAGACTCTTTTATGCTCTCGTTTACACCCCCCACCGCTAACACCAACCCAGACCTAAATCAAGTAGTAATCGACCTGGATCTAGCCATAATGGCCTCCTTGGATATTATAGCACCCAGGCAAGCAAGGAAATGCCCTAAGAAAAGATCCCCCTGGTTCACTCCAGAGCTAAAACCGGCCAAACTGGCCTCAAGAGTAGCTGAACGTAAGTGGCGGAAAACAAAGAGAGAAGAAGATAAAATTCTATACAAGACTCTCCACAAAGATTACATGAATCAGATATCAACAGCAAAAAAAACTACTTAGGCCTAAAGATCACCCAAGCCGGTAATTCCCACAAAGAATTATATAACATAGTAAAGGAATTTACACACCCTGCGGCATGTCAACCCCCCACTGTAGAGTCCCAGGAATGGGCTGATACCCTCTCATCCTATTTCTGTGACAAAATCAGTGCTACCCACGAATCCTTTCCAAAATTTGATCAGGCCGTAAACCGGGAGAGCCTGCAAAAATCTGACTCACTATCGCCTCAAACCATTCTAAATGAATTTAATAAAATATCTGAGGAAGAGATCAAAAACATAATGAAGAAAGCCAAATCTGGATCCCCTAGTGATGCAGCCTCAGCTCAAATTTTGACCAAAATAGCCCCAGCTCTAATACCCGAACTATGCACTATCTTTAATCTCTCACTGTCCCAAGCAACATTTCCAGAATCCTGGAAAGAAGCCACCGTAAGACCAATATTGAAGAAAAGCAATGCGGACCCAAAACTACCAAGCAACTACCGCCCCATATCTCTCCTACCCTTGTTCGGCAAAATGTTGGAGTCTAGTGTAAATAAGCAGTTGACCAACCATCTGGAAACCTACAAATTGCTGGACCCCTCAAAGTCGGGGTTCAGAGCCCGTCATAGTACGGAGAACGCTGTCCTGGAGGTTGTTGACAATATTCGATCTGCACTTGACTCCAAGAAATCAGCAATTTTGATCTTGCTGGACTTGTCGGCGGCCTTCGACACCATCTCACACAGTATCCTTTTGGAACGACTGTGTGAGATTGGTGTCGAGAGCATAGCCCACAAGTGGATCCAGAGTTATCTCTCGGGGAGGAAATCCAGAGTCAAAATCGGATCCTTGTCATCTGGATTCTCTGATAATGATAAAGGCGTCCCAAAAGGATCTATACTAAGTCCAACTCTATTTAATATATATCTGTCCCCCCTAGCCAAAATAATTAAAGACCACGGATTTGATACGGTGTCCTACGCCGACGACACCCAAATCCTGGTCACTCTGGGCCCAGACCTCAACGTTACAAGACTCATGTTCCAACAGTGTATGATATCGGTGAAGGAATGGATGTCAAACAACTACCTCATGTTGAATGAGGGTAAGACCGAAATCATTTTATTCGGCATGGCTAAAAAGATATGGACTAAGGAATGGTGGCCAACTGCCTTAGGCCCTTGCCCAGAACCAAAGAGCGTAGTAAGAAATCTAGGGATAACGCTCGACGACAATTTATCCATGACCCCCCATGTGAATAAAATTGTGCACACCAGCATAGGCCTGATGCGAAGTCTGAAAAAGGTATTCAAATGGATAGCCTCGCATCTCGCAAACCTCTAGTCCTGGGGCTTATAATCAGCCGCCTAGACTATGGCAATGCGCTACTGGCAGACATTAATGAAGGCTCCCTGACTAAACTTCAGACCCTGCAAAATGCGGCAGCTAGGCTGACCCTGGATTTACCTCCCCGCACTCCATCTGCCCCTTGCCTGAAAAAAACTGCATTGGCTTCCGGTCAGACAGTGCATACAATTCAAAGTCTGTTGTCTCGTGCACAAATCACTACAGGGCCAAGGACCGCAGTATCTGATGGAAAAATTTAGAGAATACTGTCCCCCAAGAACTCTGAGATCCTCAAATAAACGTCTCTTAAAAATCCAGAGAGTGCGTACTGTCAGGAATGGAGATAGAAGCTTCTCAAGAATTGGCCCTGCAACTTGGAATGCACTTCCCCTTACTCTAAGAAGCGACCCCAATCATAAGTCCTTCAGAAGAAATCTGAAAACCTGGCTAGTCTAACCATTACATATCAAAGGCTTCTGCTCACATATTGGGTAATCTTTTCACAGCGCTATGAGACCTAAGGGTGACCTATGCGCTATACAAATTAAAATACATAAACATAAACATAAACATTGGCTGTTTTGTGATACCCTGTGAATTACACATGTGGGTTTGTGTTATCCATATCTGTACTTTCACAGTGACAAACGTACTTTCTATGTCCCAATGTTGGTATTTTTCAGGCCTGTGTACTGGGCTTAGTCCATGCCTTTGGCAGTCACATAGCCGTGGCTGCCTACACACTCAGCGTCTGTTTATGTACCCTGAAATTTGTGGGAATGGTGTGAGTGAGGTGCTTCTTGTTCTCATCTCATTATACACAAATGAATGGCTGTGAGGAGCAAAATGTGTGACAGCAGAGCTTTGTGCCTACACAGATAATGTTTTTAGGTCTCGCCTACATAGCGCGCATGCGCTGCATAGGAAAGAGACCTGTAGCAATTACTACAGTTTTTTCCCCAAAAACACGCATGCGTTCCATTGCCTTCAATGGCAACGCATGCATGTTTGGAGATTTCCTTGCGGGAGTGAGCAGGCCCTCTCCCGGCGCAGGCCCCCCCTTCCTTCCTCAGCGGAGGCGCGAGTGCGCACGCTTGCTAAACAGTTTTAAAGGGCCAGCAATCAGTCCTGAACAGACCTTTCTGATAACATGAGATTCAACGGGCATGGCAAGATTTAAATCTCAGCTTTTCAAAGCCGATTTTAACCTTGTGTAGTGAGTGTGGTGTAGCGCTCTAGTGCGATGATGACGTGATGGTGCAGGGGATTCCTAGAGCACCAGGGGAGGAGTTCAGAGACAGAGAGTTGCTGTGTGTTTTACCCCGGCGCTCTCCCATAGATCGAAAAAAGTTATTAAAAGCAATTTCCATGTGCCGCATATCCTTTATACCCCGCCAGCACCACACTACATTGAGTTTGTTGTAGGGTGATACCACTCCCGTGGAGGCCCCCCCTTCCTCCTCCCTCTCCTCCCGCAGCGCGAGGCTTGCACGCACACACCTGTTTATTATCGTTCTCAAGAAGAGTGAGGCTCATTGTTTTGTTGGAGTTCCTTCCATTGAAGTTCGGTGGAGGAGGGTAGCTGAAAGGTGAAGCAGGTTTGCAAAAAGGGGATTCACAATTTTGCATGGTTTCCACAGAAACGGCATGCACGGCTTCGCGTAGCACTATATTAATTTAGGTGGGGATAAGATTATTGCCCCCTGTATAGGTCCTAAGGAGATATTTTATTCTCTTGCAAACAGCCTGGTTAATGTGTCATCCTGAGAGTGTTTTTATCCCTCCGCTCGGTATAACTAATGACCAGTGTCATGGATTAATCAGGGTGCACCAGAATGTGTTGTGTCTGAACTATTTAATTATTTATTAGTTTTTGTTTGTTTGTCGCGCGCAAGGCCCAAGTTTCTCCAGAACACTGTGCATAAGGCAAAAAAGAGCATGTTAGATGAAACTATGAAATTAAAGCCGTTGATTGCCTAATTGTCATATTGATGCCAGTGGGTCTTGGGTTCATTAACCATGCTATGCTGCCGCTATGCCTTCTGGGACATAGTTACAGTTTGGTAGAAAAAGGAATGTTCGAGGCCTCGCGCTGGGTTGGACGCAGTCAGTAGAGAGTTTATTTACCTGGGAAGCACATGTACTACGTTCTAAGGTGCAGAGCAGGGTTTGCAACACGAATAAAGAATTTGTGAGTCTGACTCTCCTATATGCATTTTATGGGGTGTTTGGTGCTCAATGTCCTGGGCACTTGTGATTTGTTTTGTCCTGCCGTGCTGCACGCTCCATTAGAGGCACATTATACCATTACACATTGTACTTGCTTGCAGGTGGATTTTCTGACCACAAAATGTGTTCTTGATCGATGTTGCAATTAGAATTGAAGCAGACCCTTTGTATTTTGACAATGGTTAGTTGGCATGCACAAAACATGACATTTCCACATGTTAGGCAATATATTTATGGACCGGAGTTAATGGGCAAAAAATAATATATTTGAAGATTCAGTTTTTCAGCTGATGTGGACACAGCATCCTGCTCAGATGGTGCTGTTGTGTGCTACATGGTATTGACACTCTTCACACGGCCACATCCAGTGATGAGACATTTTTGCACAATGAACAGCCATGTGATTTGGAACACCTTACATGTTGCTTTCCAGGTCATGGGTAGTAGCTCTGCACTGTTCCATGGGAGGCAGCATGGGGTACTTTTTGTGGTTCTGTTAGGGTTGTTAACTGTAGTTCCTGAGCTGCTTTGACAAAGTCAACTCTCAAAAGCCATGCCCAACCTTAATGGCTCGTGCCCAAACCCTATAGGATCACACTTTCAAATCATTACAAGTTTGGGAGGTCTTTGTAGGCCAGGGCACCTTCCTGTGTAGCCTTAGGTGAAAAAATCTACCCGGAAATTATCACAGAATATACGAATTCTAGTTGATGAGTGAATATTTGTGGGTCAGGGATTCCTCCTAGTCATATTTACAGGGGCGTAGCTTGGTCAGTAAGACTTGGGGGGGGGGGGCATGAGCTTCAGATTTTCCGACACCCACGCTGTCATATCATATCAACTGTTATATGAGCAGAAGGGCATGAGAGTGGCTTACGGGCCAATGGAAAGGGAAAGGAGTGCGAATTGTAAAGGGTACTTAAAACACAGTATTTTGTACAATACCCATGTTTTAAGACCACCAAACAGGAGTGTGTGTGTTTTTGTCTGAGTGAGTATTTAAAGAACCCAAGTGAAATCTAACAGACACCACCATACCCGACTGAAACTCCAGTGCCCAACTATTTACTACATAATACATTTATTAAGAGGGCGTTACATCCCATCCCCCCCAGCTGCGCCCCTGCATAATCTGTGCCCCACACCTTTACAAATTAGTATGTTCATTTGTTTTGTGCCTTGCGTGGACTGTTCAAGATGTCCCCTCTTCCTCTCATCTCTTTCGCCCCTTACTGAAAACAAACCCCCGGTTTGAGTAGTTTTTTTTTTTAAACAAGAAAAGGCCACCCAATTTGCCATGCAATCGTGGCATAGTGGGCTGGACAGCATTGTGTAGGTTTGTCCACGTGCTCCTGACAGTTTAAGCAGCACTCTTAAGTATGAGGGAAAAGGAAAAAAGAAAGGGGAGGGGGAACTTAATGGTACGTGGCCAAAGTGTAACTAACACTTTTTTACAAAATGTGTTGCCAACTAATGAGGTACATGGGCTAAAACTTGTGAGCTTGAATCCAGTGCTTGGCACATGTGTTCATCTGAGCAGTATTAAGGTGCCTCTGTAAGTTTTGTAGTATAACATTCAGACATATTATGCAACAACATACTCATACATCTAAAGCAAGCTAGACCTCATGGAGTTGTCAATGTCTGTGGGCCCTGATTCAATAACAGATAAAGATGTAACAACAATCATGTTTCAATACTTACAATTGAGAATGCTTCAATTCTGAAAATATGAGACTGTGAATGAAATATTATAAAGTCTGTGGAAAGGGAAGTGGTTCAATATCTTCTATTCTTTCCTGCACTTCATTTTCCTCTGCAGTCTCTCACGTTAAGGTTGTTTCTTCCATCCCTTTCCTTCCCACATGGCTCTTTTTGAAACTCCGCATGTCTCACATGTCATCTCCTTCCTCTTCAATACTGTCTTTTCACTCTGTCTCTCTGTGTACTTCCTTACATTCAACTCCCCTTCTACACCACCCTCCTCTCTCCCACACAAACAAACACATATACCCTCCCTCCTCGACTCTAAACACTTTTTTTCTTTTGATGGTATCAATATTTCAACAACTGCTTTATTCTTTCTTTACCCACTTTTCCAGAAGAGGCTAACTATAATTGACACAGATGGTACCGTAGCTCTAGGCACTCTGCAAAGAGGCCAAGGATTGGATGACCATGTTCTGAACATCTTATGATCTACTGATAGGCACTTTGAGAAACTCTCACTGTCTACAGCCTCATCTCCAGAGCTCTAAATTGTGCCCACTCATGAGCACCTACCCACAACCTGAAATTACAGACACATAGAGGCAACTCAGTTATTGTATTATATCGTAATTGCAGTTATATTGCGTTTGCTACCTCTGATGAGGGAAGGAAGCACTTTATGGTGGGTAGCACACTACTGCGGAAACCCAAGGTTGATGGTTAATCTAATGGTTATTTCATATTATTGTTCATTGGGTTAGTCTTGCTTCATGCCACTCAGCAAACTTTTTGTTTAAAAAAACCAAAAAAAACGTCTGAAGGGGGAGTTCATTTTGTTTGTCTTTAGAAAACAAAATACTATTGACCATGTGAGTTTTATCGCACAAAGTGGGGGTCATTTGTCTTTTTTCTAATCAGGACTGGCCGGCTTTCCCTGGCGGTCCCAAATAGAAAAAAGCATTTGCAAAGGAATAGGTCTCACATTTGTGAGAGTTTGAAAGTTTGAGCTATTGCTATTGTAAATAACAATGCCTTTTGTTTATGTGTTTTGAAAACCTGCAAATGGTGCATAAACACGCACGCACTTTGGAATTATAGTGCTTGCTTATGAGAAGCAAAGCTAGGAGTAAAAGAGGCGCAGTTACTGCCAGCCTTGCTTCTCGTAAGCAGCAACTATAAGAACAAAAGGAACTTTTACGCACAACTTGCAAGTTTTCAAAATACATAAATAAAAGGCATTGTCATTTACAATGCCAATAGCTCAAACTCTCACAAATGTGAGACCTATTGCATTGCAAATGCTTGTTATACATTTACTCCATAGTCAGATGAGATCACAAACTCTGCTTTCTGCCATTTTGTGGCACACTAATTTAATGAACTGAGGCACACATTGTAGAGGAATGTGGGGTGGACATTGTCAGCTATGCTGACGACACCCAGTTGGTGTTCAAAATAACTCCAGACAGTAGAGACCTAGCCTCCAATTTCTCAAACTGTATGCTAAAGATAGCGACATGGATGAACGCCAACTGCCTCCGTTTAAACAGAGATAAAACAGAGGTATTGATTGTAGGGAAGAACCCCTCCGTCTGGTCACATGCCTGGTGGCCTAGCGAATTGGGAGAACTACCTGTGCCTGCAGAGAAGGTGAAGAACCTTGGAGTCATGCTTGACCCAGATCTCTCAGGAAGAACCCAGGTAAACATAGTGACAGGTAAATGCTACAGCACCCTTAAAGTGCTGCGCAAAGTACTTGACCTGCTACCGATTGAAGCGAGAAAAACCATAGTCCATGCCCTAATATCCCCCCATCTGGACTATGGTAATGTTCTCTTACTGGGTCTCAATCATAAGAGCCTGCACCAGTTACAATGCATACAAAATTCTGCAGCACGACTGGTGCTCGGTCTCCCTCGCAGAGCATCGACAAAAAATGCGCTTGCCAAGCTTCACTGGCTCCCTGTCAAAGAAAGAATAATATTCAAAACTCTCTGCTACACACATCGCATTGCCCAAAACAAAGGCCCTAGCTATCTAAGAGGCCTCATGACCATCCACAGGCCGATCAAAAATCTTAGATCAGCGGGCACGATGCTGTTTAAAATCCCTCGCATCATCAAAGCTAAGATGGGTGGAAAATCCTTCCGCTATTTAGCCACCAAGCTCTGGAATGCCTTGCCAATTCAGCTACGTATGGAGCCATCCGAAACAAGGTTCAGAGCCAGACTCAAAACTCACCTATTTCCCAAAAACTAATGATCACCTGATCTCTTCCTCTAGATGGTTTGCATTTGCAGTCAGCGCGGGGACACACAGTTTTGTGCAGCCAGGCGCTTAATAAATGCTTATTATTATTATTATTGAGTGCTTAGGCTCTATTTGAGAAACTTGTACTCCTCCTCCCACCCAGCCCAACCAGGCCACCAGGAAGAGTGTTGTCCAGACAACAATGAGAAGTGTACTTGCAAGATGGTTGTCACTGGTGGCTGGTGTTTGGAGCACAAAGGCAAATGTTGTAGTTGTGAAATGGTCAGACAACAGTCCCCTGTGTCAGCCATCTTGCTAATACACTTCCACTCACTATTAGGTAGCCATAGCTCCAGATGAAGTTGTTGTGATGTGTGTGTGGAGGGGAGATTGCTGTAACTCCAACTCCCATCAGGCCCAGTCCTACATACACCTTCCCACCCAGCCCAACCAGCCTACCTGGAACTGTGCTTTCCTGGCAGTGAGTGGAAATGTAGTAGCAAGATGGCTGACACTGGGTATTGCTGTTTGTAGCACAAGACCTTGATTGGAGTTAGGGACAGGTGAAACACCACGCTACAGTGTCAGCCATCTTGCCAGTACATTTCCACTCACTCTCAGTAAAACTGAATCACATGGGTGCTGTTTGGGATGGGTGGGATGAGTGTGTGTATGGCATTGCCTGATGGGGGTTGGAGTAGTAGCAACCACTTCTCCCCACACACAGCACAACCACTCCATCTGGGCCTATGGCTCACTGACAGTGAGTGGAGAACGGATTAGCAACGTGGCGGGGACTGGTCTTTGGAGCACAAAGCCATGATGATAGTTGTGCTCAAATCAGACAACAGGGATCACTGTGAGCCATATTGCAAGTACATATCCCCTCACTGACAGGTACCCATAGGCCCAGGTGTGCTGTTTGGTTTGGGTGTTTGCACTGACTCCATCTCCCATCAGGCTTTGTCCTACATACACCTTCCCACCCAGCGCAAACAACCCAACAGGACTAAAGCTTACTTCACAGAGTCACAGAATGTACCAGCAGAATACCTGACACCGGGCAATGTGTCTGGCTTTACAAAAACTCTACTCATGGCCTTATGCTCCAAACACTATTCCCCAGTCTCAGCCATTTTGTCAGTACATTTTGCTTCACTGTCAGGAAAGCATAGTTCATAGTTGGCCTGTGGGGCTGGGTGGAAGGAGGAGTGTTTGCAATGGCCAGATCGCCCATCGTGCCCTGTACTACACACATTCTTTCCACTGTGCACAAACAGCACCCCTTGTACTATGCTTTCCTCAGAGTGTGTGGATTTGTACTGACAAAGATGGCTGACATTGGTGCCTGGGGCCTCATTTATGAGAAATGATGCATCGCTGCGTGAAAGCAGCGATGCGTCACTTCTCAGTGCGCACTCCTTGCGACATGATTGATGCGTTATATTTACAGTATGATGCATCATGTCGCAAGGAGTTACAGATACATCAGTATTTCTGACGTATCTGTAAGCGCAAAAGACACGCATTGCTGGGGTGTGTCACAAAAGTGACGCAACTGCAGCAATGCGTCCTTTCACAAGGGGAAAGCCCCATGTGAAAGGGCTTGCGTCAGTCTTACGCCTGCTGTGAGGCAGGCGCAAGATTTTGACGCAACAGTGTCCTAAAAGTGACGCAGTGAAATCTCATAGATTTCACTGCGTCACTATTACGAGGCTTTTTGCGGGGGAACGCCCCCCTCTGCATACATTATACCTGACGCAGGTATAATGTAGCGCAGGAGTTTACAAAGTGACGCATCTGCTCAGATGCGTCACTTTGTAAATAGTGCGCAACAGGAGGCATGTTTTACGCCGCCGATGCGTCACAAAAAGTGACGCATTGGAAGCGCAAAACTGACGCAAGGCCTCATAAATGAGGCCCCTGGTGTTTTGAGCTCAGGGCCCTGTTGGTATTTGTGGAATACTCAGTCACCAGTGCCCAGAGTCATGCATCCTCCTAGTACATTTTGAAACACTGTGGGTAAGTTTAGTTCCTGTTGGGCTGTTTGTGCTGAGTGAGAAGGTGTATGTTAGACAGGGCCCGATGTGAGTTGATCCATTACAAATACTTATCCTCCCACCCAGCCCAGCTAACTCCTCTGAGACTATGGCTAACTGGCAGTGAGGGGAAGTACACTAGCAAAGAGGCTGACACTGTTGCATAGTGTTAAACTTTATTTATTTATTTATTCAAGATTTTTATATAGCGCTGGCTAGACCCGGAGGTATCAGAGCGCTTTACATGAGGTTCCACAAAAATTACATTACAAGATTACGTCAGTTCAATTTACATCAGTTGCTAGACAAATAATTGCAAGAGCATAGAAAACGGGATGATTGAAGTGTAGAGGGGAAGGGGGTAAGGGTAAAGGGATAGTAGGGAGATAACGGCAGAGAGACGAAAGGAAAGTCTGTCCAAAGTCCGGCTGGGTAGGTGACGGTCGAGGAGAAGTCCCAAAACCCATCTCCTCTATAGCTTTCAGGTAGCTCCACGGGGCGTTGGCCAAATAGCTCGGTCTCGATGGGAAAAACAATTTTAAAAAATGGAGGGCAAGATAAATGGAGCGTAGAGGGGAGGGGGCATGGAAGGAGCGAAAGGGGGGATAGGGGAAGAGACAACAGGGAGAGACAAAATGAAGTCTGTTTAACGGCTGACTGGGTAGGTGACGACCAAGGAGGGAGTCCACGGCCCATCTCCCCTATAGCTAAACGAGGTAGCTCCATCGGGCATTCGACAAAATAGTTCAGTCTCAATACATTGAGAGAGGAGAGACTAGAGACAAAGATAGAGGAAGTAAGCGGGAAGAGACAACAGGAGAGACGAAAGGAAGTCTAGCTGATGACCGACTGGGTAGGTGACGTCAAAGGAGGGAATCACCAACCTGTCTCCCATATAGCTAAACCGGGTAGCTCCATCAGGCGTCAGACAAAATAGCTAGATCTCACATGACGAGGGAACATTCACAGATAGGCAGGGTGGGGACTAAGGGCCAGGACAGGTGAAGGCAGAGGTCAGCAGCAGGAAAGTGGAGAGGAGTAGAGCGAGGAGATAAACAGGGTGGGAACTAGGGCCAGGATAGGTGAAGGCAGAGGTCAATATCACGAAAGTGGAGAGGAGTAGAGCGAGGAGGGGTAGGGGGAAGGTATACAAATTCTTATCAAGGCCCTGTAATCCAAACACCATGCAACATTGTCAGCCATCTTGCTAGTGCACTTCCATTCACTATCAGAGGGCCATAGGCCCAGATGAAGTGGTTGTGCTGGGTGGGAGGACTGCATCTCCCATCAGGCCATGTCCTAAACACAACTTCCCACCAAGCACAAACAGACCATCTGTGACTCTCCTTTCCTGACATTGAGGTGAAATGTGCTGGCAAGATGATTGACCCTGGGGACTGGTGTTCAAAGCACAAGCCCATGATGAGAGTTGCTGTCAACTCAGACAAAAGGCATCACTCTCAGACATCTTGAGAATACACGTCCCCTCACAGTCAGGTACGCATAGTTCCATGTGGGCTGTTTGTGCTGTGTGGTAAAAGTGTGTGCTGGACAGAGGCTGATGAGAGATGTAGTCAAGTCTAACACTCCTCCTCCCAACCAGCACAAACAGCCCACCAGGTACCATGCTTACCTGGCAGTGAGTGGAAATGTACTGACAAAATGGCTGACACTGGTGCCTGTTTTTGACTTGACTGCAACACCCAACAAGGCCTTCTGCTCCATATACTAGTCCCCAGTGTCAGCTATCTTGGCAGCACATTGCAACTCACTGTGAGGAAAGCGGAGTCCCAGGTAAGCTATTTGGTAACGGTAGGAAGGTGTGTGGAGGACAGAGCCTAAAGAGACATGTAGTCAGGGCAAACACTCTTCCTCTCAACCAGCACAAACAGCTCATCTGGGCCGATGACTACCTGACAGTGGATGGTAGTGTACTAGCAAGATAACTGACACTGCTGCATGGGGCTTGGAATACATGACCTTGTTGGAATTAGGCTTCAAGTTCAACACCATGCACCAATGTCAGCCACCTTGCCAGAACACTTCCCCTCACTGTGCGTTAAGCATAGGCACAGAGGAATAAGCAGGACTGGGTGGGAGGTTGAGTATTTGCAATAGTCACAAATTCCATAACGCCTTGTCCCACAAAAACCTTTCCACCCAGCACCAAAAGCCTACTTGTAACTCTGCTTCCCTGACAGTGAGTGGGAATGTACTTGAAAGATGTCTGACACTGAGGACTTTTGCCTATTTTCCACAGCTCCCAGCAGTGCTTAGTCGTCCACACACAAGTCTACAGTGTCTGCCATTGTGCCAGTACATTTCCACTCACTGTCAGGTACGCATGGTCCCTGGGGGACTGTTTGTGCTAGATGGGAGGAGGAGTGTTAGCCCTGACTACATCTTGCATCAGACTCTGTCCGCCACACACCTTCCTACCCATCCCAACTGGCTCACCTGGGTCTCTGCTTTCCTAACAGTGATTGGCAAGATGTCTGACACTGAGGATTGGTGTCTGATTTGTCCACAACTCCTAACAGTGCCTTGAGCTCCAAACACCAGTCCGCAGTGCCAGACATCTTGCCAGTACATTCTCATTGACTGTCAGGGAAACTCAGTTCTAGGTGTGCTTGTTGGGCTGGGAGTAAGGATGAGTGTTTGCACTGACTGTGACTCCCTGAATGTACACTTACCCTCATTGTCAGGACATCACTCTTCCTGGTGGCCATGGTTGAGCTGCCTGGGAGGAGGAGTGTTTGCACTGACTACATCTCCCTGTCTTCCACACACATTACCAGCCAGCCCAAACAGCATACCTTGAACTAGGCAGTGACTCTGAATGGAAATGTACTGGCAAGAGGGCTTACACTGGGGACTCATTTTGGAGCACAGAGGCATGATGGAATAAAGGCCATAAAGTAATGTCTCCAAATGAAAATAAGTCGTGTTTTTCATGTAGATTTTCCTATTCACATGAAGGTAAATGTCCGGCCATTGGACAGACATGCAAAGATTGCAGGAAAGAGAACCATTTTGTAATGGTTTGCAAAACAAGGGAAAGATCAAGTGCGCCACGTAGATAATGGTTATAAAATGGTTCTCTTTCCTGTAGTCTTTGCATGTCTGTCCAATGGCAGGACATGTACCTTCACATGAATAGGAAAATCTACATCAAAAACACAACTTATTTTCCTTTGGAGACATTACTTTATGGCCTTCTGCCTTGTGTTTTGACTTACTTTTCACACTCAGTGCAGAGTCATTTTGGGCCGTTCTGGCATTAATATTAGCTGCTTGTCTGTCAGCTCTTTCTTTCCCTCTGGCTGCCATGAGTACTCGGTCCAAGCTGAGTGTCTCTTTCAGCATTTGCTGTCTGAAGAAATCGAAGAGACAACCACCTATCATTCTGAGATGACTGGCCTCTTCATCCTTGAACTGATTGAACTTGCAGTGCTTGATGAGCAAATCAAGTCTATCTACAAGCTCATCCACCTTTTTATCAGCTTTCTGCCTTTCCAGACTGAAAGTGTACCTTCCATAATCAACATTCTGCATTGGAAGGAACCAGGGGCCATATTATCAAGGTGAAGTATCGCCGCTTTTTCGGTGAATTGTGCTGAGAAAGCGGCGATACTTCTAGCACCCTATCAACAAGGGCATGTTAACGCCTGCCTCAAGCCTCATACCGCCCCACTTTACATGTCAGCGATAAACATCGCTAATGACATGCAAAGTGGGCATTCCTACGTCCAACTACATGTAAAATGTAGTTGGAGGTGGGAACGCATTATTTTCAAGGCGGCCCGTGACAGGCGTCGGGAGACAAAAACCTGCGATAAACTCGTTTATCGCACGTCTCACAACGCCTGATATTTTTGGGTCTTAGCCATACTTTGCATGGTGGGGTGGATTGCAATGCTGAATCTACCCCCCATATTCACAAGGTGAACATTAGCGCGTGAAAATATTGCTTGTTTTCACGCACTAATGTTCACTATCACCATCTATCGCCGGTTTGGACATCGCCTGTTAGCTGAACATTGATAATACGCCGCTAACAGGCCGATGCAAATCGGCGATAGATGGCGATAGGATTTTGAGCGATAAACTTATTTATCGCAATTCTTAGATAATATGCCCCTTGGTGTTTAACGCTTCTCTCATTTGAAGATACATTACTTCATCACCTTTTGGCATTTTCTTTATCACTTCTTTTACTCATTCAGCTGCTAAATTCTTTAGACATTTATTTATCTTTTTGTCATTTCCTTCTTCCAGTTCATCAATGAAATCATTGAAGGTGTCGACCCAGGCAGTCCATCTTTTGCCAATATTTCTGCTTTTTGGCAGTATCGAAGGGAGGCTGTGGTTTCAAGAAGGCAGTGGCACAATATATTGCGCTCTTTTCAGCAGCCATTGAAAAATGTCACTACTTCAATCGCTGCTCGCAGCCTTTCAATTGATCCAACATGCTTCACCAGCCTCTTAAGCACAACATGCATGCTCCTGCTTGGGTTGCAGTGCCTGGTGTTTTCTATATGCCGATGACGTAGTATTGGTGAGCCACACTCGGGTCCTGCAGATCAATTACGGCAAAATGAAAACCATGTGCTACAACGTCAAGAAAACCAAAACACTGGCTTGGTTCATTGGTAAAGAGCAGGTGAAAAATGCAATTGTATACAAATACCTCAGAGTAATTATTGACAATAAAGGGAACTTTCTTGTGCATAAGGAGGCAATGAAAAAGAAAGGCTTGGTTTTAGCTGCAGCTTTTAAAAACTTGAAGAAAAAGGTAGCTGGACATGTTTTGACCCCACAACTGGAAGTTGTAAGAGCAAAACTCCTTCCAACAATCTCACATGGAAGTGAGGCTTAAAAAGGGCAGGATGCAATCATGCTGGATAATACACCTCCCTGGCTCATATAAGGCTAGAATTCGGACTGGTCAAGCAATCACTAGCCAGGCGCTGCTCATACATAATATGTTAGAATAAAATCAGGAAAGCTGAATTGAATACATTGAATCACATGTTGTGGGACCAACTACAGCATCATCATTTATCATCGGGTAGAGAGTATTTGCAAGGGTCACTAGCTCTTACCGGTCCTGACCAGCTTTGGGAACTGTCAATTGACCTACAAGCCTTTAAGTGTTTGGTAAAGAAGTCTCTTAAAATGCAATCAGCTACAGAAGATAAAGCCACGCTAGAACAAGGGGCACATGGGTGGAAATCATTAAACAATTACAAGTCTATCGCACTGCAAGATTACTTTGCCACCGGTTATCCAGTTTTTATTAAGCAACAGTTTTAAACATACCGGCTGGGGTTACTACCAGCCAAAGAACACATGGCACCTTGGCCATGCGGTAATCTACATGTCACTTGTCGCCTCTGTGGGAGTTGCAAGGAGGACATGGTGTATTTGGTTTGCTCCTGCAGTACTGTAACGGCAGAAAGGAAACAACAGTTAACGAAGGCTTTTAACCAAAGAGAAATATGAACAAGAAAACAGCCTATCTAAGCCTGCTTTGACCCAGGTGACTCACAGATAAAATGCGGTTTTGTCAATTTTCTGCTAAAAGTGGAGCAAAGACTAAAGAACACGTAAATTGTCCAGTACATTTGATATAAGAAGAAATTCAACGGTCATATCATCCTTTGACTCCACATACTCCAATCGACGATTTTCACTTCGACTAAGGGACATGAGCAGTTTGCTAGATCACGGCATATTCTCCGGGAGAGCACTCTTGGTTCTTCGGGTTGTGGGGATTACGTAATCCCCTGTCTGGTTGCCAGTTGTAGCCTCCCCCCCAGCCCGGGTACATGTAAAGGATCACGCTTTTTATTACACGCCTTTATCCCTCAGCATGTAATTGTTAACTGAACATTCTGCATCATGAATTCTATCACCCGCACACTTATGTCACTGTTCTACAAAATCCCACAGGAACCAAAAGCGTTCCGTCCTCTCTAACTCGCAAGATACTACAACGACAACTGCAATTTTACCACTCTATATATACATCTGAAAGGACATACTCTGCATGGCCGGTGGGCGGAATTGATTCTCTGGCACATAGGACAGACGCAGGACTGCCAAGATATAAACTGGGCCCATAATTTTACCTCCATCTAGAAACCAGATAAAAAGTTAATTCTTTTAATAATAGTTAGTACAAATACAGTTCATTGGTAAAGTTGGATTTGTACTAAATATTTTACAAAAGGTGCTTTTAAAAAGGCAACTATGGCCTGCCTAAAGCCTCTAAAAGTCCATTGACATGAGCTTCCTACTGTCACCCAGGAGATGAAAAGCTTTATAATGAGGTGTGAGCTTGCTCCCAACATTGATATAAAAGCTTTTGGTGTGGGGAGGAGTTCCGTTCAGCCTACAGAGGATAATCTGAGCAGTGCCTGGTAACATACTTATCTTCAAAGAGGCCTACCGAGTCACAGGCAGACATAGCTAACACCTGGGCCTGGTGGGCACAGCAGCACTGCACAAGGGAAGACGGGTTCATCTAACTTGGATTTAGGTAGAGAAGGGCACTGTGGGATTGTTTGTCGTAGGACACATAGGAACCACAGCACACATGGGTAGGCTTACCTCGGCAAATTTTTTCCCTATTGGTCAGAAAGGGATTAGGAATCACACCACACAGAGGCTACTGCCAAGCATATATGTGGTGCTCATAGTCCCCTTTTCACTACTAGACCTGTGGAACACAGAAGAAGGACTGCACCTGTTGACACCCAGGGGCTGAATACCTTCTAACGCTGAGACAGCAGCCTTTGGTGTGAGGAGGTGTTCTGTTCCTCTTGCAGGATGACTATTTGGGCAGTGCCCAGGAACTTAATTATCTTCAAAGAGGCCTACCTTTGCAACAGGCAGATGTAACTGACACATGGGACTGCCTCCTCTTTTGTCCATCTAGCCAGCCAAGTAACAATCTCAGTGATAGAGGATTTGCCCCTACAACCGTTTTCAGTGAAGACAGCGAAGGGGTTGCTCTCCCTGGTCACACTTCTAGAATGGGCACAGGGGCTCTGCACAATGGAGGAAAGGTTCAGCAATCTTGATTTTAGGTAGGTAGAAGCATTTGGGGATTGTTTGCAGTAGGGGAACACAGAAACTACAGCATATGTGAGCAGGGTTACCCCTGTGAACTTTTTCCCTATTGGTCAACAAGAGGTCAGGAATCATCCTCATCCAGAGGCTAGGGCTAGGCGCAAACGTGGAACCTGTGGGCCCCTCTTCAGAATATTATTGGACCTCTGGAACACAGAAAAAGGAATGCACCCCCTGGTGAGACCTGTAAGGAGAACACTAAGGGTTGGACCTGCTTCCACTTGTAACCAGGATGAAGGAGTGGACTCTAAGGGTCAGTTGGCTGATCTCCTGTTACGCTACAGGGACATAAATGCTTCAAGAAGCCCAATCTCTTGAATAAGCCCAGCTGACCGGTTTTAATTGGACTTGCCCTGGACCCTGCTGGTGGCTTCTGTTGGAGTAAGTCCTGACCCCAAAGTACTGTTCCAGAGGTCCTGCAAACCCTGTTTGTTGTCAGAGTGTACTCCTCCTGCCTAAACCCTAAAACCTGGAACTTAAGATCTTTCTGCAAACTTTTTGCCTGAAAAACCATTGAGGGACCAGGACCAATCTACCAGCTGATTTGTTGAGGATGCATGTGCAGTAGGTCTGACTTGACCGTAACTCCCACTACTCCATGCTGGAACCGGTTGACGCTGAAGCAGTTTCGACTCCAACCCACAGCTCCTTTGACAACGACGATGCCGGGGACCCAATCAAAGTCAAAGACACCCAGATCATGAAAACTCAAACTTCGCCCACTTGAGATTTTCCTGCTAAATGAGCAGTTCCATATCAAAAGGGAGGGAGTAAAAGTAGTTGATCAATGGATCAACGGACACGGTTTTCCACACAGGAAGGTGGAAGGTCCAGTTACAGCTTGTGTCCGTGTCTTGCACTAGGAAAACAAAGGGGGGATGCTGCACTGTTCCTATGGTAAGTGAGGGAAGTGTTAGCTGGCATGACCACAGATGTTAGAGTAACATCCTGGGGCATCCATTTTGTTGGATGTAATTGCCTCACACACCCCGAAGGATGTCATGCTTCATCATCGGCGGTTGCTCCTCGTCGGGGAGGCGGTGCAATCCCCGACGGGCTCACCTCAAAGAGGGGCTCTTTAGCGGAGATCTTTTTCCAACTGCCTTATGGTGAGGTGGGGGTGTGTGGGCTGGGCTAGGTGTAGTGGTGTGTGGGATATTAAAATGTAGCAAGGGGTACCGGAATTCAGTTTATTCTGGGGGTCCCCTGGCTGCAGTTAAAAAAGTGGGGTTAGCTCACTAGGTGTCAGCAGGTTAGGTCAGGTGACCCTAGATGAGACTAAAGGTGATGTTGGTCGACATGTTTCACGCTGTGGGTATAGTCACCCGCGATTCATCAGGACCTTAATAATGTGCAAGGGAAAACATGCTAGTGTCATGTATGTTGTTACCTCTGTGGGTTCTCCTATGCCTAGACATAGAGAAAAAAGAAGGACAACCATTAAATGCTAATCTGCATATAAACAATTCAAGTTAATGCCAGGGTGTTAACACAGTGTAGCATGCTGTTGGTGATAAGCAGTATTGTATAACCGCCAATGCATGCCTTGCAAAGTGTGTGTGTCTCAAGTGCGTAGTGGGGAGCACACACAACTGTAGAGTTCGTGAGGAGGTTTGTGATGGAGTGGTGGCTAAAATCAAGATTTTTAAAACCAGTTTTAAAGAAAGATTTAAAATTGCAGCAGTTTGAGAGGACTGAACTGCTCATTTAGTGTGGAATCCGAACAGGTGTATTGTTTATAAGGCACCTTTTGCAACTGCATGCACAACACTCACACACTGTGTCCCAACTGGGAAAACATAGAGCGGTATGTCTCCCGTGTCCCACTTACCTAATGGTTAAGGATTACATGCCACATGAGGGGTCGGCGGGACTAGACATCAGGGAAGAGCCCAGGGTTTCAGCTGGAGATGGAGTAAAACATAGCGCCTGTAGTTCGATAGTTGCTAAAGCTAATGTTAAAAAAATGTCTCCAAGCAGAGTTGGGCTTGTGTGGTCAAGGACCTCCACGCGGTCTCCCATTGTTAAATCCCTATCGAGTGGACTCACCTCCATTCTCCCGTGTCCGCGCAGTCAGACCTACCCTTCTCCGCCGAGCTCGAGTAGATGTGGGAGCTCGGCGGCCGGGGAAATTTAAACCGTGTTGACAGGTCGGCGTGTGACGGGGCGTCTCCGCCTCCTCTGTCAGGTCACATGGTTGGGGCGTTTTCTGCGGCGGCCATCTTACAGCGGTGTGCTGGTGCGCTTAACGCTAAGTATACATCATTCTAAATGTCAATACAACTATTTGTGTCATTTAGAGGGGGGTGGAAAGGTTGTTGACAATCACCCCATTTTGTCAAGGGCAAGTCACCACTATTGTGCATGCGGAGTAGTTTGTTCAAAAGTCACTCGCTTTTATGTACGAAATGTAGCGGCCATATTGTGATGGGCACAGAATATGTTCCGGGCATGCACTGACCACTATGGTTTAAGAAGCTCTGACTGAAAATTACTTCGAATACAGAGGCAAATACTACCACCAGACCCAGGGGACTTCCATGGGCAGCACCTTTGCCCCTTCGGTGGCCTGTCTGTACATGGCTAAGTTTGAAGGTCTATATATACATCACAAGACCAATCCTTTCATGGACAACATCAAGATGTGGAAGCGCTTCATTGATGACATTCTGATCTTATGGAAGGGTCCACCCATGTCACATGAAGCCTTCCTGGTTTGGGTCAACTCTCTAAACCCACACTTACATTTCACGATGGCCTCCTCACCCAAGGAGATTGCCTTCCTGGATCTAACTATAAGACTAGGAGACGGGTCCATCAGCACCACCATGTACCGCAAACCCACTGACCGCAATAGTCTTTTACACTTTAAGAGTCACCATCCGAGGGCCTTGCGTACCAATCTGCCCTTCGGACAATTCTTAAGAATAAGACGCAATTGTAGTAAGGTATCTGACTACAGAAAGGAGTCCGAAATCCTCTCAAGGAATCTACTTGACAGGGGCTACCCCAGATGCGATGTCCTCAAAGCCAGGAAACGCGCTAAGAATAATAACAGAGAAGCGCTTCTAGAGAGACAAGGAAGAATCCCGGTTGAGAATCAACCAATCACATGTGTAACAACATACACCCCTCTGTCCACTAAGATTAGGGGCACTATCAGACGCCATTGGGGGATCCTTAATACCGGCGACTTATCCCTAGAAGAACCTAGGTTCGCCTTCAAGAGATCCCAAAACCTGAAGGACATCCTGATCAGTACTAGGCCTAAGTGCACCAGGAAAGATACCCAACAAACTTTATGGCACCTTCCCCCAGTAACGGGCCATTATCCTTGCGGAATGTGTGGTGTATGTAGGTACACCCTGACACTTAAGACTATCCAGCTCTCTGAGACCTTCAAATGGGAGATCAGACACCACACTAATTGTAATACATCAAATTGTATATATATGCTGAAGTGCCCTTGTGACCTACTATACATCGGGATGACCACCCGTCCAGTCAAAACGAGAATCATTGAACACCGTAGCAACTTTCGTTGCAAAAAGACCCACACAAAGATGTGCAAACATTTCGTTGAACAAAACCATGATGAGGACTCCATGAGGTGGGTGGTGCTTGAAGCCAGCCCCAACTGCCCGAGCAATGCCCTGTTTCGGAAAGAGCAGAGATGGGTACATCGTTTGTCTACAGATAAACAGGGTCTCAACGAGGATATTCCGTGGCATTCACTTTAGGATATCAAGGTCCTTTGTCCACCACTCATGTAACCAGTTGCCACATACACTGGCCACATTGTCGACAGTGATCCACCCTAATCATTCCACCATCAGTCCCTGTTGCCAACACTACACACTATGCAACGCGACACCACATACTGTGTAACGTGTCCCAAATACCATGCATGCTCCTTAGGCAGTAGGCTCACCAAAATACAACATACTGCCACGTTTTCTTAAACCATAGTGGTCAGTGCATGCCCGGAACATATTCTGTGCCCATCACAATATGGCCGCTACATTTCGTACATAAAAGCGAGTGACTTTTGAACAAACTACTCCGCATGCACAATAGTGGTGACTTGCCCTTGACAAAATGGGGTGATTGTCAACAACCTTTCCACCCCCCTCTAAATGACACAAATAGTTGTATTGACATTTAGAATAATGTATACTTAGCGTTAAGCGCACCAGCACACCGCTGTAAGATGGCCGCCGCAGAAAACGCCCCAACCATGTGACCTGACAGAGGAGGCGGAGACGCCCCGTCACACGCCGACCTGTCAACACGGTTTAAATTTCCCCGGCCGCCGAGCTCCCACATCTACTCGAGCTCGGCGGAGAAGGGTAGGTCTGACTGCGCGGACACGGGAGAATGGAGGTGAGTCCACTCAATAGGGATTTAACAATGGGAGACCGCGTGGAGGTCCTTGACCACACAAGCCCAACTCTGCTTGGAGACATTTTTTTAACATTAGCTTTAGCAACTATCGAACTACAGGCGCTATGTTTTACTCCATCTCCAGCTGAAACCCTGGGCTCTTCCCTGATGTCTAGTCCCGCCGACCCCTCATGTGGCATGTAATCCTTAACCATTAGGTAAGTGGGACACGGGAGACATACCGCTCTATGTTTTCCCAGTTGGGACACAGTGTGTGAGTGTTGTGCATGCAGTTGCAAAAGGTGCCTTATAAACAATACACCTGCTCGGATTCCACACTAAATGAGCAGTTCAGTCCTCTCAAACTGCTGCAATTTTAAATCTTTCTTTAAAACTGGTTTTAAAAATCTTGATTTTAGCCTCCACTCCATCACAAACCTCCTCACGAACTCTACAGTTGTGTGTGCTCCCCACTACGCACTTGAGACACACACACTTTGCAAGGCATGCATTGGCGGTTATACAATACTGCTTATCACCAACAGCATGCTACACTGTGTTAACACCCTGGCATTAACTTGAATTGTTTATATGCAGATTAGCATTTAATGGTTGTCCTTCTTTTTTCTCTATGTCTAGGCATAGGAGAACCCACAGAGGTAACAACATACATGACACTAGCATGTTTTCCCTTGCACATTATTAAGGTCCTGATGAATCGCGGGTGACTATACCCACAGCGTGAAACATGTCGACCAACATCACCTTTAGTCTCATCTAGGGTCACCTGACCTAACCTGCTGACACCTAGTGAGCTAACCCCACTTTTTTAACTGCAGCCAGGGGACCCCCAGAATAAACTGAATTCCGGTACCCCTTGCTACATTTTAATATCCCACACACCACTACACCTAGCCCAGCCCACACACCCCCACCTCACCATAAGGCAGTTGGAAAAAGATCTCCGCTAAAGAGCCCCTCTTTGAGGTGAGCCCGTCGGGGATTGCACCGCCTCCCCGACGAGGAGCAACCGCCGATGATGAAGCATGACATCCTTCGGGGTGTGTGAGGCAATTACATCCAACAAAATGGATGCCCCAGGATGTTACTCTAACATCTGTGGTCATGCCAGCTAACACTTCCCTCACTTACCATAGGAACAGTGCAGCATCCCCCCTTTGTTTTCCAAATGAGCAGTTCCACCATGGCACCATCCCTACGCCAGAGTCTGTTGACGTCGCATCTCTTCTCTCACCACCAGCCCACTGTCTGCTAACACTGAAGACTGACATTCGAAGGTAACTTTTCCCCGGGGACAAACCTGGTACTTGCACCCAACCCATGCTCTATCGCGGTCGGCTTTTAACTTACCTCTGTCCCTGTCAAGTGCAATCAAATAACGGCAATTGGTCCTTAGTGCTTTTTGGTGCTACTTTTATTTGACATTGTAAAATTTCATATCTGCCATTTCCCTCATTGGATTTTCGTCATTTTGATGTAGTTTTGTTCATTAAAATATGCTCTCGTTTTATAAATTGGATTGGGATTTTTATTTTGTTGAGTTTTTGACAGTTTTTTAAAACCTTTATTTTTCATTTTCAAAACATTGAACATAACAGCCAGTGCATATCATCACCTGAAATCAGTATGTCCCATGTCTTATCTCCCCCAAAAAGAGGAAAAAACCTGACATGATGTACAAATAAAGTAGTAATACATACACCAAGTCCGCAAGCCTACCCTATCTGTGCATCTGTGGAATCCGCACTAGGGGACCCCATCAACCAGTCCCAGCATGCACCCTTGTGCCTCAGGAGCCCCATATTTATTGATCTCATTCAACAGCAGCCTCCAGGTGGCCACTGCCTTGGGTGCCCTCTCATCAGTACTGGAGAGATGCATGTGATGCTCATCAGCAGTTCCCCACTCCAACACATCCCGCACCCAGAGGTCCACACTCAGCAGCTGGGATCCCATTTAAACTATAGCCACCCTGCGCCGGGCTAGAAGCAACGCTTATTGAAGAAATGTGTTGGGTTTCCTAGGCCTCTACACCATCCCCAACAGGCACTCCTCTGGAGCGCATGGGACAAAAACACCCATGGTGTCCTCCGCCCTCAGGACCACCTTCCTCGAGAAGGCTTGTACCTCAGCACCCTGCCATACCAGGTGCAGGAAGATGGCATTCACCTCCCTCCAGTGCACAATTTCACAACTCTAGTGGGGTGTATTCAATGAAGTCGAGTGAGAGTCATATATGGGCAGTGCAAAAAGTTGAAATGTAGCAGTTTAAACCTATTATTATTGCAGGAGACCACTTTTCCAAAGCCACAGACAAGTCCCCAATCCGAGACTTCAAACTGGGCCCCCAAATCAGTTTCCCAAGCGGTCCTTCCCTTCTAAGGAGGTTTATATAAGTCTTACCTGAGAGGCTTATAGAAAAGTGTGACAACGTGCTTACCCTCTCCCCATCTAATGAGGCCATCCAGTGTGCGTGAAAACGGTGGGGCTGCCAGATGGGTGCACCAGATCTCTCTGACCATGTTCTCGAGCTTGGCTTAGTGAAGAATGTGTCCCGTCCAATGTTAAAAGCATCCTGCACTTCCTGAAAAGTTAGGCAGATTTACCCCGGGGTATAGGTCCCCCGCTAGTAGGCTTCTCCCCTCCCTCCATCCATCCATGGTCATGACCTGCTGTATGGACTGAAAGGATTCAAGGTCCCAGATCTACAAATTCCTATCAAAGGGGGCCCGACGGAATACCTTCTTCACTGTAATTTCCCGCACCATGGCCGTATGGTGAACCAGGTAGGAGAGAGGCCCATCAGAGCTACCACCACCATCAGTAGGCACACCAAGGTGTCCTTCCTGGTCATGCCCTGTAGCATCCCCTTCTCCCAATTATCATTGTCTGTTAACCATTGAGCGGTATTTTGCAAGTGTGCTGCAAACTAATAAAGTTGCATGTCCGGAAGTGCCAAGCCCTTCTCTTCCATGTCCCTATTGAGAACTGACAGAGCAATCTGACTATGCTTCCCCACCCATACCAGAGAGATCAATAGGTTGTTAAGGCAATAATAGAAAGGCTCCTCCAGAGGGAACAGTGAGTTCTGAACAAGATAAAGAGAGCAAGGGAGGAAGAGCATCTTGGAAATTGCCGCCCATCTAATCAGCAATGGAGGAGTGTCCTCCAGAACTCCATCGACCAGGTCCGGCTCTTCAACACCCTGTCCACATTTGGGCACTTGTATGCATCTTCCATATGCGGACCTTGAGTCCCATCTTCTGGAAACTCTCCCAGCAGATCCCAAGCTCAGGCAGTCACTCAGGTGATTTACAACAAGGGGTGGTGATGGACAGAGTCTCTGAATTAAGCAGAGTACTCTCACCCAGTCAAGAGATCAGGGCTAGATCCAACACCGTTTTTTAGCTCATTGCACCATCCCAGTTTCAGAACCTGGCTGTATGCAAATTAGTCTGTCCCTGGCCCAGTGCATCATGGGAACAGGGCAGACCAGACTACAAAAGCCAATTCTTACACTGGGAAGGAAACAAGCTTCCGGGGACCGGTTTCTGGCATTCCAGCCGTCTTCGGCCCGGCTTGCTTGAATCCTGATGGTGCAATGAGCAAGGGACTCACATCTGAGTATACCCTTCCACGCTTAGGGTGGACAAAATTATTTACAACAAGGGGTGGTGATGGACAGAGTCTCTGAATTAAGCAGAGTACTCTCACCCAGTCAAGAGATCAGGGCTAGATCCAACACCGTTTTTTAGCTCATTGCACCATCCCAGTTTCAGAACCTGGCTGTATGCAAATTAGTCTGTCCCTGGCCCAGTGCATCATGGGAACAGGGCAGACCAGACTACAAAAGCCAATTCTTACACTGGGAAGGAAACAAGCTTCCGGGGACCGGTTTCTGGCATTCCAGCCGTCTTCGGCCCGGCTTGCTTGAATCCTGATGGTGCAATGAGCAAGGGACTCACATCTGAGTATACCCTTCCACGCTAGGGTGATGCCATGGCCAGCCTCCCCAATGGGTACAATAATGTCTTACGGATGTTGACTCATAAATCAGAGACTTGACTGAAGAACGCCATATGCTGCAGCAATAATGACACTGAACCTTTGGGTGTATGGAGGTAGAGCAGGGCATCATCCGTATATAAGGAGACAACGTGGTTATGCTTGCCCACTCGTATCCCCCAGGGCTCTAACTCTCTTGACAGCAGACTCACCATTGGCTCCACAGCCAAAGCGAAAAGGAGTGGTTGGAGGGAACAGCCCTATCTGCCACTCCAGACAGCCCAGGTCTCCAAGACTTCGCCCGCCCGCCCACCCTGATTTGAGCCGTGGGTACAGCAAATTCAACCAGACCCAAAACGTGGGGCCACAAATTTCCCTGCAGCACCGCCATGAGATAGCCCCAATTGACAGTATTGATAGCTTTCTTCAGATCTATCGATGTCTTGGTCTGCATCTGCCATCTCATGTAGCACACGAGCCAGTTGTCGCAGGTTGTGAGCCTCCCTAAGAGCTGGCATAACCCTGTATTGGTCCTTGTGGACCAATCCAAGAACCACCCCCTGCAAGCATCTCGCTAGCAGCTTGCAAAGATCCTTGACATCAGACTTGATCATAGTTAGAGGGCGGAATGTGGAGGGGTCCTCTGGGTCACCCCCAGCTTCAGCATTAGACAGATGATACTCTTGCACATGGTAGGGGTCAAGGCCCCAGCTTTCTGGGCCACTTGGAACACTTCCAGGAGCTTCTCTGGCAATGGCACAGAATATGCCTGCAGAAATTCAGCAGGAAAACAATCTCCGCAGGCGCCTTTGCAATATTTAATTAATGCAAGGCAAGCCTAAACTCCTCCAGCACGATCCCCTCCTTTAGGTCCTTTACCTGATTCAGGCAGAGATGGGGCAGGACCTAATCCTCAATTCCCTGCCAAATACAGGCAGTCATCCACACCCAGCCCAATAGAAACCCTGAGAGCGGTCAACAAGAACCCCCAGTATATCCCGAGGAGATGTGATACATTGTCCGTCCGGGGCACGTAAATGCAGAACAGTCGGGTTTTCCCATTCATGCTTCAGTATCCAGTCTTGTAACAAATGGGGTTGGCTCTAATCAGTAGGGCAGAGCCTAATCAACTAAATAACAACAAGAGGTGCCAGTACTGATACGTAATTAAAGACAAGTATTTAGAACCCAAATACAGACAACAGTTCAATACTCAGGACTGCTATTAAATAGCTGTTTATTCGAAAATATTTCTGTAATGCACGATTTTGAATTAATGATCAAATTCGAAAACACATACATTTAACAACAAAGGACATCAGGACACAGAGTAGTAAGGTAAAAAACTCATCCAAACTAACACTCGTTAACCATCAGACGTATCACATTCAAACCACTCACGTACAAACATTCAAGCTAAATACCTCACACAATCAGGAAAAACCAATAAACCAGTTGGAGAAGTATAAGGTCTGCTCAAGAATCTAAAGCATTTTATAATGATCTAAATCATGCACTGTTAATAATTTAAATAAATCAATGTAATTTTCATCATAATTTACAGCATGAAATTTATAAACACAGGTCAACGTGAAAAACAAATGAACACCGGGATGCAATGAGCAGACCCGAGGGCCTACGCGTATCGAATCCTTTTGAATAACAGGATTCTCATCAGGGCCAGGCGTCTCAGTCTATTATATTCAGCAAGCAAAGTTCCAAAGAGTGACCTCCTGTGCGAAAAATTGCCGTGCCTTCAGCTAGCTGGTCACATTTTACTACAGCTTGCTGGGGTGAAACGGAAGGATCGGGCAAGTCCTTGTACCGCAGCACGGGTGGTTCGTAGATAACAATCGGTCGGGCGTGGGCGGGTGAGTCAATCCAGGGCACCGAACTTCAACACCGAAATGGATGCAGCGTCTTCAAATCAAAACCTCATCGGGAGCACTCGACGCAATGCGCAAAGCACAGAGGAACAGGCGGCTTGTTAGAGGACAACGCATTTCGGCTAGGCCTTCGTCAGGACTCCGTCAGTGGTTTAACTAGGAGAAAATGTGTATATATAATCATGAATTTAATCTAGAGTTTGCATGCCTTATTCATTATAAACATATTAAAATATGAAAACTAAAGGTACCAATTTGATAAGAAAAGACCTACATGGTCAAAGGTTTCTATTATCGAGTCAGGTTAAAACATAAAAACCACCACACAATTACATATACGCAGACCGAAGAACTCCATATAAATCATAATTCGATATCCCTATTACCAATAAAGAGATAAAAGAACAGTCCCAAGGAACCAGCAACCCAAAAAAGTGTCAATAACTGACTTATAATTACAACCAAAATTACCAAATTCAACATGACAGGACACATGAGATATGAAAAACCTAGCTCAGTGTTCTTCCTATTTCCTATATGTATTTTTTATGCATATCTACAGGTTGGTAGATTATTGTATCACTCACACCTATCTTCTGTATAACTAGATGGCAGTAGCTTGTGGACGACTGTGATGTACAGTGATTCTATCCTTACTAAGCAGAAGAAGAAAACATCAATGTTATGAAGCCCCTATGTAAGCAGATTCTACCTCTCACTCTAGATTCTTACTCAGTTTATCTTATTTGTTGATAGATACCTTATTTTAAAATCACGTATTCCGACCTTTATCCTGAGTCATAATTCTAACTCCCACCATTAGTTAGACGAAGGCTTTGCTGCCTGGATTATGATACAAAGGATAAAATAAATATTAACCATAAATATTTATCCTGTTCTCAAATGAAATACTGAAGAAATTTATCTTAACCAATGTAACTGGATACATTGAATAAGCAATTATTCCAGCCTTTATCCTGAGTCAATTATTCGGGTTCACACCATAAATCGAACTCTGCTACCTGGATTATGGTGCAGAGGGTAAAGTGGATTTAATCAGTATTCGTTCTGTTCTCAAAGGGAATACTAGAATTTTTTTTTATCTTAACCAATGTAACCAAATATAGGGCAAAGAGTGCCATACTCGACCTAGATTTACCTTTATTCAATTATACTCGCTCTTCTATTATAGAGTAGATGCTCTAAATCCAAATGTGCAAAGGCTACCTATAGTATCAGAAACATATATATGCAAGCAATCAAAACACGAACCACCTCCTCACTAAAGATAGTATAACGTATTATTATATCGGACAAATACACCATAACAGGCTTGTGTGGTCGCCTATGTTAGATTGTGCTGCCAGGACCTATCATCTAACCCACAACATGTCCTACCACTAATAAGTAGAGAGAGCTCCCCAACCCTGCTGTATGCATCATAGACCTTATTGTATACAGTATCATACAACATTTTGCCACAATCCATACCACCCCACATCCCAGGCCCCCCAAGTTTTATCATTATCAGCTGTGGCTTCAGTAAGGTCAATGTCCATTGTCACGGTAGTCGCAACCCCAGGGGAGCTGGACCACATCTCCGGGTCTGCAAACACCATGGTGCCATCCTCCTGAATGATTACTCTAGCAGGATCACGGGCCGTAATGGCCCGTCAAACTCATGGTCAACCAGGGCCCTCCAATCGGGTTGCTGGGATGCAGAGTTTCCCTTGTGTCCTGCTTCTCCAGGAGCCCCTCTTCTCTCTTGGTACTCTGTCCCACATCTCCAGCCACCTTCAGACATCATCAACGATGTTGAAGAAGTGCGACTTGCCCTCTGAACTTACTCGTGGCCTGGCTGGATATAGAAACATGTAAATGAGACCCATAGCCCTCAGGTTCCTCTTAGCCTCCAGGAAGGATTTGCGTTGAGCTTGTACTTTCTGGGTACAGTCTGGGAAAAGAGAGATTTTGTGGTTCTCAAACTGGACATCTTTAGCCATTCGGGCTGCCCGGAGAAGACAGACCCTGTAATTCAGGATTCACACTATAATTGCACATGTCGGGGCCACTAGGGCACGATTAGCCTGCTCGATTGCGAAGTGTGGAGACAGTCCCTTGGGCTGCCGCGTATCAAGAATCCAGGTCTCCAGAAACCTCTCTCCCTCACCTCCCACTGCCCGCTCAGGGAACCCCAGGAGACAGATGTTGTTTCGGAATGATCTGCCCTCTGTGTCCTCAGCCCTCGCCTCCAAGGTCCCTGTTTTTGACGTGAGGGCCAGCCACCTGTTGTTTCAGGGATGTTACTGATTGCAGGTCAACAATGGACACCTCTGCCACATGAACCTTGTCCAAAACTTTTTACAGGTCAATGCGCAGGGTGTTCACCTTAATGGTGACAACCTCGATCTTCCCCTCCAGCGCCACTCTATTTCTTTACAAAGTGCCGCATCTAGGCTGATGGGTCACTTTTCATCAGCCTGTATAGTTTTTTTGTTTTTTTAGAATTGACTGCGTCACATTAGTTTTAATATATGTAAGGTAGGTGTTCCTACCTAAAATCCCCCATAAAACTGATACTATGGTATTTATGACTTTTGTTTTTTCCAAAGTGAGGCATCTTCGGGAGGCGAGCCGCTGTGCTTGAGTTGGGTAAAAGTTCCTACTCGCCCAAGTGTAGGAATGACACGTTGGCTTTTTCAGAGGAATTTGATCTGTTGAATCTGCAATCAAGCCACATCCCCTAAACAGGTAAGTGCACACAAAAGGTAGGTAACACAGTAAATCACACATTACACACCAATAATGAATTATGTCGCACATACGTAGGCATAGCTGCACACATAAGTATACTATGCCCACTTGTATGCGTTACATCAGGACCAATGTAATAGACTGCAAGGTGAGATTTTCACCTTTTGACAGATTTTTCATGCAGGTGCAAGAAATTTTAACACATCACTGGTTGGCGCTACGATGCATCATTTCTTGTAAATATGGCCCCTAAACAGCAACTATAAATTGTATACAAAATGCTTTATGCGTTTCCTTCACTTGCAACTGCTATTAAAGTTGTTACAGGGCGGTAGTATTGTTTTACACACGTCCTTTTAAAAATATTTGTAAAATATGTTATACTGATCAAGTGTATAGCACAAAAACGTTTAACGTTAGATTTGTACACATTGCATTTGCTGTTGTAAGATTTTAAAAAAAGTAAATGACTTTCAAGACTTTGCTTTAAGTGATTAGGTGAGAACAATGGCTACTTTGTGACTGTGGACTTCAGACTCGAAGAGTAACTGAATTGTCGGGGTAGTTTGTGTTCTTAGTCACGTGCGAAGTCTCGTGCGCCAAATCTCAGGGCTCCCTCACATCTGTGAATGACTAACCAAAGCTTTATCAGCTCCTCACATCGAGAGAAACCCAGTTGCACGTGAAATGCTGCTTTACCCGTTGCCTGATTAATCGTAACAAATGGATATGCCCTAATACTCTTTTTGTGAATAGTAAATTTCTCCCTGCTTCTTCTGTGAGAAAACTCAAGGTCAAAGAGCACAGGGGACTACATGGCTATGATTCTGCCAGACGCAGTCGCATTCAGACAGTATCCCCAGGGTTTCATATACATTTATTGGCAATAAATAGGAGACAGCAGGGACACAAGCTCATATTTCAAACGGATCAAAGTGCATGGCGCAACGACTCATTACCGCGTTGCACAAATAACAGCTTGTTTGCATTCTGCTGGACAGAGATATATAATTTAGTACCAGGTCCATTACAGATGCGAACCCCAGGCTATATAGTTTACAAAGTTCGACCATTTTCTGTTACATAACACTCATTTGATTGCGACATCTGCTTTAGTTTGAGTGCGTACCTCGAGGACATACACATGTTTTTTGAAGACTGTCCCATCACTTCTAATACGCCAACCACAATAGATAGCTCTGTAGGCTTTCTAAATAAGATTGTGCGTCCGATATTGCTATGCACTTTGTTTGATCTACCAATCCTGTTAGTGTAATATACCCAATTAAAACTACACGGCACTACATTTGAAACTGAGGGGCTTATTTACAAGCCCATTGCGCTGCCTTGACGCACCAGCAGCACAATGGGCTTCCCTATATTTAAAAGGCCATACAAAAGTCAGTATGCATGGCTTTTCCTGGCCTTGTAAATATGTTTCCCTTTCACGCATAACACTGCGTGACAGGGGTGTTCAGTGGGTGTTGCTATGGGTGTTCCTCAGCAACATTGATGGAACTTGATGCATTTCAAGATTTACAACATTTTGTAAACCTGGGAATGTGTCAGAATCCTACGCCTCCCCAGGGGAGGCGTAAGGAGGCGCAACGAGGAGAAATACTTTTATTTTCCCTAGTTTTTTCCTCTTTCTAGGCCTTTAATGATTGTTTTTGTGCAGGAAGGCACATCTTCCTGCACAAAAATAATCATCCCCTCAGTGCAGGCACCTTTGCAAAATGATGCAAAGGTGTCTGTGCTGACGCATGGCTGATGTTTTTGCGCTGGTGCAGGGGAAAAGGACAGTAATTTGCTGTATCTTGTAGATACGGCACATTCCTGTCCTTTTATTTTGTTGCACAGCAGCGCAGCAGGAAGGCCGCGCATCAAAATATTGTAAATGAGGCCCTGAATGCTTACATTAGAGCATTGTCCAGTGAATCATGTGATCTTCAGAATAGGTACCACCACCACGGATACCACATAGGAACTCCGTTAGTTAGCAACATTTCAAAATATCTTACATGATGGTTCCACGTTTGTTTACGCTGCACAATCAGACATTTTAGCATAGTCCAACTGCTGCAAATGCTGCGCTGGACTGCGTGAGAAGGAGAGAGCAGGAGGCGCCATATTTTCAGAAATATGGCACTCTCCTCCCCTCTCCTTAATGCTGGTGTAGTCTTGTGCGGCCGTGGGCCACAGACACACCTATGCGTCATAGTGAAAGAGTGTCTCCATGAGTCTAGCATAGGTTTTGTACGGGAAGGTTTCCCTTCCAGTACAAAATGCTAACCTTAGACTAACTTTAAACCTTTTCCCACTTTGTGTGTGTGCTGTTCAGTGCAGTACACATGCAAAGTTGGAAAAGAAAGTCGAAATAAAAGTATTTCTTCTTCATAGCGCCTATGTGAAATGGGCGCTATTTTCTGATGTTAAACTTTGTCTACTTTTTAAAAAAAATAGGGCTCAGCATCAGAAACCATGGGTGGTTGCATGGAAATGCCCATGCACCACCCAAGGCTCACTCCCTTTGCACTAAGTAATGCAAAGCAGCGCTATGTGCTGTTTGCATTACTTTCAAGTTACTTTCATGTTATTATCCAGCATAAAACAGGTTTGATGCTGGAAAGTAAATAGGTGAAAAAAGATCTTGAGTTATTTTGCGTCACTTTTGTGATGCAAACACGGTGTTAAATCTTAGGGCCCGATTCACAGAACTAACTTAAGACAAAATCCTAAACTTACTACTTTTGGTATTCACAGAAGGCACTTACTCATTTTGGTATTCACAGAAGGCACTTACTCATTTCGGTATTCACAGAAGTTAGGAGTCCTAACTTTAGGACTCCTAAATGCCTTCTGTGAATACCGAAAGTCTTAAAGTTAGGATTTTTCTCAATTTAATACTAGTAAAGTTAGGACTCCTAACTTTAGGACTCCTAAATGCCTTCTGTGAATACCGAAAGTCTTACAATTCTAATTTTTCTCAATTTAGAAGTAGTAAAGTTAGGACTCCTAACTTTCGGACTCCTAAATGCCTTCTGTGAATACCGAAAGTCTTAAAAATAGGATTTTCCTCAATTTATTAGTAGTAAAGTTAGGACTCCTAACTTTCAGACTCTTAAATGCCTTCTGTGAATACCGAAAGTCTTAAAATTAGGATTTGTCTCAATTTAGTAGTAGTAAAGTTAGGACTCCTAACTTTAGAACTCCTAAATGCCTTCTGTGAATACCGAAAGTCTTAAAAATAGGATTTTTCTCAATTTAGTAGTAGTAAAGTTAGGACTCCTAACTTTCAGACTCCTAAATGCCTTCTGTGAATACCGAAAGTCTTAAAATTAGGATTTTTCTCAACTTTACTACAACTAAACTGAGAAAAATCATGTATGTTTTGCTAAAAGAAAATGCAAAATATATATATTAGAACTTCTTGGGATTAATCTGTTTGATCAGTCTCTATTTCACTGAGGTAACTTGTATTGTGACGGTTTTTATTAACTAATAACAATAAACTGAAACTGAACTGAAACACTGAGGTAACTCTTACTCCACCCAGATCTTACCTAGGCATTTTCCATCACAGATATTATAATCCTTAACTTCAGAACTCAGTTGTTTTTACAATAGTCTGTCTGAAAAGAGAACGAAAGTCATGTAATTACTCCTCAGGTACTAGGAGCACTTCTTTTTTTGCTACTCTTTCCAAGGATTTCCCCAAGTAAATGCCTTTTGATTTCCTGACTTTGGACACAAAATCACTGCTCTACATCCAGGTATTGTTCTCATCCCTTGAAATTTTACAGACTCCGTCTTCCTTAAAAAATATTTAAAAAAAGAAATCTGGTGGGCAAGCTTCATAAAAAGAAATTTAGTTTTTTTAACATTTTTTTAGATTTGACTTGTACATAAATCAGTAGTCTTTCCACTCATGAAAAATCAATGTTTCCCTTGATAACTTTGGTCCAGGTGTACACATGATTTGTGTGTCGCAAATCTGTTGCAAAAGGGTGAGCAAATACAAAACGGGCTGTACACTAAGGGGCAGATTTACAATTACTGGCGCATCCCTGCATATCCGCAGGGATGCGCCAGTAATTGTGCGCCGCAGCTCCGTCACCCATGATGCGTCGCATTTACAATGCGGCGCACCATGGTGCAAAAACGGCACAGATGCGTCACGCATCTGTGCTGTAAAGGCGGCACATTGCTGGAGTTGCGTTCCAAGCGCGACGCAGCTCCAGCAAGGCTCTGGGGCTCCTATTCTTCCAATGCTGTGTCAAGCCTTACGCCTGCTTCAAGCAGGCGCAGGGTTTTGACGCAGCATTGGCCTAAAATTGACTTAGGGGAAATCTTGTAGATTTCACTCAGCCACTTTTAGGAGGCGTTCCTGCGCCGGAACGCCCCCCCCCTGCGCCGGAACGCCTCCTTATGGCGCAGGGATTTACAACATGACGCATCTCCCAGATGCGTCACGTTGAAAATACCCCGCACCATGGCGCATCTTTTGCGCAGCCGCTGCGTCACAAACGTGACACAACGGCGGCGTAAAAGAGGCGCAAGGGGCTTGTAAATATGCCCCAAAGTACAAAACCCATTCGCAAACCCAAAAAAAATGTGACTCCAAATAGTCAGTAGGTATTAGGGAGTCGCTAAGACCGACCCAATAACTGGATGCATAAGGTAGTCGCGAATAGCGAATAGTCACTGTTTTGTCTGTTTGCTCATGCAATTTACCACCAATTCAAACCAGGTGCTAAATGGGTGCAAACTTTAAAATCAAGCCCAGAGTGCATCACGGTTTTCCAAGCTCTTTCCCCAAGAACTGGATCTTGGCTCAACATGAGAAGGTAAAACCTCAGCGGGACCTGTTCGCAACTGTATCCGACCCACGTTCCATCGTGGTCAGATTGACTTTTCAGATTTGGCTCGGTCTAGCGTGACTTCAAGTAACTTTTTAGCGCAATTAACTTCTAAGCATTGCTTTTGGACTTAATATTTACAAATTCATATCTCAACTTCTGCTGATTGGATTTGTTGTCGTTTTTGTCTTATTTTAACCAGATAAATATTTGCTATGTTTCTCAACTGGTGTGGAGTCATTTTGTGGTGTTTGCACTGTGTTACTGTAAATAATGTGTTGCACAAATACGTTTCACATTGCCTCTTAAGTTCAGCCTGACTGCTCTGTGCCAAGCTATCAAAGGGTGAGTATAGGTTGATTTAGGGTGTGTATCTGCTTTACCTTGACTAGGGTGGTGGTTCGTACTTGGGCAACATTTTCAGTTCCAAGCACTGGCCTCTGCTCCGGAAGTTTTCACATAGATCCTAGTGCCTCTTGTGGATAGTTTACATTCAGAAGACATTCAAATGTTTTGAATGATTGGTTTCATAACTTTGTACTATTTTTCAAAGTCATATAGCAATATCAAGAGAATGTGAAAGGAAGTCTAGGATTGCAGGTTCCTCATAAATTTAAAAAAATCTAATTCCATCTCAAGAACTGCACTGCATTGAAGCCTTAATTCGGACATATGTGGGAAAGAATCCAGGGATGTCGAGTTCATCTGTCATATTCAAACTGTGCTATGTCAATCAATGGCATTAGCCAGGGAGTGGCTGACAGCATGTGGTCTAATGGCAGCCTGACTCTCTGTGGTGCCTTGGGGTCGGCAATACCTGCATCCACTGGTGTCTCATCTCCTACCTCATTGGTCTGCTGTTCAGAGAACTACAGGACCCTGAATCTTGTGACTCTGACAATAGGTTGTTCTCTCATATGGTAAATGCATCCTCACAACCTGAGGAAAGTAATTCCTCTGTCTCCTCTGTCACCAGTCATCATGTCAACTGATGACAGTGTGTTGGTGTGGGGAGATTCTCACCTAGGGTTAGTGAGCCCCATGGGATGTCAGCAGCTCTTCCTTTTGGAGAGAGCTCTTAACCATGGATCAAGCCCTTATGTCAAGGAGATGTTCATTCACACAGACAACTGGGTTACCCAGAATTATATAAACTACAAAGGGGATTTTTGTATTCCAAGCCTGCCTGCATTCATGTGGGAGACAGGGAGCTGGGTGGAAACCAATCTACTTTGCTAGTGAGTAGTCTACTTACCCGGGACGATTAATGCGCATACAGATAACTTAGTTGAATGTTCCCCTCATCAATTTATCTGAGTCTCTTCCATAGCCAACTATGATTAGACCTCTTTGTGTCATGGCTTGCCACATCACATGCCAGTCACTTCTTGTGATTTAGCTCTGCCTGGGCTCCAGTGATGTTTTCTTGTGCAGTGCATCCATCGCCTTGCCACTTGCTGAAAAAAAGGGATGAATCAATCAGGCAGCAGGCAGCAGTCAAATTACTGCTGTCCCCAAGTTTGAATAACCCACGACCTTTGTCGTACAGAGCTTCCCTAAGCGACGGTTTAGGCAGCTTGTAGATAAATCACAGCTCCAAATCCCACCAGCAGCTGCCGAACTCTTAGGGCAGGTGCCTCTCAAATTGTGAGGGCAGGACTCACATACTATATTCAAGCTCCAACAGATAGGGCAATCGCGGGGTCACTTTCATCATAAATTAATTTCAGCATACGCGTTTCATCGATAAGCCTTCCTCAGTGCTCCAAATGTTGACTGCTGTGTTACACCAAAGTCTGGTGTAACAATACAGTCAACACTGTTTGTGGTGTAACACTACAGTCAACACCGATTGTGGTGCAACACTACAGTCAACACTGAGGGGAGCGCAAATTGTGGATTGCATGTACCATGATACAAAGCAGCAAACCTTTCTGGGATGTGATGCAGTGTCTGGCCACACCATTTTCCCTGGCCAAACTGATTTTCATGACCTACTCTACCATTTAACACACGTTCCTAATGTTCCTTTTTGTAATAATTGCATTCCGGCCCATCAATTACACTTTACCTGGCCCGAGCCAGAGAGAACAGCTTGAGCCAGAGTGTACAGCCCAATGCCGTAGATTCAAGGCCGACTGCCGGCGTAAAGATACGACTCGTAAATGACGTCTGTGAACACCAAAAGTCGTAAAGTTAGACTTTTGTCTCAGATTGCCTTTGTGAATCAGGCCCCAAGTGTATTATCAAACATTTTTCACATTCAATTAATATATGTCTGAGTTGTAAAGAAGTGAGTCTACAACTTTTATGTATACTTTGGCTACTTACTTCTAAAGTAATTTTAGAAATAAGTCTTCAAATATTTTGAGATGATTACTAAAGTCACAATTAAATTGGAAGCTGCTCTGGCTTTGACCTAGGTTAGTTGATTATACCTCTCTCTGAACAAAATATTGCAGCATTTACCCTGTTCAACAGCAAGTGCAGCTAGATTGCTTATCGCAGGATAATGGGAGGTATCTCTACCTCCTTCCTTTACCTGATGTTTGGGAGAAACTTACATCGAGTTAGGTTTGGCAACCAAGCAATGCGATCAGACAAGAGTTCAGAAAGGACTTTTGGAGATTAATTACATATATATTCTCAGCAAATAATTAAAATGTATTAATAATAAGAAAATGTGGAGAGCATGGGATAGGACAGATTTGACACGCTTTAGTAACTTTTATAGAATAGTGTTCAGTTTTGTCTTTCCATTATATTAATTCATAATTCTCTTCTACTTTACAAACCATCATAAACTCTCTCATTTCCACAATTACCTATGCCTGAATGTCATTTTTAATTTTCGGCTACCCGTAGCTTGCATAATCTTTTGCCATTCTTACACTTATGTGGACATCACAGCATCTCTCACTGGAGACTTGTTTCAAGCAGTAATGCCTTGTGGGACTGTGAAAGAATATATGCCACAGATGTAGTGTTGGAGAATGGCTCTCACTGAAGGGTAACTCCAAACCTTTACCATCCTCCTACTCTTTTTTTGGACCTTCTTTTTTTTGGCTGTATGGCTCTGAGCACTTTACTACTGCTAACCAGTGCTAACATGCATTTGCTAAACAGGGTAACATTGGTTTATACACAGTTGGCATATTTTGCTTACTTGTAAGTCCCTTGTAAAGTGGTATACCATATACCCAGGGCCTGTAACCTAAATGCTACTAGTGGGCCTGCACCCCTGATTGTGCGACCCACACAAGAAGCCTTTCTAACCTGTCTCAGGCCTGCCAATGCAGGGCCTGTGTGTGCAGTTTACTGTCACTTTAACTTGGTATTTAAAACTACTACACCCTAAACTCCTCTTTTATTACACATGTCACCCATAAAGTTGGCCCGAGGTAGCCCAATGTACAAGAGGATATGTGTAGAAAGTTGGACATATACTGTTGCTTTGCATGTCCTGTTAGTGACAAACACCCACATTTATTTGTTACTACTATGAGGCAACACTTCTAATAGCTCAACATTGGAAATTCCTTAAAACACTTTAAAGCTGTAATTCCAGATTGGAAAGGAGTAGCTGCATCATGTTTTATATCTTGGGAATGGTAATGATAAATCCTCTTTACTGATAAAGTTGGATTTAGCTTTACTATTTAGAAACACCACTAATGGAAAAAGTTCATTTCTCTGCTCTTACTGCCCTGCCTGCACCCTGTCTCCAATATACGTCTAGGGTGAGTTACAGCTACCCTTTGTGCATTCCCTCTAGACGGCCGGCCACAGACACAGGAAGGTTAGGTTTGTCTGCATATTAACTTGCATTTTGATGGCTCTTCCTCAGCAGGAAGGGGGTGGCTGACACACCTGAATAGGCAGTGTTCTGTTTCCCACACAAAGGGTTGTTTACCCCTTACTAATAGTCTGGAGCCAGGACTGGGAAGAAAGAGCCTATATGCACTTCAAAGACCCTTCTTTGAAGTTACCCCCCACTTCATAGACACAACTTGGTTTAAGTACTGGGACTCTCACCCTACCAAGGGAGCTCATTAGTGGACCTGTGAAGAACTCTGTCAGGAGTGAAGACTGATGTGCTTCAAGGATTGTCACTGCGCTTGACTGCTGCTCTGGAAGAACTCATTTTCTGCTTTGCTGCAGCAGCGGATTCTACATGAGGGCAGGGGAGGGTTGCCCCACACCCGTTGTGAGACACGCTATGTGTAAAAAAAGAATGGCATTGAAATTATTTCATTACCATTTTATTTTTAAACAAGGTACGCTGCAGCCACCAGTCTACCTCCGAGCATGGAGGGCATGTCCTCTACTGCCGATTGGCAGCATGGAGGACTGGAGTAGTCCCCGCCAGATACTTCAAAGTACGCATGTCACTTTGGCTGTGGGTCTTGCACCAGCCATAGTGACATGCGCACTTAGAAGCTCTCCACCCAGCTGTCTCAGACAGCTAGGTGGAGACCAAGCACAGGCCTCTAGGGCCTGAAGGAGCATCAGGCCAACCTCTCCATCCAATCCTGGTGCTGCTGTCCTGCTGGTTGACAGCAAGAGAGCAGCGTCTGGATTGTTTAGGGGGTTCTTCATTCCACAGTCTTCGTAAGAACGGCGAGCAGGACGTGGAACCCGTGGGTAAGTACAATTTAGTTTTATTTAATTCATATAAAATGTGTAATGCATGTCCTTATGCTTGTATTTTTTGGGGGGGGGTTATTTTGTAGGGAGGGGTAGCTTTGATTTTAGTTTTCGAGGGAGGGTTTTTTTTTCGAGGAAGGGTTTTTTCTAGTATCGGCTTTTGTAGGAAGGGAAAATTTGTTTTAGTTTTTTTGGAGCTAGTCGGGCACTTCGCTCACAACACCACTTTGAAAGGTCACAAGCTGCTGCTGCTTTGCTCTGCTGCCCTGCTACCTGCGGATTTCCGCTCTGCTGCTGACAAACACTAGACCCATCTCACCTGACTCCAACAGCTTGCTGGCTTGCTCCCTGTTCTGAAGTCTCAGACTTCCTTCAACGCTGCAATAGAACCTGGACTCTGCCATCTGTAAGTCCTGAACCTGCCAAGTTGTGGCAATCCAGTTCAGGGCCTTTGAAAGGCGATTTCTGCTCTGCTGATCCATCATAATTGACCCAACAACAAGTTTGCACCAATCAGAACCGATGCATCGCCCTTCAGCCCTTCAGCCCTTCAGCGCAGACGCATCTGCCGTTCAACAACATCGCATCAACAAACTACGCGGCTCATCGACGACAGACTGCGCAGCTCAGCGACGACTCTTCACCAGCATTATAACGAAGCCTTCATCGACTGCGCAGATCAGAACCAATGCATTGCCGGCATCCATGGGATCAACGACGACGCATCGCCTCCTCTGCTCCTCGCATTAAGTCTTCAATGCTTCCTCCATTCAAGCTACTTTTTCAACGGGACCTGCATGAGTCCTGTAGCCAGCTTGCCTTCCATCGTGGTCAGCATGAGCTTTGGATTTACCCTGCTCTAGCACGACCACATGTCGCCGGTAGGCGCTTTATGAATCTAAGACCTATAATTGAATTTAATATTTATAAATTCATAATTCCTGTTCTACTTAATGTATTTTTGTCATTGTCGTTTTGTTTCCTTCATATCAATATCATCTATAGATCTAACCCTGTGTGGAGCCGTTTTGTGGTGTTTTCATTGTGTTACTGTGTGTGTGTGTCTGTATTGCACAAATACTTTACACATTGCCTCTTTAGATAAGCCTGACTGCTCTGTTCCAAGCTACCGGAAGGTGAGCATAGGTTATGTTTTAGTGTGCATGTAGATTACTCTGACTAGAGTGGTGGTTCCTGCTTGTACATGGTGCATACTCCGACAATCAGAACCCCAATTTATAACATGTACAAACTGTGCAAAAAACATTCACAGTATCCGCTTAATCAGAAATCTTTTTTGGGTGCTCGTGGAAGATTTCTGATTGAGCGGATCGCTTATCTGAGTGCTCCCTCACAGAAGGTTTGCCCTCCCTATTTCTGGAACCCTTCATCTGGGCTGGCTCTATTCCATTAGCACCGGGGGCCTCATTTATGAAAAGTGACGCATCGCTGCGTGAAAACAGCGATGCGTCACTTTTCACTGCGCCCTCCATGCAAGACCAATGATGCGTCATATTTACAGTATGACGCATCATGGCGCAAGGAGTTACAGATACGTCAGTATTTCTGACGGATCTGTATGGCACAAAAGTGACGCATTGCTGGAGTGTGTCACAAAAGTGACGCAACTCTAGCAATGTGTCCTTTCACATGGGGCAAGCCCCATGTGAAAGGGCCTGCGTCAGTCTTACGCCTGCTGTGAGGCAGGAGTAAGAAATTGATGCATTTGTGTCCTAGAAGTGACGCAGTGAAATCTTATTGATTTCACTGTGTCACTTCTATGACCCTGTCTTGCGTCAGAACGCCCCCCTGCATACATTATATCTGGCGTAGGTATAATGTAGCACAGGGGTTTACAAAGTGACGCATCTAGGTAGATGCGTCACTTTGTAAATATGGTGCAACAAGGCACATTTTTTACGCTGCTGGTGCCGGTGACGTAAAAGTGACGCTTAAAATGAGGCTCCTTGTACTTTTGTCTGTATAGGGTTGATACTCAACCCCTTCTAGTTTTAACCCTTTGTGGACCCTACATTGTTCCTGAAGGAGATTACCTACATGCCTAACTTATTAACCCACTGCCACGATAACTAGGGTCCTCATTTCATCTAATATACCATTGGATGGTTGATTTTCTACACCCACCGATATTTGTTTTGGAGGACAGTTTCTTGATACATTTGGGGGCATATTATCAAGGACCGGTGTTAAAATTATCAACCGGATGTATATAGAGACAACAGACATTATCTGCTTCTAAATGTATTTTTACTAAAATATGGGCATTGGCGCAAATGTTTTCTTATGAGATAGGGGGCCAGATGTAGATAGCCAAATACCTTTCGGTAAAGGCCGAAAATACCGAATTATGGCCGTTACTGACCGGTATTTGGATTTTGAGATGTAGGAGCCCAAAAAACTACCGATTCAGTAAATTTACTAAGTCGGTAAATTTACCGATTCGGGAAATTTACGGAATCGGTAAATTTACCGAGTCGGTAAATTTACCAATCGGTAAATTTGAAATAGAAAAAAATGTATTTTGAGATGTAGGTGACCTCTAAAATACCGAATTTGCATGAAATTCGGTATTTAAGAGGCAGTATTTACCATGTATTGAAATCAGGTGGTAACCAGGTGCAGGCCATAAAAAAGTGCCCAAAATGCAACAGTGTGACCAGAATGGCGGCATTCTACGTGATAGCGAGGCGGCTAGGGCTACAGGCAGCAGGAGAGAGGGCCTGGAGAAGGGAGGAGCAAGTGTACAGGCAGAGGATCACGCTATTTCAACTAACTGAGCCAGAGAGCCTCCAAAGGTACAGGCTACACCCCCAAACCATCCTGGACTTGATCAGGGACCTCACCCACTTTTGGAGCACCCAACCCCAAGGGCGCACGCCATCCCACCTCATGTGCAGGTGCTGTGTAGCCTACACCTGCTTGCCTCTGGGAGCTACTGGAGTGTGATTGCTGTGATAGGTGGGGTGTCACAGAGCTGCCTGACCCGTTTCTTTAGGAAGTTCCTAGAGGCCATGATGCTGAGAATGCATCATTACATCAGCTTCCCTGAAACTCACGCAGAACTGCTGAAGACCAAGTTTTAACTTTCGCAAATGTGACACCTATAGCATTTGTAATGCAATGTGTGTTGTATTTACGTGACTTACATGTATTGATATTACAAATAACAATGGCTTTTAATTTTGTAAATAATTAATACTTAAATAAAATGTATTGTAATTTATAATGGCAATAGCTTAAACGTTTGTAAATAAATTTTGTGAAGATTATGTTCAGTGTATTTTATTGTGACGAAAATCCAAGAACATTGCATTTGCACTTACACACACACACAGAGCCACATACACACACACACACACACACATATAGATGTGGTGGTGGTGGATCTGGGGGATATGGTGGTGGTGGATGTGGTGATGGTGGTAATGGTGGATGTCGTGGTGGTGGTGATGGTGGTGGATGTGGGGGTGGATGTGGTGGTGGTGGATGTGGTGGTGGTGGATGTGGTGGTGGTGGATGTGGTGGTGGATGTGGAGGAGGTGGTGGAGGTGGTGGATGTGGTGGTGGTGAAAGTGGTGGTGGATGTGGTGGTGGATGTGGTGGTGGAAGTGATGGTGGGTGTGGTGGATGCGGTGGTGGATGAGGTGGTGGATGAGGTGGTGGATGTGGTGGTGGTGGTGGTGGATGTGGTGGTGGTGGATGCGGTGGTGGTGGTGCATGCGGTAGTGGTGGAAGTGGTGGTGGATGTGTTGGATGTGGTGGTAATGGGTGTGGTGGTGGATGTGGTGGTGGATGTGGTGGTGGATGTGGTGGTAATGGGTGTGGTGGATGTGGTGGTGGATGTGGTGGTGGATGTGGTGGTGGATGTGGTGGTGGATGTGGTGGTGGATGTGGTGGTGGTGCATGTGGTGGATGTGGTGGTGGTGCATGTGGTGGATGTGGTGGTGGTGGATGTGGTGGATGTGGCGGTGGATGTGGCGGTGGATGTGGATGTGGTGGTGGATGTGGTGGTGGATGTGGTGGTGGATGTGGTGGTGGATGTGGTGGTGGTGGATGCGGTGGATGCGGTGGTGGTGGTGGATGCGGTGTTGGTGGTGGATGCGGTGGTGGTGGAAGTTGTGGTGGATGTGTTGGATGTGGTGGTGGATGTGGTGGATGTGGTGGTGGATGCGGTGGATGTGGTGGTGGTGGATGCGGTTGTGGTGGTGGATGTGGTGGTGGATGTGGTGGTGGATGTGGTGGATGTGGTGGTGGATGCGGTGGATGTGGTGGTGGATGCGGTGGATGTGGTGGTGGTGGATGCGATGGATGTGGTGATGGTGGATGCAGTGGTGGTGGTGGGTGGGGTGGTGGTGGTGGTGGATGAGGTGGTGGATGTAGTGGTGGTGGGTGTGGTGGATGTGGTGGTGGTGGGTGTGGTGGTGGTGGCGGTGGATGTGATGGTGGTTGTGGAGGTGGTTGTGGCGGTGCATGTGGCGGTGGATGTGGCGGTGGATGTGGTGGTGGATGTGGTGGTGGATGTGGTGGTGGATGTGGTGGTGGATGTGGTGGTGGATGTGGAGGTGGATGTGGAGGTGGAGGTGGATGCGGTGGATGTGGTGGATGCGGTTGTGGTGGTGGATGTGGTGGTGGATGTTGCGGTGGATGTGGCGGTGGATGTGGTGGTGGATGTGGCAGTGGATGTCATGGTGGATGTGGAGGTGATGGTGGATGTGGTGGTGTATGCGGTGGATGTGGTGGTGGATGCGGTGGATGTGGTGGTGGATGTGGTGGTGGAGGCGGTGGATGTGGTGGTGGTGGATGCGATGGATGTGGTGATGGTGGTGGAGGTGGTGGATGTGGTTGTGGAAGTGATTGTGGGTGTGGTGGATGCGGTGGTGGATGAGGTGGTGGATGAGGTGGTGGATGTGGTGGTGGTGGTGGATGTGGTGGTGGTGGATGCGGTGGTGGTGGTGCATGCGGTAGTGGTGGAAGTGGTGGTGGATGTGTTGGATGTGGTGGTGGATGTGGTGGTAATGGGTGTGGTGGTGGATGTGGTGGTGGATGTGGTGGTGGATGTGGTGGTAATGGGTGTGGTGGATGTGGTGGTGGATGTGGTGGTGGATGTGGTGGTGGATGTGGTGGTGGTGCATGTGGTGGATGTGGTGGTGGTGCATGTGGTGGATGTGGTGGTGGTGGATGTGGTGGATGTGGCGGTGGATGTGGCGGTGGATGTGGATGTGGTGGTGGATGTGGTGGTGGATGATGTGGTGGATGTGGTGGTGGATGTGGTGGTGGTGGATGCGGTGGATGCGGTGGTGGTGGTGGATGCGGTGTTGGTGGTGGATGCGGTGGTGGTGGAAGTTGTGGTGGATGTGTTGGATGTGGTGGTGGATGTGGTGGTGGATGCGGTGGATGTGGTGGTGGTGGATGCGGTTGTGGTGGTGGATGTGGTGGTGGATGTGGTGGTGGATGCGGTGGATGTGGTGGTGGATGCGGTGGATGTGGTGGTGGATGCGGTGGATGTGGTGGTGGTGGATGCGATGGATGTGGTGATGGTGGATGCAGTGGTGGTGGTGGGTGGGGTGGTGGTGGTGGTGGATGCGATGGATGTGGTGATGGTGGATGCAGTGGTGGTGGTGGGTGGGGTGGTGGTGGTGGTGGATGAGGTGGTGGATGTAGTGGTGGTGGTGGCGGTGGATGTGGTGGTGGTTGTGGCGGTGGTTGTGGCGGTGGATGTGGCGGTGGATGTGGTGGTGGATGTGGTGGTGGATGTGGTGGTGGATGTGGTGGTGGATGTGGTGGTGGATGTGGAGGTGGATGTGGAGGTGGAGGTGGATGCAGTGGATGTGGTGGTGGTGGATGTGGTTGTGGTGGTGGATGTGGTGGTGGATGTTGCGGTGGATGTGGCGGTGGATGTGGTGGTGGATGTGGCAGTGGATGTCATGGTGGATGTGGAGGTGATGGTGGATGTGGTGGTGGTGGTGGATGCGGTGGATGTGGTGGATGATGCGGTGGATGTGGTGGTGGATGTGGTGGTGGAGGCGGTGGATGTGGTGGTGGTGGATGCGATGGATGTGGTGATGGTGGATGCGGTGGTGGTGGTGGATGGGGTGGTGGTGGTGGTGGATGGGGTGGTGGATGTAGTGGTGGTGGGTGTGGTGGATGTGGTTGTGGTGGTGGTGGATGTGGCGGTGGTTGTGGCGGTGGTTGTGGTGGTGGTCGTGGCGGTGGATGTGGCGGTGGATGTGGCAGTGGATGTGGCAGTGGAAGTGGCAGTGGATGTGATGGTGGATGTGGTGGTGGATGTGGTGGTGGATGTGGTGGTGGATGTGGTGGTGGATGTGGTGGTGATGGTGGATGTGGTGGGGATGGTGGATGTGGTGGTGATGGTGGATGTGGTGGTGATGGTGGATGTGGTGGTGATGGTGGATGTGGTGGTGGTGGATGTGGTGGTGGTGGAAGTGGTGGTGGTGGATGTGGTGGTGGTGGTGGATGATGTGGTGGTGGTGGTGGTGGTGGATGTGGTGGTGGTGGATGTGGTGGTGGTGGATCATTGAGGTCTATTTTGCATCAATGTATAAAAGTTTCGAAATAACTACACAATAATGTGAAAAGGTGGTGCATAATTTGTTTCATTCACAATGTACCATATAATTTGCTTTTCAAAGCCACATAATAGCGCTGTCGGATAATTCGGCCTGGAGTTGCAGCATTTTGTCAGTCTCCTCCCCACCCTGCGGGTCATCAATGACATCGTTCAGTACCAGGATCTGGACGAAAACAACTGACAGTGATTGAGGGGAGACGGGGGCGGCATGTGGCCAATTTGTTCAAAAGAGAAGAGAGGGTAAGCTAGAGCAGTGCAGGGTGCGCAGAGTATACGTGATGGAGAGAGACTCAGCGCTCAAGGTGCTGGTTGGGGTGAGGGGGGCTGGAGATGTGGTGACAGAGGGGAAATGGTGGGTGAAGGAGCGCAAGCTAGTGCTGGAGAGAGTGGCAGGAGGGGGAATAGAGGTGTTGGAGATGTGGAAGAGAGAAAAAACAGCAAGCTACTCCTGGATGACGGCCGTGGGAGGGGGGCGGTGCTGGAGGATGGAGGGAGGTAATCGAAGAACAGGGCGAGAGAAAAAAAATCAAAGTAAGTGCAAAAAAATTGAGAGGAGAAAATACCATTACCGGAGAAAGGAAAGGCTACAGTCTGAACCCGTGCTCAAGGGGGGTCAGGAGGGCGTCAGTGGTGAAGGGGAAAGGGAGATTGAAGTCGGTGCCGGGGAGGGTGAGAGATAGGCGGGAGCAAGATCGACGGCGGAGTCGGGTTCAATGTTACAGCTGGTTGTGGGCAGAGAATGGAGAGTGCGTCCAGGGAGGGGGATCGGTAGCGAGGGCTGAGGAGCAAGAGGGGTGAGAACCAGCAGTGAGGGGCAGAGTGTTCTAGTGCTGGCAGATGAAACAAGACGGAGGGCATTGCTGTGGGGAGGGAGGGAGTAGAAATGAGACAAGGCCGCAGCAGGGGTAGTGTGAAGCAGCAGGGGCCTTTGAAGTGAAGCTTCACTTCAAAGGTGTGGGAGGAGTGCGGCTCAGGCAGAGCGCACGCTGGGGGAAGCTTGTGGGGCGGAGCAGGAAGAGCTGCTGGGGAACAGATGGCGATTTGATGATGCGCATTGACCTAAAAGCGCACGGGCACAGCACCAAATCGCCAGCTAGTTAAACCTCTGTTTAAGCCTCTTTATATCTCGCTCCTGCTCAATGCGCATGCGCATTGAGATAGGTCGCTCGACCTAAAAATGGTAGTCCTGGGTCACTTCCCCATTTACTGAACAAGTCATTTCCGCCCACGCCTACCAGTGCCAGATGTAAGTGACTTGCTCTCTTCACTGTGCATTTGGCCTGTTGGCTCACCATGGCGCCTGCTGCTCCTACGTGTCTCCACAACAAGGGGGCTTGTCATGCTGCTCCTACTGGTGTTTTCCTCACTTTCTGGTACATCCAGAGCAGCTATTTTTTCTGTTTGTGAATTTATCAGCACCTCTACAGCACTGGTCATCCTTGCAATGCCCCTAGACACCTCATTGCTGTTGTGTGTGAGTCCCTCTTGCATGCTAATGCATCGCCTGCATAGCAGGGAAGTGGCTGTGGCCAGGCGGTTTATTGCTTTACTTTGCTGCTGCGCATGCTGTCTCTCCTTGCGCCTTGCTAACATGTCCTGGTCCAGTTTGCGGCATAGAAGCTGCACCGATTGTGTCATGCCCTGCATCCCTGCAGCCATCTCCTTGTTGACATCTACCAGTTCTCTGATGCCCTTCCCTAGATCTCCAATATTAGTGTTTAGGTTACTCATCTGGCGTTGCACAGACTGGATGGCCTTCCCCTGCATCCTTTGGATTTTCACCATGCTACCCTCAAGCCCACGGAAGACACTGGGACCCTCCACATGTGCTGATATAATGCTTTCTCTGTGCCTGTGGCATCTGATACCTGTACGGCCAACCTCTGCACTGAACTGCTGTGTGGCAGGGGTACCTTCCCCAGCCAAGGTTTGTGTGTCATCCCCCTCCATGTCACCTGCTGAAGTCTCCATTTGCACTAGAGGGGCAACTACATGCCTCCTGCTCTTTTGTGATGCAGGTGTTGTTACAGGCAGAGATGCAGGCAGTTCAGGTGAGGACAGCAGCAGAGGGGATCCTGAACTTTCAGGGGACGCCTTCCGATGTGGAGACATTTCTGGGTCTTGGGGTGGTGGCTGTATAATTGGTGTACCTGTGTCCTCTGTTTCAATCTCTGCACTTGGGCCTGGCTCCTGTGACATCCCTCTCTGGTGCCGGGCCTTCCGTCTCCCTGGTACGCCTGCGATATGTCTCGCCTGTGGACATATAAGCGTACCTTAGCTCGGTACTACTGCCTCACAGCCACTACAATTAAACATTTCTCACTTAAACACTGTACATGTTGCCTGTGCTTGATTATGTCTGAAATGATTTGCCTAACTTGTTGGTTAATGTTCAGTATGACATGGTCTTTCATTTACAAACTACATGTCCCATGATGCATTGCTCCTGTATAGTGCTACCTCTACTGCACTGGGGTTACAATTGCCACATAGGGAAAAGGGAAGGCTGATGGGGTGGGGGGGATTGCTGTGCATGCGTCTTACCTTGTTTGGTGGCAGCTCTGGCTTAACTGTCTGCATCTCCCAGTCCACAGACGCTCTCTGGTTCAATGGTGGACCCCACCAGCTCCTCCAGGTCAGTCAGGGGGGTGCACGGTTCTTCCCTCCTCCAGTTTTGTTTTCCTGTTTGTGTTGCTCAGCAATTTCTTTCTTGGTCAGGCTCCTGAGGTCATACCACCTCTTTTACAGGTCATCTATGTCCCTTGGAGTCACTCCAACACCATTCACCTTTGCTTGAATGTCCAGCCAAATCTTCCTTTTTGCAGATTCAGCCACAGTCAGGGACAGCTTGCCAAACAATTTCTGGTGTTCCTTCACCACCTCCTCCACAAGGACCTGCAGCTCCATGGTGCTAAATTTTATTTTCCTCTTCCTCTCTGGCTGTTCCTTTTTACTGCTGCTTGCCATTTTCCCAATTTAAAAGCGCAAAACGTTTTCTGTGGCTCAGGGACTCAGCTCAGCTCCAACTGCCTCTCCAGAAGCTTCTAATTGTTTGCAGCTGCCTGTGTAGCCACTTCCTGATAGGGAGGCATAGGGTGGTAGCACCTGATTGGCTGCATGATTCACTTTCACTTTTTTTTGCTTTCCGATTCGGTATTTACCGAATCGGTATTTACCGAATCGGTGTTCTGAATTTTACCGAATCGGTAAAAAATACAGATTTTTTACCTACATTGCATTTACTGATTCTAAAATACCGAATCGGTAAAATTCGGTATTTTAGAATCGGTAAAAATGAATTACCTACATTTAGCCCTTGATTCTTTGCCAAACATCATGTTAGTTTCCTTTTTCACACATGGGTTGATTAATGGATTTGCTCAGAATCACAGGGTTGTTGGGCCAGTGTGGGCACAAGCGCTGTGCGTCCATTGGGGTGTGGGGGCGTAGCCCCCCCGCCCGCAGCTCCCTCGGCGTTTCTGAAGTTAAGTAAACTGAATCCGTTTACTTAAGTTTAAAGACGCCGCGGGAGAACTGACAATCATGTCTGTCAGCATGACATCAGACCGCCCACCCCCTTCAGAGTCTGAAGGGGGTGGGCGGTCTGGCGTCATGTTGACTGACATGATTGTCACCGGGACAACAGGCAGCAACACAAGTGCGCATGAGTGGGGACAGAGGGCACATTTTTTACCTGTGCCCACTCATGCGCACTTGTGTTTGCACTTTTTTGCGCATGCCCATTAGGAACCCTTCGGTCTCCTAATGGGCGTGCTGCGGGCGAAGAGTAACCTGTGCCCCAAGCCAATCCTGGCACTGCAGCAGTGCCAGGATTGGCTGAGAGGGGCTACCAGTCCACTCCAGTGCCATTCGTGATGTGAAGGCGCCAAGGGGAGCAGAGGTGTCATGGACCTGGACCGGCAGTGAGGTACGTTTTGTTTCATATTTAATTCCCTGCCCCCCCGCGTGATATCCCCCACCCCCGCACGACACCCCCCCCACGAGCCGCGACTGCCTGAGGATAACCCGTTGGAATATTGTATTATTGTGTGTCCGTAGTTATTGATGTGTGTCTTGAAGTACTGTGTACAATGTGTGAATCACATTTTATAAATTAGCATAACGTACCACTTTTTGGTGAAAATTGCGCGGATCTCCACTGGTAACATCACAAAAGTTTGTGCAACTCGAGAGTTTGTTTCAGGTCTTGTGCGCGCGTCGAGCATCATGTATTTTTCGTGTTTTTAAAAAGTGGTACGCTTCCCCAACACTTAAAAAATGGTGAGTAACACTTTCTGCACTCGTTTTGTGTTTGAGCAACAACAGCTATTTTTAATGCCCTGGCTTTTGGATGTGTGCTATGTGTGGCTGCCTCTAAAGTGTCCAAGAGGCGCAGATTGGCAAAACCTCACAGAGTCTGTTAAGCACCTGAAACTTTGCAGGGCGACTTTATGTTACTTTCTTATAGCGCTGACATTGTCAAGAGGGTGCCAGGACGCTTTACCAATGCTAGTCGTACATTGGAGTTACCTTCAGCTTGTATTATCAGCCCGCGATGAGGCGACAGCATTCTCTTTCTAGTGAAAGCTTTTGTGTGCTGCCTTCACTGTCCGCCTGAAACATCCTTGAAACGTTTTTCTTTTTAGCTTTTGTTTCTGACACCAGAGAGCATGTTTCTAATTGTATGAAAACATTTTTAAATGTGCATATGACCATATGAAATGCATTACCTAGTCCAGATATACATTGTTCACAGCTTAATTGAATAGATACATATAATTGCATTGCCTTTGATATTAGAAACCCTTTCCATTTATTGCCATGAGAGTGAGACCCTGACTGCGGCGCTGGCTGTGCTGGTGAAGGTGTCTGAGCCGGCCGGCCTGCAGGGCGATCATGACCTTCCTAAGGCACTTGTCTCTGAAAGCCAGATACATCACAGACTGGCATTGGATGAAGCACTAGGCATCGCTGCGGCGCAGCCAGTAAAAAGGCAGACTAAGGGGCCGATTAGGATTGCGGTAAATCGGCATCCTCCGGGCCGGCGGAAGCCACGGATGGCCCGGAGGATGCGGATTCACCGCTGCGGTGACTGAAAAGACCCCCCGCCACATTAGGATGGCTGAGGGGTCCGCGGCGGAAATAGTGCATACATATGGTCTGCGAGACACCGCCAGCCATATTATGATGCCCGCGGCATACGGTCTTTCCTTTGGGGGCCTGTTGCGGGCCCACAGGGTGAAGGGGGGGGTGGGGGTGCACATGGGGAATACCTATGGTACCCCTCTGCATGTGCATGCACAAAGCGGCAGGCACCGCGCAGTGCCTGCCGCTTTGTGCATACACATACAAAGCATGCATTTTTAACCTTGCGGCGGGTGCTGCTTCAAGCAGCACCCGCCGCAATGTTAAATATACAGGATGTGACCGCCAGGGTGGCGGTCACATCCTAATTCCGACAGAGGGACCGCCGCTGCCCCTGCGGACGGTCCCTCCACCTCGGGGGTGGCGGACGGATGCAGGTCCGTCCGCCATCATAATAGGCCCCTTAGTATGGAAAGATCTGTAGAGGTGGAGACGAGTCAATCACAGAGCAGGCTCGCTACTAAAAGGCTAGTTTGGCTGGGGCCAAGTCAGTCAGGGCTAGAGATTGTTTTAAACATAGCTTTTATTGGTTTCTGTGAGTTGATATGATTAAAACAAAGTCAGTCGCGTATTAGACCCACTAGCACGCAAAGCCTTCGGGGCCCTTGAAGAGTCCGTTTCATGCATGACATGTTTTACCTTAAGATGCCACCTTTCAAACTGACTAGAATGCTGCTAAATTTCTCGATTTCTCCTACTTTGTCTATTCTAAACTTGAATGTATTTTTCCTGTTGTGGATAAGTATTTAACGCTTGCATATTTCAACCGTGCTTAAAGTTCAAGGGCCTTACTATACGGCTCTAGCCTTCTTGTGTTTACTTGAAAGGTAACTGTGCCTCCTTTCTAATCTATTTTGTTAGTTACAGTACATTAAAAAATGACTCATATACTATACTAGCCCTACAGAATTGCTTTAAAAAAATGTTTTGCATTGTAAACAGATTTTTATGAAAACGTGCTGTAAATGACATGATTTTGTCTAGCAATATTATTTTACTCAGTCCCAATTTGTCAACTGCTCATCCTTGCTAACTTCATTCTCTCTGTGGAGCTTGTCATCAACATTAACGCCTCACCACTTTCTAAAGTCACCAGCCACCACTGTGTGGGGACATGAACCAGGCTCCCCAGTTTCAAAGTAGACTGGTTTGTCCATTAAGATACGTCACCTCCCCGCGACATTTTTCTTGTAATTTAGTACACAAGCACAGGAAACCTGCGCATAAAATCTGTTCAAGGGTCACTTTCCTCTTCCATCCCAGCATCTGTAGACAGGAGCATTGTCACTTCAGACCTCTCAAAGTGGGTTTGAGGCGGTTCACATGCAAGACCCTCAGGGGCTGCCTGGTAGTCTTTAAGTTAACCAAGTAGGTTACTACTCTCTTGCGCTCCACCACCTCATATGGCCCAGTTCACTTGTCTTGGAGCGCACAAGGCTCCACTGGCGCCATCACCCACACTTCCTGCCAGGTTGAAATTCGACCAGAGTGGTATTCTGGTCGTACCATCTTTTCATTTCTTCCTGGCTAGCTTCTAGGTTCTCCTGAGCAAGCTTCTTAAAGCGTTGTGTCTGGTTGCGGAAGGCCAACACATAGCTGAACACATCCTGGGGGGTTTTCCCATGGGATTTCTCCCACCCCTCCTTCAGCAGTGTAAGAGGTCCTCTAACAGGGTGGCCATACAGAGGTTTAAAGGGACTGAACCCTAAGGACTTCTGAGGCACCTCTCTGTAGGCAAACAACAGGCATGGTTGAAAGACATCCCACTTTCGTCTCATGGCCTCCGCTAGGCCCATAATCAAACCTTTCAGGGTGCGGTTGAACCTTGCAACCAACCCATTGCCTTGAGGATGGTAAGGAGTGGTGAACTTATAAGTTACCCCACACTCCTACCATAGAGACTTCATGTACCTAGAGATTAATTTGGTACCCCGGTCGGAGACAACCTCTCGGGTGAACCCCACACGGGAAAAGATTCCCATCAATGCACGGCCCACCACGGGGGCTGTGATTGTCCTGAGAGGTACAGATTCCGGGTACCGTGTGGCATGGTCCACCAAGACCAGGATGAACCTGTTGCCTAAGGCTGTCTTGGGGATCAGGGGCCCCACGATATCGATGCCCACCCGCTCAAAAGGGGTGCTCACCACAGAAAAGGGTTGGAGGGGTGCCTTGCACTTCCTTCCACCCTTGCCACTCGCCTGACATGTCTGGCAAGATCTACAGAATGTCCCGACGTGCTTCTTCATCTGGGGCCAGAAGAAGTGGGTGACAAGCCTTTGGAAGGTCTTGTCTTGCCCCAGATGTCCTGCAAAAGGCACGTCATGAGCCAGGCCCATTAGGAAGTTCCTTAATCGCTCGGGTACCACCAGCACACGGGCTGCAGCCGGCTCAGCTAACTTAGGCTCACTATACAACAACTCATCTTCCCAGTAAATGAGATGATCCTTGGACTCTCCACCTGCTGCCTGGTCTGTAGCCTGTTGCCGCACACCAATGAGGGAAGGGCACTCCTTCTGAGCCTTGCAGAATTCCTCCCTGGAGGTGCCACCTTCGTGCTGCCAATGGGTCAGCTCAGGTCGGTCCCCCAATTTGGCCACCGGTTCCCCGGTAGGCTCCAGGGCATCCCCCTCAGGTTATGCTCCTTCCTGGGCCATGGGAATAGCTGGGGCGGGTTTCCTGTGGCCCCTGCCTCTTCCACTCCTGGCAGGTTCCTGGGCCACTGTTTCAGGCTCCAGTTCTGCTGAATCACCCCTACTGGCTGCCATAGCCTGCATAGTCACGCAGTTCCATGCAGGCAGACCCAACATCTCCAGATGAGCCTGATGCTCCACCTCCTTCCATGGAGAACTTTCCAGGTCATTACCTAGCAGACAGTCTACAGGCAAGGCTTGACTTACAACAACTCCACTCAAAGGGAACACGCGTCACTTTGCAGAGGCGCACTGAGCTGTCAGCTGCAACTAATGGGTGGAGTATATTGGAAATGACCTGCTCTTCAGACACCCACTGACACCTCACGGATGTCACGCTGGCTCCTGTGTCTCTCAGAGCCTCTACCTCCCTCCCATTGATGGTCACCTTCTGCCCGTATTTCTTAGTGTTAAGGGGCAGAGAGGTATCCTGGACCATCTCTTGGTCTCCTAGGGAGACAAGGGTCATGACTGCTAATCCCTCCTCCCCACTGGAAATTAACTCCCCTCCCAAAGCTACACTTGCTAACCCTGGGGCTGGAGCACCAGTGGGTGCTGGCTGTTTCTTAGGGCACCTATTGATAACATGTCGCACCTCATTGTAGTGATAGCAGGTAGGGGGACCTCGGTTATCCCTTCTGACCATAGGGGGCCATGGCTGCCTGGGTTTGGGGGGTTGGGATTCCTTTCCCTGGGAACTATTTTGGGGCCCTTGAGAGAACTCCTTTTGGTTACACTTGTCCCCCCCACTCTTCTGCTGGGGACCCTGCCCAACTTTGGCTGTGGTACCCACAATTCCTCTGTGGACCCTGGTAATGGTCCAGCGGTCCGCCTCCTTAGCAAGCTCAATGGGGTCTGTCAGCTTGCTGTCTAAAAGATGCTGGCGCAGCTCTGGAACACAAAGGCTGCTCAAGTGCTCCCAACTAATTAAATGCAACAACCCCTTATAATCAGTTACTTTGATGCCCTTCATCCAACCTTCCAGTGCATGTGAGTACAAATTCACACACTTCTTCCAAGTCTCTGACTCTTTCTTCTTAGAGTTTCTAAACTGCAGTCTGTACTGCTCTTGAGTAAGTCCATACCTGAGACATAGGGCCTCCTTCATATTGGGGTAGGTCATGGTACCTGCTAACTCTAAGGGTTCTAGAGCACTCCTCCAAGAAGCCTCAAAATGTTTCCACAGGCCCGCCCCCCCAATGCTGTTCAGGCACACCATTCATTCTCAATGCAATTTCATAAGAAGTAAACCATGCATAAATATCCTCACTCCTATTATAATTCTGTGCCAAATCCTTGGGAATATATACTGGCACTGGCTGTGCACTGCCACCATTTGAACTGGAATCCACCTGCTTGGCCTTGATATCCAGTTCCCTCATGCTCAACTCATGAGCGAAAAGCAATTTCTTTTCCTCCAGGGCACGGGCATTCTTGCTCTCCTCCGCCACACTTTCTCTCTCTTTCTCCATTTATAATTGCTTTATTTTTATCCTCATGACTTCCAAGTCATAGTCTCTTACTCTTTGGTTCTCTTCTAACTCTTCTGGGGTCAGACCCCTGCTAGAATGGCTGCTGCCAGGCCTTGAGCCTGGATTGCCCACTGGCAATTTGTGGGGTTGAAACCCCTCACTTCCACTTGCATCATTTCCTTCTTGGGCTCCCACCAGGCCTTCAAGATTTATTCCTTCTCCTGAATTTGCGCTTACCCACACACTAGGGTATACTCATTTTTCCACTGACCTCCACCTGCTTGTCTCATTAGGAACTACATACCTTGTTGGTTACAACAGCACTCAAACTTGTGGCAGAATTGTTGAAGCTCCGCATCTTTGTATGAAAACAAATCCCGAATGACAAGCTCCAATTCTGCTTCCAAACTGGGTGCCTTTCCTTTCACAGACATGATGCTTTTAAGAGTTATTCAAAAATAGAACCAACAAAAACCTCGACCGTAGTATGCTGTGGCGTAGTGGTCTGCACTCACTAGTGATGTACACCAGTCACTGTGGGTCTAGTACAAATACAAGTTCAAGATCCTTCCGCTGCCACCAATGTTAGAACTGGGGGTCTCTAGTTGGCAGCGGTAGGTACCACTGGCCAAATAGGGACCCTTGCTTCTAGTCAGGGTAAGGAGGAAATACTCTTCAGATAACCCCTGCTCACCCCCTTGATAGCTTGGCACGAACATTCAGGCTTCTTGAAGGCAATGTGCAAAGTATTTGTACCAACACTCATAGTAACACAGTGAAAACACCACAAACTGACTCCACAACAGTTTAGAAAAATAAAGGTATTTTAATATAAACTACACAAGGCCAAAACAACAAAAATCCAACATACACAGTTCAAAAATATGGTTTCAAAAGAGTTCTTAAGGTTGCGTTAAAATAGTCCACAGTTGCGTCATGTTTTAGCCAACAGTACCTTTAGATGCGACAAAAGTTCCGAATGAAAGCTGCAGCATTGAAAAGCAAGTGATGCGTCACTCCTGAGACCCTGGGGAGGCGATGCGACTACCCTGCTGGACCCAGCGGGCATGTTGCAGTGACTCCGGCCTGTATGGGGAGAGATGCGATACCTTGGGTGGATTCCGGTGCACAGGTTTCGGTGAAAGTGGCTCGCAAAAGGTACGATGCGGCGATCTTCGGGGCGGCGACGATCTCTGGTGCGGCGATGATGCGCGGCTCAGCGTCAATCTTCTCCTCTCGCGGCCCTTCGATGCAATGGCTCTGGGAGGACTCTCGCAGCGACGTGATGCGGTCCGCAAGCAAGCAGTGCGACGATCTCACTCAGTGGCCACAGGCTCTGCGACGACGATATCCGCAGCAAAGGAAATCTCCCCGCACCGGACTGGTGCGTCCCGCAAGCAAAGGATGCGACGACTCTGGCAGCGGCAAAAGGTGCTGCGACGATCTCGGCCTTCGCGGCGGCGGGAATTTCCTCGCACTGACAGGGATGCGCTCCGAAAGCGAGCGATGCGTTAAAACTTGCAGAAAGTCTTTAAAATCTTGGTTTCCAGCTACTCAACACAGGTACAACTTCCAGAGGCACCACAACTGACAGAACTCTCTCAGGAGAGTTCAGGGAAGCTGGGGTGAAGTCCTTTTGTTCCTGGGACTTCTTAACAGGGAGCCAGCTCTTCTCAGGCCCTTGGAGATTCCTTTAATCAAGGGGACACAGCACAAAGCAAAGTCATTCACCTCTCCTTGGCAGCAAAGCAACTGCAGGTCAGTCCAGCAAAGCAACAGCAGGAGAGTCTTCCTTCTTCAGTCTTCCAGCTTTCTCCTTGGCAGAGGTTCCTTCTTGATTCCAGGATGATCTAATTTTCTGTAGTCTGGGGTCCTGTACTTATACCCCTAAACGTCTTTGTTCTCTTTGTGCAGGTGGGCTCTGAACATGGGCTGTACCAGTTCTGGGTGTTCTTTGAGCACTTTGGGGCAGATTTATGAGGCTCTTGCGCCTCCTTGCGCCGCAATTGCGTCACGTAATGTGACGCAATGGCGGCGCAAACAATGCGCCCTATTTACAACGTGACGCATCTAGGAGATGCGTCATGTTGGACACCCCTGCGCCATAAGGAGGCGTTCCTGCGCAGGGGGGGCGTTCCTGCGCAGGAACGCCTCCTAAAAGTGGCTGAGTGAAATCTATGAGATTTCACTCAGTCACTTTCTACGTCAATTCCCTATGCCTGCTTGAAGCAGGTGTAAGGGTGACGCAGCATGCATAGAATAGGTGGCTCCTGTGCATTGCAGGAGTCATGTCGCACTTGCGACATGACTCCTGCAATGCGTCGCACGTAGGCCGAGAGATGCGTCACGCATCCTCACTGCCTTGCACCATGGTGCGCCGCATCATAAATGCGGCGCACCATGGGTGGCGGAGCAGTGGCGCACTGTGGCGCATGTTAACTGGCGCATCCCTGGGGATACGCCAGTTAACATAAATCTGCCCCTTTGTTTTCCTGGCCTCTCCTTTCCTTTGAGAGAGAGGGGCAGGGTCGGCAGCCGCCCAGCAGGAGGTGGAGCCAGCATTTTGGAAGGCAGGCACAGCCCTAGTCAGGCCCAGGTGCTACCCCCTCCCACCACCCTATATGCAGATGGAGCTATTCAGCCCAGGGATGGCCCACTCAGCCTCTGGGAGCCACCCAGCCCCTGTCACTCACAAACCAGACAGTCAATTCACAAACAGGCCAAGGCACACAGAAAGGTCAGACAAGAGAACAGCCACTTTATAAAAGTGCTGTTCTCAAACACAGGATTTAAAAAAAAACTTTCCTAAAAGATGTGTAATTAAATTCTGAGTTCAGGGATACCAGACTTTTATGTCCTATCTTGCTCCTATAGAAAGATATGCAGGTAACCACTGTAGCCAGCATTCACATGATAGCCTATAGGCAAGATAGCCTTACAATAGTGAAAAAACGAAAATGGCTGTAATTCACTACCAGAGCATGTCACCTTCACTAGTACATGCTCTACCTTTCACATACACTGCACCCTGTCGAAGGGGGTACCTTGGGTCTTCTATAGGGGTCATCAATGTGTACAGAAAGGGAAGGGCTAGGCCTGGTCAGTGGGGACACTGACCAGGAGGACATGGCAGTTCACAGACTGCACACAGGCACTGGGGTGGCAGGCCTGAGACACCATTTTAAGGTTACTCATGTGGGTGGCACAATTAGTGCTGCAGGCCCACTAGTAGCATTGGTATCACCAGCCCTGGCACACTCAGTGCACGTTACTAGGGACTTCTTGGTGATACAAATATGCCAATCATGGATAACCAATTACAATAACAATTTACACAGGGAGCACTTGCACTTTGACACTGATCAGCAGTGGCAAAGTGCCCAAAGCATCTAAACCAGCAAAAACGAAATCCAGCACAGCGTCAAAAATACAAGAGGCAGAGGCAAAAAGACAGGGGAAACCATGCCAAAGATGCCAGGTCTAACAGGACACATGTCAATGACATCCATCATGAGAAGGCCATAGCATATCCCGTACAGGATGACACAGTAAAAACAAAGACTGACTTGACAAATGAGTGACACACCAGGTCACATGGGTGGACATTTGAGCCACACAGAGGGCACACCTCTCTATTTACAATACACAAGTGCCTCAAACATCACATAGGTCAATGTGAATGCACATAGTTTCACGGCCACATTTCACATGTGCACGCCTGGGAGCGTGGCATCCAGCCAATGTGCGACAAATCAACACCACTGTCTCATACTCATCTGCTGTACCTGTCACACCTCAATGCATCATTCAAACTTGGCACACCTCCACAACACAATGACCACCGTTGGTGGTGAACTGACAATTGCGTGTATGAGCAGACAGAATAGCACAAGTAAGTAACTACATCATACAGTGAGACAAGCCTTGCCTAGGACCTCACTGCCCCACAACACATTGGTATGTATACACATTGTAGAGTCAACTACAACACTGTCCAGCCACATCTACCATCTAATGCATTTGTGACAGGTTAGGGACTACGGACCAATGTACGTCACACATACACAACCATGGCACATCTAGGCACCTGTGGAGTCAATGGAACATTGGCATTGTGTGCACAATGATGTGCCATTCACTATATAGCCACTGTGCACTGTTGAAGTGTTCCCGATGGACATTGCCATTGTATGTGCCCCAAATCGTGGTAGCTACCACCTGTCACCGACACCCCCCGACATAGGTGCAGTAGTCATTGGCATGGAGACATGCCCAAAAGGCGGTTGGCATGCTCCGCCACCCAAATTGCGGTGCCTCATGTCATTGCATGGGCTCCAAATCGCGGTGACTACCACCTGGCCCTGGTGGTGTGTCACCGGCACCCCCCCTGACACAGGTGCGGTAGTCATTGGCATGCAGACATGCCCAAATGGTGGTTGGCATGCTGAGCTACCCAAATCGCGGTGCCTCATGTCATTGTATGGGCCCCAAATCGCGGTAGTTACCGCCTGGCCCCAGCGGTGTGCCACCAGCACCCCCCATTCCACAAGTGCGGTTGTGATAGCCATAGAGATATGGGAAGATGGCGGTTGGTGCTTGGCAAGCTCCGCCACCCAAATCGCAGTGCCCCATGTCATTGTATGGGCCCCAAATCGCGGTAGCTTCCGCCTGGCCCCTGTGGTGCATCACTGCCATGGAGCATGCCCTAGAGCCAATGGGAACGATGTTTGTGGTGGCATGAATCAAGTTTGAAAATCACGGTAGGTGTACTCCGCCACCGTGGAGGCGATCATTGGATGCTCTTGAAAGATGCACCATTGCGGTAGCGCACCCCGGGCCCCAGCGGTGCATCACCACCATGGAGCATGCCCTAGAGCCAATGGGAACTATGATTGCGTGGCATGATGCAAGTTTGAAAATCGCGGTAGGCATGCTCCCCCACCGTGGAGGCGGTCATTGGATGCTTTTGAAATATGCACCATCGCGGTAGCGCACCCCGGGCCCCAGCAGTGCATCACCGCCATGGAGCATGCCCTAGAGCCAATGGGAACGATGATTGCGGTGGCATGATGCAAGTTTGAAAATCGCGGTAGGTGTGCTCAGCCACTGCGGAGGCAGTCATTGGATGAGGCGGGCCTGGACAACCAATTGTTACAGCATGGCACCTTTGAAACGACCCCAGGGGGCTATATATGTTTGGGAGTGAGCCTCACATTCCCACTGCTCATAGAGCCTGCTGTCAGAGACCTCTGACATGCTGCTGCCTCCAGGGACTGCGGACTGAGACCCCTCATCTGTTGCTGCCTCCTGGGACTGCTGCCTGAGACCTCATCAGCTGCTGCCTCCAGGGACTGCTGCCTGAGACCCTCATCTGCAGCTGCCTCCAGGGACTGCTGCTTGATACCTCTCATCTGCTGCTGCCTCCAGGGACTGCTGCCTGAGCCCCCTCACCACCCAATTCCACCACATGTGTTCCATGTCCACAGGGATGGCAAGGACAGAGAAGATCCGTGCCAGTCCATTCACAAGCGAGGAGCTTGAGGTCCTGGTGGACGAGCTGCTCGCACAGTACCCAAGGCTGTATGGTGCTCCAAATGTCATTGTAAGTAATCAAAAATGGAGGTGTAGGACAGGGTGGGCACACATGTAGCTGGACTGCTACAGTATATGCCTGAGGGTGTGGGGTTGTGTCAGGACCTGACAAACATGCTGTCTCCAGGGTGGAAGGAGTGCGTGTCTCAATGTGACAGGTTTCCCTGCCTGCAGTTTTAGGTCTGAGTGAAGTGTGTTGCATTGTCAGCCATACAGTGACACAGTATGTTGGCCATGCATGTGCCAGGACAGTGATTGCTTGGCTGAATCTCAGTTTGAGCCCAGATGCTCTGCACAGTGCCCGCCCACCAAGATGAGATCACATCACTGCACCTACTGTGTCCTTACACTTGTTTTTTCACAGTGAAATCCAACTATGCACCATCTCAGCCCTGTATAATTGCACACGACCACACTTGTGTAGATCTATATTTTGTTGGTGAGTCCATGTCCCCCAATGCCACCCACATGACATACTGATATATTCACTGGGCATGTACATTAAGTGCTGCCCAGTTTTGCACACAGTGAGTCTACCCACAGACACAGGTCAATATGTGATGTATGTTGTGCCCAGACATGCATAGGACTGGGGTTGTGTGCAAGCCAAATAGGGGGTTCAGTGCTATCATCCTGCGTGTGTGTGAGATGTGCAGGGGCTCTGTAGGCCCTCATAAATGCATGCAATCACATCAGCTTAGTCCATGCAGAGTGCACATGTGAGATGTACCCCAGGGTGGGATGGACAGATTAGATTTGGTAAGGACTCTGTGTTACTACTGTACTGATAGATGTTGGTACATGACACTGTGTTATTGATCATTTCCCCCTTGTGTCTCCCATGTCTGCAGCTCAAGGTACACCATCGTAAGGCTGTGTGGAGGCCATTGCAGCAAAGGTGCGAGCTCTGGGGGTATCTAACCGACAGCGTACCCACTGCCACAAGAGGTGGGACGACATCAGCCGGCTGGCAAAGAATGTGGCAGAGATGACCTTGGGGCTGCTTCCTAGCACTGGGCAGTTGGCACGGCGCAGCATGACACCACTGATGGGCCACATCTTGGCAGTGACTCATCCTGAGCTGGATGCACGTCTGAAGGAGCATCAGCAGCAAGGCAGGGGTGAGTATTTGGGGAGGGTGACTTTGGCTGGGAGCAGATGTATATGTACAGGGCCTTTGCCGGCGTTGGCTTATGTGATGTTTGTGGAGTAGTGCATTGCACTGTCATGTAAGTGGCTGCTGGGATGGGTGCCAGTGTCATGCATTTGCAAAAACTGTACTTACAAGGGTGATCCTCCCTGCTGTGCATTCCCATTGCCGTATGTGTTATGCTCTTCATGGTTATTCAGTATTGGGTTAGTCAATGGAATCGATTTTGGAGTGAACAGCAATATTCCCAATATAAGTGTGACTACATCTATGCGTACATTTCATACACCATGAATGTTGAGTCCTACACATCTGACAACAATGTGCACAAGTCTTTGGGCCCCAGAGTACAACATGGTGTTTTGCATGGGCTATTTGCCATTGTGAACTGTCATGTAGTAATAGGTGTCTGTGTTGTCCCCTCCTGTTCCCTCAAGGCCTGTCAGTGGCAACAAGTGGTGTGCCCACATCATGTACATAGGTGTGGGCAGAGCAAGTTGTGTGTCTGGTAGACTTCAGCCATGGGCAGGGTGTTTTTCTGTGTGGCTCAGTCATGACAGATGATCAGGCTTGCATGCACTGCCGTGGTCTATGTAGTGAGTTGATGCAATGTGATTGCAGAGTGTGGTGTACAACAGGTAGATTTGGGCATCTTTTGTACTGCATTGATTGCATTGCTTTGTCCTGTTGATGCCACTAACCTGACCGTGCATCTCTCTCTCATGCAGATTCGCCAGTGGTCACGGAGGGACAGGAGCCGGACACCAGTGGGGGTGAGACTAGTACTACAGCTGCACAGGAGGCCAGTAACACAGAGGTCACCAGCGCCTCAGAGGGGGACCAGAGTATGCAGGAGGAATCTCTGCCTGAGACCCAAAGTACCACATCATCTGATGCCAGCGGGGATGCATCCATGTTGGCGGGTACAGGGAATGGAGACTCTGCATCATCTTCTACCACACAGCGGCCAGTGCCCACCCTCCCATCCACTTCCTCTGGTGCTGCCCGTGTCAGTAAGAAGGGACGAGTTATATTCACACCTGGCACCACTGCCCCTGCACCTGTCCCCCCTGCTGCCCTCAGTGCTGAGTCTGTTGAGCTTCTGCACCAGCTTTGTGTGGGCCAGACAGCCCTCCTCAATGCCTTCAGTGACCATGACAAAAAATTAGTCCAGGTGGTTGCCTAGATGGAGGGCATACACTCCAACGTGGGTAGGCTGCAAGGTACTGTCCAGGCTTTTTTGTCCACAGTGACGTCTGCCCTTCAACAGGCACATACTCCCATTCATGCTCCAGGGCCTTTGGCCACACCCCCAGTTAGTGGCCACATCTGATGATAGTGACCATGGTTCACCTGCGTCACAGTCACGATACAGCACAAGAAGCACCCAGCAGAAACAATCCAAGCAGGCCCGCCCACAGACACCATCCCCACAGAGCAAAGCCACCCCAGAATGCAAAGACAAGAGCCTGTCAGAGAAGAGCAAGACCCAAAAAGCAAAGAAGCAGACCGCAGGCTCACATGCCTCAGAGGCATCCCGAGCTAAGGACTCTCCTGTCCCTAAAACTTCACGCAAAGCAAGGCATGCAGTTTCTGTGCCCACTGAGGAGGTGTTTTATGGCCTGGTTACACCTAGGAAGGGCTCAGTGCCACCTTCCCCCACCACATCAATCCCATTCCAAGCCCAGTGAAGCAGGTGAAGGAGGGCACTGTAGGGGCTACCCCTGGCAAACAGGCAAAGGAGGGCACTGTAGAGGGTACACCTGGCAAACGGGAAGGAGGGCACTGTAGGGGGTACACCTGGCAAACAGGGGAAGGAGGGCCAGACGAAGCATTCCGCAAGATCCAGCACCTAACCAGAGGGAGTGCCCGTTTTTGCCCCTTATGTGGCTCTGTTGGTGTGTGTGCCTGTTGTGTCAACACCAGTTCCCATTAACCCCAGTACAGGGAAGCCAGTTCGAATTCCCATGAAGTGGAAAGGCACCCCTCAAACCTCTCCCACCTACACGGTGTCTCAGGTTTGCATGACTCCACCCTCCATGTGCCACTACACCACCTGGTCCAAGCAGCCCTCCGGCTTGCTAAGCCACTGATCGCCCTACCTCACCTGGGCCGCTCTCTCCCCAGTCAGATGCTCCTGATGTCGCCGACACACAGCCAGTTCCCAGTCCGCTTGACAGCCAAGTGTGAGTGCTAGTCCCCCTCACAGGTGGTCCTCTTCTGCTCTGACTGTGTTGCTGCCCGTGGAAGGGTAGAGTCGTACACACTCCCTGTGCAGATTCTCATGTACTCGCTCTGCACTTTGCCATGCCCACTGGCATTCCTGTTCTGCCCTTGCCTGTGCAGATTCTCATGTAGTCGCTCTGCACTTTGCCATGCCCACTGGCCCTGTTGCTCTGCGGTGTTGGACCATTCCCTGTGCAGCCTCTCATGTACCTGCTGTGAACTTTGCCATGCCCACTGGCCCTGTTGCTCTGCTGTGTTGGAGTATTCTCTGTGCAGCCTCTCATGTACTCGCTGTGAACTTGCCCTGGACACTGGCCCTGTTGCTCTGCTATGTTGGACTATTCCCTGTGCAGCCTCTCATGTACTTGCTGTGAACTTGGCCCTAGACACTGGCCCTGTTGCTCTGCTGTGTTGGACCATTCCCTGTGCAGCCTCTCATGTACTTGCTGTGAACTTTGCCCTGGAAACTGGCCCTGTTGCTCTGATGTGTTGGACTAATCCCTGTGCAGCCTCTCATGTACTTGCTGTAAACTTTGCCCTGGACACTGGCCCTGTTGCTCTGCTGTGTTGGACTATTCCCTGTGCAGCCTCTCATGTACTTGCTGTGAACTTTGCCATTCCCACTGGCCCTGTTGCTCTGCTGTGTTTAGACTATTCCATGTGCAGCCTCTCATGTACTTGCTGTGTACACTGGACTGGCCACTGGCCTTGCTGTTTTGCCCTTGCCTGTGTAGATTCTCATGTACTCGCTCTGCACTTTGCCATGCCAACTGGCCTTCCTATTCTGCCCTTGCCTGTGCAAATTCTCGTGGATATGCTGTGCATTTTGTGCATTGCTCTTTTCTACTGTTGGTGAATATCTATGCATCATGTGAATAAAGACAGTTACTCCTGTTGTCTGTTTTGTCAGTTACCTTACTGAATAAAGTTATTTTGGTGTGTGCATGTGCTTGGCTGTGCCCCATGCTCTTTGTGGCACTTTAACATTGCCAAGGTCTTTGCTCACCTACTCTTTTTTTCACAAGGGTGACAGGAACTTCAGTTCTTTCTGACACTGATACTTGTGACATCTGTGGTGTCAATTTAACCTGTGTTGCAGTTCTCATTTTCCAGGTTTTCAATTGTTGGCTACATTGTTCACATGTCAGGTTGGGGGTCACTGCCAGCAGACAGTGTGACTCTGTGCACAGGTTTGCATGCAGGCTCGGCAATGTCATCATGTATGTGTATTATTCCTTTCTGTGTGCCCAGCTGTGTATGTACATGGTCATCTTGTGATGGCCTGTTATCCTTGTCCCATAGCCTACATGAGATCTGTGCTCTTGGGTTGTCAAGAGATGTGCAGTGTGTTGGTATGTCCATGCTGTTCTGTGTGACTCCTACTTGTTGTTTTAGTCACCTGTGAGTGTGCAGAGTGTGTGATTGGCACATCAGTGTCGTGTTTGTTTGATCATCCATGTGTTTTGATTCTGTTTGTGTAGACTGTGCAGACCTGCTGCTCCACATTGCCATTGTGATTGTGTTTCTCAGGCATTGCAGGCACATGCTGCCTTTTATCCTCCTGTATGGCATGGTGTGTGTGGTGTAATGCCATCCCCTATGTGTGCATCTTGTGCCTACTCTTTGTGGGCCTGGACTCCCTCTGACTGTGTTTTGTGCATTCCTGCCATGTCCACTGATGACGTGCAGTAAACTTCACTTGGATGTCGGCTGTACCCTTGCTTTGTGTGTGTGTATGTGCCTCCTCATCACTTCATTTGTGACATTGTGCTGTGTGGTGCATTTGTTTGGGCTGGGGCTATGTACCACTCAGGTTCTTTCCCTAATTGTTCCTTTGTGGTGTTCTGGTGCTGTTTGAAATGAAATGAAAAGAACATTTGTATAGCGTGATAGCTACCCTCAGGCGTCCTAGCGCTGCGGACAAATGCGTGTGGATGGACAGTAGGGACCTAGTCTGATTTGTTGAACAGCAGGGTTTTTAGCTTTTTGTGGAAAGACAGTAGATTGGGCTCTGATCGCAAGCGGAGGGGAAGGGAGTTCCAGAGTTTGGCCGAGTTACAGGACAACGAATGGCCCCCACATCTGGCTCTCTTGATCCTGGGTACTGTGACAAGGAGGGAAGAAGCTGATCTGAGCTGTCTATTGGGGTGTTAAGGGGTGATCAGAGATTGATTAAAGGTGGTGCCTGTTTTCCAGAAGGCTCGGTGAGCGATACACAGGCCCTTGAATTCAATTCTTTCCCTGATTGGGAGCCAATGAAGATTCTTAAGTTCTGTTTTGACAGGGAGGCGACAAGGGATCTGAAGGAGGGTTCGTGCTGCACAGTTCTGGGTGACCTGGAGCTTGCTTTGGGTGGCCCGGTGGGGCCCTAGGTAAAGGGCATTCCCAAAGTCCAAGCGTGACAGAATGAGACCCTGTATCATAATCTGCCTAGCCTTGAAGGGTAGTAAGGGAAGGATTTTCTGGATAAGCCTTAGTATACCAAAGCAGGTGGCTGGAAGTTTAGCTGCTTGGTAGTTAAAATTAAGAGACTTATCCAGCCAGATACCCAGGCTCTTAATTGTGTCCTTGGGTATGGGGGCAGGTCCAAGACAAGTAGGCCACAGGGGAGTCAATAGTGGGATTGGGTGAGTTACCTAGGAGCATCAGCTCGGTCTTTACTCCATTTAATTTGAGACAAGACTATGTCATCCATGAGGTCACCGCTTCTAAGCAATCCCTCAGGTTGTTGGGCTCAGTGTGAAGTTGGATTAGGGCCACCACTAGCTGAGTATCATCTGCATAAATGATGATTTTTATCCCGAAGGGGTGGTCAATCTCAGCTATGGGGCTCATGTAAATATTAAAGAGCGTAGGGCTCAAAGAAGAGCCCTGCGGCACACCGGAGCCAAGAGGTTTGCTGAGGAAGGTAATTTCACCCTCAAAAACTTGGAAGGAGCGATCAGACAAGAAAGACTCAAGCCATGTGATTGCTTTTGTTGAGACTCCTAGATTGGTAAGTCTTTGCAGTAAGATGTTATGATTTACAGTGTCGAAGGCAGCACTTAGGTCAAGGAGGATAATAGCTGCGGTGCCTCCTTGATCTATGATCTTCCTTGCCTCCTCTGTCACAGCAACGAGGGCGGTCTCAGTCCCATGTATGGGTCAGAATCCTGTCTAGGAGGGGTTGAGCAGGTGGTTGATCTCTAGGAACTCTGTCAGTGTCTTGTTGACGTGTTTCTCAACGATATTGCATCGCCAGGGTAGTAGGGAGATTGGTCGATAATTCCCTGGGTTGTTTGGAACTAAGTTGGGTTTTTAAAGGAGGGCTTTGACCATGGCCCGTTTCCAGGGGAGCGGGACGATCCCAGTGGCTAGAGAGGCATTGAGCAAATCAATAATGGTGGGTAGGATGTGCGTGGTAACTGTCAGCAAAGTGTTGCGGGGGTGCTGGGTCATTAGGGGAGCCGGATTTCACCTGAAGCATAGTGGATTGTAGGGTGGTAGAGTCAAGAGGGGGAAGGTTTTCAAGGGTTACTGGGGGGTGGAGCCCTAGCTCAAGTGGTTTGATGGGTGAAGTGGGGATCTGAGTGTGGGAAAAGGAGGTATAGATGGTTTGTATTTTATTGTACCAGGTCATTACAGCGGGATTGGGCATTAAGGGGATTTTGAGGTTTTTCTGGGAGTTTAAGAAGGGATTTTGCAATTTGATATATTTCCTTAGGCCTGGAAGCAGCTGCATTGATCTTATTTTCAAAAAAGGCCGCCTGCGCGATTCTAATTTCATTTTTATAGGTTTTTATCGCAGCTCAATATGCGTTTTTTCTGGGAAGTGAGTAGTCCAGACGCCACTTCCTCTCCAGTTTTTTGCATTGGCGTTTCCTTTCTCTGAAATCCTGGGATTACCAGGGAGCAGTCCTGGTACTGCGCTTGGATTCGGTGCATTTTATGGGGAGTACAGAGTCTAGTGAGTTTGAGATCCATCTATTGTAGTTTTCATTGGCTAGGGTGGGGTCAGGGTTGCAGAGTGGTCTAGAAGTTTCAAGAGTCGCTGCCCATTCAGCCTGGGGAAGTTTTGACCAGTTGCGTTCCCTCCGAGTAACTATAGTGGAGGACTAGTGGGTATGTGGGGTAACCCAGGAGACAGAGATCAGGAAGTGGTCCATCCATGGTAGGGGGGAGGAATTTCCCACTAGGAGATCTGCACAATTGCTGAAAATGGGATCGATGACCCTTGGAGTGGGTCGGTTTCAGCACTAGTTGTTGAAATTGTAGCGCGGCGAGGCTAGTGGTCATTTCGAGGGCAGAGTGGTCCTGGTATCATCAAAATGGATATTAAATCCCCTAGAAGTGTAACATTTGATGAGCTTTATGCTAGGTTGGCTATAGTGGAAGGCAGGGAGTTGAAAAATTGCCCTAGGGTCCCGGGTGTGCGATATATAAGCATCCCCGAGAAGGTGTTAATGGGTGAAAAGTCTAGGGAGAAGAAGTGACTTTCGCAGTTAGGTATTGGGTTGGGGGAACTGCGGAAGCCATAGCAGTCTTTGTAAATGACTGCTAAGCCACCTCCTTATCCCGTTGAGTGATCTTCACGTACCATTTGGTATCTTCCAGGTAGGGCCTGGATGATATCAGGTTCTGATTCGGGATGGAGCCAGGTTTCTGTCAGAAACAAGACATCTGGGTTTAAATCATCTAAAAGCAGGGAGATCACTGTGGTGTGTTTGGAGAGTGATCTACAGTTCAGGAGATACATGCTTCGCTGTGTGTTTTTAATTGGGAGGTCGAGTGAGGCTGAAAACCGCAGTGTGGGCAGATTGAGCCTTGTTCTGCTAGGTTCCATGTGAAGAAGCATGGGGTGAGGCCTTTCCTCTTAGTAGAGAGTTATGGCTGTAGCTCCTGACATGTGTGGAAAAATTAGCAGGGGTCGTGGCCCCTGGTCCCGGCCGGCTGCAGATGGGCGCAGACGGGCTTGCCTTTGGCGCGTCAGCGGCGTGCCAGCGGCGCGCCCGCTGCACGCCTCAGCTGCGCATCCTGAGAGGCATCAGCTTTTACGGCGGGTGGGATGTCAGCTGCAAGCAGCTGATTGGCTGTCTGGCCCGGTAGTCGTAATTCACTTCCTGAAGCCCGGTTCTCATCCCTCCACACAAACCAAACAGTTGGCGGTGGACCGGGACTCATAACAGGTAAGGCGGTGCAATTGAACAGTTTTTAAAACATGTGAAGTGACCTAAAAGCGAACTGTTAAAAATCAGGAGGAAATCTTTATAGTGACACTGTGCAAAAAACAAGTAAAACACAGGACTGGGAAGTGAGATCGGAGCCCTTTCCCAGGCGCTCCTCCCACCAAGAGTGTCTGCCTTTCCTCAAGCACGTCCACAGCGCGTCTCGAGAGGCGTCAGCTTTTGAGGTGGGTGCAATGTCAGCAGCAAGCAGCTGATTGGCTGTCAGGCCCGGAAGTCGTAATTCACTTTCTGGAGCCTGGTTCTCGTCCCTCCACACACACCAAACAGTTGGCGGTGGACCAGGGACTCGGAACAGGTAAGGCGGTGCAATCAAACAGTTTTTAAAACATGTGAAGTGACTTAAAAGCGAATTGTTAAAAATCAGGAGGAAATATTTATAGTGACACTGCAAAAAACAAGTAAAACACAGGACTGGGAAGCGAGATCGGAGCCCTTTCCCAGGTGCTCCTCTCACCAAGAGTGTCTGCCTTTCCTCAAGCGCGTCCACAGCGCGTCTCAAGAGGCGTCAGCTTTTAAGGCAGGTGTAATGTCAGCTGTAAGCAGCTGATTGGCTGCCTGGCCCGGAAATCATAATTCACTTCCTGGAGCCCAGTTCTCGCCCCTCCACACAAATCAAACAGTTGGCGGTGGACTAGGGACTCGGAACAGGTAAGTCGGTGCAATCAAACAGTTTTTAAAACATGTGAAGTGGCTTAAAAGTGAACTGTTAAAAATCAGGAGGAAATATTTATAGCGACACTGTGCAAAAAACAAGTAAAACACAGGACTGGGAAGCGAGATCGGAGCCCTTTACCAGGCACTCCTCTCACCAAGAGTGTCTGCCTTTCCTCAAGCGCGCCCACCCTTTGGCAGTCATGGTTGCTCATCTGCTGTTCAGCTGTGTGTGCTGGCAAGTGCTATGTTCAATTTGATTCCACCTTTGTGTCCCAGATCTGTGCATCTGTTGTGGTTGTGTTGGATGTATGTGTGTTGGCTGTGTTTTCGCTTCACTTCCTGTGTGTGCTGTTGTGTTTGTGCTGTGCGGAATTGTCTTGTACGGGTTGGTGTTGTGTCACTCATGTGTATGTGACTGGTATGCCTGGTGTGCACATACTGCTTGTTGTGCGTACAGTGCTCTGTGTATGTGGCCTTGACATTGCCTGATGTGCATCCCATGATGCCTTGCAGTATTTGTTCAGTTTGTTTGGCCTGTGCATCTGTAGTTGGGTTGATGTGGCTGTGTTGTTCTGTGATGGTGCACTTCTTGTGTGATTTGTGGTATGTTGTGTGTGTTTTGTTCCTCAGTGATGAGGTTGTGCAATCCTGTGTGTCTGTGCTCCCATTGCCTTGCCACAGTTTGGCTGACAGGGTATGTCTGTTTTTGTTGTGGTTGTGTGTGTATTTCATTTGGGTTATGTGTTTGTGTGATGTTTCTATGGAGACATTTGCTCTGGCATCCCTGTGTGTGATGTTTGTGGCTACACCCAGGGTGTGTGTTTGTTTGCATGTGTATGGACTGGCAAGTATTGGCAGCCTTCAGTGTGTGTGGCACTGGTGTTTTATGCTTCTGTTGTCAGGGGGTATGTGTGTACATTCCTCCTGGTGTTTGTCAGTGATGGAGTATGTATATGGGCCCTGTGTGTTGTGCTGCTGGTGTACTCCTGTGAGGTAGTTGTATGTACATGTGGCTGTTCCCAGTTTGACTTCCAGGCCTTCATTTGTTTCTTGTGCCTTTACCTGGTATGCCTTGCTGTCTCCCTGTGTTGTTGGAGTGTGGTGCATGTGGTTTGACTTCACTGACTACACCAGCCATGTGTGGTTTGATGGTCTGAGGGGGGTGTTCTCTGTTCCTTGTCTTGCATGTGATGTGCACATGCTTGTTGTGTGTCTCCATGTCCTTCCATTTGTGTACATCCCACTTTGGCCTGCTGATTTGTTGTGCTCAATTGCTGTTGGCATTTTGGGTGTCTGTGTGTCAGTGTGGGGTATGTATGTGTGACTGTGCAGGCTGTGTGTCCATGTGTATGTTTGTTCCTTGTAGGTGTTAATTTGGTGCTTGTACTCATGTTTGTTTCCATATGTGTGGTGGTGCTGTGATGTGTGTGTTCCCCTGGCACTGTGCTGTGTGTTGTGTGTTCTTGTACAGCCACTCCTGCAGTGTTTGTCTCTCTGGTTGTTTGTTGTGTGGTGCATGGTGTGGATTTAGCTGGCTTGTTGTTGTGCAGAGGATGAGCACATGGCCTTTGCCTTCATGGGGTGTGCTGATGTGTGGTGGGAGGAGATGTGTCCCTGAGGTCTTAGTGCCCTGCCCATGCCTTGGACTGGCCCTGCCTTCTGCATTGTGCGCATGTATTCCCTTGTATTCACCGCTGCGGTGACGTGACCGGGACATTGGTGCATGATCGCGGAAGATGTGTGTCCAGGATGCAGAGGGGTGACTTGGTGGCAGGTGGGTCATGTGTGGGTGCCCTTGTGGATGTGTTACTGCCACAGCGGGGAGTCCATTGTGGATTTGGACCCTGTGTCAGCCTGTGTGTTGTGTGTTGGATTTGGACCCTGTGTCAGCCTGTGTGTTGTATTTGTGTAGGTGCGTACCTGCAGCGGCGTCCGCAGTGGGCCATGAGTTGATAGTGATGTAGCAGGTACAGCACTGGGAACAAGTGTAGAGCTGGGTCCATGGCGGTTGTGACCGGGTGGAGGGGACCGGGACTCTGGTTTCGCGCTCCGCTGCCGAGTTTCCACCGTCCATGATTGTACGGCGTCTCCGCTGCGGTGCGTCTGCTTGTTTGGGGCATCCTAATTTGTGGAGCGGGGCGGACGTCATTATGCACGGCGGTGAGTCTCCATTGGCTCACTCCACCACGGTGGCGGACGCACTTTGATGGAGGTGTGTGTCGCTAAGTGGCGGACGGGAATTGCCTATGTTTAGCAATACTAATATGGAGGACGTGTTTACCGCTGCTCGCAGGCGGAAACATGTGTTTTTCTGCACCACCAGCACTGTGGTGGTGCCACCGCCCGACATCCTAATGGACCCCTTTATATATGGTAAAATTTCTAAAAAATTAATTAAAAATATATTTAACTAATATCAGGAAATGTATTGAAGACTGTGAATAATTGATATCCTATTCCTGCTCCATCTTAGGCAAATAAAGTGCAGGACTTTGGAGGGGTAAAATAAATTATTTCCACTCCAAACAATGCAACAGTAGGGAAAGCATTGGACTGCTGAGGTGTAAGATTTACTATTCCCACTCGAGTCTGTGCAACAGTAGAAAAAGCATTGGACTTCGGAGGGTTAAGATTTACAATTCTAACTTCAGTCTGTGCATTAGTAGGGAAAGCACTGGACTTCAGACGGGTTACATATACTATTCCCCCTCCAGTCTGTGCAACTGTAAGGAAAGCAGTAGACTTTGTAGGTAGACGTAAGATTTACTATTCTAACTTCAGTCTGTGCATTAGTAGGGAAAGCACTGGACTTCAGACAGGTTACATATACTATTCCCCCTCCAGTCTGTGCAACTGTAAGGAAAGCAGTGGACTTTGTAGGTAGACGTAAGATTTACTATTCCCACTCCAGTCTAAGCAACAGTAGGTAAACTACTTCACTTCAAACATTTTACTAATTTGAATAACCTCAGGAAAATATAAAACTCTAAATATAAACATTGTTGCTCAACATAAAATCTCCCTATAAATATATGTATAAAAAAATAAACACCAAGTAACTGAGTTACAAAATTTATGAACAATGTAATAATAAATTGTCAATAAAAAAACTTTCTTTAATTATTACTTGATTAACTTGCCACCTTATACCTCTATAAACTTAGCAACTCACACCTAAAATATAAGTCTAACACAAATTACTTAATTGAGAAGCAAATACATAATTAATTACAAATTAATAATTCATTGTTAATTAATGATTATGTAAGGAACTTTGCACCCTACAACCCTACAAATCCAGCAGCCCAGACCTAAAAGATAACAAAAATATATAATTATTACACACTTTACATAATTAATATTCAATTAAATATTTAATTGCCTATGAATTTTAAAAACCTAGAAACCCGCAACTAAAGAATAACTAAAATAATTAATTATTAAATAAGGTACATAATTAATAATCAATTCAATCATTACTAATACATTAATTATTAATTGCTAATTAATTATACTTAACTTCCCACACTATATCCCTACAAACCCAGCAGTCTGCATCTAAAGTATAACTATACTATATGATTATTACTCAATTTGCCTAATTAATAATAAAGCAAATTAATAATAAATTAGTAATAAATTGTTAATAAGTTATTACCTAATTAACTTCTTGTCCGATACCCCTAGAAATGTAGCAACTCACACCTAAAATATAATTACAAAAAATTAGGATTACATAATATGCATAGTTAACATCAATCACATACTTAAAAAACAATTAATTAATCATTCATTATTACTTCATGAACTTCCTACTTTACAACCTCACAAAACCACACAACCCGCTACAATGCTATAAATTACTATTAGCAGATAAATTAAGAATTCTAAATCACTTATAATTACAAACTACACTTTAATAACATAATAACAATTATACAAACAATAATAACACTTACAAATTCATATATGCACTAAGGGTGGGCGGACAACTCAGTTCCAAGCACGGAATGTGCAGAATTTTGCCCGTTCCGCATTCTGTGAAGTAGGCGGAGCAGGCAAATCCCTGCACACTCGCAGCGGATCGGAGTTGGCCTCCTACCCGCTCTATTAACAATGTAGTTTATATTTAAAAAAAGCAATTTTAAGACTGTAAAATCTCCTTACCTTATCTGTAGTGTCCCTCCTCCTCCATCGGGACTTCTTCATGGAAAATGCACATGCGCTGGCGCCCGCGCATTTCTCGCAGGGAATGCGCATGCGCAATTTTCAGGCAGTTGGAGGAAGAGGGACGCCACAGTTACAGTAAGGAGTTTTTATAATCTTAAAATCGCTTTTTTTAAACATAAACTACATTATTAATAGCGCGGGTGGGAGGCGGGTGGCGCGTACAAAGCTATACAAGTGTGCGGGGATTGTTTTTGTCTCTGTGGCACTCCGCGTAACCCCGCTACGCTCACTACCCCCACCCTTAATATGCAATAAAACACATAAAAATAATAAAAAAACTATGGGGCATATTCTCAACAAACGTTAAAAAAGTTGCGATGCCCCAAAGTGCGATACCAAAATCAGTGATAACCAGTGACAAGCCTGCAATTCCCACCCGTCATGCCAATTCAAAATGCGTAGCATCGTGGATGCACCCGGACCGAGTGCAGAGGACAAGCTGAAACCCACAAACCACACGGAGGACCAGCATAGAACCCTGTGTTCAGGGAAGGGCAAGGAGAAGAGGAAGAGGAAGACAGTGTTCAGTCCGCTGGAAGTCCGGATCATCGTCACGGAGGTGATAGCACACTATCAACAACTGTTAATCACCTCCACTGCGGAACTGGCAACCCAAACAGAAATATGGCAGACACTTATACATATCTTATACATATCTCTGCGTAACCCCGCTACGCTCACTGCCCTCACCCTTAATATGCAATAAAACACATAAACATAATAAAAAAACGATGAGGCATATTCTCAAAAAACGTAAAAAAAGTTGTGATGCCCCAAAATGCGATACTAAAATCAGTGATAACCAGTGACAAGCATGCAATTCCCACACGTCATGCCAATTCAAAATGCGTAGCATCGTGATGCACCCGAACCGAGTGCAGAGGACAAGCTGAACCCCACAAGCCACACGGAGGACCAGCATAGAACCCTGTGTTCAGGGAAGGGCAAGGAGAAGAGGAAGAGGAAGACAGTGTTCAGTCCGCTGGAAGACCGGATCATCGTCACGGAGGTGATAGCACACTATCAACAACTGTTAATCACCTCCACTGCGGAACGGCAACCCAAACAGAAATATGGCAGACACTTATACATATCTGTGTGGAAACATTCTGTTATGATTTATAACATTGCTCCACATGGTCAGAGGTTGGACACCTTACTCACATTGCTGAAGACACGTATTATCCCAAAACAATGTCTGACTCACAGAGGTGGAGCTGTCGAAAGGGACCCAGCCCCATTGTACATGCGTCAGTCAGTCCCTCCCTGTGGAGGGACGATGCTCATTGTGGCACACGAGTTGTTAATCTAATCAGCACCCATCACAGTTAGACACCAGTGATGTTGCGTAGACTATTGGCATGTGCGTGTCAGTACAGACAAGGCAACGGCCACAACATGCATGGACCTGCTTAAGACACTTACACGCAGCATGGGAACATGTTGAGGTGCAAGAAAATGTACACAAAATCATTGCGGATGGCAACAGTCTCAGCCCACCTCGCCTTGCTGGACGAGTCATGTGATGTTTGGAGTCTGCCTATTGCTCAGTGTGAGGGGACAAGACTCACAGCCCATGGGGTCTGTATGGTGGTCTGCTACGGGACTGCGCAGACTGTCTGCTCTGCTGACAGTGATCAGGTGAAAGGGTCTGACAAGGTCACATGTCGTGCTACATTACCATCAATGTACTCTCCCCCCAGCAGTATGTCTGAATTGGTAATGTTGCCAAATGACGCTGTGCTGCTCCGACCATGGAACTGCATCACCTTGCATAGGTGTGTGTACACACCCGTAGTTCCACGCACATGCATTCAGAGTCCAGACAAAGGCAGATATGTCAACTGTTGTGGTGTAATATGTGAGCATTACCCACGATTTAACAAGGTGTTGGGACCTGTGCTGTGGGTGACAATCCGATGTGGCGGCTGGAACATAGTTACTCGTCGATGAATGCCAGCGCAGCTTCATAGTCAATGTGTTCCAATAGTACGTCGTTGTCAGGTTCAAGGAACACCAGGGTGAGACAATCCATTAACTGGTCTGGGCAGACGTGCTCAGTCCACGCCGTTTCCCCAGTCCACAACACAGCCAGATAGGGGAGCACCTCGATGTGGTCCCTGCACATGTGGAGGTGTGCAATCTCCCATGCACAACTGCCAGCACATACGCCAAAGATCAGTGCATAGCATGCACGGCTATCCCAGTGACACTCCTGTTCATGGGCCAACAGGGGGCGCGCTGTTAGGTCATAATCCAATTCAGCTACCGTTGCATTGGATAGGCAGACATCCATGGGCCACTCGAATGTGCATGATCGACAGTGGAACCAGGGCTGGACGCAGGTGACTTAGGCAAGACGGAAACTCAGACGGAAGCTGAATCGCAACACTGCCATTGGCAGGGATCCCAACAGATGTAGTATTCATGCACGGTACAGTTCCACGTGACAGGGGTTGTGCATGTGCCCAGGATTGCCTACCATTGTGTTTGTTGGTCTCGTGGCACCGCCACTTCTCAGACCGGTGGCAGTTTGGTGGACAATATGCCACAGCTCTGGGCAATGAGTCGTATGTGTGTGCAACATTTGGACGTATGGGTATTTTTTAAACAATGTGTCAAGGGCATCCCTTGCAGGTGTAGGTCATGCAGGGACAAGTGTGTGTGGGGTGTGGGTACGTTGCTTTTTCATTAGCGCAGTTCATCGTGTGGGAGTCGTCAGAGGCTGGTTTGGTATGTCACGCACGGTTTGCCACCCACATTCAGGACCAAGGTCGGGGGTTCGGTTGGCTTTCCGCCTTGTGGGTTGAGACAAAGGAGTCTTCATTCCTAATTTTAGTCTGACTACTGCCTGCATTTCTTAAATGTGATGTGGCCGTCACGCTGACTGTGATGCCAGGCCTGTGATTTGGGGTGCACAAATGTCGAGACACATGCAGCTGTTGGCAGGTTTGCATGAGCCAAGGTCTCGATTAGCCTTGCGCTCCTTGTTCAGTCTCTCTCTCTTTTTTTCTTTCTCTCTCTCTCTCTTTCTCTCCCTCCCTGTCCTTTGCTGAGTGCCTGACACACCTTCATGTCTTGGATATTGACTTGCAGGCTGTGAGCCACAGATTGTCCAGGGATGCCCCACCATGACTCTTCAGAATAGCTGTTGGGAGCCAAATTAGAATGTGACATTCTGTTTGGTCTTTTAATGGTGCATGAATGAATAAGGATTTCAGTACTCACATGTATGTTGATTGTTGCAATTGTGCGACTGGCTCCGATAAAGTGCCGATAATGCAGCGATAGTTCCTTGAGAATATGCCTCAATATTCTTTACAACTATGTTATTATAAACAATATAATAAAGCACTCATACTCTGACAGTACACATAGAATCTATGAACGCCTTAGCGGTGAACTCAGGACTATTTGAATAAAAGTAATTAACTGGTTCTATTGCTATTAGGTACTACAAGTCTTTTATGACCTATTGAGTCATGGCAGTCTTTTGTGACCAAACCCAACGAAATCCAGAGCAGGAAAGGATCGCAATTAATTTATACCCATTGATTGACACTCAGTAATAGACCGATATTGTTCAGGAAACTTACCTCAAACTGTTTATCGGAGATGGTAAGGGGAGTGGGTGATAGTCTTACAACAGTTAACTACTTTATTGATTGACAAATGTTATATTACTATGCCTAATATTTTGAGAGCTTTGCTAAATATGGCCACCAGATAGTTGTTGTAGCATTGATACAGTAGTGCTGATGCTAGAATGAGCTGAAACTGACCCTTCTTGAGCTGGCGTAAGCTTAACTTAGCTTATTCATTAAGCATGTGTCCATCCCCAATTCCAGGGATGAAAACCATAGGATTGTTGTATTTAGTGAGGGGGTGATTTATAAGAGGCCTGTGCCACCGGAGTGTCACTTTTTATGACGCTCTATTGATGTAGGCCTCTCAGTCATATCTATGAGATGATGCAAAGCCACCCTGCATAACTTTGCATAGCCTCATACTTATGGTGTAAGGCAGAGCAAAGCATTGTGTTGCCTTAATCTACATCAAGGAGGCATTCCATGGGCATTGCTGTGGGTTTTCCCATGCAATCCCATCGGTTTTGAAAGATACCAAGATTTACAAGTATCTATAAACCTGGGAATGCGTCAAAACTGTGCTCCTCCCCGTGGGAGGCGTAATGGGGAGAAATAACTTAATTTCTCCTTGCTTTTTCCTCTTTCTATTTGTGCTGCATTCTGCAGCACACATAATAAGAGGAAAACTCCGCCATTGTTTTTGTGCAAGAAGGTATGCCTTCCTGCACAAAAACAATTGTGCCAACAACAGAATCACCCTTGCTTCATGTTGTAAGGGTGCCTGCGTTAGCGCTAGGCACCAATTTGTGCGCTGGCGTGAAGAGCAAGTACAAGAATGCACCATATTTCATTAATATGGCACATTCTTGCCCTTTCCTTTTGACGTCAGATAGTGCAGCAAGGAGAATTGCGGCGCTGTCCTACGCCAAAAAGTAGTAAATGAGGCCCTAAGAGCATAAAAATATTTAGATGGGGAAACTGTCAGGAGGCGTTTCTCCTTTTACTGTTGCTTGTGTTATCACAACTATTGACCCGATTCCGATGTTGCGCGGAAAGCATCCCGACCGACTCAGATTTGTAATGCTTTCCATACGACTCAACTGCGAGCCCTCCGTTCGATGGAGTACGATGCATCCCATGTGAAACACAACTGAATCGTACGGAATGCTATCATTCTGAATGAAGGCTCCGTAATCCGCATCGATGCGACCGACACATTTGTAAACGTTTAACCTTCGCATGCTGGTCAAGAATCCGACTCGTATCAACACGAGGTGAGATGATTTTGCAGGAGATTCGGTTACGGAACCGTGTCTGTGTGTGTATTAAATGTCAATAGGCGGAGTCAAAAACACCGAAATAAAGATTGGCAACTCCAAAAAAAGTTTAAAAAATATGAAACCACACCCACAAATCCACCTACATAGAGGGCCAACACCATGACCATGATCCTTTGCCACAAATGCCAATACTAACAAGGAGCTTCCACCAGACATTCCTTGCTCTCTACCTCACACACACACCACACACCCAGCACAGATACCATTTCATTAAAAAAACACATATTCACACAACTTTTTACTGATTCACACTCACATTCACACTAACCCTCACCTTCACGCTCTCCCTCACCATGTCCAAAAGGAAGCATCCACGTTTTACTGATAAGGAGTTGGCAGTGCTTGTAGATGAGATTGTCAGAGTAGAGGCACAGTTATTTGGTAACCTAGTCCAATAGACCCCCCCCCCCTTGCCCAGAGAAATAGGATGTAGGAGAGGATAGTTAACAAGGTGAATGTTCGAGCACCTTGCTTGAGCACAATGGAAGATATCAGCACCAAGGACTATGACGTGCGAAGGAGGGTCAAGAAGCTGATGGCCGGGCTCCCAGGGGGTGAAGTGGCCTTCCTGCACAACCATTCCACTTCACCTCCTGGGAGGAGAAGGTGCGTGACATCCTTCCGCCGGAGGGCTTCTACGTAATCACAATCCACATTCAAATAAAGGTTAATCACACCCCTAGAGACAGCACTTTAAATGATACAGTTAAACTAAGGCCAGTACAAAAAAATAGAATGTACTAGATTCTAAGAGCATGTGATGTGTATGTCGGATTTTCTACATAAATACCCTCAAATTACATTGATAATGCAACAAACTATAACCATGTACATACTCCTCAAAAACTCACAGATAGGCCATCTGCTCCAGAAAACTAGTACCAGCATCAGACATCTTGGCCCAGTACTTTTCCACTCACTCACAGGAAAGCACAGTCACAGGTAGGCTGTTTGGGATGGCTGGGAAGGTGGGTTCTGGCCACAGGCACCATGGGACTTGTAGTCACTGCAAGCACTCCTCCACACACACAGCCCACACAGACATACTTGGATTATGCAATCCTCTCAGTCAGTGGGAAAGTACCAGCAACATGGCTGATACTGCTGCATGCTGTCTGCAGCACAAGGCCTGATGGGAGTTGTAGTTAAGTCAAACTACATGCACCAGTCACAGACAACTCTATAGTAGACTTCCATTCACCGTCAGGTAGAAATAGGCCCAGATGACCTGGTTGGGTAGTGTGTGGGGAGAAGTGTTTGCACTGACAACATCACCTATCAGGATCTATCCCACACAATCACCTTCACACACAGACCAACAAGGCCACCAATAAGAGTGGTGTCCTGACAATGATTGGAAGCGTACTTGCAGGATGTCTGACACTTGTGCATGGTGTTAGAGTCGTCCACAACTCCTATCATGGCCTTGTGCTCCTTACACCACTACCCAGTGTCAGCAATCTTGATAGTACAGTTTCCATTCAGCACAAGTGATAGCGTAGATCCTGGTCTGCTGTCTGTGCTGGTTGGGAAGGTGTGTGTAGGACAGGGCATGATGGGTGATGAAGTCAGCGCCAACACTCATGCTCACACACAGACCAACAAGACAACATACAAATGAGCTTCCAATACAGTCAATGAGAATGTACTGGCAAGGTGTCTGGCCTGCGGACTGATGTTTTGAGTTCAAGGCATTGTAGTGGACAAATCAGACACCTGTCACCAGTGTCAGACATCTCTGAAGCACATTGCCAATCACTGTCAGGCAAGTAGACTCACAGGTAAGATATTTAGGATGTGTAGGAAGGTGTGTGGAGTACGGAGCATGATGGGAGATGGAGTCATGGCAAACACTCCTCCTCACAACCAGCACAAACAGACCACAAAGAACCATGCATACCTGATGGTGATTTGAAATCTACTGACAATAGAATGGTGTTTTGACCTCAAGTCCCTGTTGGGATTTTTCAAATAATCAGAGACCAGACACAAGTGTTACACATCTAAATCTATTCCCAATCACTTCACGGAAACCTTCTGAAATGTGGTCTGTTTTCACTGTGTGGGAAGAGTGTGTGAAGGACAGAGCCTGGTGGGAGTTGGAGTCATGTTAAACAATAGTACACCCACAACGAATAACCACTTTACCTGGGACAATGCCGAACTGACAGTGATTGGAAGTGCAACAGCAAGATGACTGACACTGCTGCATGGTGTTTCCTGCACAAGGCCTTTTCTGGGTTTTTTAATCACATTTACTGTTAGACCTGGCATCTTTGGCGTGGTTTCCCCTATCTTTTTTGCCTCTACCTCCTGTATTTTTGATGCTGTGCTGGATTTCATTTTTGCTGGTTTAGATGCTTTGGACACTCTGCCACTGCTGATCAGTGCCAGAGTGTAAGTGCTCCCTATGTAAATTGTTATTCTGATTGGATATACATGTTTGGCATATATGTGTCACCATGAAGTCCCTAGTAGAGTGCACTGGGTGTGCCAGGGCTGGTGATGACAAATGCTACTAGTGGGCCTGCAGCACTGATTGTGCCACCCACAGGAGTAGCTCTAAAATAGTGTCCAAGGCCTGCCACTGCAGTGCCTGTGTGCAGTTTAGAAACTGCCATGTCCTCCTGGTCAGTGTCCCCGCTGACTAGGCCTAACCCTTCCCTTTTTGTGCACATCAGTCACCCCTATGGAAGGCCCAAGGTACCCCCCTGGGCAGGGTGCAGTGTATGTAGAAGGTAGAGCATGTACTAGGCAGGTGACATGCTCTGATAGTGAATGGAGGCCATTTTCGTTTTTCACTATTGTAAGGCTATCTTGCTCCATAGATTAACATTGGGGATATTGGCTACAGTGGTTAACAGCATTTCTTCCTATAGGAACAAGATAGGATATAAGTATCTAGTATCCCTGAACTCAGAATTTAATAACACATCTTTTAGGAAGGGTTGTTTTTAAATCCTGTGTTTGAAAATAGCAGTTTTAGAAAGTTGCTGTTCTCTTGTCTGACCCTTCTGTGTGCCTGGGCCTGTTTGTGTACTGACTGTCTGGTTTGAGAGTGACAGGGGCTGGGGATGCCCCAGGAGGCTGGCTGAGTCAGCCCTAGGCTGAATGACTGCATTTGCAACTGGAGTGGTGGGAGGAGTTAGCACCTGGGCCTGAATAGGGCTGTGCCTGCCTTCCACAATGCTGGCTCCACCTCCTGCTGGGCGGCTGACGACCCTGCCCCTCACTCTGAAAGGAAAGAAGAAGCCAGCAAAACAAAGTACTCAGGAAAACCCCAGAACTGGTTCAGACCGGGCTCAGGGCCCACATGCACAGAGAGAACAAAGACTTTCGGGGTATAAGTACAGGACCCCTGACAACAGAAAATTAGATCATCCTGGAACCAAGAAGGAACCTCTGCCAAGGAGAAAGCTGAAACTGAAGAAGGAAGACTGTTCTGTTGTTGCTCTGCTGTACTGACCTGCTGTTGCTTTGCTGCCAAGGAGAGGGGAAGGACTTGAAGGAATCTCCAAGGGCCTGAGTAGAGCTGGCTCCCTGTTCTGAAGTCCCAGGAACAAAAGGACTTCACCCCCCAACTTCCCTGAACTCTGCTGAGAGAGTTCTGTCCTTCCTAGAGTACTTGATCCAGTTGTGGGGCCTCTGGAAGTTGTAGACTAAGCTTGAGAGACTTTTGAAATTGAAAAGTGTCGCATTGCTCGCTTGCGGAGCGCATCCCCGACAGTGCGAGAAGTTTCCCGCCGCTACGAAGGCCGAGATCGTCGCAGCGCCTGATGCCGCTGCCAGAGCCGTCGCATCTCTTGTTTGCGGGACGCACCAGAGTGGTGCGGGAAAGTCGAACATTGCTGCAAATGTCGTCGCAGAGCCTGTAGTCGCTGGGTGAGATCGCCGCACCGCTTGCTTGCGGACCGCATCACGTCGCTGCGAGCATCGTCGCAGAACCATCGCATTAAGGAGCTGCGAGAGAGAAGATCACCGCTGGATCGCGCATCCTCGCCCCGGAGATCGTCGCAGCCCCTACGAGATCGTCGCATCGTGCCTTTGCGAGAACAAACCTCCTACGGAACCTACGCACCGGAATCCATACAAGTGGCCTTCCTCTCCATACAGACCGGATTCATCGCAACACGCCCGCTGCTGCAGCGGGGTTGTCGCATCGCCTCCCCAGGGTCTCAGGAGCAACGCTTTGCTTGTTTTCCACCGCACCAGCTTCTGCTTTTGGAACTTTGTTGCAACTAAAAGGTACTGTGAGTAAACGTGACGCAACTGTGAACTTTTCACGCATCTGTGGATTATTCTATCGCAACCTAAAGAATTTTAACGCAACCTTAAGAACTCTTTTGAAACCATATTCTTGAACTGTGTATGTTGGATTTTTGTCGTTTTGGTCTTGTGTAGTTTAGATTAAAATACCTTTATTTTTCTAAACTGTTGTGGAGTCAGTTTGTGGTTTTTTCACTGTGTTACTGTGAGTCTTGGTACAAATACTTTACGCATTGCCTCTGGTTAGCCTAGACTGCTCGTGCCAAGCTACCTAGAGGGTGAGCAGGGGTTATCTCAGAGGGTTATCTCCTTGCCCTGACTAGAAGCAAGGGTCCCTATTTGGACAGTGGTACCTACCTCTGCCAACTAGAGACCCCCAGTTCTAACATTGGTGGTCAGGCAGTGGGATTTGAACTTGTATTTGTACTTGACCCACAGTAATTGGTGTACATCACTAGTGAGTGCAGACCACTACGCCACCGCATACTACTGGTTTTTGGTTTCGATTTTTTTTTTTTGTTGATTTTGATTAACTCTTCAAAGCATCATGTCTGCGAAAGGAAAGGCGATACAGAAAAGGGGGTGGTGATGAACAGAGTGTCTGAATTAAGCAGACCACTCTTACCCAGTCCAAAGATCAGGGCTTGATCCATCACCGTTATTTATCTCACTGCCCCATCCCAGTTCAGAACCTGGCTATATGCAAATTAGTCTGTCCCTGGCCCAGTGCATCATGGGAACAGGGCAGACCAAACTACCAAGCCAATTCTTCACCAGAAAGGAGACAAGCTACCCGGGACCGGTTTCTGGCATTTCAGCCTCTTCGGCCCGGCTTGCTTGAATCCTGATGGAGCAGTGAGAAAGGGACTCATGTCTGAGTATACCCTGCCACACCTATAGTTGCCAAAAACGATACAGAAAAGGGGGTGGTGATGAACAGAGTGTCTGAATTAAGCAGACCACTCTTACCCAGTCCAAAGATCAGGGCTTGATCCATCACCGTTATTTATCTCACTGCCCCATCCCAGTTCAGAACCTGGCTATATGCAAATTAGTCTGTCCCTGGCCCAGTGCATCATGGGAACAGGGCAGACCAAACTACCAAGCCAATTCTTCACCAGAAAGGAGACAAGCTACCGGGGACCGGTTTCTGGCATTTCAGCCTCTTCGGCCCGGCTTGCTTGAATCCTGATGGAGCAGTGAGAAAGGGACTCATGTCTGAGTATACCCTGCCACACCTATAGTGGCCAAAAACGATACAGAAAAGGGGGTGGTGATGAACAGAGTGTCTGAATTAAGCAGACCACTCTTACCCAGTCCAAAGATCAGGGCTTGATCCATCACCGTTATTTATCTCACTGCCCCATCCCAGTTCAGAACCTGGCTATATGCAAATTAGTCTGTCCCTGGCCCAGTGCATCATGGGAACAGGGCAGACCAAACTACCAAGCCAATTCTTCACCAGAAAGGAGACAAGCTACCGGGGACCGGTTTCTGGCATTTCAGCCTCTTCGGCCCGGCTTGCTTGAATCCTGATGGAGCAGTGAGAAAGGGACTCATGTCTGAGTATACCCTGCCACACCTATAGTGGCCAAAAACGATACAGAAAAGGGGGTGGTGATGAACAGAGTGTCTGAATTAAGCAGACCACTCTTACCCAGTCCAAAGATCAGGGCTTGATCCATCACCGTTATTTATCTCACTGCCCCATCCCAGTTCAGAACCTGGCTATATGCAAATTAGTCTGTCCCTGGCCCAGTGCATCATGGGAACAGGGCAGACCAAACTACCAAGTCAATTCTTCACCAGAAAGGAGACAAGCTACCGGGGACCGGTTTCTGGCATTTCAGCCTCTTCGGCCCGGCTTGCTTGAATCCTGATGGAGCAGTGAGAAAGGGACTCATGTCTGAGTATACCCTGCCACACCTATAGTGGCCAAAAACGATACAGAAAAGGGGGTGGTGATGAACAGAGTGTCTGAATTAAGCAGACCACTCTTACCCAGTCCAAAGATCAGGGCTTGATCCATCACCGTTATTTATCTCACTGCCCCATCCCAGTTCAGAACCTGGCTATATGCAAATTAGTCTGTCCCTGGCCCAGTGCATCATGGGAACAGGGCAGACCAAACTACCAAGCCAATTCTTCACCAGAAAGGAGACAAGCTACCGGGGACCGGTTTCTGGCATTTCAGCCTCTTCGGCCCGGCTTGCTTGAATCCTGATGGAGCAGTGAGAAAGGGACTCATGTCTGAGTATACCCTGCCACACCTATAGTGGCCAAAAACGATACAGAAAAGGGGGTGGTGATGAACAGAGTGTCTGAATTAAGCAGACCACTCTTACCCAGTCCAAAGATCAGGGCTTGATCCATCACCGTTATTTATCTCACTGCCCCATCCCAGTTCAGAACCTGGCTATATGCAAATTAGTCTGTCCCTGGCCCAGTGCATCATGGGAACAGGGCAGACCAAACTACAAAGCCAGTTCTTCACCAGAAAGGAGACAAGCTACCGGGGACCGGTTTCTGGCATTTCAGCCTCTTCGGCCCGGCTTGCTTGAATCCTGATGGAGCAGTGAGAAAGGGACTCATGTCTGAGTATACCCTGCCACACCTATAGTGGCCAAAAACGATACAGAAAAGGGGGTGGTGATGAACAGAGTGTCTGAATTAAGCAGACCACTCTTACCCAGTCCAAAGATCAGGGCTTGATCCATCACCGTTATTTATCTCACTGCCCCATCCCAGTTCAGAACCTGGCTATATGCAAATTAGTCTGTCCCTGGCCCAGTGCATCATGGGAACAGGGCAGACCAAACTACCAAGCCAATTCTTCACCAGAAAGGAGACAAGCTACCGGGGACCGGTTTCTGGCATTTCAGCCTCTTCGGCCCGGCTTGCTTGAATCCTGATGGAGCAGTGAGAAAGGGACTCATGTCTGAGTATACCCTGCCACACCTATAGTGGCCAAAAACGATACAGAAAAGGGGGTGGTGATGAACAGAGTGTCTGAATTAAGCAGACCACTCTTACCCAGTCCAAAGATCAGGGCTTGATCCATCACCGTTATTTATCTCACTGCCCCATCCCAGTTCAGAACCTGGCTATATGCAAATTAGTCTGTCCCTGGCCCAGTGCATCATGGGAACAGGGCAGACCAAACTACCAAGCCAATTCTTCACCAGAAAGGAGACAAGCTACCGGGGACCGGTTTCTGGCATTTCAGCCTCTTCGGCCCGGCTTGCTTGAATCCTGATGGAGCAGTGAGAAAGGGACTCATGTCTGAGTATACCCTGCCACACCTATAGTGGCCAAAAACGATACAGAAAAGGGGGTGGTGATGAACAGAGTGTCTGAATTAAGCAGACCACTCTTACCCAGTCCAAAGATCAGGGCTTGATCCATCACCGTTATTTATCTCACTGCCCCATCCCAGTTCAGAACCTGGCTATATGCAAATTAGTCTGTCCCTGGCCCAGTGCATCATGGGAACAGGGCAGACCAAACTACCAAGCCAATTCTTCACCAGAAAGGAGACAAGCTACCGGGGACCGGTTTCTGGCATTTCAGCCTCTTCGGCCCGGCTTGCTTGAATCCTGATGGAGCAGTGAGAAAGGGACTCCTGTCTGAGTATACCCTGCCACACCTATAGTGGCCAAAAACGATACAGAAAAGGGGGTGGTGATGAACAGAGTGTCTGAATTAAGCAGACCACTCTTACCCAGTCCAAAGATCAGGGCTTGATCCATCACCGTTATTTATCTCACTGCCCCATCCCAGTTCAGAACCTGGCTATATGCAAATTAGTCTGTCCCTGGCCCAGTGCATCATGGGAACAGGGCAGACCAAACTACCAAGCCAATTCTTCACCAGAAAGGAGACAAGCTACCGGGGACCGGTTTCTGGCATTTCAGCCTCTTCGGCCCGGCTTGCTTGAATCCTGATGGAGCAGTGAGAAAGGGACTCATGTCTGAGTATACCCTGCCACACCTATAGTGGCCAAAATCGATACAGAAAAGGGGGTGGTGATGAACAGAGTGTCTGAATTAAGCAGACCACTCTTACCCAGTCCAAAGATCAGGGCTTGATCCATCACCGTTATTTATCTCACTGCCCCATCCCAGTTCAGAACCTGGCTATATGCAAATTAGTCTGTCCCTGGCCCAGTGCATCATGGGAACAGGGCAGACCAAACTACCAAGCCAATTCTTCACCAGAAAGGAGACAAGCTACCGGGGACCGGTTTCTGGCATTTCAGCCTCTTCGGCCCGGCTTGCTTCAATCCTGATGGAGCAGTGAGAAAGGGACTCATGTCTGAGTATACCCTGCCACACCTATAGTGGCCAAAAACGATACAGAAAAGGGGGTGGTGATGAACAGAGTGTCTGAATTAAGCAGACCACTCTTACCCAGTCCAAAGATCAGGGCTTGATCCATCACCGTTATTTATCTCACTGCCCCATCCCAGTTCAGAACCTGGCTATATGCAAATTAGTCTGTCCCTGGCCCAGTGCATCATGGGAACAGGGCAGACCAAACTACCAAGCCAATTCTTCACCAGAAAGGAGACAAGCTACCGGGGAACGGTTTCTGGCATTTCAGCCTCTTCGGCCCGGCTTGCTTGAATCCTGATGGAGCAGTGAGAAAGGGACTCATGTCTGAGTATACCCTGCCACACCTATAGTGGCCAAAAACGATACAGAAAAGGGGGTGGTGATGAACAGAGTGTCTGAATTAAGCAGACCACTCTTACCCAGTCCAAAGATCAGGGCTTGATCCATCACCGTTATTTATCTCACTGCCCCATCCCAGTTCAGAACCTGGCTATATGCAAATTAGTCTGTCCCTGGCCCAGTGCATCATGGGAACAGGGCAGACCAAACTACCAAGCCAATTCTTCACCAGAAAGGAGACAAGCTACCGGGGACCGGTTTCTGGCATTTCAGCCTCTTCGGCCCGGCTTGCTTGAATCCTGATGGAGCAGTGAGAAAGGGACTCATGTCTGAGTATACCCTGCCACACCTATAGTGGCCAAAAACGATACAGAAAAGGGGGTGGTGATGAACAGAGTGTCTGAATTAAGCAGACCACTCTTACCCAGTCCAAAGATCAGGGCTTGATCCATCACCGTTATTTATCTCACTGCCCCATCCCAGTTCAGAACCTGGCTATATGCAAATTAGTCTGTCCCTGGCCCAGTGCATCATGGGAACAGGGCAGACCAAACTACCAAGCCAATTCTTCACCAGAAAGGAGACAAGCTACCGGGGACCGGTTTCTGGCATTTCAGCCTCTTCGGCCCGGCTTGCTTGAATCCTGATGGAGCAGTGAGAAAGGGACTCATGTCTGAGTATACCCTGCCACACCTATAGTGGCCAAAAACGATACAGAAAAGGGGGTGGTGATGAACAGAGTGTCTGAATTAAGCAGACCACTCTTACCCAGTCCAAAGATCAGGGCTTGATCCATCACCGTTATTTATCTCACTGCCCCATCCCACTTCAGAACCTGGCTATATGCAAATTAGTCTGTCCCTGGCCCAGTGCATCATGGGAACAGGGCAGACCAAACTACCAAGCCAATTCTTCACCAGAAAGGAGACAAGCTACCGGGGACCGGTTTCTGGCATTTCAGCCTCTTCGGCCCGGCTTGCTTGAATCCTGATGGAGCAGTGAGAAAGGGACTCATGTCTGAGTATACCCTGCCACACCTATAGTGGCCAAAAACGATACAGAAAAGGGGGTGGTGATGAACAGAGTGTCTGAATTAAGCAGACCACTCTTACCCAGTCCAAAGATCAGGGCTTGATCCATCACCGTTATTTATCTCACTGCCCCATCCCAGTTCAGAACCTGGCTATATGCAAATTAGTCTGTCCCTGGCCCAGTGCATCATGGGAACAGGGCAGACCAAACTACCAAGCCAATTCTTCACCAGAATTGAGACAAGCTACCGGGGACCGGTTTCTGGCATTTCAGCCTCTTCGGCCCGGCTTGCTTGAATCCTGATGGAGCAGTGAGAAAGGGACTCATGTCTGAGTATACCCTGCCACACCTATAGTGGCCAAAAACGATACAGAAAAGGGGGTGGTGATGAACAGAGTGTCTGAATTAAGCAGACCACTCTTACCCAGTCCAAAGATCAGGGCTTGATCCATCACCGTTATTTATCTCACTGCCCCATCCCAGTTCAGAACCTGGCTATATGCAAATTAGTCTGTCCCTGGCCCAGTGCATCATGGGAACAGGGCAGACCAAACTACCAAGCCAATTCTTCACCAGAAAGGAGACAAGCTACCGGGGACCGGTTTCTGGCATTTCAGCCTCTTCGGCCCGGCTTGCTTGAATCCTGATGGAGCAGTGAGAAAGGGACTCATGTCTGAGTATACCCTGCCACACCTATAGTGGCCAAAAACGATACAGAAAAGGGGGTGGTGATGAACAGAGTGTCTGAATTAAGCAGACCACTCTTACCCAGTCCAAAGATCAGGGCTTGATCCATCACCGTTATTTATCTCACTGCCCCATCCCAGTTCAGAACCTGGCTATATGCAAATTAGTCTGTCCCTGGCCCAGTGCATCATGGGAACAGGGCAGACCAAACTACCAAGCCAATTCTTCACCAGAAAGGAGACAAGCTACCGGGGACCGGTTTCTGGCATTTCAGCCTCTTCGGCCCGGCTTGCTTGAATCCTGATGGAGCAGTGAGAAAGGGACTCATGTCTGAGTATACCCTGCCACACCTATAGTGGCCAAAAACGATACAGAAAAGGGGGTGGTGATGAACAGAGTGTCTGAATTAAGCAGACCACTCTTACCCAGTCCAAAGATCAGGGCTTGATCCATCACCGTTATTTATCTCACTGCCCCATCCCAGTTCAGAACCTGGCTATATGCAAATTAGTCTGTCCCTGGCCCAGTGCATCATGGGAACAGGGCAGACCAAACTACCAAGCCAATTCTTCACCAGAAAGGAGACAAGCTACCGGGGACCGGTTTCTGGCATTTCAGCCTCTTCGGCCCGGCTTGCTTGAATCCTGATGGAGCAGTGAGAAAGGGACTCATGTCTGAGTATACCCTGCCACACCTATAGTGGCCAAAAACGATACAGAAAAGGGGGTGGTGATGAACAGAGTGTCTGAATTAAGCAGACCACTCTTACCCAGTCCAAAGATCAGGGCTTGATCCATCACCGTTATTTATCTCACTGCCCCATCCCAGTTCAGAACCTGGCTATATGCAAATTAGTCTGTCCCTGGCCCAGTGCATCATGGGAACAGGGCAGACCAAACTACCAAGCCAAATTCTTCACCAGAAAGGAGACAAGCTACCGGGGACCGGTTTCTGGCATTTCAGCCTCTTCGGCCCGGCTTGCTTGAATCCTGATGGAGCAGTGAGAAAGGGACTCATGTCTGAGTATACCCTGCCACACCTATAGTGGCCAAAAACGATACAGAAAAGGGGGTGGTGATGAACAGAGTGTCTGAATTAAGCAGACCACTCTTACCCAGTCCAAAGATCAGGGCTTGATCCATCACCGTTATTTATCTCACTGCCCCATCCCAGTTCAGAACCTGGCTATATGCAAATTAGTCTGTCCCTGGCCCAGTGCATCATGGGAACAGGGCAGACCAAACTACCAAGCCAATTCTTCACCAGAAAGGAGACAAGCTACCGGGGACCGGTTTCTGGCATTTCAGCCTCTTCGGCCCGGCTTGCTTGAATCCTGATGGAGCAGTGAGAAAAGGGACTCATGTCTGAGTATACCCTGCCACACCTATAGTGGCCAAAAACGATACAGAAAAGGGGGTGGTGATGAACAGAGTGTCTGAATTAAGCAGACCACTCTTACCCAGTCCAAAGATCAGGGCTTGATCCATCACCGTTATTTATCTCACTGCCCCATCCCAGTTCAGAACCTGGCTATATGCAAATTAGTCTGTCCCTGGCCCAGTGCATCATGGGAACAGGGCAGACCAAACTACCAAGCCAATTCTTCACCAGAAAGGAGACAAGCTACCGGGGACCGGTTTCTGGCATTTCAGCCTCTTCGGCCCGGCTTGCTTGAATCCTGATGGAGCAGTGAGAAAGGGACTCATGTCTGAGTATACCCTGCCACACCTATAGTGGCCAAAAACGATACAGAAAAGGGGGTGGTGATGAACAGAGTGTCTGAATTAAGCAGACCACTCTTACCCAGTCCAAAGATCAGGGCTTGATCCATCACCGTTATTTATCTCACTGCCCCATCCCAGTTCAGAACCTGGCTATATGCAAATTAGTCTGTCCCTGGCCCAGTGCATCATGGGAACAGGGCAGACCAAACTACCAAGCCAATTCTTCACCAGAAAGGAGACAAGCTACCGGGGAACGGTTTCTGGCATTTCAGCCTCTTCGGCCCGGCTTGCTTGAATCCTGATGGAGCAGTGAGAAAGGGACTCATGTCTGAGTATACCCTGCCACACCTATAGTGGCCAAAAACGATACAGAAAAGGGGGTGGTGATGAACAGAGTGTCTGAATTAAGCAGACCACTCTTACCCAGTCCAAAGATCAGGGCTTGATCCATCACCGTTATTTATCTCACTGCCCCATCCCAGTTCAGAACCTGGCTATATGCAAATTAGTCTGTCCCTGGCCCAGTGCATCATGGGAACAGGGCAGACCAAACTACCAAGCCAATTCTTCACCAGAAAGGAGACAAGCTACCGGGGACCGGTTTCTGGCATTTCAGCCTCTTCGGCCCGGCTTGCTTGAATCCTGATGGAGCAGTGAGAAAGGGACTCATGTCTGAGTATACCCTGCCACACCTATAGTGGCCAAAAACGATACAGAAAAGGGGGTGGTGATGAACAGAGTGTCTGAATTAAGCAGACCACTCTTACCCAGTCCAAAGATCAGGGCTTGATCCATCACCGTTATTTATCTCACTGCCCCATCCCAGTTCAGAACCTGGCTATATGCAAATTAGTCTGTCCCTGGCCCAGTGCATCATGGGAACAGGGCAGACCAAACTACCAAGCCAATTCTTCACCAGAAAGGAGACAAGCTACCGGGGACCGGTTTCTGGCATTTCAGCCTCTTCGGCCCGGCTTGCTTGAATCCTGATGGAGCAGTGAGAAAGGGACTCATGTCTGAGTATACCCTGCCACACCTATAGTGGCCAAAAACGATACAGAAAAGGGGGTGGTGATGAACAGAGTGTCTGAATTAAGCAGACCACTCTTACCCAGTCCAAAGATCAGGGCTTGATCCATCACCGTTATTTATCTCACTGCCCCATCCCAGTTCAGAACCTGGCTATATGCAAATTAGTCTGTCCCTGGCCCAGTGCATCATGGGAACAGGGCAGACCAAACTACCAAGCCAATTCTTCACCAGAAAGGAGACAAGCTACCGGGGACCGGTTTCTGGCATTTCAGCCTCTTCGGCCCGGCTTGCTTGAATCCTGATGGAGCAGTGAGAAAGGGACTCATGTCTGAGTATACCCTGCCACACCTATAGTGGCCAAAAACGATACAGAAAAGGGGGTGGTGATGAACAGAGTGTCTGAATTAAGCAGACCACTCTTACCCAGTCCAAAGATCAGGGCTTGATCCATCACCGTTATTTATCTCACTGCCCCATCCCAGTTCAGAACCTGGCTATATGCAAATTAGTCTGTCCCTGGCCCAGTGCATCATGGGAACAGGGCAGACCAAACTACCAAGCCAATTCTTCACCAGAAAGGAGACAAGCTACCGGGGACCGGTTTCTGGCATTTCAGCCTCTTCGGCCCGGCTTGCTTGAATCCTGATGGAGCAGTGAGAAAGGGACTCATGTCTGAGTATACCCTGCCACACCTATAGTGGCCAAAAACGATACAGAAAAGGGGGTGGTGATGAACAGAGTGTCTGAATTAAGCAGACCACTCTTACCCAGTCCAAAGATCAGGGCTTGATCCATCACCGTTATTTATCTCACTGCCCCATCCCAGTTCAGAACCTGGCTATATGCAAATTAGTCTGTCCCTGGCCCAGTGCATCATGGGAACAGGGCAGACCAAACTACCAAGCCAATTCTTCACCAGAAAGGAGACAAGCTACCGGGGACCGGTTTCTGGCATTTCAGCCTCTTCGGCCCGGCTTGCTTGAATCCTGATGGAGCAGTGAGAAAGGGACTCATGTCTGAGTATACCCTGCCACACCTATAGTGGCCAAAAACGATACAGAAAAGGGGGTGGTGATGAACAGAGTGTCTGAATTAAGCAGACCACTCTTACCCAGTCCAAAGATCAGGGCTTGATCCATCACCGTTATTTATCTCACTGCCCCATCCCAGTTCAGAACCTGGCTATATGCAAATTAGTCTGTCCCTGGCCCAGTGCATCATGGGAACAGGGCAGACCAAACTACCAAGCCAATTCTTCACCAGAAAGGAGACAAGCTACCGGGGACCGGTTTCTGGCATTTCAGCCTCTTCGGCCCGGCTTGCTTGAATCCTGATGGAGCAGTGAGAAAGGGACTCATGTCTGAGTATACCCTGCCACACCTATAGTGGCCAAAAACGATACAGAAAAGGGGGTGGTGATGAACAGAGTGTCTGAATTAAGCAGACCACTCTTACCCAGTCCAAAGATCAGGGCTTGATCCATCACCGTTATTTATCTCACTGCCCCATCCCAGTTCAGAACCTGGCTATATGCAAATTAGTCTGTCCCTGGCCCAGTGCATCATGGGAACAGGGCAGACCAAACTACCAAGCCAATTCTTCACCAGAAAGGAGACAAGCTACCGGGGACCGGTTTCTGGCATTTCAGCCTCTTCGGCCCGGCTTGCTTGAATCCTGATGGAGCAGTGAGAAAGGGACTCATGTCTGAGTATACCCTGCCACACCTATAGTGGCCAAAAACGATACAGAAAAGGGGGTGGTGATGAACAGAGTGTCTGAATTAAGCAGACCACTCTTACCCAGTCCAAAGATCAGGGCTTGATCCATGACCGTTATTTATCTCACTGCCCCATCCCAGTTCAGAACCTGGCTATATGCAAATTAGTCTGTCCCTGGCCCAGTGCATCATGGGAACAGGGCAGACCAAACTACCAAGCCAATTCTTCACCAGAAAGGAGACAAGCTACCGGGGACCGGTTTCTGGCATTTCAGCCTCTTCGGCCCGGCTTGCTTGAATCCTGATGGAGCAGTGAGAAAGGGACTCATGTCTGAGTATACCCTGCCACACCTATAGTGGCCAAAAACGATACAGAAAAGGGGGTGGTGATGAACAGAGTGTCTGAATTAAGCAGACCACTCTTACCCAGTCCAAAGATCAGGGCTTGATCCATCACCGTTATTTATCTCACTGCCCCATCCCAGTTCAGAACCTGGCTATATGCAAATTAGTCTGTCCCTGGCCCAGTGCATCATGGGAACAGGGCAGACCAAACTACCAAGCCAATTCTTCACCAGAAAGGAGACAAGCTACCGGGGACCGGTTTCTGGCATTTCAGCCTCTTCGGCCCGGCTTGCTTGAATCCTGATGGAGCAGTGAGAAAGGGACTCATGTCTGAGTATACCCTGCCACACCTATAGTGGCCAAAAACGATACAGAAAAGGGGGTGGTGATGAACAGAGTGTCTGAATTAAGCAGACCACTCTTACCCAGTCCAAAGATCAGGGCTTGATCCATCACCGTTATTTATCTCACTGCCCCATCCCAGTTCAGAACCTGGCTATATGCAAATTAGTCTGTCCCTGGCCCAGTGCATCATGGGAACAGGGCAGACCAAACTACCAAGCCAATTCTTCACCAGAAAGGAGACAAATCGTCTAATCGTTTTGGCCACCACAAGTGTGGAAGGGTATGCTCAGATGTGAGTCCCTTGCTCACTGCACCATCAGGATTCAAGCAAGCCGGGCCGAAGACGGCTGTAATGCCAGAAACCGGTCCCCGGAAGCTTGTTTCCTTTCCAGTAAAGAATTGGCTTGGTAGTTTGGTCTGCCCTGTTCCCATGATGCACTGGGCCAGGTACAGACTAATTTGCATGTAGCCAGGTTCTGAACTGGGATGGTGCAGTGAGCTAAAAAACGGTGATGGATCAAGCCCTGATCTTTTGACTGGGTATGAGTGTTCTGCTTAATTCAGATACTCTGTCCATCACCACCCCCCTTTTTTGAATCGTTTTGGCCACCACAAGTGTGGAAGGGTATGCTCAGATGTGAGTCCCTTGCTCACTGCACCATCAGGATTCAAGCAAGCCGGGCCGAAGACGGCTGTAATGCCAGAAACCGGTCCCCGGAAGCTTGTTTCCTTTCCAGTAAAGAATTGGCTTGGTAGTTTGGTCTGCCCTGTTCCCATGATGCACTGGGCCAGGTACAGACTAATTTGCATGTAGCCAGGTTCTGAACTGGGATGGTGCAGTGAGCTAAAAAACGGTGATGGATCAAGCCCTGATCTTTTGACTGGGTATGAGTGTTCTGCTTAATTCAGATACTCTGTCCATCACCACCCCCCTTTTTTGAATCGTTTTGGCCACCACAAGTGTGGAAGGGTATGCTCAGATGTGAGTCCCTTGCTCACTGCACCATCAGGATTCAAGCAAGCCGGGCCGAAGACGGCTGTAATGCCAGAAACCGGTCCCCGGAAGCTTGTTTCCTTTCCAGTAAAGAATTGGCTTGGTAGTTTGGTCTGCCCTGTTCCCATGATGCACTGGGCCAGGTACAGACTAATTTGCATGTAGCCAGGTTCTGAACTGGGATGGTGCAGTGAGCTAAAAAACGGTGATGGATCAAGCCCTGATCTTTTGACTGGGTATGAGTGTTCTGCTTAATTCAGATACTCTGTCCATCACCACCCCCCTTTTTGAATCGTTTTGGCCACCACAAGTGTGGAAGGGTATGCTCAGATGTGAGTCCCTTGCTCACTGCACCATCAGGATTCAAGCAAGCCGGGCCGAAGACGGCTGTAATGCCAGAAACCGGTCCCCGGAAGCTTGTTTCCTTTCCAGTAAAGAATTGGCTTGGTAGTTTGGTCTGCCCTGTTCCCATGATGCACTGGGCCAGGTACAGACTAATTTGCATGTAGCCAGGTTCTGAACTGGGATGGTGCAGTGAGCTAAAAAACGGTGATGGATCAAGCCCTGATCTTTTGACTGGGTATGAGTGTTCTGCTTAATTCAGATACTCTGTCCATCACCACCCCCCTTTTTGAATCGTTGCGAAAGGAAAGGCACTCAGTGAGGGGGCAGAAGCAGAATTGGAGTTTGTCATTGGAGATTTGTATTCATACAAAGTTGAGCATCTTAGGAAATTCTGCCTTGAGTTTGAGTGCCCCATAAAGAGCGCCTACAGAAAGGAGGAGCTGAAGAAAATAGCTTTCAAGTCACAGATCTGCCAGTGGGCAAAGTAGGTGCAGGAGCTGGCAGCAACCATTCCAGCAGGGGCCTCTCCCCAGAAGAGTTACAAGAAAATCAGAGAGTGAGAGAATATGACTTGGAAGTCATGAAAATGAAAATGAAGCAAATGGAAGTAGAAAAGGTGGCGGAGGAGAGCAAAAATGCCCGTGCCTTAGAAGAGAAAAAATTGCTTTTGGCTTATGAGTTGAGCATGAGAGAACTGGATCTTAAAGCCAAGGAGGTGGATGCCAGTTCTAATGGTGGCAGCGGGCAGTATATATTCCCAAAGACCTGGTACAGACTTACCATAGGAGTGAGGATATTTATGCCTGGTTCACTTCGTATGAAATTGCATTGAAGATGAATGGTGTGCCTGATCAGCATTGGGGGTCGGGCCTGTGGAAACATTTTGAGGCTTTTGGGAGGAGTGCTCTAGAGCCCTTAGAGATGGCAGGTGCCATGACCTACCCCAATATGAAGGAGGCCTTATGTCTCAGGTATGGCCTTACTCCAGAGCAGTATAGACTGCAGTTTAGAAACTCCAAGAAGAGAGAGTCTGAGACTTGGATGGAGTGTGTGAATTTGTACTCGCGTGCACTGGAAGGTTGGATGAAGGGCAGTAAAGTAACTGATTTTAAGGGGTTGTTGCATTTAATCAGCACTTGAGTAGTCTTTGTGTTCCAGAGCTGCACCAGCATCTTTTAGACAGGAAGCTGACAGACCCCATTGAGCTTGCTAAGGAGGCGGACCGCTGGACCAGTACCAGGGTCCACAGAGGAATTGTGGGTACCACAGCCAAAGGTGGGCAGGGTCCCCAGCAGAAGAGTGGGGGGGACAAGGGTAACCAAAAGGAGTTCTCACAAGGGCCCCAAAATAGTTCCCAGGGAAAGGAATCCCAACCCCCCAAACCTAGACAGCCATGGCCCCCTAAGGGCAGCCGGGACAATAGAGACAGAAGAACTAACCAGGGTCCCCCTACCTGCTATCACTGCAATGAGGGGGGCCACATCGCTCCAAGCTGTCCCAAGAAGAAGCCCGCACCCACTGGTGCTCCAGCCCCAGGGTTAGCAAGTGTAGCTTTGGGCGGGGATTTGATTTCTAGTGGGGAGGTGGGCTTAGCAGTTATGTCCCTTGTCTCCCTAGGAGACCGAGAGATGGTCCAGGAAACCTTACTGCCCTCTAACACTAAGAAGTATGGGCAGAAGGTGACCATCAATGGGAGGGAGATTGAGGCTCTGAGAGACACAGGAGCCAGCGTGACATCCATGAGGTGTCAGTGGGTGTCTGAAGAGCAAATCATCCCTGATGTACTCCGCCCTGTAGTGGCAGCTGACAGCTCAGTGCGCTCCTGCAAGCTGGCGCGTGTTCCCTTTGCATGGGGGGGAGTCTCTGGTCTTTTGGAAGTAGTTGTCAGTGATGCCTTGCCTGTAGAGTGTCTGTTACGTAACGACCTGGAGAGTTCTCCATGGAAGGATGTAGAACACAGAACTCACTTGGAGATGTTGGGTCTGCCTGCTTGGATCTGCGTGACCACGTGCGCTATGGCAGCCAGTAAGGGTGATTCAGCAGAACTGGAGCCTGCAACAGTGACCCAGAGACCTGCCAGGAGAGGAAGAGGCAGGGGGCGCGGGAAACCCGCCCCAGCAGTTCCCACGGTCCAGGAAGAAGCAGAACCTGAGGGGGATGCCCTGGAACCTAAGGGGAACAGGTGGCCGAGCTGGTAGACCTACCTGAGCTGACCCATTGGCAGCAGGAAGGTGATCCCTCCAGGGAGGAATTCTGCCAGGCGCAGAAAGAATACCCTTCCCTCATTGGTTTGCGGCAACAGGCTGTAGATCAGGCAGCAGGTGGAGCAGCCAGAGATCACTTCATCTACTGGGAAGATGACTTATTGTATAGTGAGCCTAAGTTTGCTGAGCCCGATGCAGCCCGTGTGCTGGTGGTACCCGAGCGTTTCAAAAGTCCATTAGCTACACACTGGTCGGAGGCAAAGCACAGTATAGCCCAACTACAGTTTTCAGTCCTAGAAAAAGTCCAACATTTTGAAGGCACAGACTTGACTAGATCTCTCTTACAGAGAGAAATCTACTGGATCAAACGATTAGGAACCCAAGACCCGAAGGGGTTAAATGAAAAAATAGATTTTTCATGTTTTCTATGATGTATCTACCATTATGGCACCTACTGTAAATGCATGTAAATCTGGTCGATTGTTATACAGGAGAATTATGCTTCAATATGTGTGAATTTTCTTTTCCATTTCATGTCACTGCATGAAGATTTATTGATCACAGTTACCAGTTTTCCACCATATTGTTTGCACACTTCATTTTTTTGCTTTGCACCGATTTCAATCAGAACCACTTCGCGTCGATCTTTGTAGTTCATTGGAGCATTTCCGCACCATTAAGCTATAAGACCAGCCCCCGTTCCAATTTTGGTGCACTGTTACACGTTTTCCATAGATGCAGTTAGTTGCACGCGCTCACGTGACATAAGAGGAACCAGGAAGTTTCGCCGGTTTTACATATCCAGGTTCGGTCTAGTTGTTTTTTGCAAAGGAGGATGGTCCGCGTTTGATTGGGCGACAGAGTTGGATGACGCAGCGTAATAATGGTGGCGGAGACAGTAGAAGAGTCGGATACTTGAGCTTTTCAGGTACATATTGATGACAGCGGGATGTAGTCAAGGAGTATTGTAGAATCGGTTTGCTGAGGTTTTGTTTTTTTGCCTTTCAGAAATCACGAGTGTATTTCGTTCGTCAAGGGTAAGTTGTGCTTCTTTGAAGCTACCATAGTTTTTACAAAGCAGTTTTCATCAGCGAGTATGTTCTAACTCAGGATAAACTCGACGTTTCCCTCATTTGTATTTGTAGATATTGCTTTGAGTGATATAAGGCGCAGGGTAAGCATCTCACGTTTTAATCACGTGGTGACAGGTGGAGGTTTATGATTTAGTATACACACACACACCATACACTAGTGAGCTGGTCCCGCATTTGCCGGATTGTTTCTCATGCAAATGTTTCATTTCTGTTTAGTTTTCAGGCCCCAGAAGAAGAGCCTTGTACGGCTCGAAATGCATCGGGCATCAAATGATAAAATGCAATGAACAATGTGATATGTTTGTCGAGCTTACAGATTTTGCTGTCAGATCTGCTAATTGTTAAAATAATTGTGAATGTTTTGTTGTAACTTTTGAACTGAAAAACATATTTAATTTGATTCATTTTATAAATGAAAAAAATGAAAAAAATTCATTTAAATTAATAAACAAAACAGTGTCCTGCAACAGTGCACAGTGGTCGGGTGTGAATTCACTCGAGGTAGGTAGAGACACAAATATGCCAAACATGTATATCCAATCAGAATAACAATTTACAGAGGGAGCACTTACACACTGGCACTGATCAGCAGTGGCAGAGTGTCCAAAGCATCTAAACCAGCAAAAACGAAATCCAGCACAGCATCAAAAATACAGGAGGTAGAGGCAAAAAAGATAGGGGGAAACCACGCCAAAGGTCCAGGTCTAACACGTGTCACCTCCAGCTGAAAGTGGGGAGAACTACCCACCCTCTTTGGAGTTCTCTTCACTAAGGCGGAAAAACCTGAACAGACCATCATCATTGGCGTGTTCTGTGCCAGGGCGGTGTTCCACCGTGAAGTCCATTCCCTGTAGGGAGATGGACCACCTCAACAGTTTTGGGTTCTCACCCCTCATTTGCATTAACCATCTGAGGGACCTGTGGTCGGTCTAAACATGGAAGTGAGTCCCAAACAGGTATGGCCTCAGCTTCTTCAGAGCCCAGACCACAGCAAAAGCTTCCCTTTTGATCGCACTCCACCTCTGTTCCCTGGGGTATAGCCTCCTGCTAATGAAAGCTACCGGCTGGTCTCCATTCTCCTCAGTGACTTGTGAGAGTACTGCTCTCACACCATGCTCTGAAGCGTCTGTCTGTACTATGAACTCACTGGAAAAGTCAGATGCCTTGAGCACCGGTGCTGTGCACATTGCAGGTTTCAGGGCATCAAAAGCAGTTTGGCAGGCGTCAGTCCAGTCAACTCTTTTGGGCAACTTCTTGGAAGTGAGTTCTGTCAAGGGGGCGACAATGGTGCCATATCCCTTGACAAACCGTCTGTAATACCCGGTGAGTCCTTAAAAGGCTCTCACCTCTGTCTGGGTCTGGGGGGGCTCCCAAGTCAGAATGGTATCAATCTTTGCCTGTAGGGGCGCCACCTGGCCGCTCCCCACCTGGTGTCCCAAATACACCACAGATCCCTGCCCTATATGGCACTTGCTGGCCTTGATAGTGAGGCCTGCCCTCTGCAGAGCCTTCAACACTTCGCAGAGGTGTTGCAAGTGTTCCTCCCACATGGAGCTGAACACAGCAATGTGATCCAGGTATGCGGCGCTGAATTCCTCCAGCCCGGTCAGTACCTGGTTAACCAGTCTCTGGAACGTGGCAGGGGCATTCTTCAACCCAAAGGGCATGACTCGGAACTGGAAGTGCCCCTCTGGCATTGAAAATGCTGACCTCTCTTTGGCTCCATCAGTTAAGGCAATCTGCCAGTACCCAGAAGTCAAATCAAATGTACTGAGATACTGGGCAGCTCCCAACCGATCCATGAACTCATCAGCTCTGGGGATGGGGTGTGTGTCAGTCTTCGTGACCGCATTGAGCCCACGGTAGTCCACGCAAAACCGGAGTTCTGGAGGGCCACCGGGCATAGCAGCTTTCTTGGGCACCAAGACCACTGGGCTAGCCCAGGGGCTGCTGGAGGGCTCAATCTCCCCTAGCGCCAACATCTTGGAAACCTCTTCCTTGATTCTGGCCCTGACCTTGTCAGCTACCCTGTAAAATTTTGGTTTCACAGGCAGACTGTCTCCAGTGTCCACATCATGGACGCACCAGTTGGTGACTCCTGGGGTCAGGGAGAACAGGGAGGAGAACTGACCCAACACTTGGCGACAGTCACTCTGCAGCTCTGGGGTCAGGGTGGGCGAGAGGACCACACCATCCACTGACCTATCTTTCTCCTTAACTGCCAGGAGGTCAGGGAGAGGATCACTATCCTCTTCCTTTCCTGCATCTGTAGTCATGAGCATTGTCACTTCAGACCTCTCAAAGTGTGGTTTGAGGCGGTTCACATGCAAGACACTCAGGGGCTGCCTGGGAGTCCTCAGGTTAACCAGGTAGGTTACCTCACTCTTCCTTTCCACCACCTCATATGGCCCAGTCCACTTGTCTTGGAGCGCACAAGGCTCCACGGGCGTCATCACCCACACTTTCTGCCCAGGTTGAAATTCGACCAGAGTGGTATTCTGGTCGTACCATCTTTTCATTTCTTCCTGGCTTGCTTCTAGGTTCACCTGAGCGAGCTTCCTGAAGCGTTGTGTCTGGTTGCGGATGGCCAGCACATAGCTGAACACATCCTGTGGGGTTTTCCCACGGGACTTTCCCAACCCTCCTTCACCAGTGAGAGAGGTCCTCTAACAGGGTGGCCATACAGGAGTTCAAAGGGACTGAACCCTAAGGACTTCTGAGGCACCTCCCTGTAGGCAAACAACAGGCATGGTAACAAGACGTCCCACTTCCGTCTCAAGGGCTCCGCTAGGCCCATAATCATACCTTTTAGGGTCCGGTTGAACCTTTCAACTAACCCATTTCCTTGAGGGTGGTAAGGAGTGGTGAACTTATAAGTTACCCCACACTCCTCCCACAGAGACTTCATGTACTTAGAGATGAAGTTGGTACCCCGGTCGGAGACCACCTCTCTGGGGAACCCCACACGGGAAAAGATCCCCATCAATGCACGGCCCACCACGGGTGCTGTGATTGTCCTGAGAGGGATTGCTTCCGGGTACCGGGTGGTATGGTCCACCAAGACCAGGATGAACCTGTTGCCTAAGGCTGTCTTGGGATCCAGGGGCCCTACAATGTCTATGCCCACCCGCTCGAAAGGGGTGCTCACCACTGGGAAGGGCTGAAGGGGTGCCTTCAGCTTCATTCCAGTCTTGCCACTGGCTTGACAGGGTTGGCAAGATCTGCAAAAGGAACCAACGTGCTTTCTCATCTGGGGCCAGTGGAAGTGGGTGACAAGCCGGTTCAGGGTCTTGTCTTGCCCCAGATGTCCTGCAAGAGGCACGTCATTTCAAATCATCTTGGAGAAATCTTTGGAACTTGGCCATATCACCACCACCACTAAACAATTACTGACAGTAGACCATCCGAGGAGACCACGTCTGTATATGCTCCCTAAAATACATAAAGACTTACATAACCCACCGATGAGACCAATAGTGACAGGGTGCGGTACCATCTTCGAACCCCTGGGACACTACATTGATATATTTTTACAACCATTTGTGCAACAGTGGCCTTCATATGTGAAAGACACCACAGACTTTTTATTGAAACTTCAAGCCATCACAGTAAACAACGACATGTTACTATGTACCATCGATGTCAAATCTTTGTATACTTCCATCCCTCACCAAGGAGGCCTGGAGGCTGTGGAATGGGCTCTGCTCAGCCAGCCCTCAATCAGAGCTGAAAAGGTGTTCATTTTGGAAATCTTACATTACTGTCTATATCACAGTTATTTCCAATGGGAAGAACGTTTCTTCTTACAGCAACAAGGTACCTCTATGGGTTTTGCAGGGGCCCCTGCATACGTCAATACGTTTATGGCTAAATTTGAAGCAGACTACATATATGCAGATCAAGACTGGAAAAATCATGCAACCATTTACTGCACATTCATAGACAATATTTTCGTCATTTGGAACTCAGACAGAAGTCATTTGGAGAGCAAATTGGCCCTACTCAACCACTACAATGAACACATTCAGTTTACTTTCAACATAAGCAACAAAAATATTTCCTTTTTAGATGTAGCAATTTGCCTGGACAACTCAGAATTGCACACAGAGGTCTTCCGGAAAGACACGGATGTAAATAATGCACTACTTTTTCAAAGCTTCCATCCTCAAAATTTGAAAAATAATTTACCATTATCGCAATTTATGAGGATCAAAAGAATTTGCTCAAGAGAATCGACATTGGAAAAACATCTGGATACACAACAGAAAAAATATGAAGAAAGAGGATACCCCAAGGATATTTTGCTGAAAACAAGAGAACGAATAAAGACATATGACAGAACAAACCTACTTCTACAGAGACTTAAACCTAATAAAGAAAGACATGTGTTTCTATCCAAATTTTCCACAAGCTCCCAAAAAATCAAGAACATAGTCAATCGACATTGGGAACTTTTACAAAATGAAGAAGAGTTCAATGGAATTTTTGATCAGAAACCAATTTTTTGCCTATACCAGGTCAAAGAATTTGAAAGAACTACTGAAACCCAAATTCCAACAGAAACAAATCTCATCCTATAAAGGGATGAAAAAATGTGGCAACTGCGTGCATTGTAATAATGTGATAACAGGATCAATTCTCCCTCATCCACAAACAGGGAAAAGCATATCATTACACCATAATACAGATTGTAACTCTAACACTTTGGTTTACTACATAAAGTGCCCATGCGGGAAGCTTTATGTGGGCAAAACAGAGCGCAAAATAAAAATCAGAATATCGGAACATAAAAGTACAATCAGGAACCGGTCAATCAAAAGTCCATTAGCTACACACTGGTCGGAGGCAAAGCACAGTATAGCCTAACTATACTGTGAGGAAATTAAAATGAGGCTGGATAAGCATACAAAAGAAATCCAAGAAGGCAAACTGAGAAAATTTAAAAGGGACACATTGGATTATAAATTGCAAGAGGTCTACACTTGGGCGGAGGTTTACGCCCAGCGGAGAAGTTACCCCAAGAAGAAAACAAATGTGTCATCAGAAGAGAGCTCAGTGTCAGATTCAGATTTATCAATAAATAGACCACCAGGACGATCACAACTCTCAGGGGAATCTACATCAGCTAAAACACCAGAAGTAACAGGGGCACAAGCCTCTACGTCGAAACAGTCTTTTTTATCCGACGCCGCGGATTCCAGTCAACCACCAGGAACATCGAAACCAACAGGAAAACCAGGCGAGGTCTTAAAAAAACCAACCACAAGGAGTCAGAAGTAAATTTAGTAGTGAACATTTCAGATACAAATCTGTCCACTCAGCAATTGAGGATTTTGAATAAAGGGCTGGGATTTGTGCCCACCTACACCACCAACCAGCTTGACTGTGAAGTGTCGCTGTTTAAGTTCATGAGAACACTAAGGTTGAGGCATTTTTTCACGAATGTCATCCAAGCTCCATCTCAAAAAGAAGAAACAGATTATTTGGAATTTCGCCCTAAATCGAAGTTCCAGGCACCAGTTTCCCACAAGATTTTAGATGCTTTCGAAAGATCAGTCCGCAATGATCTTCAGAAAATCAATCTACAAAGGTGTCCAAAGAAAAATTTGTCTATACAGGATAGAAGTATTCTTAGGTCACTGCAAGATAACCCGGAGATCTTGATACAGAAAGCAGACAAAGGAGGAGCAATTGTCGTGATGAACAAGAAATTCTACACAGACAAAGTAGAAGAACATGTTGCTGATACCCAGACATATCTAAAGTTGGACAGAGATCCGACAAATGAACTCAAAAAGACACTTCAAATCATCTTGGAGAAATCTTTGGAACTTGGCCATATCACCACCACCACTAAACAATTCCTGACAGTAGACCATCCGAGGAGACCACGTCTGTATATGCTCCCTAAAATACATAAAGACTTACATAACCCACCGATGAGACCAATAGTGACAGGGTGCGGTACCATCTTCGAACCCCTGGGACACTACATTGATACATTTTTACAACCATTTGTGCAACAGTGGCCTTCATATGTGAAAGACACCACAGACTTTTTATTGAAACTTCAAGCCATCACAGTAAACAACGACATGTTACTATGTACCATCGATGTCAAATCTTTGTATACTTCCATCCCTCACCAAGGAGGCCTGGAGGCTGTGGAATGGGCTCTGCTCAGCCAGCCCTCAATTAGAGCTGAAAAGGTGTTCATTTTGGAAATCTTACATTACTGTCTATATCACAGTTATTTCCAATGGGAAGAACGTTTTCTTCTTACAGCAACAAGGTACCTCTATGGGTTTTGCAGGGGCCCCTGCATACGCCAATACGTTTATGGCTAAATTTGAAGCAGACTACATATATGCAGATCAAGACTGGAAAAATCATGCAACCATTTACTGCAGATTCATAGACAATATTTTCGTCATTTGGAACTCAGACAAAAGTCATTTGGAGAGCAAATTGGCCCTACTCAACCACTACAATGAACACATTCAGTTTACTTTCAACATAAGCAACAAAAATATTTCCTTTTTAGATGTAGCAATTTGCCTGGACAACACAGAATTGCACACAGAGGTCTTCCGGAAAGACAAGGATGTAAATAATGCACTACTTTTTCAAAGCTTCCATCCTCAAAATTTGAAAAATAATTTACCATTATCGCAATTTATGAGGATCAAAAGAATTTGCTCAAGAGAATCGACATTGGAAAAACATCTGGATACACAACAGAAAAAATATGAAGAAAGAGGATACCCCAAGGATATTTTGCTGAAAACAAGAGAACGAATAAAGACATATGACAGAACAAACCTACTTCAACAGAGACTTAAACCTAATAAAGAAAGACATGTGTTTGTATCCAAATTTTCCACAAGCTCCCAAAAAATCAAGAACATAGTCAATCGACATTGGGAACTTTTAAAAAATGAAGAAGAGTTCAATGGAATTTTTGATCAGAAACCAATTTTCGCCTATACCAGGTCAAAGAATTTGAAAGAACTACTGAAACCCAAATTCCAACAGAAACAAATCTCGTCCTATAAAGGGATGAAAAAATGTGGCAACTGCGTGCATTGTAATAATGTGATAACAGGATCAATTCTCCATCATCCACAAACAGGGAAAAGCATATAATTACACCATAATACAGATTGTAACTCTAACACTTTGGTTTATTACATAAAGTGCCCATGCGGGAAGCTTTATGTGGGCAAAACAGAGCGCAAAATAAAAATCCGAATATCGGAACATAAAAGTACAATCAGGAACCGGTCAATCAAAAGTCCATTAGCTACACACTGGTCGGAGGCAAAGCACAGTATAGCCCAACTACAATTTTCAGTCCTAGAAAAAGTCCAACATTTTGAAGGCACAGACTTGACTAGATCTCTCTTACAGAGAGAAATCTAATGGATCAAACGATTAGGAACCCAAGACCCGAAGGGGTTAAATGAAAAAATAGATTTTTCATGTTTTCTATGATGTATCTACCATTATGGCACCTACTGTAAATGCATGTAAATCTGGTCGATTGTTATACAGGAGAATTATGCTTCAATATGTGTGAATTTTCTTTTCCATTTCATGTCACTGCATGAAGATTTATTGATCACAGTTACCAGTTTTCCACCATATTGTTTGCACACTTCATTTTTTTGCTTTGCACCGATTTCAATCAGAACCAATTCGCGTCGATCTTTGTAGTTCATTGGAGCATTTCCGCACCATTAAGCTATAAGACCAGCCCCCGTTCCAATTTTGGTGCACTGTTACACGTTTTCCATAGATGCAGTTAGTTGCATGCGCTCACGTGACATAAGAGGAACCAGGAAGTTTCGCCGGTTTTACATATCCAGGTTCGGTCTAGTTGTTTTTTGCAAAGGAGGATGGTCCGCGTTTGATTGGGCGACAGAGTTGGATGACGCAGCATAATAATGGTGGCCCCGTACGAGTAAGCAAACACTACAGCGGTAGCGGAGACAGTAGAAGAGTCGGATACTTGAGCTTTTCAGGTACATATTGATGACAGCGGGATGTAGTCAAGGAGTATTGTAGAATCGGTTTTCTGAGGTTTTGTTTTTTGCCTTTCAGAAATCACGAGTGTATTTCGTTCGTCAAGGGTGAGTTGTGCTTCTTTGAAGCTACCATAGTTTTTACAAAGCAGTTTTCCTCAGCGAGTATGTTCTAACTCAGGATAAACTCGACGTTTCCCTCATTTGTATTTGTAGATATTGCTTTGAGTGATATAAGGCGCAGGGTAAGCATCTCACGTTTTAATCACGCGGTGACAGGTGGAGGTTTATGATTTAGTATACACACACACACCATACATTAGTGAGCTGGTCCCGCATTTGCCGGATTGTTTCTCATGCAAATGTTTAATTTCTGTTTAGTTTTCAGGCCCCAGAAGAAGAGCCTTGTACGGCTCGAAATGCATCGGGCATCAAATGATAAAATGCAATGAACAATGTGATATGTTTGTCGAGCTTACAGATTTTGCTGTCAGATCTGCTAATTGTTAAAATAATTGTGAATGTTTTGTTGTAACTTTTGAACTGAAAAACATGTTTAATTTGATTCATTTTGAAAATGAAAAAAATGAAAAAATTTCATTTAAATTAATAAACAAAACAGTGTCCTGCAACAGTGCACAGTGGTCGGGTGTGAATTCACTCGAGGTAGGTAGGGTCAGTATACGGCACGTGTGGACATACGGGCCACCACTGTAGCACGCATAGAGTATTCATAAGTGAAATTGAAATTTACTTAGAGGTAAAACAGTTATAAATAAAGGTGTGCTTCTCCTTCATATACACTTCTGGCATATTTGTGTCACCATGAAGTCCCTAGTAGAGTGCACTGGGTGTGCCAGGGCTGGTGATGACAAATGCTACTAGTGGGCCTGCAGCACTGATTGTGCCACCCACAGGAGTAGCTCTAAAATAGTGTCTAAGGCCTGCCACTGCAGTGCCTGTGTGCAGTTTAGAAACTGTCATGTCCTCTTGGTCAGTGTCCCCGCTGACTAGGCCTAACCCTTCCCTTTTTGTGCACATCAGTCACCCCTATGGAAGGCCCAAGGTACCCCCCTGGGCAGGGTGCAGTGTATGTAGAAGGTACAGCATGTACTAGTGCAGGTGACATGCTCTGATAGTGAATGGCAGCCATTTTCGTTTTTCACTATTGTACGGCTATCTTGCTCCATAGATTAACATGGGGGATGCTGGCTACAGTGGTTAACAACATTTCTTCCCATAGGAACAAGATAGGACATAAGTATCTAGTATCCCTGAACTCAGAATTTAATAACACATCTTTTAGGAAAGGTTGTTTTTAAATCCTGTGTTTGAGAACAGCACTTTTAGAAAGTTGCTGTTCTCTTGTCTGACCCTTCTGTGTGCCTGGGCCTGTTTGTGTATTGACTGTCTGGTTTGAGAGTGACAGGGGCTGGGGATGCCCCAGGAGGCTGGCTGAGTCAGCCCTAGGCTGAATGACTGCATTTGCAACTGGAGTGGTGGGAGGAGTTAGCACCTGGGCCTGAATAGGTCTGTGCCTGCCTACCACAATGCTGGCTCCACCTCCTGCTGGGCGGCTGACGACCCTGCCCCTCACTCTGAAAGGAAAGAGGAAGCCAGCAAAGCAAAGTACTCAGGAAACACCCAGAACTGGTTCAGACCGGGCTCAGGGCCCACATGCACAGAGAGAACAAAGACTTTAGGGGTATAAGTAGAGGACCCCTGACAACCGAAAATTAGATCATCCTGGAACCAAGAAGGAACCTCTGCCAAGGAGAAAGCTGAAACTGAAGAAGGAAGACTGTCCTGCTGTTGCTCTGCTGGACTGACCTGCTGTTGCTTCGCTGCCAAGGAGAGGGGAAGGACTTTGCTAGTGTGCTGTGTCCCCTGTCTTGAAGGAATCTCCAAGGGCCTGAGTAGAGCTGGCTCCCTGTTCTGAAGTCCCAGGAACAAAAGGACTTCACCCCCCAACTTCCCTGAACTCTGATGAGAGAGGTCTGTCCTTCCTAGAGTGCTTGATCCAGTTGTGGGACTCTGGAAGTTGTACCTGTGCTGGGAAGCTTGAAACTAAGCTTGAGAGACTTTTGAAATTGAAAAGTGTCGCATCGCTCGCTTGCGGAGCGCATCCCCGACAGTGCGAGAAGTTTCCCGCCGCTACGAAGGCAGAGATCGTCGCAGCGCCTGAAACTGAAGTTCAAAAGGAATAGCGTGTCATGGATTTACAAACAAGTCCAATGTTGGAGTAGGTCAAAGCAACATGTGTCTCGTGAGGTCACAAATTGCATGGATAAAAACAGACAAGTACCCTGGTAAGGAGAAACATAGAACAGAGTTAGGCACACTGGACTAAGCCTCTTCAATTTTGACAAAAATGTCAGATGAAGCACAAGATTGTCAGTGTGCACATTATCTTTGATTCATAGAGATACAGTACATCTCAACTTTTCCATCTCACAAACATTTATCATACAACTAACATTGTGGCAATTTTTATACACTCACAAACATATATACACACTGTGTACCAGCAACACAACAACAAACACTTGGGGGTACTCCCGTACTTTCATTGCCTACCTACACTCATGTGAAGAATTTGTTGATAAGCTGTTGCCTCAAATCCACGCTGTTAGATCTGGGGGTCTCTAATTGGCAGAGGTAAGTACCTTAGACCAAGTAGGGACCCTTGCTTCTAGTCAGGGTGAAGAAGTACACAAAGTAGATAACCCCTGCTCACCCTCTAGGTAGCTTGGCAAAAGCAGACAGGCTTATCTCTGAGGCAATGTGTATAACAGTTGCACTTAACACAAACAATGACCCCCCATACACCACAAACTGAGACCAAACAGGTAAGTATATATCAAAAATATATCTTTATCTATTTGCAGCAGTAAAAATCGACAATATGCTTATAATTACTTTCTTAGGAAAATGTTGCACTTAATCTTAATGGTTGCACTGGGTTTGTTAGGAAGTTCTTAAAACAAAACAGTCTCAAGTCTCTAGCATCAGTGATAACGTTAATGCTCACAAAATGCCCTTAATATGCACTGTTCAAAATAATGCCCGCATGTGCTTTACTTCAGGAGCCCCATCTTCACTTGTATTGTGGCCACACAACGCGAGCGCGCCTCACCCGGGGCTTTGGGCGCACCGCGCCGATTAGAACAGACTTGCTCCTGCCTCAGGCACTCTCAGCGCGCCTTCGCAGACTCTCTCCCTGCCCCGGCCGGTCCCAGGCAGCCCTCCGCCCGCTCTCAGGTCCTCGGGCAGCGGCGGGGTGCTGACTCAGCGCTCCAGCGCGGGGGACTCAGGCCAGGGGCAGAGATCTTTCACGCAGGATCCCTCGGCGAGGTCAGCTCACTCTCTCCTCGCTCCTCGCCGAGGTACACTTCAATCACGGCTCTCGGCGGCTCCTCCGGAGGTCCCGATGGACCAGCCAATCCCGTCGCGGCACTTGCGACGAGCCTCCTTGTTCACCCGGGAGTCAGCCAATGGCAGTGCGGCTCCCGGGTCAGGCCTACAATGACGCTCCGCTCCTCAGCCAATCACGGCACGGAAATAACAATGACGCGGCGGCGCACGGGCCTATCCCGTCGCGGCGTTGCTGAGGGGGCTCGGCTCCTCCAGCCAATGGGGGCGCGGTGGCTCCGATCTTCGCCGCTGCAGCCTCCGTTCACGAACGGCAACTTTTCAGGGTATTTCTGGCCCCGGGCAGCGGCGGTGAACAGGCGTAGAGATGATTTTTGAGGGCGCAGGTCACGGACAGACCCCCCTCTCGGCCTCACAACCGCTTAGAGCAAAATTCACGAGGGGAGGCACCGCAGACCTCCGACCCTCGCTGGAAATGTGCCGATGAGCACACCGATCCCACGCTCAGCAATTGTTCACTAAGCACGCTCCAGGTCAAACAGCACGATCTGCATAGCGTTTTGGGCTTCTTCTAGGAACCTTTTATCCCTGGGTTCCAGAAACAGGAGGCCAGCTCTTCTCAGGCCCTTGGAGATTCAGTGAAGACACAGCACACAGCAAAGTCTTAGTAGTTCAAGCAGGTGGGGGCACAGCACACAGCAAAGCCCTTCTTCTCCTCTCCTTCAGTTGGATATTAGGATAGGTCAGCCCTTAGCGCACACAGCAAGGCAATCTTCCTTCAGTTCCTTCAGCAGTCCTTCTTCTGGCAGAGGTTCCTCTTGATTGTAGAATCTAACTTTTCTGTAGTCAGGGGTCCTTCTCTTATACCCCAAAAAGTCTTTGAAGTCCTTTGAAGTCTTTGTGCAAGTGGGCCCTGAGCCCGGTCTAAACCAGTTCTGGGTGTTGCTGAGGCACTGGGGGTTTCCTGGCTTCCTTCTTCCTCTCAGTATCAAGGACAGAGGTGACAATCGCCCAGCAGGGGGGTGGAGCCAGCATTGTGGTCAGGCAGGCACAGCCCTGTTACTATCAGGTGTGATCTCCTCCCACTTCCCTGGCAGCAAATGCTGCCTTTCATCCACAGGCTGACTCAGACAACCTCCTGGGGGCTCTGCAGCCCCTGTCACACTCAGGCCAGACAGTCAATCAACAAACAGGCCCAGGCACACAGAAAGGTTAGACAAGAGAACAGCCACTTTCTAAAAGTACTATTCTCAAACACAGAATTTAAAAACAACCCTTCCTAAAAGATGTGTTATTAAATTCTGAGTTCAGGGATATCAATCACTTATGCCCCATCTTGTTCCTATGAGAAGATAGGCTGGTATCCAATGGGACCAGCCTCCCCCAAGTTATTCTATGGAGCAAGATAACCTTACAGCAGTGAGCACACAAAATGGCTGCTGCTCACTACCAGAGCATGTGACCTGCACTAGTACATGCTCTACCTTACCCATACACTGCACCCTGCCCAGGGGGGTACCTTGAGCCTTCCATAGGGGGGACTGATGTGCACAGACAGGGAAGGGTTAGGCCCAGCCAGTGGGGACACTGGCCAGGCGGACATGGCAGTCCACTGACTGCACACAGGCCCTGCGCTGGCAGGCCTGAGACACCATTTTAGGGCTACTCATGTGGGTGGCGCAATCTGCGCTGCAGGCCCACTAGTAGCATCTGTCATCACCAGCCCTGGCACAAACAGTGCACTTTACTAGGGACTTCATGGTGATACAAATACGCCAATCAGGTATTCCCAATCAATATGACAATTTACATAGGGAGCACTTACACTCTGGCACTGATCAGCAGTGGCAGAGTGTCCAAAGCATCTAAACCAGCAAAAACGAAATCCAGTACAGCATCAAAAATACAGTGGACAGAGGCAAAAAGATGGGGGAAAACCACGCCAAGGGTGTCAGGTCTAACACACGCCATCATCATCATCCCCACTGTCGTCATGTCCCAGTCCAGTATCCTCCGTCGCTGGCGGATGCTGGTATCCATCATACTGTAAAAGTGGAATTTCCCTCCGTATAGCCAGGTTGTGGAGCATGTAGCAAGCAGTGATAATGTTGCTCACCTTCAATGGTGCATATTGTAGGGCTCCTCCCGTCCAAACGAGATAGCAGAATATTGTCTTCAGGAGGCCAAAACACCACTCAATGACTCATTGGCTTCTACCATGTGCCTTCATTATACTGCATTTCAGCAGGGGTGACTGGGTTACGTAATGGCGTCATTAACCAAGGTTGGTTTGGGTACCCAGAGTCTCCTACATTGAAAACAGTAAATTAGATTCTGTAGTTGGTAGACAGCGCATTATCAGACATACAATCTACACACAACACAGCACACAGATCCAGGGAAATGTGCACAGACAAGGGAGATGGACATGTCTGCCAAACAAAAAACCTGGGCATTAATTGGGTGGTAATGTTTGCGTTGCGGTTACGATACACTACCTCATGAGCCTGTGGTGGCACCAATGCAATGTGGGTGCCATCAATGGAGGCAATTATATGGGGTAATTGAACCAATGCATAAAATGCCCCCTTGATGTCACAAAATTATCCAGGTGTTGGAAATGTTATGTATTGTCACAGATAATACAGCAATGCTCCCAAAAAACCTCGCAGAACATGGCTTAACATGGTATTTGACACCCCACCAGATGTTACCACTGTGTATTGAAATGTACTGGTGGCAAAGAAATGTAAAGCTGCCATAACTTTAACTTTGTCCATCAGTGCAGTTGGATATGTCCGACCAGGCTGTACATGAGGTGACAACTGCGAAGTCAAGTCTTCAATTATTTGTCTTGTTAAGTGGTACTTCCTGATTGTGTCTATGTTCTTCCATGGTTGCCAGGTCTGGAAAGTGCCTGTGGACTGCAGGCTGTCTGCGATACCTATGTGTATAAAAATAGTTTGTGTCAAGTCACAATGTACCAAGCAACTTGCTAAGAGACAATGAGAACATGAAATGTGAACACACCTGAACCTGCAGATCCTTCAAAAACATGATTTAATTTTGAAAAAATCCCCTTATATACATATCTCAGCATCAGTGCCATACACAGACATGTTATCAGGGTATGGTGACACACCAATTAGAGTGGTATAATGTAAAAGTCACTAGTGTGTGACATTATGAATGTCTTCAAACAGCACATATTCCAAGGATCACAAGTTAAAATATGTCACTTTAAGGTTTTAAAATGTTTTACATGTCCAATAGGTAGACATAATAGGAACATATAATGCAAGAGATGTGTAACACCTGATATACACATCATCTCAAATACGCAGTCATGCCCAACACTGTCACAGGTTGGACACTGTCATTCATTTATGTCTACATTACACATGAATTCACATACACAGACTATTTTCAATGTAGTGGATTTTGAAATATGTAACAATTCCATACACTGCAGTCTGGGGCACACATATAGACTAGTAATTCACAATGCATAAACCAGATGAAGCTGCATAATGATTTCACTGTCCACTCATCCAATGGTAAAACTTAGCCATTACTTACACAACAGACATCTACAGTCTGAATTTTTTTTAAATGTGCAATTGGTCATACAGTACACTAATGCAGTGCCAAGGCAACATTGCACATGTTCATCCACACATAAAATGATGTGCACTATGACCAATACATTGCAGAAAACAGGACTTTAAATCCAGACATGCTTTACCAGCCAATAATACAGTGTGGTATGTGCCCCTTATGTCCTCATGGTGGTGTGTCTTATTAATTTACAGCTCATTGTTTTCATATATAAAGTGCATACACACATGTACTGTACTAAGATACATCATTCACAGCAGTGTGTGCTCTGAAGACTGTTTATTCCAAGAACGCGTTATCCGAATTCCGACACGATTTGGTGACAGCCATTGGTTGTCATGGTGAAAGACGTGGGTGAGTATTCAAAGGACGCGTTATCCGCATCCGAAAGGATTTGGTCACAGCCATTGGCTGTTTGTTGGTATGGTGAGAGACACATGTTTGGACTCATGTCTTCAGCGAATGGAAAACTACTCTGTTACTTCCCATCACCAATGTATCCATTTCAAAAGAGATCACATGAATAGTGTTTGAACGTCGCGGTAGGGGGGGTAGTTTGCTAGCAAAGTCATGTATTGGACCGATTCGTATAATGCAACTGATGCAAACCTATCACTTTTGATGAATGTATTTGAGACCGCCTCTGCTGTTTAAATATGTCTGTCTGTTCCCTAGAGACTCTACTTGCCTGCACTACCTGCTTCATTCCTGTACCTCCACATCTTTCTGCTGCTGTGACAACATCCTCTGGTAGCCACAATGGTAAGAACACCTGCCGCTACACAGCCAGATGTATGGCTAACCAGAGGAGCAGGTGAGTGAGAGTAACAGTGCATTGCCCTTGGACATGTGTGATAACTGTGCATTACTGGCAGTTGGAATCTCTATCAGAGATATTCCTTTATGTTTTTACAAATATGACTGGGTGTAGGGAACTGATTCTGAGAGGCACACTGCTGTAGAAGTGTATGTAATAGGGCAAACATGTCATCACTGTCCCAAATGGAACAGAGATTAGATTGTACACATGCACATGCATTACCCTTAGTTATTTGTTAAAACATAAACATGAGCTATGTATATTAGTTTATGATAGAGACACATGATGCATATGAACTAAGGGACTATCACCATGTCATCCTTACAGGTCAACTTCCATGAGAAGGACAGAATGTGGCTGACCATTACCAAGACGGTGCGTGACGTGGGGGTGGTATATTGTCATGTTCACCATTGCTGCAAGAGGTGGCAGGCCCTTCGTGGCTGGGCCAAGAAGATTGCTACGGTCCAGCTGGACCTGTCACAACTGGGGAAGCGAGGTGACCGGCGAAGATTTACACCACACATGCAACGCATCATAGAGGTGCTCTTCCCTGACCTGTTGGGCAGCTGAAGGCCCAACAGCAGCAAGGAGGGGGTGAGTCACCTACATGCTGATCTTCTATCTTTATTCCGGCAGGTTTTGAGAACTGAGCTTGATGGCACTTTTACAGGTCGTGCTGACTGCTCCTGAGGCGTGAGCCGGGAGCTAGGTGGAAGACACTATTGCCCATTGCCTAATTTTGCACAGTTCGATTTCTGAGTGCTGCTATATTTAAAAAAAAAAAAAAAACTCAGATATTTTATCTTTTAAATTTGAGAAAGCTAGTCAGAGGTGGGTGAGTTGCAGGCTGATTTAGAGACTCTGCGCCCTTGTTTACTCACAGGTTAGGTGGCAGGGACGAGGGAACTGCGACTCAACGCTCGCCTGGACGGCTGCCATCTTGAAGCGGGCCAAGGCTGAGCGGTCTAGTCTTTCTCCTCCCCTGGACCACAAAAGCCAGGCTGGCGCGGGCGCGCGAACTGACTGCTCCTGAGGCGTGAGCCGGGAGCTAGGTGGAAGACACTATTGCCCATTGCCTAATTTTGCACAGTTCGATTTCTGAGTGCTGCTATATTTTTCTTTTTTTTAAAACCTCTGATATTTTATCTTTTAAATTTGAGAAAGCTAGTCAGAGGTGGGTGAGGGCCAGGCTGATTTAGAGACTCTGCGCCCTTGTTTACTCACAGGTTAGGTGGCAGGGACGAGGGAACTGCGACTCGACGCTCGCCTGGACGGCCGCCATCTTGAAGCGGGCCAAGGCTGAGCGGTCTAGTCTTTCTCCTCCCCTGGACCACAAAAGTCAGGCTGGCGCGGGCGCACGACCTGACTGCTCCTGAGGCGTGAGCCGGGAGCTAGGTGGAACACACTACTGCCCATTGCCTAATTTTGCACAGTTCAATTTCTGAGTGCTGCTATATATATTTTTTTTTTAAAACCTCTGATATTTTATCTTTTAAATTTGAGAAAGCTAGTCAGAGGTGGGTGAGGGGCAGGCTGATTTAGAGACTCTGCGCCCTTGTTTACTCACATGTTAGGTGGCAGGGACAAGGGAACTGCGACTCGACGCTCGCCAGGACGGCCGCCATCTTGAAGCGGGCCAAGGCTGAGCGGTCTAGTCTTTCTCCTCCCCTGGACCACAAAAGTCGGGTAGGCGTGGGTGCGCAGCGGGTGCGCCAAAGGCGCGCCAAAGGCTAGCCTGTCTGCGTCCGTCCGCGCCAGATCCGCGTCCAGCGCCGGACCCTCTGGTGGGGGCTCCGTGAGCACTGTAAGCTACCTCACCTATGTTCGGGGGACATTGTGGGCCCTAGGGGGAGAAGGTAGAACGCCAGGTTGCGTATGTCTTGAACTCTGTAAAGACCCACAGGCTGTATTACATCGATGCCCGAGCTGTTATAAAGCCCTTCCAAAGGTCCGGTGGCAGGCTATTAATGCCATTCCCAATACAGGTAGAGGAGAGGTGAAGGTTGAGCCTGTCGAGGTTAAATGTCTGTTGCTGAATGCTGGATCCCTAGTTAAACATAGTATTGAACTAGCGGACTTGATACAGGAAACGGATGTAAAGATAGCTTTTATAACTGAATCATGGACTGATGCAGCCTCTGGTCCATACATTGTCAAAGCCACCCTCCCCCCCCCAACTATGGGTGCCATGTCCAGAATAGATGTGGAAAGAGAGGTGGCGGCCTGGCGATCATCTACCATGATTCTGTAAGAGGGAATTTTCAGTCAGTAGTGGTAGACTTGGGTGAAGCACTGACTTTTAACTTTAGCTTGTCCCATCATCAATCCCTCAGAGGCTGTTTACTGTATAGACCCCTGGGACTAAGGCCCCATTTCTAGCGGCATTAGGAAGTCTGCTAGAGGAAGCAGCATGTGCTAATACTTTTACAGTTCTAGGGGATTTTAATTTCCACCTTGACTGCTGCTCTGACCCGGATACACGGGAGCTCATGGAGTTAATGGATGGGGTGGAGTTAAAGCAGTTGGTGATCGGCCCGACTCATAAGGCAGGGCATACCCTTGATGGAGTTTTTACCAACCATCCTAATATAGGTGTCATGACTATGCGCCCTGTTCCCTGGTCTGACCATTCCGCAGTTTGTTTTATTATCGCTATGGCACTACCCCTTAAAGCGAGACAGGTTAAGAAACCAGCTAGGACTATCCGGAAGTGGAAAAATATAGAAGGCGCGTCCCTTGATGACCTATTGATATCCACGATGGTGCCCATCTCAGCTGATGTAGAGGAGGCGGCCACCACCTACACAAATTGGGTGGACGAGGCTTGTAAACAATTAGCACCTCCCAAACTTTGCCACACTACTCGCACTTCGCCATCAGCCCCGTGGTTCTCAGAGGAGATCAGGGAGCATAAAAGCATCTGTAAGAAACTAGAACGGAAGTGGAGGAAAAACTATTATGAGGTCGATAAAAAGAGACATAAATTGGAATTGGCAGTAAATAAAGATCTGATAGGGAAAGCAAAACTTACTTTTTTCACCAATCGCATTAAGGAGGCAAGGAACTCCCCAAAGGAACTTTTCCAAACAGTTTTAACATTGGCAACCCCAAAACCTGCGGTAGTGCCCCCTAGTCGGGAACTATGTGAAGATCTGGCTAAATTCTTCCAAAATAAAGTGGAGACGTTTTTTAACTCCCTGGATGGCCAAGTGAAGATCAACCCCCCAGAGGTCAAACCAGAGGTGGTAGAGACTAATACACAGGAAAGCAGGCTCCTGAGCTTCTCCCCGATAAACGAGGAGGAGGTAAGGAAACGGTTGCTGAGGCTAAAATCAGGCTCTCCTCATGACCCCTGCCCAGCTACTATAGCAAAGCTAGCTGCAGCCCCGATAGCCTTCATGCTCACACCATTATTTAATAATATGCTGGAATGTGGGGAATTCCCCTCCCGCTGGAAACAGGCATCCATCTTGCCCCTTTTAAAAAAAACAAATCTGGATATTGACGATTTGAACAACTATCGGCCCATTGCCAGACTTCCATTACCGGCCAAGCTTATAGAGGGAATAATGAATACTCAGTTGAGCTCTTTCCTCAGGGCTGCGCAAGCTCTGGACCCATCGCAACATGGATTCAGGGCGGCCACAGTACGGAATCGGCCCTAATTAAGTCAGCGGAAGACATCAGGAAAGTGATGGATGCTGGAGGCAAAGCCACCTGGATCCTGTTGGACTTGTCCGCGGCCTTTGATACGATCCACCACATGTTACTGGTGGGCCGTCTGAGGGCCTCTGGGATTCAGGGTAAAGCACTTAAGATCTTGAAAGCTTTCCTTTCCAACAGGAGGCAGGTGGTGACCTTGGATGATCAAGAGTCAAGTCCGTTCGTGCTCCCTTGTGGGGTTCCCCAGGACTCATCCTGAGTCCTACCCTCTTTAATATGTATGTTTCTACCCTAGCACAAGTCATTAGATCTTACGGCTTTAATTTAACATCGTATGCAGACGACAAGCAGATTGTGGTGTCGCTGCTACCGGGGGGAGAGGAAGGCACGGCCAGCAGGTTTAAAGACTGCATGCTTGCAGTCAGCGACTGGATGGCAGGGAACTGCCTAAAACTGAACTCGGCTAAGACCGAAGTTCTCCTCTTTGGGGGTAGAGAGAATTTCTGGTCTCCAAGATGGTGGCCGGAGGAGTTAGGCGTCCCTCTCTCACCTGTTGCCAAGGTCAAGAACCTTGGGATTCTGATGGAAGATAAACTGTCCTTTAGGCCTCAAGTAAACGCACTGTCCTCAGCCACCATTTTTGTTCTAAAGACATTACGCAAGATTCTGCCCTTTCTTCCAGATGAGCACAGGAAAACAATGGTGTCTGGATTGATCCTGTCCTGGCTGGATTATTGTAACGGCCTACTGCTCAATGCTCAACAGGGCCTGCTCAATAAATTACAAGTTCTGCAAAATGCAGCGGCCCGCTTGATCACGGGTACACCCAAATTTGCCTCCGTTGCCCAAGAGCTGGTGAAATTACACTGGTTACCTGTGCACAAACGGATTGCATTTAAAGCATTATGCATAGTCTTTAAGGCGCTTAAGGGGTTGGGCCCTTAGTGCATGACCCAGTACTTTCGGTGGTACAAACCTGCTAGATCCCTTAGGTCAGCCGATCAGGGGCTGTAAGTGGTCCCAAGAATTAAGAAAGCTCGATGGGGAGGCAGAAGCTTTTCCTTGGGAGCAGCAAAGGCTTGGAACGCTTTGCCAGCGGACCTCAAACAGGCACCAGATCTGATGTCCTATCGGAAGGTCCTGAAAACATGGTTCTTTAGGCAATAAGCATCAGGGTTAGTCTTCGGAGTGGTCAATCAGCGCCAGGACACCGGCTGGTAACAGTGCGCTTTATAAATGTTACAAATAAATAAGTAAGTCTGCCAAACGTGCAAGCATTCTCACTAGATGAAAAAAGCAGATGAAGCAATAGATGACAGGTAATGACCCATTCATCAGAGACATGTGAGTGAGTTATGGTCATGGGTTGTAACAGTGTTGACATGCACATGTGTGCTTTCTAATTTTCACAAGAGGTGTGTATGAGTTTCAGCATGAATCCCATAGCTTTACAAGTGCCTGCACATTCACTGATGTGTAATCCTGTTCTCAGAGTGGTCTGAACAAATCATTGAAGTATGTTTTGATAGGTGATACCAATTCTGCAAATCACATGCTAAACATTTTGTAAAAATGATTTGTCTATGTAGAAACATAGATTGGTCATCTTGGTCCGTGTCCAGAGGTCTTTTTTACTGATGTGCTGCTAATTGTGATCACATGTATCCCACGGGACAGTCACAGCTAGGGTAACTCGGGTCACAGGTAACAATGCCCTTCCCATGATGTCATGTCAAAAAATACAGACAACATTGGGAAAGGTGAGTCCATGTGTAGGAGTTTGTGATCGTGACATCACAAGCCATTCATTGTCATGCACAGGTTGTTACTGATCGCAACATGTCAGGATTTTTGAGGTATGATGTGAAGCACACAGTCACAACTGTTGACATGTGTGTTTGTGTGCTTGAATACTCAAACATGATGGTTTGGTAAACAAGGTTTTTTGGCACCACTGTCTGATTCTGAGATGTAAAATGTGCATCAAATGAAAATTTGTTAACCACATGGTACGTAAGACAAGAGCAATCTCAGCACTAGAAAGTGTGCATACTTTTTAATCAAAGGGAGGGACAGTCAAACTTTGTCCATATAAAGGTGAACTTGTTCAGTGTAGCCAAGATAGTTCAACAGTGTTTACTGTACTCATACTGAAAATGGGTTCAGTCACAAGAATCCTTGCAGTCATTGCACCCAGATGTGCCAGTGGAATGGTGTTCCGCCTTAGGCATTTTGAAGCTGAAATTCTCACACGTGGCTGTTTGTAGACCCTTCATTACATCTATGAAACTTTATTTGTTTTCAGTCTTCAACTCTATATGATTCTGCTACATGACACCGTGCACAGATGACACAGGACAGTGTGTTACATTCCTGTCGGACCAGCTATGCGTACTGCCTTGGTGTCTCTAGGATGAAACTCATATTTGTCTACTGACATTGGATATGCAAAGCTACTGAACACGTTATCAATCACTGTGAACTGTGTAACAGGACTCATGCAATGAGTATGCATTGTGCATGTTTGACAAGGTAGATATGTGAACCGTGACAAATGAGCCAATGGTTCAACAGTAGATGACTAAGGATTTCAGGATGTGTAGCATGTCTCAATGAAATCTGAGATTCATATCCCCATTGTGATGGCTCTACTCACAAACAGAAGAGGAGACAATACTGTCAGTACTCAAGTCCATCATGAGCACAAGACAAAACATTTTATGCCACAAACTCCATTAGTCAACCTTCTTGTTCTGTACTTTGATGTTGGTACACGCAATGTTGCTGATCACATCATGCGTGATTTAGCAATGTGAAAGTGGCAGGGTAACCAGTACCATTTCTGTTAATGCAGCATGCGCTAATGGCACAACTCAAGGTGATGTCTGATATCTATTAACCTCTGTAATGTTAACTATGTGTCAACTAGGTATGGATGACTCGTGTAAATCTTTTTCTTACTTAGTCACAGCATCATCAGCGGACACAGGAGGAGAGAGTGCCACGGATGTTGTGGGAGCAGAACATCAAACTGGGTCCAGTGAAGAGTCATCGGAAGGGGTACCCAGTGACGGAGAGGGTGAGTGGAGTCTCACTGGCAGCGGATCTGGAACACCATCTGTAGCTTCAGAATCAGATCACAGCTCCAGTGAGGAATGCCATGTGGTGGTGAGGGACACAGAGACTGCATCTACAACATCAGAGTCCACCTTCACCACCACTACCATCTCCACCCTCCCTGCAGCTGACAGTTCCACTGTCCGTGGCCGCTCCTGTGTTAGGGGCAAACTATAATATGGGCCAGGCACCTCACCCCCTGCACCCGTCTCCCCAGCTGCCCTCAGTGTAGAGACCAATGACCTCCTGAGGCAGATCTCTGTGAGGCAGACATCAATGCTGAAAGTCCTCCAATCACACACAACTCTTTTGACAGACATGTCATCGTACATGGAGAGCATTCACTCAAACATGTCTGCCCTAAGCATGGGCGTAAAATCCGTTACGCTCGCGGATTTTTCGTATTTTCGGTAAATCCGCAATCCGCGAACTCTCGCGGATGTGGCGAAAATACGCAAATCCGTGCGAAGCGGATTTTTTGCTTGTGTTCGCACTGCTCGCGGGCCGCGGCGCGGGCAGCAACAATCTCGCACTCGCGAAAGTACAAAAATTACAATTGGGGGCGGAAACGGAAATACGTCACGCAAACAAAATGGCGGCGCCCATACTCAACCTTGGGGTAACTCGCACGAGTTTGCGGCTTCCACGGTCGAGTTCGCACGACGCCGCGCCTCGCGAATAGGGCGAAATTACCGAAAAACGAGTTTTGCAAAAGCAAAACCAACGAGCAGGTGCAAAAGTTCGAGCTCATCATTTGTAACCATTTACCTGTAGTGCTTCCTGAAGGGCCCCTCCAGAATCCGGTTGCCTACTTGCAACTATTGTGTGACCCTGCTCTGACAGTCACAGAATAGTTACAAGTATGCCATTGCATCCTGTTATTGCAACAAAAAGGAAAGGGAGCAGACAAGCAGGTGCCAGCCTTCATTAATGTCAGTTGGGGCAGGGCAGGTGGTGTTGTTTGCAAAACTTAGTGCAGGTGTGCTTGGCTTTGCCACAATAATGTACACTCACTAGTCAATGAGAGGGTGCTGTGATGACACCGAGGGTGGCATGGGTGTGCCAGCCAGAGGGTGGCATGGGTGAACCAGAGTGCCAGTGTTGACAGAGGATGGCAGTGCTTTGCTTTGCCCCAATAATGTACACTGGTGAACCAGAGGGTGCTGTGATGACACAGAGGGTGACATGGGTGAGCCAGAGGGTGGCATGGGTGACCAAAGAGAGTGCCAGTGGTGACAGAGGGTGGCAGTAATGAAGAAAGCCTTGCAAACAGGCTGGGCACGTAGAAACAACAAGTTCGCAAAACTGGCGACCCGACAAGTAAGTTCGCAATTTGCGAAATTGTACAAAACCCTTGCGAACTTGCAGAAACCCGTGCGAACACACCCCCCCCAAAAAAATACGCAAATCCGCGAGAATTTGCGGATTTTGCGTATTTTCGCAATCCGCAAATACGCAAATCCGCAAATTCGCGGATTGCGAATCCGCAAAATCCGCCCATGCTTAGTCTGCCCTACAGAGATCAAATCAGGCTATGGCCTCAACACTGACGGCAGCACTATCTCTCCTCAAGCAGTACCTCCCCACTCCTACCTCTTCCTCATCCACCGTCCTAACTACCCTTCCAGACCCAAGCACATGCAAACACACAAAGTCACACACTGCAACATCCACACGCAGCACACAATCACGCAGACCAAAGCCACAAGCCACACACACTCATGCTACAGACAGCACACTCTCACCAAAGGAAGTGACAGCACCCAACACACATGCATCCAGTGACACTCCGCACACCTCACAACCCTCTGCCTCCACAACCCCTACCCTTTACTCTTCTGTACCCACCTCAGCCCAGGCTCCCCACCTTGTTCCCATTGAATTATTTCCTCCACAAACATGTAGCCCCCCTCCTGAGAAGAGGAGGAACCTAAAGGATGTCATACCTGTAGCACTGCTAGCCCCACCCCCTCCAAGGAACAGGAGGCCTCGACTCCCCATAGAAAATCCCTCCAGTCCCATTCCAAAGCTTCCACTCCTACACCCCATAGATCCCCAGACAAGCCCAGTACATAAGAATTGGCTAAAACACCCACCGAAAAGACACCTCCGTTCCCCATTTCAGACTCACCCCTAAAACAATGTAAGATCCCTAAATAAGTTAAGGCCACCCCATCCCCAGTAGCTTGGTCTGATCACTTCCTCGTGAAATGTCATCTTAAGCTTGAGGATCCTATCCTCAAACCTCTCGAGAAAGTGGTGTGGAAACGCTCCTGGGAAAAACTTAAGCCTGTAGATTTTCACAGATTACTTGCTGAAAATCCTCTGGGTCCCCTTAATGATGTGGTAGCCGGCTATGATGCATTTTGTGATTGGATCACTCGGGCTCTTGATCTTCTGATTCCGTTTACTTGGAGCAAATGTCGCTCGCAGGAGCCCAGCCCCTGGTATGATAGTACCTTGCTGCCTTTGAAAAAAGCCTGTAAACAGGCAGAGAGGAGCTGGCGGAAAACCTATGAGGCAGGTAGGCCATAGACACATGCAAATTGGTATTTGAGTTGGCGGGCCCAGTCCACACATGGGGACAGTATCCTATATTTATGTTGGCCCATGCTTCTTTCATAAACACGATTGTTTTTGACTATAGATATTCCCATGACAACAGTAACACAACCACTTCTGTGTTATTGTGGTTTGTAGAAACTGAACGCATTACCGAGTCTGTGGACATGTGTGTTATCTGTGCTGATTTCCTCTGTGCTTTACTGTACACAGATGCATCACAATGTCTTACTTTTGTTAGTACATTTGAGTGGTGTTGTCCTGCAATGTTTCTGTGTGTGTTGTGGTGGACTTAGGCATTCACTGTGTGATCACACATATGTGTGTTTATTCGAATTCCTGGTCTAGCTTCAAATGTGCTATCCCCCTAGACTTTAGCGTTCACGAAGAGGAAAAAAGCATCATGAAAGGGCAATTCCTCGTGTTCGCAGAGATTTTGCGTGCTCTCAGAGATTTTTTACTGTTTCGCTGAGCTTTGCGTAGCGCGACTACGTAAATTCCACCCACCTCTAGCATTTACCCCAAAACAAAAATATGCATCTTAATCTATGGGGGTATTTTCCTCAAACACAAGATATGCATCTTCATGTATGGGGCTTTTGTACCTCTGGATGCATCTGGGAGGGCCTTCCAAACGACATCGGAATCGGGCCCTAAAGTCTGCATTGACATTAGTTTGAGATTAAGGCACAGCAGCTACTTAAAAGGTTTGTACCACTGTCTTTGCAGCCACGTCTACTGCATAGTTCACTTTAGTAGGAAACCCTTTACTTTTATAGGCCATGTATACTGTACATGAACCAAAGGAAGATTGTCCTGTACAACAGCTACCTTTCTCCAAAACGTTTATAGATCTTTGAACCCATTTAGGTGCCAATGCGGTAAACCTATATTATAGCTTTGTACACTGAACACTGATTCTAACACAATACGTGTGTAAACTATTTGGTCAGCCTTTGGGAGGGCAAGTAATAGGGCATGTATTTTTGCCAGCTGTGTTATGTTATGTTATGTTATGTTACGCACACTTCTATAGCGCACAGGTGCCCCAGCGAAGGGGCGTCCCGGCGCTTCGGATAGGCAGAAGCAACACAACACTACACAGAGAAACAGAAAGAAGCAGCAGAGCGAAAACTAGTATTCAGAGGGAAATAGAAAGGTTTTGATCGCCTTCCTAAACTTAAGTACATAATTGAAAGCACGAATATGGCAAGGGAGAGAGTTCCAGAGTTTTACGGCCAAAACACGGAAAGATCGTCCACCAACTCTACAGAGCTTAAAACGAGGGATAACCACCAAGTTTTTCCCCAATGACCTTAGGGAGCGCGATGGAATGTAAGGAGTAAGAAGGTTCTCAAGGATCCGAGGAGAGGACATTTTCAGGATTTTAAAAGAGAGACATAGGGTCTTAAAGTCAATCCTTTGCCTAATCGGCAACCAATGAAGTGCACGAATTGTGGCTTTTGCGGAACAGAACCTTGGTAAGCCCACCAAGGCCCTGGCAGCAGCATTCTGTGCACGTTGCAGCCGGGAAATTTCCGCTTGATTAGCCCCTAACAAAAGGGAACTAGCATAATCAAGTCGGGACAAGATGGTTGCCTGAATGACCAACTGCCTAGTGGGGGCATCTAAAAATTTGAATATGGGCCTCAGCCCACGTAGGATCCCAAAACAAGTCGCTGCTACTCTCTTGGTATGACCACAAAAGGAAAGGGTTGAATCCAGCCAGACACCTAGGTTTTTGACCTCTAGAGTCGGGATTGGAGTGACACCTAACTCAGGGGACCACCAATTATCGCCCCAAAGGCTACTCTGCTTGCCAACAATCAAAACCTCTGTCTTCTTAGCGTTAAGCTGAAGACAGTTGGCTGTCATCCAGCCAGCCACCGCTAGGAGACCATTACGGAACCTCAGGGCATCAGGGTCAGAGTTCCCACTAAGAGCAACCGCCAGCTGCGTGTCGTCCGCGTATGAAACAACAGTCATACCCCAGAGTTTGGCGACAGCAGCCAGCGGCTGCACATAAAGATTGAAAAGTGTGGGACTCAGAGCAGAGCCCTGAGGCACTCCTAGTTCCAAAGGGTAAGGCTTTGATTCAAAAGGCGTGATAGCAACCCTAAAAGAGCGACTATCCAGAAAGGATCGAAACCAATCGAACGCCAGGCCGGAGACACCCGCGTCTCCCAACCGTTGCAGCAATATCGGGTGGGAGACTGTGTCAAACGCGGCACTGAGGTCAAGTAGCACCAGTGCCGCAGTTTGACCAGAATCCACCACCGTCCGCAGGTATTCTGTCATTGAAAGCAGGGCCGTCTCAGTGCTGTGACCAGCACGAAACCCATTCTGGGATGGATCCAAAATATCCAACCTCTGCAAGTGCTCCGTTAAGATGTTATTAACATGGGCCTCAGCAACTTTTGCTGCCCATTGGAGAAGAGAGATAGGTCGATAATTCTCTAATTTGAGATGGTCCAGTGTGGGTTTCTTAAGGATTGGAGAGACGTAGGCCTGTTTCCATTTAGATGGAACTATGCCTGATGAGAAGGATGAATTTATAAGATGGCAAAGATGTGGCAGGCAAAAAGTGGAGAAGTCTCTCAACTGAGCCGGTCTAAGAGGGTCCGCAGGAGATCCCGATTTTACCCTGATGGCCAAGCTGTCAAATACTTCCCCGTCATCTCAGGGAAGGATGAAAGAACCACATCAGTAGAGCTGCTAGGTCTTAAAGCCTCACTCCGTGGGATGGAACTAGGAAAGGAGCGGTAGATGGTCTGAATTTTTTCAAGGAAGAAAGCCACAAGATCTTCACAGTGTGCCACCGAGCGAATATCAGCTGCTGGGGCTCTCTTAGCGGTCAGTTCTTTAAGAACCTTGAAAATCAGTTTAGAGGGATTTGGGGAGGTTTTAAACTCCAGCGCATAGTAGGCCGCACGGGCTCTACAAATAGCTTTATGGTAGATTTTAACTGTAGACATGTACAGAATCTTCCTACCTGCCTCATAGGTTTTCCACCAGCTCCTCTCCGCCTGTTTACAGGCTTTTTTCAAAGGCAGCAAGGTACTATCATACCAGGGGCTGGGCTCCTGCGAGCGACATATGCTCCAAGTAAACGGAATCAGAAGATCAAGAGCCCGAGTGATCCAATCACAAAATGCATCATAGCCGGCTACCACATCATTAAGGGGACCCAGAGGATTTTCAGCAAGTAATCTGTGAAAATCTACAGGCTTAAGTTTTTTCCAGGAGCGTTTCCACACCACTTTCTCGAGAGGTTTGAGGATAGGATCCTCAAGCTTAAGATGACATTTCACGAGGAAGTGATCAGACCAAGCTACTGGGCTAGGCCGAAGCACCTTAGCTCCTGTTAGATTGGTAAATATAGGGTCCAGGATGTGTCCACCCTCATGTGTCGGGTGTTTCACCAGCTGGCTCAATTGTAGTGCCTCCAAGTCTGCAAGAAAGCTGCTAATAGCTGGAGTGTTGCAGAGATCAACATGAAGATTGAGATCTCTGAAAACACTAAAATTAGCAGAACTTAACGCAAGAGAGCTCAACAAATCAGGCAACGCCTTCCTAAAGGCAGTATCAGGCCCAGGGGGTCAGTAGATCAAAAGACCCGACAAAGAAAAATGATGGTTAACCGTTATGGTAAAATAAGCACACTCACATCCATCCACCTTCAAAGCCTTCCATATACAGGGAAATCAGGATTTAACTATCAGGGCAATGCCCCCGCTCCTAGAAACGTGATTATAAGTATAGATGGAATAATCCTAGGGAATAGCAAGATTTTCTAAAGCTGCCCCCTCATCCTGTAACCACGTTTCGGTCAGGAAGAAAATATCCGGGGCCCCCTCAGAGATAAGATCATAGATATCAGAATGATGTTTCACAAAAGATCTGACATTGAGACTCCAAACTCTAAGATCACAAGGGGCCCCCTGTACTAAAAAGCTGAATGTGTCCCCCGAGAATCCATTTACAGCAGAAATGGGGACCGTAGCGCCAAAGGAGAAATTACCACATATACAGTGGAAAGGACCACATAACGGATCCACTGAACCCAAGGAACATTGAGGAATCAAAGACTAAATATATAGAAGCTCATCACTCGAAAACCTAACTCTGTCAATAGTATCAGAGTTCCTGGCCCCTGGCGCTTCCTTAGCGCTGACGGGCGCAGATGGGCACGACTCTGGCGCGATGACGGCGCTCCCGCTGCGCGTCACCGCTGCGCGTCTCCATGCCAGGTTTAAGTAGGGGACGCGCCTGCAGGGAAAAGCACTAAAGCGCTCACCAAAATGGCACCAGTAGCACGTCCCTACCTACCCCCAAGATGGTGGCGATCAAGTAAAGCTGCCTAAAGACCCGCGAAAACAGCGGTGAGAAAACGATTATAGTGCAAGTGTGCGCTATTCCTAGATTTTAACAAGCATTAGAAATGCAATCGGGCTCGGATTTATTTGAGTTTGAGCTAATGGCATTGTAAATGCCAATGTATTGTTGCTATGTGTTATGGAGTGTGTTCATGTGGTGTGTACTGCCAGTGATCTCCTTGTGAGTGTGAGAATATTGCACCGTTACTGCCTGTGATGTCCTTCTTGTGAGTGTGAGAAGTTTGCACCTCTGCTGCCTGTGGTCTCCTTGTGAGTGTAAGAAGCTTGCACTGCTGCTGTCTGTGATGTCGTTCTTGTGAGTGGGAGAAGATTGCACCTCAGCTGCCTGTGGTCTCCTTGTGAGTGTAAGAAGCTTGCACAGCTGCTGCCTCTGATGTCCTACTCACTACTCTACTCTACTCACTACTCTACTCACTACTCTGCACTCACTACTCACTACTCTACTCACTACTCTAATCACTACTCTGCACTCACTACTCACTACTCTACTCACTACTCTACTCACTACTCTACTCACTACTCTGCACTCACTACTCTGCACTCACTACTCACTACTCTACTCACTACTCACTACTCTGCACTCACTACTCACTACTCTACTCACTACTCACTACCTGCACTCACTACTCACTACTCTACTCACTACTCACTACTCTACTCACTACTCTACTCACTACTCTACTCACTACTCACTACTCTACTTTCTACTCACTACTCTACTCACTACTCACTACTCTACTCACTACTCACTACTCTGTACTCACTACTCACTACTCTGCACTCACTACTCTACTCACTACTCTCCACTCACTACTCTACTCACTACTCACTACTCTACTTTCTACTCACTACTCACTACTCTACTCACTACTCACTACTCTACTCACTACTCACTACTCTACTCACTACTCACTTCTCTACTCACTACTCTGCACTCACTACTTTACTCACTACTCTACTCTACTCACCTCACTACTCTACTCACTACTCTACTCACTACTCACTACTCTGCACTCACTACTCACTACTCTACTCACTACTCACTACTCTACTCACTACTCTACTCACTACTCTACTCACTACACACTACTCTACTCACTACTCACTACTCTACTCACTACTCACTACTCTGCACTCACTACTCACTACTCTCCACTCACTACTCTGCACTCACTACTCTACTCACTACTCACTACTCTCCACTCACTATTCTACTCACTACTCACTACTCTACTTTCTACTCACTACTCTACTCACTACTCACTTCTCTACTCACTACTCCGCACTCACTACTTTACTCACTACTCTACTCTACTCACCTCACTACTCTACTCACTACTCTACTCACTACTCACTACTCTGCACTCACTACTCACTACTCTACTCACTACTCTACTCACTACTCTACTCACTACTCACTACTCTGCACTCACTACTCACCACTCTACTCACTGCTCTACACTCTACTCACTACTCTACTCACTACTCTACTCACTACTCTACTCACTACTCTACTCACTATTCACTACTCTACTCACTACTCACTACTCTGCACTCACTACTCACTACTCTGCTCACTACTCACTACTCTACTCACTACTCACTACTCTACTCACTACTCACTACTCTCCACTCACTACTCTACTCACTACTCACTACTCTACTCACTACTTTCTACTCACTACTCACTACTCTACTCACTACTCTACTCACTACTCTACTCACTACTCACTACTCTGCACTCACTACTCACTACTCTGCTCACTACTCACTACTCTACTCACTACTCACTACTCTCCACTCACTACTCTACTCACTACTCACTACTCTACTCACTACTTTCTACTCACTACTCTACTCACTACTCTACTCACTTGAAGAAGGAATTAAAATATTTAATAAATTCACTGTCATTTCACAGAAAAAAATTGTCAAAGGGGGTTGCTGAAATCTTTAAGAAAACTGGTTCTAAAGTGCTTTCCATTGAAATCTGTAAAGCGACTTTTTAGTTGTAAAATTACTCATTTCCCTTTTTAAAGAGCGGTCAGTAGACGAAAAATGGTGTCAAATGTATTATAACTTGTTTGTTTTATTTGTTATCAAGTTTCACCAATCACTTTGGATTTTTCTGGTGGCCCTAAGCATCGTTCTGCCGCACTGTTTGAAGTGTTAGCCCATCCTCCAATGGTTGGTAATTTTACACCTCCAAACATGCTCCGTTTTCTTTTTGTTTGCAGTTTTATCCAGTGCAAACTCAACCCAAAGGTATTGGAGTGCTTTACATGAGCATATACATTACACAAGGACACATTCATTTTTGGTAGGCACAGGGAGATTAAGTGATTTGCCCAAGATTACAGGATGTTGAGCCGACGCCGAGATTTAAGCCAGGTTCCCAATCTCCAAAATCGGCAGCTGTGGGCGCTGCGCCACACCCTCCATCCAAAAAGTCACTTAGAAATGCATATCCTATAATCGTGTGCCCTGACCCCTCGACCCCACGCACACACTGTGGCACTCGCGAATATCTGCAGACAACACACAGCATACGGTCACAAGCTCCCAAATAAATGTAATCCTACAAAACAGAGGGTTTGATCCCGTGCGCAGCATGGGGACGCTAAGGCCAGGCGGCTGCTGAGGAAAGACAGTTGACAAGGATAATGTCCAGACGGCGCCCTCAGCAGCCGGCGGGCCTGTAACTCAAACCCAAGGCCTGCCTGGGGTGAGCTCATCTTCCAGATTTAGCCCGGGGGGGGCACGTGGCCTCACAGACTTCCTTCTAAAGGAAGAATGGGAGGGCAGACTGCCAGGGAAACTGCGGGCACGCATCTGTAACGTGTGTCTTGCCTTTTGCAGTTAGTATTTCTTGCAGCTGGGCTATGCACTGGCAGCGGAACAGGACAGCCATTGGACACAGTCTACGATTTTACAAAGACCCCTCGCGCCTGGAAAAAAATGCCCCGTACAGCGCCTGCGGACACTCTCTGAAGAGATCAGATGACTTTTTTGTATGCAATGAAATGGTGAACGCGCTCGCACCATCTGGATTGCATTACACGGGCACTCTGACAGCTCCTAATTAAGATTAATAAGTCTGCCGTGCGCGAAACCGCCGAAAATATGCCAAATCGGGCACGCGTACATTACATATAGCCTATCACGTAAACGCTACTAAATAGACAGCCCAGCGAAGACGAATCACTAGGCAGATGCCATAAAAACTAAGGAATGTGCCAGCCGGACCCCTTTCTGAATTCTTTTTTTTTTTTAACGCATAAGAGCTCGGAAGCTCCGCCCCCCACTTCGTGGTGGCGTAGGCCCGAGCCCTAAAAACAGGGTGAAATAACGAAGTTAAATAATGTTATGACACAAACAGGGAAATATTTTAAAAAATCGCGCTTGCTATCGCTAGCTATGCCGCTCCAAGCGTGATGTCCAAATCACAAGCGTTATCAGCAATTATGTGCACAAACCTTATCCAAGACCGAGCTGCCAAAAATTCTCGTCTTAAGTAGGGGACGCGCCTGCAGGGAAAAGCACTAAAGCGCTCACCAAAATGGCGCCAGTAGCACGTCCCTACCTACCCCCAAAATGTGCAATGGAGTAACCTAAAACCTAAATGTGCGTATATAGCACCTTCAAGTCACCATCTTCAAAAACACCCTGTATTGCAACATAATATATGGAGTATTTTATGATTAGCGTCAACTGCAGGCTGCGCAGAGCTGTGCATGTAGAACACGCTCTTTTACACAGGGCCACAAAGAATTATGTGATTCTGCGTCCAGAGCGATTTTCGCACAATTATGGATTTGCAGCCTTTTATCATATAATCCATCATTTGCCACATAATCTGCAGAGTTTAACACAACATCATTTGTTTCTAGCTCAGATGGATCAAATATTGCAAAACATATGGCAACTCGGGTTCCTACGCACCAGAAGGCTTATCGCAAAGGTTGACTTGTCATCATTCAATTGCTTCATGCTATATCTGAATGTTAAATTGGTACTAATCAAGGTGAACTTTTTTCTCAGACACTGTTAACAGGTGTAAAAATTACAAAATAATGAAGTAATAATATCACAAAAGGTGCTGCATTATGCCGCATAATTTGCATTTTCTTGCCTCATAATTTAGTCAAGCCTGTTGCATAATTTAGTCCTCTTCTGCCGCATTATTTCAGCAGCCCTTTGTATAGATAAAACATTTGGAGTTTGTGGAATATTTTGCATTTATTGTAAACATTCCTAAAACTGAAATCAGTTATATATTTATATATTATATATTTATAGGTTTATATAGTGCCTGAATCACCCCCGAAGATGAGATGAGGCCCACAGCATGCATTGAAAGTGTTCAATGCTCGCATTGGGTATACTAACTTTTGTTGTGCACTGTGCGAGTGAATGCTCATTGAGTAATACTGTATGTACTACTGAGAGAACTTTCGCAGTAGGAATAAAACATTCCTCTGCAGGGGAACACAAATGTGATATCTATGTTATAACAGTTTTAGAAACTTTATTGCCTTTAACAAGAGAAACATCTGACCTACCCATCACTCCTACCATCTCCCCATGTTGTCACTCAGGAAGAACTATTCATTTGCTAAGAAGGCCCTCACAGAATTTCTGAGTAGCCGTTATCCATACTCCCTCATTTCAGTACTGGGTCTCTACCCTCAAGCCGCAGGGATGCAGCCAATACACTTCCACTCTCTAGGTAAGCTGTATCAAATCTCCACATGTCATGCTAAATTAGGGAGCATTCAAAATACATCCCACTGGTCCCAGCACTAAGACTTTTAGCACACACGGAGTCTTACTGCTATACACTTGCTGTATATCCACTGCACATACAAGCACATGGAATATCAACACAAAGGAATGGGGTCACACTGACTACTCTATTGGTCTTGAGACTCATTGACTCGTGGCTGGAACATATGTATGTCCACCGCTCTAGCCTTCACAGTTTCGCAGAACACTTGTTTGCTGCTAAAGCTGTTGCTGCTGACCTTAGTTTCTAGTGCTATCACAGCTGGGAATCAGAGCACTTTGTTACTCAGAATTCCTCTGTAATCCACTTGCTGGTTAGCTGGAGCCTTCCTCTCCCCCTCTTCTGCTCATTGGAGCCTTCATATGACCCTGAACTCCCCATTGCTGATTGTCATAGTCCTTTGATCCCCCTTGTTAACTATTAACCATTTTGCTAACTTCAGCCATCTGAGTTACTCAAACCCTTTCTGTCATCCTTCACAGACCACACTCTTTTTCACCCATCTACCTTTCGACCTCTTTGCCAAGTTTCAGTGTCATTGGCCTAAGACGCACCCTCAGACTACTGTGCCAGCATCAGACAGCATCTGATATCACTCAGAGTGAAACTTAATGGCTTTTTATTCACTTTGGATATTCCGTTTTTTCAGCGAATACTTACCAGTTCAAAACTGGGCTGAAAAATGTGAGGGTTTCTACTAGGTTATGAGAGCATAAGAAGCTTGCATAAGAACCATTTACAAAGGGATACCCTAATACATGTGGCAGAGAACCACATAGATGTCCTGCTTACGGTCATCTTCCTTCTCCTCCATGTCCTTAGATGTGTTCTGGTATTGGTTCCCCACCTGGTCCTTGTTTTCTGGGTTGTTTGGTCCTCCTGTTTCTCATCCCAGCCCTGGTCTGACTAGTTCTGGTCGCCCCTAGTACTGGCTGCCTGAATCTGGTGATTCTAGTTCCAGTCATTCTTAACCCTGGTCTACTTGGCCCTGCCCCTGGCCCTTCTTTGTATTAACCCTTCCTGGGCCTCCTGACCCTGGCACTACTGATCCTCCCCACCCTGATCCTGCTGGTTTGCTAGGTCTTTCTAGACTTGCTGTCCTGTTTCTACTGGTCTGACACACCTAGCCTTCCTGGTTTGGGTATCTTGATTGTTCTTGGCCTTGTCCTTCGCCTCATGGTCAACCTGGTACTTTATCCACAGGTGCTGGTCCTTCTTATGACCTCTTAATTTGGGCTGGTCATGTTGTTTCTGATCTGGTCCCATTGCATTGGTCCTCATGCCTCTGGTTGTCCTGGTCTCTCGATCCTCGCCATCCTGTTCCTGATATCCCAGTTCCTGTTCTTCCTGCTCTAATTGGGGCTTCAGGTCTTGGTCTCCTTGGTTCTGGCCTCTCTGGTCCACATAGACCTGCTCCAGGTCCTGTTTATCCTGATCCTTCCACTCCACCTATTCTTACTTCCATCTGGTCCTTGGTCCTAATGGGCTTGCTCTATCTGCACCTCATCTAACTAGTTATTCGGGTCCTCCTCCATCTTGTAACAATACCCTTGTCCCTTGTCCCTATCCCTTATGCTTCTTGTCATACTGGTTCTGTACTAGCTTCTCAACTTAATCCTGCTCCTCCTTCTTCAGATCACCCTGTTCTTAGATACCCTGCTTGGTCATCTTGATCCTCCTTGTGCTGGTCCTGATTTTCTTCCTCGCCCTGATCCTCCTTGTCATGGTTTGTCTGGTGCTGATTCAACTGGGCCTCTGTGACTTGGTTTTCCATTTCCCCTTGGTGTAGTCTCATTGGCCCTCCTTGCCCTGGTCCTCCTAGCTCTTAGCCTGCTGGCTCTGGTTTTCTTGCCATCTTCTCCTGATTCTCCAGGTCCTGCTCACATTGTCTTCCGCACTATCTGTCAAATTTGCTTAGCACTGGTCTTCCTATTCCTGGTTCTCACAGACTGTGTTTTTTTCGTGGTTCTGTGCCCACTAGACTTGATGCTCTTGCTTCTGGTCATCCTTGTGTGGGTCTTTGTACTCCTAGTCCTCTTTGTTCTGGTCCTCCTAGTCATACTGGCCATTCCAGGCCCTCTTCTATTAGCTCCTCTTGTTATTGTGCGGTTCTTTTGATCCTTGTCCCCTTGACCTGGTACTTCTGATGCTCCGCATCATGTTAATCTGATTCCTGGGACACCAGCTCCTGGTCTGGTCACATTGCTTCTCCTGGCCTCTCTTGTCCTGGTCCTAATAGGCATAACCCTCTTAGCCCTGTCCTCCTGGTCTAGCTCGTCCACGGCATCCAGACACTATGCCTAATCTTCACTGTCCTTCTGGCACTACAACCACTGGTCTGGGCCATCTTGCACCCTCTTGAGTCCATCTGAGCCTCGACTTTTTGTCCTTATCCTCCTGGCCATCTAGGTCAAGTTCACTTGGTCTTCCTGGCTCTAACTCGTCTGGTGTTCCTGACATTCCTCACCCTGGACCTGTTACAGCCAGGTCCTGGCCTTTTTGGTCCACTTGGTCCACTTGATACACTTGGTCCTTGTCCTAAGACCACTGGCACTTCTAGGCCTGCACTCCTAGGCCTGTTCTCAGTCCTCTTGGTCCTGATCCTTCTAATACTTCTTACTCTGGTCCAAGGCAATCTCGCGTTGGTTCTTCTGGTATCATTGCCACTGGCCACCTCATCTTCCCCGCTTATTCTGGTCCACTGGTTCTAATGGCCATAATCATAATACTTCTAATCCTCCTAGTCTTCCTGAAACTGGTCCTGATCCTCATGGCTCTGGTCTTCCTGCTCCTTGTCCCCATGACTCTACACCAACTGATCATTGTACTCCTTCTTCAGGTCCTCCTGGTCTTTACCATCCAGTTTCTCATATTCCTAGCCATCCTGTATCTAGCCCTGTGGCCTAGTCCTCCTGGCAGTGGCCATCCTGGTCCTCATGTCCTTGGTCCTGATCCTCCTTTTCCTCCTCACCCTGGTTCTCTTAGTCCTGGAACTCAAGGTCCAGATCCTCTTTGCTCTGATCTTTCTGGATTCACTGGTCATTTGTTTCCTGGTCCTCCTAGAGCATTGTCTTTCCGGTTGCCTGTGTTATTGGTTTTACCTCTCTATTAGTCCTGGATATGGTTGGCCTATTCTTGTTTTTCATGGTTCTTGTCTATGCTAACTATGTCTATGCTATGTTCTTCAAAGTCTATGCTTATTGATCCAGATTGTCTTGGTACTGGTTCTTATAGTTTTTTTCCTCCTGGGACTCATTCTCCTGGACCTGCTCCACCAGTCATCCTAATCTTGGTTTCTTTGGCCCGGGTAGACTTGTTCCTTCTTGTCCTGTTGAGTTGGTTATCATAAACCTCATCTTTTGACCATCATGACCATTTTTGGTTCCCTCTGATTTAGCCAATCTGCAGGTTTCCTTTCTGATCCTCTAGACCCTGGTCACCTAGCCCTGGTTCTCCTCTGTACCTCCTAGCCTTGGTACTACAGGTCCAGGTCTTGCTGGTCCCCTTAGTCCATCTGGCCTCCTGTGCCCTGGCCCTCTGAGTCTTTGTCATTTGGTTTGGGTTATCCTGGTTCTTTTGGGCCTCTTCCCTGTTCTCCTAGTTCTACTGGCACTGACAGCACTGGTCCTGTCCTCTTGATCCAGATTCTCCTGTTTGGGTCCTCCTGAGCCTGATCATTTTGGTCCTGGTTCTGCTATCCACTATTGTCTAGTCTCCTTAGTCTTCCATACTTGCTACCCAAGAGTATTGTTCTGCCCCACGATGTAATTGGTTCCCTGGTCCCCTAAATCCTGCTATTCTTGGCCCTTTTGGCCCTGCTTCCAGTCCTCCAGGTCATGATCCTTTAAGTTCATCGAAATCTCCTTGCTCTGTTCTTCTGTGTACCCTTGGTACTGGTTCCCCAGTTTTCCCAGATCTTGTGCTGCTTTTTCTGGTCTCCTGGTTCTACTGGCCATTGCCTTCCTAGTCCTGATCTTCAGAGTACTTTTCTAACGGGTCCTGATCCTCCTGGCCATAGTCCTCATGCTCCTGGTCCACATAGTTCTGCATTAACTTGTTATCACCCACCACAGATCATCTTAGCCTTTCCAAGTTCTGATGTTCCTTGATTCCCGATCATGCTAGTCTTCGAACTTCATGCCCCTGCACTTCCTAGTCCTGGTCTGTCTAGTTGCCTTTCTCATCTACTCCCAGGCCCGGACTGGCCATTGCGGGCACCGGGCAATCCCCCGGTGCGCCGCAAGGGTGGGGGCAGGTTTTGGGCCCTGGGGGCCGTTTTGTTACAGGGACGGTTTTGCAGCAAATCGGCCCTGTAACAAAAACGGCAGAAAACCGGCCCCGGCAAAGAGCTCGGTTGCACCCCCAGGGGGCCGGCCGAGCACTTTGCCAGGGCCGGTTTTCGTTCTCAGTCCGGCCCTGTCTACTCCTGCAGAGGCAGTCCTCTGCATCCTGAGTATCCAGGTTTCACAAGCTCCCGGTCAAATTCTCTTCAACCTAATTCTCAACCATTAGTCCTCCAGGACCTTATCTAGCCCCCTGGTTTGTCTGTTCCTAATCCATCTCCATGTGGTCCCCGTGGGCCTTATAATCCTGGCTGTAGCTCTCATACTCTTTTGGATGGTCCTCCTGTATCAGGTGTTCTGCTGCTAGTCCCACTGGTCTTGGTTTCTCTATCGCTCCTAGTCTCCCAGTCTTCCTGCTCCTGTTCTATCCTAGTACTCATGGTCTCCTGGTTTTCCTGTTTCCACTTGTTCTTGTCCATCTGACCATGGTCCCTGGTAACATGGTCCTCCTAGTAATGCTCCTCATGGGTCTGGTCTTTCTCAAACTTGTGACACTGGTACTCCTAGTTCCGATGTTGTGATTCACCCTGTTTATATATTCCAGGTCAACCTGGTTTAGAGTCCCCTTGAGTCTGACTCTGATAGAGCTACTGATCTCACTGAGCCTGAACTTTCTGGTCCTTTATTTTCCCCCAGGTCTTGCTGGCATGGTTTGTTCCAGTCGTGGTCTTCCCAGTTCTGTTTCATTTGCTTCTGTCCCCTTGGTTCTTCTTGATCTGATCTATTGTCTTGGTCCCCCCAGTCTCTGGTTCTTCTTTCTGTGTGTCTCTTAGTACTGATCCTCTTTGCTCTGTCCAACTGGGGTAGCTATTTCTGGTCCTGGCCATTCTCGACGGTGCAATTGCACCCTCTTAGCCCTGCTCATCATTATGTTCCACGCCCTTTTTGTCGGTTTTACCCCTGGTCCGTCTGTTCCTTTGGGCCCTTGTTCACGGGGTCCTGATCACCCTGTTTGCCATTCTCCTGGCCCTCATGATACTTCTCATTCTTCGTCCCAGTAACCCTAGTCCTGTTAACCTTGTCCTGCTTCTCCTCATCTATTTGTTCCTGGTCTTCTGTGGGATTGGTAACCATGGCCCTCGTGGTTTAGGTCTCCCTTTGGCTTTGTTCTTTTTGTCCTGGTTCTTTTGGCTCTGGTCATCCTAGCCATTCTGCTGGTCCACCTCCTGACCTTTATCCTCCTCCTATTAGTCCTACTCCTTCCTTCCGCTACACAATGGTTTTAGTCACGGTAAAATGTATAAAGGAGCAGCGGACACTCACAACACAGAACTATAACTGTAATTAACAGAGCGATACAATGATGTCTATGTTTATATATCCAGATGGATGTGATTTATTTTTAAAAATACACAAAGACATACAAGTGGGACAGTTCACAACGAAAAAGTGAGTTACCATACTCAGGCATTGCGTATAGTTGCTGAGGAACAATTTAGTGATTAGGCAAAAAAAAGAGATACAGAGTAGCACCATAGCACATATTAGTAACAAAAAATATAAGTTTGGGTCAAGGTGCTGAAGTCTACGACGTTTTGATCCCTTAACACGATAATGGGATCATCATCAGGACATAGCAATTGATTCCTGAGAAGAATGTCAAAGCAGAATGATTAGCTGGTCCCTCATGGAGTACTTGCAGGGATTTCAGGGAATCCCATTCAGGAAAGTTCTATGTCAATGTAATTTGACATACACAATGCGAAGAATTAAATGTTAGCTACTGCTGCCAACAGGAAGCCAAAGCATGTCCAGATAAAGGAACTGCAATTAGAGTCCTTTGGGATTTAACAATCGGGTGAAACAATGTACGCAGGACCGGAGTCAGTCTCTCATTGTAAACTGTCCCACTTGTCTTTGTGTATTTTTCAAAGTAAATCATACTTCTGGATATATGAACATAGACGTCATTGTATCTCTGTGTGAAATACAGTTATAACTCTATATTGAAAGGGACCGCTGTTCCTTTATAAATATTCGCATCTAAAGTCCCTTCCAGATTGCTTGGGTTCGCTTGTTTTTGCAAAATATGTTTAGTCAGGGTACATCCTCCAAACCTGTCACTCAGACTATTTTTATTTTATTTTTTTGTCTTTCAAAATGTCTTTGGCTGAGACAGCACTATGGTGGACAGAAGTGAGGGCTTAGTAAAGACAGGACCTTGCCCACTTAAAACACTCCTTAGCATGTTAAAAACAGTACAACCATTCCGAAGTTACATTAGGCCGTTGATTAAAATGTTAGTGGGACTGAAGTGGCAATTTATGACATGAGACCAATAGGCATCTATGCTTGATACCTACTCTGCTGGCAAATAGTATAGAAAAGGATTTATTCAGCAGGCAGCTGAGTAATTAGACACTTCTCCCATGAGTTACCAGATGCATTGCTTACATGTCTGTTGATTTCACTTGCCCATTTCACAGAAGCCCCATTTCTGTATCTCACTCAATAGCGATAATTACCGCTAAATAGGCTTAGCGACGATTTTTTTATCGCTGTCCATCGCTGGATATGTTAGCGGAGAAAACAAGCTATTAGCAACGTTTTTCTCCAGTGTGCTAAAATATCCAGCGATAGCGGCGAAATGCATGAATATCGCTGAGAATACAGCGTTATTCACGCATTAGCAACGAAATGCTCTTAGCCATGCTATCCGCCTCCCATTGGATAACATGGCTAAGAACTGGTCTGAGCAGGCGTTGGTCTTTGGCGATAGCGGGAATATTTCCATTGCTACGCCTGCCTTGCTAATAGGCGATAGCGACGTTAGCGACTGCTTTCAGTCGCTAACACATAAATATCGCTAACATGCGAAGTGGGCCCAAAGCCGCTCGCTATCACCTAAAAGCTGTTGCTAACATCAGTAGCGACAGCTTGCTAATAGAGCAATAGAATTATCGCCGCTAAACCGGCGATAATTGCCTATCGCCACCCTTGGTAATATGCCCCCAAGTGCCTACTGAAAGTATCCCTCTCTCTGTGGCCCAGATATCGCCTATCTTTCTGCATTCCCTGTTTTCTGCAGCCTGTTGACTTGCTGCTTTTTTCCAGGTCTGAAATACTAAGTACAATCCTTCTTAAAAAGAAGCCTACAACTAGTATAAGGCCTTCCACAATGAGCCAAAAATTACTTCAGTCTTAAAAAATTCTCAAAAGAAAGATCATAAACCTTAAAGAAAACAATGTGCTCTCATAAGTGAAGAAAACATGTATGTAACCTGCTTTAAAAATATAGTCATTATTATTTGCAAAGATCCAAATACTTCTAGGCTACAGCGCACAATATATGTGCTCAGTCCTGAAGTTCCTGAAACAGACGTTTTGATTCCTACATTGCTTATTTGAATATTCAAACATCATAATTATTCCAAACTGATTTTACTGTTTTTTGATCTGTAAAGAGCTTACCTCAATTCATGACTTTACATGTATTCGTACATACTATTGTATATGTGTGTATCCACTTCCTTTCAAATGCCTACACATGTGGCATCCCCGTTACAAGATGGCTACCACCCTTCTGTTGCCTTGACTGCCATTTTTCTACTTGTCTGGATAACGACCTACTTCACAATATTTATTTTCCCGCCAGTGAAATAGTACATTATCTATTTAGCCTGCAGTAGCAAAATAGTAGGTATTATGTAGTATTTTGCCAGCCGCTGTGTAAATAGAAGAGATTATGCACTATTTGGACATTGGATAGCTATACAGCCACATACTTATGAAATGAAGGCCATGATGACTAAATCATATAGATATAGCATTGTGAAAATTAATTTAATCGAAACATATTTAAAGGTATTTTTGTTATAAACATCACAAAGAATATCGTTTGGTTAACAGTAAAATTTAGCAACCAAGGCTGTGCGGCTTTAGTACTTCCTAGCAGTTTACAAGTAGCTTGGTTTATTACATATCATATATCCTGCCATCTCTCCCTAAGAACTTTTTGTCTCGTGGTCCATGACATATAAAGGCAAGGGCATAGTAGGGCAACTATTATACCAGCTTAAACTGGGGTGCCTGGGACAGATTAAATTGTTTTATGGCCATTCATAATTTTCATCTCTGACTCACAGGCCATTCCAAGACAGAAGGACAAACTAATATAAACTGGAAGAATAAATTACTTTGTCACAACTCTAGCATGGTGGCCCACAGAACCTTAAAATGGTGACAACGAAGTTTCTAAGATAATAAAGAAAAGAATAAGGAGGAGACAAATTCAGTGAGACAGCACGGAGAAAGGAAAGAGGAATGCAAATAAGGAAATAGCAAAGGAAAGTTAAATGGAAGCAGAATGGAACCAAGGCACAAAAACAGAACAGCAGAATGGAAAGGATGGTGAAAAGGTGAAAGGGAAGGGAGAAGGAAGGAGAGAAAAAGTTATGTTTCGAAAAAAAGGTAGCAAGAAGAAAAGGAATCAATAAAGAAGGAACAAAGAAATAAGGAAATCAGAAAAGTAGAAGTAAATAATGGGAAAAAAAATCAAAAAGAGATGAAAGTGTGATGAGGTAAAGAAGAGAAAGGAGGAGTAATGAATAGAAGGATTATAACAAGAAAGATGGAAAGAAGGGGTGAAGGACGACTAGAGGAATATAAGAAGAAAGGAAGGAACAAAAGAAAATTGAACGGGGAGAAGATTAGGAAAAAGAATGAGGAGAAGAATGGAAAGCAGAGGGAAAGATGAAAAATAGTGAAGAAAATTGAACAGTAATAAAATGGACAATTCTGAATAATTTCTGCAAATGTTCTTCAATGATACGATTCCCACAGGCCTTCTTCATTTGAAGGGATTGACAGATTGTGAACCAGCGACAAAAATCTGAACCATAAATAATTTCCCTTCAGCTAGACTGCATGCCACCAAAACCTTCACTCTCTAAATTAACACTGATGTAATTAATACATAAAATAAATGTAATATAAAATGTCAAGGACTGCAATATACTTTAAAACTCTTCAGGTGGTGTGGCTGCCACAACGCATAGGTAAAGGATACGGAATGATTGCAGGCAGTTCCCATTGTAAAAGGCGTGGGCAAGCGTTGCATTCCCCTCTCCCAGGATATGCTTCCGGTTGGCATTTGAGGTGCATTGTGTAGTCTGCTTATCAGTAAATGTCTGCAGCAGAGATGACAGAGGAAAATGGAATGTGTGAAGGAGGAGGAGGGGTGAGTTGAGCTGGCAATGATTTCTGCTCAGGTTTCACATTACGCTCTGACTTTCAAACAATGATTCAGTGTATGTTTTGAGCCCGGTGTAAATGAGATGAGCTGTGCAGAAATCATGGTGCATTCCCTGTTTAAGCAAAACAATTAAGCCTCTTGGGAGGTGGAGGGGGGTGGGCGGGGGAAGGGGGAGGGGGCTTAACTGTGCTGGTGACAACTTTATGTGATTTATCATTTACCAAATTTCCCGACCGTAATTTGAATTTTCCTAATCACTAATAGTTTACAAATGAATGAATACCCTCTCTGGTCGTTTGCTAGATGCATGATGGAAGAGAGAAAAGGGTAAACTAATATTACTTCTCATTATCAAAAGTGTACCACCGCTTTTATCTACATGTATTTATACAATCATATATTTATGTGAAGAAGAGAGAAAAAACTTGCAATTAACACTCATTGTAACATAAAAATATGCCAAGAGTGCAACGGCGCTCCTTGACCTGCCTGGCATATCCTTGCCACAATTCGGGCCTACTCACAAAAAACATTTAAGTCGTTCGCGTAAGTTTGCGACCATATTTACCGTACTTATGCCTGCCAGGAATTCATGAAGGAGTTCCTTTCAGGCATAAACCTTTTCTAAGAACTGGGGGGCATATTACCAACGATTAGCGATATTTATCACTAACTAGGCTTAGCAATGAATTTTTTATCGCTAAGCATCGCCGGAAATTATCGCTGAGGTAACTATTAGCAAGGTTTATCTCCAAAGCAATAATTTTTCCGGCGATAGCGTGAATATCGCTGAGAATACAGCGATATTCACGCATTAGCGACAAAATGTTCTTAGCCATGTTATTCACCTCCCATTGGATAACATGGCTAAGAACTGGTCTGAACAGGCGTTAGTTTTTGGAGATATTCGCGCTTAACGCGAATAATTCCAATGCTACGCCTGCCTTGTTAATAGGCGATAGCGACGTTATCGACTGCTTTCAGTCGCTAACGGGTTGGAAACGCCCACTTTGCATGTCATTAGCGATAAACATCGCTGCCATGCAAAGCGGGCCCCAAACCGCTCGCTATCGCCTATAAGCTGTTGCTAACATCAGTTAGCGACAGCTTGCTAATGGGGCGATAGACTTATCGCCGCTTAGCGGCCGAAAACGGCCGCTAAATCGGCGATAATTGTCTATCGCCCCCCTTGGTAATATGCCCCTGAGATCCCCGCACCTGTCAATCTCACTTAATAGATGGCACAGAGGATGTTCTCAAGAGTATGAATGAGTAGTTACTAGTTAGCCTTAAAAATGTGTCAACATCCACAAAAATTACGTTTAGGATATTAACAAACTGCTCGCACTATTCCTTTCTCGCCTGAAAGGGGGGATTTTTACTCAGGCCAAGAGCTGGGGTAATATTTAGCAGACAAACTAAAATATTGCATTTGCACAGGGACATTGTTGTGAAGGATGACCCAAATGCAGTTAACTTCTGAATATCTTTATTCTGTGAAAACAGGCAGGTACAAGAATGCAGTATATGCGGTGTCTCCGTAACCTCCTCTCATCTGTAACTGCTTTTCCACAACCACCCAGACTTCACGTTCTATATTCCATGGAATGCAAAGCCTACACAGTATTTTATTAGCCTGACATAATGCTACACAGGCATAACACATCCACTTCCCCATTTTAGGTCTCGCCTACGCAACGCGCATGCATTGCATATGAGGGGGCCTCATGTAATGGACTTGCTTTTTGGGCCAAAAACGTGCACGCGTTCCATTGCCAGCAATTCAATTTCAATTCCATTGCAATCCAAGAGGTGTTGGATGCAGGAGGGAAGGCCATGCTGATTATGTTGGACTTGTCGGCGGCTTTTGACACCGTTCCCCGCGGCAGTCTCCTTTTGAGACTCAGGGAGATTGGGCTGCGGGGAGCGGTGTTTAATTGGTTTAAGTCATTTCTAGCCGGCCGCCGGCAAACGGTCTGGGCCCCTCCGTTCTCCGCTGAGATGCCACCTCTCGAGGTAGGGGTGCCGCAGGGCTCTGTTTTGAGCCCTACGTTGTTTAACATCTATATGGCACCCTGGCGGCACTAGCGGAGTCCTTCGGTGCCCAGATCGTGTCCTATGCTGATGACACCAAGCTGCTTTTTACCAGTCAGAAGGGGTCAGACTTCGATGGGGGGCAGATCAGAGGCTGTTTGGGAGCCATTTTTGAATGGTTCGAATGGCACAACCTGAAATGCAACTCCGACAAGTCGGAGCTGCTGTTTTTTGGCTGTCCCGCCGACCCCAGATGGCAGTCCTGGTGGCCGCCGGCTATGTTTCCCCCCGCAGCTGTGTCCTCCAGAGCCAAGAATTTGGGGGTTCAGATAGACGATGGTCTTACCTTGAAGCCTCAGGTCTCGGGTCTTGTTGGCAAATGCTTCGGTATTATCAAGATGCTGCGAAAATTTCTTCCTCTGTTGGCTTTTTGCCATCGGAAGGTGACGGTCCAGGCGCTCATTGGTTCACGTTTGGACTATTCCAATGTTCTTTACCTGGGCCTGCCGGAGTTTCTTCTTTCTTGCCTGCAGGTCGTGCAGAATGCTGCTGCTCGAGCCATTTACGGGCTTCATCGCAGAACTAGTGCGACTTTTTTATTGAAAAGTCTTCACTGGCTCCCTATTAAAAAACGAGTGACTTTTAAGGCTCTCTCACTGACCTTCAAGGCGCTTCATGGCACAGGAGCTAAATACATAAGAAATCGCTTGGCATTCTATTTGCCTACGAGGACGCTAAGGTCAGCTTCCTTGGCTCTGGCTCAAGTTCCATCAATTAGACGGGCCTGGATTGGTGGACGCTCTTTCCGCTACCTGGCTCCCAAGCTTTGGAACGCCCTGCCAGTGTCCATAAGACTCAATGCAAGCCTATTGGGTCCAGTAGGTCCGTTGCTTGGTCCCTTCTTACCCCCGATATCTGCCTCTCGTTTTTATCAAAGCGCCGGGACACTCCCCGGAGTAGCCGTGCACTATATAAAATTATTTTAACATTAACATTAACAACATCAATGGCAACGTGTGTACGTGAGGCAATCTACTTGCAGGAGCGCGCGCCACCAAATGACAGCAATTATCGCTCCTCAAGTGCAGGCCCCCCTCGTCCCCCTTGCTGCCGCGCAAGCTTGTTTTTTCTTCATTTGGGTGAGGAGGCGCCATATGGGCGCTTGATAGAGATCGCGTGGGGGAGGTGTGCTACAGCTTTCACTTTCGTGGCAACGCGTTTTTTAGGTCTCGCCTGTCGATGCGCATGCGCATCGAGCAAGGCGAGAGTATTGGCACTTATCCGCTCTTTATCCACACTGCAAGGAATCGTGGCGATTCCTTGCAGTGCACGAGAAATTTAAGCTCAATGCGCATGCGCATTGAGCTTAAATGCGCGTGCACATGCCCCCAGCCGCCTGCCTTGCCTACTCTCTCTCACAGCCTCCCCCAGCTCCGCCCCCTCACTACTTGATTGCACGGCCGCTAGGCCGTACCTCCCCTACTCTCCTCCCCCCTCCTCCTCTCCTCCCCTGCCTGCCTGCCGCTAGCCTTGCCTACTCTCTCTCACAGCCTCCCCCAGCTCCGCCCCCTCACTACTTGATTGCACGGCCGCTAGGCCGTGCCTCCCCTACTCTCCTCCCCCCTCCTCCTCCTACTCTCCTCCCCTGCCTGCCTGCCGTGTCGCACCTCTCCCCTCTCCGCCCCCTCCCCTGCCCGCCGTGTTACGGTGAAAGGCTTGTTGTTTAACCCAAGTGTGCATATAATCCAGATATCTTCCAATAGAAATCGGTGCTCCTTTTATGGGAAGGATGTTTTTGCGTCTTGTTTTTGGAAAAGCATGTTATTTAAAAAAGGTAAAAGAACATTGGTGGTAGTTAGATACATCTGAGCCAGCGGGGTCTCTTTTCTTTCTGATTTGAATGGTCGTTTCTCTCATTATCTGCGAACCTAAGACGAGCCGAACATGTATAAATAAACCGGTTCCACAATGGATGTTTTTTTAAAGCAAAGATTGCAACACAGCGCAAGAACCGTTGAGAAAGAAAAGCGCGAGGCAAATTCCCAGCAGGCTGCTCCTGTTCTCTCTCTCCGCCCTCCCCTTTCTGAGAAGCCGTGGAGTTTTTTTAATGCAGCTTGCTCGCTCGCTCGCTCCCTTCCCTCCGCTCCCCTCCCCTGCACGTAGGCTCTTGGAGAAAGGAGGGGAAAAAAAGCTCCCAGCCTGACTCGAAAATCAGCCTCGTTTCCTCAGAAACCGCAGCTGCTGCTAGAGCAGAAAACACGTCAGGCTGGCCCTCCAACGTACACAGATGTGCCTTTGTAACTCCACATAAATGCTGGGAAAGGATTGCGCGTTGGAGCAAAAAAAAAAAAAAAACTCCCATGCAGGAAGAGGCGAATGTTTCGTGCAGGCTATGTTTTTACCCTCGATGGCGCCTTCCTTCGCCCCTCCCCTGACCTTGTGTAACAGTTACTTTTGAGCTTTAAAGTTGTATTTATTGTTGGTGACTGAAAGGATTTAGACTTGAGGAAGAAAAGGCATTCCGATTTGCAGTGAATAACAGTCCGCTTTTAAGTTTTTTACTTTCGTTTTTTTAGGTTTTCAAAGACCGAGGTAAAATGTCAAGCTGTGTTTACATGGGAAGCTTTTTATTTTGCTCTAGGCTAACTTCAAAGTGTCAGCGTTTATAGGAAAGAGGAATGCAGTATACTTGCTCCAAAGAGCCTGCTTGTGCCTTTTAAAAAAAAAAAAAAACCTCACTCACCCTCAACCCCTCACCCTCACTCACCCTCACTCAACCTCACTCACCCTCACCCACCCTCAACCCCTCACCCTCAACCCCTCACCCTCACTCTCACTCACCCTCACTCACTCACCCTCACTCACCCTCACTCACTCACCCTCACTCACCCTCACTCACCCTCACTCACCCTCACTCACCCTCACTCACCCTCACCCACTCTCACCCTCACTCACACTCACCCTCACTCACCCTCACTCACCCTCACTCACCCTCAACCCCTCACCCTCACACAGTGCAATAGGTCTCGGAGCATTTGAGTTAGAGCTTTTAGAAATGTTTATGGCTTTTTTTTTTTATTCTTTAGCATTGGCTACAGGAAACAAAAATGCTTAAGATTTACAAAAAAACCCATAAACAATTCTAAAAGCACTAACTCTAATGCTGCGAGACCTATTGCATTTCCAATGCTTGTCTTTTTTTCCTCATTTGGGTGAGGGCTTGTTGTCTGCAGTTGTGGTTAAGTTGTGTCAGTAAAACTGGAGGCGTCCGGCACCCCTTCTTAAATCGGGCGACTCCACAGTAACCTTTCTGTTGGTAAGAACCTCTGTGCAGCAGTCTACACCTGTTCCTGTGTGGCTCCGGGAAAACAGAAGCCAGTGTGAACGAAATTAGTTTTCCAAATGACAAATTCAAAAGAGAAGCTGTTTATTTTAGATCCTTCACGCTGGCTGTATACGCCTTGATTTGATCCTCGGCAGACAGCACTGTTAAGACTGCTGCAGTTTGAGCTGGAAAACGCATCCCGTGTTTATATTTGGGAAGGAGCATTTTCCAGCTGCATCACTCTGTTGCACACTTGTCCTGTTGCCCACGAATTTGTGGACTTGAGGCGCGGATGATGTTCGAGTTTATTGCACTAATCCTTAAATAAAACTTAGTATCAACTGATTAGGGAATTTTGACTTAAAAGCGAGTGTGGAGGCATGTTACTGTTTATTTATATACTTGACAGTGCACACAAGCACCACAAATTGGAAACACGCTGAAGGAAAACGAGAAAAGTCCATCGAGCGCAGAATGGGTGGCTTGTGTCTTTGTTCTGAAATGTTTTGTGCTCTTTTCGGGGGATCGTGATCCTTCACAGCAGGGCAAATCATGTCACTAAAAGTCAGTCAGAGCTGGCAGGTCTAGCTTGGTATCACCCTCTCTCTCCTTTGTGCTGCCCTTTGTCCTGCCGGGGAAGGCATGTGCATTGTCGCTTGATTCCTGGGCTCGGCCGGTTAAGGGCTCGCTTCTAACAAGACGCACGATAATCTCAGGTTCCTGACAGAATCGACACAGCCCTTCCTACCTCTAAGATTGGCACTTTAAACCTACTAATCATCAGTAGATCAGCATCTGATTCTAAGTGCTATTTTGAAACGGTCACATTTTGTTTATAAAACGTATATAGTTACCATAGTGACAGATGGTACTAGTTATGCCCCCACCTTTCCTTCCCACGGGTCATATTGCACCCTGTTGCTGGTTTTGCCCAAGCCATCTCAAATGTATGCAGCAACTTCATATTTCTGATGCCCTATGTCCCACTCAAATGTGTACTTCACCTCGGGTGTTTCTGGGTGGGATCCACCAGAGGAGCGGAAGCCAAGCCCGTGGACCTGTTGGCATCTCGGCGCTCTGCCACACACACAAATACACAACCACACAACCACACTCACACACAACCACACACAACCACAACCAACCACACACACAACCACACTCACACAACTACACACACAACCACACCCAACCACACAACCACAACTACACACACAACTGCACCCAAACCCACAACCACACCCACACACAACCACATCCACATACACAACCACACACACAACCACATACACAACCACACACACAACCACATACACACAACCACACACACACACACACACACAACCACACACACACATAACCACACACACACACAACCACACACACACAACTACACACAACCACACACACACACAACCACACACACGCAACCCCACACACACAACCACACACACACGCAACCACACACACACACAACCACACACACACACACACAACCAAACACACACACAACCACACACACAACCACACACACAACCAGACACACACACACAACCACACCAAGCATTGGCATAGCCAATAGGGCTCGCCTTTGGGACCTTATAAGTGTTTAGCAACGCAACAGTTGATGTGGTTGCACCAAGGATATTGTGCTGCATAACTAAATAGTTAGAAGGTCCCAAAAGGGAGACCTATTGGCTATGCCAATGCTTGTTTTTATAGTATGAAAAAAGAGGGGGAAAAATATGAGAAAATAATAAGAAAACATTTTATAATTTGCACAGATGCCATGGGAAAGGTACATAAATATGCATCAAAATGGAAACATTGGTACATAAATATGCATCAAAATGGAAAATTCTCTGAAATATAATCCTTTAGCCATACAGGATTTTTTTTTCTCGCTTGGATTGCTTAGATTCAGAGATGACCTTCTCTTGATTAGAATCATTAGCGTTCTCAATTTACCATTCTGAATTGTGTGACCTCAGATCACATGAATCATCCAAATCATTAAACATATTATCATCCACATTTCCTGGAAAACTTATATTATTGTGTGCATCAGAATTCACGTTATTCGACATATCATCAAGATCGTACAATTAATTTGGTGCCATGTGTAAGAGGAGAGGATGCAGAACATTTGGCTATCCTCTTGAGGTTCAAAACCTTACCATCAGTAAGAAGTACTACATTGTTCAAAACCTCCACAGCTTCCATGGGTTCAAAAAAACGGCTTTCCTCTTCAGGAACCTTTCCAGGTTTTTTTACCCTACCCCATTGTCCAACAGCTATTTCAGATTCCATCACACCATGCTTAGTATTATACCATTCTTTCTTTTTGGCTTGAAGTGAATCTGCTCTTTCTCTTACTGACTCTTCTGACCAGTGCACAATACCAGCCCCGAACAACCAACCAGGTGTAAATTTTGACAGGCCCCACAGAAGAATAAATGGTGGATAACCTGTCGCTTCACAAATCAATACCCTGTAGGCCCAGGCCATTTTTAGTACTTGAACTTCCCAATCACCTTGTTTAGCATTCAACTGGATAGTGTAATTTATAACATTATTAAAGCGCTCCACCATGCCATTGCTGTTTGGATTGCACAATGAAGTTGTTCTATGTTCGATTCCCAGTTTACTTAAATATTCCTTTGCTTTATTTGAAGTAAACTGTGCACCATTGTTGCTTAACAAAGCGGTAGGAATACCTTTCATTTGGAATGCCTGATCTAGAATTTGAAGTACAGTATCAGTGTCTACCCTACCCTCCACTTTGACAATGGGCTATCTTGAAATTCATGTCCTTAGCACTAAAATGTATTTCTGCTCCTTTCCATTGCACTCCCAAGGTGACATAGGTCTGGCCACTTACCTAAAGGTGGTTTGATCGTGACTAATGATTTATCTGCCACTTTACACAACTCACAATTGTGTACAAATTCTTCTATATTGCTATCCATACCAGGCCACCAAAATGAAGTTTTTACAGTTTGTTTAGAGCGGACAATGCCAAAATGTCTTTCATGACATAAAGCAATTATGGACAAACACAAACTCTTCGGGTGAATTACTCTTTCACCTCTCCAAATATTTTCAACCTGAACACATAGATCAAATCTGACTTCCCAAAAAGGTTTTAAAATGTTCTCCTTCCACACTGCTGCTGTCGAGAGAGGGTTCTGTTGCTTTGTGGCTGTTGTGCTCTGTGCTCCGACCTCCGAGGGCTGAAAGAATCTTACCCGTTTTCAACCGCCCCACTCCTCGCGGCCCCTGCTCCGCGGGCGCCGCTCGAGGCCACCATCATCTGGACACACCCCCATTGTGAGGAGCTGTAGTAGCCGCCACCCACCCTTGCGGGACTGCGAGGACCAGCGGGCGTTGCTCTCCTGACTCGCCGCAGCTGGTCCTCTTCCCGCCCCCTCCCGCCTGGATAGAAAAGAACTGCGGGCAGGGACCTCGGCGCACTGCTGCTGTCGAGAGAGGGTTCTGTTGCTTTGTGGCTGTTGTGCTCTGTGCTCCGACCTCCGAGGGCTGAAAGAATCTTACCCGTTTTCAACCGCCCCACTCCTCGCGGCCCCCGCTCCGCGGGCGCCGCTCGAGGCCACCATCATCTGGACACACCCCCATTGTGAGGAGCTGTAGTAGCCGCCACCCACCCTTGCGGGACTGCGAAGACCAGCGGGCGTTGCTCTCCTGACTCGCCGCAGCTGGTCCTCTTCCCGCCCCCTCCCGCCTGGATAGAAAAGAACTGCGGGCAGGGACCTCGGCGCACTGCTGCTGTCGAGAGAGGGTTCTGTTGCTTTGTGGCTGTTGTGCTCTGTGCTCCGACCTCCGAGGGCTGAAAGAATCTTACCCGTTTTCAACCGCCCCACTCCTCGCGGCCCCCGCTCCGCGGGCGCCGCTCGAGGCCACCATCATCTGGACACACCCCCATTGTGAGGAGCTGTAGTAGCCGCCACCCACCCTTGCGGGACTGCGAGGACCAGCGGGCGTTGCTCTCCTGACTTGCCGCAGCTGGTCCTCTTCCCGCCCCCTCCCGCCTGGATAGAAAAGAACTGCGGGCAGGGACCTCGGCGCACTGCTGCTGTCGAGAGAGGGTTCTGTTGCTTTGTGGCTGTTGTGCTCTGTGCTCCGACCTCCGAGGGCTGAAAGAATCTTACCCGTTTTCAACCGCCCCACTCCTCGCGGCCCCCGCTCCGCGGGCGCCGCTCGAGGCCACCATCATCTGGACACACCCCCATTGTGAGGAGCTGTAGTAGCCGCCACCCACCCTTGCGGGACTGCGAGGACCAGCGGGCGTTGCTCTCCTGACTCGCCGCAGCTGGTCCTCTTCCCGCCCCCTCCCGCCTGGATAGAAAAGAACTGCGGGCAGGGACCTCGGCGCACTGCTGCTGTCGAGAGAGGGTTCTGTTGCTTTGTGGCTGTTGTGCTCTGTGCTCCGACCTCCGAGGGCTGAAAGAATCTTACCCGTTTTCAACCGCACCACTCCTCGCGGCCCCCGCTCCGTGGGCGCCGCTCGAGGCCACCATCATCTGGACACACCCCCATTGTGAGGAGCTGTAGTAGCCGCCACCCACCCTTGCGGGACTGCGAGGACCAGCGGGCGTTGCTCTCCTGACTCGCCGCAGCTGGTCCTCTTCTCGCCCACTCCCACCTGGAAAGAAAAGAACTGCGGGCAGGGACCTCGGCGCACTGCTGCTGTCGAGAGAGGGTTCTGTTGCTTTGTGGCTGTTGTGCTCTGTGCTCCGACCTCCGAGGGCTGAAAGAATCTTACCCGTTTTCAACCGCCCCACTCCTCGCGGCCCCCGCTCCGCGGGCGCCGCTCGAGGCCACCATCATCTGGACACCCCCCCATTGTGAGGAGCTGTAGTAGCCGCCACCCACCCTTGCGGGACTGCGAGGACCAGCGGGCGTTGCTCTCCTGACTCGCCGCAGCTGGTCCTCTTCCCGCCCCCTCCCTCTATAACCCGGAAGTAGACCCCGCGCACGCGGGAGCGCGCGGGAGGGCGCCGGGAGAAGCCCGGGACAAGGGCGGGGCCGTCTGTGGCCGTCCGGGGACGTACTAGGACGGGACGGGCCACCTTATTTTCATTTCATTTCCGGATCCCTGGCCTCTTGATGTCAAGCATTGATCTCACTAGGTAGGTCGTGGAGTGTATCATTTGAATCACTGAGTCCAAGGTACGGGCAAAGGAGTCCGGATTTGTCATCGATCCCTGATAAATCAAAACTCATTCCTCTAGTAGATTCTAATCAGTCTTCAAAAGAAAATCTCCTAAATAATCTACCGGAGAAGGAGTTAAATTTACACCTAACAGGGGATCTTTAGTCAAGTTAATGGCACTAAAAAAGTTACGATCACGTACAATATTTATGAAACGAATGGGCACTGAGGAAGCAGTTAGAAAATCCTCTGATAAAGTATTAAAACACGGCCAGATAACTAGGACCCCTGCAATAAGTAAGTACTTTTCTGCCTTATCACCGAAAAAACTACCACCTATTCTCGCATTGGAAGAAGGCAATAACCTAGACCTCATGGAAACTAAGGAGGAAAAACAGCTCTCTTCTCTGATCCATCAATTCTCTCAAAACTTAAGTGATCTAGACCTCGAAGAAAATCAAAAGATAATCTCATCATCAGAGGATCTCCAAATCCTGGATCAAGAGGTGTCTCATTCAACACCCTTAACACCGATAAAACTTTTAGGAAGCCAAATCTATACCGAGGATCTCATCGGCATCAATACGACGTCAGCAAATAAAAAATCAGAATCACAATCATGTACAGATAAGTTAATCACTAGTTCTCCAGAAAAATCATCAGATCATAATCCAGCACTTGATTCCTTTCCTGACCCTTTTTTTCCTAACACAAATTCTGCAAACTCTGTAACACCTATGTCAAAAGCTCTTTTTTCCTTGCAGGAAATTTTGGAATCAGTCCTAACCTTTCTAGGTCACATTCTAGCTAACTCGGATGATACCCTTGACGTACAAATCGGTATACTCAAATTCCTACTAGAGGAAAAAAGGAAAAAAGAATCAGTTGAAGTAATGAAAAAACAACAAGTATTTGACATGATGCAACATCAGGAAGGTCATTTAACAAACTCTACCAAAAATACTCAAATATTAAGCAAAAGTGATATAAGTACTCAAACATCGGAAGTAGTAATAATAGAAAGAAAAATAAAGGAACCAAGGAAAAACTATAAAGCCTCTACTACATATTCTCTGAATAAACTATTCAATGAAGAACCTTCAAAAATTCTTAAACAGTATTCCATATTTTCGAACTCAATTAAAAATACAGATCCTTATAAAACCGGGTGTGATAAAGACGCTCAGGAAACCACCATTAAAGATGTACCCGAAGCCGATCATGGGGAGAAGATCTCCAAAACAAAAGACTCCCAGGAAGAAAGGGGGGAAAAAAGGAGAAGAAAGCCACAAAGAAGAATACACAAAAAAAAAAGCGCGCAAACTTAAATTTCAAAAACAAATTACTCCCTTAAAAATCGAAAAGGGCAAAAATGTTACAACAATTCCCAATACTTCCATATCAGAGGTAACTAGAGTTACTAAAACCATATTGAACGAGAAATCTCTGAATCCAAAAGCTGATGAATATCTCCCAGCTTCTTCTCTCGTAAAAACAGGGCTGAGATCTAATGGAACAAGAGAAGACGACTTTAAGACATCTTGGCGCGAGGAAGGAACATCGTCCAAGCATTTAATAATTGAAGAACTTTTTCCCATAGACAATGTGCCACTTAATCGAGGAAGAATAATTAATCTTCTCCAACAAATACCGTCTTTACAATCTCTCACAAGTAACGAAATAGACTTGGTGATCTTTCCCGAAAAAGAAAACAACAAACTAGAGGTGGTATCATTCTGGTCATCAGTAATTCCCGGGATAATTCTCAGAGAGAAGGAAATATTACATAAAAGTGGTTATGACGTAATTGAAAAACCAGAATTAAGGAAAAACAAACCTAATAAAGGATATAATGGCCCCTCAAGTTTAAATACTGATATACTAAAAATTCAAGTGAACAACGGTGAACGGGTAGTATGGAGCCAAGACGCAGAAGAGAGCGAGGTCAAAAGAACAACAAAATCTTGGACTTGGATTTCGGAGACGCTAAACAGCAAAAAAACTACTAACCTCCAACAATATACTGTTTAGTAATGGCTTGAAGATCACCTCATGGAACATGGCTGGGAAAACTTCTAATAAAATGATCGTAGCCACTAAAAACCATCCCGATATCCTGGCCCTACAGGAAACTTGGGCAGCAAAATCTTTCTGCCAGAAAGGCTATTACGTTTATGACATCCCTGCAAAAGAATCCATTCGGGGTCATGCAAAGGGTGGATTGGCAATTTTGTTAAGAGAGGAATACTTATGGTCTCAAGAAATCGTCGAGACCAATTCCGAAAGTCTCCAGTGCATCAAGGTGGCACTGCAAACACACATTACAGCTCCCCAAAAGGCAATGCTGCTCTTTAACATATATGCCCCACCCGGCAATTATCAGGATGCCCTATTTGAGGATATAATGGAAACTATCAACCACATATTAGAACATCGCTTTTATATGCCATATGTAATCATGGGAGACCTGAACGGAAAAACCTCAAACATCGAAATTGGAAAATGGGTAAAGTTATACAAAGAAGTATCATTGGAAATGTCAATCCCAAAATTTCCTAAGGGCAATAAATCGGATAAGAGAGGCAGGTCGTTATTATCATTTTTACCTAGTCTTAATGGGACAATTTTGAACGGTAATATGGAAGGAGATATACCGGCATCTTATACCAGACGGGGAAACGGAACTTTTTCAACTATTGACTATATAATTTGTGGGATGGACCTAATGGAGTCAGTTACGCATCTACACTCCCACTTTACTGATGAGAGCGATCACGTACTTTTACATCTAACTACCCTCTGGATGGCCACTCCTTCCTTAACAAGTCAGATAATATTTCACAATACCTCAACTGAAGTCAACACTAAACAGAGGCGGATCTATTGGAATTCTTCCACATTGGATAATATACCGCATTGGTCGCACACACTCAACTCCTAACCAATATACATTCAGAAGACCCAATAACTAATTTCGAATATATAATTAATAATCTCAAGACTGCGTTTTTAAATAAATCACAATTGTTTACATCTGGAAAAAGTAAAAACAATAACAAAAACAAAAACTGGAATCCATCTACCGCAAAAAAATTGAATAAACTCATCAGAGCACAACATTTGAATTTCTCAATAACAGCTAAGGCAGAAATTAATAAATTAAAAAATCAAGTACGAAGAGAGAAAAATAAACATAATAAAATGCTGCAGGACCGCAACTGGGTAGATATTCAAATAGCATCTAAACAACAAAATCAGCGAAAATATTGGTCTTTAATCGCCAAAATGACTGGATCAAAAAAGAAACTTCAAGCTATCCCAGTCTCTCCTCTGGACTGGGAAATTTACTTGAGTGACTTATACAAACCAAATCCAATCAATTCTGAAAGAAAGGATCCCGATACTTCTACGGTAAGGAATATCACTAAAATTACTAAGACCTCGGCAATCTCCATTGCCATGCATATCCGTAAAGCAAGAAGCACTGGTGCCTCCGGCCCTGACCAAATACCCATCAAGGTCCTCCAAACTGACCCCAAGGAGTGGAGCCAGATGCTTTCTCCCCTTTTTAATTACATCTTTAAAACCGATACCTAAGTCATGGCAGGGAAGTACCATCATTCCCATTTATAAAAAGGGGAACAAGAACATAGCCGGTAATTATCGGCAAATAGCGTTGATGGACGCTACCGGGAAAATATTTGCCGCAGAAGTATTGGACCGACTAAAAGACTGGGCATTCTCGCAGGGTCTAATACCAATGTTTCAGGCAGGTTTTCGACCCAATCATTCTGTTATTGATAATACAGCAACACTTCAGACCATCCTTGATAAATACATAGGAGGGAGATCTCAGTCAATATACGCAGCATTTATTGATTATTCAACTGCTTTCGATCGAGTTGATAGACCGACCCTATGGAACAAGTTGAGGAGGTTAGGTATCCCAGATCAATTGCTCCAGGTTGTTATTAATCTCCACACTAAGACATGGCGTCAAGTTCAAATGGGGTGCGAAAAAGGTCTGACTAAAATAATCCACACGGCCAATGGGCTCAAACAAGGGTGCCTTTTAGCGCCGATACTATTTTCATTGTACCTCAGTGACCTACCCTTTCATCTGCAACAAGGCTCTAGTTTGCCTCCAAAGATCGCTGCACAAAGCATTCATGCCTTGTTATATGCTGATGACATCGTGATGTTGGATCTAACGCCCTTTGGTTTACAAAAACTTCTCGACATTTTACACAAATACTCGCAGGACAACTTTTTAATCCCCAACATAAATAAAACAAAAGTTGTTTCCTTCTCTGGTAGGAAACAAAGTGTCAAGTACTGCTGGAAGCTCGGTGGAGAAAATGTTGAAGAGGTCGAGGAATATACCTATCTCGGTAGGATTTTCACAAAGAGTTTGAAAAACATTAAGCAAATCAATCATTTAAAAAGGAAATCCGAACTACATGCTGGGGCACTCTCGAGATTGTATTCGGCCACTGGGAACAGGCATTTCTCCACACTGCTAAAAGTATATAGAGCAAAGATTCCACCTTTTTTATCCTATGCCACTGAATATATCCCAATAAAACAGTGGTCCTATATGGACCAAAAAGAAGGGAAAATACTAAAGAAAATTTTGAAGGTCTCTGATTCAACACCGGTTCAAGCGCTAATGCTTGAATTTTCAATCACCAGTTCCTATGCCACGGCAGTAGCTAATGTTATCAGGTGGGCTTATAATCTTCTCCACGCCAAAGAAAGAACACTACGATCCATACTAAAGATCGAGACTTTTGATCGTGACTCTTCAAATTTGATATTCTTCAGAAACATGACAGTGTCATTTCAACTAGCTAAGATCAGTACTGAAATTTTGTTAACCTGGTCACCTTCACAACTTAAACTTTTTTTAAAATGTTTTACTCCTAAATTGAGTTTCGACCTTGATCACACACATTGTAGTAAATTATCTTTGTACAAATCCTTTGCTGAGACATTGGAGTACAAGCAAGTACAGTCCTACCTGGGGTTTTCCCTTATACACGGCGCAAGGAGGGCAATTACAATGCTGCGTTTAGGTATTCTACCTGTGTTAACTGTTACATTTAGATGGACTTCAGGTGGATCCCCATTATGTATTTTTTGTCAGGGGGGAAATCAGAACATTGAGCACCTTTTATTTATATGCCCAAATGCTAATGTAGTAACAGCACGGTATAGATATCTGGATCCTATATATCGGAAATGTAGAATTCTAACTGCAAAAGAATTGTTACTGGTGTGTAAACAACCACCCAATGAATTTGTATGTTATAATTTTTATAAATTTTTAAAATCTTTTCTGATATTATACTAATCTGTAATGAATCTGTAATGAATCTGTTTTTTTAAAACATTTGTGGTCCTCAGTCGAGTACCAAATCAAATAAAAAAACAATTTGACTTTTTGACTTGACTCCTTCCACATTCTCCTTGGCCATGACTGTTTAAGGTGCAATTTGATTTTACACAATTCCTCATATTTTTTGTATTCCTTCTCCCATTTGTCCTTAAGAATACCACAGTCACTAAGAACCCTGTACATAAGCAACTTGATATGAATTCCACAGTTCATCCTCACATCTGTCAAGTTGTTTAGGCATTCTAGATAGAAAATCAGCCATACAGTTCTTTTTTACAGGTACAAATTCCATTTTATACCATTAATTCTGCTATCTGATAGATAATCTAGCCACTCTTGTAGATGTGTTAATAGTGCGTACTTTCAGTAAAGGTTTGTGGTCACAACCTAACATGAAACATTTACCCCACACAAATGCCCTGAATGGATCAACAGTCCAAACACAGGCCAATGTCTCCTTCTCTATCACTGAGTACTTTTCTTCAGTCAGTGACAAAGATCTTGATGCCTACGCTATGATGTGTTCATTATCGTCATCATCCACTTGGGCAAGAACAGCACCCAAACCCTTGATACTCGCATCAGTTGTTATTAAACTGTGGGCATCAGGGTCAAAACTTTTCAATGAAGCAACTTTTGTAATACATTCCTTGCTATCGCAAAAATCCTGTTCATATTCTGGTGCCCACACAAATGTGTTTCTGTTCTTTAATAATTGCCTAATATACGTTCTTGAGGAAAAATTGGAAAATATACTTTGAGCAGAATTCAGCAATGCCAATAAAAGATCTAACATCATCTTTGAAGTTAGGGGCAGGTGCACACATAATAGCATCAATTAGGTTAGGCTTTGTATGATACCATCACTGTCAATAACATGTCCCAGATAGGTGACATTATTAATGGCTAAAGTACATTTAGAGTATGTGAGAAGTTGGCCTGGTATATGATGCTCACTAGTTCTAGTGATCACCTTGTACCATGCCAAGCAACCCTTATGATGATTGGTTGTAAGTCAACCTTATAGACCAGCTATCCTAGTAGCGTGGACAAAGCAGTCTAAGGCTAAACTCTGTAAAGGCATGTGAAGCAAGCTGTTTTACCATACACAATCCCCTTGAATACCAAATGAAAGGACACCACACAGATATATATTGAAAATATATATATATATATTTATTTACTACAAATATCCCCTATACTCTTTATGAGCACAGAAGCAAATGCGTTAAAACAAAACACAGTTTAAATATACAAAAGTTGCACAATATGGATGAGCCCTAGGGGCCACTTAAACCATATACTAAAATAGTGGTATAAGAACCACCAATTGGAAAGGGAATAGGCCTAGGGCCAGGGGAATCACTAGAGCTGTTCGGGACTAACAGTGAAGAAGTCGGGAAAGGCCCGCGGGACTCGGGTGCAGTGCTTAAAGTGCACGCATGCACCCATGCAATGTCAATGATGCGTAAAAGTTATAAAGTTACTGTTTTAGGAACCTTCCGACTGACCTAGAAGGAGAAAACTTTAGATCTAGGCACTAGAGGTGTGTACCAGTGTAGGAACACCGGCGTTGCCGAGTTACCTCACCCACAGGAAGCGGGTGCACATGTGCCAAGTAGTGTTGGGTTTCGTCACCCAGGTCGATGGTGCCTGGAGATGAAGATGCTGCAGGCGGGTTGTCGAGGAGAGTTCCGGTGGATCCAAGGATGGATCTGAAGATGTGAAGACCTGAAAGCAGAGGGGATAATGTTCAAAGTCACTAGCCAGTGACTACCGTGGAACCAGGATGGAACCAGGCGATGTCGGGTGCAAACAGGCGATGAGGTGCAGCTTGTCTCCGCAGCCACGTGGACACGAAGAGGTCGAGGACATCCAGGAGTCGATCACAAGCTGTCCCACAAAGGCTCGAGCTGATGGCAGTGTCGGCAACTTGATTGGAGCAAACAGGCCTTGGCTAATGCAAGCCACGCAGGAAGTGAAGAAAGCTTATTTCTCGGACCAGCAAGGTCAGAGGGGCTTCTCCTTTTTACAGGAGCGAGGGCCGTTCTGGAGCAACCAGACCAGTGGTTTAGATTGTAGATTTCGTTGCCAAGATGGCCACTAGCCGCGTGGCAAGTGACCGGGATGGCACGTCAAGTGGCAAAGTGCAAAAGGGCCCCACGCAGATCGTGGAGATGCTGGGGGGCTGATCTTTGGTGCAGATGCTGCTCGGTGGTGGGGTTTCTCAAACCCCAAAGCACAGCTTTGAGGGATCCTCGGGTGCTGCGCAGTCAGCTTCTCGGTGGTCTTTTAAGATGGCCGGTCCCACCTCTCTCGATGCCCCCACGGGTCTCTTCTTTTCAGGGACTGTGGATCGAGCTGTGAGATGTCTGGGAATCCAGGTCTTGTTGGGCTCTGGGCTCGGGCTCCGGCGGGAGGTGGCGGCAAAGCAGACGTCGAGTTGCTGGTTGGTGCCTGTATTCACAGGGTGGTCACTCCTTGGCCACAAGGGAGATTCTCTTCAGTCTTCTGTGCAGCAGAATGTCGAAGTCCAGTTTTCTTCTTAGTTTCAAGTCGAGTTCAGAATGATCTGAAGTCTTGGGACACAGCTCTTACTCTTATTCCAAATCTAGGGGCCGGATTACCTGCTAGGTCCCTCCTCTGGGTAGGACCAGGAAGGGGGGTGGCTACACCCCCTTTCCTTTGTCCATCTCCACGCCAAGACTGGGGCTGTGAAGCCCCAGCACCGGTTTGGACTGGCTTATGCACAGGGACACCTTGTGTGCCCCAGGCATGTCTCATTCTATTCAGCCCTGTCCTACCCAATACACAAAATCCTGTCTGGGGTGGTGCTAGCACCTCCCAAGGCAGGAAACCCTTTGTCCAAGCCTCCCTCGCTGGAAGGACTCCCAGCAGCAGGAGGTCAGACTTGTGTCTGTGGTGGCAGCATCCATTTTGTGATGCTGAGGCTCATGTTTAACTTTAACCGGGGTTCAGGTTATGTACATGTCGTGTCCCTCTAGAAGGGTGGAATGCTACCCCCGTCGCCAGAATTGGCGAGGGGAGAGTATTCCAATTCGTATGACACCTTACTCGACATGTTTTGATAAAGCCAAACCAAAGATAGCATTTAACCGCGAGGTTCATAATGCACTTAAGAGTATATGGTATGGCAGTATCATGGAACAGCTACAGGAAGTGGTTCCGAAAGCTGCAGACAGGCTCAGCTCATGCTAGAGCACCATCTCACATATTTCCAAGCACTCTGCCTCCAGGATTAATGAGGCCTTCCATAGGAGTGGCTGATAGGAACATATGTGTCCATTTTAGGTTAGATATAGGCATACTATACCTAAGTAAGAGGTGATTACACCGACTTACCCCAGCTGATTGATCAGCCAGTTGTGTCAAATATGGAGGCCAGGCCAGGGGTGGCATAATACATGCTGCAGCCCCTGGTAGGCCTTGGAAACACCTATGCCCTGGGTACCTGGGATACACTGTTACAGGGGCCAATAAGGTGTACCAGTTCCAATTCGTAATGCACCTAGTGTGCATTGGCATTAATTTAGAGAGAGAACAGCAGGCTGTGGGTCTGATTAGCAGGCCCATTAAGTCATAAACCAGGGAAGCAAAAAGCAAAAATTTGGGGTGACCATAGGATAGCAGACTCTACTCTCCTACACAACCCCCCCCCCCAAACGCGGGGACATTAGACTAACCTTGACCAGTTGTGTCTTCATGTTCTAAGTGGAAGTACCTGGAGAGACCATCTGCATTACCATGGTCAGTCCCTGGGCGGTGCTCCACTGTAAAGTCCATCCCCTGTAGGGAAATGGACCACCTGAGCAGTTTGGGGTTTTCACCCTTCATCTGATTAAGCCATAAGAGGGGCTTATGGTCGGTCTGAATCTTGAAGTGAGTGCCAAACAAGTATGGTCTTAACTTCTTCAGGGCCCACACCACAGCAAAGGCCTCCCTCTCAATGGCTGACCAACGTTTCTCTCTGGGGTCAGCCTTCTGCTAATAAAAGCAATGGGCTGGTCTTGACCATCTACATTAAGTTGTGAAAGCACAGCTCCCACTCCCAACTCAAAAGCATCTGTTTGGACAATGAACTCTCTTGAGTAGTCAGGACTCTTCAGGATAGGTGCAGAGTACATGGCCTTCTTCAGGTCATCAAATGCCTTTTGACAGTTTACTGTCCACTGAACCTTTTTGAGGCATCTTTTTGGATGTCAGATCATTAAGAGGAGTCACAATGGACCCATAGTTCTTAACAAACGTCCTGTAGTACCCAGTCAGGCCCAAGAAAGCTCTGACCTGAGTCTGGGTGGTTGGAGGGGACCAGTCCTTTATGGTCTGGATCTTACTCTCCAGTGGTTGAACTTGGCCTCCACCTACAAGGTGGCCCAAGTATACAACTTTACTCTGCCCTATCTGGCACTTGGTGGCCTTGATAGTGAGGCCTGCCTTTTGCAGAGCCTCTAGCACTTCCCTCAGGTGGACCAGGTGATCCTCCCAGGTGGAGCTGAAGACAGCAATATCATCCAGATATGCTGCGCAAAAGTCATCCAACCCAGTAAGGACTTGATTCACCAACCTTTGGAAGGTGGCAGGTGCATTTTTCAAACCAAAGGGTATCACCACAAATTGGTAATGCCCACCTGGGGTAGAAAATGCAGTTTTGGCTTTAGACTCCTCAGCTAACCTGATTTGCCAATAGCCAGCTGCTAAGTCAAATGTGCTCAAATACTTGGCAGAAGCCAATTTGTCTATGAGCTCATCTGCCCTTGGAATAGGGTGTGCATCTGTCCTGGTGACAGCATTGAGTCCTCTGTAATCCACACAGAACCTCATCTCTCTCTTGCCATCTTTGGTGTGAGGTTTGGGGACCAGAACCACTGGGCTAGCCCAGGGGCTCTCTGAAGGCTCAATGACACCCAATTCCAGCATCTTTTGCACCTCAGTCTTTATACAGTCCCTGACATGGTCAGGTTGCCTGTAAATCTTGTTTTTCACAGGAAGACTGTCACCAGTGTCCACCACATGGGTACACCAGTTAGTCTGACTGGGTGTCAATGAGAACATATGTCTATTTGACTGCAAAACTTGTCTACAGTCATTTTGCTGATGTTCAGTGAGGCTGCCATCTAAGGCCACACCATCAACTGAGCCATCTTCAGGGTTCTGAGTCAGCAGGTCTGGGAGAGGGTCACTCTCTTCCTCCTGCCCCTCATCTGTAGCCATGAGCAAGCCCATGTCTGCTCTGTCAACATATGCCTTCAATCTGTTAACATGGAGCACCCTGTGGGGGCTCCTGGGAGTTCCTAGGTCCACCAAGTAGGTAAGCTCTCCCTTCTTTTCAATGATAATATGGGGTCCAGACCATTTGTCTTGGAGTGCTGTTGGGGCCACTGGCTCCAACACCCATACTTTCTGTCCAGGCTGGTACTTAGTCAAGACAGCCTTTTGGTCATGCCAAGCTTTCTGTAATTCTTGGCTGGCCTCAAGGTTTTTGGATGCCTTCTCCATATACTCAGCCATCCTGGAGCGGAGACCAAGTACATAGTCCACTATGTCTTGCTTGGGTTTTCTGAGAGGTAACTCCCATCCTTCCCTCACTAAACACAGGGGTCCTCTTACAGGGTGCCCAAACAACAATTCAAAGGGGCTGAAGCCAACCCCCTTTTATGGGACCTCTCTGTAAGCAAACAGAAGGCAGGGTAGAAGGATGTCCCATCTGCGCCTGAGCTTTTCTGGTAATCCTTTGATCATACCCTTTAGGGTCTTGTTGAACCTTTCAACAAGTCCATTGCATTGTGGATGATAAGGAGTGGTGAACTTGTAGTTGACACCACATTTCTTCCACATAGCTGTTAAGTATCCTGACATGAAGTTGGCACCTCTATCAGATACTACCTCCTTAGGAAACCCCACTCTGGAGAAAACTCCAAGTAAGGCCCTGGCCACAACAGGAGCTGTTGTGGTCCTAAGGGGAATTGCCTCTGGGTACCTGGTGGCATGGTCCCTCACCACCAGTATGAATCTGTGCCCAGATGCTGTAGGGGGATCCATTGGACCTACAATATCAATCCCCACTCTTTCAAAGGGGACCCCCACCACAGGTAGTGGTATCAGGGGGCCTTTGTTGTTCCACCTGCTTTGCCACTGGCTTGGCAGGTTACACAGGAGCGACAAAACTCCTTTGTATCTTCAGACATGTGAGGCCAGTGAAAGTGAGTGACAAGCCTGTCCCAAGTCTTATTCTGGCCTAGGTGTCCTGCTAAAGGAATATCATGGGCCAAGGTTAGAAGGAAGCCCCTAAATTGCAGAGGTATAACCAACCTCCTGGTTGTACCAGGCTTGGGGTCTCTACCCTCTGAATAAAGGAGCCCATCATCCCAATACACTTTATGGGTACCTTGAGCATTCCCAGCAGCCTCAGCAGCAGCCTGCTGTCTGAGGGGTTCAAGAGAAGGACAGGTTAACTGAGCCTGCCCCAAGTCTGCCCTAGAAGGTCCCCCTGTCCCCAGAAACTCAACCTGATCAGGTTCAAGTTCTTCAGGGACAGTTCCTTCAGGGGTCTCAAGATCATCTTCCTGTGAAGGCTGATCCTCACTTGTAGGCAGTTGGGAAGGCACAGCCTTTACCCTCCTGTTCTTCTTCTTGGAAGGTGCTTGGTCCATTGTTTCAGGATCCAAGACCTGAGGTTCAGAGAGGCACTTTTTGGCCTGTGACCTGGTCACAGCAAGGACATGTGATGATATCCCTAACATCTCTGCATGAGTCCTGTACTCAACTTCTGACCATAGAGAGCTCTCCAGGCCATTGCCCAACAAACATTCAACTGGGTGATCAGCACTAACCACAACTCTTTTTAGGCCAGTTACCCCTCCCCAAGAGAAATTAACAATTGCCACACTATAGGTAGTAGTGACATTGCTGGCATTGGTCACCAGGTAATTGTCACCTGGTATGTATTGTCCAGGGTCCACAAAGTTAGGTGTCACCATAGTGACACTGGCACATGTGTCCCTGTATGCTTGAGCCACTTTTTCATTAATCAAAGGCGTCTGCCTGTACTTGCCCAGATTACTGGGCTGACAGTAGTGGACAAATCTATTTCCACATCACAAATCAGAACAGCCTGTGTAGGGGTTCTGACTAGGCCAGACTCTCCCTCAGTTCCCAAGGTGATACCTACTACCCCCTTAGTTGTGGACCAACACTGCTGACTGTACTATTGGGTGCAGGTGCCTTAGGGGCTGTAGTGTTGGGGGCTCCACCCTTTTTACACTCACTGGTCCAGTGAGAGGTGTTTTTACAAGTACTACACCAGGGGTTTCTTTGACCTTCTTTCTTCTTCTTCTTGGAAGTTTGGGACCCACCCTCAGTATTAGTTTGGGGCCCTGTGAAAGACTTCTGGTCTTTAGCTTTCTGCTCCCCACCCTTCTGGTCTGTTTTCTTTTGGTCACCACCCTGGTTCTGGTTCTTTTGCTTAACTCTGGTTCTAACCCATTTGTCTGCCCTCTTTCCCAATTCTTGGGGAGAGGTCAGATCTGAGTCAACCAAATGTTGATGCAACTGCTGGTTCTGACAATTATTTCAAATGTGTTCTCTCACAAGCAAATTGTACAATCCTTCATAGTCTGTAACCTTACTTCCCAGCAACCAGCCCTCCAGAGTCTTAGTGGCACATTCAACAAATTCAGACCAGTCCTGAGTCTGTGTCTTCTGGGTTTCTCTGAACAATAACCTGTACTGTTCAGTGGTTAAGCCCAACCCATCTATCAGAGCACTCTTCAGGACCAGGTAGTTTCTAGAATCCCCATCACTAACTGTGAGGAGTCTGTCTCTGCCTCTACCTTCAAAGGAGAGCCACAAGATTGCTGCCCACTGCTCCTGAGAGATCTGCTGTACTCTGCAGGCTCTCTCAAGTGCAGTTATCCATTTGTGGATGTCATCTCCAGCTTTGTAGGGGGGCACAATCTTACTCAGGTTTCTATTGTCATAGGACCTGTCTTTATCCTTAGGGATAGTGCTGCCACCAGTGGATCCTAATCCACTCTCTCTAGGCTGTCTTGCTTTAGCAAGCTTCGCTTGGATCAGGGCTACTTCCAGCTCTCTCTTCTGGATCCTAAGCTCAGCCTCTCTCATGTTGGCCTCATGTTCCCTTCTCTGAGGGCTAGTCATTCCCCTTCTGGAGTGACCATGAGAACCTCTAGAAGCATGGGAAGTGTCAGATTCACCTGAGTGATTCCTTCTCCTCCTAGACTCCTGGTTAAGTCCACTTGGGGGTCTGAGTGGGTTTGACCCTGACTCAGTCCCAAATTGGCTTAAGTTAGCCTGGCTAAGTCTCTTGACTGGCACCTGACTAAGTCTCTCATCATCAGAATCACTTCCTTCCTCTTCCTCTCCCTCTTCTTCATCCTCAGGCTGAGTATCTCCAGTGTTCTGGTCTTCTTCATCTATCTGGACAACAGGGACAGGGGTGTCAGTATTATCATCTTCAGTGGGAGAGCCTCCTTCAACATTCCCTGTGGGGTCTGCTTTAGAGGTCTTTAGAGCTTCAGACTGGTCTAAAAGCTCTCTGAGGTGTGCTGTGGTAGGGGCTGGACCCGAATTGAGACCTCTTAAGGTACACAGCTGCCTCATTTCTTTAAAGTTTAACATAGCAAATTTGGATGGTGCCTTTGGAGGGTCACTCTCAACAGGGGTAGGTCCAGTGGACCCCTCTGCTCCAGACATTGCTCTAGTGTGGGTGGATATGTTGCAATCTACCTACACTGGTGTTTACCTACTAAACCTATCTAGTAGTTGTAGTCAGGGTGTGCTACTCCCTATCCTCTACAACAACTAACTTCAGTAGAACTTAAGTATACTAGTCTTGTTTTATATGTACCTAACAGGTACCTGTATGATCTTTCAAATGATACTCTCAAAGATTGTAACAGCAAGCTCAAATCCCAACCGCTGCTCACCAATGTGAGAAGTTGGCCTGGTATATGATGCCCACTAGTTCTAGTGATCACCTTGTACCATGCCAAGCAACCCTTATGATGATTGGTTGTAAGTCAACCTTAAAGACCAGCTATCCTAGTAGCATGGACAAAGCAGTCTTAGGCTAAACTCTGTAAAGGCATGTGAAGCAAACTGTTTTACCATACACAATCCCCTTGAATACCAAATGAAAGGACAACACACAGATATATATTGAAAATATATATATATTTATTTACTACAAATATCCCCTATACTCTTTATGAGCACAGAAGCAAATGCGTTAAAACAAAACACAGTTTAAATATACAAAAGTTGCACAATATGGATGAGCCCTAGGGGCCACTTAAACCATATACTAAAATAGTGGTATAAGAACCACCAATTGGAAAGGGAATAGGCCTAGGGCCTGGGGAATCGCTAGAGCTGTTCGGGACTAACAGTGAAGAAGTCGGGAAAGGCCCGCGGGACTCGGGTGCAGTGCTTAAAGTGCACGCATGCACCAATGCAATGTCAACGGTGCGTAAAAGTTATAAAGTTACTGTTTTAGGAACCTTCCGACTGACCTAGAAGGACAAAACTTTAGATCTAGGCACTAGAGGTGTGTACCAGTGTAGGAACACCGGCGTTGCTGAGTTACCTCACCCACAGGAAGCGGGTGCACAGGTGCCAAGTAGTGTTGGGTTTCGTCACGCAGGTCAATGGTGCCTGGAGATGAAGATGCTGCAGGCGGGTCGTCGAGGAGAGTTCCGGTGGATCCAAGGATGGATCTGAAGATGTGAAGACCTGAAAGCAGAGGGGACAATGTTCAAAGTCACTAGCCAGTGACTACCGTGGAACCAGGATGGAACCAGGCGATGTCGGGTGCAAACGGGCGATGAGGTGCAGCTTGTCTCCGCAGCCATGTGGACACGAAGAGGTCGAGGATGTCCAGGAGTCGATCACAAGCTGTCCCACAAAGGCTCTAGCTGATGGCGGTGTCGGCAACTTGATTGGAGCAAACAGGCCTTGGGTAATGCAAGCCACGCAGGAAGTGAAGAAAGCTTATTTCTTGGACCAGCAAGGTCAGAGGGGCTGCTCCTTTTTACAGGAGCGAGGGCCAGTCTGGAGCAACCAGACCAGCTGTTTAGATTGTAGATTTCGTCACCAAGATGGCCACTAGCCGCGTGGCAAGTGACCGGGATGGCACGTCGAGTGGCAAAGTGCAAAAGGGCCCCACGCAGATCGTGGAGATGCTGGGGGGCTGATCTTTGGTGCAGATGCTGCTCGGTGGTGGGGCTTCTCAAACCCCAAAGCACAGCATTGAGGGAGACTCGGGTGCTGCGAGGTCAGCTTCTCGGGGGTCTTTCAAGATGGCCGGTCCCACGTCTCTTGATGCCTCCACTGGTCTCTTCTTTTCAGGGACTGTGGATCGGGCTGTGAGATGTCTTGGAATCCAGGTCTTGTTGAGCTCTGCACTCGGGCTCCAGCGGGAGGCGGCGGCAAAGCAGATGTTGAGTTGCTGGTTGGTGCCTGTATTCACAGGGTGGTCACTCCTTGGCCACAAGGGAGATCCTCTTCAGTCTTCTGTGCAGCATAATGTCGAAGTCCAGTTTTCTTCTTAGTTTCAAGTCGAGTTCAGGATGATCTGAAGTCTTGGGACACAGCTCCTACTCTTATTCCAAATCTAGGGGCCGGATTACCTGCTGGGTCCCTCCTCTGGGTGGGACCAGGAAGGGGGGTGGCTACACCACCTTTCCTTTGTCCATCTCCGTGCCAAGACTGGGGCTGTGAAGCCCAAGCACCGGTTTGGACTGGCTTATGCACAGGGACACCTTGTGTGCCCCAGGCATGTCTCATTCTATTCAGCCCTGTCCTACCCAATACACAAAATCCTGTCTGGGGTGGTGCTAGCACCTCCCAAGGCAGGAAACCCTTTGTCCAAGCCTCCCTTGCTGGAAGGACTCCCAGCAGCAGGAGGTCAGACTTGTGTCTGTGGTGGCAGCATCCATTTTGTGATGCTGAGGCTCATGTTTAACGTTAACCGGGGTTCAGGTTATGTACATGTCGTGTCCCTCTAGAAGGGTGGAATGCTACCCCCGTCGCCAGAACTGGCCAGGGGGTAGTATTCCAATTCGTATAACACCTTACTCGACATGTTTTGATAAAGCCAAACCAAAGATAGCATTTACCCTCGAGGTTCATAATGCACTTAAGAGTATATGGTATGGCAGTATCATGGAACAGATACAGGAAGTGGTTCCGAAAGCTGCAGACAGGCTCAGCTCATGCTAGAGCACCATCTCACATATTTCCAAGCACTCTGCCTCCAGGATTAATGAGGCCTTCCATAGGAGTGGCTGATAGGAACATATGTGTCCATTTTAGGTTAGATATAGGCATACTATACCTAAGTAAGAGGTGATTACACCGACTTACCCCAGCTGATTGATCAGCAGTTGTGTCAAATATGGAGGCCAGGCCAGGGGTGGCATAATACATGCTGCAGCCCCTGGTAGGCCTTGGAAACAGCTATGCCCTGGGTACCTGGGATACACTGTTACAGGGTCCAATAAGGTGAACCAGTTCCAATTCGTAATGCACCTAGTGTGCATTGGCATTAATTTAGTGAGAGAACAGCAGGCTGTGGGTCTGATTAGCAGGCCCACAGCCACATTAAGTCATAAACCAGTGAAGAAAAAAGCAAAAATTTGGGGTGACCATAGGATAGCAGACCCTACTCTCCTACAGAGTATTCAATAGTTAATCCATTTGATTCCAGGATGGTTAAAACATCCTCTAAAGATTTATCATGTTCCATTTTGTCTTTTCCGAACACGAGTATATCATCCTGACATTTTTTTGTGTGTTTGATATTAGCAAATAATTGGTGCATTAACCGTTAAAAAACAGCTTCAGCCGACGCCAAACCAAAAGGCATCCTTTTGCATTGAAAATAACCTATTGCAATGTAATAGGTCTCGCAATTAGGAAAGTTTGAGCTATTGGTATTGTAAATGACAAATTTTTTATTTATGTGTTGGTTTTTAAAATAGCGAAATTAATAGCATTGTCATTTACAATGCCAATAGTTTTAACTTTCACAAATGTGACACCTATTGCATTTGTAATGTAATTTGTGTTGTATTTACGTGACTTAGATGTATTGATAATACAAATAACAATGGCTTTTACTTTTTTTAAATAATTCTTACTTAAAAGTTATTGTAATTTATAACGGCAATAGCTTAAACTTTTGTAAATAACTTTTGTGAAGATTATCACATAGATTCATCAAAGTGCCATTCTGCGAATTTCAAATAGCGAAAAATAGCGAATCGCAATTTGAAAATCGCAGAATGGCATTCATGAAGAAAAGCGATAGAAAAATGCGAATCGCAATCGGCCGCAATTACCGATTGCGATTGTGCCACAATCGCTTAAATTTCGCAGAATCGCCCGTTTCCCATGTTGAAATTGCGATCTCGCAATTAGCGAAATCGCAATTTGCGATCTCGCTATTTACGAGATCGCAAAAAAGGGAAGTCGCATTTCGAGCCCATTGATGACATCACAACCAGGAAGTAGGCTTTTCCCTCCCACAAACAGATCACTGAGCCAGACAGTGGAAGCAGCATTGTGAAGAGCTCAACTACAGTGATTTTGCAACACCCCAGCAGGACACACCACCAACATGTCCCAGGAAGCAGCAGGGAGCAGTGGCCAAGGCAGGAAGAGAAGAATAAAGTTCTCAGAACAAGAACTTGAGTACCTCATAGAGGGGGTCTGCAATGACCATGGACGCCTCTTCGGCAAGGACTCCCGGAGGGTGCCAGAGACAGACAAGCGCCGGATCTGGCTGCACATCCGCGCAAAAGTAAATGCAGTCGGGGTGACCCAGCGGTCAATCGACGACTTAAAGAAGCGCTGGTACGACCTGAGAGGTCGTGCAAAGGAGCGCATTGCGAAGAGGCTTGGGGAGCGAGTTGCCACCGGCAGAGGGGATCCAATTGCCACACCCAACACTCCATTGGAGGACCGTGTCGATGACACCCTCACACCAGAAGCCTGCGTCGGTGTAACTCAGTTGGACTCGTCCCGACCCAGCAAACAATCACAAGGTAAGTGCCCTGCGACTGCGACCCCGTCCCCTAACAATGCCCATGATTCCTGTGCTAGCAATATTACATCCCCAGTAATGCAGGCCATGCACACCTGAAATGCCCCAATGCATTGTGGTAGTTGTAGTGTAATCATAATTCCCCAGATAGCCCAACACAGCCAGAACTGTTAAATCAAAGTAATTCCGAAAGCCAGTCAGGGAAAGCAAGCCTGCATGCATGTAGCAACATCTCATGTGCAAGATACATATCATTAATCATGCACCCTTTCACATCACAGGTGCTGCCGACCAACCAGCACTGACAGCGAGGCCCTCCATATCGAGGAGTTACCGGAGGACACTGTGGGTGAGGGCCAATCTGACCAACAACCAGGTCCATCCCAGCCACCTGCAGTGATTCCACCACCACCACCCCGTTTGGACAGGGCCACCCCTGAAGCCACAGGTGTCCCGCCACCTCCCCAAACAGACACCCACGGCAGTTGTACAGGCCACACCACCAGCGGCTAGGAGGCAGACGAGGTGCACAGCCGGAGCAAGATCCCAGTCCAGCGGACTGAGGCGCCAGCAGCGTCAAGCCTCAACAGGCACGGGCAGGGCACTCCATCTACCTGATCCTGGCCTGGCCATTGAACGCCGCATGCTGGCGGTACACCAAACACAGGCGCATCACCTGGCAGCGATAAATCTTCAGCTGCAGAAGACTGCCAACAATGTCGGACAGATGACCGCAGCTGTCCGAAAAAATAGTCAGCTGCTGGTAGCCCAGCAGGACATGACCCGCCGCCGCCACTGCCAACTACTGGCCCGCCTGTCCGCCTACACCAGGTCAAACCACGTAGTAGGCAATGCTACATCGCAACTATCCCGCAGATCACTTGCCATGCAGGGGCAAATGGTACAGTGTTGCCTGGATGTGGCTATGTCACTTGAACAGCGGACAGCAGCAGTGCTCAGCATGCAGCCCACTGCCCATGGTGAACCAGGAGGGGTGACGATGTCAGCGAGGTTGCGTCCACCAACAGCAGCATGTCCTTGCCACCGGTGCCTGAACGCCGCCGCAGCAGCAGGCCCACAGCAGGATCACGGGCCAACACCGTCCCTCAGAACCCTGAGAGACGACTCGGTGCATCTGTACGTAGGCGCCAGTGACACCTTGAACACTGTCTGTAGGGCCATGCTGGACACCTAAGCAAGCCCTCTACCCCTGCATGGGGAGGTATGAAGCAATACTGTCCTCATGTGACACAAAGGAAATCAAAGGCCACATTATTGTGCATTAACAATAAAAATGTATGGTCTCACTTAACTCCAACTCATGTCATTATTACATTTGTCATGCATGAGTGCAGTGTTGTGTGAGGGGAATGGGTGCACTAGAAACAGTTAATAGTGATGTGGTTGCGGCACCTGTGTCCTTCAGCAGGATTTTCCCTGTGTGCATGACGCACATGTGGAGGTGGGCGGTTGTCCCCTTCCGACTCACTGGCAGATATCTCCACTGGTATCCTGCGCTTGGTAGCAATGTTGTGGAATATTGCACACACGGTCACGATGCGGCAGCAGACCTCAGGCGTGTATTTGATGGCCCCACCAGTCTTGTGAAGTATGCGGAAATGGCTCTTCAAAAGGCCAAATGTCCTCTCAATGCAATTTCTTGTGCGTATGTGTGCAGCATTGTAACGCCGTTGCTGTGGTGTGGCAGGGTTGAGGTATGGGGTGAGGAGGTACTCACGGAGACCGTAGGCGCTGTCACCTGAAGGAAAGAAGCACAGGGTGAGTGCCTGTTCTGCGCAGATACATGATCACAGTGTACTATTTTGGGGCATGTGTACTTACCTAGTAGGTGTCCTTCGCCAAAGTCTCCCCTGGCCAGTCGTGTGTGCATGCCGCTGTGCCGGAATATGAAGGAGTCATGTGTGCTCCCCGGATATTGTGCCACTATGTCCGTGATGATTGTCTTGGCGTTGCACACCATCTGGATATTTAGGGAGTGGTAGGACTTGTGGTTGCGGTACATGTATTCCGTTTGTGCTGATGGGCAGATGTGGATGTGGGTACAGTCGATGCATCCTCTTACATGTGCGAATTGCGCGATGTTGTAGAACTGAAGCTTGGTGTCATTCAAGTCCTGTTGGGTGGTCGGGAATGAGATGTAGTGGTGTAGCCGGGTCAGCATTGCTTCCAGGAAACTCTTTAGGCAGCGGGACATGGTGGGCTGGGATATCCCCCCTGCAACAGCGACTATCCCCTGGAAGCTTCCGGAGGCCAGTAGGTGCAGGCTGCACAAGACCTGGACATGGGTGGGCACGGCATTTGTCCTCCTTGCTGTGTGCTGCATCAGGGGGTCTACGTACCGGATCAGCTTGATGATCATTGCCCCATTCAGGCGGTACTTAGAGTAAATTTACTCATCAGTTTGGCCCAGAAGGGTGACCCGCTGGCGGAATATTCGCTCCAGGATTCAGCGTCTGTTCCCTGCTGCTCGCTGTAGCCTTCGCCGCCTGACCACCATGTAGAGTCCTGGCATTGTGAGAGTCCTCATGCTCCAGCTGCGTATCCTTAAGTGTGTTTGGTCAGGCCTGCACCTGTTGGTAATTTGTTAAAGTTAGTTTATTTTTAATTTTTTTCCTTAATGGTTCCCACCTGGTTTGGGTTCTCCTTAAATTGCGCGTCGCTAATAGCGATTTTCGGGTTTTTCACAATTTGCGATTTTTCTTGAATAGCGATTATTTAGCGATTTCGCAACTCAATTCGCAGAATCCATGGTTTCTCGCAATTTCCGATTCGCTAATGGCCTTCTTCCTGGATTCTGCAAATTACTTTGCGAAATCGCAATTTTTCTTTTGCGAATCCGCAATTTGTGAGTTTTCACTATCATGAATTGCTTTTCTTCAAATTGCGATCACAATTGCTAATTCACAGCGATTGCGATTGCAATTTGGCTTCATGAATCTGGCTGTATGTTCAGTGTATTTTATTGTGACGAAAATACAAGAACAGAAGTGAAATATTAACATCTTTTTGTGACATTTGTAATAAAGCTTGAAACATTGAGAGAACATATTTGAACCAGTTGTTGTTGAATGGTTGTACAGATTGATGCTGTTGTGGTGCTGAGTGATGTTGTGGTGGCGGCGAGTGATGCTGTGGCGTTCATTGATGCTGTGGTAGAGCATAGTGATGTTGTAGTGCCCCTGAGTGATGTTGTGGTGGTGCTGAGTGATGCTGTGGTGATGCGATAGATAGAGCGAGGGTGATAGATAGAGTGAGGTCGATAGATAGAGTGAGGGCGATAGATAGAGTGAGGGCGATAGATAGATAGATAGAATTAGGGTGATAGATAGAGTGAGGGAGATAGTTAGAAGCGTGCACTGACGTCTGGTGGTGTGTGTGAATGGTGAAATTGTGCACTGACAGCTGGTGGTGTGTGTATGCCTGGTGAAAGCGTGCAGTGACGGCTGGTGGTGTGTGCGTGCCTGGTGAAAGTGTGCACTGATGGCTAATGGTGTGTGTGTGCCTGGTGAAAGTGTGTACTATGTTTGTTGGTGTGTGCCTGGTGGAAGCGTACACTGACGGCTGGTGGTGTCAGTGTCCGGTGAAAGCATGCACTGATGGCTGGTGGTGTTTGTGTGTGGTGAAAGCGTGTACTGATGAGCGATGGTGTCTGTGCGTGGTGAAAGTGTGCACTGACGGTTTGGTTTTCAGTGTAGTTGGGGGTGTGTTCGTTGTGTGTGTGTTTGTATGTGTGGTTGTGCGTGTGGTTGTATGTGGTTGTGGGTGTGTGTGTGGTTGTGTTTGTGTGTTGTGTGTGTGGTTGTGTGTGTGGTTGTGTTTGTGTGGTGTTGTGTGTCTGGTGTTGTGTGTGTGGTGTTGTGTGTCTGGTGTTTGTGTGTGGTGTTGTGTGTGTGGTTGTGTGTGTGTGGTTGCACTGTAAGGCATTCGCAAGGGTGGCAGTGCTAGAATTCCCACCTTTCAGTGAGAGGCTTTGGGGTAGAGATGTGCCAGAAAAAAACTCATGAACGCCAGATTGCAGCATAATGTGTACTAAAATAGATCAGCCTAACAAAAGTGTGTAAAAGACAATACATAAAAAAATAGGTATCTAACAATTAGGTGAGTCGGATGGTGGTGTGTCTGCTTGCTAGAAGCGTGCACTGATGGCTGGTTGTGTGTATGCCTGGTGGAGGTGTGCACTGACAAACGGTGGTGTGTGTTCCTGGTGGAAGCATGCAAATATAGCTGGTGTTGTGTATGCCTGGTGAAAGTGTGCACTGACAGCTGGAGGAATGTGCCTGTTAAAATGTGCACTGGCAGCTGGCGGTGTGTGTCTGCCTGGTGAAAGCGTGCACTGGCAGCTGGTGGTGTGTGCCTGATGGAAGCGTGCACAGACAGCTAGTAGTGTGTGTGCATGATGGAAGCATGCACTGGCTGGTGATGATGCCATTTGGACCTTCCGAAGTATTTAGCCATGCAGCACATTATCCTGGGTGCTACATCATCTACTGTTACTTCAGGGGCATTGGTTAACAACCACACGCCCAAGGATGGGCTTTCGGGCTTTTTTATGAAAATATGAAAAAGTTGTGTACATGTGTCATGTGAAAAAAACAGTGGAAGTGAGAGAAAGGTAACAGGTAAAGGGACGTCGCTACCAGTGGTGCAGCAGGTGGCGCCAGGGCAACTGCAACCAAATTGCACATGAAAAACGATATTAGATGTTCGTGACCGACCTCACGCTATATGTGGAGCACATGCAGCTTGATTGCCATATGACTGTAGGTAAAAACTCACATGGAAAGGAACTAGTGCATCAGAAGTTCAATGTGATGAATCAAAAAGTTCCACAGTCAGAAGGGACAACAATCATTAACTGTTTCTGTTGTATCTTTAGCCAAGAATACAGAAAGAATATAGATATTAGTCTTTGTGGACTTTATTGTGCATTGATTACATTGAAAGTTTGCTCTTCCTCGACCGTGATTTAGAAATATTGTTTTGATGTTTTTTACTTTAAAATGAGGGGATAGTTGGGCCGTTTTCCGTCCTTGCACATGTGCACATTACGAAAGCCCTCAGTGCTCCGTACGGGACTGTCACATACCCAGCTTCAGGTAAGAAAGCACCTGGGGTGATTAATTCATTAGGGCTGGTGTCTGCTTCCGGAGCGCGATGTGAAACGAATACCTGCCCCTGCTGGCTAGACGAAATTTCGAAGAAAAAGCGAATTTCCGATAAGCTCGCTACAAGGGGTGTCAGCTTGAAGGCAGAGCCATTCTCTGTGAGAGGATGTGTGGGCAAAGAGGGTGGGGGGCTGCGGTGACTGTCTGTGGGCAGAAGAGAGGCAAGGCTTCTGCCCAAATCCTGCCCTGAAGGGATATCCCGGGACTGAGAACGAGAAAAGGCCTGTTCAGAGGTTGGGGATCCCCGGAATGAGAGAATACAAGGCGAAAGGGGAAGGAGAAGTGTGCAACGAAAGAGGGAGTAAAGGTCTATTGAGAGAGCAATTATTGAGAGGCAGAGAAGGGGAGGACATGAAAATAAAGGAGAAACAAGGGGTATATCGTTCGCGCGACCTGAATATGCAATGGAGGTGGGGTGTTGTGAAGGGAATGGACAGTCCAAAGATATAGAAAAGGAGAGCGGGAACATATGAAAACAGTGGAGGGAACAGGCAAATAATAAAAAGGGAACAAAAAGAATATGAAGTGAGCAGAGGGAAGAGTAAACTAAAAAGGGAAGTAGTAAAGAAAAAAGATAGAAAAGAGATTGAGGAAGTGAGTGAAGAGGGTAGAGATAAAGTAGGGGAGAAAGAGGCGACTGAAAAAGAATTTGAGAAGGATGAGATAAAGAGTGTGTATGAAGAGAGAAGAGACCGGGGAGAATGAAAAGGAGAGTATATCCAAAGCGAGTGGAGAGGGAAGACAAAAGAAGAATGGGGTAGATGAAAAGAGCAGAGAAAAGGAAAAATAAACAGAGACAGGGAAGGTGTACATAGAGAGGACACAAGAAAAAGTAGAATGAGGAATGTGCAAGTGAGTGAAAGTGTATCTAAATGGGAAAAGAAGAAAGATGAATAAAAACAAAGTATGGATAGGTGAATACATGGAATGCAGGGAGTACACCCATACTCTTGGGATGAGAGGGAAGACTGGATCCTAAGCTCGAGGGGAGAGGACAATAAAGGGAGAGAAGGGAAAGTACAGTGGTCTTTAGAGCACATGGGTTGGAGGGTGGGAGAGCAGGTTGTGGAGGGTGGAAAGTCAAAGATTGGTCAGTGTGTCTGGAGAGAATCGGATTTGGGAGGGGGCAGTGGAAGATTCTCAGTGGTGAGAAATACAATGGGAGAGAGCATAGCTGGGTAAAGTTCTGTGCAAGGAGGCATCGAGACTAAGTGCTCACAGTTCAGGCAGACAAAAGAAAACAGGGTTCATTCAAGTGGGAAGGCGATTTGACCAGGATCACCCGAGCGGCCTAGTGATGAAGCCAAGATCTCCAGAGTCTACAATTAGGTCACTGAGAAAAGTATGTTGCCCAGATGAGGGGATAGGAAGGAATACGTGATATAAAGGGGAATAGATAAATCAAAATGTAAAGAAAAGGCGAGGACTAGATGTGAGGTGGGGGAAGGTGACTGAGTGGACTTACCAATTGGGAGAGTGGGTGTCTGTGGCACAGCAGTTTGGAGGAGAGTAGGAGGAGAAGGAAATGGGAGTCAGAACAGTGGAGCATTATTGAAATACGAGGGCAAATGGGCGGGGGAGGATAGAGTCGCCCAGTTAAAGATGGAGGTGGGGAGAGAGGAGGGGAAGACAGCAGTGACTAGAAATCAATGAAGGGAAGTGGATGAGGCACTGAGAGACTGGAAACAGAGAGAAGAGCAGTGGCATAAATAAAGATGTACAGAGACAGTGAGCGATGGAGAAAGAGGAGGGGAAGAGGTACGAATGTGGAAAGTGTGCTGGTAGTGGAAGAAAATAGAAGAGGCAAATGGGAGAAACAAGGAGGGTGGGGGTAGGGAACAAGGATGTGGACGCGGTAGTGCAAAAGGGACAGCACACAGAGAAATGGTAGGTGGGAAGAGAAATCAGTAACACCGGTTGGAAACATCAGCTGCGTATGTTAGCCTCAGAAAGCCAACAAACAGCATTCCAAGAACACGAGCCGAGGCAAAGAAAACGGTGCACAGAACAAACTGAAATGAACATTAGCAAAATGAGACACATAACAGGGGACGTCTCCATGTGAGGTTCCAAAACACCAAAAGAAGGGGCTAATAAGCATAGTCACTAAACGAAAGAAGGCATTTATGAAGGGCAATAACAGGAACCAACGAAAACAAGCTCTCAGCATTGCTGTGGCGGGGGCGGGGCAAGAGCGCATTCCTTTGAAGTCTGATGTCGAGGCACAGACAAATGGTGGTGTGCGAGCGGCTTCCTTTCAAGTCTGTTGGGGGGGCGGGGAAGCAAATGGTGAGCACGCGCCCGGCGCACATGCACTGGCCATAATCCGCCTTCCAAAGCCCTCTTGGCAGCCTTTCCTGGAGCCCCTACATAATTCTCGCTGAAGCAATGCGCAAGCGCATTGGCTCAGCGAGACCTAAAAAGACCCCCAGGCAGCAGGAGGAGAGGCCAGAGCCCCTCTGTAGCACATGGACAGAGGAAGGAAGCCTGAGCTCATTTCGGGCAGGGAAAGCAAGCATTTGATTAGATAACCCTCGCGACGCTTGCTTTCAGGCAGTGCGTTTTTAAGGCTCTCCTTTGGTAAAACGCGACAGCGCTTTTAAAAATCCTTTTTTGTCTTCTTTGTTATATATTTGTTTGGCACTTTCCCCTGATTTTATCGCCCTCACTCACGCACTATAATTGGTATACTCACCGCCTTTGGCGGGTCCCCAGCCTCACGCCCTCTGTGTAGCGGCCATCTTGGGGGTAGAAGTGGACCCCTGGCGGCGCCATTTTCGTTTGTGGGCTAGCTGTCATCAGGACAGGCTAGACCTGCATTTAAAGCGGCCCTTCAAGCGCGCAGCGTTTGCGCACAGCGTTTGTGCCGTAGTAACGCCGGAGTCATGCCAGAGTCCAGCCTGTCTGCGCCCGTCCGCGCTAAGGACGGGATAATGGACGGGACCTATGGGGAGGTAAGCGGACCTGATGCAGCTACTCACGTAACCTTTAAATATTCCTATCAGGATATATGTGCCTATAAACCTTCTTGGTTATCGTGCCACTTCTCTTTTTCTACGGAGGTTTTGCGAAACTCCCCCCGTTGTGGCTCCTTTGTTAGCCATTGCAAGTTGCCGATAGGTGATCCCCCTAGGTCTTCCCCTCCCATATCTCTGCTCCATATCACTAGTTCCACGAATGAAAGTGGTTTCCTCATTAACGCAAGATCCCTGGTGAAAAACAACATCGCCTTTAGTGACTTTGTCTTGGTAAGAAGGCCCACATGGGTGTTCATTACTGAGACCTGGGCCTCTGACTCTTCCGGCCCTGATCTGGTGGCAGTGATTCCGGAAGGATATGCGCTTGCCAGGCTGGATAGAGTTGGGCGTAGAGGAGGTGGATTAGGGATCCTTTATAAGACATCTCATATTTGTCGTACTTTTGAACTGTCTGGTCCTTCAGATTCCTTTCAAGCTCTTCATTTTTCATTTAATTTCCCCAGTGCTGCCCCTTTTACAGGCATATTGATCTATAGACCCCCAGGTCCTAGAACTGATGTTAAGTCTTTGCTTAACATCCTGGAACCCTATTTTGACTGTGCCCAATTGACGGTCTTGGGCGATTTAAATTTTCACCTGGACAATTCTGTTTCCAGAGATTTTCGTACCCTCTTGGACTCCTTATCCGCCTATGGCCTTCAGCAGCTGGTTAAATTTCCCACCCAGCAGGCGGGTCACATCTTGGATGGGGTGTTTACAAATGATCCTAGGTTAAAAACGGACCTACCTATTCCATTGACCTGGTCCAACCATCTGGCCGTTCCGCTGGAACTTCAGGCTCTCCCTAGGAACCTTAAGCTGGCTGGTCCTAGTAAAATGGAACCTAGAAGAAATTTTAGGAAGGTTACTTATTCTTCCCTCGCCCCTCTAATTCAGAAATCTGCTATTGTCTCAGCCAAAGATGTTAATATAGCTGCTTTCGAACTAACGAATGCCATTATGACAGCAGTAAATGTGCTAGCCCCAGTAACCTTTCGTTACTCTGCCCGACAGAGACCATCAGCCCCTTGGTTCTCGGAGCCTTTAAGACTCTTAAGGCAGGGGTGTAGGAGGCAGGAAAGGCTATGGCGGGTGAGCTGGAACCCCCTAGAGAGGGAGAAGCACAAATCTCTCCTTAAGGAGTATAAGGCGGAGGTTATCAAGGTGAAACAAGAATATTTCGCCCATCTAACGACCACTCTTACCTCCCCGAGAGAACTCTTCAAGATAGTGGATTCACTTTGCACATTACAGATGCCTGATCCTATTGTGTGTTCACAAGACCTCTGTGATAAAATCGCAGGATATTTTCACACGAAAATAGCAGACATATACTCGGCCCTTGATTCACAAAAGGCCCTAATGCCCCCCCCCTCCTCCTGGTCCAACCCTCCTCCCTTCTGAAGTTGATGCCCCGACTACTACAGTGAGTCTGTCTGTGTTTCCTCCGCTCTCCCTGCAGGAACTGGACTTGCTTTTAAGCAAGTTGAGGTCAGGGTCTCCTTTAGACCCTTGTCCTCTTAAAGTCTTCAAGGACTGCAGAGATACTTTGTTGCCTCCGCTTCTGGACATCATGAACAGGGCAATGATGGATGGTATTTTCCCCTCCCAGTGGAAGAGTGCTGTAGTCAAGCCCCTCTTCAAGGAGCCTACATTAGACCCTGAGGTACTTAAAAACTTTCGCCCCATTTCCTTGATCCCAGCACCAGCAAAGATGCTGGAGACCCATCTAAACCAGCATTTGGCGGCGTTTCTGGATACCTCGGGTCTGCTAGATCAGTCCCAACATGGTTTCAGGAGAGCCCATAGCACGGAGTCTGCCCTTACGATAGTGCTTGATAACATCCGCACTGAGGTCGACCAGGGCCATACCTCCCTGCTGATCCTATTAGACCTGACTGCTGCCTTCGATACCCTGTCTCCCTCGGTTCTTACATCTCGTCTGAGGGAGATAGGGGCAGATGGCGCGGCCCTGAGCTTACTGGCCTCGTTCCTGGATCAGAGGGAGCAGAGGGTCAAGCTGGGAGAATATCTATCTCCTCCCACACCTGTGCAATGTGGGGTTCCACAAGGGTCGGCATTAAGTCCGACCCTGTTTAACATCTATGTGGCCCCACTTGCCAGGCTTGTGAGATCGTTTGGGATGGAGGTAGTCTCCTATGCCGATGATACCCAGATCCTGGTGTCCCTTTCTCACTCGGTGAACGCTTCCATTCGTAATTTTAGAAACTGCATGGAGGCGGTTTCTAAGTGGATGATTTTCAATTCACTTAAACTGAATGGGGAGAAGACCGAGATTCTGGTCTTCGGCGGAAACACCAACATCTGGGCGGCCAAATAGGGCCCCCCCTCGCTGGGAGTCTGCCCCACACCAACAGATTCTGCTAAGAATCTGGGAGTGATGATCGACCCAGCTCTCTCAATGACACAGCAGGTCAATAGAACAGTCGCTACCTGCTGGGGCATTATTAAAATTCTTCGGAAAATCAATCACTATTTGTCCCCTCAGGCTCGTAAGCAGGTCGTTGTTGCACTTATTGCTTCGTGACTTGATTATTGTAACGCTCTGTATGCTGGCGCTAACAAAGGTCTGGTGCAGTGCCTTCAGACTGTCCAGAATGCGGCGGCCAAATTTGTACTGGATGCTCCTAGACTCTCCTCCGCCACGGTTGCCAGGAAAAGCTTGCACTGGCTTCCTATTGAGTCCAGGATTGTCTTCAAGACTCTTTGCTTGACCTATGGGGCGCTTGCTGGCAAAGGGGCTGATGGCGTGAGGAAACTGTTGCGCCCATATGCACCGGACCGAGTCCTCTGTTCCTCAACCAAGAGGCTGTTGGTGGTGCCTCGTGTTTGTAGAAGTAAATGGGGCGGAAGGGCGTTTTCAACAGTAGCCCCCAAGTTGTGGAACAGCCTTCCCCTAGATATTAAATCCCAACCGTCAGTCCTGAACTTTCGGAAAGCTCTAAAAACGTGGCTATTCTCAAAGGCGTACCCGTAGTGCTGGTTATCTGGTCATTCTGATTTCTTTTGCTAGGCGCCTTGATGCCTCCGGGCTTAGTAGCGCATTATAAGACTTATTTCATTTCATTTCATTTCAAATGTAATAGGGCTAGCATTTTCAAAGCTTTGACCTATTGGTATTGTAAATGACAATGCTTTTTATTATTGTGTGTGGGGTGAGTTTGGAGTGCCCGAGATGAGATTATGCTGTAACTGCCTTTCACCTGGGCATGTTTATGAAGATATAAACCAGGGTTGGGCCATATTCATCTTCCCCCACCCCGACCCTTAATTATGCACAGGTTTGGGTTGGAATGCAGACAGATTGGGTCAGTAATAATACGAATATAATGTGGTGTCCTCTAGACACGATCCACAGTTCACCAGGGGTTTTGTTCGAGAATCGGATTATGAATATTTTAAAAGAGCAGATCATTTATAATTTCAAAACAACAGAGCAGTTAGCTTAGTATGTTTCATGGTGCTTGTATACAATTGCTATAAGAATACTTGTTCTGTGCTTATCGCAATTCTCAATAGGTTTCATTTAACTTTTATTCAGTGTGTATGATTTGTATTGGTCTGACACAGAGATCTGATTTGATATTGTTAGCCACAATTTTTATTGTTAATTTTTCTGGGTTTCGCTTCAGCTGAGTTTCAAATGAGGTACCCTTGGGTTTAAGAGAGGTAATCTAATGCCTTTAATCAGGTAACATGAATTTTACTATGATACCCTTACATTCCGGTTTTGTGGAAGAGTCTATGTACAAATGATGGTCAGATTACCCTGGCTTATGTTTTAGTTTTTTTGCTTCTTTACAGATGAGATGGTGAACTCTTCACCAGTCAGACAGACTGGCTACAAATCGTTACATGTTGTGTCTATCACATGGTCTATGAGCAGAGTGACTAGTTTGTTTTATGGTCCTGATGAATGGCCATGAACCCCGTTGGGGTCGAAGTAGGGCAGAAACATGTTGACATTTAACAGGGGTATATTTGCTGTAATCCCTGGTCCTCTTCGTGTTTAATCCTGTCCCAGGATACCGCACAATAAAGATTTAGGGTCCCCTAGAGACAGTTTTAACATTCTCGTGTAGCATTTTCTATGTTTGCACTCTGCCCCTCACCCACCTAATATCACAGCCCCCTCTACAAAAACGACCTCAGTTTCTCTTCCTATGTTGGGAGAGTTGAAGCTCACCCTTGGCACCTTGCAGTCTTGGTGTAAGGAGGTAGCTCTATGATGAAACATGTCACCCTCGGTGAGTGAGGGTTCTCGTCCTTCAGAAAGGTCTCTCCACAGCCTTAACACAACATTTCACTTTTTGAATTATAAGTTCATCTCCGACTAATATTTAGGATGGTATGAGTTTTCTGAGAACTTACTTTTTGTGAGTTATGAATTAGATAGGAAGTAGTATGCTCTCTCCTTTTGGGGTTTTCCCCCTTTTAATCCTGTGTGTGTATTATTAACTATTATAAATAACACTCCCTTTAAGTTTTCCCTCAGTTCATGATAGTAGGCCAAGGTGGCTGATATATTATGCCATGTCACCTCTGCCACCAGTTGTTGATATTGGCTAATTTAGGCAATTAAATCTTTAGACCCTTCATGCATCCTACTTTCACACCATGAAGATGCTGAGAAACATCTTCCGATGGCTCCCATGCAATACTAGCAAAACTGTCACTCACGCCCTAGTCATCAGCAAGTTGGACTATGGGAACAACCTCTATGCCGTGAACACTAAGTAACTCACTAGAAGACTACAAACCATACAGAACTCTGCAGCTAGACTCATCCTCAACCTTCTACATAGAACTCACATCACTCCACACCTACCCTGGCTCCCAATACACATATGCACTCAATTCAAAGTCCTCACTTACACATCCAAGGCAATACACAACTCAGGCCCCACGCACCTGAACAGGCGCATCTCCTTACACCAACCTCCCAGACATCTCATCTCAGCAGAACTCCCACTCACACAAATCCCACACATACACAGAACCAGGTCAGCAGGACGGGAATTCTCTTACATCACTCCAAAAGTGTGGAGCCGCCTTTAACTCCACATAAGAGCCTATTTCTATTGTTTTGAATTCTGCAAGAAGCTTAAAATGTGGCTGTTCAATTAGCCAATGGACTATAGGCAGGGCTAGACACACATATCTTCTCAGCGTTGGGATACTCTTGCGGGTGTTAGTGCAATTTACAAATACACATAACATGAGTTTGGAGAGCCATGGGCTCTAGTTTACCATTAAAGGAGTGGCTCATGCTAAGTTATCTTTACTAAGCATGAGAGAACGAATGTGACCTTATCATGGTCCATGATAAATTGATGTGGTTGAGCCAAAATGTACAGATGATGTTGTGCTATAAATGTTTGAAACTACTGGGGCTCTTCTGAATCTCTTCCAAATGGCTACATTCCTGTGTCAGGCAACATAGGGTGACAGTGATCTTCTGACATGGAGTCAACCACCCCAATGTTTGGGTAGTGGCAACATTAGTGGGCATGGTAGTTGGCTTATTATAGCTTGAAAAGTGCTTAGGGGAATCCCCATACTCTGTAATTAAACTTTTCTAACAGGTATGAACACTCTTACCGTTACTTCAAGCTTATCGTATATCATATTTACACCTACACCCAGAACCTGTTCCAGGAAGCTCATAATAATCATTGACAGCAAACTAGACATGCCCGCCCTAGCCAATGTCATCACTGCATCCTCCTTTCACACCATGAAGATGCTGACAAAGATCTTCAAATGGCTCCCAAGCAACAGTAGCAAAATTGTCACTCACACCCTAGTCACCAGCAAGTTGGACTGTACAAACATCCTCTATGCCAGCATCAACAAACAACTCATTAGACGACGACGGACAATTCCGAACTTGGCAGCTAGACTCATCCTCAACCTCCCACACAGAACACACATCACACCATACCTCGGGGAATTACACTGGCTGCCGATACACAAATGCACTTAATTCAAACTCCTTACACACACATTTAAGGCACTACACAACACAGGCCCCACCTACCTGAACAGTCACTTCTCCTTCCACTAACCCCCCCCAGACAACTCTGCTCAGCAGGACTCCTACTCATACACAACCCACTCTTACACAGTACCAGGTCAGGAGGAGGGGCATTCTCTTGCATCACTTCTCGAGCATGAAACGACCTCCCACTCCACATGAGAGCTTTCTTCATTATCATTAAATTTAGCATGAAGCTGAAGACCTGGCTTTTCAATTTACCAACCTACCATAAGAAGGTCTAGGCACACACATCTGCTCAGTGCTAGGATACCCTTGCAGGTGATAGTGTGCTTTACGAATACATATTACACAACATAAAGTTAGAGAGACATGGGCTCTGATTTAATTTCAAAGGAGCAGTCAATGCCAAGGCCTCTTTACTAAAGAATGAGAGCACAAATGTGACATTAACCTGATCCATTGATTAACTGATGTGGTTGGGCCAAAAAAGACAGATGATATTGAACGGTAAACATTTGAAAATAGTGGAGATTTTCTAAAACTCTTCCAGGTGGTTCCATTCATGTGGCAGACAGCAAAGGGTGAGAGGGAACCACTGACATGGAGTTAACCATCCCAATTTCTTGGGTAGTGGCAACAGTTGTGGGTGGTGTTGTGGGTCTAGTATTGCCTCAGAAGTGCTTGGGAGGCTTTCCCGTACTATTTAGCTTTTTTAACAGGTATAAACGCTTTTGCAAAGATACTTCAAGTTCATCTTTTATCTTATTTATAGATTTCTCATAGCTTAAATGTGATTGGCCTTTCTATCCATATTATGGTGTGTCAATATGTCCCAACCCTTAGGTTTAGGGAATATCAGACTGCAAGTCCAGGAGTCCAAAAAATTCGGATGGAACAGAACCACACTAGGTTTAGAAAAATGTTAAAAACCTTCCTATTTCTGTAATCTCTCGGATGATGAATTGATGCACCGCAGCGCTGGGATGCCTCCGGGTAACCACGCGCTATAGAAATGAGTATTCATTCATTCATTCATTCATTCAAAAAGAGATGAGATCCTAAGCTCTAGGGGAAAAGGTGGCAGTGGAGAGAGAGTGAGAGACGACGTTCACTCCTGCAGTTTGTTTGGCAGGAGACGGACTGGACTCACATGACTACAGAACGTTACACTATCACAGACCACAGCAGAAAAGCACAACTTATATGCCAATAGAGGGAGAGGATATATTAAGTATGAGTACACAAGCAATGAATCACTCTGAATTGAATCACTCATAATAAATTTGACTTTACCCAATGCAGCGGGGATTTACACTGTTACTAGCCCCAAGGAAAACCAGGAAACTTACTCGAGAGCAAATGGAGAGTAGAACTCCGCAGCACCAATGATTGTAGGGCATACTTGTAGCAAGGGACAGTAGCAGGATGAGAGTCAGGAAGGTAGTAACACGGGAAGGGCCAAGGGGAAACTATGGAGGGGAAAAAAACGTATAGAAACAAAGTCTGGAGTGAACTAATATGAAAGTGAGAGACTCATATGACCTACTGTTGCCAGAAACCTGCTCTCATGTCAGATGAATTTTTATGGTGCTCCTCCTACACTGGCAGCTTTTTTCTGATATAGCCCTGGAAGTGTTTATTCTGCTTGATTGTGGCAACATTGTCCCATTCACCATCTCCTCCACGTGTGCAGTTTCTTGAGTCTTTTCTGATGTGATAGACTCAGAGATCTGACAGAAGCTTAATCTGTAACAGATTACCCATATCCAGCAGAACAGCTCCTTCTAGTTGTGTCACTTGAGCCTCTCTGTTATTAGCTTCAATTGCTTGAGCTACAGCATCAAGAGGGTCGGCATCCAGATTCATGTCTGTATCTTTTTGTTCCTGGCAAATTGGTAGGTTCCATTTTCAGGAGTATTTAAGGATACAAACCTGAACCACTGCAAGACCTGCTGCTTTTCCAGTTCTTCTTAGTGGTCTGCCAAGACTACCATAAAAGAGGTGAGCATTAATTCAACCTGTCTCTCCCTATCAGTCAAATTAATGCTCACCTGTTTTATTCCTACAATTGGGAATACAATAAACAGTCCATTCCATTCAGCAATAGCAAGTTTTATGTCACACTCATATGCCTCTGCACCAGAGAACATAATCCAAAACTCACATTCTCATTATAAAACACCCAATGTGATTCAATTTCTTCTGAAAAAATAGACTACCTCACCAAGAGACAGATCTACAAGAAAGTGCTGCAGCGCTGCAACGCAAGCCCTTTGGCTGCGTCATGCTGTGGCACTTCCGAAGCACAGGAATGCGACATATTTACAATAATATGTCGCATTCCTGTGCTCTCCCCTGTGCTGGTGCACAAACTGCAGCCATGCGCCAGCGTAGGCACCCTTGCGCCATGGTGCAGGGAGGCCTGCATCATGGGGAGATTGTTTTTATGCAGGAAGGGGCACCTTCCTGCACAAAAACAACCACTAAAGGCATTTTTCTCCTTCAATGCGTGCTATAGAATGCAACATGTATTCAAAGAAGAAAAAACGAGGAGAAATTAAAATATTTCTCCTCCTTGCGCCTTGCTACGCTTCCCCTGGGGAGGCGTAGCATTAACCCGCATTTCCAGATTTACGATTGCTCGTAAATCTGGAAATGTGTCTCGTTCCATAGGTGTTGCGTGGGAACACCCATGGAACGCCCCTTCCACGCAAAGTGCTGCATGTGAAGGGGCCATATTTACAAGGAGAGGAAAAGTCACGCAGGGTGGCTTTTCCTCTCCTTGTAAATATGGAGAAGTGAAATGAGCCTCCAGTATGTCACAAAAAGTGACGCACTGGTGGTGCATGGGGGTTGTAAATCTGCCCCAGAGTCCCTTGTACAGGTAGCAGCTTGCACTTAAATCATGACGCCCAGTGCCACAAGAGGCCCCCTGGTAAAGCATGCAACCAACTGGGTGGGTGAGGGCTTCCTGTCCATTTAATAAGAAGACAGAAACACAGTAGGTTTTAGTTAGTCCCTTTCACCTCCTGAGCAAGGAATACCTGTTGTGATTACAACCAAGACTTCCTTTATCCAAAAAATAAGAACAGAGGGGAAACGGGGGGCCAAAACAACAAAAGTGGGGGTGAGGACACAGAACCCTCCCGAAGTTGCAATGCGGGTTCAAAAAGGCGACTTTTTAAGAGACATAAGACCAAAGGTAGCTCGAAACAGAACAAGTCTGCAGTAAATGTCTAGAAAACATATATATCAGAAAGGAACCACCTTGTTTTGGCATGAATGAATTGGAAACCAAGTTTGGAATGAGCCTTTGAAGGTCCACAAGGAAAACCTTGTGGAGAGGAAGAAGAGGAAAAGAAGAAAGAGAAAGAAGAAAAAAAGCAAAAACAGGCCAAAGAGCAAAAATGAGGAACCAAATGAATGACAAAAACAATATAGGTGTTCCATGCAGTAGGGTCAGGTGCGAATTGAGCAGAGAGAAAAATAAACCACAAACTTGCATTGTTTGCAGGCAATGTTTCACTGGAAGTACCACCCTTATATCCCAGACTTCCAGAAAAGCCCTGGAAACTAAATAGAGTATTAGTCATAGAAGAACATTAGACTGTTCCCATACCAAGATGACCACCACGAAGTGAGAACAGAAATAATGGAGTTAAAAGAAGTTCTCTTTCTATCTCAAGGATAGTCCGATTTTGTCTGTAGGTCAGCACTCTTCCACAACTCCATAAAACCAAGAATGCCTGTGGGCAGTCCCACGCTCAACACATTTTGGGCAGTTGTCCCTTTGCTACTACCTGGATAGTGAAACTTTATGCTTGATAAAGCGCTTACAGCACTCTAAATTGTATGGTTGCACTATACTCATGGTTTAAATGCACTCACATGTATTTTTAGGTTTTGCCTCGCTGAAAGCTGCGCAACTTTTGTTTACTGAAGGGTGGGCGTAGTTCGCGAAGTAGCGCTACGCGAAGTTACACGAAGTGCACTTCGCACTACGCGAACTTCACGTAGCACTACGCGAGCAGTGTAGTAGCATGTTCGCACTGTGCAAGATGCGTTTTCAATGATTGCAGAGTGCGGACAAGCATCCGGCACTGTGCAAGCATTGAAAACGGCATCTTGCACAGTGCGAGCTGTAGTTTTCTGCTGCTCGAGTAGATTATTACTCGAGCGGCAGCTTTCTCAACGCGAACAGGTAGTTTCTCATTGAGAGCGGTCGCGAGCATGCGCAACCACTCACAATGAGAAACCTGACCTCCTCGCGTTGAGAATCTCCCCGGGATGTCATTTTGCTTGCTTGCGGTCGCGAACATGACGTTCAGGACCGCGAACAAGCAAAAAATGACCGCTGCACTACGCTACGCTGCACTACGCATGTTCGCACTGTAGTACGTGCAGCTCGCGTAGTGCGAAGTTGCGAAAACTTCGCAAACTCCGCAAGTGTAGCGTAGTGCTTCGCCCAGGGTTAGTTTACATGTATGGGGCTTCGTCCCGCCTCTCTGTCCCATTGGCTAGCTCCATAAATGGAGGCTAGTCATTGGAACAGAGATGCATCACTCATTCCCCGAGCAGATTCGTGGGCGTTCCGGCGATTTTTACTCATCCCGCCCATCATGCGGCTGTGGGCGTTTTTTTTTTTTTCAAAGGTTGTTTTTGGTCATTTATCCAGGCCGACCGCCGCCGGAAGAAGTCCAGGTGAGTCCCCCCCTCCCGCTGTCCGTGTGCCCGTTCCCCCCCCCCCGCTGTCCATGTCTCCGGCCTCTGGGCTCCCCAGTCTGCTTACTGCATGTTTATTATGGGAAGGTCTGAGTTTAAACTCTGCAGAAAGGAAAAACAGATTGGGAGACTGTGCCCGAAGGGATACACGAGGTAAAACCTCACTGCGTGAGGACTGGACGAGGAAGGAAGAATCGAAGTAATGAGGGTACTGAGTACCGGCACTTTGATTTTGCGAGGGAGACTACCGGCACTTCTCAGAAACAAGCCCTTTTATTTTTTCCATTTCAAGCACTGAGATTACTGGTATATAATCAGAGCACTCCTCGCTGCCGTTACTGCTGCGCCGATGTTGGTCCCACTGTCCGGCCCCTCTGGGCGAGGCTGGAAGATGAACTTGTGAATCCCAGTGATCTGAGGTGTTGTCTGCACATTCCTCGCCGCATTCCTTCCTCTCGGAGTGGAATCTCCCTTCCTTGGCAGGCTAGTGTGATGAAAGTTGCTTCTCTTGACGCGAAGGGACAGGGCGTGCAGATTTGCCTCCAGAGCATCGCTGTAATGAAGAAACGGTCCGTTTACGCTTCCTGTCCAGTCTAGACTCGCATTCGTGTGCATTTTACTCAGTGGCAACGACCCAGTGTGTCATTGGCTCTAATGCAATGAAGGAAATGCACCCCCACGCTGTTTGAATTGTAAAACACTACAATGACCGTAGTACAGGATTCTAAGCCCCGGTGCCACTGCACCTGCTTCACCAACAGAACCTACTCCCCTGGTTTTACCGGACCCTTCTGTTCTAAGGTGTACTTAATTGTATTGTCTAGAGACTCTAGTGCAAATGTGGCGCGCGTTTCTGCCGTTCAAATCCAAGTCACTTTTAGAAAATGTCCAACGGAATGACGTCACTAGCCGTGTTCTTAAACCGGTGTTCGGCTGACTACTGAAAGGACCGGCACCGTTCCCTCTGTGGCATGCCAGGTGGTCGTCAGGAGTGCACATACCTTTTCAAGGCTGGTATGTATTCTTTACTACTGCCCCCATCGCCTTATGGTTTCATTTTCCTGTTCTCTTGTTAAAAGCCAGGCACTACTTGCTGTTTGTTGGCAGTAGAGCGTTGGCAGTAGAGCGAAGACTCGGTAGCTGTCCCTGAATTTGCAAGTATTTATTTTCTGTTTCATTATTTTATCTTTCTTGGATAAAAGCGCCTAACCGACAACAGGCTCCTTCTAGGCGCTGGTGAAAATCTGAGATTGCTCCGGATTGGATGTATTCGCACTCTATTTGTGTTACTTGTAGACCGTTAGTCCATGTGTTTTATTTGCTGCTTAATTTCGATACTGACGTGCATTCTAATAAATTACCATCAATACCATGTGTGGTAAGACTTATGTGCTACGAATCATCACGGATGTGGCGAGGAGAGTTAGATCATCCGTGATGGCAGAGCAGAAAACCTCGGGATTGTTGAATACCTTTAGTATGCGTCGACTTAATGGGACTGTGGACTCATTCATCTCCATAATAAACATGAGAGAGAGAGAAACGTCAGTTTTCCCTAAATTAATTCAATAAAACACAAAAGAAAGAGTTCGCTACCTACCTCACCAAGGATCATTAAGGGTCTCTAGCTCAAGACCAGGTGGGGGGAGGGGTTAATTATTATTAAACCCTCACTCACCAGCCTAGTTGCTGACATGTTTCATCATTTGGTTCCTACCCTGGTTGCTGAATGCTTGTAGGTGTGCTTCAACGCCTGTTTTTTTTTTTGGTGCATTGTAGGTGTAAGTGATTTAAAGCTTACTTTGCAGTGTGACTAGGGAGTGCTAGGGAGTGAAGAGTGACTAGGGAGTGCTAGGGAGGGCATAGTGACTGCAGAGTGCTAGGGAGTGCAGAGTGTCTAGGGAGTGCTAGGGAGTGCAGAGTGACTAGGGAGTGCAGAGTGACTAGGGAGTGCTAGGGAGTGCAGAGTGACTGCAGAGTGCTAGGGAGTGCAGAGTGACTGTAGAGTGCTAAGGAGTGCAGAGTGACTAGGGAGTGCTAGGGAGTGCAGAGTGACTAGGGAGTGCAGAGTGACTAGGGAGTGCTAGGGAGTGCTAGGGAGTGCAGAGTGACTAGGGAGTGCAGAGTGACTAGGGAGTACTAGGGAGTGCAGAGTGCTAGGGAGTGCAGAGTGCAAGGGAGTGCTAGGGAGTGCAGAGTAACTAGGGAGTGCAGAGTGACTAGGGAGTGCAGAGTGACTAGGGAGTGCTAGGGAGTGCAGAGTAGTGAGTGCAGAATTGTGAGTGCAGAGTTGTGAGTGCAGAGTGCAGAGTGGTGAGTGCAGAGTGACTAGGGAGTGCTAGGGAGTGTAGAGTGACTAAGGAGTGCTAGAGAGTGCTAGGGAGTGCAGAGTGACTAGGCAGTGCTAGGGAGTGCAGAGTGACTAGGGAGTGACTAGGGAGTGCTAGGGAATGCTAGGGAGTGCAGAGTGACTGCAGAGTGCTAGGGAGGGCTAGGGAGTGCTAGGGAGTGCAGAGTGACTAGGGAGTGCAGAGTGACTAGGGAGTGCTAGGGAGTGCAGAGTGCTTGGGAGTGCAGAGTGACTAGGGAGTGCTAGGAAGTGCAGAGTGACTAGGGAGTGCTAGGGAGTTCTAGAGACTGCAGAGTGACTGCAGAGGCTAATGGCAATGTAAATGACAATGCCATTTATTTATCTGTTTTCAAAACCAACACATAAATACAAATTTTGTCATTTGCAATGCCAATAGCTCTAACCTTTCCAAAGGCGAAACCATTGCATTGTAAATGCTAGTTGTCATTTGCAGTGTTTCATGTTATTAAGATGCATTTATTCAAAGTTATATTAGCATTGAAATGTAGTGTACACATTTAAGTAGGACTTTGTATGTATTAAAGAAACTTATAATTCCTGTATATATAATGTGCAGGATTAAATATTATTTGTGCTGGGTAATTTGTGTTTAGTTTAAGTTGCCTGCATTGTAGGCCCAAACTGCAGGTTGTTTAGAGTTTCGTTTCTCCTTGATTGTTCAAGAATTATAATTAAATTAATCCTTTTTGTGCCCAAAGACAGTGTGTTCTCAACCTACTGCAGGTGCAGGAATTCAACCTCGTTATTTTTAGATTTAAGGAGCTACTCGAAATGTCTTTGAAGAAGGCTGGAAGTCGAAAAGGGAGGACGCCTTTCGTGTCTGGCTTATCTGGGAACCAAGGCCACTGGAAGAAGAACCAATTTAATTAAAGCTTCTGTGGAAACTTACTGAAAGATGTTGCAAATGGAAATGTTTACCTTGTGACGTATTGTGGGTTGAACATTGTCTTTTTGTATGGTGCGCAGGGATAGATTCGGGAGACTTCTGCTTATTTCGGAGAAGAAGGAGCATCTTAGAACGAGTTCCATAGCTTTGAGCTATCAGACCGATTTGACGTGTACTTCTTAGGAAGTCAACACGTGCTGACACCTTTGGGATAAGATATCGGGGAAATAGGTAGGATTTTCATGTAGAGCTGAGTAGGAAAAGATACCTTAGTTTCTTCTCAATGAAAAGAAAATTGGACTCAGTAACTATTCTTTCTTGCATTTTGATTTTGGAGTTCATCATATTATGCCTTTTGTGCCGAATGAATTATATTCGTAGACTCGGCTCTGTATTGATTTTTACTCTGATATTGAGGTGTGTTTATATTCAATTATTTTTGGCCTTATAATAAATCAACAAACCTGAAATTCAGGGTCTGTGATCCTTTAAAAGCATGACTAAATTGAAAGTATTACCTTGAATTGTTTTACTCCCCTCAAACACTTTTAGCAGGCTATAAAAGACCCTGGGCCAGATGTAGGTAAATGCAGGTTTGCGATTCCTTATTAGCGATTTTTAGGGAATCGCGATTAAGGAATCGCAAAATGCCATGTAGGTAGGAATCGCAGTATTGTTTGCGATTCTTTAATATTCCTTAATTGCGAATCGCAAATAGCGATTTGCAATTAAGGAATACCTTCCCATTCATTCCTATGGGCCAAGAGGCCCATAGGAATGAATACGAATTGCTCCCGCAATTTGCGAGTCACCAAGAGGCACTCGCAAATTGCGGGCGCAATTTCAAAGGTGCCAGGGTTCCAAATGGACACCCTGTTGCACCCCTGAAATGTGCATGTGTACATATGTGACACACTACATGCCCTAAGGGCATGAATGTGTGCCACACGGTGCTTAAAAAAAAGCAAAAAGTTTTAAAGTAATCACTAATTACCACCAACTATAAGTTGGTGGTAATTAGCGATTCCTTAAGGCTAAAGTGCACTTTATTTTGTGCTCCTTACATTGCATTTAAGGAATTGCAATTAACGATTCCTTAAATGCAAGAGCAAAATAAGGAATCACAATTTTGCGATTCCTTATTTTGCTAGTAGGTTTCAACTTACCTACATTGCTCGCTGCCAAATAGCAATCGCAAACGCAGAAATTCTGCGGATTTCAGCATTAGCGCCCGCTATTTGGCCACCTACATATGGCTGCATCTGATTTGAATTTAGTAGGGAAGGCAAGGAGTAGAATTTAGTGTAATCAGACTTGTCACGTTTCAGGATAAAACACCACAAAAGAGAGTTTAGAAACATACCACCTGAAAGAGATTTAGAACAGGACAGTGGAGACTACAGTCATGGAGGAAAACAACTTCTAGGGTAGGGTCTGAAACATGTTGCCCCAACCAACTGAGGACTGGTAGCTGACTTTTGAGTTGGAGCCCTCTAAATGTATGATGGATGAAGAAGACCATGTCTAGAAGGGGCTCAGCTATGTTGACTCCCCCACTTAACATTATATTTAGCACCAGGGATTCTGTTCACACAGCTTTGCTGTTATTCCCCTTTTTGGTCCCCTCCGCCTTCCTTCTCCCACGTTCTTGCACTGACCCCTGCATATCTTCTTGGATAGCTCTTAGCATTTAGACTTTGGGACTGTTTCTTGACCTTGCTCTTGTAATTTGTTTGTGATTAGGTTTAGTCGAACCTGTTTTTGACCTGACTTTGAATTTTCCCTTTTAGTTTGGCAACTACGATTCAGCTTTCCTATTAATTGGAGTGCTATTCGTGTTCAGTTCTTGGGTAACTTTCGAGGTTTTCACGGGGCTTGTTACAGTGATGCTTCACCTCACACTAGTGAATCATATTGTGCCTCAGTGATGGTCTGCCATTCTGTATCTTAGAAATTCCAGTTCAGTTATTCTACCTACTATCCTGCTTCAAATGAACGTCTCTCTGTCTGTCTGACTAATCACAGAACTCCTCGTCCCTGTTTAAAGAATCACATTATCACTACTTTCCTGGGTTTGGGCGCAGGCGGTAGGACCCCCTAGAAAAGGAGAAGGCGGGATCAAGCTGTCTGTCCTTCAATCAAAGTTGAAAGGGTTGTGAAAAGATTAAAGATAGTGAGACAGTTACCATAGAGGTATGGAGGTCCTCTGCTATTTCATCTCTTGGATCCTGATTGGCTGTTTACCTTACAGGTAATTTGGAACATCCCAGTATTTGATTGGACCCTCCCATAGGAGGCTGCAGCACCACAGGCCATGGTTACAGTAAGCTTGTGAAACTGTTATTTTTTTTATTTGACATGCTCCAATCCTTTTCCCTTCATAGATTAATTGATACCTCAGGCATATGAATGTAGGAGAGGTGAGGATTACAGAGTATGTAGGTCATACAGCATTGCTGCTTGCCCGAGAAATCAGAAAGACAACTAAACTAATTATTTAAAAAAATGGACTCTGCATAATACAAGCTGACAAAGAAGAAGTGTCTAAATCAATATTTGCACTATTTTCACATGCAACTCTTAGATTGGGATTACAAGTGGAACAGAGTTGAGCTTGGAACCCCCTCTCACGAAGTTACCACTAGTGGGGGCGTGGCAATTCCAGAGGCTTGAAATGTAAGGTGGGAATGGAACTTTGGAGAGTGTATGCCTGAACTGTTGTTTTCGCATCTATTCCCCCATGTGTTTGCACTGTGTTTACTCAGTGGTATTCGTTGCTTTCAACAGTTCAAATCTCTGGGCGAAACACCTTTGAAGGTGATATAATTAAACATTTTGATGTGAGTGATATGTCATGCATGTGAGTGTGACTGCATGTGTACATTTTGTGTGTCTATGTATTTTTTAATATACTTGAGTGTGTGTGTGTGTGTGTGTGTGTATGTATGTGTGCATGTGCATGTGCTTGGGTGTATTCACCTTCCTAGGAATGTGCGTAGCATACCAGTAGCTCACAGAAACCTTCAGAGTAGCTTGCTGCCATGAGTTCATTTTTAATTAGGAACTGCAATAAATATGTTCTGTGTTATTAGGGAGTGTAACTTCCCGAATTGGAGCCTTTATCAAATGGCTTTCCCAGCATCTCAAGGGGCTGCTTGGTTTCTTCCAGGCTCTCTTAATAGCCCCCCTTGGATACATATTGAAAGTGAGCTTTGCTCTCCTTTCAGCTTACCTTACTATGTCTCCATATCACAGGACTTTGCATTGCATTCCCAACTAATGCTTTCTGATACTGCAGGTGCGCTGAAAATCTTGGATAAACTACTCGCAGACCACTTTATTAATTCTAGGGAAGCATCATTATGGTTTAATTCGAAGCTCAACACTATTCTTGATACTAGTATTTCAAGCATGTGACCCTTCAAGGGTATTAAGATCATTGCTGAACTTTATGACGCTAACAGTGATCCGCTCCCTGTTTCAGTTCTTGCAGGGAAACACAGTCTCACTAACCTAGATTTCTATAGGGTCCTGAAGATTAAGGTTAAATTATAAAAATTTCAATTGTTTTAACATTTCTTTCTAATCACACTTTTAACCTTATGGCATTGGTTGGGACATATGGCTACCAAAGTTTATAAATTCCTATCGGACCCCCTCTCTCCACAACCAGCAATTGCTTGTACCAAGTGGGACAAACACTGTGATAAGGAAGTCTATGAACATATTTCACCTGATACCTGGCATTTGATTGGTAAACTCTACATGTGTAACAAAATTGCTCCGTCTCTTATTCAAAGTTCTTCACTATGCATTAGTTGCATTGTACGCTGTTGGATTGCACAAATTAAAGTAACAAGATAATGACAGATGCTGGTGCTGTGATTTAGAGGCAGGCACACCTCAACACAAGTTCTTTGGGTGTAAGTTGTTAGCCTCATTTTGGGCTTCTATTCAGAGCCTCTTATCAGCTATCTCTAACGTTTCCATAACCCTTTCCTTCTCCGTGGTAATAACGTTGGGCCTCCACATCTCCTCTGTCCTTAGACAATATATGTCATATCTGGATTTACTCGTAACCATTGCCATTAAAATCATACTTATGGAGTGGAAATGTTTCCAACATCTATCTTTTCACACATGGTGGGCCTGGGTGTCCTACCTTTGAAGTGTCCATATGTTGCATACAGATAGGCCTTACACATCACTGATTTCAAACACAGTTTGGCATTCCTTGGACACCTATATTAAACTTTGCTCTCTGGATTCTGGGGCTCTCTCCACTATCAGTTCTTTTTCTTAAACTCTTTACTATACTTATTAAGCAGACAATCCACTATTTACCTTCCCCACCCTTCTCCCCCTTCTTTACCTTACCCCTATTCCTTTTATTTTGGTAACTTTTATTATACAGGGAATACAAGGCTACTCGTTTCTCCACTGATATAATTTCTACCTGTCGAAATCAGTTAATCTAGGCTATAACTCCTCCTTGTATTATTTGATTGCATACCTTATTATTTATATTACAGATAATACCATACTGTTGGCTTTTTATGTATTGTTCTTGTTATTCACTGTATATCAACTGTTATATGGCGTGCATTACTATGTCATTCCATCCCACATTTATTGATGTTGCCTCTTTTGCTCTTCCAGCTGAGCGTATAACTCCTTCTCTCAAACTAACAAAATACTTTGAACACAAAAAAAAGTTAAGGAAAGGCTATGTTTATTTTACAATATTATCAGGCTGCAAATAGCAGTCTGATTGTGAGCAGGGCTCCACTCAGGTTTATGACCCATGTGGGTCACAGAGGTTCAGAACTGAAGCACTAGGGTATTTAACTCATAAAAATTGTTCTCAACTCAATACTGGAACATGAGAACAAAATGATACTTCTGAATGCTTTTAAATGAGCGAAAATCTAAATGAAGAGTTAAGAACTGATTAAGTTAACTCTTCCTTTTAATGTTCTCTCTTTTTCATAGTGTCACATTTACAAACAGCAGGCATCTTGCTCCCAGTGGCTGATAGACACAGTGTCATATATATAACTGACAACTGCAGTCATTTTCTTTTAAATTGGAGAACTTTAAAGTGAAGAAAAATGTTCCTATGAAACATTGTCTTAAAGTTTTTCTCTACTTTAAATTATGCCAAGTACCAATGTTTTATGAAGCATGTTTCTTTACTTTAAGTTCCTCACACTAAAACAAATAATGGTATTTTCCTGTTATAAATATGGCACCATGTCTACAGGCCTCTGGGAATAATACGCCTGCTCTATATAAAAACACTTTGACATGGGAGAAAATTAAAAAGATGAGTTTTATGTAATGCATATAAACATAAAGTTAACTCTTCAGCTGAATTTTCTCCCATTTCAAAGTGTCGCATTTGCACACAGCAGGCATCTTGCTCCCAATGGCTGGTAGACACTCTGCCATATTTATATCTGTAAAAGGGAGCCATTTGCTTTTAAATGGGAGAAATTTAAATATTTTTGCAGAACATTTTTCTGTACTTTAAGTTTCTCCCATTTAGAAACCAAAATGGTTGAATGTTTGTGTTGTACATGTAACGGTGCCACATATGGTGAAAGGTATGGCTTGTGCTACAAGTACATACATCACAGGCTCTAAGTCACCCATAAACATATATCCCATTGTTTCACACACATGCTCATAAATCCCCACAGACCATGCACTCACTGACGCCCATGGCAGCGCTACCACAGTACCCCTAGTCATGGTATTATGTTCAAACCATAGAATCGGGGCCCATGGACTGTAAGTCAATGAAGATGGGTGAGGGGTATCTGGCGGGATTTACTTGGCTTTTAGTAGCTCATGACCATTTTCACCGATCAGACGTAGCTCTCATTACAAAAAAGGCTGGAGACCCATGGTATAAATATTCCCAATAACACGCTTTCCATCCAGGTGAAATGGATCAAGGAAGAGTGATAATTGCTATGAGCTTTGATGCATTCATTCTGCTCCTGATTATTTGTTGTGGGTGAACAGACCCCTAGCTATATGGGAAAGCCCACATTGTACCCTAAACTTACATTTTCCAGTTTTGAGAATGTTACATTATTTTAGGGAATAGCAGTAATATCTGGTTTAATGTGCAGTCACTCTAATCATATCTTTGAAAAGGTGGCATCACTGGATTTGATTGGACTCTTCATTGCACCAGTTAATTTATGACACAGGCAATGTATTGTGAAAGAAAAGTGAAGGCAGAAAAAGCTTCACAATTACGTTTAGAAGGATGAAGGGGTAGGCTAGGTACATTGCTACTTGGGCACAGGTGTTGTGTTTCTCCCTGCAAAAGATCACTGTTAAAAAATAGGTCACGATGCTGAGCACCTCTCTCTCCACTAGATTGTTCTAAAATTTGAGCTGAAAGTGACTTTAGAAATTTCCAGGTCATCAAGACACATTTCACACCAATTGTGTGGGAGTACAGTTGTCAGGAAGCTTCAAGGATATCGTTGTATGTAAAACTTTCTGGTTCAGTCTAAAGAGGAGACTGAACATTAAAGAGGGATGTGTCCTCATCATGATACCCAAAGAGACAGAGGCATGTTTCAATTTATAAAAAAACAAATCAGACACTGCAAAGCAATTTCTCGATCACTGAGTTATGTGTAGTAAACTCATGGTGCTTCATACACTAACATTAAACCTTAACATTAACATTATTCATTAGGGAAACCTTGTACGCTAACACTAGGCATTGGGAAGACCTTGTGCACTGGCATTACCCCTTGGGAAAACTATTTAATGGGAAACAAGTGTAGCAAAGTGCCCCTTTTTCCAGGGTTATCCTCCGCTTTTTGCCTGACATCTGATGCAACCTGACTTGATGTGCCCTAGGCCCCTGCTAATCAGGTTCCCAGGGCCTGTGTTCTTTCCCAAGACTGTGCTTTTGCATCCACAATTGGTGTAAAAAGGCAGAGCCGAATTCGACCAAGAACCCTTCAGTATTTGCCCGGCGTTTCCCGCCTCTCATACCATTCAATATTACCAAACAAAGAGGTAGGCGCTGGAGACTGGAAGGCAGGAAACAGGAGTTTATTCCGACGGAGCAGAACACGTCAGATCAGACAACAGGGTATCTTCTCGAGGTGCTCTAACCGCATCTCTGAGGCCTGGCCTCTTATACACAAGTTTATGGCTTTATTACATTCATGACATCCGTGGTATTGCTTTGAAGTACGAAAAAGGCATCTTTGGAATCCCCGGTTCAGGCCCGTTCTCACACATATCTACAGTAGGGGTCCCCACCCAAATCTCAGCATGATGGCTATCGCGCAGCTGGACATTCCGCTGGGAACAGGAATGCAGGCGATCGGTCGGATCTAGGGGTGTGAAGGCATTGATTAATCCCCGCTCCTTTGATGTGAGGCGAGGTCCTACTGTAGGGGGCAATAAACTGCATCTGTTGGGCTAGGTGATGGCCTGGGATCAGGCCGGACAATCGGGCAGGGAGGAAGAAGTTTATCAAAGGGCCTGTTCTATGAATGAGATGAAAGAGTGAGGGGGTTCAGCACGGGATGTGGCTCGGAGACAGGGTCGCGCTGGAGGTGCGTTTATGGCCCAAGCAGGAGAGACCGGGGGCTGTCGGGGCGCGGGGGGGATGCTTGCGAGGCCGGGGAGTGAGGGGGAGGGACGCGCAGGCTATTGGCAGCGGGCAGAGAGGCTATGGCACACAAAATGGCTGCCACTTACGTGCATGAAGGGGCCTAAAAAGGGACAAGATGGCGTGGCCACTGTTTCACGATTTTCACTTTACTTTCAACAGTGGCTGTGGTGAACATAAATGAACGCCGCTTATGTATACCTAATTTAGTCATTTTCCACTATCCCCAGTTTTTATCATAAGTTAGTTCATTTCTGTTCATGTCACAGGTGAGGATGTACAAGCCGACATTAGTTATACAATTCGCTTTGGTAGCCCATATACATTACGGGTAGATGGAAATAATTCTGCTATCAATGCTGACAGAATCGTACATAACCATATGTAGTCAATGTGATTGGCGAGGAGGCAGTGCATACAAAATTACATTAGCTGTGTCATACATTAGACCTGGAGATGGGGACATTACTTAGATGATGTAGGGAATTCGTTCGAATACAAACATGATGTCATACAAAAAATGTTCTGGCAGAATAAGGGCTATTAAATACATTACTTGAGGTCTGGACTCCGTGGGGATCAAAACTAGACAGCATGTTCATGTGTATGACTCGTGTTCTATAATCGTCATGATACAGAGTTAACGCTTTCTTAGTTATCCATGCACAGTTGAAAGTGATCGATGTAAGGTTTCGAAAGCTCAATTGGGTGATAATCAATACAATGTGGTTGGGAGAGGAATTCGACTTAATACAAGTGACAGTCAAGGGGTGGTAATGTTCAAAAAGGGTTCTTCTTTCCAGTGTCTTATTACAGCGAGCCATCACTGGTAGGCTCTCATTGTTCTTCCCCTTTTTTTTTTTTTTTCGTTGGCACTGTTGAGCACCGGCGGTGGAGCTATGCGTCCAGCTCTAATCCAGATCTCGCGTTGCAGGGTGTGGCCATTCTTTGCTCTCGGACCACAGTCCTGTTTGTCTTGTTCCTAACTGATCTAACATAGGTACTTTAGGCGGGGTACCCGCATTCCGTTCTTCTTTCGTGACAAACCCTATTCTATCTTTGTGCTGTGTTTCTTCTTTAAGTCAAGTTAAAAAAAAACTCCATATGGAAAAAAAGGGGGGGGGATGGGGGCGTGCTTTGGGAGGCCGAGGGAAGAGAGGGTGGAGTGGGATCAGATCTGAAATGGACCAAGGAGGGCAGAAATCTCAAGCAAGTGGGCCCATCAATCGGGCTCAATGGGCTGGGACTTTCGGCACGAGCTGGTCAACATGCAGGGGCTTCTGGACAGCCCTTCTTTCTTTCATTTTCCATGTTGAGAATGGTGCCTCGTCCCGCATCTCTTTGCTCTGTGGCTCCGCCTTGGTCGAGGTCATAGATGTCCCCCGATCTGCAGCCAGGCTGTGCGTCACGTCCGGCCCCTCTCCTCCTCCGACTGCATGTTATCTTTAAATAAGTACAAAAACAAGTATTAGAGAACTGGCAGGGGAAGACGTTCACACACTTCAATTTCTCTCCCAACCCCAAGTAGTTGGGGAAACGTTTATCGGTCACGATAGGGTGGATGTTTATTAATCCTTACATCGGGGTATGCTATTAACTCATGAATCATTACTGTGGTGCAGGTTTGCAGGCATCTTTACTATTTTCCATCATCATGTCTGTTTGGTGTTTACTCCTGTTACATTCGCAAACGTGATTTATCTTTAAAAACAAGGTCATCAGCTACACTCTTTAAGGTTTTCTGGGATGGCTGGTACAGAACTGGGACCATTCTGGAAAAACGGGGACGTTTCGGACACTCTACTTTTGTGCAATGGGCGGTGGTAATCTGAATGATGAAGGTGGTGTTACTAAAGCACTAAAAAAAGCCACTGACATATAGCTCCCTTTTAAGGGCCAGATTAGGGGACATCAGTCGTCTTACCTGTCCTTTCTTTCTCAGCCAATTAAGTTCCATCATTTTACAGAAAGGAGAGGTAGTAATATGGCAAGATACGATCGTTTTGTTTCTGTCAATTTGTTCAAACACTGTCGTGTTCAAAGCCAATTATACACGTACCGGCGAGGTACAGTGTCGTCATTTATTCAAAAGGGAGCAAGGGAGCCCTCAGAGGGAGAGAGAGTGTCGTGCGCACCAAATAGGCTATTAGTACACGTACAACATAAAGAGAGAGAGAGAGGAAAAAACGTGTATAATAATAGGCTATTCAGTGCACACACATAGATCAGTACGGGTCAGTTTTACGTGTAAAAACACAAGCTGAGGGAAAACATAAATTCCTAGTTTACGTACACACAAATACCAGATAGGGCGCGACAGTACATACATCAAGTACGAAAACCTAAGACAAGACACAGAGCTATTTTGGGCAAAATGACTTTGTCATGCGTGTTGCGTATTCTCAGTATTCCCTTTAATTCATTTGGGGGTCGAGCTCTTTTTATTCTCCTTCCTTCCTAATAGTAGACAATTGTTATTGGTAACCTCGTTTCAAAAATACTTACTCCTTTTTAATTGGCCGGACACTAGTCCAGTCGTGCTTATACTCACGGTGGGGTCTTCCAACATCTAGCAAATGATGATGATAATGGTACAATTCCGATTTTTCTATGAGGATGGAAGAAGAAGGCGTAAATCTAAAACATGACAATATCCCTAATTTCTGGGCTGAGGGGGATTTTGGATGAACCCCGACCCGGGGTACTCTTAACTTCTCTTATTTAGTCAGCGCATAAATTGCCTCACTGGTGCGCATTATTCTGGGTATACATTTGGGATATCGGTTGGGGTCGGGTTCGTTGTACTGCAATAACCCTTCAAGTTTCTGGTGTAGGCCACTCTCCCATTTACTAGCTCCAGAGAGAGTCGTCTCTAATTAAGGAACGTGCTATACTCTTATTCGTCTTTCACATGCAGGTACCATGTTCGGGCTTAATTTTCCTATCCCATTAACCGTTCGATCAACACCTCAGTCATACAAAAAGCATTCTTTTGTCAACCCAGACGTGTGCAACACATAAGCATTCATACGGCACAAATCAGGGCCCATGCGCACATTCATACCATACAAATTTTTCACGCTCCCAGAGATAGCTCCTGTATACAATGTACCATCTCACAGAGCTAGCCTATTTTTTTTCTTTTTTTTGCGTGGAACACGGTGCGTTTTAGGTCTTCTCCATACTCCAGCTGAAATTCTGATATTAACCTGCAGAAAAAGAAAAGAGGGGGGGGCAACGCTCAAAGCACATCAGCGTGCATAAACACAAAAATGTTTTTACCTACCACGTACCTGACTTATCTCTTTGGGATGCAGTACCTTGCATCTCGGCACTGAAGCCCAGAGGAACTGGTAGTGCGGCAAAGACAGCCGATGATAGGCTGTTTATTACATAGATCGCCCGAGGGTGGTAGTACAGACCGCATGTAGGAAAGGGTCAAAAGCCAGGGGTATTCAGTATAAGGTTAGGGGGGGTGACGGAGTCATGTTTTTATTTGAAGGAAAGAAATGGTCTACAGTGGTATAGGGTCGTTCCTATTCGCAGAGCATGGAAACTATTGGGGGGTGGCAATTTTCACAGGGGGCTTTCGTGCCTTCAATAGTATGCGTTTTGCCCAACGTTAGACTAGAGGGCATTCCTCTGGTGAGTTTTAGGAGCGTTTAAAAACTCCTCTGATACACGCGGTGGGTAAAACAAGGATTATGATGTTTAGGATTCCGAGGACCAGAATGCGCTTGGGTGTCGCGATTGAAAGCAGCGCAAGAACACGCAAGCGCCACTAACCTTACTCGGAGGACCAGCAGAGACGACAAGATGACAGTCCTCACGACCTCTCTCCATAAAACACCAAAACAGTGGGTACTCCACCACGGTCGGCGCGTATGAGGATAGAGGGCGTGAGGTGGATGGGCTACAAGGACTTCGGAAGTTTCTCGGAGATCGCAGGTGAAAGGCTACACAGGAATACACTGGTACTGCAGCACTGCAATTGGAGTAGAAGACAGAGTACAGGCTATTAGTACCACCAGTCGTTGTCACCTGTTCTCCAATCCCCCCTGTCGCTGCACTCACCGTTTTCCCCTTCTTGTAGGGCCTTGACGGACTTAGGAAGTCTAGGAAGGAGAGGATAGTCTACAGGTTTGAGAAGTTGACTCCACTTCTCAATATCAACATCCACCTTTTTCAGGGTAGTGATGAAATAGCAAGTTATCAGACTACTAGACGTTAATACGTCACGGCTAGTAGAAACCGCAATACTCCTTGCGGTACAGAGAATTTCTAGGTTATTAGTCCTGGACGAATACGCCACTGTTTAGGCGGAACGAAAAGACTTGCGAGACCCCGAGCAAGCCACAAAGTAAATATGGTACAAGAGAGTCAGAAATGCCAAACGACCGAGAAAGGAAAGAACAAAAATATACGTTTTGGGAGGCGAGCCCGCACTCCTCTAAAATACTTGCAGTTAAAGGACACGACTTGTACCGGCAGATCCAAGCAAACACTGACCGCGCAGGCTCTTCGTTGCCGAGCTGGACGCAAGTCTGACCACGCAGGCTCTTCGTCGCCGGGCTGGACAAGCAAACACTGACCACGCAGGCTCTTCGTCGACGGGCTGGACAAGCAAACACTGACCACGCAGGCTCTTCGTCGACGGGCTGGATACACAGTCTCTGACCGCGCAGGCTCTTCGTCGACGGCTGGAAACATTCAGAGGGCAAAAACTGGAACCAAGTGAAGTGCTCTGAATACAACATTGACAAGCACTGTTCTGGGATATGGGAGGGGGCTATATAGATTCCGCCCACTTCCCTGATCTCTGGCGCCGCACAGCCTTCTGGTAGATGTAGTGCTTCCGTGCGGAACGCCCAACAAGGATTCTCTTTCTCATCATTGCGCCTGCATGCGCAATCGCTACATTGGGGTTCATCACTAACAATACTTCGGGTCAATGTACTTCTTCGGGGAATTTAGAACTGTAGTGTAATTAAAGATTCCTAGTTTGAAAAGGGCGCGCTTTCGATCCACAAGGGGGCTGTGAGGTAAAAGAGGTCTGGTCTACTGTCCTATTCATAGATATATCTAAATATCAGGATCTTTACCTATTGCTTATGCTGCAGGAATGTAAAATACGACAGATCTCGACTATTCTTTTCGCATTACTTCTGTGTACTATGTCCTTTTAATTTTTCATAATCAAAATTGCCTCATTTTACTTACCCTTTATTTATTTGAGGATAGTAGCCTTTATTCGAAAACCTACCAATCTAAGTGACTGTTATGATGCTAGTTCCATATATTTAAAAAACCTTTATTTGTGAAGATGTCAGCATTCAAATACGGGCCTCCAACCATATAGGCCGGTCACGGAGCAGACAGGAAACGCATGAGGTAAGGAGAGATTACACTGTAGTATAGAAGTACGTAACGGGCGAGCCATTTAATTAAAAAAACTAAACGTGACTAACGGTTGCAGGATCAGTGAAGGTTAATTTTATAATTGGAAGTATAACAGGATCAGTTACAATAAAATCGTCCATACGTACACCATGGGCGAGTATCATGAGTAACATTACTTCGAAGCTTATAATAATACAATAATCAATAATGAATAAAAACCCACATCAGTAGGGTCGTCCGCATGCCCAGTCAGTACCCTTCCCCGCCAGCCGTGTGCACAAAGACCGCATACATATCCCATAACATCAAGGCTAAGCAACTAGAACGTCATAAGGAGTTGCAAGTCCCGCCTATACTGGCGCCATTTTTGGTCGAGGCCGGGCAGGTCCAGTGTATAGTCCAAAATGCCTCCAATAACTAGCGGTCAGACCAGAATCCCTTTCGGCAGTTCAAAAAATTCCGTTAACGCCAACGGAAAGGGCAGGCGGCATGAACCGTGACTTAAAGGTGAGGAAGGCAGAATCTTCCCTACCGGGCCACGCTGAGGTCCCACCGGAACTGATCGAGTTGGTAGTCTACAGTATCTCTTAGTAATTTAGGACAAAAGCTGGCGTTAGCATGAGAGCACCGCCATTTCGTGACAACGTCGTGGCCACTCCGGAGAGCGGGACAGAAGGCGTATCCCTCCGTCGATGCACTGAATCATCCTCCCTCACGGCACCAGATGAGGGTAAGGCGGCGGTCACCCCCACCGGAAGCCCGCGGGAGTCGGGGGCCAACGACTTCCGTAGAATCTCTAGAGCTGAGAGAACGTCTTCAAGAGTGGGGTTCATGCCCGAGCAGGCAAGCATCCGAGTCCCATGGTAGCCCAGAGCCATCTTAGTGGACCAGGCCCAAATCTGGGGAGCCGGCCGCCATCTTGACAGTCCCACAGCAGCTGCCCTTCACCACGGCCACCGGAGCGGCCCTTCCCCCGGTCAGCCAGCCGCGGGGGATCCGCAAGTGGAAAGCGAATGGCAATCTAGGTGCAGGAGAGGAACCTCCACCTGGAGGGGGAGGGGGCCGTCCGCGCCGCCTCTCCGCGGGCGCCCCACGCCATCTCCTGGCGCAGGTATATAAAATGGCTGGACCAGGCAACAAAGGGGGGAGCCATCAGCAAGGCATCCCCCGCACACAACTTGCTGGACACCACCTCTGGACGATCCGGGGACGGGCCTCGGCGCGTTGTGTTGCCTCCGGCTTATTCGCACAACGGTCCCTTTTGGTCGGCCTCCATCCTCCACCCCGGGCCGCCACCGATGTCACCTCGCCGGCTGATGACTGCAGGCAAGGCCCCGGTCTCCACGTGCCGGAGGCCTCATTTTCCGGACGAGCGTAGCTGCGGATCTGCTGCACTCCGGAGCCCCCAGGACGGATGGTAGGTATCAGCAGATAAGGTTGTCGTTATTGGGCAGGGTGGGCGGCAGGATAGACACGTTTGGGCAGCAAGTCGGCGGAGCCGAGCTACCTTGCAGCCGTCACGGTGTCGAGCTCGGCTCCTCCCACTAGTTTCATATTTCTCATGAAGGGCTGTTCCTAGTGTTTCTATTTTAGCGGGGTCAAAAAGATCCCATCAGTGGCCTACTGACTTTGCTCGATTCCTTTTGTTTTTCCTAGCGATTTTTATGTCATAGTTTGTTGGAAAGGTACAGCGGCTAATCCGTATTTTATATACATGTCCTTTTTATTAGGGGTGCCCTCCGGTGGAGCCGGATGATCTACCTCTAATAAACGGTCCGGGCTGAACCAACTACTGAACAATGGGGAGAAGATAGGCATGACGGGTTACAATGGGGATAAAAGTTTGCACTACCTATCCTTCACTACTTTGCGAAGACTAGGCAGAATATTTCTATTCTACAGTATTCGCAAATAGGGAATACCCAAAGAGAGAACTAATTCCAAACAGTCAATGTTCGGACAAACAATCAATCAATCAAATGAGGAATAAAATAGGCGCGACGGGTAACAACGGGGGCAAAAGCCTGCGCTACCTACCCTTCACTATCTGCAAAGAGAGAGGGAAATTCCTGTTCCTCCCCGTTTGTAGGCAGAGAAGATCCTTTCAAAGAACCAATTTCGAACAGTTAATGCTCGAACAAACAATCAATCAATGGAGAGGGAAGTAGGCGCGACGGGTTACAACGGGGGCAAAAGCCTGCGCTACCTACCCTTCACTATCTGCAAAGGGAGAATACTCCTATCCTTCCCCGTTTGTAGACAGAGAATCTCTCAGAACCAAACAATCAAATGCGTAATACTAGTATTTTCCAAGACAATCAAACAATCAATTCGCAATTCGTCGTGTTTACATGACCTTACCCGGACCGCATGGACAGTTTCTCGTCTTCCGCTTCCAGCGCCTGATCGTCCTCTATTCTCCGTAATTGCTGTGGCACTCCTGATGGTTCCCAGTCAGGACCGTAGATCACTCGAGAGAGGTCTGCTCGGAACCAGTGAAGTTCGGATGATCGGCTGCCAGACGAGGGTCTATCGGGCAGGTGCACTTCCCGATCGTTGCAGTCGTTCACTCTGTCGTTGGGACCTCTCCCACTGGATCCACGTGTCGCTGATGGGCCCCACGTTTGGGACGCCAATTGTAAAAAGGCAGAGCCGAATTCGACCAAGAACCCTTCAGTATTTGCCCGGCGTTTGCCGTCTCTCATACCATTCAATATTACCAAACAAAAAGGCAGGCGCTGGAGACTGAGAGGCAGGAAACAGGAGTTTATTCCGACGGAGCAGAACACGTCAGATCAGACAACAGGGTATCTTCTCGAGGTGCTCTAACCGCATCTCTGAGGCCTGGCCTCTTATACACAAGTTTATGGCTTTATTACATTCATGACATCCGTGGTATTGCTTTGAAGTACGAAAAAGGCATCTTTGGAATCCCCGGTTCAGGCCCGTTCTCACACATATCTAGAGTAGGGGTCCCCACCCAAATCTCAGCATGATGGCTATCGCGCAGCTGGACATTCCGCTGGGAACAGGAATGCGGGCGATCGGTCGGATCTAGGGGTGTGAAGGCATTGATTAATCCCCGCTCCTTTGATGTGAGGCGAGGTCCTACTGTAGGGGGCAATAAACTGCATCTGTTGGGCTAGGTGATGGCCTGGGATCAGGCCGGACAATCGGGCAGGGAGGAAGAAGTTTATCAAAGGGCCTGTTCTATGAATGAGATGAAAGAGTGAGGGAGTTCAGCACGGGATGTGGCTCGGAGACAGGGTCGCGCTGGAGGTGTGTTTATGGCCCAAGCAGGAGAGACCGGGGGCTAATCGGGGCGCGGGGGGATGCTTGCGAGGCCGGGGAGTGAGGGGGAGGGACGCGCAGGCTATTGGCAGCGGGCAGAGAGGCTATGGCACACAAAATGGCTGCCACTTACGTGCATGAAGGGGCCTAAAAAGGGACAAGATGGCGTGGCTACTGTTTCACGATTTTCACTTTACTTTCAACAGTGGCTGTGGTGAACATAAATGAACGCCGCTTATGTATACCTAATTTAGTCATTTTCCACATTGGCACATCCCTTACCGCAGGTAAGGTCCCTTATAAAAGGTACCATGGGTACCAATGGCACTGTGACAAGGGAAGGCCTCTAGGGGCTGCAGCACCTATTGATCTACCCTTAGAGGCCCTACACCTTAACACTCACACATTGCCACTGCAGGTTGCGTGTTTTGGTGTAGAGAAAAGTGAAGAGTCGACATGGCACACATCCCTGTGAGCCATTCCTGCAATCCACTGCCTGAGGCCTAGATAAGTCACCCCTCTAGCTGGGTGCACTAGCCCTAAGGTGAGGGTACAGAGGCATGAGCCCTGTGCCCCTACAGTGTCTAAGTCCATTCTTAGACATTGTAAGTGTAGTAAAGCTATGCAGATTATATGGTCTGGGAATGGTCATTACGAACTCCACAGCTTCATAATGGCTTTACTAATAACTGGGAAGTTTGGTGGGAAACTCTTCAGCGCATTAAATCCACACTGATGGTGTGGGATTTAATGTAAAATGCACTCAGAGGGCATCTGAGAGATGCCCCATGAAAATCAACCAGCCCTGTTGTGGTTCCTGAATGTCTGCCCACCATTTGCCATTGCCAGACAGGTTTCTGATCTTTTGAGAAGAGAGCCTCCGCTCTCTGGGTCCAGAAACAAGGCCCATACTTGACTGAGGTGTCATGCCTCCTCCCCCAGGATGGGATATGTCCAAAAAAGGGGAAGCTTCAGTGGCCTGCCACCTTTGGATGCTGTCCCTGCCTTTTGCTTCCCCCAGTAACTTGCTCCCACTTGTTCTGTCCCCCATTTTTGGTGGGAAAATCAGCGGGGAAGCCGAGCTAGGAAGAGAGGTGTGCCCACCTTTGCCAACCCCACCCCTCAGGAGGAGGAGGCGTGGTGAAGCACACATCTTAGTCCCCTCCATCTTGAAGATGACGGGACTCAGCCAATTAGGAAGAGCCTCATGCCCCCTCCCACTGGAGGATGGCATAATAGGGGGTGCACCTATCCCAAGGAAGGGACCATTGGTCCTGACCAGCACACCCCTTTAAAGCCCCTAAATTTAGTATTTAGGGGTGACCCTTAACTGTGCCTCCTCAGATGCAAGGAAGAAAGAAGAGGGACATATGAGCAGTGCTGATCCAGGAAGGAGAAGTGGACACCAACTGCCTTGGCCAGCCCTACTGGCATCTCCCATCTATGCCCTGCCTAACAGCAAGAAGCCCCGTGAGTCCAGCAGCCAGCAATCCACATAATCCAGAGGACCTGCCCTGAGACCTTCCTACAGACTGTCTCTTGTGAGAAATGGATTTGCCCAACCAAAGACAGCAGACAGAAACCCTCATATCCCAGAGGACCTGCCCTGAGACCTTCCTACAGACACTGTCTCTCGTGGGCACTGGTTGTTGTTGACGTTCCTCAGAATCCAGATCCCGGTGACTCCGCGATTCTGCATCACTCTGCACCCGATGCCCAGCACCCCAAGGAGGTCTACCCAGCGATCCTGACCTGGGATCTGGTGATCCCCAACCTTCCTCAATCCTCAAGACGATGCCTGCAGCCTCAGGCTGAAGCCTCCCCCCGACCGCGACCGGAGCTGGTAAGGAAACCCAGCGCCAGAAGACACTCCTGCACCCAACGCCCCCCACGGCCTTGGGTGGCCCAACCGACGGTGTACAGGCATCCTCCAAGATCGCAACTTACCTCCCCATACGGGGATTGCCTTCAGGAAGCCTCCCTGCCCAAGCCTGCAGCCACTTTGCGAAACCGGAGGTCTCCATTGGGAAATGCGTGGTTGCCGACATATGTTTTGCACCCTGCACACGGCCTACCCAGTGCTGCTTGTGGTGCAGCTCCTGTACTGGTTGTTGGCCCCTGCAGTGCTGAACTTAACCTTAGGAGCTTTTCTTCCACACCCAAGTGCAGTCGGCAGTCTCTAACTGAAGGCCCCCTTAGCCCCCTTGGCTAACATTGGGCCCCTGTATTCTGCACCCGACTGTCCCAGTGCCGCTGGTGGTGCTACTTGAATACCCATCTAAACCTTGGGGAACCTTGGCCCTAACCCCTAAACTCACCCTCATAAGTCGTGTGCTTACCTGAGAAACCATTAACACTTCTAGTCGCTAACATCTTGGCACGCCCACTTTGCATGTCATTAGTGATAAATATCACTGACATGCAAAGTGGGGCCCAAGATGGTCGCTATCTCCTACTAGCTGTCGCTAACCGGTGTTAGCGACAGCTAGGTAATAGGGAGATAATTTTATCTCCGCTTTCTTGGCTTTTAAAGCCAAAAAAGCGGAGATAAACCCCCTTGATAATATGCCCTCTGGTATTTTCCTGACTTAGCCATGATATCCTATGGAAGGCGGATATCATGGCTAAGTTTGTGAGCCCCTTTCATCAAGCTAACGCCAAACTTCGAGAGATTATCGTTGGTTTTCCAGCGATAATCTCTCATTTGGCAGTTAGCGCGAGGATTTTTATCACTTCTGAGATAAACCTTGCTAATAAGTTATCTCTGCGATAATTTCCGGCGATGCTTAGCGTTAAAAAATTAGTTGCTAAGCCTCGTTAGTGATAAATATCGCTAATCGTTGGTAATATGCCCCTTAGTGTCCTACCCTCCACACACAAGAGGTACAGGGGCTGGATCCTACAGAGGTAGGGCCAACTCCATACCAGACAGTAAGGACAACCTCGCTGAGGAGGATTTCCTATTAGAAAGGATGACCAAAAGACTAGAGCTAGAGACTAGGGGGCCCATTACGATGTCGGGCGGATTGCCTCCGCCAGGCTGGTGGTAGCCACCGCCGGCCTGGCGGAGGAAATCCGCCCGACATCCACACTAGTTTCCCCCCTGCCATATTAGTATGGCGGGGGGGGGCCTCGGCGGACGGAAAGACCATCCGCCGCTTTTCTGCCCCGGTCGCCTTGCGGCCGGGGCGGAAAAGGAAGAATATGGTGGCGGTGTCTATCAGACACCGCCAGCCATATTATGATGGGCCTGCAGAGAATCCCTGCAGGGGCCCGTTGCGGGCCCCCAGGGACTCGGGGGGGTGAGAGGTGCACATGGAGGGTACCTATGGTACCCCCCAGCAGTTCCATGCACAGCATGCCAGGCTCCGCGCGGTGCCTGCCATGCTGTGCATGGAAGTGCACAGCATGCTTTCCTGCCATTGTGGCGGACAGTGCTGAGTGCACCGCCCGCCACAAAGGTAGGAATGTGGGATGCGCCCGCCACTGTGGCGGGTGCATCCTATGCTGGTGATGGGACCCCCGCCCTTACGGCGGCCGGTCCCTATTACCACGAGGATGGCGGGCGGGCCCGCCATCCTAATGACCCCCTAGGTTCCTATCTCTAGAAATAGAGAGAGCATAGATGGACCTAGAACCCATCAATGGTGGCAGCAATTTAAAAAGCTTAGAAAAAGAAGGATCCTATCATTCTAAAATCCTAAAAGGGATTGTTCCTAAATTTGAGAATGGTGATTACATCACCATGTGATTTACAGCCTTTGAGAGGGCTTGTGAAGCCAGAAAAGTGAGAAAATCTCACTGGGGCCACTCCTGTGGGAACTGTTCTCTAGTTAGTGAAGAGACACGCTTCTGACCCTTAGTGGGGCAGAATGAGAGGTCTATGAACTCATGAAGGACACCTTGATTGAGGGATTTGGACTCACTAATGAGAAGTACAGAATTAAATTCAGGGGGCCTCAGAAATTCCAGAGTCAGTCCTGTGTGAAATTTGTAGACTAATCGGTAAATACACTAGGTGGCTGGTTGACTGGAAGTAAAATGCAAGATTATGATGCTCGTTATAATTTGTTTATGAAATAACACATTTTAAGTAACTACATCAAAGAAAAGTTGAATCAGCATCTGGTTGACCTCGGTCCAAATTCTCCCAAAGAATTGAGAATAAAAGGCAGACCACAACAACCACAACACAACAACTGGAGGTGACCGAAAGAAAAGGGTCATTAAGCCTCCCCGGGGGGAAGAGGGTGAAAACCCCAAAGATAAAACACAAGAGCCTTCTAAAGGACCCCAAAACCCTGGTCAGGGAGGTGGGCCCAAGAACTCTTCCCAGCCCACTAGTGGGCATAAGGGGAAACATTTGATCTTGCCTGGTGCTTCCACTGTAACAAGAAGGGACACCAATCTGGAGATGCTGCCTGTCCCAACAAACCAGGGCCTAGACCCCCACCAGTACCTACTGGTATGGCAAATCTCCAAATGGGATCAATAGTGTGCCCAGAGCAAATCAGGGTTCACACTGTGGCTGGTTTGGTCTCTGAAGGGGAGGGAGGTGTAAGCCACTTTAGCTGTCTGGCCCCCTAATTTAAAGAAATATCTACAGTAGCCTTAGTGAATGGGACTAAGATAGAGGTCCTTATGGCTACATTTGCCAGTGTCACTATGGTGAGAGATACACTGGTTTTCCTTCCCAGAGCAATACCTAACTGGAAAAACCTATCCACTTACCAATGCTGAAAATGTCACCACTAACCATGGCTATGCTGATATTAGACTAGGGGTGGGGTTGCTGGCCGGAAATAGGTAGTGGTCTCTCCAAAGCTCACAGCCATCTGTCTGCTTGGAAATTATCTGGACACCTCAGCATGGGCTGAGGTAGAAGGAAACACACATGCAGCCATGCTGCAAATTCCTGAGATAGTGTGTGAAAACAAGAGCACAATGCCTAGCACAGAGTAAACAAGCATTAGAAATGCAATCGGGCTCGGATTTGTTTGAGTTTGAGCTAATGGCATTGAAAATGCCAATGTATTGTTGCTATGTGTTATGGAGTGTGTTCATGTGGTGTGTACTGCCAGTGATCTCCTTGTGAGTGTGAGAATATTGCACCATTACTGCCTGTGATGTCCTTCTTGTGAGTGTGAGAAGCTTGCATCTCTGCTGCCTGTGGTCTCCTTGTGAGTGTAAGAAGCTTGCACTGCTGCTGCCTGTGATGTCGTTCTTGTGAGTGTGAGAAGCTTGCACCGCTGCTGCTTGTGATGTCCTTCTTGTGAGTGGGAGAAGCTTGCACCTCAGCTGCCTGTTGTCTCCTTGTGAGTGTAAGAAGCTTGCACAGCTGCTGCCTGTGATGTCCTTCTTGTGAGTGTGAGAAGCTTGCACCGCTGCTGCCTGTGGTCTCCTTGTGAGTGTAAGAAGCTTGCACTGCTGCTGCCTGTGATGTCGTTCTTGTGAGTGTGACAAGCTTGCACTGCTGCTGTTTGTGATGTCCTTCTTGTGAGTGTGAGAAGCTTGCACCGCTGCTGTTTGTGATGTCCTTCTTGTGAGTGGGAGAAGCTTACAACTCAGCTGCCTGTGGTCTCCTTGTGAGTGTAAGAAGCTTGCACAGCTGCTGCCTGTGATGTCCTACTCACTACTCTACTCTACTCACTACTCACTACTCTGCACTCACTACTCACTACTCTACTCACTACTCTACTCACTATACTCACTACTCTGCACTCACTACTCACTACTCTACTCACTACTCACTACACTACTCTACTCACTACTCACTACTACACTCACTACTCACTACTCTACTCACTATACTCACTACTCTGCACTCACTACTCACTACTCTACTCACTACTAGCCTGGTAGATATATATGGATAATGCCATGGTTGTATGAGTTGCAGAAAGAAGGTATAATTCATCTGAGTATCTTTTGCAAAGTTCTCAAGTTTACCTTTTAAATGCATAATATTACAAATCTATACAGCGATGCTACCTGTCATGCATAATGTACTGGCTCCGAGCAATGCCTGACAAGACCCAGAGGTTCAATGTTGCGTCATAAAAGCAGACAGATGTGTGTCCATTCTAACGTGTCTTTAGGGTACTGTTGCTTTAAAGTTCAAGTTCTGCATTTAATACTTTCCAGGCGTGCCTTGTACAAACATATGGAAGGAAATGTTTTAGGGTCTTCCCTCGGAGTAATGATGCCTACAGGCTGTGCCGTGAAGCTTGCAACATCTGAAAAACCCATTTTTGTGGTAATGAAACATACATGTAGCAGAACAGCCCATCCCTTCTCCGCCCTTGTACAAGTGCCTGTGTCGAGGAAGAAGATGGCAGCGTGAGATGCAGGTAAGACACAAACTGAATATGCGTTTCGTGTAAAATATATTCTCGTCTCGATAATAATCACACAGTGCGTCTGCGGTTACCTGATGGACAGGCAGGAAAGTCCCGGGGTCCAGGGGCTGCTGTTGCTGCTGCTCCCCGCCAAGTGTTTGGAAGTGGCCGCTGCTGCCTTCAGTGTAGAACAGGAACGCGCTCCCCTCGCTCGACAGGGAGGCTGAGGAAAGGGAGCCCCAAAATAAAAGCAGCGGGACGCTGCAGCTCCAGGGAGAGATTAAAGCCATCGTGCCCTGTCTCGCATCCAGCCCGGGTCTTCCTTCTTGTCACACGCCGCTCGCCTCACTCTCTGCCAGCGACCTCTCCAGCCCCCTCCCGAGGTGCTGCCGCCGCCCCTCGTGTCCAACTTTCTTCGCTGCTGTCAGCTGCCAGATGTGGCACGTCAGAGCGCCGCACTGGATCTATTGCCAAACAAAAAAAAATAATGTCCCTTGCACTCCCTAGTTCTCCCGAAACGGGTGAGGGGGATAAAATGGAGGTATAGGCAGTTCTTGGACAGAGAGAGCCGAAATGCAGCGTGTACTCCAGGAAAGCCCCAGCAGCCTTATCGCAGCCTGTCAGGATGCGGGATATAAACGGAGCCTGTGTTCTGGCGCTGGCTTCCCTCGCATGTTCGCACAAGGCAGCCTTATACCTTCAGCTGGCAAACCCACCCGCGCGCTGTTTGCACTTCTGGCCTCAGGACGAGCCGTTTAACCCCATTTCTGCATTTCAGGGCACAAAGTGAATCTCTCTTCGCGCTTATTAAATCTGAAGCCTGTGTGCACGTGAGGAGGACGCGCGCCCGACAAACGCACTGCTCTATGGTGAACGCCCGCACACCATCTGGAATGCATTACACGGCCACCCTGACAGCTCCTAATTAAAATTAATGCACTGCCGAGCACGTAACCGCAGACAAAATGCCCAAAATGGCGCCGGAAAATTACAACTGCCCAATCGCATCAAGACTACTAAAAAAAGATCACAGCGAAGACCAATCAACATTCAGATAAAAAAAAATAAGGAATGTGTCTTTCCCGAGCCCTTAAGAAACTTTTTTTTCTTTCTGTACTAATAGGATCTCGGAGCTCCGCCCCGAGCCCTAAAAAGCGCGATTCTTAGTGCAGGGGTTAGTGGTGTGTATATTTTAATGAGAACAAAAAAATGTAGTGCGAAAGCTGCTAATAGGCACATGTGACTGTATGTCGCAGTGAGGGCACGTGAAAAGACGAAGCGCTTCTAAGCAAGTGTTGTGGAACTTTAGAGAGACGCTGAACGGGCCCTTCAGATGAGTCCTTCCATGCATGTGCGCCACCCATCTCCTCACATGCACGTCTGCTGTGTTTGTACTTTCAGTACCCCGCAGAGCTTCGCACCCGACTCCATGTGTTAAATAAACATGCTTGTGTCACCGAAGACTCATTAATAGCAATTAGCCAATTATGGGTCTGGCTGCAGACTTTAGAACACGGTATTTGCTGGACCTATTTAATGGCAACCACTCCATCTGACCAATTACTGTCGCTCTGCCTCAAACTCATTACTTAGCGCTTCAAAACAGAAACATTTCAGAAACAGAAAGTTTTATCAGCAAGTGACCAGCGACATGTTTGTGTTTTCCTCCACAAACTCTCCTCTCTGAGGTGTCCCCGAATGTTGTCCTCATTCCTCCTTGTCTCCAGGGACATCTTTTTCTTCGGGTCATTTATCCTGGTATACGAGATAAAAGACCCTCGGTCAGGTCAGTTGGCGTTGCCCTCCTCCCGGGGCTGCCGGGTAAGGTGGTCTCACATCGCCGCCACACACATCTGCTTTTGAAAAAGCAATCTGCTCCCAGGCCCTTAGAGGGGTCTCTCATGTCCTGCCCCCTCCAGCGCCCCACAAAGGGAGAAGCAGAAGACATACAGCGCCCAGGGCTGCATCTTCCAGCGCGAGGCGCTCCCGATTTAAGCGCAGCCAGGACAGGGAGGATCCTTTATCTGACACTGCTCTCTTCAAATTGTTAATTGCTAGGTAGGTGTGTTTTTGACAAGCTCATTTGCTTTGGAGAACGTATCTTGCCGTCTTTGATGAAGAGTGAAAAGTGAGGAAAAGCTAGCGCCTCAGTTCACGCGCCCTTTCCCTTTTCCTTTGGCATGTTGTAGAAATCTGTGTAATCCGCAATATTGTCCCTCACACAATCCTCACGAACCGATTGTTTGCAGCAAACACGTGTTTCGCGGAACTGCCCTTGGAGGAGCCTCGGAATGAAACGCGCGAGCTGTATTATAAGAGCTTCTATTTTATACAGCGCATACCGACATTTCTGCTGCATGTAAGCGCTGTAAAGTTTCGTGTTTCCTGTATCTTCCAGCACATTACTGCTTGACGGGTTCAAATTATAGCGCTCTGGCGCAGATTAGCGCCGTATATTGGCGCTAGGTAAAGCACACATATTACGGATAGTATCACTTAAAAACACCCCGGCTCTGAGTTCCGAGCTGGTTCTCATTTGGAAAACTCGCTTTTAAGTTGACAATGAGGCAGCTCGCCACTGGGAGATATATATGTATGTCCTAAAAATAGAAATGTCGGGTTTAGATTTTGCAGACATCGGTTTTATTCGTAGGAGAGGGGGGGGGCGGAATACACGTTCTGAAAGAAACAGTAATGCGTCTCTCGGGAGTGAGTGGGGGTTGACTGAGCACTAGTCTGTGCCCCTTGGCTCCCAGCGTCCCCAGGGCTGCTGCGGACCGCTCCTCCCCCGTGGTGGAGACGCCTCTGAGGCTCTTGTGCGAGGGAGGGGGGGGTCGCTCGCTGGTTCACCGCCTTTGAGTGTGCACAGCCCTGCGCGGTGATAGTGTGTGTTCCTTTGTTCTGTCCTGCTGCCGACAAACACCCACGGTGTGCAGAGTTAGTATCACGTGCCCATTCATCTGGGATCTGCATTGCCTCGGCGGACGCGCTGTGTGGTCTTGGGCCGCAGCTGTACTCCTAAAAGTGCCTTCTTGCTGGGGGGTAACGTGCAGCTCGGTGGGCCGGCGCGAGGTTACTATCAAATGTGTTTAGCGCCCCTTAATTCACACTAATGAGTACAATTTCGTGAGTAATTAGAGAATTAACGAGGGCACAACAGGCCGCACGTTTATTGCCGATGGAACATGGGCGCCAAATGGAATGGAAGTGCTCGCAGCATGAGCCGCGATCAGCTCCCAGCCAGCAGTGAGGAGGACGCGCGCCCGACAAACGCACTGCTCTATGGTGAACGCGCGCACACCATCTGGAATGCATTACACGGCCACCCTGACAGCTCCTAATTAAAATTAATGCACTGCCAGAGCACGTAACCGCATACAAAATGCCCAAAATGGCGCCGGAAAATTACAACTGCCCAATCGCAGCAAGACTACTAAAAATATATCACCGCGAAGACCAATCAACATTCAGATAATAAAAAAAATAAGGAATGTGTCTTTCCCGAGCCCTTAAGAAACTTTTTTTTCTTTCTGTACTAATAGGATCTCGGAGCTCCGCCCCGAGCCCTAAAAAGGAGGATTGGAGCCTGAAATGATGGCCCAACCTCCCAAGAAAAAAATTAGGAAGACTGGTGAAACAGCTTCCATACAGCAAAAAGATCAGGACCCCTCTCCTCAAGGGGAGGACTTGTCAGCCCCAGAGGGAACTGAGCCTATGCAGCTTAAACCTTACGAGGTAGAGCTCTTGGGACCAGGGGGCCCTCAAGGGAACAGTTGTACCTTGGGCAGCAGGTGCACCCCACTCTTGAAGGCCTGAGGCAGCAAGATGCTGCACAGGAGCAGGGAGATGCCATTGATACCACAAAGTATAATGGGAGGAAAGACTGCTGTTCACCTAGGCCAGCGACCCCAAACCTGAAGCCACTAGGAAAGTGTTAGTGCCTCAGCTGTATAGGGAGTTTCTACTCACTTGTGCACATGACATCCCCCTAGCTGGGCATCTGGGCCAGCCCAAACTTGGGAAAGATTGGTCACCCACGTTTATTGGCCCCAGATGTCCCAAGAATTGAAGGAGTTTGTAAACTCCTGTGTCACCTGTCAAGCCAGGGGCAAGAGAGTGGGGCACCCAAAGCCCCATTAATCCCACTACCAGTGGTTAGGGGTCCCTTTGAGAGAGTTAGAGTTTATATAGTGGGTCCACTTGAACTTCCCACAACCATAGGAAAGAGATTTGTACTAGTGGTAGTTGATCATGCTTCTAGGTATCCTGAAGCCATTTCCCTTAGGACTACTGCAGCCCCTTTGGTAGCCAAGGCCCTCATTGGTGTTGTCATCTACAGGGTAGTGTTTCATAAGGAGGTAGTATCAGACCAAGGTACCAACTTCATGTCTGCATACTTACAACACATGGGGATGAGTGTGGAGTGATCTACAAGTTCACACCACCTTACCACCCACAAACCAATGACCTTGTTGAATGATTTAACAAGACATTGAAATGCATGATATTGAGACTCCTGGAAAGACTCCAATGGGGATGGGATGTTCTGTTACCCTGCCTGCTTTTTGAGGACAGAGAGGTATCTCAGAAGGCATTAGGGTTTTCACCCTTTGAACTTCTGTTTGGCCACCCTGTAAGGGGGCCCCTCTCACTTGTGAGGGAAGGATGGGAAAGACCCCATCATGTACCAAAGCACAATGTGGTGCACTATGTACTAGGCCTCCGTTCCCGGATGGCAGAGTACATGCAGAAAGCATCCAAACACCTTCAGGCCAGCCAGGAGCTCTAGAAGCTCTGGTATGATCAAAATGCTGCACTGGTGGAATTCCAACCAGGGCACCAGTTATGGGTTTTGGAGCAAGTGGCACTAAAGGGCCCTCCAGGACAAATAGAGTGGCTATTACTCTATCCTGGAGATAAATTGTGAGGTCACCTACTTAGTAGATCTGGGCACTAGCAGGTCCCCAAAAGGGTGCTACTTGTGAACTGCCTCACACTCAATTGTGACACGGCTGATGTAGCAATGCTGATGGTTACTAATGAGGATCAGGAGACAGAGAGTGAACCTCTCCCTGACCTCCTCTCTTAAAGCCCCCAATATGGGCCAGTTGATGGAGTTGTCTACTCAGACACCCTCTCTGTCCAACAGCAAGCTGATTCGAGACAGGTTCTGTAACAGTATGCACAGCTCTTTTCCTTGTCCCCAAGTCAGACACCCTGGTATACCCATGATGTGGACAGTGAAGATAACTTGCCTGTCTAAAGAAAAACCGATTGCCATTCTGACCAAGTCAAGGAAAGCATCAAAGCTGAAGTCAGCAAGATGCTGCAGTTGGCAGTCATTGAGCCTTCTGAGAGTCCCTGGGCCAGCCCAGCAGTCCTAGTCCCCAAACCTCATCCACAGGGTGAAAAGAGAGAAATGAGGTGTTGTGTGGACTATAAAGTCCTCAATGCCATCACCAAGACACATGTACACCCAATCCCCATGGCTGATGAATTGATAGATATGCTGGGGGCTGCCAAATACTTAAGTACCTTTAACTTAACCGCATGGTACGGGCATATTGGCATGGCCCCTGGAGCAAAAGAAAAGACAGCACTCTCCAAACTGGATGGGCATTTCCAGTTTACTGTGATGACCTTTGTTTTAAAGAATGCCCCTGCCACCTTCCAAAGGTTGGTGAATCAATTCATTGCTGGGTTGGAAGGCTTTAGTGCAGCTTAACTTGATGATATTGCTGTGTTTATGTCAGGTGCCTAGATTAATCCACAGAAGCCGATGATGGTCCCATTGCCCACCACCTCAACCGCCACCCGAAATAAATTCAAGGTAACAGTTTAAACAGGGGGGAAAGGGGAAGTGGAAGAAAAAGAGAGACAGCCTTGATATTGGAGAGTTGAGATTTCCCTCGCTTGAGGGTCATTGTGGTGTCTTCTAATGCTGCACCTGGATAAGAGACACAGGGGCAGATTTACAATAACTGGCGCATCCCCAGGGATGCGCCAGTTATTGTGCCTGCATCTCCGCCACCCATGGTGCAAAAACGGCAGAGATGCGTGACACATCTGTGCTGTAAAGGCGGCGCATTGCTGGAGTTGCGTCGCAAGCGCGACGCAGCTCCAGCAATGCTCTGGGGGGCGCTATCTGTCCAATGCTGCGTCAAGCCTTACGCCTGCTTCAAGCAGGCGCAGGGTTTTGATGCAGCATTGGCCTAAAAGTGCCTGCGCGAAATCTTGTAGATTTCACGCAGGCACTTTTGCCAGGCGCACCTGCCCCAGAACGCCCACCCTGCGCCGGAACGCCCACATGTGGCGCAGGGCTTTACAACGTGACGCATCTGCCTAGATGAGTCACGTTGTAAATGGGTCGCAGGGATGCGCCACGTTTACGCCGCTGTTGCGTGACGCAACGGCGGCGTAAACGAGGCGCAGGTCCGACATAAATCTGCCCCATAATGTGTAAACATGCAACCAATTCTAATTCATACTAACTGTATTTATTAATCAGTGATAACATTTACCCCATAGACCTAGGCTGTTGCTTCTCTCTTGTGTTTAAGACAGAGGTAGTTTACTTTTACCGCATCTTTACTGGAAAACAAAAGAGCATTAACTACCAAACCCCCAAAATTTCAATATTAACAGTAGCTCTTATACTTTCAATGTTTACCCTTTGCATCTTTGTCGCAGCTTCTCTTTAAAGCAGCATTAAGGTTCCAAACGAAATCATGTTTTTATACTGTGGTTGTGTAAATTCTCTTCCAAAATATATTTTTCTTTTAAGCAGTCTAAAGTATTATTCCTTGTTAGTTGTACATTTATAGCCTTTAAAACGTAGCCTTCCTATTTATATATATTAAAGAAAAGTCATGGTACCTTGTCTGTCAAATGTTTTGTCCACAGCATTTACCGCTAATCAGGAATGAAAATACCTCGCGCTAAGGTATGCTGAAGCTGCAGAGATGAACTCTTCTAAGTGAGCCAGACAGTTTCAGTTTTTTGGTTGTTTTACTTAACACCAGAATTTCTTCCACGTTGCGCATGCGTTAAGTTTTGCTGACTGATTGTTTGAAATACAATTTCAAACACACTAGACGCTATACGCGCCTCACGAAGTTCCGAATTTAGTCACTGAAAGCCATGCACGATGAGGAGATACTTGCTCCAAACGGGTGGCTACAGTTGAAGTGTGCAGTTCCTTCTTCGAACGAGCGCATTGGTTTCTCTGCCTGTCGCGTGATTAGAAACACTAGACCGCAAACCTGACCATTTTCTTTACTGGAGTCATTTATGATTCTTAAGCATTGTCTCAAAATAAGTTTTGATACCAAATGTCTTTTTCGCCAACGTGGGTATTTTGTCAGCCCCTTCAATAGTTTATTCCTTTTCTCACTAATTCCCACAAATGAGCTGTTGCCACTGTAGTCTTGACAGTACCTCTCTCCAAAAAGGGTTTCCCAATTTGGGTTTTGTTGGATGATTTTTATAGAAGTTCCTGATTAACCTTAGTGCATGCACATTTGTGGCGGGCTCCATGATCTTTCCTCTGGCCCAAACCCTCTCTATTCGACCAAATAATACTATTTATTTCTGGAGAATTTATAATCTAACATTCTACAGACTTCGAACTCTTCTCCTGACTCTACCCTAATTGGCATAGGAGTTTCTTTGAGTCTTGCATTGGGAGGATTTTTCTTTAAAAGGGAAATGTGAACGGTTGGATGAATTTGTAACGTTTTAGAGAGCTGTAATTTGACCACTACTGGATTGATTATTTTCAAAACCTTGAAAGGGCCAATGAATCTGGGGGCATATTACCAAGGGCAATATCGCCGCTTTAGCGGGAAAAATTCCCGCTAAAGCGGAAATAATTTTATCGCCCAATTCCCTTGCTGTCGCTAACACCAGTTAGCGACAGCTAATAGGCGATAGCGGGCATTTAGGGGCCAACTCTGCATGTCAGCGATGATTATCGCTAATGACATGTAGAGTGGGCGTGCCAAGATGTTACCGACTGGAAACAGTCGCTAACATCGCTATCCCCTATTACCAACTTTTGGAAATAATCGCGCTATTATCTCCAAAAGCTAACGCCTGCCCAGAGCAGTTCTTAGCCATGTTATCCAATGGTAGGTGGATAACATGGCTAGGAGCATTTGCTCGCTAATGCATGAATATCGCTGACTTTTCAGCGATATTCATGCATTTCGGCCGATTTTTATCGCTTAGGAGATAAACCTTGATAATATCAAGGCTCCTAAGCGATAAAAATCGTCGGAGCGTGGAGATATTTAAATGCTCACTAACCAAGCTTAGCGATAATTATCGGTATAGCTTGGTAATATGCCCCCTGGTTTGGAATTTTCTGTTCCCTCTTAATCTCAGATGTTTAGTGGACAACCAAACCTGATCTCCCACCTCAAACTTTGTACCTACTCTCCTCTTCTTATCTGCCTGTTTTTTGTAAGATTCTTTTGCTTTGGGTACATTTTCCTGAACCTTTTTATAAGAGTTATTCAACTCCGACACCATATCTGTAACTGCGGGTACAGTTTCATCTTTTTTCCCTATTATTAAACTAGGATACCTTCCCGAGTTTAGATAAAACAGTGAATATCCTGTAGAGTCATGTACAACATTGTTATAAGCAAACTCTGCAGTCCAGAGTAAATCAGACCAGTTTCCCTCCTGTTCCAACAAATAGAGCCTCAGATACTGTTCCAACTCCTGATTTACCCTCTCTGCCTGTCCGTCGGTTTCAGGGTGGTAACTGGTAGAATACCGCGTGTCAATACCTAAGTTGTGCATAAATTTCTTCCAAAATGTTGATATGAATTGGGTTCTCATGTCAGAAGTTATTATTTGAGGGACCCCGTGAGCTCGAACCACATGCTGATTGAATATTTGAACTAACTCTGGTGCTGAGGGTACTGTCTTTAATGGAATGAAGTGACCCATTTTAGAAAACAAGTCAACTAATACCAGTATGGCCGTGTAACCCTGACTAGATGAAAGATCTACAATTAGATTTAAAGACACAGTATGCCAAGAATAGGGTGCATTTGGCAGAGGTTGCAATGACCCTTGCGAAGCTTGTCTGTTTGGTTACCCTTTTATACATAACTCAAAAGTTGAAACATACTGTCCCACCTAAGCCGCCATGTCAGGCCACCCAAAAAATCTTTTTACCAACTCCAATGTCTTCTTAATGCCCTTGTGATCAGCCATACAATCATCATGACATCCTCTCATAGCCTTTTCCTGCAAATCTTTAGTGGGAAGATACAAAATTCCTTCATAATATGGAAGACCTTCCGTAATTGTTTTCTTGGCATCTTCAACGACCCATCCACTAGCTTTTTGTCTGAACGATTTTTTCAAATTTCCTTGGTAAAATCTTCTAAATGGATAGTTCCAATAATTTTGTTAAAGGGAATGATGGGCTCCTTAGGAGGGACTCCCACATCGCGGATAATTTCATACTGGATAGGGCCTCAGCTTTTCCGTTCTTCACTCCCGGTTTGTATGTGATCACAAAATCAAATTCTGAAAAGTACAAGGACCATCTTAACTGTCGAACAGTGAGTGTTTTAGCTGATTTTAAAAACTGTAAATTACGGTGATCTGTGAACACAGTCACACAATGTTTGGCTCCCAACAAATAGTGCCGCCAATTTTGAAAAGCTTCTTTTACAGCTAACAGTTCTTTGTCGGATATTGAGTAATTAATTTCAGGTTCCGACAGTTTTCTCGATCTAAAAGCCGCCGGATGAAGTTGTCCCTTTAGTTTGTTTCTCTGAGACAGAATTCCACCTTTAGCAAAGTCTGGCGCATCAGTCTCCACAAAGAAATCCTGCTCCGGGTCTGGATGCATCAAAATTGAAGCAGTAATAAAGGCCTTATTAAGTAACTGAAACGCTTCTTCAGCTTCTTTGGACCAATCAAATTTCTTTCCGTACTTCAAATGTTGAGTGATGGGTGAGATCTTAGCTGAAAAATTAGGAATAAATCTTCTGTAAAAGTTGGCAAAGCTAATAAAACTTTGTATTTCCTTCACATGTCCTGGTGTAGACCAGTCTTGTATGACTTGAATCTTCGATGGATCCATAGCTACTCCTTCAGCGGATAATACAAACCAGATAAATTCCACTTGATCAACATGGAAGGAGCACTTTTCTATTTTGACAAATATATGCTTCTCCAGCAACCTTTGCAGAATAGCTCTCACATGCTTCACATATTCCTCCACGCAGTTCAAAAAGATCAGTATATCGTCAATGTAGACGACCGCCACACGATCCAGAAACTCTCGAAGAACATCATTGACTAGGTGCTGAAAAGCTGCAGGCGTATTGCTTAATCCATATTGCATCACTTGGTATTCGAAAAAGGCCATATTTAGTCTAAAAGGCCGGTTTTCCATTCATTGCCTTCGGCAACTCTCACCAAGTGATATGCCCCTCTTAAATCTAGCTTTGTATACACCTTAGCTTCTTTGACCTGATCCAGAAGTTGTGATATTAGAGGTAGAGGATATTGTTTCTTCGCGGTTACCTGATTTAATGGTCTGTAGTCTATACAGGTGTGAAGAGTTCCATCCTTCTTAGGTCGAAAAAACAATGGCGATGACACAGGTGATTGGGATGGTCTGATAAATCCAATCTTCAAATACTCGTCTAGTTATTCCTTGACATACACATTCTCTGCTTCCATCAGAGCGTAAATGTGACTGCATGATAAGGCGGCCCCAGGTTCCAACTCAATTTTGTAATCCTATTCTCGATGCGGGGGAAGCTTCTCTGCATTACTTTTATCCAAAACACTGGCTAGATCTTGATTTTCTTTTGGAATTTCTTGTGTATCCAAAACACATATACAATTGGTGAGCTGAGCTAATTCTGTGGCTGGTGATCCTTCAGACTGTTGACTTGTCCTTGAAAAACAGTTCTTTTTGCAATGCTCAGAGTTCATTTCCACTGTTCTTCTTTCCCAGTCAATTGTTGGGTTGTGTTCGGTCAACCAAGCCAACCCTAGAATTAGCTGAAATTGTGGAGCATCAATTAAATTGAATCTTATATACTCATGATGACCCTGCAGTCCAACCAACTCCAAAGTCTCTGTTTCTTCAGTGATGGGACCTGGGGTGAGATTGGTGCCGTCCACAGCCTTGACCACTTCGCAATGCTTCTTCTTGATGGCCTTGATCCCAATTTCTTTAGCATATTTCAGGTCGCAAAAGTTGCCCATAGCGCCCGAGTCAATCATGACAGACACTCCCTTAACTTCTTGGAATCCAAATCTAACAGTAAACAACACTATTAAATGTGGGGCCGCTGATTGCAGGGTATTGACTAGTTGTTGATGTTCTGGAGTTGACTCTTCTATGTTTCCCATCAGGGCAACTCCCTCTACTGGTGGGATCTGTCTTTTAAACCCAAATTGATTTTGGGTTTCTTGGGGCAATCTTTCACGAAAGTCCAAAAACCACCACAATACATACACAAACTTTTTGTTTGCCTCTCGTCTCTTTCTTCTTTTGTAAGAGGACCTCTGATCGATCCAATCTGCATAGGTTCCTCTCCAGTGGTAGTATCTGTCTTGTTGCCTTCTGACTTAATTTGATCTAATTGAGGAACAAAGGAACAGAATTCTTTCTTCTTTTCAGACAGTATTTAAAAAAGTCGATGCTCTATTTGAAGGACCAGATCTATTAGTTCTGAGATTTCCTGTGGTCTCTTTGGTATCTGGGCGAGAGCATCTTTTCCCTCAGGCCAGTCGGTTTCCACAATTAGTGTATTAAATTGTGCAATGTAGGCCACTAGGTCACAATTCCTTTGTTTAAGGTCCAGCAGTTTATTGTCTGTAACTTCTGTCAAAAATCCTCAAAAACTCCTTCTTAAAAAGCTCAAAATCATACTGGGCTGAGTCATTATGAGAGATTAAAGGCATTGACCAGGCAGCAGCATCACCGCTCAAGTAGGACAGCATGAATGCAACCTTTGCTTAATCTTCCTTGAACACTACAGATCTGCATGGAAAATGCAAAGAGCACTGGGTAAGAAATATATGGGCCTTATGGGGTCCCCACTAAATCTCTCAGGATTAGCTAAAGGCACAATAGGTGCAACCAAGTGTATAACTTGGGTAGCAACCTCAGCCGCTGACCTACGGTTTGATTCTAACCCTCTCAATGGTGTAGCTCCAGCAAGCAGTTTCTCCATTCTTTGTCTAATTTGATGGGTTTCTTGTTGTGACCTTTTAATCTCTTCTCTCAGACTCCTATTCTCCTCAGCTGATTGAGTTAATTGGCTTTGCAACCCTTTTAACACTCCCGCCAGAGCCTTACGGTCTAAACCTTCCGCCATAGCAACTTATGTGGATAAACGCAGCACTTCAATCTCTCTGGTGCCTAGATTAATCCACAGGACCCGATGATGGTCCCACTGCCTCACCACCTCAACCCCCAACCAAAATAAATTCAAGGTGCCGGTTTAAGCAGGGGGGAAAGGGGAAGTGGAAGAAAAAGAGAGACAGCCTTGATATTGGAGAGTTGAGATTTCCCTCGCTTGGGGGTCAATGTGGTGTTTTCTAATGCTGCACCTGGATAAGAGACACAATGTGTAAACATGCAATCAATTCTAATTCATACTAACTGTATTTATTAATCAGTGATAACATTTACCCCATACACCTAGGCTGTTGCTTCTCTCTTGTGTTTAAGACAGAGGTAGTTTACTTTTACTGCATCTGTACTGGGAAACAAAACAGCATTAACTACCAAAACCCCAACATTTTAATATTAACAGTAGCTCCTATTATACACTTTTAATGCTTACCCTTTGTCTCTTTGTCGCAGCTTCTCTTTAAAGCAGGTTCCAAACGAAATCATCTTTTTATACTGTGGTTGTGTAAATTCTCTTCCAAAATATATTTTTCTTTTAAGCAGTCTAAAGTATTGTTCCTTGTTAGTTTTACATTTATAGCCTTTAAAATGTAATCTTCCTACTTATATATATTAAAGAAAAGTCGCGGTTCCTTGTTTGTCAAATATTATGTCCTCGGCATTTACCGCTAATTAGGAAACGAAAATACCTCGCACTAAGGAATGCTGAAGCTGCAGAGGTGAACTCTTCTAAGTGTGCCAGACAGTTTCAGTTTTCTTCGTTGTCTCACTTAACACCAAAAAATTTCCCACGTTGCTCATGCGTTAAGCCTTGCTGACTGATTGTTTGAAATACAATTTCAAACACACTAGATGCTATATGCGCCTCACGAAGTTCCGAATTTAGTCACTGAAGGCCATGCGCGATGAGGAGACACTTGCTCCACACGGATGGCTACAGTTGAAGTGCGCAGTTTCTTCTTGGAACAAGCGCATTGGTTTCTCTGCCTGTCGCGTGATTACAAACACTAGACCGCAACCCTGACTTTGGCCGATTCTCACCTGCGCAGCCATTTTCTTTACTGGAGTCTTTTATGATTCTTAAGCATTGTCTCAAAATAAGTTTAGACACCAAATGTCTTTTTCTCCAACGTGGGTATTTTGTCAGCCCCTTCAATAGTTTATTCCTTTTCTCACTAATTCCCACATAATGAGCTGTTGCCACTGTAGTCTTGACAGTTTAGCTCTTCCTGTCAGGATCACTTGGTCTACCTGGGGAAGATTTTACAGGCCCTGCAAACCTAACTATCAAGGCATCCAAATGCCAGATAGGGCACGGAACTGTTGTGTACTTGGGCCACCTTGTAGGTGGAGGCCAAGTCCAACTCCTTCCACCCAAAATCCAGACCTTTTCGGATTGGGAAGCTCCAACAAACCAGATCCAAGTCAGAGCATTCCTTGGATTGACTGGGTACTATAGGAGGTTTGTAAACAATATGGGTCCATTCTGACTCTCTAAAGAACGTAAAGGAGACACACTTCTGTCTCCATTTATCTGCACAACCTATCTTAATGAATTTAATGAATTAAATTTGTACACCATAAGTTCAATTTCACCAAATTTTCACCGTTTAGTTCATCCTTGCTTGTCTCTGTTTTCACTTCAATCCATTATATCCATATTTTCAATCCTTAAACTTTTGCAAAAAACACAGGAGAGTCCTTGTTTCCTTGCATCACGTTTTATTTTCAGTCACCCAATGCATTTCGGGGAAAAAATCCCTTCTTCGGGGGTTTCTAAAGTATAAAGAATACATTCTAATCAATTGAAAGGCACTCATGTTATGTGCAAACACACGCTTTAAACACAGGCATTTTATAAGTTAAAACAAAACAATGTAAAATAGCATCTACTTTCTTTCCAAAGTACATTGTGAAGTTGCTGCGATTATTTGTGAACCTTAAAAGTGCTTCTGGTGCTCCCCGTACTAACTGTTTCTCCTCCCGATCATTTCAACATTGTTATTTTCGCTGTAAGTTAACAGGTTTCTGAAACAATGTGTACTCCCCTGCCACCCTCGATACTGCAAAACACAGTTATATTTAGACAAGCGCTTACCGTGGCATTGGTTTTCTCAGTCAAATAACTACATCTAGGCTGTGAATTAATTCCACCGCTCTACTACCTTCAGCTCCCAATGTGGGCTTTGCTCTGTGCTGCCGTCTGCTCACCTAAATCTCCTTTTCAAAATCAGCTGCGTGACCACGTGAGCTCTTGATTAGCTTTGGGCTTTTTTACCAAACTGCTGTGACCTTCCTATCTCTCATGCTCACACTACTCTGCGATACAACACTTCCCAAAACCCCTCTGTGTTTCGATCATAAAGTACTGCAGTCAAAAAATTCTTCCTTCCAATTTATATTCTACTCTGTGGGGCCCTGAAGCTCTTGAAAAATGCTGTTACTATAATTAAAAAACTTCAACACACTTAAACATGATGCATATTAGCTCCGACTGTAATGTTTATCTCAGAATTTAAAATGGATGTTTTCAAAACACTCTCAAATGTGGCTGGGAAACACATCTCCTGAATTTCCAAATTGACAACATTAGTCCCGTGTTTTTTTTAACTCCTCGTGTTTCTTCATTCGGGTGCAACCTCTCCGTTAGGGCGAAAAGTTCATTCCGTGTAAATAGTGTGGAGAGATGCACACCTGCTTCTTTCATGTTTGGCCACTCATTTCTGTCTATTTCCTTTTTACTCATTTTCGCCCATCCGCAATGCAAAATTATAGTAACAGCATTTTTCAAGAGCTTCAGGGCCCCACAGAGTAGAATATAAATTGGTAGGAAGAATTTTTTGACTGCAGTACTTTATGATCGAAACACAGAGGGGTTTTGGGAAGTGTTGTATCGCAGAGTAGTGTGAGCACGAGAGATAGGAAGGTCACAGCAGTTTGGTAACAAGCATTTCCAATGCAATAGGTCTCGCATTTACGCAAGTTTGAGCTATTTACATTGGAAATAACAATGCAGTTTATTTTTGTTTTCGTTTTAAAAACATAAATAAAAGGCATTGTCATTTACAATGCCAATAGCTTAAACTTGTGTAAATGCGAGACCTATTGCATTGCAAATGCTTGTTTGTTTTGGGTCTAGTCTAGAAATAGTATTAACAGTCTAGCAATCCTCATTGTTAAAAAAAAAGTAAAAAAATACAACATTTATGTATACATAGAGCGCCTTTCGGACAGCCCTATTTGTTAATTGGTCAGTTCATGTGCCATCACATTTTGCTTCTGCCCACCACAACCTACAGCATATGGTGACGTGTCAGCCCACTTCAGCCATTTGCTCTCTTCACTGCGACAGCATTTTGCTCTAGCACATGTGCGGACAATGTAGTCCACTTCTTTCCAGGGCTGATAGGCCCATTTCTGTTTTTATTTCAAATTTTAAAATTCCTTCTTCCTATAGTTCACTTTTGACTTCCTTTTTCGGCAAACATATATGCCACCTTTAGATGGTAGTATTTTTACTTTTTATTACTTTTACATTTTTAATGCCTATTGAATATGTTTGTAAAAATAAATTTAAAAAAAAGGTAGGACTATCAAGGACTGGCCTATTGACTTTGTCTTGCGTTACAGTATAAATCATGCATAACAACTCTAATAATAATTGTCTTTTATGTAGCACACCATGTCACTGTTTCTAAGTGCTGGTAAGAACATATGTTAAAATCACTAGACCATAGCTACTCAAATTAGCGACATAGGAAGAATGAAAGACCACTTGACTTTGATGAAAAATAAATTGTAACCTGCATGTCGTTTATCCAGAGGGGACATACACCCTCCACATTGGAAAGCCTTAACGTTTTCCCATCCTCACAACCTACTGACAGATTTTGTAATATACTGGAATCCACTTACTCGAACGGACCGAAACGGGGTGTGAACGTCAAATCCTTTGTGGAAAACGAGGCTCGGACTTGGGCAAACCTCACACATGCCGGGAATGAGTGGAAAAGGACACGGCCAGCCGAGGTACCAGCCGCGCCGAGGCCAGGAAGCATTTATCAAACGGAGCGCCGAATGGACCGAGCCGAGCGTGGCCATTATTCGCTCACAAAGGCAGGTGCGAAACGAACGAGCCCCTTCCTTAGCTGCGCTAGAGCACAGAGGAACCGGAACGCTGGAAAGAACACACGGTGACGTCCCAAATGCTGCAAAATGGCCACGTCTTCTTAGTTCAACTGGACACTTTAGATTTGATTAGGTAACCGCGAGATCCCCAAAAATCAGAAAAATAAGGATCGTTAAAATACACCAGGTTTTCCTGTACTAGTCTGGGGTAATGAAGCGTGGGCGGAAGGAACTCATTATGTAGCAAACTGCTATACTTGCGTTATGGAGACTGTGTTCTTTGAAAAATATTACTCCGTGATATAATACCAGCACTACCTTTGGTATGAATTTATCTCTTGTATGTATGCGGCGGGGGGGGGGTCTTCTATGTATGCGGCGTCGGCGGGGGGGGCTCTTCGATGTAGGCGGGGGCGGGGGGGGGAGGGCGCTTCGATGTATGCGGCGGCGGGGGGGGGGCTCTGTATGTGTGTGTGTGTAGGTGCGCTCCTGTGTGTGTGCGGCGGGGGGGGGCGGTGAGTGCGGGGAAGTAGGGGGGTGCACGTGTGTGTGCCTTCCTGCCTGCGTGTGCATGTGTGTGTTCAGGGAATCTGTGCCAGGGGACGTGCACGACGCCGTGCTGGGCGTGCGCGCCCACGAGGTCAAATCTCGGCCAGAAAAAGCTCGTGACAGTCTGCTGTCCACATTCCCCCCAAAAATAACTACATAAGTTGTGTCGCATAGACAGCAAAAGCTTCGCTTTTGCTTTCGTCTACCGAGACCTAAAAAAGCCCAAGGCTAATCAAGAGCTCACGTGGTCACGCAGCTGATTTTGAAAAGGAGATTTAGGTGAGCAGAGGGCAGCACAGAGCAAAGCCCACATTGGGAGCTGAAGGTAGTAGAGCGGTGGAATTAATTCACAGCCTAGATGTAGTTATTTGACTGAGAAAACCAGTGCCACGGTAAGCGCTTGTCTAAATATAACTGTGTTTTGCAGTATCGAGGGTGGCAGGGGAGTACACATTGTTTCAGAAACCTGTTAACTTACAGCGAAAATAACAATGTTGAAATGATCGGGTGGAGAAACAGTTAGTACGGGGAGCACCAGAAGCACTTTTAAGGTTCACAAATAATCGCAGCAACTTCACAATGTACTTTGGAAAGAAAGTAGATGCTATTTTATATTGTTTTGTTTTAACTTATAAAATGCCTGTGTTTAAAGCGTGTGTTTGCACATAACATGAGTGCCTTTCAATTGATTAAAATGTATTCTTTATACTTTAGAAACCCCCGAAGAAGGGATTTTTTTCCCGAAATGCATTGGGTGACTGAAAATAAAACGTGGTACAAGGAAACAAGGACTCTCCTGTGTTTTTTGCAAAAGTTTAAGGATTGAAAATATGGATATAATGGATTGGAGTGAAAACAGAGACAAGCAATGATGAACTAAACGGTGAAAATTTGGAGAAATTGAACTTATGGTGTACGAATTTAATTCATTAAATTCATTAAGATTGGTTGTGCAGCTAAATGGAGACAGAAGTGTGTCTCCTTTACGTTCTTTAGTCATTTGCAGTGCGGATGGGCGAAGCACATACAGCTGGCACGCCGAAAATGAGTAAAAAGGAAATAGACAGAAATGAGTGGACAAACATGAAAGAAGCAGGTGTGCATCTCTCCACACTATTTACACTCCATTCTGACTCTCCTCACAGAAGTCTCCTCCAACAAGACACCCAAGAAAGTGAATTAAACAATTGGTTGTCAAAAGCTTTTGACACCCTTTAAGAGGCAATGTGTGCATCACCTATCCTCAAGGCTCCAGATTATTCCAAGCTGTTCAAAGTGCAGACTGATTCCTCTGAGCTAGGGATGGGAGCAGTCCTATCCCAAACCAATGACGATGGAGAAGACTAACCTGTTGCTTTCATAAGCAGAAGGCTACTCCCCAGAGAGCAGCGTTTGAGTGCCATTGAGAGAGAGGCCTTTGGTCCCTGAAGAAGCGGAGACCATACCTGCTTGGTACTCACTTCCTAATTCAAACTGACTACAGACCTCTCTGATGGCTAATTCAGATGAAAGGAGAAAACTCAACACCTTTGAGGTGGTCCATATCCCTACAAGGAATTGGCTTCACGGTAGAACAGAGACCTGGGATGCCCATGCCAATGCAGATGACCTTTCTATACTTTTTAATTTAGACAATGAAGACTTTCTAGGGAAAGATTAGTCTCATCCTCTTTCGTTTGTGGGTGCAGGGGGTTGTGTAGCAAAGTGAGTGCCCCTATTTGCATGGTTAACTCCCACCTTTTGCCTGACATCTGATGCAACCTAACTTGATGTGCCCTGGATCCCTGCCAATCAGGTTCCCAGGGCCTGTATTCTTTTCCAAGACAGTACCTTCGTATCCATAATTGTCACATCCCTGGCCACAGTGTGACCAAGGAAGACCTCTAAGGGCTGCAGCACCAATTGTGCTAACCTTAGAGGTCCTGCACCTGAACACCCACATAATGTCACTGCGGGCTGCGTGTTTTAGTGCAGAGAAAAGTGAAGAGTCGACATAGCACACATCCATGTGTCATGCCTGCAATCCACTCCCTGATGCATTGGTAAGTCTCCCTTCTAGCAGGGTGCACTAGCCCTACGGTGAGGGTACAGAGGCATGAGCCCTGTACCCCTATAGTGTCTAAGTCCATTCTTAGACATTGTAAGTGCAGGAGAGCCAAACAGAGTATGTGGTGTGGGAGTTGGTCATTACGAACTCCACAGCTCTATAATGGCTTTACTAAACACTGGGAAGTTTGGTAGCAAACTTCTCAGCACATTAAACCCACACTGATGCCTGAATGGCTGCCCCCATTTGCCACCACCAGAAAGGTTTCTGGACTCTTGGGTAGAGAGCCTCCTCTCCCTGAGTCCGAAGCAAAGCCCATCCTGGGCAGAGGTGTCATGCCTCCTCCCCCAGGATGGGAAGGGGCAACGAAAGGGGAAGCTAAGTCCTGCTGCCTTTGGAAGCTGTCCTTGCTTTTATCTGCCCACAGCAACTGGCTCACGCCGGGTCTGGCCCCCACTTTGGAAGAGCGAATCAGCGGGAAAACCAAGCTAGGAAGAAAGTTGTGCCCACCTTTGCAAACCTCACTCCTCAGCTGGGGAGGCAAGGTGAAGCACACATCTCAGTCCCCTCCATCTTGAAGAAGAGGGGCCTCAGCCACACTGTTAACACCCCTAAATTAAGTATTTAGGAGCAACCCTGAACCTAGCCTCTCAGATTTGAGGAAGAAAGACAAAGCACTGAAGAGCTCTGCTTATCCAGGAAGGAGAAGAGGACACCAACTGCTTTTGCCCCAGCCCTACTGGCCTGTCCCATCTACTCCCTCCTACAGCAAAAACCTGTGCGAGTCCAGCAGCCAGCAACCCCCAGAGCCCGGAGGACCTGCCCTGTGACCTTCCTACAGACTCTGGGCCTAATTTAGGAGGTTTTGCCGTAGGGTTTTGCCCTTAGTTTTGCCTTCCTGCTCCGCTGCACTACGGCAAAAGAAAAGGGCGGCAATGTGCTGTATCTATGAGATACGTGCAAAAACAACAGTTGATGGACAGAATGCGGAACAATGTCATACATTCACCCCAGTACAGAGATCTGGGCCTAAATCCATCGTTTTTTTGCTCACCATGCCATTCCAGTTTGAACCAAGCCATATGGAAATCAGTCTTGACCTTGTGCCCCATCGGAACAGTCCAGCACGAACTGCCAAGCCATGTCCTCCCTGGACTGGAAACAAGCATCCTAGGACGGGTTTCAGGTTTTCGGCCCTCATCAGCCAGAATAGCTTGATTCCAGTAGCATGGAGAGCACAGGACTCACGTCTGAGCATACCCGTCCCACTCAGGGTGATAATTGCAAAAACAACAGTTTAAGGACAGAATGCAGAACAATGTCATACATTCACCCCAGTACAGAGAACTGGGCCTAAATCCATCGTTATTTTGCTCACCATGCTATTCCAGTTTGAACCCAGTCATATGCAAATCAGTCTTGACCCTGTGCTCCATGGGAACAGTCCAGCCCGAACTGCCAAGCTAGGTCCTCCCTGGACTGGAAACAAGCATCCTAGGACCGGTTTCAGCCCCCATCAGCCAGGATAGCTTGATTCCAGTGGTATGGAGATACGGCGCATTCCTGTCCTTTTCCCCTGTGGTGGCGCACAATGGTCTGCCGTGCGCCAACGCAGGCACCTTTGCACCATGGTGCAAGGGTGCCTGCATTGCGGGATGATTTATTTTGCACAGGAAGGGAAACCTTTCTGTACAAAAATAATCACGAGAGGCTTTTTCCTCTTTCTATGTGTGTTGAATCACACATAGAAAAAGGACAAGCATTTGCAATGCAATAGGTCTCACATTCACGCAAGTTTGAGCTATTGACATTGTAATTGACGATGCCTTTTATTTACGTTTTGGGTTTTAAAACAAAAATAAAAGGCATTGTCATTACAATACTAATAGCCTAAACTCTTGCTAATGCGAGACCTACTGCATTGCAATAAAGGACCTTCTCGACTGCTTGTAGGATTGCAAATATCAGAGAAAGAGAACTGCATACGACTTCTTCAAAGAAGTGATAAATAGTGCAGTGAAGAAGTGAAGAAGATGTTGTAAAGCAGGAAATCAAAAGAATGGAAGAAGAGATTAAAGCGGTAGAGATACAACTGGTCAGTGGAAACCATTTAGAACCAATGGAAGAATTAACAGAAAAAACTGTAAACTTAAAGAGACTCTGAATGATTACTTGGAGAACATAGTTCAAGAAAAATGGGATAATAGCAAATTATCAAACTATGAATACGGAGAAGGATGCGGGAAAATGCTAGCCTGGAGAATTAAAACTGATCGTGTAAGGAATAACATTCCGTGTATCCAGACTCAAAACCAAACGTCGCTAAGCTCGAACGATGCTATAATAAGGCAGGAGTTCACAGAGTTTTTCTCCAGTCTCTATAAAGAAAGTACAAACCCAACAAAAGAAGAAATTAAGAATTATCTCGATGCCGTACCACTCCCATCCTTAACAGAAGATGAAAAATCAGAATTAAACAGAAAAATTAAACCCGAAGAACTTAGAGCGGCAATAAAAGATCTGAAAAAAGGAAAGGCTGCGGGCCCTGACGCGCTCCCAAATGAGTTTTACATAACACTAGAAGAGTCCCTAATTAATCAATTGACAGAAATCATGAACAACATATATCTGGACCATGAAAAAATACCCGACTCTTGGAATGACGCCACGATTAGCATCATTTTAAAACCTGGCAAAAATCCCAAATTATGTGAGTCTTATAGACCTATATCATTACTCAACTTTGATTACAAACTATTCATGCAAGTTATTGCTAAAAGACTAGCCAAAGTTATGCCAACATTGATCAATCTTGACCAGAAAGGTTTCATAAAAGGTCGGCAAATTCATGAGATCACCCATCAACTACTGGCAGCTGCTGATATTGCTATTTGTGAAACACTACCCTTAACCATAATCACTTATGACGCGGCTAAGGCATTCGACCGAGTCAACTGGGCCTTTTTAAATGAAATCATTGAGAAAAACAAACTAGGGGATAGTTTTGGCCATATGGTAAGGGAGGTCTATAAGAACCCAAGAGCAAAAATAATAGTCAATGGAAACCTGACTAGCAACATCGAGATCCAAAGAGGCACAAGGCAAGGCTGCCCATTATCACCGTCACTCTTTAACCTTTATATTGAACCACTAGCTTGCACGATCAGAAACCATCCTCTAATAACACCTTTCAAATATCAAACCTGGTCAAAAAAAAGTGGCACTCTACGCAGATGATCTAATGATATTCACAAATAATTATGAAAAAGCTAATCACGCAATAGAAGCCACGATGATCAACTTCGGCAAAGTTTCGGGATACTTAACCAATAAAGACAAAACAGAAGCAATGAGTTGGAACACAAGCCCCAACACTCCATTTACCAGGGACAAAATAAAATACCTGGGAATCACAGTTGTAAAAGAACTCAAACATTCCACAACTGAATCTAAACATAGCAACCAAAGAAATGAGAAGACTCTTTAAAATCTGGTCAGGTCTACCACTAGGTTTTCTGGGAAGAACTAATGCAGTAAAAATGACCATCATTCCTAAATTTACTTATCTGTTCAACACCATTCCACTGGAATTTAAAAAATAATCCTTAAAGAAGATACAAGGAGAAATAGCTAGTTTTATTTGGGCATCAAAAGGCACAAGGATAGCCTGGAACAAACTTAGGAGAAGGAAAGAACAAGGCGGAATAGGAAGTCCTGACATATACGAATATTATAGATCATTTCAATTCAAAAACTTTAGACCTCGCCTAAGGAAACATCAACTATACCCAAATTTCCTACAAATTATGACTGGAGGAAGAGACCACTTCCTATTCAAATGTGGCCATCCCAAATACTTTAAAAAAGTAAAACTAAAGATCCTATATAATGCTGCAAATCTCTGGAGCCAAATTAGAAAAACAGTAAACATACCGTACTATAGTAACACAGCCCCAATTTGGAATTCTCCTGGGACTCCGGATTGCTTAAAAGACTCACTAGCGATCCCACTCAAAAATACAGGAATCGAAAGATGGGGGCAATTACTGATAGAAAATACTCTAACCACGTGGGACCACCTATATACAATCACTGAAGGCAAACGATCAAAATTTAAATTCTACCAACTAAGCAGTTGGTTCAACAGCTTACCAAAAGACAAGAGCGATTATGAGAACCTTGAAAGCGAAATGATTAAAACAACACCAATAAAGAAAGAAATAGCGAAATGGTACTGGGCCTTCATTGAAGCAGGAGAAGAAGACTTCTTAATTCCGGAAAAAACTGAAGAAAAGATATGTCTGACCAAGATCTGGACTTACAACTCCTTTGGAGGAAATCTATGGAAAATGTTGGTCCTATGTAAAACCTGCCTCACTAAAAAGAAATCATTTATTCTCATTACACAGAGCCTACTGGACTCCAAAAAGACTGTCTAAATTTAAAGGTACAAACATAAAATCATGTCCCAAGTGCGGAGAAGTAAAAGCAGATGATGTTCATATGTTCCAGAAATGCCCCCAACTCTCTACCTACTGGAACGAGATTGGTAAGACGCTAACCACAGTACTGGGAGTCAACATAACTGTAAGTACCCCTCTCATTATCTTTGGGATACATAACAACAGCGAAATCAGTAAGGGTAAGCTAAGTAACAAGCATGAAAGTTTGATGTTCATACTAATCCTGCTTGCGCGTAGAGAGATCTGCATAAATTGGATCAAACCGGGAGCCCCTACACACGATAGCTGGCTAAACTCTATAATAAAAACTAACAAACTTGATAGGAAAGGGAAAAACTCCAAGAGAAATAGCTTCTGGGAAATTTGGGAACAACACTTTTAGACAAACCATTAACTCCTTCACAACAACTGAAAATAAAATCCTATGATTAAAGCGGAGACAATAATTCCAGGCAGGAATGATCACTGCCGAGTAGCCTAATAGGCTAGCTCCTCCCCCAAACCAAGGAATTATTGATAACGATAAAAGGTGATAGTAGTAATCTGATTGGTCATAACAGACAAGGGTATACTGCACAAGGAAAACCGACGATAACGGGGCAGTGAAGGTTTAAGAACAAAGAACCATCAGACTCCCTAATCCTCCTTATCTATACATCCGCAAGATGAGGATAAAAAAAAAAAAGATGTGGTAAATTATACAGACACAAAGTGTGAAGTGATAGTTACATATGATCCGAGCTATAAACACTAACACAGGGAGAGAGGGAGGGGGAGGTATTTCCTGTCCTCTCAGTTATTTGAGTGTGCAGTGTGGCATTGCGTAATGCAAGTGCTATCTTTGGCCTAGTAGTAGGGCCCTGGCTTTACCTCATGGTGCAGGGTGGGCTGTGCTTTATGGCAGGCATGGAGGGAGGGAGGGAGGGGTGGTCTCAGCTGCAGCTCCGGCCTCATACAGTGCCCCTGCTATTACTAGTGAGTAAGAGGCACTGAGGTGGTGGTATTGGTATTTTTGGTGGTGGTATTGGTGGTGGTGGTGGGATTGATATTGGTGGTGGGTGGTATTAGTAGTATTGGTGGTGGTGGCATTGGTGGTATTGGTGGTGGTGGTATTGGTGGAGGTGGTGGTATTGGTGGTGGTGGTACTGGTATTGGTGGTGGTACTGGTATTCGTGGTGGTAGTGTTGGTGGTATTGGTGTGGTGGTACTGGTATTGGTGGTGGAGGTATTGATGGTGGTGGTGGTATTGGTGGTGGTGGTGGTGGTATTGGTGGTGGTGGAGGCATTGGTGGTGGTGGTGGTAGTATTGGTGGTGGGGTATTGGTGGTGGTGGTGGTATTGGTGGTGATATTGGTACTGGTGGTGGTGGTGATATTGGTAGTGGTGGTGGTGTTATATTCCATATAGGTACCCTATATAGGCGCAGGTAACGCTGCAGCCTTTCACCTATATTGTAATTGTAATTGCATTTGTATAGCGCTCACAACTCCTGACGAGGTGTTGAAGCGCTTTTTCAGGGAGTAGCACGCTACTCCGGGACCCACAGAGGATTAGTGTTGAATTAGTATAGTGAAACATGCAAGTCAATTTTAAGTGGTGGATAGGTTAGTCAGTTATTTGGATTTAGAAGGATAGAAGAGGAAAAAAGGTTTGTATTTAAATAGCGCTTGTTACCCCTGATGGGGTACTGAAGTACGCTACTCTGGAAACCCCTAAAGGATTAGTGGTGAATTAGTATTGTGAAATATGAAAGTAATTTGAGTAGTGGATACTAGTCAGTTATTTGGAGTGAGGAGGGTAGCCTAAGGGATAGAAGGTGAAGAAAGGTTTGCATTTATATAGCACCTGTTACCCCTGATGGGTGTTAAAGAGCTTTTCTGGCAAGTAGTACGCTTCTCCGGATTAGTGTTGAAAAATTAGTATAGTGAAATATGAAGTAATTTGAGTGGTGGATATGTTATTCAGTTATTTGGTTAGAGAAGTATAGGTGGCTGGATAGAAGAGGGACAGAGGTTTGTATTCATATAGCGCTTGCTACCACTCATGGGATTTTGAAGCACTTTTTTGGCGAGTAGCACGCTACTCTGGAACACATAAGGATTGGGCATTATATCAGCAGTTAGCGCGGGGACTCACAGCTCATTGTGTAGCCAGGCGCTTTACAAATGACTTATTATTAGTGTTGAATTAGTATGGTGAAACATGAAACTAATTTAGTGGTGGATATATTAGTCAGTTATTTGGATTGAGAAGGGTTGAGGAGGGGTAGAAAAGGGAAGAAGGTTTGCATTTATATAGCGCTTGTAACCCTGATGGGGTGTTGAAACGCTTTATTGGCGAGTAGAACTCTACTCTGGAACCCATAAAGGATTATTGGTGAATTAGTAAAGTGGAATATGGAATTTGAGAAGTGAACATGTCAGTCTGTATTTTAATTGAAAAGGATAGTGGAGGGATAGAAGAGTGAGGAATTTCGTTTTTTTTCTTTCTTTTTTTAGGTCATAGCTGTAGAAGGAGGCTTTTGTATGAGTAAAAAGGGGTTTTGGAGGGGAAGAGTTTTGGGGGATCGGTATAGTAAAAGAGGTGACAGATGAAGCAAGGAGGGGTAGAGCAGGAGAGAGTCTAGAAAGGGTTATTTTGGGAATCATAGTAGTGGTATTGGGTTTGGGATAAATGAGAGAGTGGATGTAGAGGATATATTGATGGATGTATAGGGTGAGAGATAGGGTAGTGCATTGGAAAGAGTAGTAGAAAGAAGTTTGAGATGAGTCAGAAAGTTGGGCTAGAAGATATACTGAGAGAAGTTTAGGCTGAGAAATAAGGTAGTGCATTGAAAATGCTAAATTAGTAGAAAGTGATAAATATATAGATCCATAAGTACATTGAAAGTATATAGATGCATAAAGGAGGAAAGTATATGTAGATTAACGATATTGATAGAGGTACAGGATGAGAAATAGGGTAGTGCATTGGATATGTTTTTTTCAGGAGAAAAGTAACAGACATAGAGGTCCAAGTACATGGAGGTACATAGATGCACAATGGAAGCAAGTACATGTGATTGAAAGCAGGCACCTGTGTTATGGGACGGCTGTGCTGCTTAAAAAAATACAAGCGGTTTCAGCTGAAGCAGTGCATGTCTGGCCTGCAGTAAGAGAAACTCAATAAAGTAAATAGTGCTTACAGACAACATGACAGGTCCCGTGAAACAACCGAAGTAAAAGGGCCAGTCGCCATGGGAGGGTAAAAATGAAGACAAGGCCATACTAAGGCTGGACTAACAAGCTTTTTAACAAATCAGAAGGCAGCATTTACGAACACAAGCCACTGAAAAATATGGGAGCAGAGTGTGCGCTGCTTCTTTCCCATACTCTACTACAACAGTCTTGCAGAGCGAGCAGGGCATATGCACTGCCGCGAGGCTCGAACTAAAAATGAGGAGAAATAAAGGTATTTCTCCTTGTGGTGCCTCCTAAGTCCTCCCCTGGGAATGCGTAGGTTTCTGCCACTTCCTCAGATTTACGATTTCTCGTAAATCTGGGGCAGTGTCAAAAAGCCATGGATGTTGCTGGGAATGCCCCCAGCAACCAGCATTGCTCGCCCTTTTAATGCAGAAAACTGTGTTAAAGGGACAGATATTTATCAGGCAGCAATAAGTCCACAAAAGTGGCTTAGTGCTGCCTAATAAATATCATGCAGGCTTCCCACCAGGGAACATCACAAAAAGTGACGTTCCGGAGGCGCAAGGGGTCTCATAAATGTGTTCCTCTATCTCCCGTGAGGACTGGATTTGCTCAAACAAAGACTCACCTCCAGAATCTGGATTCCGGTAACTCTGTGATTCTGCATCACGCTGCACACGATGCCCACGCCCTGAGTTTGAGGGGCCCAACACCGCAAGGAGGCCTACCCAGCGATCCTGACCTGGGATCTGTTGATCCCCGACCTTCCTCAAGCCTCAAGAAGAAGCCTGCAGCCTCAACTGAAGGGCCCCGTGACCGCGACCGGAGCTGGTAAGAAAGCCTGATGCCAGAAGACACTCCTGCACCCGACGCCCCATGGGCTTGAGTGGCCCAACCGACAGTGTCCAGGCATCCCCCAAGACCCCAACTTACCTCTACAGTCGGTGGTTTCCTTCAGAAAGTCTTCGTGCCCAAGCCTGCAGCCACTTTGGGAAATCAGAGGTCCCCATTAGGAAACACAGGGTCCCTGATTTACGTTTTGCACCCTGCACCCGGCCACTTCAGTGCCGCTGGTGGTGCAACTTCTGTGCTGGTCATTGGCCCCAGCAGTGCTGGCCTCAACCCTTGGAGCTTTGCTCCCACACCAGAGTGGCCTGCTCGTCAACAGTCCCTAACCGAAGGCCTCATTAGCCCCAATGGCTAACACTGGGTCACTGCACTCTGCACCCGGCCGCACCAGTGCCGCTGGTGGTGCAACTTGAGTGTCCAACTAGACCTTGGGGAACCTTAGTCCTACCCTCAAAACTCACCCTCGTAAGTCATGTACTTACCTGAGAAACCGCTAACACTTGTTCCCCATAGGAACCCATCTAAGGGATTTTGGGCCTAAAAATGTTTGTGTTGAACTGGGTTGTATGAAGAAAAGAGAATCCTACTGCAAAGTATAAAAAGTCGTACTTACCTTGTATTTAGAGATCCTAAGGTGTGGTATCTAGGAATACCACTCAAAGTAATCCAAAGGAATCCAAAAGTCACAAAAAAGTAAATGTGGTGTAATTTAAACTGTTTTCAAAGCATTTACCAACCAGTAACAATAGTAAATGTTACTTACCTGAGACAAGTTCTGCTTGGCTCTAAAATAAAACATAAGCATACCTTTTTAATACTTACCTAATTGGTCTGGATTCGGTCACTGAGTGTGTGTATCTGTCCTTAATTGAGTGAATACAATAAATAAATGCTTAACACACTGTTAGAACTGGGGGTCTCTAGATGGCAATGGTTTGCACCTTTATCCAAACAGGGATCCTTGCTTCTAGTCAGGGTAAGGGGGCTACACTCCTAAAATAACCCCTGCTCAACCCTGTGGTAGCTTGGCACGAGCAGTAGGCTTATCTGATAGGCAGTGTGTAAAGCATTTGTGAACACATACAGTAATACAGTGAAAACACTACAGATGGACACTACACAGGTTTTATTAAAAAAAATAAGTATTCTTTTTTGATTTAAGAAAACTTTTATTAAAATATAAAAACGTAGAATATACATCTGGCTTTCTGATGTACAGTACAAAATGTGGTATGCTTCGCCTTCGTATTCTCCGAGAGAGAGAGGAGAAGAAAAAGGAAAAAGGAGGAAAGAGAGAAGGGGGGGGGTCTAGTTGTATGTCCTTGGCTGGGGTCTCGTCAGCTGTGCATCTAGGAGCTCCCACATCTCTTCTTTTGGGTTGTGTTCCTTCGAGAAATTCCCCGTTATGTTGTCTGCTCCTCTGAGAAAGGTGACCCAGTTCATCCATGTTTTAGAATTGGCTTTGGCTGTGTTTTTCCAGTTCGTCAGGATTATTTTTAGGGCTGCTGTGATCAGTAAGTCTAGTAGGTCTCTTTCTTCTTTGCTGTTTAGGTCTGCTGTCATGTGTTCTGTGGCCAGGCTTACAAAGCTGATTGTTAAGTCTTTATCGAATACATCGTTCAGGAAGCTGTTCACTTTCATCCAGAACTTCCTGACTTTAGTGCAGCTGAAGATCAGGTGTTCTAGAGTTCCTTTCTCTTTCCGGCAGTTCCAGCAGTCGCCTGATTCTGTGATGCCTATTTTGTGGAGTCTTGACGGTGTCCAGTAGGCTCTGTGGAGTAGCCAGAACTTTGTCTGGGCTAGTTGTGGGGTTATATTGTTTGTCGATGCCGAGCGCCACATTTTGCCTCGTTCGCTGTCACTTAGCCGCCTTCCTAGGAGTTGTTCCCATGTGTTCGTTGTTTTCTTGTTCAGTGACGATGCGGTTGGGTTGAGGAGCTTATATATCTTTGCCGTTTGGTGGCCTGCCGAGTTTAGAGTTTGCAAGTATTTGATGATGGTTGGTTCTTCCTTGCTTAGGTTCGGTTTCGTTATGGCTGTTTTGATCTTCAGGAAGGTGTAAAGTTCCCGGTTCGGGAGCCCGTGTAGTTGTTGCAGGTTTTGGAATGTTAATGGTGACTGTTTAGTTTCTAGCAACTATACGCTCAGCATGCTACCGCTCCTGATGACAGACACATTCCACAAAAAACTGGACAAACTCATAAACAACTTCATATGGAGAAGCAAGAAACCTAGAATCAACCTACAGAAGCTAAGATTAACGAAAGACCTTGGAGGACTCAAGCTAGCGAATTTTAAAAATTTCCAAACAGCCTGCCTAGCGAAGCAAGGAAGCTTCTGGCTAGACAGCACCCAAAGCTACGAACCTGTTTGGTTAGAGGTGGAAAGAAACATTCTGGAGGGGCTAAACCCCGTAGCGCTTCTAACCGCGAACAAGCACCCCCAAAGACTGAACCCGATACTGAGACACACAAAGGAGGCACTGATGAAAATAGACAAGCGTATGGCACGGAAACTGAAAGGCACGACATGGGAATCGATCTGGTTCAACACAAGGATAACCTACCAAGGAGCAACAATGCACAATGATACATGGATAAAGAAAGGAATAAGCCTCCCAAGCCAGCTAGAAACTAAACAGTCACCATTAACATTCCAAAAAATAAGTATTCTTTATATAGACGTTACACAAGACCCAAATGACACAAAATCCACATAACTTTTAGATGGTGGAAATAGCTTAATTTAAAGTTGATGGTAAATGTGACACGTTTCCCACAAAGTACCTTTGGATGTGTAACGGAAGATAAGCAAAAGGTTCGCAGGGAGGACGATGTGTCGGTTCCTTGCTTCGGGGGAGGCGATGCGTCTGTTCCTCAGTGCTTGCGCAAAGTAGGCAATGCGTCTGTTCCTTACCAGAGAGGAGGTGATGCGTTGATCTCATATTGCGTTCCGGTTGCGATGCAACAAGATGGCGTCTTTGATGCGATGCGACAACGTGAAGGTGATGAATGCACGCCCAACGGCCGTGAGGCGACCTCGGGAACTTCTGAGCCACAACAGGCCCTGCAACGCGCTTCTCCGGTGATGCGACGACTCTTGCGGTGGCGACACGCTTCTCTGGGGATGCGACGGCAAACATCTGCGATGGAGACACGCTTCTCCAGTGATGCTACGCGACCTCTGCGGCAGCGACACACTTCTCCGGTGATGCGACGGTAACAGCTGGGGCGGCGACACGCTTCTTCTCATTGAGTCGCGCTTCCAGCTCCCAACAATATGCAGGCTTTGGCAGACAGAATTCCCAGCAAGGAAATTCAGGGAGGGGAGCTGGTGGTGAAGACTTGTATCCCTGAGACTTCAGTAGGAGGCAAGTAGACTTCGAGCCCTTGGAGATTCTTCTTCAAGATGAGGAAAGTTCATTAAAAAGTTCCTTCTCCTTTTCTTGGCAAATAAGTAACCACTGCAGGCCAACCCCAGAAATAGCACAATGGCAGTCAAATCCTTCAGCTTCTTTGGTTCCTCACCTTGGCAAAGGTCCGTCTTGCTTCCCAGAAGTGATCTAAAGTCTCGGTGTCTGGGCCCCAATATTTATACCAGTAATTTATTCGTTCTCCGAAGGCAGAGAGTGTCTGTACCTGGCCAAAACCAGTTCTGTCCTCACTGGTGCAGCTTCCTGGCAGGAGATTGGAGACAGCATTTTTGAAAGCAGACCTGGCTTAGGTAGCTGAAAGGAAATCTTCTCTCCCTAGTCTCTATTTTATGAGGGCTCAGGGGAGTGAAAGGAAATCTCCGCCCCCACTCTCTATTCAGCCAAGGTCCTATTCAGCCCAGCCCTGACTCATCAGACTGCTAGAGCCCAAGCCTTCCTGTCACTCACAAACCAGACGTGCAATACACATCCTAGAAGAGGCAGGCTGGATGGTTAGGTAAGAAAATACCTACTTTCTAAAAGTGGTCTTTTCAAACACAGAATGTAAAAACCACCTTCACTAAAAGATGTATTTCAACATTCTGAGTTCAGGCATACTAAATGTGTTTTTTTACCATGTTCCCTAGGTCAGTTAGGATTATAAGATGTTATAATCAAGCTGCCCATTCTGGCCTATGGGGACAGGTGGCCTTGCAATAGTGAAAAACGAAATTGGCTGTAATTCACTATCAGGACATGCCACACACAACTGGGCATGTCCTACCTTTTACTTACAATGCACCCTGCCATTGGGCCTACCTTAGGGGTGGCTAACATGTAGAAAAGGGAAGGTTAAGGGACTGGTAAGTGGGTCTACTTACCAAGTCAACATGGCAGTATAAGACTGCATACAAGCTCTGCAGTGGCAGGCCTGAGACACACTTTACAAGCTGCTTCTGTGGGTGGCACAATCAGTGCGGCAAGTCCACTAGCAGCATTTGATCTACAGGCCCTGGGCACATATGGTGCACTATACTAGAGTCTGACAAGTAAATCAAATAAGCCAATCATGGAGTCACTAATCCATTACAAGTGGAGAAGTGTGGCTCAATGGTTAGAGCGGCAGACCCTGATGCAGAGGTCTGGCCCGGGACCAGGGTTCAATTCCTGCCTTGGCTGGTATCAGTGGATCTTGGGCTCATAATTCCTCGGACCTGATTTCTCGCCTCGGTGCCTACTCTAAGCATGGGTCCCACACTGCAACTCTGGGCAATAGCTTGCTTAGTATCCACAACGGCCCCTACAGCGCTAGGGATGCCTGGTTGCACCCTGGGGATGCCCAGGAGTGGACATTTCACGGGGAAAAACCAGGAAGGGTTCCCTAGCGGTATGAGTACAGCGCAGGACACTCAGGAGTATCAGTGCGCTTTACAAGTACATCTACATTCTACATTTACAACAATTTACAATAGGGAGCACTTGCACTGTGGCACTGAATAGCAGTGGCACAGTGCCCAAAGCAGGTAAACCAGCAAAAACATATCCAAAAACAGAGGAGACAACAGTGAAAAATGGAAGGGAGACCCATACCAAATATGTCAAGCAAAAGAAGCGCCTCACCGGATCTCCCAAATGAATACACACGACCCACAAGGGAGACACCAAGAGTATCACAGTATATAATACCTCCAAACATTAATAGAAACAAAATCTACCTCATGAGCCCACAAAGACTGCAAGCGCTTTACAACAGAATCTACCTCAAGGAAAGCCAACACAATACAAAACAAGCATTTGCAATGCAATAGGTCTCGCATTAGGAAAGTTTGAGCTATTGGTATTGTAAATGACACATTTTTTATTTATGTTTTGTTTTTGAAAATAGCAAAATTAATAGCTTTGTCATTTACAATGCCAATGGTTATAACTTTCGCAAATGTGACACCTATAGCATTTGTAATGCAATATGTGTTGTATTTACGTGACTTACATGTATTGATATTACAAATAACAAAGGCTTTTAATTTTTTTAAAATAATTAATACTTAAATAAAAGTTATTGTAATTTATAATGGCAATAGCTTAAAGTTTTGTAAATAACTTTTGTGAAGAGTATGTTTACTGTATTTTATTGTGACGAAAATCCAAGAACAGAAGTAAAATATTAACATCTTTTGGTTACATTTGTAATAAAGCTTGAAACATTGAGAGAACATATTTGAACCAGGTGTTGTTGAATGGTTGCACAGATGGATGCTGTGGTGGCGCTGAGTGATGTGATGGTGAACGAGTGATGCTGTGGCGTTCAGTGATGCTGTGGTAGCGCATAGTGATGTTGTGGTGCCCCTGAGTGATGCTGTGGTGGTGCTGAGTGATGCTGTATGCTATGCTATGTTTTGTTTTGCTATCCTATGTTTTGTTTTGTTATGCTATGCTATGTTGTGCTACCCTATGCTTTGATTTGTTATGCTATGCTGAGTTTTGTTATACTATGCTGTTTTGTTAGGCTATGCTATGTTTTGCTATGCGACGCTTTGTTATGCTATACTAAGTTTTGTTACGCTATGCTATGTTTAGTTGTGTTTTATTATGCTATGCTGTGTTTTGCTATGCTATGTTTTGTTATGCTATGCTATGTTTGTTTGGTATGCTATGTTTTCCTATGCTATTATATGTTTTGTTTTGCTATGCTATGTTTTGTTGTGGTTTGCCTTGTTTTGTTATGCTATGTATTGTGTTTTGTTATGTTATGCTATGTTTTGTTATGCTATGCTATGTTTTGTTTTGCTATACTAGGTTTAGTTTTGCCATCCAATGCTTAGTTTTGTTATGCTATGCTATGTTTTGTTTTGCTCTGCTTTGTTATGCTATCCTATGCTTTGTTATGCTATGCTATGTTTTGTTATGCTATGCTATGTTTTGTTATGCTATGCTATGTTTTGTTATGCTATGCTATGCTATGTTATGCTATGCTATGCTTTGTTATGCTATGCTATGTTTGGTATGCTATGCTTTGTTGTGTTTTATTTTGTTATGCTATGCTCTGTTGCGTTTTATTATGTTATGCTTTGTTTTGCTATGCTATGTTTTGTTATGCTATGCTTTGTTATGCTATGCTAAACTTTGTTTTGTTATGCTATGCTGTGTTTTGGTATGCTATGCTATGTTGTATTGTGCTTTGTTATGTTATGCTATGCTATGTTTTGCTATGCTATGTTTTGTTATGTATGCTATGTTTTGTTGTGTTTTGTTGTGTTTTGCTCTGTTTTGTTATGCTATGTTTTGTTGTGTTTTGCTATGTTTTGTTATGCTATGCTTTGTTTTGTTATGCTATGCTTTGTTTTGTTATGTTATGCTATGTTTTGTTATGTTATGTTATGTTATGTTTTGTTCTGCTATCTTTTGTTGCGTTTTGTTATGCTATGCTATGTTTTGTTATACTATGCTGTTTTGCTATGCTTTATGTTATGCTATGCTTTGTTTGTTATGCTATTTTTGTTATGCTATGCTATGCTTTGTTGTGTTTTGCTATGCTGTTTTGTTATGCTATGTTTTGCTATCCTATGCTTTGTTTTGTTATGCTATGCTATGTTTTGCTATCCTATGCTTTGTTTTGTTATGCTATGCTATGTTTTGCTATCCTATGCTTTTTTTTGTTATGCTATGCAGTGTTTTGTTATGCTATGCTTAGTTATGCTATGCTGGTGAGGGTGTGTTAGGGTGTGTGAGGGTGTGTGAGGGTGAGTGTGAGGGTGAGGGTGTGTGAGGGTGAGGGGGTGTGAGGGTGAGTGTTGGTGTGTGAGGGGGAGGGGGTGTGACTGTGAGGGTGTGAGGGTGAGGGGGTGTGAGTTTGAGGGGGTGTGAGGGTGTGTGATGGGGTGTCAGGGTGAGGGGTGTGAGGGGGTGTGACGGTGAGGGTGGGTGAGGGGGTGTGAGAGTGAGAGGGTGAGGGGGTGTGAGGGTGAGGGGGTGTGAGGGTTGTGAGGGTGAGGGGGTGTGAGGGTTGTGAGGGTGAGGGGTGTGAGGGTGAGTGATGGTATGTGAGGGTGAGTGATGGTATGTGAGGGTGAGGGGTGTGAGGGTGAGGGTGTGTAAGAGTTAGGGTATGTAAGGGTGAGGGGGTGGGAGGGGGTGGGAGGGTGAGGGGGTGTGAGTGGGTGATGGTATGTGAGGGTGAGTGATGGGGTGTGAGGGTGAGGGGGTGTGAGGGTGAGGGTGTGTAAGGGTGAGGGTTTGTAAGGGTGAGGGTGTGTGAGGGGGTGGGAGGGTGAGGGGGTGTGAGGGTGAGGGGGTGTGAGGGTGTGAGGGTGAGGGAGTGTGAGGGTAAGGGTGTGTGAGGGTAAGGGGGTGTGAGGGTGAGAGGGTGAGGGGGTGTGAGGGTGAGTGATGGTATGTGTGGGTGCGGGGTGTGAGGGTTTGAGGGTGAGGGGGTGTTAGGGTTTGAGGGTGTGTGAGGGTGTGTGAGGGTGAGGGTGAGGGGTTGTGAGGGTGAGGGGTTGTGAGGGGGTGTGAGGGTGAGGGGGTGTGAGGGTGAGTGGTGGTGTGTGAGGGTGAGGGGGTGTGAGAGTGTGAGGGTGAGGGGGTGTGAGGGTTTGAGGGTGAGGGGGTGTGAGGATGAGGGGTGTGAGGGTGAGGGGCTGTGATGGTGAGGGGTTGTGAGGGTGAGGGGGTGTGAGGGTGAGTGGTGGTGTGTGAGGATGAGGGGGTGTGAGGGTGAGGGGGTGTGAGGGTGAGGGATTCAGGATTGCTACACTGTATTCCGTTTGCAGGGCTTTCAGTTTAGTGCGAATTGGAGCAGCCCTGTCACTGTTAATCTTACAGCAAGTTGATGTATGAAGAGTGTATTTGGTTAAGCTTAACGTGCCTGGCAAAACGGTTGTTGAAATGTATACGGATGACAAATGTGAAAAGAGATGGAGCTCGAGAAGATAACATTGAGACAAAGCCGCAATAGGTACAATGGAAAAACGTTTGCATTTTAGTGACCCCTCGAAAATTAAGGCAATATTGGCCTTTCTTTCGGGTAACTGCCTTCATTTACAATGGAATGCCCCTTGGAACGGAGTAACAACATATCGAAATGCATAATGTGTTGAGATTACGTGGGTCAAGAAGACTGGCAATGTTGGTTTCGAAGATGGGATATCATTAAGCATGCATATGAAATGTAATCTTGGTAATAAATGAGAATCACCAGGGTTAAAAACAGTTTCTAATGGAGAAGTTGTTTCAGGCAAAACTCTGCCATTGCAGCGTCGTCTGTCAGCGCTTACTTTGCCGGGTTCATGCGTACGCAGCTCTTCCAATCTAAATTGGTCTCTGCGCCGAACTTGGTAGACATGTGGGTGCGATAATAAAACTACAACTCCCAAGACACACAGGAAATAAAGCATGGATAAAAGATGCCCAGATCTTCCCTACTGTAACAAGAGGCTAATGCAGGGAGAGTGCGAGGACAAGCATGAAAAACAAGCTCTTGGCAGCACAAAATGAGACGGAGGACAATGCGAGGCTCCAGTAAACAGCAAGAGGCTAATGCGGGGAGAGTGTGAGGACAAGCATGAAAAACAAGCTCTTGGCATTGCTGTGGGGAGGGGGGAGGAGAAATGCGACACGGCCTGGCGGCCGTGAAAAGTGCGAAATGAAAGCCTTTGATGCAGCAGGGGGCGGAGCGGATCCCTTTCAAGTGAAGCTGCTGGCGGCACCACGCTGGGGAAGCAGCAGATGGCTGGCTTTCATGTGCACGCGCTTTTTAGGTCAATGCGCTTGCGCATTGAGCTTGCTTTTCACGGGCACAGCATCAAATCGCCAATGGTTAAGCTCTCGTTAAGCCCCAATATCTCTCGCAAGCTCAATGCGCACGCGCATTGGCAGGCTCGACCTAATGACACAGACTCCCAGACGAAGATACAGAGAAAAAGAAGTCAACCTGATCACCATAAGACTGCCTATATCCTTGAACTACTATGCATTAATGAACAATGATCAGATAATTGTGATGGATGTATGACGTTACAACGCATACTTTTACCACGCCTACCATTACCACGCATTTTTTACAACGCAGGATCCATTACAACGCATACCATTACCACGCATGTATTTACAACGCATATACCTTTACAATGCATACAATTACAACGTAAGTATTGGTAAGTATATAATATTTTTAAATATTTAATTTAATTAAAATTAATATAATGTAATTTAATTTAATTTAATTAATTTAATTTAATTTAATTTAATTTAATGTAATTTAATTTAATTAATTTAATTTAATTTAATCAATTTAATTTAATGTAATTTAAATTTAATTATATTTAATTTTTACCCTGTACCCTTTTACCCAAAAACCCAAAACTGACCCTGAACCCAAAAAATACCCCTTTTACCCAAAAACCCAAAACTGACCCTGAACCCTAAAAATACCCCTTTACCCAAAAACCCAAAACTGACCCTGAATCCTAAAAATACCCCTTTACCCAAAAACCCAAAACTGACCCTGAACCCTAAAAATACCCCTTTACCCAAAAACTAAAAACTGACCCTGAACCCTAAAAATACCCCTTTACCCAAAAACTGAAAACTGACCCTGAACCCTAAAAAAACCCCTTTACCCAAAAACTGAAAACTGACCCTAAACCCTAAAAATACCCCTTTACCCAAAAACTGAAAACTGACCCTGAACCCTAAAAATACCCCTTTACCCAAAAACTGAAAACTGACCCTGAACCCTAAAAATACCCCTTTACCCAAAAACTGAAAACTGACCCTAAACCCTAAAAATACCCCTTTACCCAAAAACTGAAAACTGACCCTAAACCCTAAAAATACCCCTTTACCCAAAAACTGAAAACTGACCCTGAACCCTAAAAATACCCCTTTACCCAAAAACCCAAAACTGACCCTGAACCCTAAAAATACCCCTTTACCAAAAAACCCAAATAATATTTTTACTAAAATAATATACTTACCAATACTTACGTTGTAATGGTATGCGTTGTAAAAGTACCTGCGTTGTAAATACATGCGTGGTAATGGTATGCGTTGTAATGGATCCTGCGTTGTAAAAAATGCGTGGTAATGGTAGGTCGTGGTAAAAGTTGCGTTGTAAAGGTTGTATACCAATTGTGATAGACAGATCTACCCTTGAAGGGGACGAGCTTAGTACAAGCAAACTAAAACAGCATGATAGTCTATCCCAGAGTTGAAGCGGGGCGGGAGGGACCTTGCAGTCGCACGTCTACAGAACGAAGCACTAGCAGGGGTGGGAAGGGAAGGGAGGGAGGGGGGAAGGAAAGGGAAGGGAGGTGGTGTTCCCGTCTGTTATGTTTGTTACGTTTGTCCGGTTTTCCTAGTATGTCTCGTCCACGCCTTTGTCTATGTCCAAACCAAACTCTCTAACAGGCCGTCCGGGTCAAAGCAATCACCTCAAGTAACCACTCAGGTAACCACTCTGACTCGCGAAGACAGACCACAAAGACCCAAGGTCTGCAGAATACAACACCCATGCAGTGACCCAAAACAGCCCATGCTGTGTGACACAGGACCCAGGACCCTGAATAACAACGCGGTACAAAAGGGGGTGGTGATGGACGGAGCATCTAAACCAATCAAACACTCACACCCAGTCAACAGATCTGGGTTTAATCCATCACCGTTCTTTAGCCCACTCTGCCACCCCAGTTCAGACATGGCCATATGCAAATCAGTCTGACCCTGTGCCTCATGGGAACAGTCCAGCCCAAACTGCCAAGCCATGCCTTCCCTGGACCGGATTCAAGCTTCCTAGGACCAGTTTCTGGCATTACAGCCGTCTTCAGCCAGGCTTGCTTGAATCCAGTGTCAAAGTGAGCAAGGGACGCACGTCTGAGCATACCCTGCCAACTTATGGCTAACAAAGCGGTACAAAAGGGGGTGGTGATGGACGGAGCATCTAAACCAATCAAACACTCACATCCAGTCAACAGATCTGGGTTTAATCCATCACCGTTCTTTAGCCCACTCTGCCACCCCAGTTCAGACATGGCCATATGCAAATAAGTCTGACCCTGTGCCTCATGGGAACAGTCCAGCCCGAACTGCTAAGCCATGCCTTCCCTGGACCGGATTCAAGCTTCCTAGGACTGGTTTCTGGCATTACAGCCGCCTTCAGCCAGGCTTGCTTGAATCCAGTGGCAAAGTGAGCAAGGGACTCACGTCTGAGCATACCCTGCCAACTTATGGCAAACAAAGCGGTACAAAAGGGCGTGGTGATGGACAGAGCATCTAAACCAATCAAACACTCACACCCAGTCAACAGATCTGGGTTTAATCCATCACCGTTCTTTAGCCCACTCTGCCACCCCAGTTCAGACATGGCCATATGCAAATCAGTCTGACCCTGTGCCTCATGGGAACAGTCCCGCCCAAACTGCCAAGCCATGCCTTCCCTGGACCGGATTCAAGCTTCCTAGGACCGGTTTCTGGCATTACAGCCATCTTCAGCCAGGCTTGCTTGAATCCAGTGGCAAAGTGAGCAAGGGACTCACGTCTGAGCATACCCTGCCAACTTATGGCGAACAAAGCGGTACAAAAGGGGGTGGTGATGGACGGAGCATCTAAACCAATCAAACACTCACACCCAGTCAACAGATCTGAGTTTAATCCATCACCGTTCTTTAGCCCTCTCTGCCACCCCAGTTCAGACATGGCCATATGCAAATCAGTCTAACCCTGTGCCTCATGGGAACAGTCCAGCCCGAACTGCCAAGCCATGCCTTCCCTGGACCGGATTCAAGCTTCCTAGGATCGGTTTCTGGCATTACAGCCGTCTTCAGCCAAACTTGCTTGAATAACAACAACACAATACAGGCCTGACCTGAACATTGTACCCCTTAACATCAAAGGTCTAAATCACCCAATTAAGATAAAGAAAGTACTAGACTATCTAGTACAGACTAAAAGCGATATCATCCTACTACAAGAAACAAAACTCTCCATGGACGACGCGAGTAAGATTAGGGTGAGATGGATAGGCCAGACAGCCTGCTCACCAGCGGTAGGCAAAAAAACAAGGTGTAATCACCCTGATTAACAGTAAATCTAACATAACCTTCGAGAAAGAACAGTATGACAATGAGGGCAGACTTCTGATCACACAGCTAAAAAGAGGTGCAGACACCATGCTGGTAGCAAACATATATGCACCAAACACAGACAACACAACATTCTGGGAAGGGGTAACAAAAGAACTAGAGGCAAACCACTCGAACCACATGATCGTCATGGTAGGTGACTTTAACCTAGTACTGGACCACACCCTAGACAGACAATCAAGATCCCAAGCTCTACCTCCCACTTCCCACAACACTCTAAAGAACATATGCATCTCATGTCTATTTAAGTATGCAAGCACCTGCCGCACTTTTTTGGGAGAATTGAGACCTCGAACATTCCAGGTTAGCATCGTACATTTATCCACCATCAGACAGTATAAATCCACTTATCTATGGCTAGCAACGCGGGACCCAGAGGAGCACAGCATAAACTGTTGTGAGACAGTACAATTCCTACGAGAGCATCACATTGTAGCTTACACAGTTGACTAAATTCAATGCAAAAAGAAAACAAAACAGACGAAATCTTCACAATCTCTACCCCCCCACCTCCCACTCCAACCTCCCAATTAGGTCGAGACCATTCCCCTCCACCCACCCTCAAACCAACAGCCATGTGGGGACTACCCTCATGGGGAAGAGGCTCGGCAACGTGTACACGCACCAAGGTGCGGCTGCCGGAACTACCCAAGTGTCCCATCTGCCTCTGCAAAACTTCACATTGCAGCAAATAACAATCAGCAACCCCACCTAGGATCCATAAAAAACAGCAAGGAAGAAAAGGACCTCCACCCCCCACTCCCCCCCAACGCCGCACCTGACTTGTGTCATACTAGTCTAAACAGGACCAGAGCAAGCATATTCAGAGAGGCACACAAGCAGCCATCCGCTATCGTATCCTTAATCTGCATCGTCCAGTCCCGACAACGCCTGTTCATCATTCACCAGTTTCGGTCGCGGCTTTGCCTTGCAAATGTGTTTGGTGAACTTTAATGCAGATTTCACAGAAGTGTGACTGTTCCTCGTGAGTTATCTTCAATTTCGCTGGGTATAACATTGCGTACGGCACAGCCGCTTCTCTTAGCAACTTCTTTACTGGCACAAACTCCCTTCTCGGTGACTGTACAGCCGGTGTGTACTCTGGAAAGAAGGATAACTTGTCCCCCTTGTACATCACCGGTTCCTTTGCCCTGGCCTCTCTCAGAATGCATAGTTGAGCAGGCGCGCAATGATCGGGCACGGCTCCGCCCCCGGTTTAGGCCTTGGACCCAAGGATCTGTGTGCCCTTTCCACTATCATCACGTTAGAGAGAACGGATCCAAAGAGTTCGCGCAACATGCCATCTACAAAGGGCTCCTTTTTAGATATGGGCGTGGTTTCTGAAAGACCAATAATGCGCACGTTATTACGCCTGGAGCGCGCTTCTAAATCCTCATTCTTTGCGCTATTCACCTCAAGTATCTTTTCCATTTGTAGGATCTGTGTGCGTGCCGTAGCCTGTTCGTCATGGCCATCAGACACGCGGTTCTCAAGAACGTCCAAACGGTGCTCATGCTTGTCCACCTTTTTCTTAACTACATCTAATCCAGTCGCTAAAGCGTCGATTTTGCGGTCTATGGATTTCATCCCCGCCCGTAACTCCAGAAGTATCGACCTGGTGTCATCCTCTGCATCTGCCGTGAGGCTTGAAGCACCACGGGAATCATTTTGATCACCCATCTGTCGTGCGCGTCAGCCTTTTATTGTCAAATTGAAGCTTAGCCTGTCTAGGCTCCGACTTGCCCATGGCGGTCCGCTGTGCAGCCAAGTAGCCCAGTATTACCAAACAGCCAACTGGAGAACAACCTGCAATATAGCCACTCCACTCAACAAGCTCCGCAGCTACCCCGCTGTGCAGCACACTCCCGTGGGCCCAGCTTATCGCCCTCAGAAGTCGACGTCGTGTAGTCTGCCAACTAGCGAGGCTCCTCTAGGGCAGAGCCCAAGCGTCCCGCCTCGCAGCACCGCCGCTCCTCACAGCTGGGCCACAGCAGATCAAGCCGCACAAAGGTGATCAGTCACTGGCGAGCGGAGCCTCTCACACCCAGCCCAGCCGCACAACACTCAGGGCAAGCACCCGCAATTCAGAACTGGCACTTTCGCCGTCTCTCACAACCATGAGGCCCCCCGCAGCCTCTCAACCGCTCTCGACCGTGTTCCGGCTGAAAGCGCGCTAAAAAGGCCGACAGGTAGCACCCCCCCGGCGCCAGGAGATAGCCCAGTAGCCAACCAGTATACAGTAAGTAGCACCGCTCAAGTCACGACCCCCTGCAGCCCCGCCGCGTAGGCCCAACAAGGCGCCGCCTCACCACAGGTCACCGCACCCAGCGAGACCCACGCCGCCCGGCCAGCTAGGCCCAACTCTCCCCAGCGCCTCACTCACCCCCACCGGAGCTGTCAGTGCAGGCCCTGCCTCTTCACCGTCGACCAGTGAACTTCCGCGTCCCCCAGCAGGGCAGCATCCAGTCTCAGGGACAGACGGTATCCAGGCAGACTCGTGTAGCAGAGTGCAGGCCGCAGTCCATCAGCCAGGGGGAGCCGCGCTCAATGCGATCCAAGGCCCACCTCCGCAGCGGGGGACACTGTCGCCGTCGGGCCACGGCACCTCCTCAGGCAGCTGGCCTCAGCTTCGGAGCAATTCGCACGCACCGCTTAATCCCTCAAAGCGGGACACCACGTACTGAACGCGTCAGGAATCTCCTCAAGCAGAGAGCGCTCAGGCCACTCGTCGCGCCGGTGCCATTTTTTACTCTTGACGCAGTCGCAGTCTCGCTCGGTCCGGGTAGAGAGCGCAGGATAGAAGCCTCCCACACCGCATCAGTTCATGCCACAGACATCTCGGGACCCTCTGAGGTTTTTTTTGTTTGTGTGCAGTAGGTTTCTCAAGGATGGTATTTGCCCAGTGTAAGGTTCCGGCGCGTGGAGCTCCCTTAACAGGCAGCCATTCCGCAACGCGCCGAAGCCACGCCCCTCCTCTACGCCTACAACACCCAGATACCAGAGACTGCACATTCTACTCCAACCCGCACAACTCCTACAGCAGAATAGACTACATCCTCGTCTCAGGCTCACATGCACACCTGATAGAACACACAGATATTGCGGCAAGAACAATCTCAGACCACTCTTGCATCAGCCTACGTCTGACGGGCCAACACAACGAGCACATCACTCGCAGATGGCGTCTTAACAACATAACCATGGCAAAGCAGGAAGACAAAAACAGAATTGAAAAAGGCATCAAAGACTGTATCAACGAAAATGATACACCAGACATAGATCCAAAAAGTCTGTGGGATGCCCTTAAGGCGACCATCAGGGGCACACTAATAGAAATCAAAGCCAGAAGTGACAGAGAAACAAAAACACAGTTAGACCAGCTAGAAAGCGACATCAAACAACTAGTAACTAAACACATTAGAGATACCTCGGACACAGTCGCTCTTGCAAAACTCACAGGGAAAAAGTACGAATTCAACAGGATTCTTAGTGAACGAGCCGGTCTTTGGATAAGAAAATACAAACAGATCAACATCTGCGAAGCAAACAAGGCGGTGAAAAGCCTAGCATCATATCTCAAACACAAGCAAAGGCAACACTGCATCTCCACAATCACAGAAGCACACAACAAAAGACACACCCGGCACAAGGATATCCTACACACGTTTATGGAATTCTATAAAGAGCTATACAAAAAAGACGACAACCTTGACCAGGAAGGCTGCTCAGCCTACCTAGACAGTATGAACCTACCCAAAATAACGACACAGGAAGCTAAGACACTGGGTCAAGACATAAAAATGAGCGAGATCATTACAGCCATTAAGGCACTAAAAGACAACAAAGCTCCAGAGCCAGATGGATACAGAGCGCCCTTCTACAAATCTTTTCAAGACCAGCTATTGCCGGTCTTGACAAAAGTTTTCAACCAAGGCGACACAGAAGGAGCTGTAGCCGAATCTATGTCACAAGCCAACATAATTGTAATACCCAAAGAAGGCAAAGACTCACAATGGCCCAAAAACTACCGCCCCATATTACTAATACACTTAGATTGCAAATTATACGCCAACGTCCTAGCCACAAGACTCAACAAAGTGCTCCCTCAGTTGATTAGTAGCACTCAGGTAGGCTACCTGAAAACAAGCATGTCTCATGCCAACACGAGACTCCTCTGCCAGATCACAGAGCACTCCTCGAAATCGTATAACCCGGCAGTAGCAATTACGCTAAACACAGAAAAGGCTTTTGACAGGGTATCCTGGCAGTTTTTAGAGAAGAGCATGCTAGCATACAACCTAGGGGATAGCTTCACGAAGAAGGTCATGGCACTGTACAAAAGCCCCAAAGCACAGATAGCTATTAATGGAACAACATCGGCCCAATTCAACCTCCAAAGGGGAACGAGACAGGGATGCCCGCTATCCCCGCTGCTGTTCCTACTAGCACTCGAACCCCTGATTAGAGACATCATAGCAAACAGAAATATAGCGGGCGTAACCATTAACAATATTACAGCCTACCTTGCAGCCTACGCAGATGACATACTCATATTAACGGAAAACCCTACCCAATTCATACCAGCACTCATGCACACCATCGAAATGTACGCTAAACACTCAGGATACAAGCTCAATAGAGATAAATCTGAATACATGCCCCTCAACATACACACAACCAATGAGACAATAGGAACCTCAGGGCTGGCCTGGCAACCCAGTTTTGTCAACTATTTAGGCATCCAATTCGGGAAAAGCCTAACAATCACCGTGGAACAGAATGAGAAAGCAACACTGGATAAGGTGAAAGGGCTGCTGGAATCCTGGTCACCCAAGTTCATCACCTGATGGGGCAGGATAGACAAGGTAAAGATGATGATCACGCCCATTGTAAACTATCTAGCAGGAATGCTTCTCATGGCATTCACAGATGAATTCCACAGAAAGATAGACAAAATGTTAAACAAATTTATATGGAGAGATAAGAAACCAAGAATAGGTCTCCGAAAGCTCAGACTGGAGAAAAAGCTAGGAGGGCTCAATGTGGCTAACCTGAGAACCTTCCAGACAGCCTTTATAGCCAGACAGGGAATGCACTGGGTACTCCCCAACCAGCCATTCACACCAAAATGGCTCTCTATTGAGAGAGCCATTCTAAATAATACTGATCCCCTAACTCTCCTCACCGCCAACAAGCAGGCACAAAAAAACAACCCGATCTTTAAGCTCACGAGGCACGCGCTGCTCAAAGTAGACCAGAAGCTCGAATATAGCATCAGAAACTCGCATTGGGAAACACTCTGGACAAATCCCAAAATTAAATACAGAGGAAAGCCCCTGGACATAGAGTCATGGAGAAGGCTAAGTTTCACGTATCCAGCTCAGCTGGAAGCAGAAGGGTCGCCCCACACCTTCAACTACCTGAAAACACAATACGCACTCCCAGACATGGAACTATACAATTTCTTGGCAATCAAAACAGCCCTAACAAAATCAAAACTAACCAGGCACAAACCTTCAATCTTCCACAACATGGAAACCATAAACAGGACAGGCCATCAGGTCTCACACCTGTACAAACTCCTCCGTCTTTTTTCCACCAGACTCAACCCCAAAAACACCGACTACTGGGAAACACAGCTAGGTTCCAAACTCACTGAACAAGAAGTACAATCCTTTTGGGCAGCCCCATGATATCGCCGGTGTTAGCACAAACGAAATTCTGGCTACTACACCAAGCATACTGGACACTAGCGCGTTTAGCATCGATGGATCTGAAAGATAACGACAGATGCTGGAACTGTGACACAAAAAAGGGTGACCTCGCACACCTCAACTATCACTGCAGTAAGGTCAGCAAATTCTGGGGGAAAGTGTTCAGCTTCATCAACAAAACCATAGGCTGCACTCTAGATCAAACATTCGTCACAACTACCACAGCTCACATCACAACTGACGTAGTAACACAACAGGACAGAAACCTCCTGGATTTCCTCCTGACGACATCAGTCAAAACAGTACTAGCCAAATGGAAAGATACCACCAAAGCCACATTAAAAGGGTGGCTGAATTGGGTGACATTTCTCAGAGGGGCGGACAACACTGCACTCAGGCACACACCATAAAAGAACCCCAACAGAGGGATGTGGTCAAAACTAGACATATTGCTAAACCCATACATACCGCCATGAAGAACAAAAAATCCTGAACCTAACTAGCCAAACACAATTCCACGAGGTCTGACACCAAACAACTGTCCAACAATTCTATGTTCTGTGTAATGTTTTATGTATCAACCAAACACGCGATCAAACGCAATAACCTAAATGTTCAATGTTAGATGTGTGCAAGACTGGGGGGCAGACACGAGAAGACTGTAAAACCAACCTCCCATACAGAATCGAACACAACCACCACCAAAAGCCACAATGCCCTATGTTAATGCCCGATAAACTTGTTATTTATTGTATGTCACACTGTACTCTGTAACATGTAAATACCAATAAAAATATATTTCTTTTAAAAAACAAGCACTTACCTAATTTAGCCTCTGCTATTCCTCTGGGGACTCTCTGGACTCTGTGTACACTATACCTCATTTTGGTAAAGAATTTACAGAGCCAGCTTCATACAACAAGTTACTGAAAAATACCTTACAACTGACATGAGCCATAGTTAATTTCCTAAACTCTAAAATTACCCCTTGTTTTAACTTTCTATAGAGACCCTGGCCATCATTAGAACTTCGTCAGCTGACACTAGCGTAGTCAGAATATCCACGCACTGACCCTAGCACTCGGGAAAACCTACAACCTGACACTATTGAGAGGACCTTATATTGGCTATTGACCTGACATTATTATACGGTGTCACATTTCATATAAAACATTAAACGGTGGCATTACCCATTGTCGAAACCTTAAAAGCTGACAGTTGCCATTTTATAAACCATCCACATTGACACTAGCCATGGTTGAAATTGTACACGCTGACACTAGCCATGAAGTCATCGACTGGCAAAAGACAAAGTTAAAAGCACTGAGGGAACTGATTATATACTGCTGCATGCAAACAAATAGAAGGTGCCTGGTACTTACATGCTATTTTCAGAACCTTACAAAAGAGGACACTGGTTAAAGAATAATTGCACACCTGAAGATGGAACTAGTTAATTACCATGGCACGAGCTACAAAAAACGGTAAACAGTTATTTTTTGCATGTTTGTGTTTACACAAATGTTTACAATGATTTAGCGGAGTGCTTTTTATTCACTGTAACTCCAAGTTGACTCATTTTATCAGTGAAGTGATTTTCCCCATGTTATAAAGCTGCTAATAGCCCCGGCCACCCGCCTGCCTGTTTAAAATACCACCCTGCCCTCAACTCAGCGTAGTGGTCCATATTTACAAGGTAGTATGTAGCTGGGTGTATTTTCGCAGAGTTTGCTGCCACGCCTTCCTGCCCAAGGTACAGCGAGAACCGAGGAGTAAAGGTGTGTCAGAAGTGAGCAAGGGTAGCAGGGCGGGGGGCAGGGGGAGGTGCGAGCGGAGCTGCCTGCCGAGGGGAGGAAGCGCCGGCCGCTGGTGTTCCTGTTGTAATCCGACGCCGGCTGCCTGACCCTCCCTGGCAGCAGAGCAGAGACACGCTGCCGACACTGCCGCAGCTGAGCGGTCACCGCTGGTCCCCTCCTGAGCGCCGAGGGCTCAAGGCTGACTTTATAATCACGGACCTGAAGACACGCCGGCGCGCATCCACACCTCGTTCCGCAGGACCAAGGCTCAGCCTGCAGTGAAGATGACGAAAAGAAGCAGCAGCCTGTCCATGCTTGTCTGCATCCAAGGTATTGTAACTTGTCTGCGGTATTTACATTTGCATCACTCGTCGTTATCAGAAGTTCGAAACATGCTTGGCAAGACTGATGTCCTAAAATTACAACTTTTGTGGCCATTGTTTTCGTGTTTGTGTGTGCTTTATCACGCTCCGTTCCTGAGGAAAATTGAATTTTGCCTTGTCATGTGTGCCTACGTGTTCCCCATCCTATGTTATATGTGCATGATCGATATGCATATATCCCCCTATGATCAATTAAAGACGCAATTATAGTTGTGTCCAACTTTAGTATGCCAGTTTCCAGTTCTCGTGAAAGCCACGAGTATTAGGCCTATGTTGCCCACGTTTTACATTATGCACGTTAATTTATCGAATTGTCCCCGTTTCTAGGCCTCAAAGGGCCTGAACACCAGATTCAAGCTCCAGCCTCCTGAACCCACTCCGAGGAGCGATGCAGCCCCCACCTGCATCCCTGACCCTTCACTTACTTCCTGCCGCGCAGCGCGGTGCCCGGCCTGGCTCTGCCTGCCTGTCTGCCAAGAATATGTTATGCCTCTAGTTATCAGTTCAGCTCTCCGTCTTCACATTCCTAAGCTAGTGAACCGCATAAACAGCTTCAGCTATAGTCTAGTCTTTCTGTCTCCATGCAAGAGAATTACTGTATTAATATCCATAGAAGATTCATAGCACACGCAATACATGTAGAATATATGCATGCACCAGCCTTAGTGTCAAGTAGCCTTTGCCCTGATAACTTTTAGATTCTGTCAACATGTACTCCAAACACAAGATACCAGATATGCTATAGGTACATGTCGTCCTGACATCGCAGACTTTAGTCTCCTCTTCTAGCACAGAAGTCAGAGCCCCCAGCTCTCCCCAGTTACACGTCATGGCCCGTTTGCGCGCACCACTAGGTTAAAGGTTCCAGCTGCCCAGGTAGCCCCCTCCATGTATCCACCCATTTTATGACACTTCTGTGACGTTCTCATCACATGTCTTCGTGCACGCCCTGTGCACGCCTTCTTTTCACGCCCATGTGTTCTTATCTTACGCTTGTCACTTGTTACGCCTACTGTATGCAATGTAATTCTAATGTTTTACTATATATACCTTGTACTGTTAATGAGACGTTGCAGCTGCCTTCCTTGCCATTCTAATTCAGGCTGTCCCGATCCTGTCCCTTCCTTTTTGCCTGAATAAAGCCCGTTCGACTCAGATTCCTCGGATCCTGCCTCTTATTTATTGAGCTATCTGTTATTACTAATGTATTCAAAAATAGTACCGGTAATTAATTATTTATTTACCACATAATGGCGCCCGAATAGGGACGAGCCCCTTCCCCACGCGCCGGCGATGTAACGCAGGCCCCCTGACCCTTCTACAGCCGTGACGGAACTCTACCGTGCACGTGCAGATATTTCTGCTTCATCAAGTCTCCCTCAGGCCCACGGAGGAGACGGAGACTGCGGTCCGGCATCCAGACGAGGCGGTGAGGAATGCGGTTCGTCCCGACCAGAGCCCAAGCCGAGAGAGCAAGGTCCGAGGTATCCGGAGGCCCACCTGTAACCGAAGCCCGAGGTCCGAAGCGCATGCGTAGTAACCAGACGTCGTAGCAGTCCAGTCCAGTCCGAGGCCTTCAGTTTCTGCTTCCCGGTGAGTACCGTTGCTGGGGAAGTATCTAGACAGGTTCATTAGTTTGTTCCTGGTCCGATGGGTTTGGGTACGCAGATCCAGTCCGACGTGTCCACCTGGGTGGATACGGTATGACGTGTCTCTTTACGAGACCGGTATGTTCTGTACTGTTTTAGCAGTGCATCCAGTAATTCTAGTAAGTCCGTTCTCGAGAAATTCAAGTGTTATGTTTTCAGTGTATCAGGTAGTATTCTGTTCGAACTGTTATTAATGTATTTCTATGTCGTGGTATGAGTGATTTGTTTGCCATTCCATTACTGTGATTATTGTGTATTGTGTTTAGTTTAAGTACGACCCGATTATGCCTCTATTTTCGAAATTACGTCAGATCAAAACCAGAAAAGGGTTACTCGAAGAATCAGTTCCTGTCCCTCCTAGGGACAGTCCTGGACATTTTATGTATCACAAGCATGGCTTAAATGCCATATTATATCTAGACTTATGGGTGGATTACACCAAGGATCTTGAAGAGAAATATAGATGGCCTGTATCAGGTACATGGGATGCCGAGTGCATCATGCGAGTAGAAGAAGCATTATGGAAAAAGAAAGCCAGACAGTCCCAGAAAGATGCCATCGAGTTATGGCGCAAAGAATCTCATAGAAGAACCGAAAAAGAATTCAGAAAAGCAGAGTTAAGTGGGGAATCCGCAGAAAAAGCCCAAGAAAGGGAACTCCTAGAAGAAGGTGAACGAGTTAGAGCAGAACAGTCAGACAGACAGAGAAATGCCCTTATTAAAGGTATGTATCCTCTTCTTGCCGAGGGCTTGCCGAAGGCAACCCCGGAAGCACCCTGTAATTTACCGCCACCATTGGTCCCGATTAAGCTACGTCATAAACCGACTGCAGCTGAAATTTTTCTTTCGTCCTACTTGGACGATACAGTCCCAGAATATACAAATCCTATCCCGCCTGCTCACCCGCAGCACCATGTGAATAATGTAATTCCTGCTCCTCCAGCCACTGGTCCCGGGGACCAAGTTAATGTGCCAGTGCCCCCGGACCAGCCCACATTAGGTGTGCCCGTTTTGCCAGCCACTCTACCAGCACGTACAGTATTAACTGACGATTCCAGTTCAGGAGGTGCGGGGGGAGGTGCTCCTATCACCCCGCCTCAAGTAAGACGACTGACGCCGCGAGAAGCAGCGTTACAGCGTACGCCAAAAGTGGCTACATACGCAGACCTCAAGCGACTTCTTACTGACTGCATATATGATCCAGTTCCAGGCGAAGATCACATGATATTATATTCAGCACGTTTAAGACGGGTTGCCAACTTTTTGGCCACCCTGCCCGACATGAAAGAACATCTAGACAGAATATATCATTTTGTCCGTACAGGGGAGAATCCAGGAAGTATTCACGAAGCTATGGCACACAGGAAAGCCGAGATTCAAAATATGATTTTACAGTTCTTGATTAACTGTTTAATAAGAGAACAAGATTATCCTGATAAAGACCAAGACGAGATGAAAGGCCTGACTAGGTGGAGTGACAATATAGCCGAGGGAAAACACAAGTCACAAGGTAGTATAGAAAATATGTACAGGAAAATTCGTAAGGAAATTATAAGTATACACCAAAAGGAGGAAGCAAAAAGAGCAACCGAGAAAGAGAATGACTCTTCAAGTGAAGAGGTAGATAGCGAGAATCCCTCCAGAATAGCGTATGTAGGTAGAGCTAGACTTTCTGACAGACATTCATGCCTAGATTACAAGAAAGTTTTTCATCCTCCCGTACCAGAACAGTGTTCTCTTGAACAAGTATTCCAGGCCACCGATAAAATTCTGAAATTACGAATAGGTTATAGTGAGCTTAGTACCATGCATGAACAAGAACTAGCCCGATCAGCAGTCCGATGGACTAGTGATTCTACCACGTTTCCAGATGAAATAGTGGCCCAAACGTTTCTGAAACTGCCCCCAGCCGAGCAGCGTCTGGTGGGTATGTATATGATCCAGCACCTCATTACCCTGTATGAGGATCAGCATTCTGATCCAGGTCCTTTACATGATGTACTGAACGAGTTACTCCTAAACAGATGGAAAGGTCTAGGTACCGATTTAATTAGTGTCATTTTAGAACAGCGCCACAAATACAGAACGTTCCTGAATCCACATTTTGTTCCTGTTCCACCCCCAGTAAGGAAATCATTCTACATAGATAGACAGAATCCGTTGAGAGAAGTACATCCAGTTAAGGGAGAGGGGGGTGATCTAGAACGAGTATTTGTTTACACCCCTATCACGAAAATAGAACTTCTAGAAATGAAAAAGTTAATACCCTGTCACGATAAAGATCCAGCAGGGTTCCACCGTGAACTAAAGGACATGCTCCGTATGGGAGAATACACGTATCCTGATATCATTAAAATGTTAAAGGTCCTGTTGCCTGCGGGCATATATGAAAAACTCAAAGAAAAAGAATGGGAGGTGGGAGAGAAAAAGATAGATTGGACCGCATTAGAGACTGAAGATAACACACGAGTTCCAGGTACCGGTCTTGGGGAAAAAGCTAAAGCATTACCCGAGTTGTTAATACAAGTCTTGCCAAGATTACTAGCCACGAAAAAGGAAGACTGGGATGCCATCTCAGCCTGTAAACAGAAACAAGACGAAGACACTAGTGATTTTTATTCTAGATTTGAGAAATGTTTCATTATAAATAGTGGTCTGAAAACAAGTAGTGAATCGTATCCACATCTTTTTGTTACCAAACTAGTTGAGAATTCTTTACCACAAGTTAAAAATCGAGTACTGAAAGTCGAAAGTACCTGGCAAGCTAATACTCCGTCACAAATGCTCCAGATGCTCCAGTATCACCAGAACAGAATTAGGGAGCAGCAGGAACATGAAAGGAGACGTATGAAAGACACGAAAATGAAAGTACTAGTGGCACAGTCTGTTCCACAAGACAGTCAGAAGAGGGGTCCGAATCAAGCTAGTCATCCGGCAGCTCCCGTTAAAGGGACCTGCAATTACTGTAAACAGCCAGGTCATTATATAAACGAATGTGCAGTTCTGAAACACAACATAGCTACTGGTAAAACGAAAGAGAGACCACGTCCTCCTAGACAAGAACCAGTTTCGCAGAATGCCCAGCCACCGCAGAATGCACAACAGACAGTTCCAGTACCGCAGCCTATAGCTGCCACACAACACGTTACACAGCAGATGTACCAGTATGCACAGTCAGAGTATCCAGATTATCAGCCGTATTCATGAAACAGCCTAGAGAGGGAGGTTGGCTTGCCTCTCATCGAGATTCCTGTAGATCAAGAGGGTCCCTATGTACACAGTCAAGTATTAGGGAAAGACAGAAAGTTTCTGATTGATACAGGGGCAAGTAGGACTACCATCAGTCATGACGAGGTTCCAGGGGCTCCGCTCTCAGGCACTAGAAATGTTTCCCTTGGATTTTCAGGAAAGCCTATTGTTAATGAAATATCGAAACCAGTTACTCTAGAAGTTGGTCCATTGTCCCGAACTACAGACTTGTTACTTACGAAATCATGTCCAGAGAATTTACTAGGCATTAAGACCCTGAAAGAATTAGGAGCAGTCATATGCTGTTCCCCTGAAGGAGTGAGATTGTTTCTGAGAGATTTTAAAGGTCATTATGTATTACGTGATTTTGATCCAAGATTATTGAATATACCACAGCATTTATGGGCGCAAGGTCCAACTGATTTAGGTTGTATGCACATTACACCCTATCGTGTCACTCTGAAGAAAGGTGTTGTATTACCACGAATCCGACAGTACAAATTGCCACCTGAGGCTGTAGCAGCCTTATCCAAAATTATTGACGAGCTCATTGCTCAAGGAGTAGTTGTAGAAACTGACTCCAATGTATGTAATTCTCCTATCATTCCGATTCTGAAACGTACTGATCCCAATGCACCTCCAGTTTATCGATTAGTGATTGACCTTCGAGAACTTAATAAATGTATCATACCCCAGTACCCAGTGGTTCCAGATATTTCTTCCCTATTGACTGCCATTGATTCCGAAGCTACGTTCTTTACTGTTATTGATCTCAAGAACGCATTCTTTAGTGTCCCCATTCATCCGGACAGCCAGTTTCTTTTCGGATTCTGTTTAAATGGAAGGAGCTATAAATTTGCACGAGCTCCTCAAGGTTTCACAGAAAGTCCTAGCATTTACAGTCAAGCACTTAAAAGACAACTAGACAATATTCACATGCCAACTGACACTGCCCTGCTCCAGTATGTCGATGATCTATTGATCACAGCCCGTTCTGAACGTGACTGCGAACGTGCGTCACTTACAGTCTTGTATTTTCTGGCCGAGATGGGGCACAAGGTGTCCCCTTCTAAATTGCAATTCTGTGTCCAGCAAGTGGTCTACCTAGGACACTTACTGTCCAAGAGGGGTAGGCAGTTGACACCTGACCGTATCCAGTTAATAGCACATCTTCCACAGCCCAAGACTCAGAAGGAGGTACGAGCTTTTATCGGCCTCACTTCTTACTGCAGACAATGGATTCCTCAGTACGCATATCTAGCCAAGCTACTGATACAGTTAACGACACAGGAGGCAGCCGTATCGACTGCCCTCCCTTGGACCCAAGAACACACACTTGTCTTCAATGAGTTAAAGAAAGCTTTATGCCAAGCACCTGTTCTAGCAACACCAAACTACAGTAAGCCTTTTACACTTTTTGTCACTGAACGTGATGGTACTGCATTATCTGTTCTCACACAAGATCAAGCAGGACAATACAAGCCCTGTGCTTATTTTTCTAGCACATTAGATCCGGTGGCCCAGGCTCTGCCTGCGTGCCTCAAGTCAGTTGCAGCCACAGCTCTAGCTATCAGACAGAGTGATTCCATAGTGTTAGGACACTCCCTGACAGTACAGGTTCCACACTCCGTGGAAGTTCTTTTAAACCGAACACAGACTCAGCACTTGACAATTGCACGTTTAACAGGATATGAACTGACATTGTTTCAGCCACACATAGAAATCAGACGCTGCAACATTTTAAATCCAGCTACATTGTTACCCTCAGTTACTTCAAATCCTGCCACACATGACTGTGTGGAAGTTGTTAACACCATGACAAAGCCAAGACAAGACTTGACCGACATCGCATTACCTGATCCCGACCTGACACTTTATGTGGATGGTTCATGTATGAGAACAAGTACAGGAGAACTAGTAGCCGCGTATGCAGTGACTACTGAAACTGAAGTTATAGAAACACATCGTATTGACACCCTGTCTGCTCAAGCAGCAGAGCTCGTCGCTCTGACCCAAGCCTGCATACGAGCCAAGAACCTGAAAGTAAACATATACACAGATTCACGTTATGCATTCGGAGTCGTACACGACTTTGGAGTACTCTGGCAAGAAAGAGGTTTCATGACTTCTCATGGAACCAAGATTCAGCATGGCCCCCTCATTCAAGCTCTGTTAGATGCAATACATTTACCGACAGCTATCGCTATCATGAAGTGCAAGGCACATACGAAAGTCACTGATATCATTTCCCAGGGTAACGACCTGGCAGATCGAACAGCCAAGCTTACAGCTCAGACTCCAGACATTCCAGTTAACACGACACAGACAGACATTCCCGATCAGACTACTTGTATGACAGTTAAGGACCCTACACAAGACGTACTAGATATACAGTCACATGCTACTCCCGATGAAATCAAGAAATGGTCTGAACAAGGAGGGGTCCAGACAGATCAAGGATGGTTGACGAAGGGAAAAGCCACATGGTTTCTCCCCGACTCTATGGTTCAAGTCATTATTAACACCGCACATAGTCCAGCACACTTAGGAGAAAAGGCCATGTTAGACAGTATCCAGAACCTTTGGTTTAACAAGCATTTACGAGCAGCAGCCAAGCAGAAAGTGCGTACCTGCATGATCTGTTGTCAGTTCAATCCAGGTAAAGGTGTCCCGGTGGAACAAGGTGGATTCCATCCTCCTGACCACCCTTTTGAAGTCCTCCAGATGGATTATATTCAGATGGATCGATGTCGAGGTTTCAAGTATGTCCTCGTAGTTGTATGCGCTTTGTCCAGATGGACAGAAGCATATCCAGTCTGTGGAAAAGTAAATTTTGCCATGTTCTGTGTCCCTACGCCTCATCCATCATATGTTATGTGTGCATGACCAATATGCATATGTTATTCCCCATGTCCGATTAATGACGCAATTCCAGTTGTGTCCACCTCTAGTATGTTAGTTTCCAGTCCTCGTGAATACTACGAATATCAGGCCTATGTAAAGTTATGTTGCCACGTTTCTCAGTGTGCACGTTATTCCATTATAAAGTCCCCGTTTCCAGGCCTCAAAAGGGCCCGGACATCAGATTCAGCTCCTGTCTCCTGAAAGCCTCGCTGAGGAGCGATACAGCCCCCACCTGTATCCTCGACCCTTCACTTACTTCCTGCCTCGCAGTGCCCGGTGCAGCCCGGCTCTGCCTCTGAGTCTGCCAAAAGTATGTTATAGTTCCAGCTATCAGTTCGGTCCTCCTCCTTTGCATTCCTAAGCTACTGAACTGCATCAATAGTTTCCGTCATTGTCTAGCCTATTCGTCTCCACGTTAGAGAAATACTGTATTAATGGTCATTTAGTATTCTCCATCACGCACTACATGTAGAATAATGCATGGTCCAGTCTTAGAATCAAGTTAGCTTTTCCCCTCATGACTTCTAGTTTATATCAACATGTTCCCTAAACATCAGATACCAGATAGGGTTTAGGTACATGTCGCTCCGACCCTCCAGACTCTAGTCTCTGCTCCTAGCACAGAGTTCGTAGCCCCCAGCTTCTCCTAGTAATACGTCATTGCCAGTTTTCGCGCACCATTAGGTTAGAGGTCCCGGCTCCTTAGGTAGCCCCCTCCTATGTTTCCGCCCATTCATGACATATTCTGTTACGTTTGCACCACATGTCTATGTATACTCCCAGTTACACCTCTTTTTACTGTTATCTTTCGCGACTGCTACGCGTCACGCCTTCTGCTCCACCCACTGTTACGCCTACTGCAATGTAATGCTATGTGTTTGCGCTATGTATATAAGTCAATGTATTGTTATTAAAAGTTAGCGCGCTCATCCCAGACCTAGCCCCAGCAGCTGCTGGGTCATCCTATGCAGGTTGTCCTGATCCTGTCCTTATGCTGTAATAAACCTGCAGAAACTCCTACTACCTCGAATCTTGACTCTTATTTTATTGAGCTATCTGTTATTCATTCATTCATCCAAAAATAGATCCGGTATTATTTATTTATATACCACATAATGGCGCCCGAACAGGGACTTGCCCTTTCCCCACGCGTCGGTGAAGCCACGCCGACCCCCTGACCCTCTGCAGTCGTGACGGAACTCTTCTGCGCAGTGGCAGATATTTCTGCTCAAGTATCCCTCAGGCCCACGGAGGAGACGGAGGAGGCGGTCCAGCATCCGAACGAGACGGTGGAGGAACGCGGCGAGTCCCGACCAGAGCCCAAGCCGAGAGTCCAAGGTCCGAGGTATCCGGAGGCCCACCCGTAACTGAAGTCCGAAGTCCGTCGTCGTAGCAGTCCAGTCCCGTCCGAGGCCTTCCGTTCCGTGCTGCCCGGTGAGTACCATTGCTGGGGTAGTATCTAGACAGGACCAATCTAAATTGACTCCTGGTCCGTGGGTTGGTGGTGCCCAGACTCACAAACGAAGTGTTCACCTAGGTGGATACGGGTCTTGATGCGTCCCTTTAAGGGACCGGTATGTTCCGTACTGTTACAGCAGTGCATCCAGTAACTCTAGTCTGTTCCGTTCTCGAGAAAATTCTTGTATTTCTGTTTTCAGTATTTCAGGTAATATTCTGTTCGAACTGTTATTTATAATGTTCTTTATGTATTTTACTGTTGTGGTATGAGTGCGACGTGATTTTGTGTTTTCATTGTATATTGTATTGTGTCCAGATTACAGTTCAGTCATGCCGCTCTTTTCAAGATTACGTCAGTTAAAAACTAGAAAGGGTTTATTAGAGGAAGCAGTTCCTGTCCCGCCTAGGGACAGTCCAGGTCACTTTATGTATCAGAAACATGGCATAAGCGCCATATTGTATCTAGATTTATGGGTAGAGTATACCAAACAGTTAGAAGAAAAGTATAGATGGCCCGTATCGGGTACATGGGATGCCGAATGTATCATGCGAGTAGAAGAAGCATTATGGAAAAAGAAAGCCAGACAGTCACAGAAAGATGCCATCGAGTTATGGCGTAAAGAAGCGCATAGAAGAACTGAAAAGGAAGTCAGAAAGTCAGAGTTAAGTAGAGAATCCCAAGAACGAGCCCAAGAAAGAGAATTAATCGAGATAGGTGAACAAGTCAAAGCCGAACAGTCAGACAGACAGAGGCATGCCCTCATTAAGGGTATGTATCCTCTTCTTGCCGAGGGTGTGCCAAAAGCGACCCCAGAGGCATCTAGTAATTTCCCGCCACCATTAGTTCCGACCAAGCTACGTCATAAACCGACCGCAGCTGATATTTTTATTTCGTCCTACTTGGACGACACAGTCCCAGAATATGCAAATCCTGTTCGCGCTCCGCCAGTCCCTGTAAATCAGGCACTTCCCGCTCCTCCAGACACCGGAGTACCTGTTACGGTACCCCCGGTCCAGCCTACAGTTCCATTTCCCACTCTGCCAGGACGTAGAGCCTCAGTAGACGACTCCAGTCTAGGGGCCGCAGGAGGAGCTACTCCTCAAACCCCGCCGCCACACAAGCGTTTAACATTAGCCGAATTACATGCACAAGCATCACAGCGTACGCCTAGATATCAGTCTGTTGCAGAAATAAGAAAATCCCTTGCCGAATGTTGCTATGATCCAGTCCCAGGCGAGGATAATATGGTTTTATATTCATTCCGCGTAAGAAAAGTGACCGAGTATCTAGTCACCTTGCCAAATATGAAAGAAGATCTAGACAGAATATATCGTTTCATCCGTACAGGGGATGATCCAGAAAGTATTAGCGAGACTATGTCTCAAAGGAAAGCCGAGATCCAGCTCATGATATTAAAGTTCCTGATAAATTGTCTAATAAGAGAACAAGATTACCCGTCTAAAGATTCCGCCGAAATGAGAATCCTGACAAGGTGGAGTGATAATATAGCTGAGGGTAAGCACAAGACCGTCGGTGCTATGGAGAGTATGTACAAGAAAATTCGTAAAGAAATAATAAGGTTACACGAACAACGTAAAGCAGCACAAGTAAGCGAGAAAGAAAGTATCTCTGATCCTGAAGAGGAAGAGAACGAGAATCCCGCCAGAATAGCGTATGTAGGAAAATCCAGATTTCCAGATCGCCATTTACGCCTAGAACACAAGTCTATTTTTCATCATCAAGCACCAGAACAAGGTTCTCTAGAACAAGTATTTCAAGCTACCGATCATATTCTGAAATCACGAATCGGTTATAGTGAATTAAGTACCATGCATGAACAAGAACTAGCCCGATCAGCAGTCCGATGGATTACTGATTCTACCACTTTTCCAGACGAAATAGTGGCACAAATGTTTCTGAAACTGCCCCCAGCCGAGCAGCGACTGGTGGGTATGTATATGATCCAGCACCTCATTACTTTGTATGAGGGTCAACATTCTGATCCAGGCCCGTTGCATGATATTCTGAACGAGTTACTCCAGTATAGATGGAGAGGTCTAGGTACCGATTTAATTAGTGTCATTCTAGAACAGCGCCACAAATATAGAACGTTTTTGAACCCGCATTTTGTTCATGTCTCACCCCCAGAAAGTAAATCATTTTACATAGACAGACAGAATCCGTTACGAGAAGTCCACCCAGTCCAAGGGGCGGGTGGCGTAATGCAACGAGTGTTTGTATACACTCCAATATCAAAGATGGAACTTCTTGAAATGAAGAAATTAATTCCCTGTCATGACAAAGATCCAGCAGGGTTCCATAGAGAATTAAAAGACATGCTCCGTATGGGAGAATACACTTACCCAGATATCATTAAAATGTTAAAGGTCCTGTTACCCGCAGGGGTGTATGAGAAGTTAAAGGAAAAGGAATGGGAGGTGGGAGAGAAAAAGATCGATTGGACAGCTCTAGAAGCTGAAGACAAGGCACGAGTACCAGGTACCGGTCTTGGAGATAAATGTAAAGAATTACCAGAATTATTGATTCAAGTTTTACCCAGATTATTGACAACTAGGAAGGAAGACTGGGATGCAATCTCAGCCTGTAAACAGAAACAAGATGAGGATATTAGTGATTTTTATTCTAGATTTGAAAAATGTTTCAGTATCAACAGTGGTCTCAAGACAAGTAGTGAGTCATACCCTCATCTTTTCGTTACTAAATTAGTCGAGAATTCAAGCCCACAAATTAAAAATCGAGTTTTGAAAGTCGAAAGCACCTGGCAAGCAAATACTCCGTCCCAGATGCTCCAGATGCTCCAGTACCACCAGAATAGAATCAGAGAAGAGCAAGAACACGAGAGAAAACGTATGAAAGACACGAAAATGAAAGTGCTAGTTGCACAATCTGTTCCTCAAGACAGTCAGAAGAGGGGTCCGAATCAAGCCAGTCATCCTGCAGCTCCCGTTAAAGGGAACTGCAATTATTGTAAACAACCAGGTCATTTTATAAACGAGTGTGCAGTTCTGAAACATAACATAGCTACCGGTAAGACTAAAGAAAGACCACGTCCGCCTAGACAAGAACAAGTTTCACAGATTCCTCAGTCACAGAATGCACAACAGACAGTTTCCGCACCGCAGCCTATTGCTGCAACACAGCACGTTACATCACAGATGTACCAGTATGCACAGTCCGAGTATCCAGAGTACCAGCCATATTCATGAAACAGCCTAGAGAGGGAGGTAGGCTTGCCTCTCATCGAGATACCTGTAGATCAAGAAGGTCCCTATGTTCACAGTCAAGTATTAGGGAAAGACAGAAAGTTTTTGATCGATACAGGGGCAAGTAGGACCACAATTAGTCATGCCGAAGTTCCAGGGGCTCCGCTCTCAGGCTCAAGAAATGTTTCCCTTGGATTTTCAGGAAAGCCAATAGTTAATGAGATATCAAAGCCAGTTACTCTAGAAGTAGGTCCATTGTCCCGTACTACTGATCTGTTACTTACTAAGTCATGTCCAGAAAACCTATTAGGCATTAAGACACTGAAAGAATTAGGTGCAGTTATTTGCTGTTCCCCAGAGGGAATACGTCTGTTCCTACGTGACTTCAAGGGTCACTATGTATTACGAGATTTTGATTCCAGATTGTCTAATGTTCCGCAGCATTTATGGGCGCAAGGTCCAACTGATGTAGGTTACATGCAAATCACACCCCATCGTGTGACCCTGAAACCAGGTGTAGTGTTACCCCGAATCAGACAGTACAGATTGCCACCTGAGGCTGTAGCAGCCTTATCCAAAATTATTGACGAGCTCATGGCTCAAGGAGTAGTTGTGGAAACTGACTCCAATGTATGCAATTCTCCGATCATTCCAGTCATGAAACGTACTGATCCAAATGCACCCCCAGTATATCGATTAGTGATTGATTTACGAGAGCTTAATAAATGTATTATTCCTCAATATCCAGTTGTCCCAGACATCTCTTCCCTGTTAACAGCCATTGATTCCGAAGCCATGTTCTTCACTGTCATTGACCTCAAGAATGCATTTTTTAGTGTTCCGATTCATCCAGACAGCCAGTTTCTTTTCGGATTTTGTTTAAATGGAAGGAGCTATATGTTCACACGCGCTCCTCAAGGTTTCACAGAAAGTCCTAGTATTTACAGTCAAGCACTTAAGAGACAACTAGACAATATTCACATGCCAACTGACACTGCCCTGCTCCAGTATGTTGATGATCTACTGATCACAGCCCGTTCTGAACGTGCTTGCGAGCGAGCATCACTTACAGTCCTGTATTTTCTAGCCGAGATGGGGCACAAGGTGTCACCTTCGAAGCTTCAATTCTGTGTCCAGCAAGTGGTATACTTAGGACACTTGCTGTCCAAGAGGGGTAGGCAGTTGACACCCGACCGTATCCAGTTAATAGCGAATCTTCCCCAGCCCAGAACCCAGAAGGAGGTACGTGCCTTTATCGGCCTTACTTCTTATTGTAGACAATGGATTCCCCAGTATGCATTTCTAGCCAAGCCACTGATACAGTTAACGACACAGGAGGCAGCCGTATCGACTGTCCTCCCTTGGACATCTGACCATACACTTAGTTTCAACGAGTTAAAGAAAGCCCTATGTCAAGCTCCAGTTCTAGCTACACCGAACTACAGTAAGCCTTTTACACTTTTCGTTACTGAACGCGAAGGTACAGCATTATCTGTTCTTACACAAGATCAAGCAGGACAATACAAGCCCTGTGCTTATTTTTCGAGCACATTAGATCCAGTCGCCCAGGCGTTGCCTGCGTGCCTCAAGTCAGTTGCAGCCACAGCACTAGCTATCAGACAAAGTGATTCCATAGTTTTAGGACATTCCCTGACAGTACAAGTCCCACATTCAGTAGAAGTTCTTTTAAACCGAACACAAACTCAGCACTTGACAATTGCACGTTTAACAGGTTATGAATTGACACTGTTCCAGCCACACATAGATATTAGACGCTGCAACGTCCTGAATCCTGCTACACTGTTACCATCAGTTAGTTCAAATCCTGACCCACATGACTGTGTGGAAGTAGTTAATATTATGACAAAGCCAAGACAAGACCTGACAGACATTCCGTTACCAGATCCTGACCTGACACTTTATGTGGATGGTTCATGTATGAGAACTAGTACAGGAGAACTAGTCGCCGCGTATGCAGTGACTACTGACACCGAAGTTATTGAAACACACCGTATTGATACCCTGTCCGCTCAAGCAGCAGAGCTAGTCGCTCTGACACAAGCCTGTATACACGCCAAGAACCAGAAAGTTAATGTTTACACAGATTCACGTTACGCATTCGGAGTTGTACACGACTTCGGAGTGCTCTGGCAGGAGAGAGGTTTCATGACTTCTCATGGAACCAAGATTCAGCATGGTCTCCTTATTCAAGCCCTGTTAGACGCCATACATTTACCGACATCCATTGCTATTATGAAATGCAAAGCACATACGAAAGTTACTGACATTATTTCCCAAGGTAATGATCTAGCAGACCGCACAGCCAAGCTTACAGCACAGACTCTAGACATTCCAGTTAACATGACACACACTCCAGATCCGACTACATGTATGACAGTTAAGGACCCTACTCAAGATGTCATAGATATCCAGTTACATGCTACTCCCGATGAAATCAAGAAATGGTCTGAACAAGGAGGGGTTCAGACAGATCAAGGATGGTTAACGAAGGGTAGAGCCACATGGTTTCTCCCCGATTCTATGGTTCAAATCATTATCAATACCGCACATAGTCCAGCACATTTAGGAGAAAAAGCTATGTTAGACAGTATCCAGAATATTTGGTTCAACAAGCATTTACGAGCTGCAGCCAAGCAGAAAGTCCGCACCTGTATGATATGTTGTCAGTTTAATCCAGGTAAAAGTGTCCCGGTGGAACAAGGTGGTTTCCAGCCCCCTGACCACCCTTTTGAGGTCCTCCAGATGGATTATATTCAGATGGAGCGATGTCGAGGTTTCAAGTATGTCCTTGTAGTTGTATGCGCTTTGTCCAGGTGGACAGAGGCATATCCAGTTCCCGATTACACAGCCGCGACCACTGCCAAGCAGTTGGTTCGTGAGTTTTTCCCTAGATACGGACTCCCTAGAGTCGTATATTCTGATAACGGTCAGCCATTCTCCTCAGAGTTAATGAAGCACGTTTCCCTGTTGTTAGGGTACCAGTGGAAGTTCCATTGTGTACGCCATCCTGAAGCAGCCGGTCTGGTCGAAAGACATAATCAGACCCTGAAAATCCGCATTGCCAAAATTTGTAAAGAAAAAGGTGTGGACTGGCTAGTAGCTCTGCCAGTCGCTTTGTTTTATATGCGCATGGTCGCACATTCCAGATCAGGTCTGTCCCCGTATGAGGTCGTATTCGGCCGCCCCCCTAACATGTGGGGTACTCCTAGACCCCGAAGTATTACCGATGTTTCATGTAATATGCTGACAGATTACCTAGCTTCCTTGATGTCTGCCCTCAACTCATGTCGTTCACAGGTTGCTGCCGCCTTTCCAGACAATACCGAGGTGGCACCGCACGAGATCGTTCCAGGCTCCTTGGTGATGATCAGAAATTTTGACAGATCAAGTCCGCTGGAACCACGTTGGAAGGAGCCACGTCAGGTCCTCCTCACCACCCGTACAGCCGTCAAGTTGGAAGGCAGGAAGGGGTGGATCCACCTGTCTCATGTTAAACTTTTTAAAGGACTGAAACCAGTTTCTAAAAACATTTCCAAGGATTCCCAAGATTCGAAAGACTGTCAAGACATTGTTTTAAAGGACTGTCCCGCACAAGACATTATTACAACCCCTCCCTTGTTAGAGAAAACTCCGCAACAGGAGTATAAGTTAAAGCTCAGGTCTAGTAAAATAAGTCAGTCAGTTTGATTGTATAAGTCCTGCCCTAGGTGAAACGGTTAGACTGTTTCTGACATGTATAAAATAGACCCCCATAGTGAGAGAGTCAGTCAAAGTTCAATCAGATGTATCGTTTTTCTGAGTTTCATATTATTCATCAGCATAATGATTTCCTGCACCAGCTATGCATTCTATCTGTATTTTCCAGTTCCTCATGTAAATATGTCTGCTAATGCTACAGTAGAGCACACGTTTAGTGATCTGCCTCCTCACGAATATTCTTACCGTCTCGCTATGCGCAACAACACATTTATCCGTATGTTACATTACTCACACCAGACCAGCAATGCCACTAATTGTTGGGTGTGTGGTCGACTCCCCCCTTTCCAGACACCGAAGGGAGTTCTGCCACTCTTTCCTTATCCATTCTCACATAATGGTTCGTGTGGAGCATGGTCCACGTTAACGTCATCCTCAACAGATATGTCTTTTCTTAACAGTACATGTTTTCCAGACAAGCAAGGTTTCCCCCACAGAACAGGTTTAGATCTAGAAAATGAAGTTTATAATTTAGGTAATTATTCGTCGAATTTTATGGTCCTGAATGTTCAGTCTGATACTACTCCAGACTTACCTGCTATTTCAGTATTACCTGTCAAAGGCGAATTATGTGTCCGTAGTTATGGTTCCGTACATGTAGGTCATAGTGAATGTACTACTGTTATCCAGTATGGTGACAGTGGGAAATCTGTTTTCAAAGCTTCACGTCATTCTTATTTTATTTGTGGTCAAACTGCATATGTCCGTCTGCCCCTCGATTGGGAGGGAACCTGTTACATTGCCTTCCTACTGCCACCTGTTTTCCTAGCCCCATCTGATTATCACAGAAACACACATCTAGTACACATTAGACATAGAAGGGAGTGACAAGGAGGGAATGTGGAAAAGTAAATTTTGCCATGTTCTGTGTCCCTACGCCTCATCCATCATATGTTATGTGTGCATGACCAATATGCATATGTTATTCCCCATGTCCGATTAATGACGCAATTCCAGTTGTGTCCACCTCTAGTATGTTAGTTTCCAGTCCTCGTGAATACTACGAATATCAGGCCTATGTAAAGTTATGTTGCCACGTTTCTCAGTGTGCACGTTATTCCATTATAAAGTCCCCGTTTCCAGGCCTCAAAAGGGCCCGGACATCAGATTCAGCTCCTGTCTCCTGAAAGCCTCGCTGAGGAGCGATACAGCCCCCACCTGTATCCTCGACCCTTCACTTACTTCCTGCCTCGCAGTGCCCGGTGCAGCCCGGCTCTGCCTCTGAGTCTGCCAAAAGTATGTTATAGTTCCAGCTATCAGTTCGGTCCTCCTCCTTTGCATTCCTAAGCTACTGAACTGCATCAATAGTTTCCGTCATTGTCTAGCCTATTCGTCTCCACGTTAGAGAAATACTGTATTAATGGTCATTTAGTATTCTCCATCACGCACTACATGTAGAATAATGCATGGTCCAGTCTTAGAATCAAGTTAGCTTTTCCCCTCATGACTTCTAGTTTATATCAACATGTTCCCTAAACATCAGATACCAGATAGGGTTTAGGTACATGTCGCTCCGACCCTCCAGACTCTAGTCTCTGCTCCTAGCACAGAGTTCGTAGCCCCCAGCTTCTCCTAGTAATACGTCATTGCCAGTTTTCGCGCACCATTAGGTTAGAGGTCCCGGCTCCTTAGGTAGCCCCCTCCTATGTTTCCGCCCATTCATGACATATTCTGTTACGTTTGCACCACATGTCTATGTATACTCCCAGTTACACCTCTTTTTACTGTTATCTTTCGCGACTGCTACGCGTCACGCCTTCTGCTCCACCCACTGTTACGCCTACTGCAATGTAATGCTATGTGTTTGCGCTATGTATATAAGTCAATGTATTGTTATTAAAAGTTAGCGCGCTCATCCCAGACCTAGCCCCAGCAGCTGCTGGGTCATCCTATGCAGGTTGTCCTGATCCTGTCCTTATGCTGTAATAAACCTGCAGAAACTCCTACTACCTCGAATCTTGACTCTTATTTTATTGAGCTATCTGTTATTCATTCATTCATCCAAAAATAGATCCGGTATTATTTATTTATATACCACAAGTCCCAGATTACACTGCCGCGACCACTGCCAGGCAGTTGGTTCGTGAGTATTTCCCCTGCTATGGATTACCTAGGGTCGTGTATTCAGATAACGGCCAGCCATTCTCATCCGAACTCATGAAACAAGTATCCCTTCTGTTAGGGTACCAGTGGAAGTTCCACTGTGTACGACATCCTGAAGCAGCTGGTCTTGTAGAGAGACATAATCAGACTCTGAAAATCCGCATTGCCAAAATATGCGCAGAAAAAGGCGTAGATTGGATGGTAGCCCTGCCAGTCGCCCTTTTTTACATGAGAATGGTCGCTCACTCCCGTTCAGGTCTCTCACCTTTCGAGGTAGTTTTCGGTCGTCCCCCGAACATGTGGGGTACACCTAGGCCACGTACAATTACAGATGTTGACAGTAATATGCTGACAGATTACCTGGCTTCCTTGATGTCTGCACTACTCTCTTGTCGTTCACAGGTCGCCGCTGCTTTTCCCGACAACACTCAAGTGAAACCGCACGAGGTCATACCAGGCGACCTCGTTTTGATTCATAATTTTGATCGTTCCAGTCCGCTGGAGCCCCGCTGGAAAGAGCCAAAACTCGTCCTGCTAACAACAAGGACTGCAATCAAGGTCGAAGGTCGCAAGGGGTGGTTGCACTCCAGTCACGTGAAGCGATTCCATGGACTCTCTCCAAAAACTGTTTTCAAAGACTGCCCCGTTTTCAAGGACTGCCCAGATACTGACTCTAAACTTCCTCTGTTAGAGAAAACTCCGCAGCAGGAGTATAAAGAAAAGTTAAGGTCTAGTAAGTCAGCCAGTTTAATTGTCTAAGTCCCTCTCGGGTGAAACGGTTAGACAGGTTCCTGACATGTATGAGATAGACCAACCCAGTGAGAGAGTTAGTCAAAACTCTAAGAGAATACGTTATTGAAAAAATCTTCGAAGTCGATGTATTATTACTCTATTATTAATGTTATTTCTGAGTCTTATGGTTACCTGCATAAGTTATGCTTTACATTTATGTTTTCCTATTAATTCACATGTACATATGTTCTCTAATGTTACAGTAGAGCACACATTTAGTGAACTGCCTCCTCACGAGTTATCCTATCGTCTTGCCATGCACAATAATACTTTTATCCGAATGTTACACTATTCACACCAGACCAGCAATACCACAAATTGTTGGGTGTGTGTTCGACTCCCCCCTTTCCAGACACCGAAGGGAGTTCTGCCACTCTTTCCCTACCCGTTTTCACACAATGGTTCGTGTGGAGCATGGTCCACGTTAACGTCATCTTCGGCTGATATGTCCCTTCTGAATAGAACATGTTTCCCAGACAAGGAAGGTCTTTCCCACAGAACAGGGTTAGATCTAGAAAATGAAGTATATGATCTAGGTAATTATTCCTTGAATTTCATGGTTTTGAATGTTCAGTCCGAGACTACTCCAGATTTGCCTGTTATTTCAGTTCTACCAGTTAAAGGCGAATTATGTGTCAGAAAGAATGGTTCAGTACATCTAGGACACAGTGATTGTAATAATGTGGTCGAGTATAGTGACAGTGGGAAATCTATTTTCAAAGCCTCACGTCATTCGTATTTTGTATGTGGTCAGACCGCATATGTTCGTCTGCCCCTCGATTGGGATGGAACATGTTACATTGCCTTCCTACTGCCACCAGTTTTCCTAGCCCCATCCGATTATCACAGAAACACACATCTAGTACACGTCAGACATAGAAGGGAGATCGAGTCCCCAATTGTCGATCAGACTGAAACTGCTCTAGAACAATATCAAGACTTCAATAAAGGTTTCTTTTTCTTCATAGGTCCTGTCCAGAATAGTAAGCTAATACGTAGGCTAACCAGAACCCTTGAAGCAGTAGTGAATGAGACTACTTCTGCTCTAGGTAGCTTAACTGAAGAGCAATCTGCTATGAGATTTGTCGTGCTCAAAAATCGTCTCGTCCTTGACGTCATACTGGCCGATAGGGGAGGAGCTTGTAGAGTCATCGGATCTAGTTGCTGCATTTTCATTCCTAATAACGCACCGTCTGTTTATTCAGCTATAACCAGACTTCATGAAATTGCCCATCAGTTACACCAGAATCCAGGCACCTGGACATGGTCCGGTTGGCTCTGGAGTATAATATCTGCCTGGGGATGGAAAGTATTGTCATTCCTGGGTATAGTAGTAATGATTATATTCAGTTGCTGCCTCTGTTTACAATGTGGCCCTGCGATTTGCGGCTTGTGCGCTACCTCTTGTATTCCTAGTCCTAAATCCCGTTCCAAGAAAATTCGAGACGAGCAAATGATGCTATATGAACAGATAGATGGTATCATGAATATTGATGTTTCCTGATGGAAACGTAGGGCACGAGGAGGGAATGAGGAAAATTGAATTTTGTCTTGTCATGTGTGCCTATGTGTTCCCCATCCTATGTTATATGTGCATGATCGATATGCATATATCCCCCTATGATCAATTAAAGACGCAATTATAGTTGTGTCCAACTTTAGTATGCCAGTTTCCAGTTCTCGTGAAAGCCACGAGTATTAGGCCTATGTTGCCCACGTTTTACATTATGCACGTTAATTTATCGAATTGTCCCCGTTTCTAGGCCTCAAAGGGCCTGAACACCAGATTCAAGCTCCAGCCTCCTGAACCCACTCCGAGGAGCGATGCAGCCCCCACCTGCATCCCTGACCCTTCACTTACTTCCTGCCGCGCAGGGCGGTGCCCGGCCTGGCTCTGCCTGCCTGTCTGCCAAGAATATGTTATGCCTCTAGTTATCAGTTCAGCTCTCCGTCTTCACATTCCTAAGCTAGTGAACCGCATAAACAGCTTCAGCTATAGTCTAGTCTTTCTGTCTCCATGCAAGAGAATTACTGTATTAATATCCATAAAAGATTCATAGCACACGCAATACATGTAGAATATATGCATGCACCAGCCTTAGTGTCAAGTAGCCTTTGCCCTGATAACTTTTAGATTCTGTCAACATGTACTCCAAACACAAGATACCAGATATGCTATAGGTACATGTCGTCCTGACATCGCAGACTTTAGTCTCCTCTTCTAGCACAGAAGTCAGAGCCCCCAGCTCTCCCCAGTTACACGTCATGGCCTGTTTGCGCGCACCACTAGGTTAAAGGTTCCAGCTGCCCAGGTAGCCCCCTCCATGTATCCACCCATTTTATGACACTTCTGTGACGTTCTCATCACATGTCTTTGTGCACGCCCTGTGCACGCCTTCTTTTCACGCCCATGTGTTCTTATCTTACGCTTGTCACTTGTTACGCCTACTGTATGCAATGTAATTCTAATGTTTTACTATATATACCTTGTACTTTTAATGAGACGTTGCAGCTGCCTTCCTTGCCATTCTAATTCAGGCTGTCCCGATCCTGTCCCTTCCTTTTTGCCTGAATAAAGCCCGTTCGACTCAGATTCCTCGGATCCTGCCTCTTATTTATTGAGCTATCTGTTATTATTAATGTATTCAAAAATAGTACCGGTAATTAATTATTTATTGACCTGACATTATTATACGGTGTCACATTTCATATAAAACATTAAACGGTGGCATTACCCATTGTCGAAACCTTAAAAGCTGACAGTTGCCATTTTATAAACCATCCACATTGACACTAGCCATGGTTGAAATTGTACACGCTGACACTAGCCATGAAGTCATCGACTGGCAAAAGACAAAGTTAAAAGCACTGAGGGAACTGATTATATACTGCTGCATGCAAACAAATAGAAGGTGCCTGGTACTTACATGCTATTTTCAGAACCTTACAAAAGAGGACACTGGTTAAAGAATAATTGCACACCTGAAGATGGAACTAGTTAATTACCATGGCACGAGCTACAAAAAACGGTAAACAGTTATTTTTTGCATGTTTGTGTTTACACAAATGTTTACAATGATTTAGCGGAGTGCTTTTTATTCACTGTAACTCCAAGTTGACTCATTTTATCAGTGAAGTGATTTTCCCCATGTTATAAAGCTGCTAATAGCCCCGGCCACCCGCCTGCCTGTTTAAAATACCACCCTGCCCTCAACTCAGCGTAGTGGTCCATATTTACAAGGTAGTATGTAGCTGGGTGTATTTTCGCAGAGTATGCTGCCACGCCTTCCTGCCCAAGGTACAGCGAGAACCGAGGAGTAAAGGTGTGTCATTAGTGAGCAAGGGTAGCAGGGCGGGGGGCAGGGGGAGGTGCGAGCGGAGCTGCCTGCCGAGGGGAGGAAGCGCCGGCCGCTGGTGTTCCTGTTGTAATCCGACGCCGGCTGCCTGACCCTCCCTGGCAGCAGAGCAGAGACACGCTGCCGACACTGCCGCAGCTGAGCGGTCACCGCTGGTCCCCTCCTGAGCGCCGAGGGCTCAAGGCTGACTTTATAATCACGGACCTGAAGACACGCCGGCGCGCATCCACACCTCGTTCCGCAGGACCAAGGCTCAGCCTGCAGTGAAGATGACGAAAAGAAGCAGCTGCCTGTCCATGCTTGTCTGCATCCAAGGTATTGTAACTTGTCTGCGGTATTTACATTTGCATCACTCGTCGTTATCAGAAGTTCGAAACATGCTTGGCAAGACTGATGTCCTAAAATTACAACTTTTGTGGCCATTGTTTTCGTGTTTGTGTGTGCTTTATCACGCTCCGTTCCTCTAAGTGATTGCTGGTGGCATCCTATGAAACCAGCTCCACCGTGCATGCTACCTCACTTGCAGAGTTGTCCTAATTAAGGAAGCTATACCGAACATAATTACCGGGCAGAACAAATAATCAATGGCACCACGATGGCTGGAGCATGAAATGTCACCAGGAACGAGACGACGACTCTTGGCAGGCGCTGTATAGTGCTTAAGGCAGCTTCCCTTGGCACATGCCAATAGTCTCCCTTTGCACGTGTACCACATGCGTGATGCGCCTGCACGTTGCGAAACGTGGCCACGCTCCTCAATCCATGCCTTGCTAGCAGGGGCACCGGACACAGTGGCATGCCTTCGAGAGTCCAGGGCCGATTTATTGGTCCAGGTTCAGCCGGAATGAGCTGCATGTGTATGAGTGTTTACAGATGTGCCTCGCAATGTAGGACTTGTGGAGGGCAAGGGTCGGCATACCCTTCAGCACCACCCCTCCCTTATTGGACCCAGGTGTGTAATTGCTCCAAGGCGTTGCCACGCTGCAGACAGTATCCGTTCTTCAGAACAGGAAGCGCATATACATGTCTGTTGTTACCCGACGAAATCATACTCATTTCATGGACCTAGGAAAGGATGAAAGGCGGAGTCGACCCACCTGGATTCGAACCGTCACAATGAGGTCGAGCTTAGATTCCTAAAGTGTATTCATTTAATACACTCAGCGCCATGGCGGCTGGCATATCCAAGTTAATTTTGTTTGTAAAGCGCACACTGTTATTTATATTGCTTTAGGTGCTTTCGAGAGCAGCACCAGTGGTACGTGTGAGAGAGGATGCACTCAGCACTTGTGGGATTGTATGCTGCATTCATTGCAGGCAGGCATTAGCTCAACTCTAGCTTTTCATGATGTGTGAGTAGTGGGCCCGACCGTCTGTTATATCCATGTCAAAGTTGTTTGTAAGGCGCACACAACATAATTGATTTGCTTCTAGGTGCTTTTCTGAACAGAAACAGAATTACATGTGAGGGTGGTTTGCATAGAGAGCGCTTGTGGGATTTTAAGGTAGGCATGCATTGCTGGCCGGGTTAGGTGGATCGACTCTAGATTTCCATGGTGTGTGACCACGGCGTACTTGTCACTGTGGCGCAGCACCGTCTCTCCACAGACTTTGTAAAACACCAGGTTAATGGTCCCTACACATAACATCGCCAAACGCAAGGTCACGATAGGCGAGCGAGACAAGGTCACGATAGGCGAGCGAGACAAGGTCACGATAGGCGAGCGAGACAATGTCACGATAGGCGAGCTTTCCGTTCTACCCTGGCACAGTGCTAGCGTCAATGTAGATGTTCAGAGAATACCATTCACAAAGTGCACCCATCAAAGCTCATCTTTGGCATTGGTATTATAGGGCGTTGGCTTGGCCTAATGCGAATGGGCAGATGATTTATGGCATTTAACTGTTTTTGCAGGTATATGGGCCTGGAGCCTTCAACCCTCGTTTTTTCATCTTCAATGTATATTGGAAGAGCATGTTTGGAAAACTGGAACTGCAGCTTAAAGGGAAGCTGTGTTAGAGCGGGCATTCGAGAATCTGCTTGTATCTTTTTGCCATTTTAAAGTTTAAAACATGAATTGTTAGGGGTACATCAGCCACGCGGTCCTCTAAGGGATTGCAGAGACTTAGCATGGCACTTGCGTGGCACAACACCCTACTGTAGACAAGGTGGGTGATCGCAGCGCAGCAGTGGGCATGCTACCAGGAGGGTGGTCATGCATGTTTTATGGTCTGAGAGGTGGGCTGTGTGTGGGGCATCTGCCCAAGAATCCGAGATGTGCTCCAATCATGCCACAGCAAGCAAGAAGCACTTATTCAACCGAAAGCGAAATGCCACATCATGCACCCTTGTGTCTTGTGCGCTGTCATGAGCTCAGCCGGCTCCTTGGCGACATTTTGTGGAGAGACAGGGCGACACATCTTCAGATCCACCCTCACCTAATCATTTGTAGGGTCAGTGATTGGATCAGGACAGGTGCCACCGTGTGTGGAACTGCTGCATGCCTTGGCTCAGGTGTGTTTGGAACACCTCAATGTCTTGCGAAAGAGCAGGTGGCTATGGACACTTGCTCATTCATGTGCGCAGAAAGAAACTTCCAAGACATTGCTGTCTTGACGGAAAAGATTGAGTCTCCGAAGGTTTATTGGAAGCTGGGACTTCATTTTGGGATGCATCGTTGAACTGAGTGCTTTGTCGGGGCGAAATGTAAGACGTTCATCCGGAGGAAACGGGGTCCTATTCCAAGTAGAACGGGGTGGACATCGCAGCGCTATACACTTGCAGCAGGATAAACACCACAGGCGGCACTTCAGAAACCATTCGACTGGATATAGAAACACGCGGCAGCCCTCACAGTGAGGCTTACCCTGCGTCAGCTGCTGTAAAGGAAACACTTTGCAATGCGGAAGCAGGCACAATATAGTTAATGTCCTGGGAATTATTCTAACTGTATTCTAAATGAACTACCATGTAAACCTCTTTACTGCCCTTTAGCAAGTCCTAGGTAAACCGTTGTGCTCACCTACATGAAGTAAGTCATAAACGGGCGAAGGCGGCGCTTGTGTATCAACACTTCTGAACAGGAGCTGTGAAGGAACACCTTTGGAATGCGGAAGCGGGCACAAGCAGCGGCCACGATATAGTGAATTTCCTGGAAATGGTGTTAACTGTACTCATAGAGAAGTTCCATGTGTGAACCTCTGTATTAGCCGTTAGCACGCTCTAGATAAACAGTTGTGAGTGTGTTCACCTTCATGAAGTAAGCCCTGAACGGGCGGAGGCGGCGCGGGACCTGTGCACGCGCTTGTGCATCAACACTTCCGTCTGAACAGGAGCTGTCCATGCTTGTTCTGCCAGCGGCTGAGCATGACACGCGTGCCAGTGGAATGTGTGGCTGCCGGGCATGCAGTTCGGAGGAGCAGCAGTAACATAGATCGTTTACTTAATTAAGCATTGGCAAGATCCGGGCAGCTCTAAAGTGTTCATTTCGGAAACAGAGAGCCCTTCTCTGCCTGTGTTTTTTCCAGTCCAATACAGCTGTGCCCTGTGTACCTTCATTAGCTGGCCATCAATTCTTACCCCAAACTGGGTCCTCTCACTTCACGTTTTGACTTTATATTGTCTAAGAAGTTGTTGACGTTTGGCTCAATGTTATGTTTTTTTAAACACATTCAGTACAATTAGGCTTTTTTAATGCCCTTACCCTTGATTTCACTCTTGGGGTAACATCGTGTCATGTTAGCTTTAATTATGACTCCGCACACTTATTCGACCAAGCTAAAATTGCATCAGTATCCTCTACTCACAGTTTGCAAATGCACAACGGTACTATGTTACCATTTTAGGAGTGTCTTTTATAAATCTCACACTATGCTTTTTGCACTGGTCTATTCCACTCCCACCAGTAAAACACACTTATAAGCGATTTTATATACATGTATGTCTCATGCTATTATTATTATTATTAGGAAATGGTGATTTTATATGATGCACATTTATTGTGGGTCTTCCCATTTCCAGGGGTTTGCAAAGCAAGGTTAAGTTGTGCATGTCTATTGACAGCATTTCGTTTGCATGCCCAGACTCACTCCATAAGCATTCTATCACACAAAGCCACGAAACAAGGCGTGAGAACATCGGGAGCTCACAGACATGCGTCAATCGAATCAACACATTGTTGACAAAGTAAAGTACATGCCCCCAGCAAGAAAACGTTCAAGCGATTATGCCCACGCGTAACACGTCCTTCATAAGACATTAGCACCTAGCGCACTCATACAGCGAGCATCCATATTCGGCCAGACACAGACATGGACAATTCTGTCTGGGATGTACGAAAAGTGAGTTTAAGTGTAAAAAGATAACGAGCAAGTGTGAATACAGGAATACCTCAGTCTCTCCCAATAAGTGAAATGAAGCCACTAACACAGTCAGCATGTAGCCTTACAGAAAAGTCTTTGCACCTCCTCACACACAAAAACACTCTCCAGAGACATGCCCACATGATGATAATAAGCTTTGACACATCCAATAGACCGAGGTGTCATGTAAGTGAAAGCGCTTTTCCGTTAACTGGCAAATCTGTGTCTCTCTGTGTACCTAGATGAAGAAAGAGGTGAGTGAGTGAAGGTGACAATGCATTAGTGGTTAGATGGCTGAATGAATACATCGAAAAACGAATGAGTGCATGGATTATGGATGCGTAAGTGCATTGATGGATGAATCAGGTGTAAAGGCATGCAAGAATGGCTGTGTTAATGAGTGACCGCACGGATGGGTGAATGCATGGATTCAGAGAGATTACAGCAAATGTACAGACTGAAGCATCAGATAGAAGTAGAGATAATAATATAAATATGTTAATATTTAATTATGTCATGTCAGTGCAAGTATTTCTCCTGGGTTGGGTACCATCATACCAAAGTTGCCCACAGCATGTCAAGGATTTACCACTATTAAGCTTGTTTAGATTTACCTTGTCACTCGGTAATTCTAGTGCATTTTGAGACTTGTATCTTCATTCCTTAAACTAAACTGCATATTGAGATGTGCCCATCACTAAATTACTATTTGTATGTTCGAATTTCCCACATATTTAGTCTGCACCATCATTCTTCTATGCAAACTGCCTCTGTGCAAAGTGTTTAACCCTAGGGAGGTTAATTGAATCATTTTTAGGTTGCACCTGCCAGACAGTATATTCTGCATGGCTGTTAAGACCTTTTGTGGACTAGATCAAAAACTTACAGGGCCATATTCTCAAGTACTTATCGCTGAGTTAGCGGCACTTTATTGCAGCCAAAGTTGCGATAGATTATCGCCCTATTCACAAGCTGCTGCTAACAGCCGACATCACCAGTTTTCCTGCGATAGCAGCCTCAAAAAACATCGCCAGGGATGGCACTGGCAATTAACGCTAATGAGAAGCAGAGTAGTTGTTCTCGTGCAAAAAGCCACGAAAACACCACTTTACAACATTATCAACGACCAGCCAGATCGGCGATAAGATCCCAAAACACGCGATAAGGCACGTTAGCAGCAGGGAATTAACACTTGCTCTTTCCTGGTATTAAGTCGGACAATAACCTGCACCAGAAATGGGAGCCCAGCCCACAACCACACCAGAAGAGCAACAGATGCCATTGAGCTACTGATCATGCAGCTCGGACACCCAAGAGGGCCACAACACCCACCACCACCAACCCAGGCCTTACGCCGGGCTGCCCCCCCTTCCATGGACAAATATATTTTACATCAACTTTACGAAATCATGAACAAAACAATTCGCCTGATGTCGCACAAGTACAACAATTAACATTCCTGTGTGGTCAGAAAAAGGAGAATCATTCATTCATCTTTGAATTTCCCAACAAATCATTTTGTTCAAATTAAACTCAAAACAACTATTTGGAAGAGTCATGGCGGGTCTTCTTTGGACAATCTGTAAATTACAGCCTGCAAGACAAAATTTAAGATAAGAAGGTGTGTCAAACGCTCATCAAAGGACTGCGAGAGAGACAGAAAGAGAGAGAGAAAGAAAGGGAGAGAGAAAGAGAGAGGGAGAAAGAGAGAGAAAGAGAGAATTAGAGAGAGAGAAAGAGAAAAGGAGAGAAAGAGAGGGAGAGAGAGAGACAGTGAAAAGAAGAGAGGGAGAGAGAGTGCCGACACTGCAGACCCAGGCCTCACTGCTCACCTACTGCCACCGGTGTGTCTCCAACCGTGTTCCGGTATACACTGCAGTCCACCAGGTCCCTTATCTGAAACTGAGTCCAGATTCATGAATGGCAGAGTTTATATCCTTGCACACGACATCATCGCTTGCCCGTGCTTGCGCACACAGGCTGCTGTACCCCAGCCCCTCCCGCCGCCCAGCGGTAATTGCCCGCCCCTGCGCACCCAGGCCTCACTGCTCACATTCTGCCACCAAGAGGGCCCACCACATGCCGGTGCAAGCTCTAAGCCCGGGGCCCGCGACCTTGGCAGCATCCACATCATGCAACCCCGCACCGCGGGCCACCAGGTCACACACGTAATTCTGGGTCTTGATTTAGCAATGGCAGAGATCATATCAGTGCACATGGCCACTAACTCTGTGAACCACGAGGCGGCGCCATGTGGCGGTAGGCCAGCGCTGTCCGCTGGTTCAGGCCTACACTGCGGTCCAGTGTGTGTGTATCGCTATTGGTGGACCCTAAGCCTAAGGCCTTGCCTAAATTGCAGCACGAAAGCCACATCACATTTCCAGAATGCAAGCATTAGTCAGACCAACATTAGGGATGAAAGCTCCTTTGTCTCAATACATGAGGCGGAAGGACACCTGCACCTCCGACCTTGGTCTTGCATGCGGCAGGCACCCCCTGAGAGAGATACCATAGCAGATGATGATGCTCACGATCACACATGCGCATTGCTTTCATTTCCCATGGTGTACCTTTTTGTGCAATCAATGTCCTTGCATTCATCCATACTTTCATACTTGATCAATTATGGACATGACACATCTGTGTGAATTTGAATGATTTATTCACATTCGGTGGAGTGTCGGAGGTGGAGCAGAACATGGCACCAAACCCCACATTACTTTGTAGCCCAGTGGAGGGTCAGCCAGAGTCATTTAGGGATTGACAAGTACATCAGAGTACAGTCCGCAGTCTGATTGCTGTGTCATTGGTAAGCAAACACAATATGGCAATCCATGTCGAGGTCCAAGGTGAGTGTCGCAAAGTGTTTCGGGGGACAGTGGGAGGTATGACAGGGCATGATGCAGAGGGCAGAACCAAGCTGAAACAGGGCATATGGCTGAGTAGATTGCTACTGGCTCCTTCTTAATACACAGGTGGAATCACCCGAACCCTCGTCCTCTATGTCATCTGTCTGACTTGTGGGTGCTGATGTTTGATCTGCAGCACTGTGTGCCACTGACACATCAGGAGCCGGAGATGTGTGTGTAGAAGTACCAGCAGCATTCATCATCGACTGCCTTAGTGGCAGCAATGTGATGATGAGGATCTGCAGGGCATGGAAGATACCAACATCTTTTCGCTGGTGTGCATCCGTGGCAGCCATTCTTTCCGCATGCATCCGCTCCATGTTCTCCATTACCTTCACCATGTGGGCCAACTCTCGACTGACATTGCTGAAGCCACACTAACTAGACAGTTGTTTTCCTCTCAGAGGCATGACTCCAGCAATGTTGGGCATGGATTGTTGGACATCATGGATCGAACTGTGGGTGTCCGTTAGGGAGTGTAAGTGGTCCCTGATGTGACTTAAACATCCATGTATGTCATCTACTTTGGCTGCCATGTGGTCGAAACCCACCCGCACCTGTTTGGCCACCTCCTTCTGGCAGTCTAACACCTGGCCTTGGAATGCTATGTGTTCTTCGTTGAGGTGCTGGGAGCCAGCCGTGGTGGTGGGTGATTCCTGATGTGTGGTCTGTGCAGGGAGTGGGGTCATCTCGATGCCGCTGGGCTGCCCTGCTCCTGGAGGTGGGTTGCGGTAGCTGTCCATGAGCTGTTGTAGGGCATCGGTGTTGAAGGTGTGGAGGTCCTCTTCATCATCACTGATGAGTTGTCTTGTCTGCTCTGCAGGAGGTGTTGATTTTCCCTCTGCAGTGTGAAGGGGAGATGCATTTTAACATTGTGTTGACATGTATGTTGATGCAATGTTCAAGTTTACATACAGAACTGCATGACAATGTACATTGTGACTGTTTGGGATGAGCTGACTATTTGATGCGGGACAGTGGACATACGAATTACATCACGGATGTGAGGTTGTACACATACATTATCATCTTACGGTTTCCTCCTATGCCAGATGTGATTGGCCAGTTTCTACGTACAAGCGGAACCAGTTGTGTACTCTGTTCTGTAGTGAAAGTGTTGCACTTAGTACCACATCGTCGTCAATGTTGATGTGCTGTTATTGCTATGTGTGTGAGCTGCACTGTAGGAGAGCCGCTCCTGCAGCTGTGATTTTGCTGCCCCATATCCCTTTGAGGCAGTGTGCCTTTGACTTCTGTGCTTCTACAGTGCTGAGATGTTGCAGACTTGGCTAATTTTGTCTCTTGTTTGGATTTTGGACTCTTGGGCATGGTTTATCCGCAGATGTATTGTTGACATCAGGGGTAGTTTTTGCACGTGTCAGAGTGTGACCTGCTTCTTTCCAGATGTGTTCCACACTCAGCCACTACACTATTGTGGCGTGCACCATGACATGGTAATTGGACTGCAACCATGCTATTCGTCATGCAGTGTCAATTGCATTGTCAGTGTGACTCACAGACACGCAGCTTTGCTGGTTTTAACACGTGTGCATGGGTTGGTTGTGAGATTGGTGCTGTGTGAGGAGGGACCCTGTTGTGCCCATAGTGGACGGGGGCCTACTTGCTGTTTGTATGTGTGCTGCAGTGTGCCAAGGGCATCAGGGACATGATCCAGAGTCATTGTGGGTATGCAATATGCTCTACTTAATTGTGCATGTGTGCCATTGTGCCCATCTCCCCCGTCCCCCCAGTCCCTGTTCGGTACTCACCCTGTTGCTGTTGTGTCAAGTCATGTAGAGCAGTGTCTGGACCCCCAACTTCTGCCACCATCTCCCCACTGATGACTGTTGGCACCATTTCATCCAGCTCCTGGTGTTCCGCTGGACTGCCACCTCGGGTCTGCATTGCTGCCTGATGGTTGTCAGCGAGTTTCTTCTTGGTTTGGCGCTTCACATCATTCCAGCACCTCTTGACCTCTTCAATTGTCCTCCTCCTCACTCCGACTGCATTCACCTTGTCCAGGATGGACTGCCATAATGCATTTTTATTTGCCAATGACACGTTGGAGATGATGAACAGTTGTTGGTGGTGTTCTATCACCTCCGTGATGATGATCCTGTTTTCCTGCGGACTGAACCTCGTCTGCCTCATCTTCTTCTCCTTGCCCTTTGTGACCCCGAGGTCCCAGGCTGGTCCTCCTGGGGGCCTGTGGGGTTCTGGTCGTCCTCTGTACATGGTTCGGCTTCCTCCATGGTGCTAGGCAGTGTAACCCCTTGCCTGCGCAGTGGGCATGTGTGTCGGGATCCGTCCGATCTGTTCACATGTGGAATTTTCCCGCACCGCAGGGAAATTCTGGCCTCGGTCAAGGGGTTAAATATTTTGTTTGTGTGTTTCTCTGCTTTTATAGTGCATTTTCCTGCATGACAGGTGGGAATTGCAGGCCTGTCGCTGGTTATCCCTGATTTTTGTATCGCGATTTGGGACCTCGGCGCTTTTTTCGTGTTTCGCATTTTTTAGGCATCGTGTTAATTTTAACGCAGTAATTTGACATGTTATCATGAGACTATAGCATGGTACCGCCGTGTTGAGAATACAACATTAACACAGCGTTATTTTCCCGCAATATACTGCGATATGCAAAGTTGCGTTAAGCTAATTTTGCGATAATTATCACACGTTTTTGAGAATATCCCCCACAGTGTTTTTCGGACCTGCTCATTGCTTCCAGTAGTTTTATTTCTTTATTTTTTTCATGGCTTTCTTTGCTTTTCTTGGTTTGTCCTTCACCCAGGGCGTAGCCTATTTACCGTCCTTTTGATTGGCTGACATATCCTTCCACTGCTCACATTTAAGGAACTGCTGTTTCTTTGTCTTTAGCACTCTATCAGGCACATGCATCATTGTTGGCTTTTGTGATTCCTTAATTGCGATTTTTAAGGAATCGCAATTAAGAAATCGCAAAAACCTATGCATGAAGAAATCGCTGAAAAATTTGCGATTTCTAAACATTCCTTAATTGCGACTCGCAAATTGCGACTCGCAATTAAGGAATACCTCCCCATTCATTCCTTTGGGCCTAGAGGCCCATAGGAATGAATGGGAAGACATTCTCAATTTGTGATTAGCAATTACCGAATCGCAAATTGAGAATGCGATTTCAAGGGCGCAGGGGTGTCCAAAGGACACCCTGTTGCACACCTGAAATTAAACTGTGCACATATGTTGTGCACACACATGCCCTAAGGGCATGTGTGTGCACAACATGAAACTTTGAAAAATGCACAAAAGTGCTTTTTTCAGAGTTTTTCGCAAATTACCATGAGGTTCCACCTCATGGTAATTTGCTCCCCCTAATTGCGAAATCGCTATTTTTAGAACTTTCATGCATTGCATCTAAGGACTCGCAAAATGTGATTCCTTAAATGCAATCGCAATTTGAGAACTCTCAAATATTTGCGAATTCTGACATTGCGAGGGCCTTCACCCTTGATGCATCTCAAAAGCTGATTTTGCGATCGCAAATGGCCGATTTTTGCGATTCGCATCATTTGCGATCGCAAAAAGCTTTGATGCATGTGCATGTATGAGAGTGTGGGTTTTCTAACTCTCTCCATTGTTTAGTGCTTCATCCCCAGTACATATCCATCACTCAAATTACTTTCATATTTTCACTCTACCAATTCACCACTAATCCTTCATGGGTTCAGAAGTAGCGTGCTACTCACCGAAAAAGCGCTTCAACACTCCATCAAGGGTAGCAAGCACTATATAAATGCAAACCTTTTTCCCTCTTCTATCCCTCCACTATCCTTCTCCATTCAAATAACTGACTAACATATCCACTGCTCAAATTACTTTCATATTTTCACTATACAGATTCACCACTAATCCTTTATGGGTTCCGGCGTAGCGTGCTACTCGCCGAAAAAGCACTTTGATGCCTCGTCAGGAGTAGTAAGCGCTATATAAATGCAATTACAATGCTATACAAAACATGCTAATCCATGCTGTTTTGGTCTCTCTCCTTTCACTTCCTCTTTCCATAATTGTGCTGCTTTCGAATTAGATGCTTAATCCCAACCTCACATGCTCCATGTTGCTCACTTCATCCCCCCGATGGACTTAAGTTTGCCGAATGCAGCCACTGCTCACGTCCCTTTGCTTCACGTCCCTTCGCTCCTTCCACCCCCTTCTTAATTGCTCTTTTACCCTTCACTGTCCTTTAAATTATTTTTTTCTAACTTTTTTGGGATGGCTTGGAATTAGCATGCATTTTTGCACAACACATTTTTTTAATTTACTGCTCCAAGTGGTGTCCGCCATCGTGGATTGGTAAAAAAAATAAAAAAAAATAGCCACACGTCAGTCAGTAGGTGGATGCCTGCCTGCTGACATATATTAAGTGTGCATACACCATCAAGTATGGGTATGCATAGTGAATGCGCAGCCAACACCATGATGCATGTGTGCTAATTGCACACAGCGTGTTTGATCTTTTTCTGCTGATGCTCTAAACCACAGGCAAAATACATTTGCATGTGCTTCTTGTTGATTCTGCAAACATCAGGAAAACATTGGCAAAGCCAATATATCACAAAGGTGGGGCCAATTGGCTTTCTCAGTGTTTGTTTCTCTCCTATCAAAAGGATTTCTTTTATTTTCGAATTGATACTAACTATTGGACAGACATTATGATTAGTGCTGTCATTGTTCAGTGCTGAAGGAATCCCAGGAAGGTGTGTGTTGGCTTGAAATGGATCCCAGCTACAGTGTGCTCCAAATTATTTTGTCGGCTGTCTTGCCTGCCTCGGTAGTGGCTATCTGGGTACAAATGCCAATAGAATAAAGCCAGAGCTGCAGGGAACGAATTCATTTGTTTCAGTCTGGAATACGTTACCGTGGCAACACAGTGCTAGTTGATCCCTCCCCGAGGCTTCCAAAAGGTTGGCCAAATTACAACTCCCTCCATGGCGCTGCTCGAGGCATAGACGCTGGAAGTATGGGGTCGGGGTTGCTGCAGCACCTCCAAAATAACCATGCTGGAGTTCAGAAGATGGATGAGCAATAAATATGTATTTACATTTTGTGGCATCTTGTCACATTTGCTGTGGGTCCAAACACAAAGGTTAAACGCCAGGCTGAGTCTTCTGATAAACTGCTGCTGATTCTTTTGATAACGAAACTGATTTGAACTTTTCTTTCTCTAACTGCAAACTGAGAAGATTTTGTAAAAGTGACCCACATGACAGTCTTGCTGGGGTGCAGAAAGCGAAAGTAAAAGCTGTACGGTGTCATTTTTTATATATATATATATATATATATATATATATATATATGTATATATATATATATATATATATATATATATATATATATATGCCACACACGATCACCTTCACACCAGGAAACCCAGGGACACAGCGGGGTACAGATGGGAAGCCTTTAATCACCACAAACAACCAGCATGATGCATTTCGGCCTATACGCCTTCTTCGGATGCTGCAATGTTTACAGGTGTCTCCTCCTCCCTCCTATGTAATTGCCAGGGCGCTCCCATTGGTAGGAGCTCAGCCTATCCTGCCGCCTGGGAATGCTGTAGCTTTGTGGACAACTACAGCTCCCAACATGCTCTGGAAACAGTACTTGTGGCAGCTGGATATAGAACTAGTCACGCTGAGTTTTTGCCACGCATAGGAGGGGCCGTGTAGTGGCTGGTGACCCCTTGATCAATGTCGGTGTACAAGGCTCCCTTATGTCCCCAACGTCCAAAGCCCCAAAAGATTGGAACATGGCTGGGCCATGACGCGGGAGTGACTCAACCTGCCTCCCTGTACAGTTACAGGCTGCCACTGACTGCGACCACTTGCTCGGCCCGTTCCTTGAGGCGGTCCTGGGATTATATCACTACCGTGATGAAAAAAAACAAGTTGCCAACGAAGATTCAGGACACTTGCTTGGACGGGTCCCTGTATCGCGCTGCTGGCAAGCGCGAAAATATGCCACACAAGATCACCTTCACACAAGGAAACCCAGGGACACAGCGGGGTACAGATGGGAAGCCTTTATGCACCACAAACAACCAGCATGATGCATTTCGGCCAGTACGCCTTCTTCGGATGCTGCAATGTTTACAGGTGTCTCCTCCTCCCCCTCCTGTGTATATATATATATATATATATATATATATATATATATATATATATATATATACACACACACACACACACACAAGGCACATTTATTGCACTTTTGAAGCATGTGGAAAATAAAGATTTTAATAGGCTCAAAGCTAAGCTGTTAGGGATCAATACAGTTCTTAGTGAAGCTCTATTCAACCCCTGGTAGCTATGACACAAACAAGAGGCAATGCATGTTAAGTTTATGCAATATCAACATTTTAAAGTCAAGAAAACAGCTAACTAAAATTCACAACCCAGTTTAGAAAAGTAATTACATTTTTAGAGAGCAAAAAGACACCAAAACATCAACAAATTGGATAAGAAGAACCAGATGTTTGAATCTTAAAAATATTAATGCAAAAAGCACCATAAAAAAGTCCAAGCCTACACTATCAGTACATGACTGGCCAGTACCTAGGCGTGATTCGAGGCCGATAGCAATGGAATGGAGGTCAGATATGCAACTTGGGTTGTATCAGTACTGCAATAGTATTATTATAGAACAAAATTTTTTATTCACAAACCTGTCAGTGTAACTCTCCATCTCAACCTCTCCTGTGTTTTCTATGGGGAGATCCTCACACACGAAAATTTAAACCTGGATGAGACCTGGGACATACTTATTACAAAATGGGAAGGGTTTAAGAAAGGTTAGGGAGGGGATTACTGAGGGACAAGCACCCACGTACAAAAGATGAAGCCAATTGCTATTCTCAAACTGCACTAAAAATGGGCCCAAGCCAGCAGTAAATTACTTGAGCTCAGAATTGGAGTAAGTCCAGCATCACACATGGCCAACCTCTGGTACTGCAATGCCTTCACATAGAAAATAATAGTGGTAGGGGCTTAAAATTAAACTCTATAGGAAATAATGTCAAAGGAAAGTAAACTATTTAACATAGTTACAAATATAAACAAATATCTTTTAATGGTAAAAAATCTAACATTAAAACATTCAATATTTAATTCTAAAATATTTTAACAACCCTTATTGAATTAATAAATTAACGTAAAATTATTTGTATTAAAATATAATTAAATTATGTTAATTATTTCTATGCATCAATTTTAATAATTATTAATGGGTAATATCTTATTTTTACTTTAGGTGTAAATTTTTTTTTAATTTAAATGTCAGAATTTTTTTTATTTAACAAATTTAAATTATTTAAACATTTAATCCAAAATTAACTTAAGTGCTGCTGAATATTTTATTTATTCTACATTTAAAATAAATATATACAATTAATTTACATTCATCTTGTACATTAACAGTTTACTAATTAATAAAGATGAATAACCTTTTAACATTTTCCCTATACTTTTCCATAAAGAAGACTTCACAGTTGAAGTGGACATTTTCTATGACAGGGTGCTGCAGTAAACCCACCGATACGCCCATGGAACATCTCCCTTACGCAGCGTAAGGAAACGCAGTTACTTGCGCTGCATTGCCTTACACAATATCTACAAGGCCATGAAAAGCCACACAAAGTGGCTTTGTGTGGCCTCGTAGATATGGGTCTGCACTCTGCGCCACCGGAGCGCCATGAAAAGTGACGCACGTTGCTGCACAAGGGGCTTGTAAATAAGCCCCGTAGTGTCCTAGAGAATACACCCTCGAGAATATTGGACTTGTCTAGCTGTTGATCTGGGATGGAATCCGCTACCTGGAAGAGACACTCTTGGCTACTTGATCCCCCAGCGAAATCCTTGGCAAGTCAGTCAATATCGCTTAAGCCGGCCAGTGGCACAAAACGATTAAATACTCATACATGCTCTTGGGACTGATGATCAGGAGGACACTAGCCTTAGGTTAGGGGTACTCGGTAAGGGTTGACAAAAAAAACAAGTGGTGATACACCATTATTTGAACCTAGGTCCATGCTTTCCCACCTTGATGTAAAATGTAGTGTGGCAGATCAGGATTTTTACGATTAATAGTGATATAATCTCCCGAAAAACTCTTCTTAGCATAACCAATCGACCCTACTCTCCTGACTATCAAGATGTTATTCCAGTCCCTGTGTTAAAGTCGACATGCCTAATTAGTCAATTACATATCTTATTTTTTAGTTGTGCAGGTGACTCAGTCACATCGATGCATAAAGGTGGAACATTGTGAGGATAACCACATACGGCCAGGCATCAGGTGGCAAATTAATGGTGTCACAGACTTTTTCCTTAAAGATTTAGCTGTAATAGTTGGTTCTCCACGTCCTCAAACAGGAAGAACAAATGGAGTGGGAGTATTTGTTAACCGCCTCTCTACACCCATGAGGCCCTCCCCAAAGGCAGAAAGTGTAGCCACTACTTTCTCAAGCACACTTTTGCACTTAAGTAGAGGGCAAATGGAAGTCTCAAGAAGAGATTTAAGTCTAACAGATAACACTACCCAGTCCATGTCCGTGTCCTTGCCTCTTTTAGACACACCAGCAGTACAAGCCGGAATGCTTGAACGTAACTGAGCCTCGGTCGAGCAATGTGGGTTAAATGGCAGCCCTTGACGTTCCTTAGTCCCCACTTTTCTCTTCATCTTGGCTGGTGGCTTGGGGCTCATCCTAACAACTGTTGCTGGTGTGCTGGATGGGGTGCAAGGTACAGGAAGAGGACTATTAACATGCTGAGTGGGGGAGATACCGGACGAACATCGCACACGTCTGTGGCGGCCCGGGATTTACTCGCCGGACGGATTCATTCCACCTCAATTCATTGTCCAGGAAACCACCACCTGATATCGACGCAGTGAAATGGGGCTCTGACCCTGCACCTGGCAATTCGTTTCCATGTTATATAATCTACAGTGGTTGGCCACGCTGGTCTTTTGACTACGCTCAGACATTCCTTGACACTACCAACTTCCCAAAGGACCCTCACACCTTCCTGATCCATTCCTGGAACCCATACCTAATGAACTTCAGCACTCGCAATCTTGGTTACCCAGTCCTGATGATGATCCTGATTCACTAGGATCGAAACACCGTCGACCATTGTTACCAGTGCAATTTGTGGCCCACATTCATCGCTGGTTCACCAAATCGTGCAAAAAACCTTGATTAATTGCCCTTAAATCTTTGTGTTGATCCAATAACTTTTTATATATTTTATGCCACTTTTTCACTTCGCGCCTAGCGCTATGTTCTTCACTTGTCACTTGCGCCGTCACCTTTGTCACAAGCACAACGTGCACAAAGTTCCTTAGGGTTGCCTAAGCATTTCTGCTAACAGTGCTGATATAACTGTGATGTATAAATTAAGTTTTAAATATATGAGGCCATGAGCACGTTCAGCAAATTACTTGGAGTCTCCCCCCTTTTCTTGTTGTCCTTCTCATAATGTCTTGTACATACATATCTATGAACCATTATTGAATCTGGTTGAGACCTTGTTGTTAGTTTGCATATATTCATCCCAATCTCAACCCGGTCTATGGGTTATACTCCTGTGGCTTTTTACCACTAGAGTGGGGGAGGGAGGCAGATGGTGTCTGTAGCCACAGCGGGTGAGGGACAAACAACCAGCCTCCGATTGACAACAGGATTGCATGGATCCAGAGGGCTCTAGAGTATAAGAGGGACCAAATAAGATTCAGATGAATCCACTGACAATCATCCATCAGCTAAGTAAATTTATTTAGTGATTACACCCATCGCTAAGACGAGAAATATATCCAACGTGGTCCTCTGTGACTCCAAGGGTTTGTTGTGGGATACAGGTTTCCTTTCATATATTGTCCCATACAAAGGTGACAAAAAGCGGTAGAAGATACAGTGGTAGGTGACTAACCTTCTTGTAATTAGAGATGTACAGAGGGGTTTTTGGCAGACAATAGGCAGACCTGATGCATTGATACCTAGCGGGCAAGCCTAGCATCTGCGATCGGCCAGTAACACCATGTGTGCAAACTGTGCCAGCCTGCTGCCTATTGCCAACCACCCCTTTGCCACCGTGCAGCGCAAATAACACAGTGCTTAGGAAAAAGTACTACCACCAGTTGTCTTCCAGCCAACAACCAGCAGCCAACACTCAACAGTCAACAATCAACCTCCATCAATCATATAGACTGGATCCCATGTCTTCTTGCATATTGCTGTTATCGGAGGCCCCCTTATGAGGGGAATGGTCATGCAAGGTAAGAGCAAAGGGAGCAGGACGGGAACAAGCCACAACTCACCTAAGCAGGCCTCTTCCCATGACCCCTCTTCACCAGGAACCTAGCGCTTTAAGTTCCAAGCAACAAGCTGCCACCCACAGAGTCTCGGGGAACTATAGAAGAGACAGAGTACCCAGAGCATCCAGAACACCTAGAGTCAGTGGAGAAGCATCAGAGATGGTAGAAAAATATCTGAGTAACAGGGACATGTGGCCCACAACTGCATAATCCTGAAACAGCAGTTTCTTTCTGCTGCAGCACACCTGCTCCCACATCTCCTCTCGCTCTTTCCACCTCCTCTGAGTGTGTTCTCACAGGTGGCGCTCAGGCCTCCAGCAGTGGTGGAGGAGCGTCACTCCAGTGCTCTGCTATGCTCTGCTCTAACCAATGTTATTATCATTTTAGTTTTCCGTTTCACGGGGCGGGGCTGGGGGGATGAGTGGTTTGGCCACTCTAAGTGCGTAGGAATGTTTGGCCGGCAGTCTCAGGGCGGGCAAACCAGGCTGCATCACAGCCTAGGTGGAGAACATGCCCAGGCTCCTATCCCCATCAGAGTGCCAAACCACAGCGCTCAGACCAATCACAACGCTGCATTGCAGCATTGAGATTGGTTTAGGGGAGCCTGGGAGCCCGGGTGCTTCTTGCTGCAGGACTCCAAACAGGAAGAAGATAAGAAGAGGATGGAGGAGAGGCGGTGGCCAGCCTGAGCCAGGTAGGTGTTTTTTTTTCTTTTTCATTCCTCCACCCTGCTTCACCACCCCCTGTCTGGTAGGAGCAGCTCCTGAGCGCACCGCTCGTGGCGTGCACTGCGCGCGCTGTGCTTGGGAAGGCTTCGGCCTTTGCACTGTGAGATAAGGCAGTGCTGGCAGGCTCACACTATAATGTGCTGCTGGCAATTTACTGTTTGTCTCTGCCAGCCGAGCCGGAACTTGCTGCCTACGGTAACAAGAGGGTGCATAACCTTAACTTAAACGCTAAACAGTACATGCAGACCAGCTGCTTCATATGGATCTTACGCCTCTTTCCTACTTGACATGGCAGAGTTGATTGGGTCAGGGGAGGAAGCTCTTTGATTGTTTCCTGTGCCATGCGGTGCTGTGGGCAGCATCCCTCCTGCTTTATGACACATTGCCAGTGTGCTGATAGATTTCTTGACGTTGGGCATGAGGTGAGCTGCCTTATGTGGCTGTTGCACTTCAGCTGTCATGCCGCTTTTACCCCTTGTGGGCAATGGGTGATCTCCCCTACCAGCCTCTGGTATCCCCAGGCACATCTGTCTCCGTAGTGGTGGGAGCCAGATATCAGCCTGATCCCAGCAGGTGCGGCTGCACCTCAGCCTCTGTGTTGCGGCAGTGCTGCTCTGTATGCCTGGCCAGTCAGCGGATTTTGCACCAGAGCTGCACCTGGGCATAGTTGCCAAAGGTCCCGTTTTTGCAAGGACCGTCCTGGCAAGTTGGAGTCTGTCACAGGTAATTGTTGCAGAAACTGTTCCTCTTTATTACACACAGGCACTCAAACAGGAACTTTCCATCTGCAGCAGCCCTGTGCTGCAAGGTGTCCCAGGTCAAAATGATGGCAACTATGCCTGGTGTTGGTCAGAAGCCCCAGGCTAATGTAATGCCTGATCTCGACTGTCAGTGGGCCACGGAGCTCCAATATGGGGCAGGATGAGATCCCAGTCAAAGCGCCTGCCTCAGGCGTCCGCCATGTTTCCGCAAGCTCCGAAGATGAAGATGTCAGTTATACAGATGCAGCAGGAGTGGGAATCTTTGCATGAGTCACAGCATAATATACATAGTGAGGAGAATAAAGGGAGAATTTCACATCAAAGTTTGCAACACATACATAAACTCACTGGTGATGGACACAGCTTAGAAAAAAGCGATGCTCTGCAACAACACAATGTATGTGTTGGCCACCTGTTGTCCCGTAGGGTATGGGGCATTATCATTGTGTGCAGTCATGCTTACTGTGGGTGATATATAGATGTGTGGTCAGCCTGTAAGTCAGAGCATCCGGTCTCCCTCTGTGGTTGCACTGCTAAGCAAACTGTGACTTAGCGTTATTTTATTGTGCAACCGGTTGGAGATGCTAGAGTCTCTAGTGCTCAGGCTGTGCGGGCTGAAAAACTTACCTTGCTTCTCCTGCCCTTTCTGTACATATTTGTTTTACTCTGCATCTGCCATTATACCCATATAGGCTGCATTGAATACCGGTAGTAAGGTAGCTGTGAAAAATACATTATTGTGGGCATATATCTGCTGACTCAGTGGTGCTAGAACAATTATCAGAATGGATGAGTTGCCATCACTGGTATGTCATGAAAATCAAAGAAATGAGGAAAAATCCATGCGTTATTCAAAGAAATGAGCAGCACCTATTCAGAAAAAGTGTGGTAGGGAAGCAGTGAGCAATTTGAAGCACACTGTCCCATGAGTAAAATATGGTGTGCTATGGCACTGTAATTTAAAGAGAGCAATTTTTTTTATTGAAATGGCCTCTTCAAATGGCCACCAAATTAGCATCAGACTAGCAGTTTTACTGCTAAACCTACATGCCACGCACACGGTAATGTGTCAAAGTTGAGTTCCTATGCATATTTATTATTTGCACAGCCCACAAGTAAAGTGTTTTGTTTTGTTTTGATTCTATTAAAATCTTCGTTTCCATCACACTTCAGAAACAAAATGTGCCTAGTTTGTACTTTCCTTGCTGCTATGTTTTGAAATATTTCTGTAGTTCACTTAGAAGTATTTAAAAGTAGTTGTGTGTTAGAAAAACATTTATCCTAGAGTCTCTCCAGTCACACTCACACAGTCACACTCACACTTACTGCAAGATTATCACTTGTTTAGCTTACACAATTCCCTCACATTTTGCATTTAGAGAAAGGAACGCTAAACACCAATAATCAAGTTAAAAAGCAGCAATTAGTCAGAAGACATTGCCCTGACATTTGACCTCTGTCTTCCAAAAGCAATTTCAAAAATATAAAACAAAATTAAAAGGCCTCTTTATTGCCTATTCTCATTCTTAACACCTGCAAGATGTGTTCTTGTAGTTGCTGCAGCACCTCCCACACCCCAGCTTCCAGCACCCTGAGCTCACAAGTTACAACAATTTCTTTATAGCCTTCAAATAATGCTAGACTTTAAGTTAGATCCTTTCCTGCATTTTTAAGGTTTACTTTCATTTGATGACTATCCTTTTGTAAAGAATTTGCATACCTCAACCAGCAAGTAACATTGCGTTTATGATAGATACGAATGGATTGGGAGGATACAATCTACAGGAAAGCAACTGTGAGATTATAAACTGTGGTTGTGATGAAACAACTTGATTACTTTTTTTACAGTACCCAGTGTTGACTAAATCACTGGTGTAGCCATATGTGTCATCTCAGGGTAGGTTGGTTGACATTTTCTTACATACAGTTGAAAGGAGGGGAATGTATCAGTCTACAGAAATTTCAAACTAAATTAATGTATCATTGGTTCCTACGGGGTTTTAACTGAATTCCCTGTCTGCATTGTTTTCTATGGGAATGTTTTGCAGTATCAGTATTGAGCCATGTGTGGTGCTTGACCTACTTTAAGGCTAGTCTTGAGTACATGTGAGCTTGTTTTGACATCTTCAGTGCAGTAGTAACTTTATAAGTGCATTTTGTGAATTGAACCCTTGACCCCCTTGACCCCACCAGGTAGGTCGCTCCCCCTCCGCACAGCACCGTCTGTGTCTCCCTGTCCCAGCTGCTGCTGCTGATGAAGTTCGAGGCCCTCCACCACCCGCAGGCTACCACCTGCGCCTCATCCCTGGTGGCAGCGGTAGGCCGTAGGTAGGTTTGTTTATCCTCCGCTTTATTGCTTTTATTGTATTGCCTGTATTTCCATTGTTGTGTCTGTGACTGCTGTTGTCTGACGTCCCCCGCTGCCTGTACGTGGTCCGTGTCCCTTTCTCTTTCCTCTGTTCCCCTCGCTGTCCCCGTGCTCTGTCTGCCTGGATTTCCCTTCTGTTCCCCTCGCTGCCCCGTACCTCTCTGCCCGTTCTGCCTTCTGTTCTTAGTTGCCCCTGTATTTCTGTACTCTGTATTCTGTCCTCTGTTCCACTCGTTTTTTGTGCCCTTCTGACCTCTGTGCCACTCGTTTCTCCCTCGTTTTTTGTTCCTTTCTGCCCTCTGTTCCACTCGTTATTCCCTCGTTTTTGTGCCTTTCTGCCCTCTGTTCCACAACTTTTTCCCTCGTTTTTGTGCCTTTCTGCCCTCTGTTCCACTCGTATTTTGTGCCCTTCTGCCCTCTGTGCCACTCGTTTTCCCCTCATTTTTTGTGCCTTTCTGCCCTCTGTTCCACTAGTTTTCCCCTCGTTTTTTGTGCCTTTCTGCCTTCTGTTCCACTCGTTTTTTTGTACCCTTTTTGCCACTCGTTTTCCCCTAGTTTTTTGTGCCTTTCTGCCCTCTGTTCCACTCGTTTTTTCCTCATTTTATGTGCCTTTCTGCCCTCTGTTCCACTAGTTTTTCCCTCGTTTTTTGTGCCATTCTGCCCGCTGTTCCAATAATTTTCTTTGCCCCTTTTGCCTTCTGTTCCACTTGTTTTTTGGTGCCCTTCTGCCCTCTGTGCCACTCGTTTTTCCCTCGTTTTTTGTGCCTTTCTGCCCTCTGTTCCACTCGCTTTTCTCTCATTTTTTTGTGCCTTTCTGCCCTCTGTTCCACTCGCTTTTCCTTCGTTTTTTGTGCCCTTCTGCTCTCTGTTCCACTCGTTTTTTTGTGCCCTTTTGCCTTCTGTGCCACTCGTTTTACCCTCAATTTTGTGCCCTTTTTTCCCTCTGTTACCTTCGCTGTCCCTCACCTCCCTCGCCGCTGCGTTCCCTGCAGCCCCGCCCCCTGACTGCCCACTGCCCATTCGCTGCCCCCGCCTCCCAGCTGCTCCTCCCTCCCACCTCCCCATATATGCCAACCGCTGCACGGCCGCGCCAAAGGCGTGCCTAATGCAAGCCCGTCTGCGCCCGTCCGCGCCTGGACCGCGCACACGCCAGAACCCCTGGCCCCCGCACCGGCCCCGACGACCGCCACCACTACAACGCCAGCACTCTGCACGCTCTCAACTCTGGGCGAAGCCACACCTACTTCAAGGCCGCCCCGAAACGAACACACAGCCCCTTCACCTTCCGGAACTGCAGCTACACCAGCCTCAGAGCCGACGAACCACCCGCCAAGAAAGACCCCAACCATCTCCGATGCATACTACTGAACACCCGCTCCGCACGCAAGCATGCCGTCGACCTCTGAGACCTGCTTGACACAACATCTCCGGATGTCGTCTTCCTGACAGAGACCTGGTTTAACGACTCCTCCGCACCCGACATCGCCATAGCCATCCCGGATGGCTACAAGATCACCCGCAGAGACCGCACCAACGGAGTCGGAGGAGGAATCGACATCGTCCACAAGAACAGCATCAGGGTCTCGACTAGCACCGATGAAGCGCTCAGCTCCGCCGAACACATGCATTTCCAGATCCACAGAGACCCTAATTCCACCCTAAGAGACACCCTCGTCTACCGACCCCCAGGACTCCGCCCCAAGTTCAACGACTCCATCGCTGACTTGATAAGCACGCACGCCCTGACCTCCACCGACTACATCTTCCTCGGAGAACTGAACTTTCACCTTGAGCACAACAACGACAACAACTCCACAACCCTGATCGATAACCTCGCCAACCTCGGACAGAAGCAACTCGTCACAACGCCCACCCACTCCGCCGGCCACACGCTCAACCCCGTCTTCTCCTCAAGCCTGTACGCCTCCATCAGCCACACACCCGAACTCCTCTGGACCGACCACCGCTGCACCCACTTCACCTTCCAGAAACCCACCACACACAACCGCTCCCAACAGATCCCCGCCGCTGCTGGAGCAAAATCACTGAAGACCAACTACACGCAAACCTCGCTCTCAGCCCACCCACCGAACCCTCCAACACCGACGACGCTGCCCACAGCCTCAGACGATGGATCGAGCACTGTGCCAACACCCTCGCCCGCTGAAGAAACCCCCCCACAGAGACACCAGCAAGAGGGCCAGCTGTATCACCCCAGAACTCCTAGCCTCCAAGCAAGCCTGCCGGAAACTAGAGAAGAAATGACACAGTGAACAAACTCCGGACAGCCACACAGCACACAAGGATGCCATCCGCAACCACCACCACCTCATCAGAGCGGCCAAGAGGACCTCCTTCAAAGACCGCCTCGACAACAACACACACAATAGCAAGGAGCCCTTCAACATAGTGAAGGAACTCTCTAACGCCAACGACATCCCGCCGTCGCAAGCCCTGTGCGACTCCCTCGCCACATTCTTCCACCGCAAGATAGCAGACATCCACGGCAGCTTCAACACCCAGACAGCCCCAACAAACAGCAACACAACAGACCCTCCGTACACCATCGACCACGACACACTGCAAGCAGGGGCCAGCGTGAGCATCGATGACACCATCAAGACCATGCGCTCTATCCACTCCAGCTCTCCGTCAGACCCATTCCCACACCACGTCTTCAACAGAGCAAGCAGCTCCCCTTGCACCCCACCTGCGCAACGTCATCAATCTCTCCCTCGAGCCCGCGACCTTCCCAGAGATCTAGAAACACGCCGAGATCAACACCTATGGCAGACCCAAGAGACCTCAAGAACGTCCGGCCCATCTCTCTGCTCCCCTTCCCGGCCAAGGTCATCGAGAAAACCGTCAACAGACAGCTAACCCAATACCTCGAAGAATACATAATCCTGGACCCTTCCCAGTCAGGGTTCTGCAGCAACCACAGCACCAATACTGCCCTCATTGCCACCACCGATGACATCAGGACCCTGCTGGAAAATGGCGAGACCGGAGCACTCATCCTCCTAGACCTCTCTGCTGCCTCCGGCACCGTCTGACCCCGCAAACTACGCGCATACCTCCACACCACAGGGATCCGAGACAAGGCTCTGGATTGAACCACCTCCTTCCTCTCTGGCAGAACCCAGAGCATCTGCCTCCCCCATTCATTTCCAAAGCCTCCGAGATCATCTGTGGCGAACCCAAGGGACCCTCCCTCAGCCCGACGCTGTTCAACATTTACATGGCCCCGCTCGCACACGTAGCCTGACAGCACGACCTCAACATAATCTCCTACGCTGACGACACTCAGCTGATCCTCTCCCTCACCAAGGACCCCATCACTGCCAAAGCCAACCTCCACGAAGGAATGAAGGCCGTCGCCGACTGGATGAAGACCAGCCGTCTGAAGCTGAACTCGGACAAGACGGATATCCTCATCCTCAGCTCCAAGCCTTCAGCCTGGGATGACTCCTGGTGGCCGACGGCACTGGGGGCAGCCCCGACACCCACCGACCATGCAAGCAACCTGGGAATCATCCTCAACTCAATGCTCTCAATGACTAAGCAAGTCAATGCCGTCTCCTCCTCCTGCTTCAACACCCTCCGCATGCTCCGCAAGATCTACCGATGGGATCCCGGCAGATACAAGAAAGACAGTCACCCAGGCCCTCGTCAGCAGAAGACTAGACTACGGAAACGCCCTCTACGCGGGAGCCCCAACCACGTTCATCAAACGACTACAACGCAGCCAAAACGCCTCGGCACGACTGATCCCCGACGTACCACGCCACGGCCACACCACCCCCACCTGAAAAACCTGCACTGGCTCCCCGTCAACAAGAGGATATCCTTCAAGCTCCTCACCCACGCACACAAGGCACTCCACAAGACTGTCCCAGCTTACCTCAACAGACGGCTCTCCTTTTACATCCCCAACCGCCAGCTCCGCTCCGCCGACCTCTCACTCGCCACCGTCCCGCACATCCGAAGAACAACCAACTGTGGGAGATCCTTCTCCCACCTCGCCACCAAGACATGGAACACCCTGAGCCTACGACAGACCCAAGACCTGCTGACCTTCAAGAAGATACTCAAGACATGGCTGTTCGATCAGTAGCACCCCCCACCCCCAGCGCCTTGAGACCCTCGCGGGTATGTAGTGCCCTTTACAAATGATTGATTGATTGAATTGCAATGGTCTCACTGTTTTTTAGGGTGTTGGTTTTCCATTAGCATGTATTAACTTCAGGAAATTAGGTTACTGGTTTAAAGGGGATAACAACCTACTCAAGAAGCAGCCACAATTCTTGTCAGGGTGAAACATAAGCAAACCTCAAATTAACCTGTGCTGAGTCCTCTGGTAGCTTGGCACAAAAGCAGTCAAGCTTAACTCAAAAGCAATGTGTAAAGTATTTATGTAGCACACAAGCAGTAATTAAGTAAAAACACAACACAAGAAAAATCCCACACCAATTTAGAAAAATAAAATGTAATAAATTATCTGACACCAAAATGCCAAAAACCCAATTACTAGAACCTGAGATATGCAATTTTAAAGATGCAGATACATACAGTGCTTAAAAGCACAAAGCGCCAACTGTGGTTATCTGGTTGTATCAGACCAGGATAAAGGCACAAGTTCAGGACCACTGGAATGGAACACAGGCTGGATACAGGGGCCACATTAGGCCCACTGATCAAAGTTCCTAAAATCCTGGTTGCAGAGCATTGCGAGGTCCTGCATCAATGATGCATGGTGCAGTAGCAGTTCAGAGGAGCTGCAGGGCTGCGATTTGAGGTCCTGCATTGAGGATACATCCTGCAGCAGGAGATCTGGCAAGCTGCTTGGCTGTAATGTGAGGTCCTGTGGCGAGGATGGGGCATGCACCAGCAGTTCCAAGGAGCTGTGAGGGCCTGGGTCAGGGATGCATTGCGCAATGGTAATTCTGATGTGAGGCCATGCATCACACTGTGTCGGTCCACAACTGGGCTGGCAAAGCACCTTAAGACCCATTTCCAAGGGTCTAAGAATGGAGTGGCACCACTTGGGTGCAGGACCCACAGCTGGCAGAGCCCAGATGCAAGGTTCAAGGTGGTCAGAGCCTTTCCGTTCCTGTGGCTTTGATCAGGAGGCATCCAAATAACCCTCAGAGTCACTCTATTAGTGCTGGGTAGAAGATGCAGGTCCTTATCATCGACTATTTCATTCTAGACAGTTCATCTGGTGGCAATATACAGATTTTAATTGCAGTGTCAAATGGGGGCGGTGGTTTCAGGAACACAGTGCTAACATATTTTGTTCTGTTTCCTACTGACGTCGAGAGTATATGCTGTTCAGGCAGTATTTGATCTTCAGTGTCACTTGGTCTGATGGTACCTCTGCAAGCATCAGTCTGCTTACTTTCAACCAAGCAATCCGGTGAGAGAATGGATGAGCTTGTTGGGAGACTTGATACCCTTTTAAAACACTGAAAATTCGATTAATTCAATAATGAATAAGCCTAACGACTTAGAGTTATTGATGATTGCCTCTCTGATTCAGTCCAACAACACATGCTGAGAGAAACGGTCAGAATGGAAAAAGTACTCATGGCTGCAGGAGCAGACAAATGTGCTGATCGATAAGCTACTGATGGAAACTGGAACAACCCAAAATGAATCAGGATTGACAAGTAATGTCTCCAAAGAAAAAGAAGTTGTGTTTCTGCGGTGGATTCTTCTTTTCACAAAAAGGTAAATGTCCTGCTATCGGACAAATATGCAAAGACTGCGGGAAAGAAAACCATTTCATAATGGTTTGCAAAGCGAAAGAGAAAGTATATGCATCACAAAGAGATGAAAATATGTGAGGAAAAGTGTTCTTCTGGTCGGCATCATTTGTACTGTGACTCCATTGTTTTTTCATTGCCATCACGTGCCAAACACTTCCACACGACCCACCTGGTCGTTTCTGCTGATGCCTGAGGAAAATCTAACTGACATAACAACAGCCATCTTGCAGCCTGCTTTTCTGCCCAGGAACTGTCGCACACCCAACCCCCCCTGTTCTTGTAGTTCAACAGAAAGCCATGAGACACTCACACCCTGTGTAAATGATTTGTTTTCCATCTCCTACTCCAAGCCTGGTAAACATCCTTGACACTGTGATCAGGTTATCTGGACAATGGTCTGACTGCTGGGCCTTGATCAGGGTGATTAAACAATGACCTAAAAGACCGGGCTTTGATCAAGCTGAGTGAACAATGACCTGAAAGACTGAGCCTTGATCAAGCCGAGTGAACAATGATTTGTGTACCAAGCCTTGACCAGGTCACCATCTACAAACGTCGTCTGGATCTGGTTATCAACTGCAAACACTGCCCTGATTGAACAATGAACTAACAGCCAAAAGACCAGAATGAAAAAGTATAAAAGGCTCCCAGACTCTCCCAGCCAATCAAGACACTGCAGGAGCAGCATTATGATTAGTCTGAACTGCCACTCAGGCAGTACCTGGAAGGCAGGGCATTTGCAACACAGCCCAGTGGAGAACATGCAAGTGTGCGTGACTGTTTGGCCGGCCTTAGAGGGCTGGCCAAGCCATCTTGCTCATTTAAGGAGGGAGTGTAAGCCACTCCTGCTCCCTCTGACGGCTGCAAGCCCATCCCGTCAGCCTGACCTGGCTAGTGTCCCGTAAAGTAAAAGAAAATGATAATGACTTCTTGTTAATATCATTTTCTTTTGCACTGACACTTCTCTGACATAATGGAGGAGCTGCCACTGGTACTTTGTCAAGTGCATTCTTATTGGGTTTCGATACTGCTGCTGATATGGGACTGATCTCTATTAATTACAACTTGAATGTCCATTCTGAAACAGTGAGCCAATTCTCAACATTGTTTCATGGACTTAGGAAACTTAAGACAATAAAGGTACAGCTTCACATTAACAAAGATATTCGCCCTGTAGTGCAGTGACAGTCAAATTGCTTTTCACTTAAAGGAACTTGCTAAGAAACTTGCTGAGAAAGAACTCGAAACATTGCTAAACCATGACATCATCCATCGCTTTACTAGTCCAACAACATGGGTTTCACCAATTGTGGTGGTGCCTAATATGGACAGTGGAGGTTCAGGGCACACTTGTGTTGATATGTGACAGGCCAACAAAGCAATCAAAAGAGAAAGACATCCAAGTCCACACATGTTGCAGACATACTCACATAGCTTAATGGTGTCAAAGTCTTCTCCAGCCTTGGTCTGAACAACTTGAACTGGAAGAAAGCTTTAGGTACATTAATACTTTTTCAATGTATATAGGTTTGTTCAGATATAAAAGACTCAGTTTTGGGTGTTGTCAACAGCAGAAATCGTTCAAGATGTCATTCGCAGAGGTATTCAGCCTGTCACACATGCTGTTAACCACAGTGATGATATATTGGTGTTTGGGACTGCACGAAAGAACATGGCAAAGAACTCACACAAGTTTGTCGTCTTGCTGATGCAGGTCCAACACTAATGGGCCTAATATGAATTTGGCGGTCCGATGGACTGGTAGACCCGTGGTTGTGGTGCAGCGATCCGACCGCTGCATTATGATTTGGGCGGTTAGACCGCCATAGAACCGCTGCTATGCCAGGCATCCACAATCACTGGCGATCTTGCAGCGGTCTGAGGCCCTAAATATGCTGATGGTGCTGCTGCTGCCAAGTATTTTATGAGCTTCCTCACTGCCACAGTTTTTATGGCGGTGAGCCCACCATAAAAAGTGTGGCGGTAAGGAATTTAAGAGGGCCCTACAAGGATCCTGGTGCCTCTGTGCACTGGGTGCATGCAGGGAGGCACATGGTGTGCCCCTCTGTGTTTCTGCACCCATTTTTCCTGCATGGCATGGACTTCACAGTCCATGCAGTGCAGGAACATGATTTGGCAGTTGCACGGTGGTGCCTTACTAAGGCTCTGCTATGAGCCTTACAAAGACACCGCAGTGGGACCGCCGCTGCAGGAACCCCAGCGGATTTTAACTCCTATTTCTGCGAGCGGTGTGCGGATGACTTTGGCGGCCTCTGAGCGGGGCTCTGGCATGGCAGCTCACTCCAAAACTGCCAAAGTCATAATCAGGCCCTAAATGATGAAAAGTGTGAATTTCACAAAAACAGACACATTCTTTTGGCATATTTTCTCTCTGAAAAGGGAATGACCCCCAATCCTGGAAAGGTACAAGTGTTCAAATCTACTTGCCCTCCAAAAGATCTGACCATACTGCGATTCTTCTTAAGCATGGGCAGCTACTGCTCCAGGTACATTCATGATTTTATGTTCAAATGGGTAATGGAATGCACACCGTCTTTTCAATAGTAGTTAAAGTTAATCCTAGACTCCTCCAAGAGTGCGTGCTTACTGGAATGGTGCCTTGCCCTCGTGGCACACGGTTATTAAATCAAAAATGAAAAGGGGCGACATTCACGCCCCAAAACCAGTCGCACAGCTTAATAAGCACAATGTTTTAAGTTCATCCTTTTTTTTCATCATCTTTCATCAGTTTATGAACGTTCATGTTCATATTCCTCTTTTTAAACTCAGCTTCACTTGATCCACACGTGAAGTATCATGCTATTTTCCAAATTTCATGTGTTGATGATGTGACCATCCGGACCTCTATCAAAAACACGACCAACGCATAATTCATCCATGGCATGTTCTTTATTTACACCCAATGCATTTCGGACTGCACGAGTCCTTCCTCAGGGGTAACTACAAGTAAAACATTTTTTCATGGTCTGCACCCAAACACCGAAAGTTGTTTAAAATTGATTAAAAGGTTCATGATTGCGATCCACACTGATGGCGAAAAACATCAGGTTCTTTTGAATTTGTATGGGGACAAGCGGAACGTTTATTTTATTTTATATGAATATGCTGATGCTGAAGTCGAAAATAGCACTAATTCAGTCACGTTTATTAACTAAGGATGGTACTATGTTAAATAAACTCCTTTCGTGTACATTCATGTTTGAACTAGAATCGGAATAGCACAGAATGATGCACTGTGGGAGCTGTAGTGGTTTTAACAGGTTTTGTTGGGAGGTGTGAAGCAGCAGTAGTTTAGATCAGGTGACCAATGAGAGTACGAATGCATGAGGGAGGGACTTTGACTCACAAGCGTGGTTTAAAAACTGAGCATTGCAATGGGGGAGGTAACATTTTTGTCTTATGAGATGCGGATACTGAGCCGTTAAACTATCCTGGCAGGTACGTGTGGCAATGGGCGCTATGCAGTGGATGTTGTAATCGGTAATTGAGGAAATCGTGGAGAGGAAAAAGTGAAGGCAGTACTGCGTAGTTCAGTGGGTGTGCAATGGGTTGAAGGCCACTTTGAAGAACGGATAGATTTATCGAAGGGCAAACAACAGAAGGTAAATTAACTGCGCGCTAGAGGCAAAGGGGTTTTTACATAAGTCAAGTACGATCGGCATGCAGTATGGAAGATATTTAGAAGTGTTTGGGGTATGGTCAACCAGACACGAGTAAGATGGCAGTTTATTTAGACGATATGAGTCACGCAGCTTCACAGGGCACAGGGGGGATGTTATCGGGTTGTGAATGACAATGAGGGAGATGTTTGTTTCAAATGAATTAATGTTCACTTGAGTACATCCGTGCTTACATCACATTATTTCACTGTTTCTTTGAATAGTTTGACAAACAATCAAAATGCATTAAGGCATATGTAGAAGTAAATATTAATGGTGAAATGTTTTACTTGTAGTTACCCCTGAGGAAGGACTCGTGCAGTCCGAAATGCATTGGGTGTAAATAAAGAACATGCCATGGATGAATTATGCGTTGGTCGTGTTTTTGATAGAGGTCCGGATGGTCACATCATCAACACATGAAATTTGGAAAATAGCATGATACTTCACGTGTGGATCAAGTGAAGCTGAGTTTAAAAAGAGGAATATGAACATGAACATTCATAAACTGATGAAAGATGATGAAAAAAAAGGATGAACTTAAAACATTGTGCTTATTAAGCTGTGCGACTGGTTTTGGGGCGTGAATGTCGCCCCTTTTCATTTTTGACATTCATGATTTTGCCACTGTGAGTGTCCATTTGAGAGAATGAACAAAGCAAGATGTTCCATTTGAGTGGTCATCTGAATGAGACCAAAGTTCCAAGAAAATAAAACACACAATTGAAAAACAACTGAGATAGTTTATTTTGATCCAAAATTACATACAGAGATTGTAATGGATGCAAGTCTGGTAGGGTTGGAAGTGGTCTTTGCCCAGCATAATGGACAGTACAAAAGGAGGTGGTGATGGACGGAGCATCTGAACCAATCAAACACAGGACCGGTTTCTGGCATTACAGCCGTCTTCAGCCCGGCTGTAATGCCAGAAACCGGTCCTCGGAAGCTTGTTTCCGGTCCAGGATTGGTAGTTCGGGCTGGACTGTTCCCATGAGGCACAGGGTGAGACTGATTTGCATATAGCAATGTCTGAACTGGGGTGGCAGAGTGGGCTAAAGAACGGTGATGGATCAAACCCAGATCTTTTGACTGGGTGTGAGTGTTTGATTGGTTCAGATGCTCCGTCCATCACCACCCCCTTTTGTACAGCATAATGGACAGTCTGATGCCTAAAGTGACAAGTTATTTAAGTGGAACACGAAGGATATCTTGGCATAGCTAGTACTAAAAGATCCCTTAAGGATCAAGCTTGGTTCCCGTGTCTTCATAAATGAGCTGAAAGGGAGCTTAAAGCTTGTCACTTATGCAACTGCCTGTCTCCCAAAAGATCTCAGCACCCGTTGAACATGTCAAGCTTGGGAGCAAATTGTGGCTGATTTCTTTGGACCCCTCAATAACAGACATCATCTAATGGTATTTTTAGATGAGTAATAATGTTTTCTCTAGTGGAAGACTTATCATCATACACACATGACAGAGTCATCGAGAGGCTGGAATGACATTTTCATAACGTGGTGTTCCCTCAATTCTCAAATCTGACAACGGTCCACCCTTCAACAGCAGAGAGTTTAGTCTTTCTGAATCCTCTGAACATCAAACATCAGAAAAGTACACCTCTCTGGCGACAGACAAATTGTGTTGTTGAACGATTTATGAATACTTTGAAAAGGGTGGTTCAATACGCTGCACTGGAAGGCATCGACCACAAATCTGCTTTACGGACACCCTTTGTGCCTACCATTCCAATCCTCACCCCACACCAGAAGAAAGTCCTGTCACCTTGCTGTTAAGGAGAGCTCTTGGAATGAAGATACTACAATGGCCAACTGGCCAGTCAATAGACCCAGACTAGGTACATGTCACTGACACCTCTACCAAATGCGAAATGAATGCTTAGGCCGATAAGCACCGACATGCTCAATACACAGTTTTTAAGAATGGAGACAGAGTTCTTGTCAAGCAAAAGTCAAGCAAAAGACCAGATATTTCCTGGTCTTAATTTTGGCTCTGCCTCTTATTTACGCCACCATTGTAAATAGGGGACAGCATCAAAATCAATGGGTGTTGCGGTGGACCGCACACCGCAACACCCATTGCCCTCCTCTTTCTTGCTAAGTATAGCATGAAAGGGTGCCATATTTACAAGGCAGTGTTAAGCCATGTTAAGAGGCTTGATGCCACCTTGTCAATAAGGTGAAGCCCCTATCGCCACAGGAACATCGTTAAAAGGGATGTTCCTGTGGCGATAGGGGCTTGTAAATATGCCCCCTATTATGCATGGGGAAGGGACATGATGCGTTCAATGGATATGAGTGGCATACCATACCACCTCATTGACATATGACAGTGAAATACCAATAACGTCTCTGTTGCCCCTTTATAGGAGCTTGCAGAAAACATATTGCTTTTTATAATCTTTTTTATAGCCTCCATAATCATAGAGTACGGCATTTTTGTTGTTGGGTTTGACACTGGGTGTGATAAGCAACAATAGTCCATTCATCACGCCATTGGTGAGTCTGGATCTCTATTGACATACTTGATTAATGTAGTCCTTCTTTTACCTCATGCTGTCCTCCTGAGATGTTGTATGTGCATTCATGACAAGCGGAGCTGTTTGTAGAGGGTATGTTGATACTAGCACTTGGTTATATGCTTTTTCCAGTATGTGATTTTAGGTGCACACCATCCATAGCATTTATTGTGACGCTAGTGACGCTGATGATGCCGGCATGAGAGTACTTGATTTCTGTTCTCCCTTGATTTTTCAGCGTCATTTGTTTTTAGGTCGAGTCTGGGCAACGCATGCACTGTTCTGCAAGACCTGCTGTATTTGAGTATGAACTTGAAACTACCCCCACTCTTTGCCCATATTTGTCATTGGCTTGTGTCATTGTCCTTTGTAAATACTGTCTTCTGATTCGTTAATAGGCCTTAGTACTGCCTTGTCTCCATTTGTAACCTCTCATGAGGACTGGTCCTTTGACTTCTGTTGTTACATGGTATGTCTGTAAGCACTATTTTCTTTAATGAGTTTCTCCTACTGCAGGCACAACATGTTTTCCTGCAACATTTAGCGTGTCGTGCGCACTTTCATTTTCCAAGCAGCCTGGTACAATGGCGGCCACTTTTTAAAAGTGAAATAGGACTCGCGTTTACAAGAGTTTGAGCTATTGGCATTGTAAATGATAATGCCTTTTATTTATGTGTTAGTTATCAAAACAGATAAATAAAAGTTCGTAAACTGTATCACCAATTACGAGTAGGCTCGTTACACCTGCGGGGGCTTACGCACTCCTGGTCAACTGGTGGTAGCGATAAGTGTCCTTTCTTTGTAACAGCAGTAGAGAATATTGAACACTTTTTCTTCTGCTGCCCTATGTATTTGTTACCCAGAAAAGTTTGGCTTTTACCAGTCTTCCGCTTATTAGGTACTAAGGGCCAGATGTAGGTAGGCTTTTACCGGGTGGTAACGGCCGAATTCGGCCGTTACCACCCGGTAAAAGCAATTTGACATGTAGGTCCCTGTAATTTACAGACTCGGTAAATTTACCGGTAGGTAAATTTACCGAGTATGTAAAATACCGAGTCGGTATCATTACTGATTCCGGACAATTGGTATGTAGGTGGGACTCTTCTGAGTCCCACAAGCAGTACAACATCGGTATTTTACCATCAAATACTACTTGATGGTAAAATACCGTTTCTGGTGTGCATGCATATGTGTGCATGCACACCTATGCCATATGACAGGCAGACCTGCCCTTAGGGCAGGTATGCCTGCCACATGGCACCCGAGCCTCTTTTGGGGGTGCCAGAGGGTGTCAAAGTGACACCCCCTGCACCCTTGTGACAGTCGGTATTTTCCGATGTGGTAAATACCGACCGGTATATGCCCAATCAATCCTATGGGCTTCAAAGCCCATAGGAATGCATGGGCATTGACTGGTCGGTATTTACCACATCGGAAATTACCGACTGTTTCCGATTCGGTAATTGCACATCTGCAATTACCTACATCTCGGTATTTTTATTTTCCGACCTCTTAAATACCGAGTCGGTATGACTCGGTATTTAAGAGGTCGGTAAATAAAAATTACCTACATCTGGCCCTAGATCTGCTGTTGCAGCGACTAGGATTCTTAAAACTGATACTTCCCCCCCTATCGCCATTGGTGTAGCAAAATTCGTGAGCTGGGCTTGGTCAATCCGTATTCACAAACTTGGTAAATGAAGTTCCCACTGTATATGTTTTTATGACTTTTAGTTCCAACGTAGCATTGTTTTTATGTAGTAAGGGGTCTTCTTGTATATCATTGTCTAAAATGTAATACTTTTCTTAACATGGTTTTAAAATGTAACGTATTTATTATCTTATATGTAAAAGCGTATGAATTGTTTTCTTATGTATTTGTCTTTTATGATGCAAATCGAATAAAGTCCTCTTGATGATGATAAATAAAAGGCATTGTCATTTACAATGCCATTAGCTTAAACTCTTGCAAACGCGAGACCTATTTTGTATTGCAAATGCATGTTAAGTTTTTGCTTTCTGCGTGTTCGTTTAATCGTTCTAAATGCCATTGCAGGAGAGCATTATTTGTGCGTGCTTCAGAGTTTGCGGATGTCTATGTTAATGTGCGGTGCTGCAAGTAAGGCACGACTTTGTTTTGCTTGATTTTCTTTTCTTTTGCTTCTTTGCATTTTTTTTTTTTTTTTTTGCAGAGTTTTATATAGCGCGAACTAGACCCGAACCGAATCAGGTATCAGAGCGCTTTACATATTTTTCCAGTTACGTTACATTTTTACGTTTTCCAGTTACTTTCATTTTAGGCACGGGGAGATTAAGTGATTTGCCCAGAATCACAGGAGGTTTTGGCGTCGTTACCGAGACTCGAACCCAGGGGCATATTATCAAGCCTGTGCGATAAAATTATCGCCGCTTTATCGGCCGAAAACGGCCGATAAAGCGGCGGTAATGGGCTTGATAATATGCTCTATGGAATTCCAATCGAAGCCCATGTTAGATGTTTTCACATCTAACATGGGCTTCGATTGGAATTCCTTAGAGCATATTATCAAGCCCATTATCGCCGCTTTATCGGCCGTTTTCGGCCGATAAAGCGGCGATAATTTTATCTCACAGGCTTGATAATATACCCCCCAGTTCCTCCAGGTCCGAGGTGGTGGTCATATGAATGTGCTACTTTTTGTCAAGGTCGCGTAATCACTAGTTGTTAACCTGTTTGCTCAATGCATAGATATCGTTCTGGAGCCAGATAAAGAGATTGTCATGTCTGTGTCCAGCATGAGGCGGACATCTATGCTATTTTCATCGATTTGCCTTTGCTCAATGATCCTATAATTTAGTAACGCACAGGAGACTGCAGTAAAAATATAAACAATCCAAATAAGTATATTGACAAAAGCAGAGCATCAAATTCATCCTTTCGGAAAGCATATCCACTAAGGATTTACAAATACTATAAGCAAGGAACAGACCACCACAAATAGAAAACATCCCCAAAGATGAAAAATCTCTTTAATCTATATAATGTTTCACAGACAAAACCGATAACATAAAACATCTAAAACCCCTAAAACATAAATAATTAAATTTAAACTTGAAATAATTTGATTTAGATATTTTTCCTGCCTAAAACGTGTTTCTTTTTATATTAGAATTTCTGAAATTTAACATTCAGTGTTAGGATGAGGTTGTGGGTTTTGGGGTCAGTGTTAATTTTAGCGTCAAGGGTACAAGTTGCAGCGCCAATGTTTGCTTATTAATTGTAAAAATTAGCATTTTGTTTAGGGTCAGTCATAGGGTTAGGAATTGTGTTAAGGTGAAGACTAGAATTAGGTCTCAACTTTATACTTTGTTTTAAGGTTAGCATTGTGATAATGTTCAGATTTAGATTTAGCATCAATCGTAGAATTAGTTGCAGCGTTAGTTTCAGGGTTATGGATGGCTTACACCTAGGGGTAGCAGTATGTTTGGGCTGAAGCTAGTTTGGGGATTAGGTTAAAATAAGCATTAGACTTCGGTCAATCATTCAGGAGAGCGCTAGGCTTAGATGTTGGTATTTTCAGTATAACGCATTTGCTACTTCAGGACTTTATTAATAACAAATCCTAATATTGTTCTGGGCTATTTTAATTTTTGTTTTTCATTTCTAAAATAATCTATTCAGGGACTTTCAGTTTAGCTAATATGACGTATAACCGAGAACAGTACACAGTAACAACACAGATTGAAATAATGTTTAACACTTTATACCAGACCATAGTCACTAACAGACAGGATCAGGAAATAATGGCAAACATCTCTTTGAAGGCATAATACTATTTAGAGGCATAGGAGCGCTGATGTGAGTTCCCATTAATGGTGTGTAATAATAATAATAATTTTATTTTACTATGCCATTTCATACTGCTCTTTTTGCAGAGATTTAAAATTGTGTGTTTGCAGAAAGCATTTACGTCATTTACAATGTTTATCAAAAATATGAACTACGCGTTTCTTGAAAAAATGGGTTTCTTACATAAACGGGTCTTTAGTTCCAAATGTGGTTGGCAGCAATTCATGGTGTGTGACAATATGTAATGGTAAGTCAGTGCTTAATTTGTAAAAGTGTCAGGGCCCTCGTCAGGAGGGCACTACAGCCTCTACCACCCATTTACACTGCCAGCGCTGCCAATTACAGTTCCTACACAACATTTAGCCATCACACTGCTAAAGTGTGAAAATTATGACAATTCAAGTCCCCCAAAGATATAAGAATGGCTTGGGTGGCAGGTATTAGTTTTTTTAATGTATATTGAGTTTATAAACTACTGTTCTTCTGGTCATCTCTAAATTATACAAACTGCGCCACTGTGTGTCAGCTGTCATAAGAACCGTGGTGTGGACATTTAACCTCTTGGCCGCGGCGCTAATTTCGCTGCGGCGCTGTGGGGGTGGGGGGTGAGCGCAGCGCTGCCATGCTCATGATGGCGTGATTCCGTCACAACCCCGCCCACTCACTAATTCGTCAGCACAGGCCGCGTGGGCAGAGCGGCCGCAGCAATTTTTTAATTTAAAAAAAAATAATTTTTATTTAAAAAGGTTTTATATAGCGCTGGCTAGACCCGGAGGTATCAGAGCGCTGTACATGGGTATCAGACAATAAATTGCAGGTTACAGTTTTGCAAAGGTTACACAGTTATTAGAGCATGGCAATTTTAGTTACAAGTAGGGTTGAGACAAACAAAAAGGAACATATAGGTAGGGGAAAAAGCTGGCAAGGGGAGATATTCCAGGGAGTGGGGGATAGGAGCAGGGGAAGTCGGCAGAGAGTGTAGGAGGGAAAGAGGAGGGGAGGATTAGTGACACGGCAAGGCAAGAGGAGGGGGAGGGTGACAAGGACACAAACCGGTAGGCGAGTCAAAGCTGCGCCCAAAGTCCAGTAAGCTGTGAGCCCAGGGGGAGTGGTATCATTTCCCCATCTCAGTTGCGAGAGGCTCCCTAAGCACAGTGGACTCTCTCAGAGGGGTCTCTGAGACTCCAAGGCCTACTTTACTGGATCCTTCCCCAAAAAGGGGAGAGGGAGTGCTTTGGCAAGGGGTGCCATACCATACCTCATTTGTGAGTGGCTACCTTAGGGATGTGGACTCTCTCAGCAGGTATGCTGAGACTCCAGCTTATATATCTTGGATCTTACCCCAAAAAGGGGAGAAGGAGTGCTTAGTCAAAGGGCACAAAAGTACAGGGGGTTAGGAGGAGAAGCGGGCAAGGGGATAATTCAGGTGAGAGGGTATAGGAGCACGGAAGTAGACTAAGAACGAAAGAATGTTGAATAGGAACAGATAGATAGAAGACAAGGAAAAAGCAGAGTCACAGAAATACAATGTGGGGTGGGTGGGAAAGACAGGGAGATGGGAAGAAAAACTGTGTCCACAGTCCGGCTGGGTAGGTGATGGTCAGGGGATGAACCAAGGCCGATCTCCTCAATAGCTGAACAGAGCAGCTCCACCGGGCGTCAGACATAGTGGTCGGACTCCGCTGTCAGGATGAAGATCAGGAGTATACTCAGAGATTGTGATTGTGTGTTGATTAGGTAGTGGTCACTACCACCCCTCGTTCACCTTAGCTCCATTGCTGCCTCTTTGGTCATTTTACTCTGCCCCAGGGTCCCAACAGGCGCTCCGGTCCCAGGCACGTTCTCTGCCTAGAGACGGTAGCAGTGAAGAATTGCAAGACCACTGCTTCCCCATTTTGGTATTTGCCAGGGCGTTTTGTATATTGGGGGTGGGCGTGGATCAGGCGTGACAACTACCTCAATTTCTGGGGTACGTCCCCCGTGATCCGGGCAACCCTCCGTGGATGGTCACTGTCTGTAGAACTTTGCTGGAGGGACCCGAGTTGCAGCATGACACTATGGGGTCTGCTCCGGTGATTCCTCCAGTGACGCGTTGTTCCCTCTATAGGTTACTTAGCGATTTTGTAAGGGGAAGCATTCCCCACCAGCCACGGCTGATGAAATGCAGCGTCGGCTCTAAGTATTTTACTGACCATTATGAAACTCCATCAATCGCCGACCGGTGGGAGCCATTTTGAATGAGCGTCAGGGCTCTCCGGCAGGGTGTGCAAGTGACCGATAGAATCAGGTTTGTGGGGTGCCCCTCAGAATCCGGCTCCTGCAGCTTAGAGTCTCTGGGGCATCTGCGGGCGCAGGGGGCAGCATAGCTCCTCACCCTGCCATGCTGGCGTGCTTGTGATGGAGGCGCTGGGCTCAGGCTCTCACTCGGGTCTTGGCGATAACAGATCGCCTACAGTGCAAGCCCTGTTTAGGCTCCACCTAAAAATACAGACAGTCGATGACTTCAGGCTAATGTCCATCTTCCGCCGTCATGAGCACACGCCGCCCGTGGCTCATGACGGTGTGGTTCCATCATGCGCAGGGAAGGGGTTAAGTGCTGTTGCCGTGCACCGGAAACCGCCGTTTCAAATTAACCACTGGGTAAGGTACAGCTAAAACTATGCAGATTGACCCAATCCTAGATAAATACATCAACAATTTACCATGCACACACTTCACACTCCATTCTTTACATACAAAAATAAAGTTTACAGCAGCACAAATACGGACAGCACTATGGGTTTCAATTACAATAACGCTCATTGGTGACGCTACAGATAGCCCAGTTACTTTAAAACAGGGATTTAAGAGGGATAAAACAAACTGTGGGGGTCTCTCAAAGGGGCATAGCTGATTTAATTAAGGGTGTGGCTAATTTAATTAAGGGTGTGGCTTAAAACACGTAAGCTAAAAATCTGTTCTTAGCATAGGGTGCCGCCGGCTGATATTGTGTTGCCTCTGTCATTACAACCAGATACATGATAGAACAAGTAACATTACACATACACAAGGCAGGACTATGGGCTTTGTCAATTTTTGTTAGTTGCATAAGATAAATAAGCAAAAACTACGGCTTAGTTGTATATAATATTGAAAATGATTCAGTGCTGAAATGATACGACTTTGAAAGAAAAAAAAACAGTCTCTTTGAAGTTACACCAAAGGCTTTGAGCAGTTGCAGTGCCGAAGAGTTGTGATTCCCCCCCCCCCAGGGGGAGGGCAAAAATGGAGAGCCCAATAGGGACCCGTCTCAGGAGCTGCTTATAAGAACTGCCAGTACTGAGCCATGGTAGGGCCCGGCCCACTTAAAGCCCTGCTTATCACTCTGAGTTCTAGTTTTCCTTGCCGCAGTCCTAACAGATTGAGGCTGTCTCATTAACCAGATGGCATTTACTTACTCTAGCAAAACAATTTAGACTTTAAAAAGTCCTCTTTATGCCAGGTTGTACTGCGACATTAAATAGCCCTTGGCACCAGAACAAAACTGTCCCTATTATCAAATTAGACAGGCCCGGACTGGAAAACCAAAAGCAGCCTTGGCAATCATGCCCAAACCAGCTCACTCCATTCCTCTCTTCATTCCCTCTCTCTTTCCATCCATCCATCCATACATCCATTCTCTCTCTCTCCCATCTCTACACTCCTTGCCTAATATCTCTCTCTCTCTCTCTCTCTCTCTCTCTCTCTCTCTCTCTCTCTTCTCTCTCTCTCTATCTCTCTCTCTCTCTCTCTTCTCTCTCTCTCTATCTCTCTCTCTCTCTCCCCTCTCCACTACCCACCCCCTACCCCCTCTCCACCCCATCACTGTGGCTATTGAAATTAACCTCAGGCAACTGTGGAACGTGACACGCGCACCAACAGTCTCCCTAGGCTTTCAAAACCAACCTCAGGCTGTCTCCACGTCCCCAGGGAAATTACAGATTGAATAAAAGGCCAGTCTGCCTCTAGAATCAGAAAGTTAAGAAAGTATGCCACACTTACAGATTGGGCAGGTATGAACTTATACATACAAACTATATATGTGTTTTTCCAAATATTGAGTACTGCATACATTTGAGGTTATTTCAGGCAATATTTATGGCAATATATCAGGGAAATTAACTATACAAACAGTCCAGCAGGTCCACAAACACAATAAAAATCCTCACAGACCTATTACACTAGCAATTTCTGGCACTGCCAGATTGACCTATAAGCCAGGCCCACGTTGTATTTATACCTAGTCCTTTACTTGGGGACTGCTCCTTCGACAGATGCTTAAAGAAAGGACCAAGCCTAAAGACTGCCTGAATTACCATGCATATATGTAAGTACTGTGAAAACACTTACATAGAGTGATGTGTATGGAAGTGGGGCTGTTAGAACGGAAACTAGGAGTTGGAGTAAGGAAGATTACTGGTACGGGTCATTACCTCTTGACCTGCTCTGACTCATCCCAATATTAACAGGAAGTTCTCAAGCTAAATTAAAAAAAACAGCCACGAGGTATAGAATGAAAGACTCAAACAAGACTAAATAATGCAACACTACATTGAACATGTTTTATTCCTCCCCAAAATGTATATTTTGAATTAGGAAAGAAATAATCCAAAACAGAACAACCAAAATTCAAAGCGTAGTCCCCGCCAACCTGTAATCTATATTGATTTGCAATGGTATGAGCAGATACCTAAATGGTTACATTGCAAATGTTTTTCAAAGGCACCACTATGAAGACAGGGAGGGAGCAGACATTCTTCTGGTAAGTTAGCTCTGAATTATGACTGACATCTCCAGACATGCAAAATGGTGAGTAGTGGAAAAGGCAAGCCTAATCCACCAGCTGAAAGTTCCTGTGATAAGATGTCACCCTCTTAAGGCTAAACAAAAAGCCACAAACAAAAAATTTACTGAAAGTAAAAGAGCCATTCTTCCGAAATTGATTAAAAGAGCGCTATGCACATCCAGAATGAGCAGAGCAAGCTCCTTCTCACAGTAGGGCAAGCGAAAAAACTGGTAACACTAAGGGGGATATTTACAAAAAAAATGTCGTACTGCAGTGTGACTCCAAAATTGATAACGACGCACTCTGTCATTTTTTAAATGCAGAGACTCACCTTATTTACAAAAATATGGGGCATCTCTTCATTTCCGATAGCACTAAAAAAGCTGCCTAGCACCGGCGCAGGCCCCCTTGCACCCTCTTGCAAGAGTGCCTGTACTGCAAGGGAGACTGCTTATGTGCAAGAAGAGACACCATCCTGCACATAGACATAGACAGGTGATTTGCTGTTTTTATGTGCACTGCAGAATGCAGCACACATGGAAAGAGCAAAATGCGAGGAGAAATACAAAAATTCTCCTCATTTTCCATGTTTAAAACAAGGCATTCCCTGGTCTTATTTTTGGCACTGCCCTATACCTTGTAAATATAGGGCAATGTCAAACAAGCAATGGGTGTTGCGCACACCAACACCCATTGCCCACCCCTTTGCGCGCAGCATGCTGTTGCAGTAAGGGGCATATTTACATGGTGGCGTTAAGCTACATTAAGTGGCTTAACGCCACCATGTAAAAATTGGGTTGAGAGCAACCCCACCGGAGCTTCCGAAAAAGTGACGCTCCGTGGCATTAGGGGCTTGTAAATATGCCCCTAAATCTGCACCCCAGCCAGCAAGGGACACCTGGTAGAAGCTGTGCATGCATCTCCTGTATCTTCCACAGTACTCTGGAGAGGATTAGTACAGAGGCATAGAGCTGACCCTGTAAGCAATGAAAAGATTATTCCATCCCAAGATTTTTTAAATGGATAAAGGGAGCAAAACTTGGGAAGCTAAGCATTTGCTTCTGTTGCAAAGAGGTATAGCACTAGGTGGTCAAATCTGCCACACACCTTTTGAAACAGATTGTGGAATGGACAGTAGTCAAAGGGATACGGAGGATGGGACTATTCAACTCAGGTAATATGCAGCTCCATTCTCACATCTAGAAAGATGGATTGCCATCAGAGGGTGGAGATAAGGGGCCATATGTATCAAGCTAAATTGCGTTCACAAACGCTGAAATTTCAGCGTTTGCAATCACAATTTAGCTTTGTACTATGTAGGTAAGTTTAAACCTACACACAAAATAAAGAATTGCAAAAATTGCGATTCCTTATTTTGCGCATGCATTAAGAGTATCGCAATTTGCGATTCTCTAAATGCTATGTTAGAAAGCATTGCAAATTGCGATATTGCCTTAAGGAATCGCAAATTACCACCAACTTCAAGTTGGTGGTAATATGCGTTTCCTTTAAAAAAGCAATTTTTTTATTTTTTCAATGTGCCACGTGGCACACATACATGCCCTTAGGGCATGTATGTGCGCCACATGTGCACACATGCACATTTCAGGGGTGCAACAGTGTCTCCTTTTGGCACCCTTGCAACCTTGAAATTGCATTCTCAATTTGCAATTCTCTAATTTGTAATCACAAATTGAGAATGTCTTCCCATTCATTCCTATGGGCCTCCTAGCCCATAGGAATGAATGGGAAGGTATTCCTTATTTGCAAACCTCAATTTGCGATTTGCAAATAAGGAATATGTAGGATTCGCAAAATCTTTAGCAAATCTTACATACATTGCATTTTGCAATTCTCAAATAGCGATTCTCTAAAAAACGCTATTTGAGAATCGCAAATGTATCCTTTGATACATATGCCCCAAGTTTCTGCCCACATATAGTCTCAATTTTTGAACCATGTATTCTTGTGTTTATTTTAGCATATACACTGCCCCGAATATCATCTTCATCTTTTGACTTATAATTTAGCACATTGGCACTTTAGCCTTGCAACAAAAAAAATCTAACCATTATTGGTGATTTTCACCTATGGTGCAACCAGGCACTGGCGATGCCAATCAATTCCACAGTAACATGAAGATTTTTGGCCTAGAATTGTTAATGAATAAGCCAACACGTAAATCTGGTAATTTATTAGCCCTTCTCTTCTGTTGAGACAGGAAAGGTGGAAGATCATTTCAAAGTCATCTGGACAATCATTTCACCATTCTTTTTAAAAATTTCTAGTATGATTAGGACTAAACAAATTACAAACAATGGGGAAGTTACATTCAGAAACAGGAAAAAATGTTTGCCTGACTTTTTAGCCATATACTAAGGGACTGGCAAATTACAGACTCTTGACAGAGAAATGCAGTGATCAGGATAAAATGGTAGATTCACCATTCAGCATTTTAATAAAACCTCCCTGAAATGGCAAAGACTTAAAATACTTTTTCTGTAGAAAACCAATGATTTAGCCCTAAATTGGCTACTTTAGAATGGGCTTCGTTCCAGTAAGAGCAGAAATGGTGGAGAAATTATGAGGAGGAAGCCAAAGCGAAGTTTAGGGAATTCACTAAAATCACATCTTCAGAAAAACTGGTATTTTTCAGATAGAATTATGAATTAACCCAAACTTGTTGAATTATTTAAAATTGCTTACACAGCTCAACACCCTCATTCACAACCAGTATTTCCTCCATATACAGATGATTGGTGCAATCAGCTTGCAACATATTTTTAGGAGAAATTTCTAACATCCATGCCAATAACTAGGCTACACTTATAATCAGCACTCACACCATTAAGAATACCAGGGGCCTTATTTATGAAGGCCTTGCGCCGCCGGTGCGTCACTTTTAAAATGGGAAAAAGTGACGCACCGGTAGCGCAAGGCATTCATAAATAAGGCCCCAGGCTTTTTGGGTTAGCTATCTGAAATAAAAAATTCCTCGGTTGGGCCCTTTCCTCCAAAACCATTGAAGGAGACCTTCTCTAATACGCATGTATTCAGTTCACCAAAAGATCCCACCCCTGCCAAAATTCGTAAATCCAAAATTTTTATAAACCTTGAATTTGTTCTCCCAATCTTTAAAATTAGCCTAAAAATGGCAAAGTAGCTACCTCTTGAAAGCAATCCATGAATAGACCTTTATTAAAAAAAATAATAATCTTGGTGCTAAGCTATGCTTGAGTAATTACAAGCCAATTTTCCTTTTACCAGTTTTTTTAACAAATCTAGAGAAGTGGATCTGTTTGCATTTGCTGACATTTGTCTATGGCCTCAAATTTTTACATCTTCAGAGTTGACCCGGTAAAAACACAGAGATGGTGCTAGTGTTGGTCTTGGTGATCTTAAGAAGGTAGTCAACTTCAAGGGTGGGCTGCGGGGATCAATGTTCTCATCCTCAATGTTTCCACCACCTTCGATACCATCAACCATTTTATTCTCATTTTCAGGCTAAAAGACACAGGCATTGGTGGTACACTACTCACATGGATCCAATCCTTCATTGATAAGAGAAGTCAAACTGTTGCAAATTCTCCTTCACATTCCAAGTCCAAAACTCTTAATGTTGTTGTGTATCAAGGTTCTACTCTTTCTTGATTATTGTTTAATTTTTATCTGTGTCCATTGATGTTGGAGCTCAAAGATATGGGAGACAATTTCTATATGTATGCCTATGATACCTAATTTGTGTTTGATTTGAATAAATGTCAACATTTAAATTCTGCATGTCATGATCTTTGAAATGATCCATGTTACACAAAATGGTGGATGTTAGTACATTTTCTAAAACTAAATCCATCTAAAATATAACTTTTATTAGTTCCCAATAAAGCACAAGACCCCAATTCTCTGGACTGGCTGCAGGAGATGGGAACATGACCATTTCCTGTAAAATCAGTCCGGAACTTGGGAATAAGCATTGGCTCAGATTTGTCGTTGAGCAACCCAGTCGCATGTGTGTTAAAATCTTTATTTCTAGCAAATAAAATCACTACAATTTCTGCTTCTCTTATTAGAGGAGGGTCTTTGTATCTCAGTCTTAAATGCAACAATTAATTCCAGAATGGATTATGGTAGCATGATACACCTCACTACAGCCAAATCCTTTGATACAATAACTATAAGCGGTGCTAAATGTGGCTGATTATTTAATTGTCAAAGTACAAAGGAAAGCTCAAGTGTCTCCAGTTCTTTATAAGTTATACTGGCTACAGACATAAAAGCTGAAACAATTTTAAAGTTCAGCCATTGTACTTGGGAACTCTAGAGTTTCTGTTTTAGAAATTTAAATGGTACGCACCACACCACACCACACCTTAAGATTGAGTCAGCAATACTTGGTTAATATAACTACAACTAAAACGACCGGATTGGGGGACAGGGCATTTTCAGTGGCAGCAGCAAAACTGTGGATTACCCTCCCATTACAGCTTTGGGTGCAATCCAGCCCTCTAAAATTGAAAAAGCTAATAAAATCTATCTCTTTTAACTTCATCTGTCAGTTTTCTTGTTGCTTTTAACATGGTATAACAAAGTGTCAAGATACTTCATTGAAAGAATACTATTTATATACCCCAAAATATATATAAACGCGTCGTCCCATTGGAGTTAATATCTAACTGTGTTTGCCTCCAAATTGGGTGATTAACAACAGTCACTTTAGGAAAATTAGAGGTACAATCTCTTGAGGGGTTTTCCGAAATTGGATCAGATACTGTTGGGAATGTCCCTTTTTGCAGGGTTATCCCCAAACCTTTTGCTTCTTCCTCCCTTATTTTTCCTGACCCGTGGCTGCTGGCAATATGACTCTGGGCACTTTACCACTGCTGAACAGTGCTAAAGTGCATATGCTATCTGTGTAAATTGATATTGTGATTGGTTATCCATGATTGGCATATTTGTGTCACCAAGAAGTCCCTAGTAAAGTGCACTGAGTGTGCCGGGGCTGATGATAACAAATGCTACTAGTGGGCCTGCAGCACTGATTGTGCCACCCACCTGAGTAGCCCTAAAATGGTGTCTCAGGCCTGCCACTGCAGTGCCTGTGTGCAGTTGGTGAACTGCCGTGTCCTCCTGGTCAGTGTCCCCACTTATCCCTTTGGTCCCCCCTATGGAAGGCCCAAGGTACCCCCTTGGGTAGGGTGCAGTGTATGTGAATGTGTATGTGAAAGGTAGAGCATGTACTTGTGCAGGTGACATGCTCTGGTAGTGAATCACAGCCATTTTCGTTTTTCACTATTGTAAGGCTATCTTGCCCCATAGGCTATCATGGGGAATGCTGGCTACCGTGGTTACCAGCCTATCTTCCCATAGGAGCAAGATAGGACATAAAAGTCTGGTATGCCTGAACTCAGATTTTAATAACACATTGTTAGAACTGGGCTATTTTGGGTAGGCTAAGGCTGACGCCAAAGCCAGGCCGAAACCACCGTTCCAGTCAGGGCAAGGAAGTCACACGCCAAGATAACCCCTGCTCACCCTCTAGGTAGCTTGGCACGAGCAGTCTAGGCTAAACTCGGAGGCGATGTGTAAAGCATTTGCGCCAGCGCACAACAGCAACAACATACTAGGTACACCACAAAAGAGACTCCACACAAGGTTATATTAAAATAACTTTTGTATTGTCAAAACATATCAGATAGAACTTACACATGTACATTGTGCCAACTGGCACGGCAATATTCACAAGGGATTATTTACAAGACAGGGCCACATGGGCCACTGCCTGAATCAACACTTTGCAGATATAGAAATACTTGTCAGTAATTAGAATAAAAGTATATAAACTTCACTGTAACACAAAGTAACAGTTATAGATCACATCCAGTAACTACTGGGAACAGGTAAGTACCACCTACGCAACCCCAACCCCTTAGGAGACTGTCACGCAGGGGACCAGGACCTCACTAGGACCACCTGTACTAAAAAGAACAACCCCCTAAGTATCACACAGCATTTAGGGGTCTAAGAAAGAACACATTACCCATGATGCATAAATATACATTCAGAGGAGTAGTAAAGAAAAACACATAGGGCTAGATGTAGGTCGGTCGGTAACGGCCGAAAATCGGTATTTTCGGCCGTTACCGACCGGTAAATCTGATTTGGTATGTAGGGCCCAGTATTTTACAGAATCGGTAAATTTACCGATCGGTAAATTTACCGATTCTGTAAAATACCGAATCGGTATTCATACCTATTCTGTATTTTTGATATGTAGGTGGGACTCTTCTGAGTCCCACAACCCTTACCGATTCGGTATTTTACCATCAAATATATTTGATGGTAAAATACCGATTCAGGTGTGCATGCACATGTGTGCATGCACACCTGTGCCATATGACAGGCAGACCTGCCCTTAGGGCAGGTATGCCTGCCACATGGCCCCCGAATCTTTTTTGGGGGTGCTAGAGGGTGTCAAAGTGACACCCCCTGCACCCTTGTCAAAATCTGTATTTACCGAATCGGTAAATACCAACCGGTAATGCCCCATTCATTCCTATGGGCTTCAAAGCCCATAGGAATGAATGGGGCATTACCGGTCGGTATTTACCGATTCGGTAAATACAGATATTTACCGATTCGGTAAAAGGAACATCTGGATGTTCCTACATCTCCACCCCTTAGATTTACCGATTTTTAATTACCGAATCGGTATGATTCGGTAATTAAAAATCGGTAAATCTATTTTACCTACATCAGGCCCCTAATGTATAAACCTACACATTCAGCGGTGTTAAGAATAACGCACATGATGCAATAAAATTACATTCAGAGGTACCCGAATAATACAGTAGCGCAATAGTCACATGATGTCTAAAAACATTCAGAGGTGCAGGAATAAGACATGATGCAAGAAATCACATTCAGAGGTGCAAATAACCATACAATTGCGCAAGACCTACATAAGCCACCATCTGTGGCAGTCCCTAGGCCAACTGGCCTTGTTGGGGCTAGAACGCCCTGAGTCTCAATGTCAGGGCCTAAACGATGCAGGGGCCCACTACTTGCTGGGCCCCTGGGAACACTGAAAAGGGCCTAAACGTTGCAGCTGGCACTAAGTGCTGCGTAGCTGTGAAGGCCTGGCACCCCGGTGCCCTCGCTGTCCCACACAGGGACTCTCTCCTGAAATTGCGCCTAAACGGTGCAGCTGCCCACTAACTGCTGGGCCGCTGGAGAATCATAAAAACTGCGCCAGGGCCCTCGCTGGCCCTCAGGCGCGAACTGCGCCACGCTGGAGCCCCCCAGGCTCTTAAACAACCATGGTGCTTTCACTGGCACCAGAACTACACAAGCCCAGGAGGGGACGGGCATCGACAATATGCCCCGAGGTGTCCCAGGAGCCATCTAGACTCCGTAAACAAATATGGCCTGCGTTGGAGCCTCTCAGGGCTCGTAGGGGCGTCACCCACCCCGTTGGAGTCCCACTCGGGGGACTCAGGATTACGACATGCCCCCCAGGAGCCTCAACAGGCTCTGAACACGACTTGGGGCCGTTGGAGTCCCTCACGGGGGACTCGAGTCAAGAAAACGCCCTTCTGAGCCTCAACAGGCTCACTAAACAACATGCGGGCACGAGCCTCTCACAGGGCTCCAAGTAATATGCCCCGCGATCGTCGGGGTGGCCCCCTGCCAAGCGGGGCCGCCCAAAGCATCCTCGCTCCGTTGGAGTCCCTCACGGGGGACTCTGACACAAATACTGCCCCACACACCAGCCGTAGCCACCCCAGAGCCCTCTGCAGAGCGGGGCGGGTGAGCGTACTGCGCCAGCGAGGTAGGCGACCTCGCACTTCAAATCCCCGCCGGCTTCCACTCACCGGCTCTCAGGACGTGGAGGGCCACGCGTCTCCGTCGCCGCGCCCGGCAGCAGCGCTTCCCTCTAGGGCGAAGGCGGGGCTCTTCCTGCAGCCCGGAGGCCTCGCGGCGGGGGCGGTCGAGCTCCGCTCTCTCTGCAGGGCTCCCTCGGCACACGGGAGCCCTGCCTATCGGTCGCCTCGTCTCCTCGGGGCTCCCTCCGCCGAGAGGAGCCCCGCCACGGCCGCCATTGTCCGCGCCTTTCTTCTTCTCCTTCCCGCCGACTGCGGGGGGCGGGACTTCCGGCCGGCCGCGCTGAGATTGGCCGGCCGGCCGACCACTTCCGGGTCGCTGCGGGCAGCGCAGCGGCCCTTCTCTTTAGGCAGGCAGGCGGGGGCTGATGCCTTTCACGGGCCAGATGCCGGGTGGGCACCGGCCCTGGGAAATAAAGCGCTTCCAAGCGCTAGGGAAAATGAGCAGAGCGCTACCAGCGCTATAATCGAAAATAAAGCGCTCCTAAGCGCTATTGTCCCAGCGAAGCGCTCACAGGCGCTAAAGAGGAAAAGTCCAGCCAAGTCCTTCAGGGGATACAGCAAAGTCCCTCCAGGGTAAAACAAAGTCCCCCATCCTTCCAGGACAGGCAGAGGGGTCCCCCAGAAGTCCAGGCATCCAGGGGCTGGGCAGCGCCCGCCCCTGGTAGATTCCAGTCCGAAGTAAGAACAAGACAAGAAGAACCTTTTGGAAGGGGAACAGCCCCTTCTTATCCACAGAAAAGGCTTTGAAGTCGTTTGAAGTCTTTGTGTAGGCGAGCCCTAAGCCCTGGGTGTATCTGGTTTCTCTCTCCTGTCAGCCTCAGGTCAGAGGTGACTGTGGGCCATCAGGAGGGAGAGGCAGCAGGGTGGGCTGACAGGCACAGCCCAGCACCAGACGCTCTTTCCTCCCATCCCTGACAGCAGATGGGGGCCTTTCTTCTACGGCTGACTCAGACCCCCTCCTCCAGACAGTCCATCTACCAGCAGGCCCAGGCATCCAGGGCCAGGCCCATCAGCCAATCACGTGCCAGCAGACTCACTACACAATTATGCCAACTTCTAAAAGTGGCGCTTCTAGACTAGATACAGCCATGCCGCATACACCATTCTGCAGCATTCCTTCTCACGAATTCATACATATCAAACTCGACCCTGCACTCCCCATGCATCAGGAATCTACCATGGGCATACATATTCCCCATTCATTCCTATGGGAGGGCAGGTCACTCACCATCCATACACAGAGAGCACACGCACTTTACACTGTACCATAGTGAAAAAGTGCGCAGAGGCCTAAAATCACCAATCCAGGTTCCAAAAACAGGCTAGGAAAAAGCAAAAAAAGTCATGGGGTGAACCTGCCCAAAGGACCGGGTCCAACACACATCTTTTAGGAAAGGTTGTTTTTAAATCCTGTGTTTGAGAACAGGACTTTTAGAAAGTTGCTGTTCTCTTGTCCGACCCTTCTGTGTGCCTTGGCCTGTTTGTGAATTGACTGTCTGGTTTGTGAGGGGCAGGGGCTGGGTGGCTCCCAGAGTCTGAGTGGGCCATCCCTGGGCTGAATAGCTCCATCTGCATCTAGAGTAGTGGGAGGGGATAGCACCTGGGCCTGAATAGGGCTGCGTCTGCTTACCACAATGCTGGCTCCACCTCCTGCTGGGCGGCTGATTTCCCTGCCCCTCTCCCTGAAAGGAAAGGAGAGGCCAGGAAAACAAAGTGCTCAAGGAACACACAGAACTGGTTCAGACCGGGCTCAGAGTCCTCCTGCACAAAGGGATCAAAGACTTTTAGGGATATAAGTACAGGACCCCTGACTAGAGAAAATTAGATCATCCTGGAAATAAGAAGGAACAACTGCCAAGGAGAAAGCTGGAAGACTGAAGAAGAAGGACTGCCCTGCTGTGTGATGCTGGACTGACCTGCAGTTGCTTTGCTGCCAAGGAGAGGGGAAGGGCTTTGTTGTTGCTTTGTCCCCTGACTTGAAGGAATCTCCAAGGGCCTATTGTGAGCTGGCTCCCTGTTTTGAAGTCCCAGGAACAAAAGGACTTCACCCCCAGCTTCCCTGAGCTCTGCGGAGAGAGCTCTGTCCTTCCTAGAGTGCTTGGGCCAGTTGTGGTGCCTCTGGAAGTAGTACCTGTGTTGGGAAGCTGGAATCCAAGATTTGAGAGACTTTGCTACAGAAAATGTATCGCATCACTCAATTGCGGAGCACATCACCGTCAGTGCGAGGAATTTCCCGCCGCCATGAAGGACGAGATCCTCGCAGCGTCTGTTGCGGCTGCCAGAGACGTCGCACCCTTCGCTAGAGGGAAAAATCTCATTGCTGCGAGTATCGTCGCAGAGCCTGTCATCACTGGGTGAGATCTTCGCACCGCCGCTTTGCGAGCTGTTTCACGTCCCTGCGAACATCGTCTCAGAGCCATCGCTTCGAGGGGCCATGAGATGAGAAGATCATCGCTAAGCCCTGGAGATCGTCGCATCATGCCTTTGCGAAAGGAACTTCCTAAGGAACCTACGCACCGGAATCCATACAAGTCATCGCCTTCCTCCCCATACAGACCGGATTCGTCGCAACACGTCTGCTGCTGCAGCGGGGCTGTCGCTAACGCCTCCCCAGGGTCTCAGGAGTAATGCATCGCTTGTTTTCTACCGCTACAGCTTCTGTGCTTGGAACTTTTTATCGCAAACAAAGGTACTGTGGCTGAAACGTGACGCAATTGTGGATCATTTTATCGCTAACGCTAAGAACACTTTGCAACCATATTCTTGAACTATTTTGGATTATTGTTGTTTTGGTCTTGTGTAGTTTAGATTAAATACCTTTATTTTTTTTAACTGTTTTGAAGTCAGTTTGTGGTGTTTTCACTGTGTTACTGTGAGTGTTGGTTACTTTACACATTGCCTTTGATAAGCCTTGACTGCTCGTGCCAAGCTACCCAGGGGGTGAGCAGAGGTTATCTAAGAGTGTTTCCTCCTTACCCTGACCTGAAGCAAGGGTCCCTATTTGGACAGTGGTACCTACCTCTGACAACTAAAGACCCCCAGTTCTAACAGATACCTTGCCCGTATTATGTTCAATGTCCTAGAGTCTGTAATCATATATTGCCGAACTCCTAGAACGTTCCTGAGTCTGCCTCCCAGAAGTCCTTTTGGAGACATCTTGGCGAGTAAGACTTTCCGATGGGGAGGCAGATTGCCTAAAACAACAGGCAGAGGGTGCGACCCATGAGAACAGAGGATGCAATAGGGTAAATGAAAACCCTTTGCTAAGGGAGAAAACAAAGTCCCCAATGACTCCCAATGGGAGAGCAGGGCAGAGACAGAGGGGCAGTCAGAGGACAGGCAGAGCAGGGAAAGTAGGAGGGCAGAGAAAGAGAGGCAGTTAGAGAACCGCAGGCAGAGAGGGGAGAGTAAGAGGAGGGAGAGCCTGGGAGGCAGAAAGAGCAGTGGGGCAGAGACAGAGAGTGGCAGGAGGTAGGAGAGAGGCAGTTGGGCCAGAGACAGAGCTCTGACTGTAAGAGGGCAGAGAAGGGCAGAGACAGAGGGGCAGTCAGAGCGGCGAGAGAAAGAGCATGGAGCAGGGCAGGGACAGAGGAGCAGGGCAGAGACAGAGGGGCAGTCAGAGGACAAGCAGAGCGGGGAGAGTAGGAGAGCAGAGAAGGAGAGGCAGTAAGAGACTCGCAGGCAGAGAGGGGAGAGTAAGACAGCAGAAGAGCAGAGTCAGAGAGCAATAAAAGGAGGCAGATGGGTAATTAGAGAACCACTGGCAGAGCAGGGAAAGTAAGAGGGCAGAAAGCACTTGGGGTTTTTCAAATTAAAGCAGGGTGCACTTTCACTCGAGGTTCTTAAAATTAAAGCTGGGTCCACTTTCGGATTCAGGACCAAGTATCAGTGCTGCTCAATGGCAGGTTCCGCCACAACTTTCTGACATGGATACATGTGTGCCAAACTAAGCCGATTTGCTCCAATTTATAGATTGGTGTCTGAGAGCACGTTATTTCACTTTAGTGCTGTAAAGAGGCCTGCAAACCCAGAATACCTACTTAGAGTTTCCCAATATTACAAGTGTTAGAAACCACATCTAAGGCTCCTTGCTGCCTAAGCTTAAGCTAGGTGGCTGACATGCCATTTGATGCCTTTAACTTAGTAGGGTAAAATGCAGTGCAATTTGCGCAACAGATTCTGCTGACAGAAGGCAAGAGTAGAGGTGAAGTGGGAACCCTTCTCTCAGCAGACTACTGAGGCCGAGTGAAGTCATCACTAACGCAGTGAGGTAACGTTTAATAATGGAAAGAGTAGGCTTTTTTTTTATGTTTGTGCTCCTGTTTTATGGTGTGAAAGGCTGCTTTTACTGTTTATTTCTCTAGTACTATCACAAACATTCTCTGCAACAGGTAAAGTGCATGCAATCTCCCATACCTTGCAATACACCTATATCTCGGACTTTGATGTTTCTGGGGGTACAGAGCTGACCTCGGGTGAATGTCCAATTTACAGGCAATTTTACAGAGATGCACTGTTGTGCTCTTTGTTATGATTTTGTAATATTTTTTTTTGCTGTTTTTCAACTGCTGGCTTTTATATTTTATAGAGCAACAACATTGTACACTGATGCATGTGATCGATGTTTCGTTGTGAGAAATAGTTATGGAATGTATTTGGGAGATTATGTATTCCGTCTAGTGTCCTTTTTTCAATAAAAGCCACAATGCCGAGGCAGGATAGGACTGTTGCTGTGTATGTCTTATTACATGAGGAAGTGAGTTTTCACTTTAAAGCTTTCATGGTGGGTATTGAGCCTTACACTGCCCACTTATTTTATGTTAGATTTGTGACAAATAAAAATACAAGTCAGGTTTAGACCAACACTATGTCCCTAGACTACTTACTGAGGTGCAGGTGTACTTTATTAGAAGTGTTCAACCTCCCTCCTTACAATAATGCCATTAACAAAGAGGCAACTCAGTTGTCATGCACCGTATATGTGGTCTAGATTCTTATTGCTTTTTCATTTTTTTGTCTAAATTAGCTTTAAATGCACTATTTGCCCTTTTCTTCTTACAAAAACTTCTCAGAGGAAGAACCCCCTCCGCCTGATCTGGACTTATATCGATTGGGCTCACTTCGGGCTAACTTTTTTGCACTTTGAGAAATCACCAGCTGCCACTGCTTTACTTACTTTATGAGCGCAAACAGATAAGGGGAATGCCTAAAAGAAAGAGCATTTTGATGGCAAATGTGCTACGTATGAATGGTACTCAGCATTGTTATCTCAAAGCCTGTTATGAAGTTCTGTGAATATACTGAATAAGCAAGTACCTATGTTATTATATGACATTGACATCTCTTTATCAATGAAATAACTGTACTTTGACAATTGCTTTCTTAACCTTCTTGCTTTCTCAAATTTGCTTGAAAATGCACCATTTGCCCACTCTTTTTCGAAATTTTCTCAGGGGCAAACCCCCCCGAACCCTCCTTATGACGTACGGGCTCGCTCACCACAGTGCGCTCCACCCCACAGCTACGCCTCACCACTTTCAAATGTAACCAGCCGCCACTCGTGCTAATGTGACCCAGCATTATTCATGAAAATGGTTTGTCTTTGTTTTCTGTGAACACGTGCAGTTGATGAAAGAATTCAGTGCACATGGAAAAACAACTCACTATAGTCTGCTGCAGTTCAATGTGTCTGTCCTTTCAACCAGGGTAGGAGCCATTAATACCTAGGGTGTGGGTTACCCACCTCAGACGCAAATGCTAAGACTGACCTGGTTTTCACAAATTAACCAAGATTGGCCTAGACACAAAAGTAGGACTGCGAGTTGTCAATGGATAAAAGAAGGACAGGATGGCTCAGCATGTGACGCTCCCACACAACGTGGTGAACAAAGATGAGCCTTAAAAGGAAGTGCAGATTCACTGAAGTAGTTCAAAAGCAACCCAGCTACTCACTTCTCTAGGGTTAGCTATATAGAGCTCTTATGCATAACAGGATAAATGTCCAACAATGACGTCATACAATTCTATTCCAACAAAATGCGTTACAACATTGAATGACCAGCTTTCAACATTTTGTATGCACCAAATGTTCCTGCTCTGTTTCTGCTGAGCCAATCCAATGTACCTGTATTTGTAATTGTTCTATAAACCCGTGAACACTTTTTCTTTTGGAAACATTCACATGTTGACCATTTCCATAATTCCATTTACGTTTTTTAACCTTGTTAGGCGGTGCATACTTACGCCAACTTGCCAAAAACCTTGGAGCTTGACTTTAGCAACATCGCCAGCCTGTAAACCACCCACATTAAGCATTCCATCTCACATTCACCGACCTATTCAGTCACGTTTTATTGATGCCTGGTTACTCTTGTAGTTCTTTTTGTCAGTTAACAGTTGTACTACTATTACATGCATAATATCTCTTAACAATACAAGGGCATATAGGCACATAGCAATTTGAGTGTTCAGATTGCAACTTACTTTGAAATAATTGATTACATGAGAATATTAATAAAGAAAAGTGCAGTGGAGAAGTAAGATATACTTTCCAAATATTTGTATATTTTTTATTGAACATAGTTAAAACATTTCTTACATAGTCTATCTACGCTGAATCTAATAGAGATATTACATTGTATGGATTAGTTATTATCTCTTAATGGTAGTCCACAGGGCTCAGCTTATTACTGTTCATCACTGACTTTAGCTGTGCTCTTCAATTCTTGACCTCATATGAGGGCAAGACAAACTCAGATTCCCATCTTTCTATGGTCAGTAAACTGACTACCATTACATTGGGTAACTACAGGTTTTCGACTCCACATGGAAATGGCAGATTTGTTTTTTGGATCAATATATTAAAAAAGGTTTGCTAGCATTAGTGGTTTCGTGACAAGAATGGGGGAATGCTAGAAACATCCCTGTAGTGTGAATGAATAGTCACAGACGCAGCTTGCTGTGAGTAGTTTATTAGGCTCAAGAGCAGCACAGCGACAGCCTCAAGGTACAGCATCCAACTGCCAATGCCATGAACATTCCACTGGCAACCTCGGAACTCCCAACACATAGGGTTCCAACTACCAGTGCCATAAGGGCACAAATACAGAATATTACATTATCCTCATTTCTGCAAACAAAAGGAAGAAAAGAAAAGAGTGGAAAGATGGACAGAAAGAAACAGAAAACTAAGGAAAAACCAAGAAGGAACGAAAAGGAAAGTAAGGAGGAAAGAGCTTGCTGTGAGTAGTTTATTAGGCTCAAGAGCAGCACAGCGACAGCCTCAAGGTACAGCATCCAACTGCCAATGCCATGAACATTCCACTGGCAACCTCGGAACGCCCAACACATAGGGTTCCAACTACCAGTGCCATAAGGGCACAAATACAGAATATTACAATCCCATTGTGTGTTTGCACTACTGAATTCAAGCTGCATTTGTTGCAAACAAACAACTGCCCTTAACTCTTGGGGGCAGATTTATGTTAACTGGCGCATCCCCAGGGATGCGCCAGTTAACATGCGCCACAGTGCGCCACAGATTCGCCACCCATGGTGCGCCGCATTTATGATGCGGCGTACCATGGGGCAAAAACGGCACAGATGCGTGATGCATCTGTGCCGTAAAGGTGACGCATTGCTGGAGTTGCGTCGCAAGTGCGACGCAGCTCCAGCAAGGCTCGGGGGTGCCCCATCTCCACAATGTTGCGTCAAGACCTACGCCTGCTTCAAGCAGGCGCAGGCTTTTGACGCAGCATTGGCCTGAAACTGACTGAGTGAAATCTTATAGATTTCACTCAGCCACTTTTGCGAGGCGCACCTGCCCCGGAACGCCCACCCTGCGCCGGAACGCCCACAAGCGGCGCAGGGCTTTACAACGTGACGCATCTGCCTAGATGCGTCACGTTGTAAATCGTTCGTAGGGATGCGCCATGTTTACGCCGCCTTGCGTGACGCAACAGCGGCGTAAACGTGGCGCAAGTGCCTCATAAATCTGCCCCCTAGTCCTTAGATATTGCATTGTAACTCTCTGCTGTACAAAACACAAGATTACCCTACTTTCGGAACATAGGGAGGGAGTTAGAGTGTCTTCAGTAGGAGATGGGGGGGGGGAAGGCCTGGAGCTACCAATCCTACAGCATACAGAAAGTAAATGCAAAACTCTTCTCAGCCAGGGCATTTAAGGTGGTAGCAGGAGAAATGAATCCTTGGAGGCTGTTAATGGGAAGGAATCCGAAACAAAGTAAATTTAGGGGAAAGGGTTTGTATGGCGGAGGCTAGTTTGTACTTTGCTTGGTTGGATGTCACAATGGATAAGTCAAGAACATCAAACTGTACTTATATCGAGTTCACAATATCTGCTTCTAAACAATGTAAACATGGATATGGATGTATAGATTTACTATTCATAATGCCATATCTACTTAGTTTAATGATATGATGGCAGATGGTATTATAGAGATTATATAAGTTCAGGTCAATTTTGAAATGTTTATATCGTGATAAAACCCACTGCCCCCCTTTGCTTGTAGTTGTTGATAAATGTGGCCTGGTGCATTCATTTATATAATCAAACATTCATCTACTTGGCACAGTAACATAATGCAGGCCTTTTTAACAGCAACCCAAAATTGTATAAGCTCTATGGTTTGCAGCTTGCATTCTAGCTGGAAATATAGATCGTGTGCATTGATCTGAGGACAAGTAATTCAGACATGCAACATTGTAATGACAACAATAATGGGTGATCTGTGCATTTGGAATGTACACGAAGTATGTTTACGATTGTTAGGTGCCTACTGAAAGAAATGGCAAAATCAAATAAATAACTGAGAAATATGTATGACTGTAAAACAATGGCATGTAGAGCGCAAACCTAGCTAGAGTATTGAACATAGTCGTGAGTTCAGGGACACAAATCAGGATCATTATATGAAAAGGTTGAATATTTGCTGGTGGCGGACCCTATCGATTAGAGATACCGTGTTTTCTGAAGAGGTAAGTCTTCAGATCCCCTCGGAATTGACAGCGTACCACTGGTGTTTTTACAGATCCAGGCAGTAGAAGTGGAGTAGGTTTATCTTTTGTTTGTCTCTTTCTTTGCAGTGTTTATGTTTCTAGTTTAGGGATAGCCTGGTTTACAGTGTGGCACTATCTATTTTAGATGGTTATTGTCTCACCCAGATGTGGGAACAAGCTACATAGAAGAAGATGGGGCTGGAATGGGGAAAGCTTTGATCTGTCAGTGAACCTAATCGTTTTTGCACAAACTGCAATTACAGTATTTGATCAATTGATTAATGACATTTGTCAGTTATTTAGTTTACTCCATGAAGTTTATTGTAGATTGAAAATTATGATTTATTTATATATTCATTTGTTATGTGATTTTCAAAGTACTCCCTGTCACTTGATAAAGAAGTGATAACAGAAACAAATACATAAGGATCCAAATAAAAAGTCTTTGATCATTGGGTCACTCAGGCCATTGACGAAGGGAAACAGCCATTACAATACGGCCATTACCACGCATTGCCATTACAACGTGGCCATTACTGCACATTACCGTTACCATGCATTACCTTTACCACGCAGGATTTTACAAAGCATATACCTTTACCACGCATGCCTTTACAATGAATTTCAATGTAAAGGCATGAATGGTAAAGGCATATGCATTTTAAATGTAAGCATTAGGTAAGTATAAAGCGTACATATATATATATATATATGATTTGTTTTTTTAACGGTTTAGGGTGGCATTTTCAGGGTTGAAGGTGGGTATGGGTTGTGTTTTAAATGTAAGTATTAGGTAATTATTGAGCGTTTATTTCACAGAGGAATGCTTGTATATCTTGTAGATGGTCATTGTTGTGGCATTTCGGGCCACCTGAAGTTGCTTAATGACTGACTTTGGGGAACCCATATACAAGGAGTTGCCTTAGTCCAGGCAGGAGAGGATGAGTGCCTGGACCACAATTCTCCTGGCTTGTGAGGGAAGTAAATCTAAGACTTTCTGTAGGGTTCTTAACATGCCAAAGCAGGATGTGGTCAATCTATTGGCCTGGGCCTCCATTGTTAGAGAACTCTCCAAGCACATGCACAGACTTTTTATAGGGGAGGTGGGGAGAGGAGATGGTCATAGGCATTCAGGCCAGCTTAATGTTGTATGTGGGTTAAGATTATTTCCCACCACCATCCTCAATTCGGTTTTAGCTCTGTTCAATTTTAAGGAGCAGTTCGCCATCCATTGTGCCACATTTTCTATGCAAGGGCTAACTGATGCTGAGATCCTGTCTTAGCGGCATATGAGACTACCAATTGCATGTCATTAGCGTAAAAAAACAGTGAGACACCAAATTCCTTAACAATGGCTGTTAGTGGTCGTACATAAATATTGAAGACTGTGGGGTCAGAAATTGAGACCTAATTTTACCGGCCAGAAAATCTAGGTTGCAAAATCACACAATGCTTGTTTTGCAAGAGCAGCCTGTTTTGGCCTTCGCCCCTCACCCAACATATTTCCATGCCACTGGTGAGTATGGAACACTCCGGCCTGCTGACCCACAACCTCTGCTGTGCCATGACCCCATCCCACTCACCCCTTACCACTACTTGACGTGCACTAACCAAATCGTTCTTCCTCTTACTACTTCCTCTAAATAGGTGCTAAATGGAAGGGTATCTGTCCCCAGAATGGAGATACCGCATTCAGAGCTGCACCAAGTAAATCTGGGTCCACATGTTAATTTTCTATTCTGTGAATAAATATTTTTGATGTCTCGATGTATGTGCGGGGATAGCAGACAGAAATGTGAAATCTGGCCGCATGGTATCATCGCCCATAAATCAGGGCACCTTGCTATCGCGGCCCCTGTAGGGTTCACCAAGTCTGTTACCATGCTGAACCTCTCTTCCTGACCTCCAGTAGATCTACCCGCGACGGAAGAGAATCAAACGTGTTAAACATAGTGTTACATGTGCTACATGACATGTACATTACTCAGGCGCGGCTGGAATTTCAATTGCAGATTTATCCCAGGCACTAAAGCAATTAGCTGATGGTATGCAGTGTCTAATGCGAGCAGAGATTTGTGTAAGTGCAGTCCCTGTGAGGCAGGAAGCGAAGAGCTATTTAACTCTGTGTTACGCAAAGGATCTGTATACAATCAAACTAAATTCTATCTGCCTGATAAAAATCTTCCTAACCATATACCATCTTTACTCTGTTTATAAAAACTGTTTGCACTGGGATCTGAAACTTAAGAGGGGATTTTAAAAGTAAATCAATAAGAACACATTTCTGTAATTGCAGCAGTTTCTACTATTAGTACTTTTCTTTTTCTAGGACCTGCAGCTTGTTCTCAAACATAGGATACAGGAAATGAGGTAGCATGAACACAGCTATCTGTCACTACCTGCTTGGCGCTATTGATTGCACTCGTGTTAGGGCTAATGAAACAGGGGGTTCTACTGGCTGTGCTAAGCAGCACACTTTCTATGTAACTGATTTTGTTCCCCTCGGATTGTGTGAGTTTAATTTTGCTTACTTCTCCTATATATGAATTCGCATGTAGGCTTAATTTTAATAAAATTGCAGATATTACAAGCCTTCGCTGGGCACTGTTGGTCCCAGGAAAACTGTATCAGAGTGAAGGGGCAGGCGCTGGAGCCTGTAACACCACCTTCAAGTGCTACATAGCCTGCTGTGAGTTCCCGCGGTGTGGGAAACCACTGATTTTACAAGCCTGCATTGGGGACTACTGATCCCAGGAATCCTGCATCGGAAGATACCACCTATAAAATCTGTATCCCAGTATGCTTACAGGGAACTGGTACACCCCTCAGTTGTTTAGAGATGTGGACCAGGGTGGATAGCCCACCATGTGCTTTATAACCAGGCAATGGAATAGCTGCCACATTATAGCTTTCACAGCCATCCCACACATCCGACTCCAGGGGCCAAATTCCTGTAACTTGATCACATCAAACTGAGTGACAAAATTGAACCATTCAGGATCATGGTTCTTATCCCTAGTACCTGCAACATTCCAACTGAGGACTCTTAGGGCTGCTCCTACATCACATCTAGACATGGTCTCAGCAGGAGGTGAAGAGGATGTAGGAAGCGCTAAACTGCAGACCCTTGGACTATTCAGTTGAAGATTGGTAGCTTGGAGTCAATCATTTTGATCTTAGTTTGCTACAGAGACAAATCTATTTGATGTGGGTACAATAGATTGCTTAGCAGGATAAGAACTCATATTAGTTTATATTGTAGTTTTGGGTTGTAGGAATCTAGCAAAGAAACCAAGAAGGAAGAATATTTTTTCCTGTGCTGTGTTAAGCAGCAACATTTTCCATGCATCTAATTTTGTTCCCCACATAGAGCTTTTGACCAGGTAAAGAGGTAGGTCTAAGTTGTGTGACAGTTTGGCAGCAATGGGACTACCCGCTTCATTGGTTAATGTTTTGAGAGTTCTACACACTGATGTGAATGCTTGTGTAGTATTTGGTCTGGGCGGGGAATGCAAAAGCCTTTTGGTCTCCTGTGTGGGGTTAGACAGGGCTATGTGTTACCTACCTTTCTTTTCTTGTTGTATATAAATGGTTTGAACCCTTATCTGGTGGCCAATGGGAAAGATTTGTGCGCCTTCCCTTGCTCTACGCTGCTGATGGAGTGTTGATGGCCTGAATGGCAAATGGTCTTGAAGCACATTTTGGCCTTTTTGTTGGCCACATGGCTGAGTTAGAATTGGATACAAAGATGGACCAAGACGGCCGCTTGGCTTCGTAGCTCCGGAGCCGTTGCCTGACTCTACATTCCTGGTAATAAGAACATCAGGGCAGATTATTTTTCGAGACATCCTGTGAAATGTGAAAACTAACATGATGATGAAGATGAGGAAAATTGTTTTGTGGCTGCTGTGGCTTTGGATGAGATGTGTGCTGTCAGTGAAGCGGAATGGAGAGAAAAATTGTCCGGAGATGTTTTACTGGGAGAAGTCATTAACTGTGTGAGAAATGGTTGGCCGAGAGAGAAGAATGCTCATTTTTCTTTGCAAACTTTTGTAAAAGTTGCAGATGAACTCTCCATCGAGGATGGTTTACTTATGCATGGAGATAGATTGATTCCTCCGGAGACATTAAGATCTAGGTTGTTTCATTTTTTGTTTGAATATTTTTATTGATATTTCAACATATATTACCAATACATAGCCTTAGGTGGTGGAGGGTGAGGCAACGATTATTAATGCGATTAGCAGCAAGTAACAAATACAGTGACAGCATTATACATTACAATCTTCTCAATTCTTATCCGTCATCGCTGATAAAAGAAAGGAAAACATTACTGGAACTCACAACAGTTCTTCTCTGCGTCCCCCACCGGGGTGTGGTGTCCGTATCCGTATAATCCCTTAACCAGCCACCAGGATAAAGATGGCTTTGAAAGATCAAGGCAGTGGGACTTAGCTCGTGAACGTGAATGTGGTTCATCACGAGTGACAAGTGTATGGCTAGTGGGATGGTATAGGGGCAAGGTGCCGCTGGAGGCCGTAATGGGCGCGGCACAGGCCATTCTGTGTACAGACATCCCGCGCTAATTACGCCGGGGGGAAGGAAAGTGAAAGCATATCATATGTGTTTCTAATTCACAAGGATGCAGGTAATGGTCGCGGGGCATAGCGCGCAATATAGCTGTTTGTCACTCAGTGAGTCATAGTGGGGTCTCATCGTCATCCCTCCAACCTCGTGTGCCCTGTGGGGGGAACATGGAAACAGGGAAGGGGGGGAAGGGTGGGGTGTGGTCATCAAGCTCGATGGCGTGTTGTGTGTGTCGCGGTGGGAACGCCGCGACATGAGCGGGTCTCAGGGCGGTCATCAGGTGTGTTTGTCATTGTTCATCTAGTGCGAGGAGGGCACGGGGAGGTGTGCAGGAGGGGCGAGATGCGGGGAAGGCGTGGAGGGTGTCATCTCGTCTGTTAGAGTGTGGTGTCAACTCAGGGTGCGGCCGTCACCCCTTCTGGTGATGCACGGGTGTCTTGGCCAGAGGCCTCTAGGCCGTTGTCTACATCGGCTGTCTCCTCTATCGCATCTCCATCCCTTCTGGGGGAGGTGCCAGGTGTGTGGTCTCCCAGTGATCGACTTTCCCTATGGAAGGAGCTGAGCATGCCGTCCCATAAAGTTGCTATTGGGAACTGTCTCAATCCCGCTGTCTCCTCATTGTGGAGGATGATGCTTTCTGCCCTTGCCCAGTTGTCTAGAGAGGCGTGCCAGTGTTGCGTTAGGGTTGGAGTCGTGCGCTTCCAATGCTTGGTGAGCAGTCTTTTGGCCGTAAGGAGGCCAAGGTCCCAAAAACGGGAGGGGACTTTATTGAGGGCGGTCCTCCTGTAGAGGCCTAGTAAGCATGCCTCCCATGTATGCGGTAGCGGCATAGCCGTGCATCGTTCAAGGATCAGCAGCACTGACCGCCAGTATGTTTGTATCTGGGGGCATTGCCGCAGCATGTGTAGCAGGTCCGCTCCATTAAGCGCGCATCTTGGGCAGCTAGCCGCAGCACCCGGGAAATATTGGTTGAATGTATCTGGCGAGAGGTATGCCCTGTGTAATATGTAGAATTGAATCACCTTAAAGCGTGCGTTGCGAGGGACGTTTTTGGGGCTTGCTAGTACCATCGCCCACTCCTTGTCCGTCCATTCCCTCCCCCTGTCGGTCGCCCATTTGGCCCGCAGGGGTTGTGGAGTATGTTGTGTGTGTGTCAGTAACGCTTGTGTTAACCAATGCACCACGTGTGAACCATCCCCCATGACGTGCAGGTGTTGTATCAGTTGATGTGTGGGGGGCTCATCAGTGATGTTTCCCCATCGTCGTGTGTATGCCGCTACTATGGAGGCGTGTTGTAAGAACTGTCCCGCCGGGATGCCCGTGTCGCTGACTAACGTCGCAAAGGGGATTAGGGTTCCGTCGGTATACAGGTCCGCCATGGTGTCTATTCCCGAGCGTGTCCAGTGCTCCAGAGCGGCTTCCGTGACAATGGTTGTTGCCTTAGGCGTACCCAGGAGCGGAAGTGCTGGGGCATACGGGTTGACAAGTTTAGTGAGCCGTAGGCTTCTGGTGAGGCACTTCACAGCCACGTCTACATGTAATTGTGGCCGGTGCTTCGTGCGCGCTAGTGGGTGGAACAGTGAATGTATCTGCAGGAGGGAAAGCGAGTCCGCGGATGTGGCCGTGTCTTCCAGGTTCCTACCCGAGAAACAGGCCGTCACCCATTGTAGCTGCGCTGCCAGGTAGTAGAGCTCTAGGTTGGGTACTGCGAGGCCGCCCGCTTCGACTGGCGCGTATAATTTGCTCAGTGCCACTCTGGGCCTTCCGGTGTTCCAAATCAGCTCCCTGATCATCGTTTCTAATTCCTTAAACGTACGGACCGGGACGTACACTGGGATGTTGGCGTAGTAATATAGGAGTCTGGGCAGCACTATCATTTTTGTCAATGTCACTCTGCTCGGTACATTGAGTGGGAGAGTCTTCCAAAAGGCTATCTGCGACCTGATGGACGTGACGGCGCGTGCCAGGTTACCATCCAGGATGTCTGGGTGTGTCCTGTATATATAGATCCCCAGATATTTGAACGTGGTGTCATGTCAGGGCAGCCGTTCGCCATTGATTCTAATTCCGGGGTCCGGAATGTCGGGTGCAAACGAATATGCTCCCGATTTGGCCCAGTTCACCCTGAGACCCAACATGGTCTCGAAGGTTCGGAAGACGTCTGAGAGTTCCGGTGGCAAGTCTGCGAGGTCCCTGAAATACAGGAGCAAATCGTCAGCATATAGCGAGACAACGTGTGTGCCGTCTGCTAGCGGTATGCCCCAGTTTGCCCCATTGCTGCGCAATATCTCAGCGAGAGGTTCGATTGCCAGCGAGAAGAGTAGTGGGGACAGTGAGCATCCCAGTCTGGTGCCACGTCTGACCTTTATGGCGTCTGATAGTAGCTTACCCGTGCGGACGCGTACCTCAGGGCTCCTGTATAGTAGTCCGACCAATTCGATGTACTCATCGCCTAGGTCGAATTTACGCAGTACCTCCAGTAAATAGGGCCACTCAACCGAGTCAAATGCTTTTTCTAGGTCAAGAATTAAGCACCCTGATCTCGGCCACCCCGCACCGCGTATTCCTGTATCCGGAACAGCCTTCTGATGTTGTGGGAAGTGCACCTAGTGGGCACAAAGCCGTTCTGGTCGCTATGTACCAGGGAAGGCACCAGTGGCGCCAGTCGCCTGGCCAGGGTCGACGCTAGGATCTTGTAATCCGTGTTCAGGAGCGCTAGGGGTCTGTACGATCCGAGGAGTGCGGCATCTCGACCCGGTTTGAGAAGCGACACCAGTGTTGCCTCATTCATGGATGCGGGCAAGGCCAAATCATCTAGTGCCGCTGAGTACACTTTGAGGAGCTCTGGTATCAATATATCGGAGCATGCTTTATTATATTCAGCTGGTAGGCCATCCGGTCCGGGGGCCTTGCCGTTCGAGAGGGCAAAGATGGCATCGCGCAGCTCGTCCGCTACCATTGGTGACCCAAGGTCGTCACGCTGGTCCGCCGTGAGGGCAGGCAGTGTGATCTCGTCTAGGTAATCGGCGATATTCGGATGCGGGTGCGGTAAGCGTGACCTATACAGCGCTTGATATTGCGCTATAAAGGCTTCGTGGATCTTCGCTTGGGTGTATACCACAGGGCCAGCAGGCGGGTGTATCGCCGTGACGGGTGACGTTCGCTCTTCACGTTGTATCAACCAAGCCAGCAGTTTGCCGGGTTTATCGCCGGTGTGATGTGTGCGGGCCGAATGTGCCGCGTAATTAATATGTTTCAGGCTGTCTATCAGTCTGTCATGTTCCGCCCGCGCTTCCAATAACCTGGCGTCGTCGCCTGCAGCCGCTTCCTGTTCCGCCTGCAATAGGTCTGTCTCTAGGCGTCTCAGATCGGTTTCTATTCGACGGCGTGAGAGAGCCTGCATGCCCTGACACTGCCCCCTGAGGACCACTTTAAATGCATCCCATTCAATCTGCGGGGTCGACGCCGTGCCAGCGTTATCCTCAAAATATTGCGCCGTTTGTGTGCTTATGGAGCTTCGAAATTGGCCATCTAATAATAGGTCCGGTTGTAGCCGCCAAGTAGGTGTCGGGGGTCGGGGGCAGTCCCATGCCATACTCAGGGTGTGGGGGTTGTGGTCAGAATGTGTGCGGCCCATATAGCAGGTGTCCGTAACATGTGGCAAGATCTCACTGGTGACCATCTATCTATCTAGACGCACGTGTAGAGCATGTGCCCCAGAATAGAACGAGTAGGCTCTGTTGTGTGGATTGCGACTGCGCCACGCGTCCTGCAAGTCCCATTGTGTGGACCATGCCTGAAGGGTGCTCGCAGCAGTCTGCGCATGTGAGTTGGGCGGCGGGGGATGTGATCGGTCCAGGGCCAAATCCAATGTACAAGATCTAGGTTGTTTCATGGTGCACGTGAAGGCCATTTAGGTAAAACTTTTACCGAAAAAAGATTACGTGAACACCTTTGGTGGCCACAAATGGATAAGGATGTTGATATGTTTGTCGGAGAGTGTGTGATATGCTCAAATTCAGAGAAAAGTATGAAAATAAGTACACCACCTCTTCAACCTATTGCATTACCAAGTAGACCTTGGGAGAAAATTGGGATTGATTTGGTTGGGCCTTTCAATACTCTTCCTACCAGTGCCAGGTTTGCAATTGTGGCTATAAACTATTATTCGAAGTGGCCTGAGGTTTGTTCCATCAATTAACCTAATTCCAGCAATGTCATTGATTTTCTGAAAGATATTTTCCTGCGAGAAGATTTCCCTGCTACAATTATAAGCGACAATGGAGTACAGTTTGTCAGGCAGGATTTATTTTTTTTTCAAAACCGTATTGTCAGCCAGGATTTTGAGTGTTTTTTGCACCAAAGCGGTATCAAGCATACCAGAAGTGTGCTCTATCATCCACAAACTAACGGTTTGGTGGAGCGGATGAACAGGGTGATAAATAATTGTGTAGAATGGGCTTTAGCTGGGAAATGCAATGTTCAAAATGCAGTAAGATCCATGTTGTGGTTTTATCGCACTATACCCCATTCTTCTACAAAAGTGTCCCCTTTTGAACTTCTTTGGGGAAGAAAGCCTTGCTCGAAAGTATGTCCTGGATGGATGTCAAGATGGGTGAAATTGAATACTGTGAATAACCTTGACAACATTGTAAGGTCTAATGTTTCACAAGCTCAATGCCAGCAAAAATTATATTTTGACTCTAGAAAGAGATCTTTTTCCCAAAATATTAAAGTTGGTGACATTGTATGTATTAAGATTCCTAACCATGCAAAGAAAGGCAGTTCAAAATTCTCTTAACCTTTTACTGTTGACAAAGTGTGTGGTAATGCTGTAAGAGTCAATTTGAAGAATTGGTGGAACTTATCTAGAATTGTGAAAGTCACTGACCGTTCTGGTCAGATTTCCCCGTCTAGTTCCAACAGTTCTGATGACAATTTCAGTCCTGTAAACAATGATGTTTCTTCTTTTCCTACCAATGTGGGTCTGCGGAGAAGCTTCTGTAAACGTTCTGTTCCAGCCAGATATCGTTAGCATTCTGATTTGTTTTCTTCAATCTTTGCTGTGTCTTTATTTGTTATTTCAAATTTTTTGGGGTGTATTTTTTTTTCTTAATGTGTTAAGTGGAGGAGGATAATGTAGTGTTCTCCATCCAAGTCTTGGAATGCTTGTGCTGTGGTGTTCTGCCATAAGCATTCTATTTAGGTCGAGCTGGTACAGCTGGAGACCTAATGTTGCCCGTCACGAGGGGAGGAGGACAAGAGGGTGTTACTAGCATTTTCCCTGGATTCGGGTGCGCGAACGCGCACGTCGCGTCCCGCGCCATACACATGCGCGCGCAGACAGACACTCGCTCACACACACACACCCCCTCCCCCACAGTCACACACACGCACTCCAAGACACATACACACACGCACACACGCACGCACACACACATACACAGCCCGACCCCCCCCGCACGCGCGCGCGCACACACACATGCTCCCCCCGCATCTCAGCAACCCACTCACCGGCTTCCTTCGTGCGGCGGCTCTCCTCAGCTGCAGGACCCGGCAGCAGGACTCTTCTTCCCTCCTTCGGCACCGGGGCGCAGGGTAGGCTCCTGCCTGCTCCGGTGCTCCAAACACGGCTCCAATCGCGGCTCTTCCGTGGGAGGCGGGGTAGGCTCCCGCCCTCCTACTTCCTGTTTCCGGTTGTCACGCCGGCCTGCCTGACTTCCTGGTCGCAGGCCGGCAGAGTGACGAGGATGTTTGATTTGCGGTATTTATGTATTTAGTTATTTATGCATTTTTATATAGCGCGGACTTTACCCGAAGGCGGTATTTATTTATTTATGTATTTATGCATTTTTATATAGCGCGGACTTTACCCGAAGGCGGTATTTATTTATTCATGTATTTATGCATTTTTATATAGCGCGGACTTTACCCGAAGGCGTCAGAGCGCTTCACATTAGGAACAGAAATGAAACATAATGAGAAACATTACAAAAGAACAGGTTGCAAAAACATACGTTACTTACATAAGGTAATAGTGACAATTGTGAGCAAACAAAATACATGAGGTAGTAAAAACTATGAGCAACCAAAAATACATGAGGTAATAAAGGTAATAGTGACAATCGTGAGCAAACAAAATACTTGAGTCAAAATTGTGAGCAACCAAAATACATGAGGTAGTAAAGGTAATAGTGACAATCGTGAGCAAACAAAATACTTGAGTAAAAATTGTGAGCAACCAAAATACATGAGGTAGTCAAAAGTGCACAAGAGGAAATGAAAGTGACAAGTGTGCAGTTATAAGAGAAAACAGAGTATAATTAGAGGTATAGTCCTGCAATAAGTGCTAGACACTCAGGCTCAGGAACAAGCGTTACATGGGCAAGGTGGCACTTGTGCAAGTATCAAAGGTAAAGACATGTGAGAGGTAGCAGCCATGTGTTGCAAGGGCAGAGTGGTGTGTGCATGTTACAAAAGGGCACCGAACACCAGTACATGGAAAATACTGCAAAAAGGCAGACCCTCCAATCACAGGCATACACTGGGAAGGCACTTCCATGGTCATGGAAAGTAGAAATTATCAGTAGTGGGAAGTCTTCCTCACAATAGCAAGAGGACGTGAATTACTTTTGGAGGTGTCTCTGGAGGAGGAGAACTTTGAGGTCCCTTTTGAAGGCCTGGGAGGAGGCGGTGGTCCGGAGCTTTTTTTTGTCCTCTCGCGGTTTGTAAATACAAAACATATTGCATTACAAATGCTATAGGTATCACATTTGCTAAAGTTATAACTATTGGCATTGTAAATGACGAAGCTATTAATTTAGCTATTTAAAAAAAAAAGAAACATAAATAAAAACTTTGCCATTTACAATACCAATAGCTCAAACTTTCCTAATGCGAGACCTATTGCATTGCAAATGCTTGTTAGAGTGTTGGTTTCAAAGAAGACGACTGTTGGCTCCTTGTTGCCTGGTTTGAGCCTGCTGCGGCGCAGCACCTGTATGTTATCTCAATAAACTACAAACAATTAACAGCTATGACTTCTTCTGGTTACTACACTCTTCTTCCGCTACCTCTCCTAACGTGGCCAAAATGTGACTGCCCACACCGGGGCCGATGATGAGGGTGTACGGTTGTTAAATGGACTGCCAGTGGTCCCAAAAGGTGCCCACTATGCTGAAATCGGAATCAAATGCGCTCCCGGACCTTACACGGCCCTCGGAGGTCCCGAGACGACAGGGGTCTAGAGTGAGCCTGAGTGCCGGGCCCGGAGAGCGCGAGGCTGACTACCGGCTGACTCCAGCTCCGGAGTCTTAAATAGTGAGCGGATCAGTCCGTATGCCACACTGAAATCCCCTGCATTGGATGCCGCTGACAGGTGAATGCTCTCCTGCTGCGAAGGGAACATAAGGTAGCAGGGGCCATGTAACCCAGGCAGCCCTTCCTCCCTAATATCAATTGTGGTACTCCCACCAGCAGCGCTAGACCCCCCCCTCCCTTGCTTCCTTGCATTTTTATTAGTAATGCTGGGAGATTGGGGAGTCGTAGGGATATTGTTATCATCTGAGTCCTGAGAGAGCATGCTCACTACAGGATATTTATGCCCTGCGCCTCTACTCTTTCCTTTCACACTGGGGCCTGAGGACCACCATTTGCTGCACTAAATAAAAGACGCTCAGACGGCGAGTGCCCCCGCATTAAATAATCTAACAATGATGGGAGTTTGACCTTTCTGCTCTGGGACCTGTGTGCTGGGAGTGAGCTGACGCAGAGCATCTGAGCACCCTACTCATTGTGGAACGTCTTGGGTGCTCCAGTACCTGCTCTTGAATGTACAAAATGGGACTCACTGACCTCAAACAACGCCAATTAAACTTTAAGGCCGGGAAGACCCCTAGACGTGAAGAGACCGAGGGCACCACTGAGACAGAGCCGCACCATCTGGAAGGCGCCGCCGCAATCATGGCTGAATTGCGAGCCGGCTTTCAAGCCATCAACGCCTGCTTGGACACCTTACCACCCGACCGGACAACATCCATGGATGCCTGGAGGCACAAGATACCCGAATCGGAGGTGCCGAGCAACGAAACTCCGCTTTGGAAGACACACAACCCACTGTTCAGAAGCGGCTGGAGAGGGCAGAGAGCCTGCTTAAACAACTTGCTACTAAAACAGAGGACTGGACGTGCGCTCGCGCATAAATAGTATCCGTATTGCAGGTATAGCCGAGTCCACAAATACGGGCCCAGTGGCTAAATTTGTGGGGACAGTCCTCTTGGATATCTTTGGTAGGGAGGCCTTTTCTGGCACCTTTGCTGTGGAGTGAGCACATCGGACATTAGGGGCCGCCCTGCACCAAGCATGACTCCAAGACGGATCATTGCCAGGATTCATAACTATCAAGACTGAGACGCTGTGGTCCAACTGTCACAGGAGCATGGCTCGCTCACTTTCCAAGGATCTGATATCACAATTTTCCCAGATTTTACACCAGTTGTGCAAGAAGCGCGTCGAAAATACATGGAAATTAAGTGCACCCTCCAAAAAGCAAACATCAAGTACGCAATATTATACCCGGCTCAACTCCGCATCCAGATCGGTGGTAAAGCATATATCTTCGACACCCCTGACGACGCTGCGAAGTTCTGAAAACAACACCATACCACAAACAAGCTGCATAAGCATGGTGGAGACCAAGACCCTAGCTCTTAGCATCTGATGCCGGTTAGTGATTCGGGGTGCCCTTGGAGCACCCTTGTTGCCCGGCATGGAACGGAGGAGAAGCGCAAACAGTATCTGTGACAACAGAGGAACACTGAACATGATCTGTAAGTCGTGAATACAGTTTGCAGTATTGCACCGCTCTGGACATTCCTAGCTGTGGAACAGTTATATATTGAGCAGAAATGACCCAGTTCTTTATGCCTTCCTTGCATAGACGGCTACTTTGGAGTGTTGCCTAACCCCTTCAGGATATTTTTCTGCTCTCTTCTTTTCCTCCCCTCCCCTCTCTCTTCTCTCTGTCGAATTTCGATTGGGATTCACCGGGTGCTACCTTTTGTGTATCTGATGTGGGTGTGGGGATAAGGTGGGATTGTTCTTCATAGTTAATTGCGTTATTTAATTTTTGAACAGAGTAACATTTCTTTACATTGCTGATGGTGTGACACTTATGTATTTGCATGATGCTGTGAAATGTTTTGCGCCGCTTATATGACTTCTCTTGGTGGGCGCAGCTTTGGTCTGTGTCTTAAATTTTATCCTGGAAAGTGAGAGGGCTTTCTAATCCTAGGAAGGGACGCCAGGTCCTAGATTATCTGTCCTGGCACGCTATCCAACTAGCCTTTCTCTAAAAGACACAGTATGCACTGCTCCTGGTACACGGATTCTCATCATCATGAGGCAGTCACTGTTTCTTCTCCAGCTATAGCTCGTATTCACTTGGGGTATGTGTATTGGCCCATCGATCTCTTCCTTTTCAGGTGTCAGAGGTGGTGACAGACGACGAGGGCAGGTATATTTTACTGATGGGTTCGCTAGGAGGGGAATCACATCTTCTAATTAACGTATATGCACCAAAGGTAGATACCACTGACTTTTTTCCCAATCTTACTGCAAAGATTGAATAACTTGATACAGACAATATACTCTGGGTGGGGGCTTTAACCTCACATTAGACCCCTCAACAGACACTACTGGTCCAGGGCGCATCACAAAACCCCATGCAACACAGTACCTTACCACTCTATTGAAGTCTGCATTGTTGGCAGATCCTTGGCGCACAAAACACCCAACTGTCCGCAACTATTCATTCTATCCGGCCCCTCGCGGTTCTGGTTCCAGGATTGACCACTGGTACCTTACTCCGCGCTTTCCATTGGACGTCCAGATGATTGATTATTTGCCCCGTACATTGTCCGATCATGCTCCAGTTCTTCTCGCGATCGAATCGCCATGATCCGAAAGCAACGACCTCTATGGAGGTTCCCTGGCTTGGCTCTGCTCGACTCAGCTTTTCACGCTGAGGCGAGCGACGCAATTAGGGAATACTTCCTGATAAATGAGTGAACAGTGACTTTAAAATCCAAATTGTGGGACGCCTTTGAAGCATATATAAGAGGTGTCTGTATTTCTAAGATCGCTGGTGTGTTGTACTCTATACGGAGAGATTTGGAGGTTGTAGAGGGCAAACTAAAAGATACGGACATAGCTGCACAGACTGCCGCTTTCTCCCAGATGCTACACGAGCGCGCAACACTACTGGCCATGTTCACTGAATTTGCCACTCGAAAAGTGAAATATCTTGGCAAATATGCGATGGCCTTAGTATACGAGGAGGGTGAGGGACCCGGCAGGATGCTCGCCTGACAGCTTCTGCCTCAATATCAGTCAGCATTTATCACACATCTAAACACGAACACTGATACCACATTGATGAAGGGGACGGATATTACTGTTGCTTTTCTTTCTTACAATACTCATGTATATACAACGCTCAATCCCCCAGCAGGACAAACCCTGGCAGATTATCTGCAGGAGGTGGCCATGGTCTGGATAGAGGAGGGGCAGAGTAATTTTCTGGCCTCTCCGAAAGATGAAGACGAAATAAAACAGGCGATAAGGGATTTGGCCAATAGCCAAGCTCCTGGCTCTGACTGTCTATCGGGGGAGTTTTATAAAGCCTATCAACACAAACTAGCCCCACGGCTGTTAGAAGTATACGACAAGGCCCTACAGAATGGATCTCTCGGCCCCACCATGCGTGAAGATAATAGTCACGCTCCTGCTCAAGCCTGGGAAATCACCCCACCATTGAACATCTTATAGACCGCTGTCCTTACTTAATCACGACTATAAAATCCTTGCCAAGATATCGGCTACCTGTCTATTGTTACTAGTCGATACTATGTTGTGCCTCTTTCAAGCGGTTTTTGTTCCTGGTAGAGGCACTGCACTCAACCTGCGCACTATATTTTCAATAATGAACCAAATTGAACCTACTTGCTGGCTGCAGCAGTTCAACTTGATGCCGAGAAGGCCTTCGATTAATTGGATTGGCCCTTCCAGTACGCGGTGATGCAGAAACTTGGTATTCCAATGGGATTCCTGCATTTGGTACGACTTTTATACTCTGGCCCAGTTGCCCATCTGAAGTTGAACGGTGAAATTATAGCTCAATTTCCTTTGACATGCGGCACCTGACAATGGTGCCCCCTGTCCCCCCTATTATTTATTGTAGCTATGGATCCTCTGGCAAGACACATACAGGAGAGACATCTCCACCGTGGCTTACAAGTTCACCTCAGACCCCTGGCCGCCTCGTTCTATGCTGACGATGTCATGCTGTTTGTGCGGAAACTGGCAACGAACCTGTCCCCACTTCTGCATGAGGTGGTACGGTTTGGAGTATATTCGGGGCTGGTCATTAATTGGACCAAATCAGAAAGTTTCCCCATGACACCGGCCATTATTCAGGAAGATTTTAAATTCCCCCTGAAGTGGTGTTTTGACCCCCAAAATATCTTGGCATTTGTTTGCACTGCAGTGCATCTGAGGTGATCCGCCTCAACTACGGCCGGGCAATAGACTGACTCACAACACAGGTTGAGCGGTGGATCAGACTTCCCCTTTCCATGGTGGGTCGAATCACCATGCTGAAAATAGTTTTTCTCCCACGTTTTCTATATCTCTTATTGAACATTCCCATTGCCCTAACCATGAAATTTTTTGGTACACTCCGGACCTTGCTCATTCGCCTGGTCTAGGCTGGTAAACAGCCATGTATAACCGGGGACACCCTAATTATGCCTTATCAACAGGGGGATTTGGAGTCCCTGACTCTTATTTATGTTATCTCGTCGCTCAAGTCCATTTTACATATAACTGGTATCACCCTGATGCCCGAATCCAGTATCTTAAACCGGAGGGATCCCAGATACATCCTAGTCCGTTATCCACTATATTGCCACAGGGCCTGCCCGATGACCCTCTGAAATTCAGACACTGCCCACTACGTGTTGGACCTGGACAAAACTAAGGCGGAATTTACAAACTGAATTTTTATTCTCGGTGCATATACCATTAGCAGATAATCCATGGCTACCCCCACCACTGAAACCCTTACCAAGCGTACAGTAGCTAGAGATGGACTCTGGGAGGTTGGGGATTTGTTTAAAGAATCACGACTGTGCACCACGGAAGAACTCCTTTCCCATGGGGATGCTCCTTACATGGACAGATTCCTCCTTCATAGGGTCAGAGGGTCCCTTATTGGGGCAAATCTAGACGCTACGAGGGAACTGGTGGACTTTCCCCCTCTCACGCTAGTTATAGCTTAACCAGATAGAGCCCATTTGGTTTCACGTCTATACCGCCTTTCATCATCTCTCCACCCTGCAATCGGCGCCAAGGCGCGTGCAGCCTGGGAACCGGATCTGGGTATATCAATGACTGACAAAATATGGCAATAGTGCTGTGCACAGATGTGTTATAGATTGAATAATCATCGCCATAAACTACTTCACTTTGAATATATACACCAAGCTTATATAACTCCCCAATTGTTGGGAAAGATGGATCCCAGCACCTCACAGGCATGTGCTAGATGTGCTGCTGCTAGCACATGCCTGTGTGTGCTGCTCCTAATGCTGATATCTCACACCTTGCATGGAACTGCGGGACGATTCTGGCGTATTGGGGGGAGATTTTTCACCACCTATCGCTCATGGTGGAACAGACCATACACCCTACACCATTAACAGCATTGCTGGGGTATGTTCAACCTTTGAAGAAAAGTATAAGACGATTTACGGCAATCGCTTTTATAATCGCTAATGCTGTTTAATATTATTGATTGTAAGAATAAGTACACGCCTCGAATCACTGCAAAAATTGTAACAGCAATTGTATCTGAAGAAGTCCACTATGGACACGATTGTCACCACCTTTGTAGAAATCACTCTGTACCTTGTTTAATGTTGGGTTATGCTTTTTTATTATTGATCTATTTCAAATGATTTGAGATGCTGTATCTTAATATGCGCTTATGAGTGCGATTGTACACTGCAACTCTCAATAAAGAAAATTTTAAATAGAAAAAAAAAAGAATTGGATACAAACACTACCAAAACTCATCAAATGGTATGCAGGAGGAAGTCCACAAAAACTAGACCCATTATCATTAAGGGAAAATTTTGTCTATGGTGCCTGCTTTTCCCCATTTGAGGGTACATTTGATAACCAGAACAACTGGCATAGCTGTCTAACGACTCGTTGCTCCTGCTTTAGCCAAGCTCGTAGTACTTTGATTATATTCTCAGCATCAATTGGTAATAAACCTATACTGGTACAAAAGCGGGTGGTGATGGACGGAGCATCTGAACCAATCAAACACTCACACCCAGTCAAAAGATCTGGGTTTGATCCATCACCGTTCTTTAGCCCCCTCTGCCACCCCAGTTCAGACATGGCTATATGCAAATCAGTCTGACCCTGTGCCTCATGGGAACAGTCCAGCCCGAACTGCCAAGCCATGCCTTCCCTGGACCGGAAACAAGCTTCCGAGGACCGGTTTCTGGCACTACAGCCGTCTTCAGCCCGGCTTGCTTGAATTCAGTGGCAAAGTGAGCAAGGGACTCACGTCTGAGCATACCCTGCCACACTTATGGCGGCCAAAGCGGTACAAAAGGGGGTGGTGATGGACGGAGCATCTGAACCAATCAAACACTCACACCCAGTCAAAAGATCTGGGTTTGATCCATCACCGTTCTTTAGCCCACTCTGCCACCCCAGTTCAGACATGGCTATATGCAAATCAGTCTGACCCTGTGCCTCATGGGAACAGTCCAGCCCGAACTGCCAAGCCATGCCTTCCCTGGACCGGAAACAAGCTTCCGAGGACCAGTTTCCGGCATAACAGCATTCTTGCATATGGCCATGTCTGAACTGGGGTGGCAGAGTGGGCTAAAGAACGGTGATGGATTAAACCCAGATCAGTTGACTGGGGGTGAGTGCTTGTATTGTCAACGCTCCGTCCATCATTCCCTTTGGTTTTTCTTTGTTCGCCATAAGTTGGCAGGGTATGCTCAGACGTGAGTCCCTTGCTCACTTTGCCACTGGATTCAAGCAAGCCGGGCTGAAGAAGGCTGAAATGCCAGAAACCGGTCCTCGGTAGCTTGTTTCCGGTCCAGGGAAGGCATGGCTTGGCAGTTCGTGCTGGACTGTTCCCATGAGGCACAGGGTCAGACTGATTTGCATATGGCCATGTCTGAACTGGGGTGGCAGAGTGGGCTAAAGAACGGTGATGGATTAAACCCAGATCAGTTGACTGGGGGTGAGTGCTTGTATTGTCAACGCTCCGTCCATCATTTCCTTTGGTTTTTCTTTGTTCGCCATAAGTTGGCAGGGTATGCTCAGACGTGAGTCCCTTGCTCACTTTGCCACTGGATTCAAGCAAGCCGGGCTGAAGAAGGCTGAAATGCCAGAAACCGGTCCTCGGTAGCTTGTTTCCGGTCCAGGGAAGGCATGGCTTGGCAGTTCATGCTGGACTGTTCCCATGAGGCACAGGGTCAGACTGATTTGCATATAGCCATGTCTGAACTGGGGTGGCAAAGTGGGCTAAAGAACGGTGATGGATTAAACCCAGATCAGTTGATTGGGGGTGAGTGCTTGTATTGTCAACGCTCCGTCCATCATTTCCTTTGGTTTTTCAATAAACCTATACTGCCACTATTGTAGATTTGTAAAATGAAATCTCTCCCTTTACTCCTATATGGTGCTGCACTTTGGTGTTAACTGTAAGGTTATCCAGTAAGAAGCGTATCACTTCTGCAGGAAACCTTTAGGCCTGGGTCCTAGCAGCTCTTCACTTTTTGAACAAGAAGAGTTGGGTCTTGATTATGTAAAGGACTATGTGAAACTGGCCCCATTGTTATTATGGATTTCAGTGTAGAGTGGGGAGCAAATGGCATTCAATAGGTACATAAGATTGTGTGGTTAAAATACTTTAAGTCCTGTGTCCAGTCTTTAGTTTGATGTAACTTACTTCATAGACCTCACCTCCCTAAAATGGGGAAGGGGGCTAGTCAGAGAATGATTTTTATACCAACTTAAGGAAGAAAGGGAATCCACGGCACTTGAGATATCTACCAACAGAGCCCTTTTGCTCCTGAAAGCTGTTGTAGGCCCTGAGCTCTATCTCTCTGCTGTCAAACTGCCTTGGGAAAGGGCACTTTTAATGAAAGTTTGCCTTGGCACAATACATACGCTTATCTGTTTTTCCCAGGGGGCAGTTTGATCCTTATTCAATCCAGGCATGCCCCTATGATGGCTGCTCTTTTCAAATTTTGCAGCACTTTGAATTAATTTGTAGATTTTATGATTTTGTACGAAAAAGGTATTTGGCACCACTTTTAAAGTCTAGGGTTTTTCAACAGTTTTGGACAGCTTTTTTACATCTATAGCTACTACCAGAGTATGTAGTGATGTTGGCTGTTTTACTCCTTTCTAAAAGGTGCCTAACACTGGAAAAAAAAGTATGAGCTTTTAACATTTTAACCTATTGTTTTTTGATTATAAGTCATATCAGCTGTATTTTTTAGGTGTATGTTTTAAACACATTTTTACATGTTTTTTTTCGTTAAAGAAAAATTGCCATACATATGGTAGCTTTTGTTTTTTACCTTATGAATGTGGTTCTGTTAGATCTGGGGGTTTCTAGTTGGCAGAGGTAGGTACCTATGTCCAAATAGGGACCCTTGCTTCTATTCAGGGTAAGGGGGATACATTCTTTAGATAACCCCTGCTCCCCCCTTGGTAGCTTGGCATGAGCAGACAGGCTTATCAAAGGCAATGTGTAAAGTATTTGTACCAACACTCACAGTAACACAGTGAAAACACCACAAATGGACTCAACACCAGTTTAGAAAAATAAAGTATCTTTATCTAAACTACACAAGACCAAATCTAAGGTTGCGTCAAAATAATCCGCAGTTGCGTCACATTTTGCCAAAAATACCTTTAGATGCGACAACATTTCCAAATGGAAGCTGTAGCATTGAAAAACAAGCGATGTGTCTCTCCTGAGACCCTAGGGAGGCGATGCGACAGCCCCGCTAGAAGCAGCGGGCGTGTTGCAACGAGTCCGGTCTGTTTGGGAAGGGAGGCGATACCTTGTATGGATTCGGTGCGCAGGTTCAGTAGGAAGCGTCTCCCAAAGGCACGATGCAACGATCTTCGCGGACGGCGACGATCTCAGGTGCGGCGGCGATTCGCAGCGCAGCGTCGGTCTTCTCCTCTTTTGGCCCCTGGATGCTATGGCTCTGCGACGATGTTCGCAGCGACGTAAGGCGGACGGCAAGCAAGTGGTGCGGCAATCTCACCCAGCGATGACAGGCTCTCTGACGATTTCCGCAGCGACAGTAATCTTCCAGCATCGGAGCGATGCATTCCGCAAGCGAAGGATGCGTCGGCTTATGCAGCGGCAACAGGCGCTGCGACGATCTCGATCTTCGCGGAGGCGGGAATTTCCTCGCACTGTCGGGGATCCGCTCCGCAAGCAAGCGATGCGTGAAAATTTGCAGATTGTCTTAGTTTCTCCTTGTCCAGCTTCCCAAACAGCAGGCACAACTTCCAGAGGCACCGCAACTGGACCAAGCACTCTAGGAAGGGCAGAACTCGTACAGCAGAGTTCAGGGAGAAGCTGGGGTGAAGTCCTTTTGTTCCTGGGACTTCTTAACGGGGATCCAGCTCTTCTCAGGCCCTTGGAGATCTCTTCAAGCAAGGCGACAAAGCAACAGCAAAGTCCTTCCCCTCTCCTTGGCAGCAAAGCAACTGCAGGTCAGCCCACAAGTACACAGCAGGACAGTCCTTTCTCTTCCAGCTTTCTCCTTGGCAGCGAGTCCGTCTTGATTCCAGGATCATCTAAAGTTCAGTGGTCTGGGATCCTGTACTTATACCCCAAAAAGTCTGTGTTTCCTTTGTGCAGGAGGGCTCTGAGCCCGGTCCAAACCAGTTCTGGAGCACTCTATTTACATGACTGCTTCTTTCCTTTCACAGTGCAGAGCAGAAACATCAGACGCCTCACAGGAGGTGGAGCCAGCATTGTGGAGGGAAAGCACAGCCCTGCAGCACTTTGTTGACATGATTCCTTCTCTCCTTTCAAAGTGTAGGGAAGAGACATCAGGCACACTACAGGGGGTGGAGCCAGCACTGTGGGGGGCAGGCACAGTCCTATTCAGGTCCAAGGTGCAACTCCTCCCTCCCATCTAGATGCAGATCTCTCTATTCACCACTGGGCGGACTCATTCTTTCTCCTGGAATCCCCCAGCCCTGTCACTCACAAACCAGACAGTCAATTTACGAACAGCCAAAGGCACACAGAAAGGTCAGGCAAGAAAGTAGCCACTTTCTGAAAGTGCCGCGTTCAAACACAGGATTTAAAAAACATCCGTCCTAAAAGATGTGTCATTAAATTCTGAGTTCAGGGATACCAGACTTCAATTTTCTATCTTGTGCCTATGGGAACATATGCAGGTAAACATTATACAAAACATTCCCCATTATAGCCTATGGGCAAGATAGCCTTTCAATAGTGAAGAATGAAAATGGCTGTAATTCACTACCAGAGCATGTCACTCACACTATACATGCTCTACCTTTCACATACACTGCTCCCTGCCCAGGGGTGTACCTTGGGCCTTCCATAGGGGAGTCCAATGTGTACAGAAAGGGAAGGGTTAGGCCGGGTCAGTGTGGACACTGGTCAGGACAGCATGGCAGTTAGCAACTGCATACAGGCACTGCGGTGGCAGGCCTGAGACACCATTTTAGGGCTACTCCTGTTGGTGGCACAATCAGTGCTGCAGGCCCACTAGTAGCATTTGAATCACCAGCCCTGGCACACTCAGTGCACTTTACTAGGGACTTCCTGGTAAAACAAATATACCAACCATGGATAACTAATCCTAATAACAAATTATACAGAGAGCATATGCACTTTAGCACTGAACAGCAGTGGTAAAGTGCCCAGAGTCCTATCGCCAACAACCACAGGTCAGGATAAATAAAGGAGGAAGAAGCAAAACGTTTGGGGATAACCCTGCAAAAAGGGCCATTTCCAACAGGTTCTATATGTCTTGTATCTTTTATGATTATGCTGTAATTTAGTAAAGATTATTCATTCACTAATTGAATAGCAGTGCCACTTACATGAAATATTTTGGAATTGATAAAATATACAAGACGGCCTCGGGAGGAGAAGACACTTTATTTGGCTTCCTATCGATGCCTGCAGAGCTATGTAATATTCACAGCTGAGTTTCAGTACAGCACTAAGGCATGTGGCGTCCTCAAAAGGGTGCAGCAAAGGCTCCGGCAGGCTCTGATGGCCAGAGTATTCCACAACACTTCAACTGGTCCCCAATCCTTCAGGGCCGCAATTAATCCAAAAGCCGATGAATATCTTTGAGATATGGGCAACTCAGTGACCGATCTTTACAACGTAAATGGAGCCCCATCATTTTCAATGAATGAATGAATCAATCGATCAGGGCTTTTGTAAAGTGTGTCTAATCACCCGTTAGGGTCTCAAGGCACTGGGGTGGGGGGAGGAAGAGGAGGTTCTGCAGTCCAGTCGAAGAGCAGGTCTTAAGGTCCTTCCTGAATTGAGGCAGTGATGGTGATTGCCTTAGATGCAGAGGCAGAGAGTGCCAGGTCTTCGCGGTGAGGCAGGAGAAGGATCTTCCTCCAGCCGAGGTCTTGTTTGACAATGACCAGTGCCAGTTGTGTGTAGCGGAGATGTCTGGTGGGTGTGTAAAAGGAGAAGCGGTGATTGAGGTATGCAGTGGCTTGAAGATGATTCTTTTGTTGATCGGAAGCCAGTGAAGGTCTCGCAGGTTACTTGAGATGGGGCTGCGGCATTGGTTGTCCAGGATATGTCAGGCGGAGGCGTTCTGAATGCGCTGCAGTTTCTTTTGGAGTTTTTGGGTGATGTTGACATATTGTTAATGTTAGGGGAATTTGTAGAGCGAATGGCTGCCCCAGCGTAGAGTGCATTTTGTGTTACTGTATTGGTCCTCATGCCGTCCGCTAAGTCACGGATCTTCACTGGGGCCCATTTTGGGACAGGCACATAGAGTTCCATTACAAGTTCTGTGCCATTCAAGATTTGGACGAATGTGTGCTGTGTGTTTTGGACTGCTAAGGTGTGCCCGCACAAGACAAAAGGAAATACTAACTGCATTCCCAATGCTAGTTATATCAATCACGCATAATGCACACAAAGAATCAGTATCATTTCATCTTTACAAACAATAAACAAAGCAAAGAAATGTAATTATTAACACCGTTGAAATCACAATACTCTCTGCCACCATTCAGGGGTCTCTTTGGGGTGCGTTTATGCGTGCAGTGATCCCTCTGCCCTACAGACCGAGCAGCTCCTAATTCTAACACGTCATCATTTTATAAGAATTGCGCCTATGCAGCTAATGGTCACGAGACCCAGGGGGCCTTTTCTTTTTATAGTTTCAAAACAACGAGCTATCTGACTGCTGGAGGGTCGGACACAGCAATGATTTTTGTCTGCTGCGCTGACTGCCTTGGCATGTTTCCAAAATGCCTTCACAGCGGCTGCCATTCTGTCGTTTTGCTTCTAAAACCTAGCGAGAGGGTATAATTAAGCCTAACTTGAACGAGTGTTTGGTAAAATCATTAATAACAAATGATCATTTGGGTGCATGAAGATAGCATTCCAGAGAGGATAACATTTTAACATACACTCACACAGTGTGGTTCTACAGCAAGCCGGATGGATATGTGTGGCCTTGCTGCATTTCACTGCTTGACACAGCCAGACACAGGCGCCCATTGTAGAAGGATTGCAAGCTGCTGCCTGATGGAGTGACATTCTGTGGGCAGGAATCTGATTTTACCGGAAATGGCAGGTCAGACTTAGCTAGAGTAGGATGTTTTAAAGACGCTTTTAGACCAGGGACTATTGTCTTGTTAGAGGTAACACAAGACCAACTTTTTGCCAAATGCATTGTTGCCTTCTTAGTTTAAAGTTTGCCTTTGTCAGTTTCCCGGCTCTTTGCTATCCCCATGGTTACCACGTAGCGTTAGGGCAGCTCGCAAGCTGTGCTTTGACCAGAGACATTTTGTCAGCTGAATACCGACGCGTATTTTGTTGTATTTTAACAAGCAGTTCTAATCAACAAATCCTTTCATACAAAACAGGCCCAAATATCTTTCTTTATCTGTTCTGGGTAACGTGTACTGGGTCTCAGACATGACTAGCTCGCATTTTACCCTTATCTGCTATAAAACACACAGGCATGTTTCTGTAATTCACTTCTGTTCCATTGCCAGTTTACATGGTTTAGCAGTTTTAATCTGATACTGTTTCTGCGAGAGGAGCTTTAACATATTTTACGCATAGGATTGAAAGCTACTTACCGGCGCCATTTTGTATGTTGACATTTTAGTGCAGCCAGTAATCGACATGAGTGCAATCAAAATGTCTGTTCTTTTGAAGCACCAAGCAACTTGGCACATGCTGGAAATTTGCTGACCAGTATGTTTTTTAACTAAAGTAAACAAGAGTGATGTGGAAGCATTATTGTTCATGGAAATCAAAGTTGCATAAAAGCGCTTCAACATCACCGTAACTGGGTCAAGCACCACTTGAAGTATGGTTCATCACCTATCGTGGTTATACCTCTACTTCTGCATTGGTGTGACATACCTCTCCCATGGACAGAAAGACTCTGGCTTTCAGTCACAATGCCCACATTTTGGATTGACTGCCAGGGGCGTCTCCTCCGTAATGGCGGAGGAGCGTGACCCCACTACCCGAGCCAGCAGATGTTAAATAACATGAGAATAACACAATGTTATTATCATTTTAGTTATTGCTGTCTGAGCCATGCAATGAGTATAGGGCTGAGCCAGGCAGGGCAGAGAGGAGGAGTGCATTTATAAGTGCTCATTTCAGTTTGGCAGGCCATCTTAGCCAGACATGCTCACCTATGTTTCTTCAACTGAGCTGTGTTGCACAGCCGGTTGGAGAAAAGCCACAGGCTCACAAGCACTGTTTGAGTGGCAAACAAGGCCGCTCAGACCAATCCTGGCGCTGCTCCTATGCTTCGTATAGCATGAGAACAGCAGCTGCATTGAGTGGGGAGCCTGTGCTTTGAGTACCATCCCTGTCCGGGTCGGGTGAGAGGAGCATTGAGATGGGCGTCAGTGGGAGTGGAGTGACAGGTAAGTCTTTTTTATTTTTATTTTATTCCCCAACCATCCCGGCCGCCTTACCACTTTAACTAGGTGGCAGCAGCTACTGTTGACTGCCCAAAACATTTGTGCCTCACAATGTATTCCAAAGCAAAGGTTTGTTTTAGGCAATATTTTAGTTCAAGCACTTTTTGTCTCCGCATCCCATAAAAGGGGCACACAGTTTCTAAAATGTTAACCCAATTGCAGTAGTTTGTTAAGGGCTAGATATGCCTTTTATTCCAACAGCTCAGGGTCACTCCTGGTGACTGTCACTTTTCCAAGCTACCTGAGGTAATTGTAATAGGCATGGGCAAGTTTCAAAATAGGCAGTGAGAAGGTAAGAGAGGGAAGGGGTAGTTGACAGAAACTAATGAGAGATTGAGAAGAGAGGCAAGAGGTGCAAGAGAGAGAATTGATGAATGGAGAGAGAGAGAGTTAGCACAAGGAGACACAGGAGTGGGCTGGTTGAACATTTTTATGAGGCTGATTCTGATTCCCCAGTCCAGCTTGATTTAGTTGATCAATAGGCATTTTAATGGGCCATTCATTGAATAATGTCACAGTACATCTCAAAAGCCAGGCAGACATCATGAAAGGAACATTGTAGAACAGTGTTTCCCAAACTGTGGTCACGACCCACTGGTAGGTTACACACTGACTCATGGTGTGTTGGGAAAATCTAAGCGATAAATGAATATGCTTTTTAATTCCATTTTTTTCTTGTCACACTTGCCATGCTTGAATGACAGAGGTAACATTTCAGGCTATGGGCCTTATTATAACTTTGGCAGTATGGCAGCTGGCTGCCACACCAGTACCCTGCTGCCACATCACCAAAGCCATCATCCGACCGTCCAACAGATTCCTATGGCAAACCAGGTCAGGCGGTCCTGTGGCGGCTGGCCCATGGCAGTGCAGTGCTAAGGCTCATAAGGCACCACAATGGGAATGCCATTGGACGTCTCTGCAGGGTCTGAGGAGAAATGCAGACAGGGGGGCACACCATGTGCTCCCCTGTATGTATCCCCTGGTGCAGAGGTACTAGGGTCCCTTTAGGACCCCCTTTGTTTCCTCACTGCCACACTTTTCATGGTGGGCTTACCGCCATGAAAACTGTAGTGGTGAGGAAACGCCTAAAATGCTTGGCAGTTCCACAGTGGCACTGCCAGCTTATTAGGGGCCTCAGACTGTTGAAAGACTACCAAGGATCACAGATCCCTGGCAGCAGCAGCGGTCCCATGGAGGTCCGACTGCCCAACTTATTATAGGGTGGTTGGGCCACTGGTGCGGTAGCCGCACCGCCACCATGGATTTTGCGGTCCATTGGACAGACAAATTGAAAATAAGGCCCTAAGTTTTCTGACAAGTTACTGCTTATTCTTTTAACATAGGATTGCTGTTTACTTTTTATAGTCTTTCTTTTAAATTCTTTTTATTATTGGTAGTAAGCAAATTAGTATCACCATGCAGACATTGTGTCAAAAAACATCGGTAGTAGTGTGATCAGTCTGTCAGGGGACCCTAAGTACATTTCTTGTCCTACATGTTCTTAAGCAGCCACATGGAGGTGCTACCCCCCATCTTCTTAATCCCTTTTCCCCATTTTTTGTTATAGCTAAGGAAACATTTAAACTTGTTGATGTTATTGACAGCATCTGGCGGTTATGGCATCCTCCCTCTCATGATAAATCTGAGTCTGTGATTAAGTGTAGATAGAGGCGTTAACATACTACTATGTTCCTCAGTTCCTGTCCCTGGACTATGTGCATCTGGGTGTGTGAAGCATGACGCAATAATGCAATGGGAGCTTAAGTAAAACATAGATTAGTGAAAAAGGCATAATTTAACCATGAAATCTCCAAGTCAGCGGTATATAAGTTTGCCAGTGACCGACAGCCAGGTGTATGTTGTGGACCAGGAAATGTGAGGGAGGGGCCCAAAGTTGTAATCATTTTGGAGCTACTGTAGAGGGGATGGGGCCCACTTGGGAGTCCCTCTACATGGGCATTGGAGTTCCTTTCCGTGATCATTCAGTGTCACTCCCTCCAGTGTGGTCAGTCCCCTGTGTGTTCTCCAGCACAATTCCCCAGGTCTCTAGGTCTCTGTCAGTGTTCTTGCCTGAACGGACTGCGTGCAGACGCTATTCAGCTACACTCAATTTGCAGAGGTCTGCCCTCCATTTCTCCAGGACGGGGGCTGCAGCTAGCTTCCAATGGATAGCAATACAGCATTTCACCAGCACAAGGCCCAACATTTTGAATTTATGCTGCATGCGGGTTGTGCTCTTGGGGATCGGTAGCACACCCAGCAGGCAGTGTTTGACTGTTGGCGCAATTGGGAGCTTTGTTGCCCTTCGCAATGTATCCAGCACTGCGCTCCAGTGGGAGTGGACTATGGGATAGTCCCCGGTCACATGTACAAAGTGGGCCAGGGAGGCACCGCATCTAAGGCAGTTTAGTGAGTGCGAAGGGTCAAATTTAGATAAGCGCAGAGGAGTCAGGTAGGTGCGGTGGAGGTAGTTAAACTGTGTAAGCTTGAACCGGGCATTGCTCGAGATGTCCTAAACCTTTGCGAATGCGCGCTTCCATTCCCCCTCTCTTATTGGCACAGGCAAGTCCTTCACCTATCTGTCCCGCATTTCTGTTAGATCACATCTTCGATCTGTTTTCAGGGCCCTGTATAACCGAGATATTAATCCCCTGAATGAGCCTGGATCCAGGATTGTGCACAGAGTTCTCGATTCCATTGGCTCAATCTGGACGTAGTCAAGATTTCACGGATCATACAAGTTCTCTTAGCATACTGGGGGAAGTAGCCTTCCAGGACCCCATAGTGTTCTTTTGCATCCTCAAAGTATAGGAAGGTGTCATTGAGGTAAAGGTCTCCCACCAACGAGTAACCACCCGGACACGTCCATTACTAATTGAATATGGCGGAAACCGGGAAGCCACTTCAGGGGAGAGCATGGGCATAACGGACCCTCCACAGTACGAGGGCGACTGCTTGATCCCAGGCCCAGGCAACCTGTTTGATCGCAAATGGACAGTCTTGGGGGGGGTCCTCGAGCCCATCATTAGATACCTAGGGAGGTCCGTTTCAAGGGACCAGCCAGTGAGTAACCTTTTTTCAGTGTTCGGGCCATCAGCGTACCACTGAGCCGCATAATGGAGAAGGTCTGCGATATAGTAGAGGCACAGATCTTAAAGCCCCAGGCCACCCTGCACCATATCCAATTTTAGGAGATCGAGTTTAACTCTGCTGCGTTTACCGGCTACTTTTTGGTTTCTGACTACAAAGTGACAGGAGTTTCAAGGGACCAGCCAGTGAGTAACCTTTTTTCAGTGTTCGGGCCATCAGCGTACCACTGAGCCGCATAATGGAGAAGGTCTGCGATATAGTAGAGGCACAGATCTTAAAGCCCCAGGCCACCCTGCACCATATCCAATTTTAGGAGATCGAGTTTAACTCTGCTGCGTTTACCGGCTACTTTTTGGTTTCTGACTACAAAGTGACAGGAGTTTTTTTAAAGCCAAGTATGTGACAGTCTTAGGGTGTCTTTTTTTTTTAACACACAATAAAACGTAAATACCTGTAAATTACCTATAGGCATTCAGCAGTTAGGAAGGCAAAATGAAGTTCCCTTTTTTGTAATACTGAAGTGCTGGAAACAGATCTTAATAGGATCAAAACTAACAAATCCACTTTAATTGGTGATGCACAAAAGCTAAATATTCACAGAAACCCCATTTCCACACATTTTTATATTTATTTATAAATTGCAACACTTCTCCCCAAAGGGATATCACGGCGCTGAGTTGTTCTCTATCATAGCCACTGGGAGATTACATTAAACAAGATACATCTTAACATCCATTAGCCCAGAAAAAAACAAGTTTTCAATTTGTTGCTAAACTCGATATTGCGCTCAATGAGTCGAGTCTCCAAAGGTAGCGAATTCCATTGGGCAGCAGCTATAAACGAAAAGGATCGGCCTCCGTTTCTCACTTTCCTTATTTGCTTGATTTTAGCTAGGGCTGTATTACAAGATCTCAAGTCCCGGGTGGGTTGATAAAATTCCAATCTGGCTTGTAATATCTCAGGGCCTTCGATGTGCAAAACATAATGCGCATAGCATAATAGTTTAAAATGTGCCCGCTTTTCCATCTGCAGCCAGTGCAAACAGGCTAGGGAGGCTGAAGCGGAACCAAACCTTTTCATATTGCAGATTAAGTTGGCCTGCAATCTTGTGAAGTGGTAATCAGCCATTCCAGCAAATGATGTGTTGACATAGTCCAGTCTACTTGTAATTAGGGCCTGGACTATGGTTTTTCGCCAAGCTATTGGATCCATTTAAACATTCTTCTCAGCAGCTTAAGGGTGCCACAGCATTTATTACATGTAGCCCTGACATACTCTTGCTTGGAAAGTTGGTCATCAATGATGACCCCTAGATCATTTGCTGATTTTTTTGGCCTACGCATCTCCGCTAGTATCTCCGCCCACCAGGAGACATCCTATGTCCAATGCGCTGCTCCGAACAGCAGGATCCCTATTTTCCCTGCATTGAGCATGTTATAATATTAGTGCTGTATGCTATGCAGTTTTATCAGTAAAACCGCATGTCTGTGCAAAATGAGTCGCCATTTCAGTGAAAGTGTGCTGCCTGTAAATGACAGTGCACTACCTCACAATGCTTTAGTTATTTTCAAAAATCACTCCTCCTCATGTTCATTAAAGGTAAGTGGTTTGCGAACGTATGTTGTCCTAAAAAGTGGGTTGTTGTTCTTAGAAGTTTGAGTCAGTCTAAATCACTGTTTAGACTGTCTATTGTTGGTAATTGTTGGTAATGGCCAGCAATGCAGGACTGGCTAAAGAGAGCTGTTTTCTTCTCTAGACTGTATGGCCCCTTTAAAGAAATTAACCACAGCGCATTAGAAACTAGGGGGCAGATTTATGAAGGCCTTGCGCCGCCGGTGCGTCACTTTTTCCCATGTTAAAAATGACGCACCGGAGGCGCAAGGCCTTCATAAATCTGCCCCAAAAGGAATTAGCAGCCTTCATGGACTCCAGCATGTTCAAACTTCATTTTCCTGAGAGACCTGCTTTCAGTAGTTTTAAATGGCACACCTACATAAGAGAATATATTGAAGATATGGGTTATTTTGTACTGCAGAGAGCAAGAACTTATTTTCCATAATTGATTTGCGATTGCTTTTATCTAATGGATCATTACTTGCTTCTATTTCCAGATGACAGGAAGAGGTAGAATAGAAAACTAAACTGACCACTTATATTTTATCAGCTACACCTGGAATGCAACTGGGACATTATGCTGCTACCCACATTTCAAGAAACGGTTTACAAATTGATTTCAGATGCCTCCTTTAGAGAGGGCACATATGACCTGTTTACCACTTTGCAATTGCACAAATGAATATTTGCTTTATTTTATTTGAGAAGGAAGCGTTGTTCTGCAAAACTGTTTAAAAGTATGTTGTCAGTCTAATTTAATGGACGTCAATTGTATAGACTTTTCCTTCCCCTCCATATAGTATAGAAAATATAGCAAATGGCTAAAACTAAAGAGGGAACCCATAACATGTTTGCCCAAATTATGATGTCAGCACCGTTTCCGTGTGGGAACCGACTGACCGTAGGTCAGTGGTTCCGAACACCTTATTACAATGCGACCGCACATGGTGCAGGTGCAAACTCCCATTTCCCTATGGGAGCTTGTGCAGCAGTTGAAAACCGGCCGCAGCACAAGCTCCCATGGAGAAGTGGGAGTTCCTGTAAATCCCTGCACCGCATGGAATGCACCTCACAATACCTGCAACATGGTGCAGAGATTTACAGGTAGGGCGCCATAGGTGCCCCCCAGGCACCCAACCGGTGGCTGCTGAGGCATGCGGGCCCTGCTAGGGGTCCCCAAAGTTGCTACCCGACAAGCTTTTCATGTCAGAAAGCCCGACATGAAAGACCTGTCAGAAACCAACATCATAATCCCAACTACGGGAATGCCATCTGTAAGGGAATGTTTTGCAGTTTCCAGCTGGCAGACGGGCTGCTTGAGTCCGTCGGAAACCAGCCGGAATGACCGGCTGATTTCACTTCGAACCACCATAATCATAATACGGCGGTCAAAAGTCAAACCAAGGATTTCGGTTGGAAAGCCTCCAACCGATCGACATCCTAATGAGGCCCATTGTTGTTTAATTAGTTTCCCCAAAGCAATGCCAATCAATCAAGGGTATTTTTAACAACAAGGGGTACCATACATTTTAGAAAGCCTTTTTCATGCATAAGTCAGACTTATGCATGAAAAGGCGATGATTACTGGGACAAGGAGATGCCTTTTTTGGGGGACATAGGTTGCAATGCACTAGACAACGCTAAGACAACCAAGCCTTGTTCACACTTAAATAGGGGTATTTGTGCTTCTGAATTTTATGTCTCTTTGCGTTTTTGGATGCCTAAATGGTGAGGGCCAATATGTGTTCCCCTTTGAAAGTACAGGAAGCCTTCACTAGTCAATAGGCCACACGAGACCAGCAACAATAGGATAATGAGCCATTAGTTGTTGGTGCACATGTATTTTGTATGCTTATTGTTGTTCATTATTCTATTCTGATGTATTCTGGAGGCTATGTACAATACTTGTTTCTCTGGCATAATATCAAAACCTTAAATATTGTGAAACAAAAATATCAAGTCCAAAATATTGCTCACAAAAATATTGTTTTTGCATACATATAATAGTAAGTAAGTAAATATAGCGGAAAAAGTTTCATTTTACAGTCATATCGAAAAAATATATAAAAAAATATTGTTTTTTAATATATATAGGTAAAAAGTAAATATTACATTATTTTTAACATACAACATTAATCTAATGTGAAATAAATCTATTTAAATAATATTTAAAGATATATATATATATATATATATATATATATATATATATATATATATATATATATATATATATAAATATCTACTTATTTGAACACACACATCAATTTTTGGGTGTATGTTGATGTACACACATATAAACTAAAACTATAATTAAAACTATTCATTTTAATTTATAATATACATTTATTTATTTTTAATTTTCTAATATAACAATTATATATAATATATATATATTTTTTAATTTTCTAATATAACAATTATATATATATATATATATTCTGTTCCCTTCGCTTCCCTTCCCACTTGCAGTCAGAGAAAGAAAAGTTTAAGACTAATCTCCGTGTTAAAATAATTAGCAGCAATTCGTCAGAAGACATATCATAGCATCTGGACTCTGTCTTTTAACTCACAACAAATGTGACAAGATAAAAATTAAATCTAAAGGCATTTTTATAGCTTAGTCACCTGAACTCCCATATGCTTATTTTGGGGATGTGCAGCACTCCCAGCACCACTACTTCCAATGCCTATGTTTTAGACAGATATTTCTTACATGGAATCAGGCAGATTACCTTAGGTTGCAAGTGTTAGTTATCCCCTCTAACAAACACTTGGGGGCCCATTATGATGCCGGGCGGATTGCCTCCGCCAGGCTGGCGGTGGCCACCCCCGGCCTGGCGGAGGCAATCCGCCCGACATGCATGTCCTAATTCCCCCCCGCCAGATTAGGATGGCAGAGGGGACAGCGGCGGACGGAAAGACCGCCCGCCGCTTTACCGCCGCAGTCGCCCTGCGACTCCGGCGGTGATAGATCAATATGGTGGCGGTGTCCAGTGGACACCGCCAGCCATATCACGATGGCTAAATTCAGGGGCCTTTCCGCGGCGGCAATGCCGCCACGGAAAGGCAGGCGGTGATTGCTGCGGGGGCCCCCAGGTGATGCCAGTGTTGGGGGTGCACATGGGGGGTACCTATGGTGCCCCCCCACATTTGCATATGCAAAGCGGCAGGCACCGCGCGGTGCCTGCCGCTTTGCATATGCATATGCGTGCTGAAATGTTTATCATTGTGGCGGGCGGTGCTGAGTGCACCGCCCGCCACAATGATAAACATGTAGGATGTGCCCGCCACTGTGGCGGGCACATCCTAATTCCCCCTACGGGACCCTTGCCCTTATGGCGGGCGGTCCCGTTCTCCGTTAGGGTGGCGGGCAGACAAAGTCCACCCGCCATCCTAATGTGCCCCTTAGAGTTGAAGATTTGCAATGTGACAATCCTTATCAGAAACCTTTTCAATATATTGCTCCGCCAACTGTAATATTGAAATCCTGTAGAAGGTTATGCCTCAGAGCCTGATGGTTGCAACATTTGCGTGGATTGCAGGATGCCTTAGTAGACTATGGCAACAAGGGACTGATGAAGACTTTATTCTTGATAGGTTCATTGGGAAACGTTATGTCACATGCCGTAACTCTGATCTGTTCATTATGAAAAGCAATAACAAAGGTAGTAGGCCTAACTAGGAAATGGATTTATTTTTAAATTCCAAAAGATGTTTAAGCTTTAGGCTGGTACTTTATTACATAGGATCTCACAGGTTAATTTAGTGGGCAAGAGTTTAGATGTTGGTTAACCCTTAGGATTAACCACTTGGTTAGAAGATTGCACATGATAATAATTCTAGTTAGACCTTCTTAAGAGGACTTATATATTGTTTTCCAACTGTAATTTGATACATGTTTGAAACTTTGCAAATTGTTAGCCAGATGGCTGCCTTGTGAGAAACGTCATGCTCAATACTGTGGGGCAGATTTACAAGCCCTTTGCATCGCTTTTGCGCTGCCGTTGCGTCACATTTGTGATGCAGCGGTGGCGTAAAAGTTGCGGCCCATTTACAACGTGACGCATCTAGGGATATGTGTCACGTTGTACAGCCCTGCGTCACATTATATCTGCACCAGGTATAATGTATGCAGGGTGGGAGTTCCCATGCAAAAAGACAGGTAGAACTGGCGCAGTGAAACTTACTATATTTCACTGCGTCACTCTACACCTTCACTGCATCAAAATCCCTACGACTGCTCAGACCAGGCATAAGGATTGACGCAGGGCATTTTACATGGAACCTCCCTATGTTTTCTGGTGCATTGCTGGAGTTGTGTCAATTTTGTGACAAACTCCAACAATGCGTCACTTTTCCTCCAACAGATGCGTCAGACTTTCTGACGCATCTGTAATTCCTTGTGCAATGGGGCACTGTATTGTGGTGCAAGGGCATTTGGAGGTGACTCAAGGAAACTGACGCATCTATGCAGATGCGTCAGTTCCTTGTAAATCTACCCTGTATGTCTGAGTTGGTGATGGTGACAAGCCAACGATAAATAGAGGCCTGATTTGTTCAATTGGGAAGATTGTTTCAGAAGTCATAGGACTGATCCATTTTTATGAAAATATATGAAAACTACAGTAGGTCTGGCTTATTTATTGTGTAAAGCATATGTCAAAGCCTACAGACTTTTAAGTGTGGATTGTCAGTACACTAAGTTAAATACTACAGACAGTATTTTGTTACATAGAATCTCGAGAGTACAATAGTAGGCTACACCTTTGTTGGTTTCACTTGTGAAAAACCACAGGAACAGAGTCGTGCTTAGCCTCTGGTATGTCATTTTATGAGGGGTTGTGGCAGCTGCAATTATGTAAATATGTGTATTTTTAGGATTGCCAACTGGTGGTTGCTATGTGGCAGGACTTCTGATCCACACAAAAGGCCTGACCTAAGACCTTTTATGGTGGCAAACCAATAATAAAGGCTATAGGCCCAATTGGTTAAATTGGAAATGTTATGTCAGATGCCAGATGTCTGTACTGTTTAGTATGAAAAAGTGTGACAAAAGCAGTAGACCTGCCATATTTATTTCTGAAAAGTATATGTTAAAACCTATAGAACTTTATGGGTCAATTGTCATGACACTGTGCAAACGCCTGTAGTCAAGTATTGTGTTACATATATTCTCATATATTACTATAATAAGCAAGGAGTGTACTGTTGGTTACCTGTCGGACAAAACTCTGGGATTAGAAGATTTGTGCTACGAGAATCCTTGGTAGGCCATGTTCGAAGGAGTTGTATATTGTTTAAGCACCTTTAATTTTACAAGAATTGCTAAGTTTATGTTGGTATGCTTCATGGCTATCTTGTTGAAATGCTTCTTCTCAGTTAAGTAGGCCTAAGAGGGTTATGATGAATAGCCAATTATACACGTTATATATCTGAATGGTTCATTAAGAGAAGATAAGTCAGATGTCATAGATCTGATCTGTGTATCATGAAAAAGAACACAATTGCAGTAGGCCTGACTTATGTATTGTGAAATTCATACGTTAAAGTCAATAGGGTTTCAACAAGTTTGGCTTGATATTTTACTGTGTTAATGCCTGTAGATAGACATTTTAGTATATGGAATCTCACAGGCTACTGCAGCAAGCAAGGATTTTGGTATTGATTACTTCCTTTAACAAACCCTAGCGTTAGAAGGTGTGTACTCTAATACTGCATAATAGACTGTCTTAGGAGGGCCTCTTCTACCCATTACAACATACTACATGGGGCAATAAGTTACCACATTTCTGCTATTGGCTCTATTGCTCTGTGACTAACAACATTTTTCATGATCATATGTGCACCTCTCTATGAAAAGGAGTGCACCTCAGTATCAGGGCTGATGGCCAGACATTTTGGGGGTCATTAGTACATACCCCCGGGAACAGGACCACCCGCTGAGGGTGCGGCGGTCCCGCACTCCCAATTAGGATGCGTCCACTAAACTGGCGGGCGCATGGCACATTTGCAACATTGCGGCGGGCGGTGCTGAGAGCACCGCCCGCCGCAATGCCACAAAGGCAGGTTGTGCCTTTCAATGCACAACGTGACAGGCACCGCGCGTGCCTGCCACATTGTTCATTGAAAGGCAGGGGGGTACCTCGTACCCCCCATGTGCACCCCCGCCCCCCAGAGTCACTTGGGGCCCGCAACGGGCCGCCGCAAGCAGACTCCGCATTCCTTTCCGTGGCAGCAGGCATGTTCCCGCCAACATGGTAATATGGCTGGCGGTGTCTAACAGACACCGTCACCATATTGAACCCTTTTTCGCCCGGTCAACTTGACGACCGGGCAGAAAAGCGGCTGACGGTCTTTCCGTCTGCCGCGGACCCCCCAGCCATTCCAATATGGTGGGGGATGTTTGCTGCATGGATGGTGAGCAGAGCGCCCCAGCCAGGCCGGCGGTGACTACGGCCGTCCCGGCGGGGCGATCCGCCCGCCATCCTAATGGGGCCCTTAGTTTTCTATTTTTTCCATTTATGTCTCATTTTATGTCTTTCCTTTGTCTCTTTTTTTTTTAAGAGTCATGCAAAATACCTGACATGCAGCTTCCCAGACAATACACCCAGGCTACTTGCTTGCCTCTCATTTTGTCTGCAGTGTTCTGCATCCTGTGCACACACTAATTGTAAACAGGGCAGCCATTTTGGAATGGTATTGTTGATCGCTTTACCTTTTAAAGATAGTCATCAGTTATACACATTGACATTCTATGATAACTGTCAAGTGCGATCTTCACTAAACAACCACCTTGAACGGTGCTTCTAAACATAGCAGTTATGTTGGAACTTTAAAATAAGAAGATACCATGTAAAATTCAGTTGCGTTATGGACTCCAGCTACTATGTTTACATTTTCTTTAATTACAAGCATATGCCCACCAAGTTTACATGTCAGAATGTTTATTTTTACTTATATTCTTATAACTTGTATTCCATATGATTGTTGATTTGTGTGTCTGTATTATTGCAGGTGACTATGTAAGTGAGTGCAAGAATGAGCCAGTGGGGGAATGAATGGGTGTAGGAGTGAAGCAATGAGTAGCTGAGTGCACGTACAATGACTTATTAAGCGCCTCAACTTATCAGTGACTAAAGAAGAACTTTCAGTTATAAGTGAGGACCATTGGCATTGCTAAAGCTGGTTTAGCGTTTACTCTCCTGTTTCCTTGGACGGTGTATTCCGATCTCGCCACAAGATAACTCTCTGCTTTTCCCACTTTTCTTTGTTCCTTTACCTCTGTGCCCTGCGATCTTCGAGGACGTTGATAAGACAATGTATTTATGTCTCTCTGTGCACTCTTTAACAAGTGTCTCTATGTCATTGTGTCTAATAAATTGTAGAATATCCTGGCTGTGTCTCTGGGGTTTGTGAACCCACTACGGGTGCCTGCATGTCTGGTTATTTGTAATCCTGTCTGGAGACCTCAGTTTTGCAATTGATATTTTTTCCCAAACACCCACCGAGAAGCAGAGGAGTGGTTATTTCACTGCTTTTGTGGTTCAGTCTGCTTTTTGTTTTTTCTTTTATGCATCTAGCTTCCCATATGTCTCTGCGTCATCTACTTTGTATCTAACATTATAAATGAATCTTTGTATTGTTGTGTTCCAGCTTATGGGAAATTGAGTTTACTGTTAGGGTTCACACTCTGTAATAGTATGTGTAAGAGGGAGATTTCTTGGGTATCCATAAACTGCTAGTACTCTATGCTATTGTTGCTCCATATTAAGAACTTTACCTTACAGCTGAAGTTATGTTGTGTTCACTACTAAGTTTCCCACTCTGAGTATGGCTGATTTTGCAAAAAACATGTTGTGTACTTTCGTTGGATTTGTTGTGACCAATCTCTCTGATGTATTTTACTGATGTATTTGCTATAAAATTGCAATGTCACCCATAAAATACAATGGCTTTCCCTTTTGCGCATATTTCCTGCTGCCAGATACAAATGCATAATTTCACAATACTCATAAACTATCAAGCACCTTTGTTTGTCCCAGCATCAACGTGTTGCTGCATCACTGAAATGCTGAATGATAGAGGGTGTGAATGGGGTCATGCATAATTATATTTCAATTGGTGCCCTGAACCATCTGAACGGGTGCAGTATGTTTTTCTGTCTTCATCAAATGGACAAATTAGTTGATTGATTCATCGTGTTTATGTGAGACATATATGTCCCAATTGGTTCTGGGTACACTGATGATATAGTAAAAAGCGTCATTGGTTCTTTGCAGCATACAAAAATGTAATTGGCAGGAAGTTTTGCTCATTCACTGTTTCGTTAAGGGCAGCAACAACCTTATGCAAAAATATGCTTTAGAGTCGACTTGCTTGGGATGTGATGGTGCAGGGCAGGGTGTCCAACATTGACATGGTTCTGTTTTACTAACTGTTGCAATAACTACTCACCACTCTATCAATTTGAAAAAGGTATCTGAATTTGCTCATTACATTGTGTGCTTAGTAAAAAAATACTTAATATCCCCATCTTAGTGATTGGGGTCCAGCAAAATCTGGATACATTTCTCATGTTGGTTCAATGACAACACGTGCACAATATGATGTATGTGGCATTGACCTATCTTATTTGTACACCCACTCAGGAATGGCCACAGAATGACACTAATGACTACTAAATTTGAGATTGCAGAAATTCCACTAAAGTGATAGATTTTTGCATTATTAAATTACCTTTGAAAGGGTAATTTCCAGCCAATCTTTATTTTTAAACCTGACTGGGAATTTACAACTTGAAATAGCCTTCACGCACCAATGTTGAACTTAGGTGTGCAAAATTACTTGTGAACCAGTCTGCACTACTCAAGATTGTGTCAAATTTGATTTTGGTGTATATGCACAAAAGAACAACTAAAAAAAGTGGCAGCTGGAATATGTTCTCTCTCGTCACGCTAAGCACATTCGTCCTTTACCCAGTGCTGCCTTTTAATGCTGATACAATGTAGGTATCCCTTGCAGGCAGCTTTCTACCCTTGTCATGATGATAACATTAATTAATGTTATTCAGTCAATGGAAGTACAACATAATTGAGCTTATAAACATAGCAACTATGTTGTGACTTTAAAACAAAGATCCACCATGGAAAATACCTTTGCAAGACTGCCACCTGCTTCTATGTTTCATTGTATTTGAGTTTGAAATTCAAAAAGAGCACATGCCCAGATCTAATAGGTCGAATGACAAAATTGACAGGCAAGTTGCAGAAACGTAGTGCACAATTTTAACTCACACTTTGCAACCTGCCTATGCCTACATGGGGCCCTCTATGTACAGCCTCACATTGTTGTGTCTTCCCTTAGAACACATTCAGTGTGAGGAGTTTAGATTTAGTTCTGGACATGACGCTAAAGAGTGGTGGATGAGTGATGCACAGTCTGGAATGCATTTAATACCAGGATATTTATAAAGCTTGTAACCGCATGAAGTAGCAGCCAATCACTCCTACATCTCATGCCTACATTCAGTAAGGAAGTGGCAAATGAATCTTTGATTCAAATCCAGCATGTGCTTCATGGCACAAAGGTATGTATGTCTTGTCTGAATGCCCTGTTTTTTAAAGGGTACAACAACATGGAGAATTTAATATCTGAGTCTACGATATTTTATGTGTAGAGACTATATCATAATGTTTCATTGATGTATGGTGTTGATGGTATTAAATGTAAACCAGAAAGCACCACAACTGCAAAATTTAATTCAGGACCCAGTCCTCTTGCCTCAGTAATCTCAATATTAGATCTATGTCCAGATTTACTAACATTTTGAATTGTTGATTTTCCATTTTGTTGGTGCAGCTATGATGCAAAACTCTAGTTGAGATGTGCAAAGCCATGCTAAGGCCAATTTGTGCTGCCTTACATTGCTTTTCAAAAAAAGTAACACAATGAAGCGACTTGCGTTAATTGGGTGGAAAATGGGTGTTTCTACTCATCTACTCATGTATTTTGATACAAACCGAGATTTACTAAAGGCAGTAAACCTGGGTTTGTTCCAAATGCAGTATCCACCCAAGAAAGGCGTAACAAGGATGTATATCTTCATTTTTTGTCGTTACTTCCTCTTTCCATCAGTGCTGTATTTTGAAGAACACATGAAAAAGGAATAGGCCTCTAAGGATTACTTTTGTGCAGAAAGGAACTCCTTCCTGCACATAGATATTCCTGCCCGTAACGCAGACACCCTTTCATTATGGCGCAAAGGTGCCTGCGTTGGCTCTTGGTGGCCACATGTCTGAGAGTCAAGTGACAGAACTAAGCAGCACCATATCTATATAAACATGGCACTTTTCGGCTCTCTACCTTGACTTGCTGCATTGTTTTGCGCTAACATTTATTCTGTTCCACTTTTTTCTCCACCAGGCAAAAACATGGGCGCATTAGGTCAGTCAAGATTCTCTTGTGCTGAGTTTTATGCCTCAAAAATGGGGAAAATGTGTTGTATTGATACATTATCCCGAATTCGGAGGTACAGAAATCGTGTTCTCAATAAAAGCAAAAGCCTCTGTGTCAGTGGTGGGTAATGAGCGCCATCAGTGTACACTGGGTGAGGGAATGAGCTCTTTAGCCATTTGTTAGGTTGAGGCATTTCAATTCGGGTAAACAATAGGAATGAAGGCCTATTCGGTTCCCACTGCACACTGTTACCAAGTAGAAAACATGTGCAGGCACAGTTCACAACCGTTGAGGCTCCATTACAGAGTGCTAACCATGGAGAAATGGAAGTGAATATTTAAATCATCGAACGCTGAAAGAAGTATATTCTCTAATTCATCTCCTGGGACGCTTGGAAAACCCAGCAGACCATTCCGAAGGGAGACGGTCTGCAGCATTAGCGAGGGGGAGTAAAAAGACAGAGGAAGTGCAGGTTTATGCACACACTATCTCTCTTGTCGTGGCTGATCCGGTTACTTAATCTGATCTTCCTGTAGTAAATGGCGGATGCACTTCAGCATAGCCCAATTGTGTAAAAAGGCCAGAAATTAAGGCCTTTTCTTTTAACACCAAGAATACCAATATATGTGGACATTGCTAATACGTTATGTTTATTTTTTATTTTTGACTTGATGAAAGTGTTTATATTTTCTTTGACAGTGATACGTTATTTTACTGCCTTTGAGTGTTTTGGCTTTGCCGACTGACCAACATGGAATGCTATTTTACTTTTCATTTAATTTCCGAAATTCTTTATTGTATATATAAAAATATAATTTTACATACAGGGAAGACGCAAGTAAGGGCTGTACGGGCCGCATAACACTTCAAAGGCAGAACCCCTTGAACGCCAAGCTGTGTGGTCGCTGACAGGAAGTAAAACTTTGTGACTCAATATTATGTCTGATTTCCTGTCAATATTGATTCTCGAAAAATAGTCATGTTTATTAGTCTTTTACATGTGTTTACCTGTCCAAACTGGAACCTTGTGTCTACAATATTGAAAACAAACATTGGCAAAGCCAATAGTTCTAGTCTTTGGGCCCTAAAATCTTTGTAAATTGCTCTAGCTATGTAGGACAGCAACCCCAATGCTATGCAGCATAGCTAAATAACAACAAAAATAGGTGCTATGACTCAGCAGCAGCGTCATTCTGTAGGCCTATTACCACAAATTGATGCAAGACCCCTTTTTCTTCATTTACTGTATATATATATATAAAAAAAACTAGCACAAAGGTATTTTTTTATATCACAGGCAGGTGGGAAGCATCACAAAGGATGCAGGTGGAGGAAAGCATCACAAAGAGCATGGGTAGGAGAAAGCATCACAAAGAGCATGGGTGAGCGAACCAACATGGAGGGCACGGGTGAGGGCAAACTACGCAGAGGGCGCAAGAAGCACGAAGCAACATGGAAGACCCAAGAGGCAGGAAGGAACACAGAGGTCAGAAGGATTGAAGCAACTAAGAGGGTAGTTGGGAGAAGCAACGGGAGAGAGAGAGCTGAGCAACGTGAAACAGGCAGGGGAAAAGCACAAAGGCAGCAAAGCATTTGTGAGTGAGAAGAACATGAGGACAAGCACAACATAGAGTGGTCGAAGGAAGCCCACAGATGACGAAGAACAGCACAGAATGGGAGGAGATAAGTACGAGGAGGGAGATGACTGAAAAACACATGCACTCCAATGGAGTGCTCAACCCAAAAGAAAGAAAGTAGTGCCCAAGAAGCAAGCAGTGGCAGGACACATGCAATGCATCCACCCTATAAAGAAGGGGCAAACACAAGAAGAGGAAGGAAACCTAACACAAGCTAACAAACAAACAGCAAGCAAATGGGAGCAACAGAAAAGCAACCCAAGCCAAGCAATGGTAGGTCCCAATCCCACCGCCCACAAGCTGACAATAGGTCTTTTCACCAACAGGCAGCTTGTGCCGCCTGGTAGGCGACATACAAAATAGAAGTGCTGCATTCCAAAAAGTGCTGTTTTTTGCCAAGAAGTGTTGTTCTCTGATGGATAGTTTGCCACCTTTTCACTCAAAAGCCCTTGCTTTGAAACCTAGCTCTTTCACTTGAGTGCACTGTGTGATCCTGTGCAGATCATTTAATAAGCCTGTCCCTGGATTACCCAAACAGGCAAAAAGGTGAGAATATTTAATAGTGACTCGGCTGACAGTGTGTGCTATCCTACATAGTTCTTTCATCAATGTTGGTACCTGACTAATGCACTTGTGCTGTGTTTTGCAGGTCATCAGGACAAGAAACTAAGGGGCAGATTTATGAAGGCCTTGCGCCGCCGGTGCGTCACTTTTTCCCATGTTAAAAATTACGCACCGGCGGCGCAAGGCCTTCATAAATCTGCCCCTAAACATATTGCAATGTTAAGACTGAGGTCGGAATGAAAATAATATTTTAACAATTAATAATGTATGTATTCATGCACTTATTAATGTATTTATCTATTGTATTTCACATTCAGTGGGCGATAAACATAGTAAAAAGCAGTGGATGTCAGATTGCACTCTCACTTAAATCTCCTTTAATATCACTGGCTTATTTGTACCCTCAGCTGGATATTCGTAATTGAATGTTTCATGCCCCTCTCACCCTTAATAGAATAAGCAATGCCGGGGGACCTGGAAGCATTAAAGGTGAACTGTTTATAGGGGGGACTGCAAGCACATCAGGCAGCGGCTTTAACCCCTCTTTATTGCTGCACGCAGCAAGCAAGGAGGCTGACATTGCTGGTTTTGTTCAAATGTTTTGTTTTACCCAAGTGTGTGTATAAAGGCGGAATGCAGATTCGGACACATCCTTTGCTCTTACACAAGTGTGTTTATGTTGATGCATTAGCTTAAAATATGCACCAAACACATAGATACCCTTTGGAAAATTAAAAAAAGAATCGTACTTTGGCCCAGCATAAGGCATAGTGCCCACAAGGTGGTCGCCACAATCCCCAATACCACAGATCTGTGGTAAACAAACGCCCCGTTTCCCAGCAGCAGAAATGGTCGGGAGCAGAAACGCTTAGCGTTATTGCTGCTTACCTCTTTACATGTGTAGACTCTGTTCTTCATGTGAGGAAGTGACTGGGTCCCACGAAACAGGAGCAGAATATTACAAATAACACAATTGGTCCACGGATTAAGTTGCCACGAAAAGCAAACAAGCGTAAGAGAGAGCAACTTCGAACTGCGGGGTGAAAGAAGCACACGAGGGCAAGCACATCACAGAGGGGGCATAGAAGAGGGGAACATATAGACTAGGGAGACCACAGGAAAACACACACAATCTTGAAGAGAGCTTAAACAAAGGTAATAAGTAGTGCCTAAACATTGAGCAGTGAAAGACCGTAGGTAATGGGGCCCTTGCTTGAAGGGAGAGACAAACACTAGAAGGGAAAATGAAGTCCACACACGGGTTGAATTAGAAGCAAGCAAATGAGAATGAAATGAAGCCAACCAATGGTAAGTAATGGGCGGGCTCTAAGCCACTTGTAAGTCAGTAAAAGATCTTGCAACAGACAGCACCATCTGAGGCGAGACCTAAAAACACCATGTTATCCAGTCTCACCTCATTTTATATGAATGCCTCTGATAAGTGCAAAGCCCGGAATTGTTATACGTGTCAAATCTGACATTTTAATACATTTGAATGTTTAGGCTTTCCTGTTTTCAGTTTCTACTTTTGGTAAATTGAATTCTGTTTTTTTTCCCCAGTGTTTTCAATACCTATAAAAACAGAGGTTATCAGTGGTTACACTTTTTCGTGCCATCAAAAACAACAGAAACACTGTTTTTCTGGTGTTTATGGAATGTTTTACTTTTATTATTGCTTGCTTTCTGCACTGATAGTGCATGAGTATAGATATTGTGCGTACAGGGTATATGAGGTCCAAATACATTTTTACAAATCATGCTTATTGTAGTACACCATACAATACTTCTTTAGAGAGTCTTTGGTCAGACGCACTCGCTCTTTCCTTCCCATGTAAACGTCTATCTGTGAAAAGGCCCTTTCAACATTGGCACTTGAGACGGGAAATTCCAAAACAGCCAGTATACAATTTGCTAACTCTGGCAACTGGCATAGCTTTCCATGCCAATTCTGGGGCACCTGAATATTGCAATTCTCTGGGACAGGTTCTGCAACATATGCGTTGAACTGGGTGCATATGCTCTCAGTATTGAAGCAGTCAAAAATGAAGAAGTTCTTTTCAAAACCCGGAGTATATTCCCATTTATATAAGGGATCTAGAACTTGTGCAGAGTACCTCAGTGAGGCATCATTGTCTTCAGATGCCATGGCTGATGAAGGGACATTTCTATGCATCATTGCAAGCCGTTTCTCATGCACTGTAAAATAAAATTCCCTGAATTGCTCCTCAACATTTCTTTGCTTACCAAGTGGCAAGAATTCTAACATGGAATAAGTTACTGTGCCAAAGTCACTAAAAGTGTCGCCTAGCCTACTCTCAAGGAGATGTTTCACATCTACAGTGAACACTTGGTAGACAATGGTGTTTTCAGAATCTAGTTTTTTTATTAAGCCCACTACAGCAATCATGTTTTCCTGTAAAAGTCCAAGAATGCAGTAGAGTGTACTTTTTTTCTCATCACTATCCATATGCAACCAAAGATCCTCACATTTCTTTCCTTTGGCATCATCACTAAGCAAAAATTCTGTAAACGGTTGCAACATGGATAATAAGGTGTTCCCAGCCTCTAGGACTGAGAACCACCGGATAAATGACACAGTTGGGATGACTCTTTCTTTGATGCCACACGAAGCACAAAATGAGAAATATTTGCATTTTAGGGCCTGATTACGAGTGGGACGGTGGTGGCGCAGCAGTGTCTGTCCACCGTCTGCCTGATTACGACCAACAGCTGCCAGCCATTTCATGATGGGAGCCCCACCATGAAGATGCTGCTGCTGCAGGAATAAAGGGGGCCGCACAGGGCATGTGCCCCCCTGTCTGTATCCCCCAAAGTTCCAGTACGGCATGGACCATGCCGTGCAAGAAGTTTTTTTGTTGCCATTCTCATTGCGGTGCCTGTTTTCCAGGCACTGCCATGGGAAATGCAAAGGACCGTCCACCTTACAGTTCAACTCATAATAAGGTGGGCAGTCCTTGCAAATGTTTGGCAATGCTGTGTCGGCAGAGAGTCGGCCCAGTACCGCACTTCAGCTCAGCTATCGATTTTGACAGTTCATCACACAACCTATTCATATACGTAGCTGAATTACTGCAAATACAAACAATATCACTCCAATCTTTGCTGAACTTGGTAAGAACTTTGAGACAATTTATAAAATAATTAAGTAAGACCTAAAACATGCTTCTAAACCCTGCATCCTTAGATCAAAGACCACTAAACTGAAAAAAGCAAAAGGAAGAAGAAACAATACTTTAGTGAAATCCCTAAACAACAAAACTCAATCAGAATAAAGTTAGCCCAGTCTTTCTTGCTGCTGCCTTGTATAACAAAGTTACATTGTATTAGCCCCTTCAGGAAGAAATAAAAATGACTCTTTCACTAACCTTTTCCTTTCTTTGAAAGGCCTTTAGTTTCTGGTTGCGAAGGTGCTTCTTCAGTGTTTATATGTTTACACTGGCGAGGGCTATTTTCCTTTTGGTTGGGGTTTATCAGTTATTATAGGTTTAAACAGGCCAGCCTATGAATGTTACACTCTTTGTTAGAGTATCACAGTAGTGTCATCTATGCCTTGCAGATAAAAATGATTTCACATAGCAAACTCTCTCATATGTTTCTCTCACATACTCATGTGTTTCCTAAATTGATGACTCAGAAAAATAAAGTGTAAAAGTGAACATATTGGATAACAGAGGGTGTTACATTGTAAGTGAACACAAGCTGTGTAGGCAGGGCAGCTATTCAAGTTGTGTTAGAATTGTCTGTTTAGTGGGTGCCAAATGTGCCAAATGTGCCAAATGTGTGATTATACCTGACGCAGGTATAATGTAGCGCAGGGGTTTACAAAGTGACGCATCTGCTTAGATGCGTCACTTTGTAAATAGTGCGCATCAGGAGGCATGTTTTACGCCGCCGATGCGTCACAAAAAGTGACGCATCGGAAGCGCAAAACTCACGCAAGGCCTCATAAATGAGGCCCATGGTTGCGGCCAGGGAGGGAGTTGGCGCAAAAGAGAGCAGTTTTCGTCCCTACTGGAGTAAGGGTGAATTTGAGGGCCAGGGGAAAGATTTCAAAGGTAAGAACCAGGGCGAGAACAGATCAAACATGCGATGTTGGAAATTCGACAAAGATGGATGCAAATGGGGAGAGTAACGCAGGTTCAAACACGCTTTTGAGTCATGCGAGGGAAACCACCCAACCATAAGCTGCAGATGGGCCACAGGGCCAGGGACAAACAAGGAGAAGACAGGCACAAAGAAATGAGGCACAGGCCCCTCCAGGCAGGGGCAGGGGGAAAAGGGGCGGAGGACAGACGCTACCGACACCCATAAAGACCGGCAGACTACTGCAGTTGTTACAAGGGTATCACAAAAAAAAAATCGACCGACAGCTATTGGCGGAAGGGTTCACACAGGGTTTTCCAATCCCTTACAAAGGTCCCAGAGGCTCCCGGGAGAGCCTAAATCTAAAAATCTGTGAGAGACAACCCTAGGGTGGCCAAAGTGAAGGTAAAGAAGGATTTAAAACTAGGGCGGGTGGCCGGCCACTTCACTTCTCTCCCTTAGAAGACATGGTGGTATCACCACTCGGCGTGGTGCCCAAGAAAGAGCTGGGAAAATTCAGCCTGATTCATCACCTGTCCCACCCTGAAGGGGAGTCCATCAATGACTGGCTGGAACAGGGCACCTGCACTGTGGCATACGCATCTTTAGACAATGCACAGGACCTGATTAGGCAAGAGGGGAAGAGTGCCATGGTGGTGAAGTCTGACATAGAATCAGCTTTCAGGTTATTGCCAGTGCATCCAGACAGCTACCATCTGCAAGGTTTCAAGCTGGAAGGGCAATACTGCTATGACAAATGCTTACCCATGGGGTGCTCAATATCATGCGCACACTTTGAGGCTTTCAGTAGTATTCTAGAGTGGGAGCTGGGAGCGCGCGCGCCAAAGGGTGGACGGGTCCACTAACTAGATGACTTTCTGTTTATTGTAAAAGTGGGCACAAAGGATTGCGACAACCTCCTGAAGAAATTAATAAAAATGGCACAGGACCTGGGCATCCCACTAGTACAGGACAAAACAGAGGGCCCTACCACCAAGCTGTCCTTCCTGGGGATAGAGTTGGATTGAGTAGCCGGGACATGCAGGTTGCCACCAGATAAGGTAGCAGAGCTACTCGCCAATAATAAAAATGGTTGCAGCAACAAAGGAAGGCGACACTGGGGGAAATACAGTAGTTGCTAGGGAAATTAAACTTTGCCACATGAGTAATCCCCGCAGGGTGCACATTAGCAAGGCACTTAGCATGGCTAACCAGGGGTATGACACAAATGCACCACAGGGTCTGCATCACACAAGGGGTGAAGGAGGACTTGGGGCAATTGAAAAACTTTCTGTCAGATTTCAATTGCACCATCATATGGCGAGAGCCATGGGTGCAGGCAATCGAATTAGAACTCTACACCGACTCGGCAGGAGGGTTCGGCTTTGGGGCAATCCTAGGGACCGCATGTTCAACAGGGGAGTGGCCAACAGCATGGCAGAACGCTGGGCTAACAACAAACATATCCTTGCTAGAGTTGTTCCCCATAGTTGTTGCTTTCCACATTTGGGCCCCACGGCTGGCGCATAGGCAGATTACACTGAGGTCTGACAACCACACAGTGGTGCAAGCAATAAACAGGGGGTCAGCAAAATGCCCAGCAGTAGCAACCCTGCTGCGGAAACTGGTCAGCTGCCAGTTAAAGGGCAACATCGCGCTTAGGGCGAGACACATCCCGGTGGTAGACAACTCAGACGCGGATGTCATTTCTCATTTTCAGAGGGAGAAATTCAGGGAGCTCGCCCCAGACACAGACAAGAGGATGACCCCTATGCCAGAGGAGGCATGATCATGGGTGGACCTGGGTTGATAACATTACTGAACAACGCACTCGCCCCAACGACAAGCACCAGTTACAGTAAGTGCTGGGAAACATTCAGGGCCAGGTCAGGGCAGGAAAGTGGCCGGTGGGCCTCACAGGAGGATGTCCTGGCTTTCATTGAGTGGGCGTCTATGTCAGGGAAGAAGAAAACCTGGGCCCAGGCACACTTAGACGCAGTAGCATCTTACCCAAAAATGGCAGAACAGGCAGAGCCAACTAGGGCCTTCAGATGCAGATTGGCCATGAAGGTCTGGGGTGGGATACAGCAGGCGAAGAAGGACGCAAGGCACCTCATCCCCTTTGGCATCCTACAAGGAATGCTGGGGATGCTAGCGGAAATATGCTCCTCAAGGCACGAGGAAGCGCTCTTTCGCGCAGCTTTCGCAATGGCATTTGTTGGGCATACAGGGTCAGCGAGCTTGTAGCCCCCTCAGTTAATGACCCAGGATCCGCATGCATCCACAGAGGGGACATAGAAATAGGCAAAGATACATGGACGTACTGCTGCGGATCAGGCAGGCAGAAGAAAGTGGACCAGGATACACTGCATGAAAGACGCAGCCTGCTGTCCGGTATGCTTACTACAAGAACACCTGGTACAGGGGGAAGGGAGCCATGGGCCACTTTTCAAGCACAAGGATGGGTCCTTCCTTAGCCGCTTTCAGTTTATAGCGGTAATGAGTAAAACGCCGGAAGCAATGGGTCTCCCTGCACTCAAATATGGCTCCCACTCTTTCAGAATAGAGGCAGCTACCACAGCAGTGGGGCTAGGATTGGAAAGTGGGTTGATTAAGGGGATACGGCGCTGGGCGTCCAGCACATGTAAGCGATGCATACTCCCAACCGTGTACTGAGTCCGATTTCTCCCGCCCCATCTAGGTCTGACCAACTCGCGGAAGAAAGTATGGATCATGGGGCACTCCTACGTGACGCGGGCTCAACGATGGGTGGCGGCCAGACGCAAATTCGGTGGGATATGGTTGTGGGACACCGAAATCCACTGGTGGGGGCGTTCAGGGATGATATAGGACTAACTGCTACCCACGGCGCGGGAGGCATTAAAACAAGGTGGCAGAGTCGACGGGGTAGTGGTCCACTTGGGAGCAAATGATTTAGCAACTTTGGGCAGACGGAGGCTACTGGAAAAGCCTTACAGCTTTGGCCAGCCTGATCCGCCCTGCAAAGGGGACTTTTTTAGAGATCATAGTGCGGAAGGCCTGGCGGGGGGCAGTGGAAAAATCCAGACTCATACTTAATATCACCATGGCCAAAGTGTGTTAGGCCAATGGATGGGCTTTGTGAGACACGGTTTCATAAACCTGAGGTCTCCAGGGTATCACCAGGAAGATGGGGAACACCTCACGGGGTGGGAATGGACATGTTTCTACTGAACATAGTGGAGGCACTGGAGCAGATGGGCTTCAACTAGGAGCGAAAAGAGAGCCCGGGGGGACAGGGGTGCTCCCTCTGATCGAGAAACTGTAGGTAGCGTGGTGGAATAAACACAGTAAAGCTGGTAAAAAAAATAAACTTACTAGAAGGTAGATGGAAGGATCTCACAGTGTCCTTGAGATGCCTCACGGCAGGGGCACTGAGTGACCCAAGGGGCGGTGTCCCGCCATAAAAAGAGTACATGTGATGCTCCCCGCGGAACCCTTGGATGACTCAGGGCAGAGGTGCCGAGGGAGAAGATGGCAAGGACTCAGCCTCAGGAAAGGTAGAGTAGATGCTCAAATAACGTCCTTGGGATGCCACACGGCAGGGACCCCTGGGAGAAGGGAGGACCCATGAATGGGTTACAGGGCGAGCGGGACGACACTTGCAGCCCGGCAGGTCCAGTCGGACACCCTCCAAATCAGTAGCAAGCTGAAGCCTAGACCTGTGAATCGAAGCCCAGAAAAGGGCCCCTCCCCAAACAGAGAATTGTGGAGGCCGGAATGCTAGGAAATGATTAATGAGCAATAGATGGAAACGTATAACATGGAACATAAATGTAGATATGACCATGAACAGTTGAAATGTATAAATTTATGTTGATGAATAAACTGTGACCTTTTCAGGCACCAAGAAATGTTGTCAGTGGTGATTTAAGGTAAAAGCACGCAGTGGGTAAAACGGACAAGGGGAGCAGTGCTGGACGACTCGCAGCATGGAGGGGGTTTTGGATAGTCCTTTAAGCTACTGGTTAGTGTGATTCAACTGGCTTTGGCACTAGCTCACTGAGCTGTCAATGAGCATTGATATCATCAGCCCATGACATTTTGTGGCTGTGTTTAATCTCAAGGGCCCTTCTCTGCATGCTTACACCCTTCCCACCACCCTCACTCATCCAAAGTTCCTGGCTTCTCCCGCATCACTGTACCGCACTGATTTTTTATTTTAAATGTTCTTTTTTTTTTAACTCCAGGGGCTGGCAGCTGAAAAGTGTTACTGGGTCACCCGCTTATCATTTGTGCTCTTGTGCACTTCACTTAATTTTTCTTTTACTGTCTGCTATATTGGAATAGTAACGTAAATAAAAAGCGAAAACAGCCAGCCCTGAGTCACAATGCATGTGCAGGTTTCTGTTGCAATAATACTCCGTGACACTGGCAGGCATTGTTTTACTTTACTGTTCCAACGTGGCCAGCAGCCATGGCAGAACAGTAAAATCAAAATATTTACTGTGCAGGAGTGTAGAAAAGGAAAGCAAATGGTCCCGTACCACTTTGCAGCTGCTGGGCTCTCAGGAACAAAAAAGAATAAATAAAGAGCATTGGCTAAGATAGCATGCCAACATTCACCTGTTAAAGGTACTGGCTTTAACAATCAATCTAAAATGGTGCAGAAAAAAATGTAAGGCATTGAGCAAAAAGGTGAAAGGGTTCACAGTCACCCTTACAGGAAGACAACATACTGTACATCAGCTAAAGTTGATTTACATTAGTTAGTATGACTTCATAGCAAATTAAACTGCAGCGTGTTATTCTATTTAATGCTTGAACCTGGATTTGAAGAGCTGCTGGGTTATCATAGTAGAAATAGCTGCCTAGCCCCTCTTACATTTGTTTTTCACTACTGCAAGGCCTACCTCCCATAGGATAACAGTTGGTTACCTTATTACATTTAATCAGTGATAACTTTCAATTGGGAGTAAGTTTGGTGTCTACAGAATTGTAATTTAAATCCCTCTTTATTGGCAAAGCTAGATTTTAAGTCACAATTCTGAAAATGACACTTTTTGAATGTTGGCATTTTCTTGCCCCAACCTTTAGGTGCCAGCAGCCTGGACCCTAGGTCACATGGCTAGGTGTAGCTGGCAGTTGATCTTTGTGTATTACTCAAAGGCAAATGTTTTAGTTTTTCTAAAACAAGCTCCTAATGTTATGTTATGTTATGTTAATTGGGTATTGTTAAAGCGCTCAGCTACTTGGAAGAGTGTCCTGGCGCTAGGAACCCTGTGACGGAGCTAGAAGAATCGAAGTTAAGACTAAGTCCTATTGCTGAAATAACCAAGGGGCATATTACCAAAAACTAGCGATAATTATCGCTGTGTTGGCTTAGCGGCAATATTTCTATCGCCGCCCTTCACCTGTTTTTATCGCTGAGATACCTTGCTATTAGCAAGGTTTATCTCAGGAGCGATAAAAAAACAGGCGAAATGCGTGAATATCGCTGTCAATACAGCGATATTCAGGCATTATCCACCTCTCATTGGATAACATGGCTAAGAACTGGTCAGGGCAGGCGTTAGCTTTTGGAGATATTCGCGCTTAGCGCGAATTTTTCCAAAACAACGCCTGTGTTGATCATAGGAGATAGCGATGTTAGGAACTGTTTTCATTCGCTAACATCTTGGCACACCCACATTGCATGTCATTAGCGATAATTATCGCTGACATGCAAAGTGGGACCCTAAATGCCCGCTATCGCCTACAAGCTGTCGCTAACTGGTGTTAGCGACAGTTTGGTAATAGGGTGATAAATTATCGCCACATTAGCGGGAAAAAGTCCCGCTAATGCAGGGATAATGGCCCTTGGTAATATGCCCCCACGTTTTTTTGCGACTTCCTCAAAGTGAGAAGGTCATGCATCTGTCTAAGTGCTATCAGAATACTGTTCAAAAGATGCGCGTCTGGCACCCAAAAAGAACGCCCGCCTATCCATAAAGATAAAAAAGCAATGCCTCTGATGTGTAGGAAGTTTGCTCTTCTTGGCAGTCAATGTGGGGAAAATGTTGTGATGGATAGCTCATCTAAATAGGGTAGGGACCATCATATCCCTGTGGTAGTTAAGCCATCAGATCAAGAGCTTCTGATGGCTGAGGATGCATCAGAAAACTTGCAGTTCCCAAACTCTAAATGGGGCATCTGCTAAACTCAATACGACCCAAAATGTGTGATGCTGCCGAACATCTACAGATGATGCAGGGAGCGATTAAAAAAATACATTGTGACTCATACATTTGAATGCAGCCCCTGTTTCATGTTACTAATGCTCATGATTTGCAGCTACACAATTTGAATTTACAACTAACTCTACAGATGAGAAAATTATATTTAATAATATAAAGTGTGACCAATGTTGCTGCTCATAGTGGAGATTTGTCTTTCAAATGAAACTTAGAAAACATTAAGCAGAAATCACCAAAGGTCTAACAATGTGGTGATGACAGGCAAAAGAAATATGGGGCAGAAACAAACAGCAGATCAATGTACTTAAGGGATTGTTCACAGCTGTCTTTGTGTTGCCACACTCAGTTTAATGACTGTCTGCAGGATGTTTCAGTCCCTCTGTACTTCAGTTCAAGGTTTTCTGAGGAAGTTGTTAAACTAGACCAAATGATCCAGGGGAACATGAATACACAGCGTAGAAGTGGAGTGGTGAACCAGCATCTAAAATACAAATGTCTCACTCTTTTAAATAAGGCATTATTGCGAGTACCCAGGTTTCTGAAATGGTATTACTCCACCTGTTCAATACCGATGTCTCCGAGGCATTCGTCTGGTGCTATACTAACTGCCTATTCTGAGTTCTGCAAAGCAGAACAGGGAATAGCATTTAATGCCACATATAGTCCCATTGTTCCGAACTGTAGAACACTGAGGGCCGTATTTAGAAAGAAGTGACGGAGAGCAGCTTCAGCTTTCTTGGCTTAATGCTGCGCTCTGCCACTTCTGAAACCTAGGGCTGCACCATATTTATAACGATATGGTGCAGCCCTGTGTTTCCCCCGGCGCTGATGTTAAATTTAGCTGCCTGGCACCATATTGCAATGGGGAGCCTGAGTTGAGGGAATTAATAATTATGTGCAGGAAGGTGTCCCTTCCTGCACATAAACAATCTTAAATGGTGATTCGTAACTTCTATATGTGCTGCTTTGTACAGGTCACATAGAAGTTGCAACTCGTCATTTATGATCGTTTATGTGCAGGAACGGAGCTTCCTGCACATAAACAATTATGCACGTAATTTTGCTGTTTTTAATGTGTGCTGCCCAATGCAGCACACATAATAACAGCAACAATGAGGAGAAATAAAGCATTTCTCCTTGTTGCAGCTTAATACCAGGTGTTCCCTGGTCTTAATTTTGCTGCTAGCCCATATTTACGCCACTCTTGTAAATATGGGGTAGTATTTAAATCAATGGGTGTTGCAGCGGAACCCCAACCATAACACCCATTGCCCACCCCTTTCACGCTAAGTATAGCGTGAAAGGGTGTCTTATTTACAAGGCAACATTTATCCGCTTTAAGTGGCTTAACGCTTGCCTTGTAAATAAGGCGAAGCCCTTATCACCACCACAACGTCAAAAAAAGTGACGTTCTGATAGCGATGGGGGCTTGTAAATATGCCCCTGAATGTTCTGAACCTGACCCACTGAAATTCTCCCAGGGTTTACCTAGCAACAGTTGTGCAAACATAAATTGCTCACATTTGTGCCTGAATCAGGATTACAGGGTCTTAGAGCCAGATTGTACACCATCTGTCAGGGTGGCATATGACATTATGTCCACCACCCTAAGGGATTACTGTCTGACAAATTTAGGGATGCCCGTTAGGACAGCGATGATCTCTGTACTTCCATGGGAGTCCCATCAAGGCACACAGCCAGTTTTGATGGCTGTTCATCAAACGTATAGAAACATTTTGTTTTTCAAAAACAAACTCCTAAAACAAACACAAATAATTATCCCCGCACAGAGGGAGGATGTCCCCTATACTTGGATGTCAATTATTTGTTTTTTTCAAGACCTGGCAATGACAGACAGAAAAAAAGATGTCACATAGGGTGGGCAGTGTAATACTCTTCCTCTGATGGACCCACCTTTTCAGGTCAATAGTAGAAGTGTTGGTCGACAGACACAAAAGGTGCTCCATTGACATAAAACTAATGGTCTTCTGGACACTAAATAGGATGGGTGGACCGTCAGTTTGGCAGACAGGGTCTCCATTGCAGTTGTGGTATCTGCTACACTCTAAATCACCCACTTAGATTCTTATAAACTGGACCAAATCTTTCTGTACGTTACTGGAAAACCAAGCTGTAAATCAGAGTAGTAAGAAATCCCACAGCTGATATGTGCGTGCAGCTGGTTGAGGAGAGAACATTTGGGAGCACTTGAAAAGCCACAGTCTAATTGAGCTATGGAAAAAATGTAGGTGGCATTAGCATTTACAGTAAATGGTCTTTGAAACATGTTATACAGAATGTAATGATTTATATGTAGTTTTCTAATATACAAGAAACAACGTATCATTGGTAAAGTTGATTTCTCTATTATCCTTTTTGGGTACTTTAATGCTATAAGTTATTTTAGGGACATCTGCAGTTCCTAATCTCTTGCTGCATTTCCAGTTTTTGAAATAAGCCTTCATTAATCTAAACTACATTGTGCCCACCAGCACCAGAAAGTAGTCATATGTGCATGCTTGCTTATTGTATCAGTTGTATCAGAGAAAATCATGTGACAATTAACTCATGAAATGGGATTTACAACTGCTCAACTGATAGATCTATTAATTCTGTTGAAATGTATTCCTCATTTTCTACAGCTATAGATTTTGGAAATGCCGGGTGGAACACATATCCTCTACAGTTCACAATAAATAATTCTCAGTGAAACAAAGACTAGAGGATAATTAAGGATTTACTTCATTCATGGCATCAATTACATCTTAATGAGCTAACACATTATAATCTACTAAATCATTGTCTTTATAAAATTCAGAACAACAATCCCCAAAACAATATATCAACCTCATCACAAAAGGTTCCCCACACTCCACAGTTTACTAAAAACATTACAAACAATGACCTTCATCTGTAAGGGAAACAAGAAACAAAGAAATATTGGGACAATGACCTCAAGATACCAACCCCTAATTCCCTGGCATCTGTACTTAAAGGCAGTATGTAAATTAAGCATCAACATGGCAACTTCACATGAGCATTTGTAGAGACCAACCAGTGAAACATTACTTCAGCTGGTATAAATTACTTCAATGCATAAAACAGTTACTTTAAATATAATTATTCACTGGCTAGTGAGGGAAAATGCTGTCTCCAAACTGCCAGCCACCTTTCTGTTTTCAGTGCATTCTCCAGCACTGAAACTGTTGGCAGCTTGAATCTGCTTGTGTGGAGTTTGTTATAATATGTTGTTATGTGTAATGCAGATTTGTAGAGCACATTATCACCCAGCAGGGCATCCTGGCACTGAGCATTTGTAAGCCTAGTCAAACCTAGTGCCTAGTGGACTACTCAAAAAGCCAGGTCTTCAGCTTCTTGCAGATTTCAAGAAGTGAGGAGGAGCATCTTCTGTATAGTGGTAGTTGTAGGTTATTGCACCTGTCATATGAATGTAGGTGAAGGCTTGACTGCCGGATGTGGTTTTCCATATGTGTGGGATCTGTGCAACGAGGATTGGAGGATCTCTGGAAGGTTTGTGAAAGCAGATGCGATTGTTGAAGTATCCTGGGACAGAGTAATGTAGTGCCTTGAAAGCGTGGGTGAGGAGTTTGCATTGTGCTCCTTTGTGTATGGGCAGCCAGTGGAGCTCCTTCAGGTGTGGTGTGAGTGCAGCATGGGAGTATGAAAGCGATTCTGGCTGCTGAGTTCTGAATGGTCTGCCCTCTGGTGAGTTCTGAATGGTCTGCCTTCTGGTGAGTTTTTTGTTGATCCCAGCATAGGGGATGATCCTGTAGTCCGGCTTGCTTGTGACCAGGGCATGTGTGACAGTGTTTTGGGTGCTGGTTGGGAGGCATTCGAAAATCTTTCTCAGCATCTTCATGGTATGGAAGCACAAATCGGTGATGGCACTGATTCAGGCGGTCATGTCGGGTTTCCTGTCGATGATGATCCTGGGGTTCTTGGCGTGGACAATGGGAATGGGTTCTGGTCCTCAGTCTCATGGCCACTAGGTGGAGTCCCAAGGTAAAGTTCTCTTCACAAAGATTACAATTCTGGTCATGTTTGTGTTCAGCTTTAGACAGCTGGTCTTCATCCAGTGGGCGATTTCATTCATGCTTCAGATATTGATGTCAGAGGAGAACCTTTATCAATTTGGGACGTTTGTTCCTGTCTTCAGGGGTTGTGTCTCCACATTTTATGTCTGCATGCATGTGTTCATGGAAAATATGTTTTTTTGGTCATTGGTTGCTACAAATATTTTTTGTATAAGTGGAAGCTTTCTGTTTCCAATATGTATTTTTAAGTACAGTAAGCAAAGTGATTATGGCATTTCGTTAATCAGGTCCAATGACTGTAGGCCCATCAATATTTTTCCAGCAGACTTAACTTACAGAGGTTTAGCATAATGTTTTTGAAAATTGAGCCCTAATGTAACCATCCCACATCCATCCCATGGGAGAGGTTAGAGGTGCACAGCTGTATATACGTTTTGTCATGAGAGATTCTAATTTTACTAAGGGCATTAATGAAGGCCTTTCAATACATCCGTAGAGAATAAGGTATTTGTAGGCAAACACAAAGGGATTTCTGAATATCTCTGCATTTTTAGTACCCAGGTTTACCAGATGTGCAAAGCAATATCAAGGAGACAAAGCTCCCTTTCCCTGTATGAAATACATTTTAATACATTTTGAGACCCTCCAACACCAGAATTGAATGAATAAACATGATTTATCAACCTAGACCTTGTCTTGAGCAGTGAATAAACAGAAGTCATCATACTTTGCCTGTACTGAGCAGGGTCACTTGACATAGGCCTCTTTTGATACTGTTGGCTAGATCATGACACTCCTTTGGTATCTAGGACTTTACCTCTGCTTTCCCCTATAACTGAAAAATATAGGTCTTCTATTATGCTAGATTATTCTTAAGTGTTGGGGTATGTGCCTCCATCCGTTATATTGCAGGCCAAGTGATACAACTTGTGTCATCACGGTTGGTTGCATTTCTATATTATTCATTGTTAAGTTCTTGAATATTTTATTGGAGTATGGCATCATTGTAGGCTTTTTATTAATGTGAAGCAGAAATACTCCCTTTGAGAGATTGTCTATCCTGTATGCTATTTCATCCCCACAGGCATAGTTTCTTGCTGCACCTTTAGTGCTTAGCTGTGACTGAAGTGTTATCCACAGGTTCCAAACCTCCCATTGTCTTTTTGTCCTTGCTCAGGTCTATGCCACTTTATGCAGAGTGGTGCAACCTGCCTGTGACGAAATCCTCTCTCCACAGGCCTACCTTTCCGGCCATCATTTTATTTTCCCACAGTCACCATCCTCATTGTTTCGAAAGCACAGAGATGAAGTGATTAATTTACTTGGGACGACCAATCAGGGCCCTCATGGTGGACAATCAACTATATTTACATGCCTCCTGCATATCCTGTGGTTATGTGCTTCTCTTACGAGCCCTGAAGCCTCACTCATCTTCCTCTAGGAGGAGACATGGAACTACCAGTGACAGCTTATGAACTTTTAAAGTTGTGGGGCACAAATGAATACACTAGGTTTCCCAACCCACATGCACCCATACAAACACAAAACCTTCCTGCTCCTCTTTAGCATGAACATCCACACTCTTTAATTACTGATTCCCCCATCTCCTTACTCTGGTTAGGCTAGCAGAGCCCTTGGACCAGGTGCACACGCTTCTGCTCAATCAGATGCCAGAATAGGGTTGAATGTATTGAGATAGAATTCTTTCTCTACTCTTACTTCTAATTAAGTAAGAGGGTGCATGGTTAACAAGCTATTAAACTCCGTTATGTGGCATGCTGCACTGCCTTGTGCTTGTGTAGCATATCAGATATATATTGTGTCTGTGTGAGGTTAGGCTGTAACAGCCCCCACCTGACACATGATCAGTACAGCAAATGGAGCCACCTTCTGCTGCTAAAGTTACATTACAGCTTTTATATGCACTCAGACTTAAATTATAAAAAAAGCACGAGCACTTCAACAAGCTCATGGTTTAACTCTGACATCCACTCCAAAAGGAGACAACTAGGAGCCACAGAGAGACTATGGAGAAGCAACCCTTCCGACATTCGCCATGAGCAACTCAAAGAAACTCGCTGGAAGTACAAAAAACATATACAGAACAAAAAAACATAATTTTTCTGCACTGCCCTGGACAACGCAAAAAACAGGCCCAGAGAGCTATTTAACATCATTAGACAACAAACCTCCAAACCTGCTACCTCCTCAGTGCAAGCCTCCAAAGAGCTGTGTGACAATTTTGCAATCTTCTTTGAGGAAAAGATCAACAAGATCGAGCTCTCACTGGACATCAACATCAATCCACTCAGCAAGATCTTCCCGCCTGGGACCAAGGACGCCTCATAAAAGCCTCCTTCAAAATCCTGGAAACCTTTCATCCCTATTCAGGAAGATGAGATAGACAACCTGATCTCTACATCTAAGCCCGCCTCACGTGCTCTAGATCCTCTTCTGCCACAACTGACCAAAAATCTTAAACTCTGTCTTGCCCCGCTCTGGTGTAAGATCATTAACAGTTCTCTGAGATCCGGAGTCGTCCCTGACTGCCTCAAAGTAGGGCAAGTCATGCCACTGCTAAAAAAAAAACAGGCCTAGAGAAAAAAGATCTGAATAATTACAGACCAGTCTCGGAATTACCTCTTTTATCCAAAACCCTAGAAAGATGTCAACCCCTGGATAGCATCAACCTACTCAAAGCCCACCAATCGGGCTTTAGAAAGGGCTGCAGCATGGAAACCGCGATCCTTAACGTCATTGACGACATACACAAATCACTGGATGCAGACAAATGCTGCCTTCTTATTTTCCTAGATTTTTCTGCAGCTTTCGACATGGTTGATCACAAACTCCTCATTAAGGCCTTCAAGAAAAGGCAGGTCTAGATGAGGTGGTCTTATAATGGTTCTCCTCCTTCCTCCACAACCGCACCCAAAGAATAAAAATCAAAAACTTTACGTCTGACCTACACCATGTTAGCAGGGGAGTCCCCCAAGGGTCAGTGCTCTCCCCACAACTTTTGAACATTTACATGGAACCACTCACAACCCTACTCAGAAAAGTCAAAATCCCCTTCCACCTTATGCCGATGACACACAGATCTATCTGGAACCCACCTCCATTGATGACATTCAGAGACTCAACAACACGCTCAGAGAAGTCCAACAACAAGAAGAGAATCCTCAAATTACAGAATGACTATCTGCGGTCGATACACTCGATGGAAACATCACCCTGGCAGACTCTGTAAAATCATTAAGCATCACTTTAGACCCGAAACTCAATATGACCAAACACATTAAGAACTCCGCCAAGAGCCCCTTCCTAAACCTGAAGCTATTGAACAAAATAATGCCTTTCATCCCAGCCAAGGACCTTCAACAAGCTACCCAATCAGTGGTGTTATTAAGATTAGACTACGGTATCACAACCCTCTCAGGCACATCAAAGGCACGCCTGGCCCCAAAAAAAACCACTAAACGCAGCAGCTAGAATGGTCACAGGAGTGAGGAAATTTGACCATATCTCACCCGCACTCAGAGAACTAAAATGACTCCCAGTTGAACTGCGTGCCAGTTTCAGAACAGCCTGCCTCACCCACAAAGCCCTTCACACAGTCAAACCTGAATACATGGCCTCCAAAGTCAAACTCATCCCGCTGAAAGCACACAAACAAAAAAACGCAGCCCGGTCCTTCTCGGGAAACGCGCCCAAGATCTGGAACGCTATCCCACCCACATCAGAACTATCCCCTCCTTCGCAAAATTCAAATGACAGCTCAAAAATCTTTTCCTAGATTGGTCCCTAGTGAATGGGACATGAGGCGCAGAAGAGCTGATGACATTATTCCCTGGGTGGGTGTGTGACTCTAGACTATTGACACCCAGAAGAGGCACTAGTCAAGTAATCATTGACCCTGGTTACTTAACCCACTGAAACTCACCGCTCATGCCTGATATTGTCTCGCTATTTTGGACACTTGTGTTGATACCTTCACTGTATTTACTATTTGTGTATGTTTGGTCTCTGCAGTTTGACTGTTCTAAAGCACTCCAATACTCCCGGGTCTGGCCAGCGCTATATAAAACTTCATAATAAATAAATAAATACATAGATTATCCATGAGATCATTTGCTTTCATTTTTTACCTGTTTGATCACTTGCTACCTCTTCTTCCCCTAGCACCCTCATTTACTTGATGCCTCAGGTTCCTCTCATGTTGCTTTATTTTATTGTACTTATACTGTCTCTGCACGTCAACGTCAGTTTTCCTCTTTGTACAGCGCTCTGATACCCGTCTGGGTCTTGTTCGCGCTTTATAAAACTTTTCAAATAAATAAATATAAAAGCTGTTACATGGCAATAAATTAGTCCTAGAGCTAGGCAGTGGGTTGCTGCCCTGGTGCTCTCTGTGGGAGAGCCAACCTTGCGAACTACAATCTGCTCCAACCTCTCAGACTGGAGCAATGTTTTTCTCTGCCCTTCACAGTGGTCCCATGACGGAGCTCACAACAAAACCTGTAAATGGTAATGAAGAACTGCACTGTCTGCTATGGAATATAAAATGGTTGAAAACTATCTAGCCTTAACTTCAATACCAAAAAAAGGATCAACCAATGGTACTGTATATTCTAGAAGAAATGCCCAGCTGTAGATTTTCTCTGAATGTAGATATGGATTTTGAGTGATGGAAAAGTTAGAAGTTGTATACCTGGTAAGTCGTAAAATGAGTAGATTGAGGATGCACAAGATAGTTTTAAAGAAAAGCACCTCCGGGGCTAAATTTTCTTGTAGATTAGATAACCTCTATGATACCAGCCCAAATCATGTGATGTTTCATTCTCTATGTATCTTTAGCAAGGAGATTACAAGTAGGCAAAACCTGTTAAGCCCAATTCTGAACCCTCCTAAATGTTAATCATGCTACAGATTCGTAAATTTTGTGAATTGACATACTTTTACCATATATGTTAGTTCTTTTACTATGTCTATACTGCAGCTAGGAATGCAGAGTTACAGGGACTTCACATGGGGGTAGCACGGGCGTATTAGAGCGATGTGGTGTCTGTTCCAACTGGGTCATTTCACAGATCTGAAAGCTTACAAATGTTTATAGCTCTGTGGCAGTCTCTGCAATGGAAGTGCCTTAATACCTCATTATTAGTGCTACTGCTTCTTCTACTGTATGTTTGTGCACGTGAATCAACCATAGAGATTATTTCAATGTCATTTGCTAGTTTGCTGTGTGGTTAATCCTCATGATTTTAACAAGAGCCTCAGGTTTTTGGCATTGAATAAACATGGCGGTCTAATCTTGAATCTCATAAACCTTAGGGAGAACATTTCTTGATATTGACCTTCAGCAAAGTGCATTGATTGCACATTTGCCTTACAAGTAATGTGCAACATAAATGGAGAAGACTAGGGGCAGATGTAGAAAGTTTTTGGGAGGAAGCAAACGGCCCAATTCGCAGAATAAGGCAGTTTGTGACAGCAACCAAGCTTTTTTTTAAATGTACAAACACTAATTGTGATTCTTTCTCTTGTTACCGAATCCGAATTTGCATTTGCAACCCAATTCCGATTTGGTATTTGGAAGGGGCGTGTTTAGGGCATCCTGTCCAAATAGCAAACTGCAGTACTATGTATTGATATATTTTGCGACTGAATTTCGGATGCAAAACAGTAATACTTTAACCACCAATTCAAAACTGGTGGTAACCCATTTTGAAATGGGAAGGGGTTCCTACTGGATCTCTTCCCCTTTGAGGATGCTAAACAAAATATTGTTGGAGAGCAGGCAGTGGACCTCTGGACCACTGCCAACTGTTGAAAAATGAAACTTACAAGTTTCATTTTCTTGTTTGAAATGAATCCCGTTTTTCTTTAAAAAAAAAACAGGATGCATTTAAAAAAAGATTGTTTTATTAAAAAGCAGTCATAACGATGGTGGTCTGCTGACGCAAGCAGCCCACCATCCCTGTGTTGGCGGCAATTCCTAGTGAGCTGCAAGTTGTGATCTACTTTGTTAATGTTCATGCGGTAGATCGACTTGCGACCCACTAGGAATCAATATTTTAAAATAAAACGTTTAGAACTTTTGGAATAGCGATTTCATAGTTGCGATTCCAAGATTATCATAATTAGGAAATCGCTATTCCTAATGTTAGTACATGTGGCCCACAGAAATCTGTATTCTCAGCTAATCTGAAACATTCTGTATGCGTTTCTCTATCTTTCTCTGTCTGGGCCATGAACGAAATGCAGCACTGTCAGTAGTGTGACTCTAGTCCCATTGTTAGAAAGTCTGACACTGAACTGTAATGCTTTGTAGGGAAGGGCAGGGGTTTTACAGAAGGAAATATAGAATATTTAGAAAATAATTAGTAAAGGAACATTATTCCTTTAAAGCAGCAAAATTATTGTCTAGTTACCATTGACACTGATAAAGGCTAAATTTAGCGAAGAATTAACTAATGCTGAGTTGATAATCAAACCTTTAATTAATAATATTTCAAGTGTATTATTCTTAAAACCATAATTAAGTCTATCTGGGGTCTTATAATAATGATACAAAATAAGCGATTCAATATAAAAATCGCACATTCTATTAGAGAGGAAATTACTTTTTGTTGTGGGTTTTTATTACACTAACATTTGTTAAAAAAAGGTTCCTATTTAAAAAGGTTATTTGGAAAGTGTAAATTCTCAATTTTCGCTCTTTTATAATCAACGCATTATTGCAGCTAAGAAAAAAAATCAATTGTCTGTCCCTTTAAAGTTATTGTAGAAATAGACAGTCTGGCGCGCACTGGTATTTCAATGTTAAAGTGTAATGAGCAATACCTGGCACCCATTATTAGGAATTCGGCACTGTTGAAACACGCTTGAAGCACAAGCCCATTTTATAGCCTGCAGTTGTAAATCACATGTTGTAAAACCAAGACAAGAACACAAGGAGTAGGCTAAAACTGATTGCAATGCTAGAAATTTGGAGTTAGAGCAAGGGCTTAGCTTCAGTGGAGGTGGGGGCGGTGGGGGGTTTGACGTGTTACACCCCCTAATAAATGTATTCTGTAGTAAATAGTTGGGCAAGGTGCTGTCAGCCCTGTATGATAAGGTCTCTTGCATTTTACCTCGATATTTAAATACACACCCTCACGAAACATTTTATCTCTCTCCTCCCCACCCCAATTTATTTTAAGTGCTTCAAGAATGTCAGTTGTTTTGCAAATTACAACTTTTCCTGACACTCAATAGCCACTCCGCTCCCTTTCCACTGCCCCTTACGCCCCCCTATTGCTCTGCTTGGCTTATAATGTATTTTAACTGAATATGCCACCTTGATTTTTGGAAAATCTGATGGTCCCACCAGACATGAATGTAACATCTAGAATGGGGCAAAACGAAATACTACTCATGTATTAAGGGCCTGGATGCTGGGTCCACAGCGAGGATTCATAAAGAGCACCAGGCATAGAGTCATGCATCAAAAACTTCACTTTATCACCCAACTAAAATATGTTTTGGTTTTAAAGGAATGTTGTATGGTAATGTGGACATTTTACAAGTAAATAGCATAGGTTTTTTATGTGTAAGCAAAGAACTGTAGAGTTATATATATTTCTTTATTCGGTTTTACAGAATAGAAAACCATAAAAGCAATGTTACAATCAGATAAAAAAAGATTATTTACAGTTAATACACAATCATTACAATTTAAAAATAATCTTTCCACACTAGACTTGAGGATCAACGTTTGGGGAATGATAAAAAATTATCCAATTCATAGGTCATAAAAATACTCTACAGATTTGTTCTGTGTTTAAAAATACATTTCAGAAAGTTGACGACGTGATAACAAATTCATTCAGAGTCTAAAAACTGTAGTCGCAACATAGCTGGGCGGCATTGCCTAAAACCCCACTGTTTTAGCAGAGGTAACAACCAAAGTCTCCGATGAGCATGACAGAATTTGCAGAACAGAACAGTGTGCATAGTTGTTTGCTCTGATATGTCATCGCAGGGGCAAGGCATGAGAATCAGGTCCCAGCTATTTCTCATTGGGAATGCTACTAGACGATGGAAGAGATTTAATCTAAATCTCATCAAGAGCAGTCTCTCAAATACCTTAAACTCATGTGTTAGATAGGGCTGAATTGACAGGGTAATCTGAACAGCAATTGCATGTTGGGCGGAGGGTTTCATTGCTTCACTAGCAAGCCTTCTAAATGGCTCAATGCCCGTGCTTTCAGGTCCTTCTTCGAGATTTCACAGATCTTCTCGGGTGTTGTGTAATATGACTCAAGCCCTAAATCAGTAAAAAAGTTTTTCACAGTAAGGAGCCAACTAATTTTCAATGAGTAATCTAATTCCATGCAATCTGCCATAATTTTCTTTGTTATTAGGTTCTTTTCAGAAATCCATATCTGTCACCAAAGTAAAAGTGGTTGGATTTTTACCAAATCCCCTAAATATGGTATCCCTAGTTCCAGATGACAAGCTAATGTGGAAATTCGTTTGGGTGCCGCTAAGAGAAACCTTAAAAAAGTATTTTCTGCCACCTGCAAAGAGCTAATGTTAGAGTGCCCCCACACTCCCGCCCCATACAGGGCTATTGACTGGCATTTAGCACAATAGATTTTTAGCAGTTCCGCGGGAGGCCTTTTTCCTAGCCTTTGTGAGAAATTTATGGCTCTCATAAAAAGGTGTTTTCTTGCCTCAACCCCAGCTTTCCAATTCACTTTCTGGTCTATTATGATGCCTAAATAGGGGTAATGGGCCGTAAAAGCAAGTTTCTGATTACTGAGGAAGAGGTCTTTAACCCGTTTCTTCCCTATGCCTGCTGTCATTACATATGTCTTTTTTATATGTATATGTAAATCAAGGCTCCCCATAAAGTGTTCATACCTATCCAAAGCCCTCTGCAGTTCGTGTGGGGTACGAGCCAGTATCACGGTGTCGTCTGCATAGAGCAGAGCGGGGATCGGACGCTTTCGTGCTTGGGGTAGGTCCTGGGCCTCCCTCAGCATCACCATTTCCAGACCGTTTGGATAGAGGGAGAACAAGAAGGGGGCCAGGACACAACCTTGACGAACGCCGCGCTCCACTCCAAACGACGCCGATAGTTCGCCCTTTGTTCCGAAGCGTACCCTCGCAGAGGCTTTGGAGTATACCTCCCTCAAGAAATCTACGAGGGGGGCGCCTCTTTGTCTCAGAACAGTCCAAAGCTTTGCATGGGAGACGCAGTCAAACGCGGCGGACAAGTCTACGTAGACCATATATAGCTTGCCCTGTTTTGCCTGAACACATTTCCCCAGCATCATGGAAAGGTTTAGGACCTGTTCTGTTGTGCCAACACCCTCCCTAAAACCAAATTGGAGGTCGGAGAGGACCCGCCCATCCTCAGCCCACGACTGGAGTCGCTCAAGCACGACTCTACCCACTACCTTACCCAGCGAGTCCAGCAGTGAGATGGGGCGGTAACAGGATGCTTCTTGCCGGTCTCCTTTTTTGAAAATTGGGACCATGATGGATTTGTTCCAGGAGTCCAACAGCCCTCTCTCTGTGACTGCATTGCACACCCTAGTCAGTATTGGGGCCCAGAGGTCAGTGTTGTGCTTAAAAAGGTCCGCAGGGACCCCGTCGGGACCCGGGGCTTTCCCATTCTTACTAGCATTTAGGGCCAGGCGCACCTCAGATATATCAAATTCTAGGGGAATAGGGTATAAAACTGCAGGGGAGGGAGCATCTGTGCCTATTAGAACAGAGTTCTTCTGAAATATTTTCGTAAAAAGTGGGAAACCCAGACTGATTCCTCAATTGCAACTTCTATTTTGGGGAGGTTATCATCTGCTAAGTATGGGGATTTCACCACTCTCCAGAAGGCCTCACTATTTTTCCCTAGGGCACTTTTGTGTAGTTGTTCCCACAGGGCTAGTTTTAATTCTCCCTTTCTCTTTTTTCATGCAATGGTGTACTCTTTCCTGAGCCCACTAATTGCCTGGGGGTCTCTGGTAGATTTGTTCAGGGCTACTTTTAATTTAGTATGGGCCACTGTACAACTATGGTTGAACCACCCAGCCTTCCTAGATTGATCTGTTTTAGGCTTTGCTGTCAACAATTCCTTTGTTTTTATTAGGATTACAGCAAAGTTACTAAGGACTTCCTCATCTGTGGCTGCTAGATCAAGGCATCTCAGGATGTGTGGATAGGCTACTCTGATCAGCTTTTCAGTGATTTGCCCGGGGTTTATCTTGTCCCATCGTATAGAGAGCCCATTTATCCTATCTAAATGTAGTGTGTTCTGACTTAGTGCGTTTGCTATAGTCTGTGGGGCTGAATGTAAGTGTATCAGTTTGTAATTCAAACCTGATGGCAGAATGATCACTTAATATGTTGGGTAAGACCTCAAAGTTCCTTACTCTATTGACGAGAGGATTTGATACCAGAACTGATAAAGATCAATTCAAAATGGTCAGGCGATTTAGTTGATGTTTCCTAAGTTAAATTTGCCCGGCGTTAAACGCCTCTAATACCATACGAAGTTATCCAATAAAGAGGCAGGTGCTGGAGACAGGAAGACAGGAAACAAGTTTTATTCCGACGGATCAGAACACGTCAGATCGGACAACAAGGTATCGTCTCGAGGTGCTCTTCCAGCCTCTCTGGGGCCTGGTCTTTTATACACTGGTTTAAGACATGTGAACGTTCTTTATTACAACAAAGACATTGTGAAGTATGAGGATGACATCCCCGGCACCCCCCCCCAGTTCCGGCCCATTCCAACACATGACAACAGTATAGGCCCTTACCCCTCATACAATGGGAGGGGGCTATCACGTAGCTGAGTGTTCTGCCGATTCCTTTGGAATGTGTGCGCCTGATCGAATCTCAGGGGGTGGGGAGGTCATGATCAATAGTGGCTCCTTTCAAGAGAGGCGAGTGCATACAGTAGTGGGCAATAAACTGTATCCTCAGGCTAAGGGATGACCAGCGGTTCGTACAGGCAAACGGGCTCAGAGGAAGGGGTCATCAAAGGAGGGGTATTCATGGACAGAAAGAAGGTGTTGGTCAGGCGCGGGGTGTGATTCTCAGAGACAGAGTCATGCGGGAGGGGAGAGCTTATGCCTTGTGCATGTGAGAGCGGGGACAGCCAGGGTGCGTGGGGGAGGCTCGCAAGGTTCAGGGAAGTGTGCTGACGGGTGATCGTGAACAGGGAGACCATGGTACCTAAAATGGCTGTCGTGTATGTTCATACGTGAGTCTGCTAGATGGCGTTGATGATGTTCAGTACACAAACTAAAATTCCACAGTCCTCCCTTTTAACATGTCTCGCCAGCTTGTCAGTTTGGATCGATCCCCATGAGACCCCGTACCTCTATCTCGTATAGGGGACTCATGTGCTCAGTTTTAAAGTCCAAAGTCTTAGGGCACATACAGTTGGAAATGAGTGCACACAAAGATGGTAAACATTGAATACCTAAGCAACACCCACACAGTATCATGATTGGTATCAATATAAACGTGAACAATCTCTATCCCCAGTCCTTCAAAGTGTCCCAGAACCAGCCTCCAAGTGACCATCCTTCCTGCTCCTGGTGAACCTCTGAGGACAGTCTGTGAAGGTGTTCGATTGCCTTGTAGACTGAAGGCGAGTTATCTGGCACGTAGGTGCAACAGCTGGAGCCGATGATGCGGCATTCACCTCCACGGTCGGCCAGAACCACATCTAGAACAAGGCGATTTTGAAGGGCCACCAGGCGGACTGCCTGAAGCTCAGCAGTGTTGTTAGCAAGGATGCCAGCGGTGATGTTAATGGTTGTTTCTACTGCCTGTGTCAGGTGTCGGATAGCGCGGCTATTTGCCATTGGGCCCCACAGAGGAACAAGTCCCTTTGCCGCATCCAGGAACTGTGCTCCGGTAGAGTCGGCTTGTCCAATGTCTCCGGCGCGCTTTTGCCAGTGATGGTAGGCTGGGGCCACGTATGTGGGAGGAAGAATGAAGGCGATGTAGCACGTACCCCTCCAGCCTTTTGGGAGCCAAGTGTAAGCTTTGGTGCCACAAACAAAGTACATATTCGGGGAAGCAACAAAGGAGGGGGGGTCAGCTGAGACCAATGTTTTGGTGATGCGACAGGAACTATGACCCACCAGCTGCGTTCCCTGGCCTTCGAGGCATACGAGTCCTGTGACATTGATGACAGACAGGGCCACGGTCAGGGTGGCAGCCGTTTGTTTCCGCAGGTGAGAGAAGGTGGGTCTGGCTGGATTGTGGAGCACTTGCATTTCGACTCTTTCTTTGGCCGGGATGTTCGCAAGGAAGGCTGAACCTGAAAGCACAGGACAAAAGGGGGCAGACGTCTTTCCTGTTTTGTTCAGCCAGAACCCATAGTAGAAGTGCGATACTGTTTGACCAGAAGCGGCGTTGTCCTTGTGGCTTTCCTGCAAGAGGATCAACCAGGCGAGGCAGGAGCCGTGAACTGAGAAAGGAGAAGGGATGAAGGGGATGGAGTGTCTGGTAGCATGCGGGAGCAACCCGCAGATCCAGCAGTTCGTGGCATTTGCAGCAAGGTTGTGCTGGTGCAACAGTTGCACGAAGGAATTGTTCCAGAACTCCTTACGCCTTTCTCGGAGCTGAGGTGAAAGGGTGATCAGGTGGTGCTCTTTCATGGTGGTTGGCTGTACAGTGGTCGGCAACATCTGGTGAGCGGGTGTGCTTTCCTCCAAGATCCAGAAGGAAGTCATGAGGAGGAGGCAAAAGAGGAAAACAATGAAGAAAGCGATTGTCTTTGATTTGTGCAAATTATCAGTCTTTGGGTTCCTGTAGTGGGTATTTCCTGTTGCTTCCGACGTCTTCTTATCTGGCGCTTCCATCATCTTCTTATCTGGCGCTTCCATCATCTTCATCTTCAAGGTGCTCGGTAGTGGGCAGAACCACAGACTTTGTTTAGCTTCTCTCCGGGTAACCCTTGGTTGCTTTGGGTCACCGTTCTGAGATTTTTAACTTAGTCAGTGGCCTACTTAGCCGAAGCTCCCTCCTTTCGACTCAGGAAATACCCTTCTCGGGATGGCACAGTGGGATCAGAGTGTTTTGCAAGTTCAAGTGCCTCGGTATCAGGATAGCAGTTCAGTGATGGTCGGTCTTTGTTCAGGAGCTCTTCCTGGGTGCTGACGTTGTCTGTCGTGGCCAGGGTCGAGGAGACCTTCTTGCAGTGGTGTGTGTGCAGCCAGTGCTTTTTCCCCTCCACTCGAAGAGCCGTCCGAGTGGTGATCAGTACTTGCCAGGGGCCCGTCCACCGGGGTTCCAGACTCTTTGCCCGTTGAAAATTCCGGACTAGGACATACTCTCCCGGTTGGATATGGTGACCGGGACCCCTGGAAGCATCGGGGATGGCCTGCTGCACCTTTTGATGAATGACAGACAACGTTTTAGTTAACTTGTATAAATAATCTGACAGCAGGACATCGGGGACGTCGTGAATGGAGGTCGGCTTGGGGGCAGTCCAGAGGTTCATTGGTCGCCCAAACACAACCTCGTAGGGGGTCAAGTGGTGCTTAGTGGGAGTGGAGCGCATCGATAGTAATGCCAGTGGGAGGGCATCTGGCCACTTAAGTCCTGTGGTGGCCACTATCTTTGACAGTTTCAGTTTCAGTGTAGCGTTGTGTCGCTCAACCAGGCCAGCGGATTGGGGGTGGACGACTGCATGGAACCTCTGTTTTACCCCCAACCCCTTCAGGATTAGTTGGATAACTTCAGCTATGAAGTGGGGGCCATTGTCGCTCCATAAAATTCGACAAAGGCCGTAGCGAGGGAAAAACTCTTTCAGTAGTACTTTGGCAGTAGTCATGGCAGTGTTATCACGGGTCGGATAGGCTTCTACCCATTTGCTGAAGGCACATACAATGACTAATACGTACTTAAAGCCTTGGCACCTCTCTAGCTGGATGTAATCCATCTGGAGGACCTCAAAGGGGTGGTCGGGGATCCCAAACCCTCCCCGGGGTACCACAGTTCCTTTCCCGGGGTTGTGTTGTAAGCAGATAAGGCACTGCTGGACTAGGCGTTTGGCCGAGTCGGGGATCTTGTTGTTGTGCCAGACTTTGGAAATGAGTTCAATCATGGGGGCAGAACCTATGTGTGCAGGGGAGTGTGCCATTGTCAGTATGGGGATCAAGTATGCATCAGGCAGCAACCATTTGTTCGTGTCTTTTGTCCACCAGCAGCCTTCATCGTCCCTTAGACCCACCCGCGCCCACTCAGTCAGTTCGTGTGGTGTGCTGGCCGATTGGATGTCCCTGATTGTTTCCCTAGCGTCGGTCCATTTTTCTGCTTGTGACCTGGTCATATACATGCGTGTCGTTGTCCTATTCTCAGCTGTGGTTCGGGCAGTGATGTCGGCTAGTGCGTTTCCCTGTCCGACTAAATCTGTCACCTTCTTGTGTGCCTGGAATTTGATCACTGCTAATTGTTTGGGGAGAAGAACTGCTTCAATTAGGGCGGAGACTAGATCTCCATGAAGGATGGGCGTGCCGTGGGACGTCAGGAATCCCCTTTCCCTCCACAAGAGCCTAAAATGATGAACCACCCCGAAGGCATACTGGCTGTCTGTGTAAATGTTCGCCGTGGTTCCTGCTGCTATGATACATGCTCGTGTGAGGGCAATTAGCTCTGCTGCCTGTGCGGATCGTTGTGTGATGCGAGCTGTTTCAACTACTGTTCGAGCTGTCGTCACCGCATAGGCAGCAGAAGTGGTGCCGTCTGGGAGTTTGATACAAGAGCCATCTACCCATAGTTCTCCATCAGGGTCTGTAAAAGCAACGTCTCGGAGGTCAATTCTACTCCTGGTCTGTTCGTCCGTGAGGGTCACACAGTCGTGTATAGGGGGCACATCGGGGTCATTTTCGGGCAAGGGCAACAGTGTAGCAGGATTCAATGTCGTGCATCTCTTCAGGGTGATGTGGGGTGCAAGTAGAGTCAATTCGTACCCTGTCAGTCGTGCACTAGTCAGGTGTTGAGTCTTGGTCTGGTTCAAAAGGGTGTCAACTGCATGGGGTACTAATACCGTGAGAGAGTTCGAAAGTACAATTCCCTCACTCTGGCGGATAGAGACAGCAGCAGCGGCTACTGCTCGAAGGCAGGCAGGTAGAGCTCTGGCGACTGGATCAAGAGTGGCAGAGAAATAGGCACAAGGGCGTTGTTTGGCGCCGATGGGCTGAGTTAGAACAGACAATGCGCATCCCTCCCTTTCGTGAGTGAAGAGGGAGAAGGGCTTGGAGTGATCTGGTGTTCCTAGAACGGGTGCCGAGCAAAGGGCATCCCGCAGCTCCTTAAAGGACGCTTGGCATTCGGGGGTCCAAGGGAGTGGGAAAGGGACATCTTTGGCCAACAGGGAAAGTAGGTGTTTTATGATGAGACTGAAATTCGGTAACCATTGTCGGCAGAAAGAGGTAAGGCCCACCAATGAACGGACTTGTTTCTGTGTTTTTGGGATGGGGGTGTCTAGGATGGTTTGGATTCGGTCGGGCGTAAGTTTCCTCCCTTCTTTGGACAGGAGATGGCCTAGGTATGTCACTTGGGGCTGGCAGAACTGCAGTTTCTTTTTGGAGACTTTGTGGCCATTCTCCGCAAGAAAGTGCAAGAGTTGGATAGTGGCTGTGATTGCAAGTGGAGTGGTGTCGGCCGCCAAAAGGATATCATCGACATATTGGATCAACACCACTCCATCTGGTAGCTGGACGGCGTCCAGCTGTCTTTTGAGGGCCTGGCTGTAAATGCTGGGACTTTCAGTGTAGCCCTGGGGAGCTCTACAAAATCGGTATGAACGGTTTTTTAAAGTGAAGCCGAAGAGATAACGGCTGTCTTGAATGGATGGGGATAGAGAAAAATGCATTTTTAAGATCAATAACGGTGAAGGTGGTGGCGGTGGACGGGATGAGAGTCAGAATGGTGGCGATGTCTGAGACCACGGGGTACTGTGGTACCACCACTTTGTTGACTTCTCGCAGGTCGATGATGAAGCGGTACGCTTTCTCATCTCCCTCACCTTGCTTTTTAACAATGGGTAGGATAGGGCTATTGCATACATTACTAACCACTTCCTCTACCACTCCTGCATCTACCAAGGACTGAATAATCGCTACCAATGCCTTCTCGCCTTTGGGCGATATCCGGTACTGTGGGAGTTTCGGGAGTATTGCATCTGGTCGAACAGTTATATGTACAGGATCGATCATCATTCGTCCTACATCCGAGTCGTTTCTGGCCCATAGATACAGGGGTAGGGTATCGAGCGAGGATAGGTCAGCATCTGTTATGGCGTACATATGTCGTGTGGGGTAGGGTCTGGACGTGCTTGGGTTGTCGTACAGGATGACTCGGACTCCATCCGGGGAACACCTAATAGTAGCTCGGAAATGTTTCAGTAAATCAATACCCATAATGGCGTCAGGGGAGTTGGAGGAGAGCAGAAATGTTGTGTCAGTGGGATTGTTTCCTAGGTCAAAGGAGATAGGTACAGACAGGGGATTAGTGGAGGGCGTTCCATCGAAACCTATCGATGTAATGTGTGAGCCAGACAAGGGTGCCCTTGGAATCAGTCGCTTTGATAATACACTACGTGTCGCTCCAGTGTCTACCAAGAATGGAGACTTTGTACCCAGGACCTTAGCAGTGACGTAAGGACCTTGCTGGTCAACACAAAGCTCGACTGGATCCCTCCCTTGCCCCTGGCAGTCCTATGCAGAGTCGTGAGCATTGTTGCAGTCGGACTGTTGGCACTGATTCTGTCGGGGGCAGTCAAATGTGTTTGGTCTGCCAGGTCGGTCATTGATGGTGTCGTGGGCCTGCCCTCGCCCCTGCCCTCCAGTTTTGGGGCCATTTGTCATGTCCCTTGTCTCTTTATTTTTAATCATTTCCCGAAGGGCCAGGCATTGAGACTTCCAATGTCCAAATTCTTTGCAAAATGCACACTGGTTCTCATCGAGGTCGGTTCGTGGAGCGCCGGGTGTGGGGTTGCGGTCTCTAAGGGGCGGATTCCTAGGGGCATTCGACTGGTAGTTTCCCCTATACCGTTCCCTTCCTGTAGTCACTCCCTGCAATTGAGCAATCATCACTCGTTCCTTTAAGTCCTTTTTCTTTCTCTCAGTCGCCCTCTCGTTCTTGTTCTTTTGGTGTTCGTAATACTGAGCCATCTGAAGGATAGCTGCAGGTTTGGAGGCTCCCCAACTACTCTCGCTCGTCTGTAACTTTTGGGAGACCTCTTGCGATAGCCCCTTTACGTAGTTTTGCACGAATAGGTGTTGTCCGGTTGCGGTGGTCATGTCTTGGCCACTGTAGTCGGAGAACACCGTTTCAAATCGGGAGAAATATTCTGATACGTCTTCCTGGGGTTTCTGACGGCAAGCCGTGACTACCGACCAGTCTACCTTCTTCTCTGGGATCAACGTCTTTAGCTTCTGCACTATTTTGTCCGGGAGTTCCAGTATGTCTTTTACAGGTTTCTTTCCGGGCTCTCGCTGCCCATCTAGTTCATTGAGTTGTTTCCAGGTGTGTCCGAACAGATCTGTGTGGTCGGCTTTCCGGATTTGCTTCCACACATCGGCCGGCAGACACAACCCGAAAAACAAATCAATGTTCGATAGAGTCATTATAGTTGAGCCCAAGGCTGTGCCTAGTTCGGTATAAAATGCTGTAGGGTTCTTTCTTAAATCGGGCAGGGTTTGCCTAAAAGTTAAAATATCTTGCCGATCCCATGGTTGGTAAACCCAATTATACACAACCCTCCCCTTTGCATCTGCGTGGTTGATATCATCGTTTGTTCCCTGACCTCTTGGGGGAACCCAGTAGGGGGCGGCTTCTCTGATAGGCATCATAGTGTTGGCTGCTTCTAATGAGGGCTCAATCGTCTCAGGGACTGTGATCTTGACCTCTGGTTTCTGTTCCGCGAGGTGGCGGAAGACCTCAAGTGTTTGCATGAAGAGGTCCGTCACATCGCTCTCAGTCCCATCTCCAACATCGACCCTTCTATATAGAGTCGTCAGTTTTGCAGGACCCTTATTCTGGTACCTATCCTCATATGCGTTCAGGGTGTGGTAGCTGAACCGCAGAATGAAATGCCGTCTGTGACTACCGGCATGTGAGTTGTGCATATTCATCGTATATTCTTCGCTCTCCTTCCGTTCTACCAATGTTTTTGCTATCTTGTCGATTCCATCCCGCTCATCTTTGCTCAACCTATTTGGTCTGGCTGTTAGCTGTTTGTCAGTCTCGAGTTCATCTGGTGTTGTTACCAATGCGGCCGGTGCGAAGGCCTTAATAGTCGGGGCACTAGCGCTAGGGTTACCCTCGACTGCACTCTGAACTGGTGAGTGTTGTGCTAGAGGCTGGCAGGGAGCATAAGGAGGGGGCATGTAGATAATTGGAGGACCGAGCAGTAACTCGTCATTTGCCCGCTGTTTGGAGGGCATCTCCGGGTAGAGCGTAGGGGGGGTCCTGACAGGGCATTGGCCTACCAGTCCTGATTCTTGTGTTTGTTTAACTTCCTCTCTTCTTCTTATTTCTTCATCTAGTTCTTTTGCGGCCAGATGGGCTGCTTTTCGTAACTCTTTCACTATTTTTGCTTCTTCTCTTTTCCTTCGCTGTTCTGCTTCTTTGCGCCACATGCCAATACTATCGAGCATAGTGGGCGTTGCCTTATTTATTTTTACAGCTGCTTCTAACGTTTTTATTTTATTTTCATCAAAAGAACCTATCAGTGGCCACTGAATTTCGGGATTCTTTTTTGTATATTTATGCCATAACTTACTATAAGCTATAGCGACTAGTCCTTGCTTAGTAAACATGTCCTTAATCGGGGTGCCTTCCAATGGAGCTGGATGGTTCATCTATAATAAGCGGTCCGGGTTGACCCAACTACTAACCAATGGGGAGAAGATAGGCATGACGGATTACAATGGGGGGCAAAAGCCTGCACTACCTATCTTTTCACTACTTGCAAAGACTGGACAGAATATTCTATTCTACGCTGTTTGCAAACAGAGAATACCTCCAGAAGGAACCAATTCCAAACAGTCAATGTTTGGATAAACAATCAATCAATGAGGAATGAAATAGGCACGACGGGTTACAATGGGGGCAAAAGCCTTCGTTACCTACCCTTCACTTTCTACAAAGGGAGAGAGAATATTCCTATTCTTCCCCGTTTGTAAGCAGAGAAGATCCTTAAGAGAACCAACTTCGAACAACTCAATGCTCGATTCAAACAATCAATCAATGGGGAGAAAAATAGGCACGGCAGATTACAATGGGGGACAAAAGTCCGCGTTACCTACCCTTTACTATCTGCAAAGACTAAACAGAGTATGGCCACTCTGTGCTTGTTTGCAAATAGAGAATCTCTCAGAGACAATAAAATGAGTAATACTAGTATTTTCAAACAATCAAACAATCAATTTTGCAATTTGTCGTGTGTCACGACCTTACCCGGCCCGCATGGACAGTTTCTCGTCTTCCGCTTCCAGCGCCCGATCGTCCTTTACTCTCTGTTGCTATCGCGGCACTCCTGGTGGTTCCCAGTCAGGACCGTAGATCACTCGGGAGAGGTCTGCTCGGAATCAGTGAAGTTCAGATGATCGGCTGTCAGACGAGGGTCTATCGGACAGGAGCTCTCCCGATCGTTGCAGTCGTTCACTCTGTCGTCGGGACCTCTCCCACTGGATCCACGTGTCACTGATGGGCCCCGCGTTTGGGACGCCAATTGATAAAGATCAATTCAAAATGGTCAGGCGATTAAGTTGATGTTTCCTAAGTTAAATTTGCCCGGCGTTAAACGCCTCTAATACCATACGAAGTTATCCAATAAAGAGGCAGGCGCTGGAGACAGGAAGACAGGAAACAAGTTTTATTCCGACGGATCAGAACACGTCAGATCGGACAACAAGGTATCGTCTCGAGGTGCTCTTCCAGCCTCTCTGGGGCCTGGTCTTTTATACACTGGTTTAAGACATGTGAACGTTCTTTATTACAACAAAGACATTGTGAAGTATGAGGATGACATCCCCGGCACCCCCCCCAGTTCCGGCCCATTCCAACACATGACAACAGTAGAGGCCCTTACCCCTCATACAATGGGAGGGGGCTATCACGTAGCTGAGTGTTCTGCCGATTCCTTTGGAATGTGTGCGCCTGATCGAATCTCAGAGGGTGGGGAGGTCATGATCAATAGTGGCTCCTTTCAAGAGAGGCGAGTGCATACAGTAGTGGGCAATAAACTGTATCCTCAGGCTAAGGGATGACCAGCGGTTCGTACAGGCAAACGGGCTCAGAGGAAGGGGTCATCAAAGGAGGGGTATTCATGGACAGAAAGAAGGTGTTGGTCAGGCGCGGGGTGTGATTCTCAGAGACAGAGTCATGCGGGAGGGGAGAGCTTATGCCTTCTGCATGTGAGAGCGGGGACAGCCAGGGTGCGTGGGGGAGGCTCGCAAGGTTCAGGGACGTGTGCTTACGGGTGATCGTGAACAGGGAGACCATGGTACCTAAAATGGCTGTCTTGTATGTTCATACGTGAGTCTGCAAGATGGCGTAGATGATGTTCAGTACACTAACTAAAATTCCACAGAACATAGTCGACTGTTGTTTCGGACCCCCTTCCTAAATATGTTGGTAGCAGCCTGTCTAGAGTTGGTGCCAAATTACTAACTATTGTGAGACCTAAGGCTGACATAACTTCGTTCATGAGGGACCCCAGCTTAGTATGGTTAAAATGGACGAGGGGGCTATCATATTTGTCCACTAGCCCGCAGATGTTATTGCTGCTAAGTGGGCAGGGATGCAGATTAAAGTCCCACCCCATACGATGTTCTCTGTTCCTTTTTCTCCGTGATCGTGACTGAGCTGGGTAAGCTTATCATAAAGGTTAGACACGACCCTCAAGACCTGTCCTTCCGTTAGATTGTTATACAGATTAAGCAGGAAGATGGTCTCTTTATTGTTAAAAGAGAGACGGAGGAGCTGAAAATTAATGTCCAATTCTACAACAGTTACTTTTACGTCTTGTATTGTATTTGTTATAAAAATGGTCAGTCCTCCCTTGGGCCTGCCCATGACTCCCGCTAGGGCTGGTGAAAAATAGGTTCTATATCCTAGGAGATGGAGTTCACACGTAGACCATGTCTCCTGGAGGCAAATAATTTTGTTCTTTTCCAGGAAACTCAGGGCACTACCATCTTCAACCTTCGGGCGAAGGCCCGCAATGTTCCCGAAGATGACACTTAGGGCTTGGGAATCCTTTGTTAAAGTGCCCCTTGATGGAGGGGTGGGGTCTAAGTTTTTCCCCTTACCCCCTGGGGGATCCTCCTCCGATGGTGGTAAATCAGCCATCTCTAGACAATTGTATCTAGTCACTGTCGGAATACCTCTTCATCCGTCCCTGTAGGCTGCCTCTCTTATCTGACTCCTAACAGGGTTGCCTCCCCACTCCTCCCTGTCACTACCCCAGTGGCGGGGGCCCATTGTATGCCAGGTTCCCTCATAGGATGTACCATATCGATTTCTGGGGGGATAAAAAAGGAGAGGGGTTTTGTTTCTTTGCCTTCATTTGTGCCAGCCTGACCCCATGAGCAAATTTGGTCAACTGTTCGGGGATCTTAAAAATTAATAAGGACACAGTCTCCCCGGATGGATTTCCTTCCGTGCCCCACCCACGTGGCCCTACGCACCATAAGGATCTTACTCGACCCAAAAGGTGGTAATGGTCGGTTAATGCTAAGCCAGTGTTGGACCTTGTTTTTTAATGACCAACTAGATTCTGTGGCTGAGTCAGCCAGTTCTGGTACACCGGTCATCACAACCACATAGGGACTGACCTCAGGGGGCAGATTGATGACAAGTCTGTCGTCAGAGGTTCCCCTGTGCCAGTCCCCACTTGGGTTCAGGGCCGGGGTCTTGGCAATCTTATTAGTGCGTTCCTGACTAATCTGTGGTGTAGGTGGTACCGACTTCTCTGCAGTTTTCTTTTCTGTTACTGCAGGGGGTTTCGGTTTTACTACGGGCCTGGAGTAGATAGTTTTTTTGCTTGTTGGACTTTTGATTTGTTTACAGTCTCCTTTTTTTACCCAGTTTTTTGGGCTTCCGAATTTGGGGGATTTTTTATGAGGGATGTCAGTTCAGTTAACTGTTTTTCTATTATTTGCAATCTGGCTTCAACTGGGGTGAAGCAGAGTTGAAATAACTCCCCGATTTTTTTCAGGAGTTGGCTATCTTCATTTACAACTCTTCCCCCTGGCAGATCGACCGTAGAGTCTAGAATGATCGGTCCTAGGGTCTCTTTTAGGGCTTGGTTTGTATGGACCGTGTGCCTATCTTGTTTCCCTCTCCGCTTGATGTGATCTAACTTCTCTGCTATCTTTTTTGGTGGCTCACGTATCAGGTCGCCCTTAGGTTTTTCTAGTTTATCTTTCTTTTTCCGTACTGCTCCCTCCCTCCTTCCTCTCAACTTTCTTGTTTCCTCTGGAGTGGTTTGGATAACTAGATCAGGGGTCTTTTCCAGATCCGAACTTAGTTCTAAGTCGGATAGGAGTTGTGAGGCCGATAGATCGACTGCGTTTGGTAAGCTATGGATGTCAACACGGACTTCCAGCAAGCCCGGCTCCCTGGGCTGTTCAGGTGTTTTAGCAGTCGCTAGGTGTCCTAAAGAAGATCTTTTTGCGTGGACTAGATCTTGAGACACTCTTCATTCCATAAGGGAGATGCTTTGATCTATGAAGGAGTTTGCCCTAATAATGAAACTATCTAAAGGGCCTATGAGCTGGGTCTCTCCTGCCGCTGTTTTACTTCTGCTACCTCGTGTTGTCATGGTGAAGGGCCCCAAAGCAATTTTATGTTCCCGGGCCTAATACCTAATGCGAGTGGGAAGTGGTTTCTACAACAGTTAAGGATTTCACATAAAGTACAATTTACATACGGTTTTACATCAAGTCCTGGGCGCAAGGAGTTAGAGGGGGGGCCCGGCCCGGTCTTACGCGGTCTATAATGGGCTAAAACGGGCCCGCCCTTGGCCCGGGCTTCGCCCGGCACGTGCCCGCGCGCGGCTCGCGACGCGGGAGTGAAGAACGCCTATATACCTGAGCAGGCGTGGGCGTGGTCCGGGAAGAGGAGACAGCTGGTGGTGAGCTTAGGCTGCCGGTCCTCGCAGTCCCTACTGCTCCCAAATGGCCCAGAGAACAAGAAAGCAGCACCAAAGTCCAGCCGCTGCGAGCGGCTCCTGCGATGCGGGGGCCGCGAACGGGTATGAGGCTGCAGGCGGGGGCGTGGTCCAGGAAGAGGAGACAGCTGGTGGTGAGCGTAGGCTGCCGGTCCTCGCAGTCCCTACCGCTCCAAAATGGCCCAGAGAACAAGAAAGCAGCACCAAAGTCCAGCCGCTGTAGAGTTATATTTGTATAGGTTAAAAGGTCAGGTGATATTTGCACTGTCAAACCAGACCTAACAATCCATGTACGCTAATAACTGCCTTCTTCCCATCTTAGCTGCTACCAGAGAAAGACAAGCACCATAAATATCTAGTTTTCCGAGACACTTTTACAGCATTACAATGTCATGTGTGTGCCCTTGAAAGTTCAAACTCAGACAGCTTGATTAATAAACAAAACGATCACAGCTGGTGGAGGGCAAGCACTTTTTTGTGGAAGCACAGAGCTTCTGCCCAATCAAAACATGTACTCCTGTCTCCTAATTTGTGGGCAGAGCCAAAGCCTCTCCCTAGTAGCACTCACATAATTGTCTAGTGACGGCTGAGCTGTAAATTCAGACAATAAAAAGCTATGAAAAGGACTGACAGTTTTGCTTATTTTCATGCACATTGTTGACAGATGGACCTCTAGGTGATGCATAATATCCTGTGCTCACTACGCCACTGGAGTCAAGCTATCCTGGCTGAAGACGGCTGATAGTCAGAAACCGGTCCTAGGATGCTGGATTCCGGTCCAGGAAAGACATGGCTTGGCAGTTCGGGCTGGACTGTTCCCATGAGGCTTTCGTCAGGCAGGTTATTTCCCTTTGGGACACCTTAATGTGGAAAACAATTTCTCAAAGACACATTGACAGACCCAGACAGTACCATGACAAAATACTTATAAAGCAATGTAAACAACAACTGAATTATGAGAAAATGCTACACAGTTTATTCAAATACAATACAATAATAAAAATAATTACAAATAATTAAAAGAGGGGGGACAGACACATAGAATAAGGAAACAATAGAGTTCCTATTGGTAAAAAGAAGGTACCAAACAGAAAATTAATTCAGCGAAAGCGTCAGAATTATTCTCTAATTGATATATGACATATTCCTTCTTTGTTTCTTGCATCGACGCGTTTCGGCAGACCTTAAAATAAAGCCACCTTCATCAGGAATACATAAATGTCTTCCCAGTTATTTCTGTAATTAAAAAGAATTTTTCCATACATTAAAAAAAATTTCATCTCTTTTTTTACATATACATAATGAACATCCTATTAAGCACATTTCTCAATTTACATTGCATTACAAGTTATTATAGGGATTTTATAAATCATGGGTACAGATATTCACACAAAAAGATACACAGTTAACAGCACATAGTAAGCACAAAGCGACATTTCTTGAAATTCACATAGAACATTCACATGATTTTAATATAGACAAGGGAGACCCCTTCGTTCCATCGTTACACATCAGTAATTTGACCTTTCTATTTAGTCTCTGTTATCAAATTAAGGTGCCAATTTTAATGAATTGCTACCCTTTTAGGTTTTTCTTGAGAAAATAGTTCATACACTAGTTAATACACTAGTTCAGTTTATTCTTAATAGGCCCCATAGCGTATGTGGACCAAAAACTATAGTCCTCCAAACACGCCCATTAGTCAAATCGAGAGCTATTGGCAAGAGTTTCTCTTATAGGATGTGCAAGAGATAAGAAATAAGGACAAATATATCCTAGTGGGAAACAGGTATTGGAGCACATCAATGTCACCCTACCGCACAAAACCTGGTGATGCCACAATGACAATCACATACTTTACATAGCCTAGTGAAGCCACTATGACACTCACATACCTTAATAAAAACCTTTCTCGGTGGAAACCAAGGGATAGATACCTCCTATGTCCACAGAGTAGCTGCCACAATATAACAGAATTTATATTTGAATCTCGATTTACCCACTACTACAGAACCAGAGATATTGATCCTGGATTCGTATGTATCTGCAGCGCGGAATATTATGTGAGGTGGGTGTGTATAAACAGTTTGCTGCTGCATGATATAGCGGGATCGTCGTTAGCATACACCATCCATATCCACGATTTTCATTATAGATCACCGGCTAGAAGAAGCGGTTCTGTTATATTGTGGCAGCTACTCTGTGGACATAGGAGGTATCTATCCCTTGGTTTCCACCGAGAAAGGTTTTTATTAAGGTATGTGAGTGTCATAGTGGCTTCACTAGGCTATGTAAAGTATGTGATTGTCATTGTGGCTTCACTAGGTTTTGTGCGGTAGGGTGCCATTGATGTGCTCCAATACCTGTTTCCCACTAGGATATATTTGTCCTTATTTCTTATCTCTTGCACATCCTATAAGAGAAACTCTTGCCAATAGCTCTCGATTTGACTAATGGGCATGTTTGGAGGACTATAGGTTTTGGTCCACATACGCTATGGGGCCTATTAAGAATAAACTGAACTAGTGTATTAACAAGTGTATGAACTATTTTCTCAAGAAAAACCTAAAAGGGTAGCAATTCATTAAAATTGGCACCTTAATTTGATTACAGAGACTAAATAGAAAGGTCAAATTACTGATGTGTAACGATGGAACGAAGGGGTCTCCCTTGTCTACATTAAAATCATGTGTATGTTCTATGTGAATTTCAAGAAATGTCGCTTTGTGCTTACTATGTGCTGTTAACTGTGTATCTTTTTGTGTGAATATCTGTACCCATGATTTATAAAATCCCTATAATAACTTGTAATGCAATGTAAATTGAGAAATGTGCTTAATAGGATGTTCATTATGTATATGTAAAAAAAGAGATGAAAAATGTTTTAATGTATGGAAAAATTCTTTTTAATTACAGAAATAACTGGGAAGACATTTATGTAATCCTGATGAAGGTGGCTTTATTTTAAGGTCTGCCGAAACGCGTCGATGCAAGAAACAAAGAAGGAATATGTCATATATCAATTAAAGAATATTTCTGACGCTTTCGCTGAATTAATTTTCTGTTTGCTACCTTCTTTTTACCAATAGGAACTCTATTGTTTCCTTATCCTATGTGTCTGTCCCCCCTCTTTTAATTATTTTTAATTATTTTTATTATTGTATTGTATTTGAATAAACTGTGTAGCATTTTCTCATAATTCAGTTGTTGTTTACATTGCTTTATAAGTATTTTGTCATGGTACTGTCTGGGTCTGTCAATGTGTCTTTGAGAAATTGTTTTCCACATTAAGGTGTCCCAAAGGGAAATAACCTGCCTGATGAAAGTCTATTGTGGTACTCCATTCCTTTGGTTGCTGGGGTCCCTCTCTTTTACTAGAGATACTGTTCCCATGAGGCACAGGGTCAAGGCTGATTTGCATATGGCCATGTCTGAACTGGGGTGGCTTGGTGAGCAAAATAATGATGGATTAAACCCAGATCTGTGACTGGGGGTGAATGTTTTGCCATTGTGCAACATTCCGTCCATCATCTTGTATGTTTTGCATAATATCTGAGTCATGATCGAAGAATTATACGGTAGCTTAGGAAATTAGAAAGGAAACAAATCTGACTTTGATAAGATAACTATAATTAACCTTAGATAAAACACACATTTTTGATTTCAGATCAGATGACAATTTTGCCGCCTATTTGGACAACCCAAGCAACCAATATTCATCTGAAAGATTAGACTATTCTGTGGGGTCAAAGCAGCATTAACATAACTCATGTAAAGACTGATTCACAAAAGGCATTTTTTTTTACTATATAAAATAGACCTCAAGTAGAACAATTTCACATACTACTAAATGCAATTCACAAACCTACAGCTGGGAATCCTGAACTTTGCCTCACTAATCTTTTCTGTACAGATACCACTGACTTGGTAGCGGAGGTCTACAGACACATAAGTATAGGATGTAGTAGCAAATGTGGGAGGGATAAGAGCCAGTTGGGGGAAATGGAGAATAATACATTCAAAATAGATGGGGTTAAAGGGAATTTAAGAAGGGGTTTAGGGAGGGGCAAGCAGACGTACTACACACCCACTTAAGAGAAGAACAATTGCTATTTATAAAATGCACATAATAGTGAAAAAACAGGCTTACATGTACTCACTAGTCCAGCATTGGATTAAGTCACGCACCACACATGGCCAACCACTAATACTGCAACAAACTGCATTAAAAAACAATGGCAGCAGGCCATAACACCTCAAAGGAAATAATATAAAATAAATATAATTAATTCTAAATTTAAAACAAATGCACATATTTATACATATATATATATATCATAAACAGTTTGAAAAATCTTAGAATTAATTAAAAACACAACTTATTCAAGTTTGTTACAAATTAAATACAAAAACTGTTAGTGAGAGTTGATTATTTTAAAGTATTTAAAAATTAGTTAATACATTTCAATGAATTTGCAATTTAATACAAAGTTTATTTTAAGCATTGGTGTGTTGTATATTTTGCTTTAAAAACACCAGCTAGCATTATTTGTTGAAATACCTTTAAATTTTTATTTTGCGTTAAAGTCATCTTATTTATTGTTTAATAATAAACTTTATGAGATTCCTTATTATAGTCCTCTAGGTAGAATACACCCTGGTGGCGGAGAACTCCACAAACAGGTGGACAGTCACTAATGGTAAAGCTACACTTATGAATTCAGTAGTAGTAGTCAAGACCCCAGGCATGGAGATTCTTAAATCCACACATAGTTATAAATCTCCAGTTGTTATGTTATGTTATGTTATGTTAGTAAAGCTTATATAGCGCTCAGCTGCCCCAGCTAAGGGGCGTCCCGGCGCTTACCAAAAAGCAGACAAGAACGTCTGTCGCCAGTAGTACAGTAGGCCATAACATAACCATAACCATCTAGGGGAAAAGGTAGGTTTTGATGGCTTTCCTGAAACGCAGCAGATCGTTTAAGTCACCTATCCGGGATGGCAGGGAATTCCATTATTTAGCAGCCATGAAACGAAAGGAACGTCCGCCCATCCTTGAGCGTTTCACACGTGGGACAACCACGAGGTTCTGGCCTTCCGATCGCAGGGCTCGAGGGGGCACATATGGGGTGAGTAATGATCCTATCATAGGTGAAATATCCAGTTTTATGATTTAAAAGATAAGCAAAGAGCCTTGAATTGAATCATTTTGGCTACTGGTAACCAATGAAGTTTATTCAAGGTACTTGCTACCGGAAGAAAGCGGGGTAGGCCGACCAGACTTCGTGCTGCCGCATTTTGGAACCGCTGCATCCTTTTAATCTCTGCCTGATTTGCTCCTAGTAGCAGGGAGCTAGCATAGTCTATGCGGGAAAGGACAGTAGGTTGCACTATGAGCTGGCGGGTGTGAGGGTCAAAGAATTTCAAAATAGGTTTGAGATTCCGTAGAATCCCAAAACATGTGGCTGCAGTTTTCTTAGTGTGAGTACAGAAGCTGAGGGAGGAGTCGATCCATACCCCGAGATTTTTTACCTCAGTTTTTGGACGGTGGAGGTTCCCCAGGGAATCGGGCCACCAGTTTTCTCCCCAAGCGGACACATTTTTCCCTGCTAGTAAAACCTCTGTTTTACTAGCATTGAGCTGCAGACAGTTAAATGTCATCCAGTTTGATACGGCCTTAAGGCCGCCTTTAAATCTGATGGCATTATGGAAGTTATCCTCCGTCAAGGCCACCACTAGCTGCGTATCGTCAGCGTATGAGACCATCACTAGATCCCATAGCTTAGCGACCGCAGCCAGCGGCTGAACGTAGAGATTAAAAAGTGTGGGGCTTAAAGCCGAACCCTGGGGTACTCCCTGCTCAGTGCTGTGTGATTTGGAGAGAAACGGTGGAGTGGAGACCCGGAAGGATCTACCTTTGAGGAAGGCTCTGAACCATTCCAGTGCTTGTCCTCCAACCCCCGCTTCTTCCAGCCAGTGCAGCAAGATCGCATGCGAGACCGTATCAAAGGCGGCACTTAGGTCCAACGGGATCAGTGCCGCCGTTTGACACGAGTCCAAAGAGGCCTGCAGATGCTCTGTCATGCATAGGAGCGCTGTCTCGGTACTGTGGCCGGCTCGAAAGCCGTGCTGAGAGGCGTCCAGAGTATTGTGGATTGGAGGAAGCTGGTAAGAATATTATTGACATATGCTTCTGTTACCTTCGCAGGCTAAGGGAGCAGGGAGATGGGCCTGACATTCTCTGGCTTAGTGGGGTCTAGAGTAGTTTTTTTTATAATGGGTGAGACCCAGGCTTGTTTCCAGCTAGCTGGTATCGTAGCTGATTCCAGAGATGAGTTAATAATCTGTCGGAGAGGTTCAAGAATGAAGGTAGGCGCTTCCCTAAAGTGGGCTGGTTTTAAAGGGTCAGCGGGAGAGCCGGATTTGATTTTTCCACATAGTTTGGTAAATACTTTGTGACTAATTTCCGGAATCAACATGAGATTGTTGGCATGCTCACTTCTCCCAGGGATCGCCTCAGCCCTTGGAGTGATAGGCCGGTCACTGGATATAAAGGATCTATAAATAGTGCAAAACTTCTCTGTGAAGAAAGATGCCAGCTCCTCACAGTGAGTTTCGGATAACGGTATCTGTTTTGCCTCCTTTTTTGTACTGAGGTCTTTCAGGATTTAAAAAATCGATTTTGAGGGATTCGAGCTGTTTCTTATCTCCTCGGCGTAGTATGCAGCTCGTATCCTGCAGACCGCCCTATGATAAATTTTTTGAGCTGAGGTGTACTGATTTTTTGTTTCAGAGTCATAAGTTTTCCTCCATCTTCTTTCGCCTTTTTTGCAGGAACTCCTTAGAGTTTGACATGGTGAATGCCAAAACTGAGGTTTTGCTACATGCGACTACACACACAAAATTACTTTTCTGAATTTGGGACCATGGTGCATGATTTACAAAGTCATCTGCGCATAAAGTTGAACTTAAAATTAATATATTTATAAAATGTGAATTTTCTCTCATAAATTAATGTATTTACATGTAATATTACACCAATGTTGTGTTAATATTACATTAAGTTGGTGCAATATTACATGGGATTAAATCTGTTCCTAAGAGTATGGAATGACGATTTCGGGACATGAATGTCCTACAACTTTGGGAATAGCTCCCACAAACTGTGAGTTTGTGGGCATTGACATACGGTTGGGTATTGACATACGGTTTTATTGCCCATTCCAAGAACATTTACTTTTGGGAATGTCAGGGGCAAATCCCTATCCAGGGTAGAAATGGAGATGGAGTACCATCAGAATTTGCTGGGCTGAAGTGTGAGGGGTTTCTCCACAGGTAATTATATTTTCTCAATGGAGTAAAAAATGTTAGCATGTGCAAATGTACTTTGCTAAGCATTAACATATTTTTAAATGTATGCTGTTCACATTTTACATGTGATACTGCCTTAGGCATTTAATACCCTTGTAAAATGGTGACTGTCACAGCTTTACAGTATTTATGGAAATCTTTGAGAATTCTCATAAAATCAGAGTTCTCATAAAATCAGTCAACTCTAAATGTAGGAGTAAAACCTAATGAAGATTTATAATTGCTTTTGAGAATTATGTACATACATATTTCTTTTTATATTTTTTATCGAATTTTGAATACTGCAAACCTGACCCAAAGGTATCAGAGCACTTAGGAGAGTTAGCATAGCAGTAGTTGCATGAGTTACATATGGAGAAAATAAAAATACATAGTTAACAGTATATAAAATAGGTATACAATAGACAGTAGCACATGGGAACGATAGCACAAACCAGGCCAGGAGGTATCAGAGTGCTTTAAAGAGTTACCAAAGCAGCAATTACACAAGATACATATGGAGGTAAATAAAAATACATAACAGTATATAAGAGAGGTATATGCTTGCCAATAGGATGTGTGGATGATATAGTTCTGAGGTAGTTATGGTAGGGTGTTGCGGAGGTGGGGTGAGTAGAGGCACAATTTTTCCCTGAGGCAGTGATGATCAGATTTTTTGGGGGGGGCGTGGGGTAAGGGCAACTGGTCAGTCAAATGTTTTAGGTTGGAGGATGTAGGTATTTATTGAGAAGAAGAATTTTAAGGTTCTACCTGAATTGAAGGAATGATTGTTGCCACGCAGATCCAGAGGCAGCGAGTTCCAGATTCTGGGAGCAATCCCGAAGAAGGAGCGGGTGTGAGATTTTTCTTTCTTAAATTTGGGCATAGACTGTTAGAGCTTCTTAGAGGTCTCTTTTGGCTGGCGTTTGATAGTTTGCTTGCATGGTAGACTGGTTTGTAGAGGGCTTTGTAGAGAACTTTGTGGGTTATGCAGGCAGTTTTGAGAATACATTTTGCCTGTATTGGAAGCCAGTTGAGTCTCTTAAGGGTGGGAGTAATATGCTCAAAGCTACTCTTTCCCATCAGTAGTCTGGCTGCTGCATGGAGTGTAACTTTCAAAAGGGTGAAGTGTGTTTTTTTGTGGGGAAAACTATACATATCCATATGTATGCATCACCCAAATAGTGCGGGGAGAATTGAAATTGATTCCCCTGTCTCAGAACCCTTGAGCTAGCTATGTCTGTCTCTGACCAAACTGCTTGCTCTGTCCTCCAAAGTACCCCCGCCTTTACAAATCTATTCCAGCCTGACCCAAGGGCCTTTACTGCCTCCTTTCACACCTCCAGCTGTCAACATACACAGTCTGAGGCCTCCCATTTCTTACAAGTTTAGCTCAACCTATTTTCTGTTTACTTGTTTGCTTATACTGCAATGAGTATATTTTGTTCTATGTCTTGTGCTTGCAAGGCAATTCTATTTTCTATACATCTGTATATGGACTTTGTCCCCTTCTGGGATATATAAGCACCCCACAAAGTCAGAATCATAGCAAAAAAAGCTTGTTTCAAGACGTAACACTGGGAGGTGCATCTGCCTAGGCATGCCAATAAACATTGGTAGCTGCAAATATATTTCATCTGTTTTGGAGCCTGCCTGGTGTCTGTATTTTCTTTGCGTCTCTCTGAGGAGGGTTGGAAGATTTATTGGTAAAATATTTGGGGCACCCGTGAGCATTGCGTTACTGTAGTACAGCTTGGAGAGGACTAAGGCTTGCACCACAGACTTTAGGTCTTTGATGGGGATGAAGGGTTTGCTTTTTTAAGGTGCTTCAACATGTAGAAGACACTTTTAGTTGAGGCCTTAATGTGCTCTTTCATGTTCATTTGCAGTTTAATACAGTGAGTTTGCATATCCAGACATCTATGTGAAATTACTTTTCTTTCGGTTGGATGAAGAGGAGTTTGGTTTTGTTGGAGTTGAGCTTAACAGGGTTGCTGGTCAGCCAGGATTGAGCCATGGAGCGAGTGCTCTTTAGGTGTTGGATGTCTTCAAATGACGCCATTTTAATATAGAGTTGAGTGTCATCTGCATAGAGATGACAGGCAATTCTGACTTGTTTCAGGATCATTGCAAGGAGTTCCATGTAGAGGTTGAATAGGGCAGGAGACAGGATTGATCCTTGGAACTCCTTGAGAGATTGATGTTGCTTTTGAGGTGTAGTTTCTTAGTTTGATTAGCTGTGAGCATTAGTTATGTTATTGCAAGTATATATATATATATATATATATATATAATTATAATAGCGCACTTATACCTGTGGGTGTCTTAGCGCTTCCAATTCTGCCTACTGTGCCAAGACAACTAGTTTCTAAAAAAGCCATGTCTTGAGTTGTTTTCTAAACTCAAGAAGGGAGGGAATCTTCCTAAGATGTAATGGAAGGGAGTTCCATTCTTTGATGGTATTATAGCTGATCACTCCTCCCACCACACTTTGTCATTTTGATTCTGGCAGTCGGCATCAAGATGGCATTGGCTGAACGTAGAGGTCTATTTGGGAAATACCAGCTAGAGATGTCCCAGAGAAATTGTGGGCCTTCTCTGTGCAGTGCCTGATGTGCAATGCAGAGAGCCTTAAATTTAACACGGTGACCAAATGGCAGCCAATGCAGATCCTGGATACCTGTCCTAACGGACTGATATTTGGGAACATCCAAGACTAGTCTAGCTGCGGCGTTTTGTACCGCCTGCAGTCTTCTAAGTAGGTTGGATTGGAGGTTGGTATATAGACCATTACAATAATTCAATTTTGATAAAACCAGAGAGGTCATCACCGTCTTTCTGGTGTTTTTGGGAATGAATGGGAGAATTTTGCATAAGGTTCTAATGGTAAAATACGCGAAAGACACAATCTTAGAGACCTGGGACTTAAAATTAAGTTTCTCTTCTATATTGACCCCAAGATTCTTGGCTTTAACTACTGGTGTGGGAGGGAGGCCAAGGGTGTCTGACCACGGTGGAAAAAGGTTTCCAAACACAACCACCTCAGTTTTACTTGAATTCAACTTGACGCAGTGCCTACTAATCCGACTGCTCAGTGTGATCATACAGTCATGTAGTTTGAGGGAGTGGTTATCATACTTATCCACTGTTTAGATTACCAACTGGGTATTGTTGGCATAGGAAGTGGGAATCAAGTTAAAACTTCTAATCAGTGGAGCGAGTTGGGAAACATACATTTTAGTGTACGAGGAACCTCACAAAGCAGGACAAAAAGTGCCGGTTTAAACTCGCCTAGGTGTACTGTTTGGGTTCTGTCGGATAAAAACCAGGTTAAAAAGGAGAGGGCCCTTCCTCCTAGTTCTATGTCTTTTAATCAATCGTTGGACCAGAAGTGCATGGTCCACCTTATGAAGCTCAGCGGATAGGTCGAGCAGGATAAGAGCTGCCGACCATCCGCCATCCAGTGTAGTGCGGATTTCTTCCGTGATTTTTATCAGAGCCATCTCAGTGCTATGATTCGCTCTGAAACCGAACTGACTCTGGTCTCGGATTTGATTGTCTGCAATAAAAGTGGAGAGTTCAACATTTATTATTTTCTCTAAAATTTTCGCTGGAAGAGGAAGTTTTGCGATAGTTAGCAGGGTCCATTATGTTCAAGTTAGGTTTTTTAAGAAGCAGCAACATACAGGCCTGCTTATACATGGTAGGAAAAAGTCCTTGTGAAAGCATCTGATTAAACATCCTAGATAGCTGCGAACTAATGAGATGGCTGATGGTTTGTAGGATCCTAGGGTGGCAGGGATCATCCGGGGATCCTGATTTGGCCACTGAAAGAAGCGCAGCTATTTAAGTTGGAGATGTAGGGGTGAAGTTTTGAAAAGACGCTTTAACAGTGGCTTCTTGTACTGCACCAATGGTGTTGGATTTATGGTTGGCAAACTGATCATTAATGTAATCCATCTTTGTTTTAAATGAGTGAGCAAGTGCATTGCAAAACTCTTGGTTATAGTTGGCGGAGTCGTCTTTTATAACTGTAGTCAAGTTCTTTATGGTCTTAAAAAGTTCTTTACTGGAATTACCAACATTCTTTAATTGCAATGTGTAGTATGGGCTCTTCTTAGCAATTACCTTTTTCTTGTAGTCTGCCAGCATGTATTTAAACTGATCTTTTTCTGGTGCTTCGTAGTTTTTTCTGGTGCTTTGTAGTTTTTCCGCCAGATACTTTCCTCCCTCCTACATGCTTGTTTATCTAGTCTCAGGGATTCAGAAAACCAAGGGGCTGATGGTGTCTTTCTGTTTTTGTTGATCAATGTAACAGGTACTAATTTCGCAAAGTTTGGACTCAATCCAAGTAGTGTATTTTATAACTGAGGTCTCTGCTTTTAATTCAAGGTCCGGTTGGCTTTGAGCTAGCTGGTTTTCCAGTAAACTCGGGTCAATTCTATGCCAAGGTCTGCTAGTAATTATGGTACTAGATGTATTTGTAGTATTTAGTCGGGGCAGTCTATATCTAAATAGAATAGCATGGTGGTGAGACCAGGTTAAAGGAAGAGTAGATGGATTGGTGATGGCAGAATTATTAATAAAAAGAGCATCTAAGGTGTGTCCTGCTAGGTTCAGGAAAGAAGCAAACCACTTAAGCACAATTCCATTGATGCCTGCATGCTGTGAGAGGGTGTTTAGGAAAATGTCATGGTAGACAGTATCAAAGGCAGCTGAGAAGATCAGGAGGATTAGGAGGCAGGCCTGTCCATCCTCCAGGGATCTATGTAGGTCTGTGATGTTCAGTATTATAGTCTCTATACTGCAGCCTTTCCTGAACCCAGATTGGAAGGTGTCATGCACATGAGATTTTTCAATGTGGTTGTTGAGTTGTGCATGCACACATTTTTCAATGGTTTTGGCAAGGGGAAGGAGGTTAGTTATAGGCCTGTAATTGTTAAATGTCGTTCTGGTCAGTATCCATTTTTTTGAAGATGGAAGTGACTTGGCTGAGTTTGAGGGAGGCCGGCATGGAGACATTCGATAAGGAGAAGTTAATGATTTTGGTCCATGTGGAAGAAATGATGTGACTGAGATTTTTGACAAGTGAAGAAGGGGGGGGTCGGAGATATGTGAAGTGGGCTTCATGTAAGTGAGTAATTTGAGGACCTCTTCAGGGGTATGGTCAAATTCAGTCCAGGATGCCTAATTTTTCAATTGCAAAGAATTGCAATTGGTGTTCTAGATTGTTGAGAGGGAGAGTTTTGGGAGACAACAATTAGTTGGAGGTAGGGTCCGTTTCCTGGGTGGGCATCCTTGGTGTAGGGTGGAGAGGTGAATGGGTCAAGAGAGAGTTCAATATTATATATTTTTTTCAGAGAAGAAAGCTGTGAACTCTTTGCAGCGCTTGGTACAGTCATTAATTGAATGTTGAGGGAATGAGGAGGTTTGTGTTTGATGATGTTGAAGAGGTCTTTAGGTCTGTTCAGGGACCAGTCAAGTTGGGCTCGAAGAAGGAAGATTTTTCCCTGACGATGACTGTTTTATATTTTAGGCATTCAGCTTAGAGGATCGAGAGATGGCTTAATGTAGGTTGTTGTCTCGAGTTTCTTTCAGCCATTTAGAGTTGTTACCTCTCTTTGTTAAGGTCTCATTTGAACCAATATCTGGAAGAGATACTTCTTGATTTCTTGAGTTCAGAGGGGCGACAGCATCAAGGAGTTCTGCCATTTTTGTGTTGTAGTTGGCAGTGCGGTCATCAGCAGAGGTGAAGCAGAGTGGGGCGAAAATTCTGGAACTGACTAATGCTTCAAGCTCTGTCTAGGGGGTTTGATGTATGCTCCACACCCAGTGCTTGGGATGATGGTTTGGGGGTAGGGTTTAGGTTGGATGGCATTGAGATAAAAAAGAATTAGGTGGTAGTCAGTCCATTCAATGGATAGGATAGAGTGAATGGATAGTGTGTTGAGATGATTGTGTCAAGGACAGAGCCCTTATTGTGAGTTTGTTTCTTGCAGTGTTGGGTGAGATTGTTCACTTCCAGAAGGGTGAATAGGCTTGTACTATTGGATCTTCTGCATTATTCAGGTGGAGATTTAGGTTTCCTAGTATAACATCTGTGCTGCCCTTTAGGGAGTTTTGCATTATTAAGTCTGCAAGGTCTTCCCAGAATTGTGGTTTTTCATCTGGCGGGTGATAGATGACATGAAATTTGATAGGGTTTGGGCCATTATTGGCGATTTGGACTCTTAAATATTCAAGGTAGGGTAATTGGTATTGTGGAAGAGAGTTAAGCGGAGATATTTTGGGGCTTATTTACAAGCCCCTTGCGCCACCCGTATGTCACTTTTCCCATGTTATAAATGACACAAAAGTGGTGCAAGGGGCTTGTAAATAAGCCCCTTTGTATGCATGATGGCTAATCCCCCACCAATGTGATATTTGCGGTCGCAACAAATAATTGAGAATCCCGGTGGGGTGAGGAGATCGATGAAAGGAAATAAGTGGTCATTCAGCCAGGTTTCAGTAAGAAAGCAAACAAAAATTGTTTGTCATAGTGTGATTTCAGCTACATCAGTTGCATGCTTGGCTGCTGATTGACCATTTAAAAGCATGCAGCAAAGCAAAGGTAATGATCTCAGACCAGGCTGACTGGGTTGGATGGTAGCTAGCTGGGCATGTGGCTTCAGAGGGGGACTGGTGTTCCTGATCCTATACATGTCAAGGATTACTGGAATCTTGCGGTGGTAAGGTTGGCTAGAAGCATTGTCATATGTGCTGCTCAGCATTTCAGATTCCCCCTGCAACTTTCTAGTTGTGGTGTGTCTAGGTTTGAGGTGAATATGAGTGAAGGGGATAGTTTGCATAGGGGTGCAGGATCGGGGGTCAGAGTGTATTTTGTGGCAGGATCGGTGCTCGCCATAGACGTATGAGATTGGGACAGGATCTGGCTAATCTTTGCGTCATTACACAGTGACACGATTTCATCCAGAATGGTGTTGATTTTGAGTTCTAGATGGGCTACCATTGGAATCAGTTGAGAGGTGGTTGGGTCTGTGGTATGGAGTGGAGTATGATGGAGCTCGTCGGAGTCAGGGGTGGAGGTTAAGATAGTATTCACCCTGCTGTGGTTGGAGGACTGAGAGGATTTGAGTGTGATAGATAAGAGGGGATTCAGTTGTGATAGATAAATCGAGCTGGGCAGTGGAGGCATGCCATGGAGAGGGGGAAAGTAATTCTGGTAGTAAAGCCAAAGCTTCAAGGTGTCTGGGCATGGAAGAGGCTGTAGGGGGTGGTGGTGGAGACAATGTGTGGGGGAATGGGAGTAGAAGGTTCTGCTAAAAGAGAAGGGGGTGCCTGGGTGGGTTCCCTGGGAGAGGGTGGAAGAGTGGTGGTAGGCGCAGATGGCACGGAGGCACAGAGAACAGGTAAGTGGCAATCAAAAATTGATAGGTTTTGTTCAGAGGATTGGATAAGGATATTCCCTTTGCTGTAAATGGTTATGGACAGATCTCCACTAAAGTTCTGGTATGGGGATATAGAGAGGTTAGACCCATTAAGGACATTGGCAGTATTTGTTATGTGAAGGTGTTGTAGGAAGTTCTCTCTCCATTTGGCGGAATTGTGTAGAAGTTGAAGTCAGTTTTAAGTCATCCACATGTTGGGCTGTAGAAAATGTTTGTTATCAGTGTCTCAGGGTGTTCTTTGAGGATTGTGTATTTGAAGTTTTTAGCTGCATGTTTGTAGAGGTTTCACGTAAATTTAATGCAGCCTGAGTTGGGGCAGTATCTCTCCATGACAGAGCTGCAGCACGACTTTGACCTAGCAGTAGACTCCCGAACTTGGTTTGATACTCGGAAGGTGTTTCTATCAATGCAGTGTATGGAGAGCTCAGATAAAAGAGGAAGGGCACTTTTATCAATGGTAGAGACAGCTACTCCTTGCCCCTCAATGACAACAGTGAGATCCAGTGTCCAGTTTCCCCTGCTTGAGTTTTCTCTTCTCCCAGAAGAGACTAGTCTTAATGCTAAATATGAGATCGTAGCCTAATGCAACATCTGAGTAAATAATTCTCATTTGGTTTTTCATGTAGAGACTTTAATAAAAGTAAACAATACATGACATATATTTTTCATAAACCTCCAAAAGCCCCCTGTACTTATTATCTCAGAAACAGAGAATGCTGATATTTTAAATCACTAGATTATTTGTTGATTTTGGTAGAGTGTGTACACTTTACTAAATGTACAGAGAGGTTTAAGCAAGAGAGGTTTAAGCAACAAATAACTCAGTTCATATAATCCATAACTTTATTTTGAAAGGATGAAAGAGGAATGCTCCTCGCTGGTCCCGGTCTCTGTGAGGCATCTACTGATAATTCAAGTATGCCTACTGTTACAGCTGTTGTAGTGGGTTAGGAGTTGCACACCCAGATACAGAGTTGCTTACGTAAAGAGCAAACTTAGTTAGAGGGGAGTAACTGTCTTTTTATAGTTGTGGTGCTCAACACCCTGGTGTCTATGGGTATGACGGATCACTGACATAATATTGAATTCAATAATATAGAATTACCAAAATATCAAGGAAAAAATATAGAATACAAAAATATCGAACTCCTATCTCCAAACAGGTAAGTGCAAAAATATCGAATCAAAAATATTGTTGTCAAAAATATAGATAGTCAAAATATCGAATTTTTTAAATGTATTAAAATTAATTAAAAATAATACAATATTAAATATAATTAACTGAAACATACTTAAAATACTTAAATAACCTTAAAATTAATAAATAATTAATTTAAGTTAAAAATAAATAAACATACAATTTAATTTTTAAATATATACATATATATAAACATAATATTAATAAAAAAGATGCAATATTTTTACCGTAGGTTAGCAGGACAGTAAAATTTACTATTACCACTCCACTGAGTGCAACAGTAGAGAAAGAGTTGGATAGCGTAGGGATATAAATTACTATTCTCACTCCAGTGAGTGCAACAGTAGGGAAAGCGTTGGATAGCGGAAAAGTAAAAATTACTATTCCAACTCCAAACAGTGCAACAGTAGGGAAAACATTGGATAGCGTAGGGGTAAAAATTACTATTCCAACTCCAGTGAGTACAACAGTAGGGAAAGCGTTGGATAGCGTAGGGGTAAAAATTACTATTCACACTCCAGGAAGGGCAACAGTAGGGAAAGCGTTGGATAGCGGGAGGGTAAACATTACTATTCCCACTCCAGAGAGTGCAACAGTAGGGAAAGCGTTGGATAGCGGGAAGGTAAAAATTACTATTCCCACTCCAGAGAGTGCAACAGTAGGGAAAGCATTAGATAGCGTAGGGGTAAAAATTACTATTCCCACTCCAGTGAGTGCAACAGTAGGGAAAGCATTGGACAGCGTAGGGGTAAAAAGTACTATTCCCACTCCAGAGCGTGCAACAGTAGAGAAAGGTTTGGATAGCATAGGGTAAAAATTACTATTCCCACTCCAGAGAGTGCAACAGTAGGGAAAGCGTTGAATAGCGTAGGGGTAAAAATGACTATTCCTACTCCAGAGAATACAACAGTAGGGTGGGCGTTGGATAGCGTAGGGGTAAAAATTACTATTCCCACTCCAGTGAGTGCAACAGTAGGGAAAGCATTGGATAGCGTAGGGGTAAAAAGTACTATTCCCACTCAAGAGAGTGCAACAGTAGAGAAAGGGTTGGATAGCGTAGGGGAACAATTACTATTCCCACTCCAGAGAGTTCAACAGTAGGGAAAGTGTTGGATAGCGTAGGGGTAAAAATGACTATTCCCACTCCAGAGAATGCAACAGTAGGGAAGGCGTTGGATAGCAAAAGGGTAAAAATTACTATCACTAAATCAGGTGTTACTTGTGTACCTTAATAACTCATACGACCCGTACAAATTTAAACCACATTATACATTCCTCGAAATATACCAATCAACAAAGTAATTATATCAAATTTATACATTTTATTACATACAGTACAAGAGATAATTTACTAATAACAGTGCCATTTGACAGTTTTAAAAAAAAAAAGGATTTTTTTGTGTTTATACACAACAAAACTAATAAAATGTAATTCATCCACAAACAGATAAAAGGACAATTACACATAAGACAAATTTAAAAACAAGTTGTCGACGCAGCGTTTTGGTTTTTGTATTTACACCTTCATCAGGACAAGGTTTTATTCAATAAAGAAAACATACAATTAGATACAACAATCACATAATTCGTATTTACATAGATATTTCCCTATCTACAACGCTTCAATCACTATTGTAATTTGATAGTAGTAGCATCTTTTAATCTGAACAAAATGTCAAGGCACATCGTTTCAAAGGTTTACGGGTTTTATAAGTTATGCAAGGTCACAACCAGTAGTTGAAAATCTTAAGAGCTACATACTGTAGCCCCTCTGTCATATTATAGGGTGTATTTGTTAATTATACATACCTCACTAGTAAAGAACTTTTCATAATATTAATAATATATTCCTCTCTTATCAATTCGAGGGGTGTTTCATTGGCCTTCTGGACACCTTCTTCTATTTGGGTCTAGTTTTTCATGGAGCAAGAACGAGTTATCTCTTGCAACCCAGATACCTTGGTGAGAAAAGAACCATAGAGATTTTTTCTCAATGTTGTTTTCAAAAATAGTTGTACAAGTTCAGCCTTTATTAATAGGAGAAAGCCTTTACTTAATTAAACACTCAATACTGTGCGTTTACCTCAGGTCTTCAATAGAATCTTTTGTTTAGAGGTCAAGGGAGCCACCGGTTTTTTCAAATTTCGAAGTTCTCTCTAAAAATGTATTTAACAAGTATATGTTGCCCTCAGTTGTTTAATAAACAGGGAATCTTTCATTTAGAACTAGTACTGGGATCCACTTACCCTTTAAAACAGGGAGTCAGCCTAGGGCACTGCGCATGACTGGATTTTTGCAATGCTTTTGTTGTATCCCTCAAACGTTCTTTAGAGCGGTCTTTCTCAATTCACCAGCTCTAAAATGAAAAATGTGTGTAGTGGCATGTATCAATCACGTGGTCCACTGTTCTCAAGTTTTAATATACAGTCAGTTCTTACAGTCACGGTATATCCCGCATTGTGATCTGTCATTTACCAAAAATTACTAATCGTAATATTGTATTTATTCAGCTGATTCGAACAGATATTAGTCACCCCTTGTGTGCTAATTAAATTCACATCAGAGGTTTTTGATGTACATGTGGTAATTATCATCGGCCTGAGTTTTAGTTGTGAAAGAAAGGCCCCGTATTTATAAACGTGTGGAAAAGTAAATTTTGCCATGTTCTGTGTCCCTACGTGTCATCCATCATATGTTATGTGTGCATGACCAATATGCATATGTTACTCCCCATGTCCGATTAAAGACGCAATTACAGTTGTGTCCACCTCTGATATGCCAGTTTCCAGTCCTCGTGAATACTACGAATATCAGGCCTATGTAAAGTAATGTTGCCATGTTTCTCAGTGTGCACGTTATTTCATTATAAAGTCCCCGTTTCTAGGCCTCAAAAGGGCCTGGACATCAGATTCAGCTCCTGTCTCCTGAAGCCTCGCTGAGGAGCGATCCAGCCCCCACCTGTATCCTCGACCTTTCACTTACTTCCTGCCTCGCAGTGCCCGGTGCAGCTTGGCTCTGCCTCTGAGTCTGCCAAAAGTATGTTATAGTTCCAGTTATCAGTTCAGTCCTCCTTCTCTGCATTCCTAAGCTACTGAACTGCATCAATAGTTTCCGTCATTGTCTAGCCTTCACGGCTCCATGTTAGAGAATACTGTATTTAATGGTCATTTAATACTCTTCATCACGCACTACATGTAGAATAAATGCATGCTCTAGTCTTAGAGTCAGTTAGCCTTTCCCCTCCTGACTTCTAGTTTATATCAACATGTTCTCTAAACATCAGATACTAGATACTGCTTAGGTACATGTCGCTCCGACCCTCCAGACTTTAGTTTCTGCTCCTAGCACAGAGTTCATAGCCCCCAGCTTCTCCTCGTAACACGTCATTGCCAGTTTGCGCGCACCATCAGGTTAGAGGTCCCGGCTCCTTAGGTAGCCCCCTCCAATGTTTCCGCCCCATTCATGACATATTCTGTTACGTCTGCACCACATGTCTATGTATACGCCCAGTTACACCTACTTTTACTCTTATCTTTCGCGACTGCTACGCGTCACGCCTTCTGTTCCACCCACTGCTACGCCTACTGCAATGTAATGCTATGTGTTTGCGCTATGTATATATGCTCGTGTATTGTTATCAAAAGTTAGCGCGCTCATCCCAGACCCAGCCCCAGCAGCTGCTGGGCCCCTGTCGCCCTGCTGGGCCCTGTCATCCTATTCCTATGCAGGTTGTCCTGTTCCTGTCCTTATGCTGTATTAAACCTGCAAAACTCCTACTACCTCGAATCTTGACTCTTATTTATTGAGCTATCTGTTATGATATATGTCTAGTCAAAAATAGGGTATTATTTATTTATTTACCACAAACGCAGGATTATCCCGCAGGATTAGATTATCCCCATTCTCGTCATCCCGCATTACTCGGGTCCGCCGATGTTAGTAACTACTCGAGAGTTCTCGTCTCCCCCTCTCTGGCATAATAGTTAGGGCTTCCCTGCACCCTCGGCGGTTTATCACGTAACACTCTTAGCGGGTCCGGCTTACCTTTGAGTCTTAGTTCGGCCTCCCTGCTCCTCTTGCACCTCGTACGTCTTGGACCTCGTATCGTCGGGTTTCCAATTAGAGCTGCTGGTTTATTGGTTCATTTTAAACCGGCATAGAGCGTGCGTTTTTGTTTGAAACCTCGCAATATTTATTATCGAGATCTCACTCTTCCTACTACGTGTCCTTGATGCGACGCACGCATCGAACTACCCGAGTAGTTCTTACCAATCCTCGTAATCAACTTTCTCCTATGGTCCTCAGAGTAAAAAAAGAAAAAAGAAATGAATTCTCAACTCTCTCAATAGAGACTGTTCATATCAGTCACTGATGGAAACTATTAAATAGATGCTACCTATCGTTAAGATACATGCTGATATTACCAACAGTAGTGAGTAAGATATATATATGGAATGTCTACAGCTAAAATAAGCAAAAAATGTCATGCCTTCCGTGACTCGATGTACCACAGTATAGTCAAAAACAATTACAGAATACGTTACCAGTCCTCTTTATTGTTTAAGCCATTTTTAACTGTATTAAAACGTGACATGAAGAAATGTTCACGTTTTTTTCCTTTTTAAATCTATGTCTCCGCCTCTCAGATTCATGTGGATTATTTCCACACCACACCAGTAAAGATCATTGGTTTTATGGTTTGCCTCTTGCCAATGGTCTGTTAATGGAGCTCCTCTTTTTTTCGTCCGGATTGCCGATTTCTGTTCATTAATCCTTAGGCGGATTTCACGGCTTGTTTCACCTATATATATTAAATTGCAAGGACACTTGATTAAATATATTACATTTTTTGATCTACAATTTATAAAGGACTTTACTTTGTGTTTTGCATTATTGTATTCGACACAATTACCTTTAAGAATATTCTCACAATTTACACAATTCCCACAAGGAAAAGTTCCTGTAGGAAGTGGTGCATTGTTTATGCTTGATTGGGATGTTTCAGAGTTTTCTCTATATGTATGTACTAAACTTTTTTTCAAAGTAGGATTGCGTCTGAAGGCAAACATTGGTTTAGGAGATTTCTCCTTATTTTTGTTGGTGACAAGTTTCCAATTACGATTAATTATATTTTTCACCTTGTTGCTGATTGAATTGTAGTTAGTTACAAAAATTAAACGTCTCTCTTTCTGATCATTTTGTTTTTTTGAAAAAAGGTTGTCCCTGTTAAAATATTTCGCTCTTTTGTAAGCATGTTTTACCATGCGTTTGGGATATCCTCTATCAATAAATGTATCTATCAAGATATTCGCGTGTTTATTAAAATCTGTCATTTTGGTACAATTGCGTTTTACCCTTAAAAATTGCCCAAAAGGGATGTTGTCCTTCTGGCATGGCGGATGATAACTCTTATAGTGTAACATGGTGTTCCTATCATTTTTTTTAGTAAACAATTCAACTTGAAGTTTACCTTCTTCATGCTTAATTATAATATCTAGGAATTCACATTGATATTTATCAAAATGCACAGTGAATCTGAGATTGGGGTCCCCTAAATTTAGCCATAAAATAAATTCTTCAAGGGTATCTAACGGTCCGGTCCAAATAAAAAAAAAACATCTTCAATATACCTGGACCTCTCAGTTATATTTTCAAAAAATGGGGCAAGGGCATTAAAAATGTGGGTGTCTTCAAACTGTGCAACATAAAGACATGCCAAGCTAGGAGCACAGGTCGCTCCCATGCTGGTCCCTTTGGTTTGTTTATAAAATTCTTTATTAAAAATGAATATGTTGTTTTTTAAAACAATAGTAACACAGTCTATGATAAATGTCTCTTGTGCATTAAGATCTCTATCAGTAGGGCACAATAGATTTTTTATCATTTCAATAGTACTGTCTTGTGGTATATTTGTATAAAGTGCCTCGATATCGAGGGTCACTAAATACTGAGTATCAGGATTAAATGGTAAATCTTCAACCTTCTGAATAATGGCCCCAGTATCTTTGATATACGCTTTCTGTTCAATGACATATGGTTGTAAAAAAATGTCTGCGTATTTACTGAGTGGCTCAGTCAAGGAGCCAATGCTGGCTACAATGGGCCTCATTGGTGGATTCTCTGAGTCTTTGTGGACTTTAGGGAGTCCATATAATGCAGGTACAATAGGGTTAGTATTCAGAAGAAATTTATATTCTTCTTCACAGATGGCTTCATCTTCCTTGGCCAAATCTAGAGTCCTTTTTACTATGGTTTTTAAGTGAAGCCAGTCATTTTTATTCACTTTCTGATAATGATCCCTATTTTCTAACATTGAGATCATTTTATTATTGTATTTTTCGGTGGACATAATCACAATACTGCCCCCCTTGTCAGCAGGCTTAATTGTCAACATTGAACAATTCTCTAATTTTTTTAAAGCATCTTTTTCATCTTTATTTAAATTAAATTGTACCCAGTTAGGTTGGTCTAAAAGGTCCGCAATGCTTTTCTCTACTATCCTCTCAAAGGCTTCTATGTCTTTGTCTACCTGACCAATTTGGGGAGTCCAGGTTGACTTTGGTTTTAAACCTGATTTATTTATTGTGGGAACTCTTTCTTTTCCTTCAAAGAACGATTGTAACCGTACTTTTCTGAAGAAATTTTGAAGATCCCTTTTCAAGTTGAATCGATCTATCGGGGAGGCAATGGCAAAACCTAATCCTTTTTCAAGAAGTTTAATTTCAATGTCAGTTAGAGCAATGTCAGATAGATTAATTACTGGGGCCTTTATTATATGCCCCAGGTTTTCTGGCTCCTGGTATAAGGTCTCTGGTGGAACTGAGGTTGAGGGACATAATTCCCTCTCCCTCTGCCTCTCCCTCTCTGCTGACCAAAGTTCTGGCGTTGTTCTAAAAGAGAGAGTGAGTCCTTACTGGGGCCTGATGTTACTTCTTTGTCTTTGTTCGTATTGCGGCTATTCCCCTGTGTCTCGGTCTCAGAATCAGAGCTGGAATAAGAAGTGTCAAAAAATCTGACGTTCTTCTTCTGGAAATTTTTATTTGGATTTTGTTGCCATGGTCTACGGTTTTGGAAAGTTTCTTTGGGGCGTTCGAAAAAGTCTTTCTGAAGATACGGATATACGTGTTCTGGATTGTATTTTGCGATGTCCTTTACAAATGTATTACTTTTCTTGTTAAATAGATAGTCTCTGTAGCCGTTTACATCATTCTGGATGTCATCCAGCTTTTTCTTGGCATCTTCTAGGGCAGTATTCTCTGCCAGTCTTTGTTCTAAATCTTTAATTTCTTCTCTTTCGATAATTAGGATGTCAGTCGCTGTTTCTATTATTAAGAGCATCCAGTCACGGCTGCACCTATTGGCCACAAGGGTCCAATTCTCTATAAACTTCTGATTGTTTATAAAGATTCCGGGTTCATTATTTACTTGGAGCCCCTTTGGGATAATTCCCCTTCTACAGTAGTCTATGAGGAAGTCTGAATGTAACTCTGTTCTTATTATCCTCTTTTTGGCGTTCCATAGATTCGGCCCCTCTTCTTCATTGGTATTGTCAATTCTAACTGTATAAATGTTTCTCACAGTCCCGTTGATGATCTTATTAAATTGATCTTCATTATAACTATGTGTTTTATGCCTTCCATAATGGCCTACGAGTATAAATACTCAGAGGTTTAGCACAATACCTCCCCGGTTAACAAACCGTATATTAAAGTTTAAACAGAAAAGGGAGGGATCTGTTCATTTTCTTTGCTTATCGCTCCTTGTCCCTTGATTGGTGCTGTGAGGAGACCTCCCTTTTCTGTTTAAACTAAAAATTACTATCCCCACTCAAGTGAGTGCAACAGTAGGGAAAGCGTTGGATAGGGTAGGGGTAAAAATTACTATTCCCACTCCAGAGAGTGCAACAGTAGGGAAAGCGTTGGATAGCGTAGGGGTAAAAATTACGATTCCCACTCCAGAGAGTGCAACAGTAGAGAAAGCGTTGGATAGCGTTGGGGTAAAAATTACTATTCCCACTCCAATGAGTGCATCAGTAGGGAAAACGTTGGATAGCGTAGGGGTAAAAATTACTATTCCACTCCAAAGAGTGCAACAGTAGGGAAGGCGTTGGATTGCAAGAGGGTAGAAATTACTATTCCCACTCCAGTGAGTGCAACAGTAGGAAAAACATTGGATAGCGTAGGGGTAAAAATGACTATTCCCACTCCAGAGTGTGCAACAGTAGGGAAACCGTTGGATAGCATAGGGGTAAAAATTACTATTCCCACTCCAATGAGTGCAACAGTAGGGAAAGCGTTGGATAGCGGGAGGGTAAAAATTACTATTCACAATCCAGAGAGTGCAACAGTAGGGAAAGTAAATACTTCATATATGAATAAAAATAAATTAAATATTATTACAAATTATTTAAAAGTAATTAACAATGTTATATAATATAATAATGAATCAATTAAAAAAATACAAATAAAAATTAATTATTAAAAAGTATTACCTATTAATACAAATTATTTACCAATTAACAATTAATTCATTAACAATTAAAAAATAATTAAAAATTACAACAACAAAAAACCACTAAACAAATTAAAATATTTAATTAATTACAATTAAATTACTTCCCACCCTATTCCCCTATAAACCCACCACCCGCAACAGAAAATAAATTAATAAAATTAACATAATTATCAATTAATCAATTAATTAAAATGAATTACCAAATATATTTTAATTAATTACCAATTAATTACCAATTAATTCAAAATAAATACCAATCAATAAATTAGAATATTTAATTAATTATATTTAAATTACTTCCCACCCTATTCCCCTATGAACCCGCAACCCGCTACAGAAAATAAATTAATAAAATTAACATAATTATCAATTAATCAATCAATTAAAATTAATTACCAATTATATTTTAATTAATTACCAATTAAAAATTATTTAACAATTAATTCAAAATAAATACCAATAAATAAATTAAAATATTTAATTAATTATATTTAGATTACTTCCCACCCTATTCCCCTATAAACCCACAACCCGCTCCGGAATTATCGATATTAATGACTCGATATTTTGAGTGAATACCGGGTATGACACGAGTGACAGGAGGAACATTCATAAACATATATCAAAAGATGGAAACACACCAAATACAGTAACATTGTAATGGAAATCAGTACGCAATGCACATAAGCACTTTGAGGTTGTTGTGCTGGATTAATTGCTGATGATTCCAAAAGGCCAACATTGTGGTACAGTGTCAGTTACATCGGATAGAGCTGACTGATGTTTCGTCTTAAAACACTCTAGAAGTATTGTCCAAGTGTGGATGTGGGATTTGATGATGGAGTAACTGGTCCATTTTGAAATTGGGTGAATAGAACAAATGTTGTCTCAGCAGTGGTGAGCTCTTATATTGTGCTGGCCAACTGGGATGTTGTTGGGGTTGAAGTACGTGTGGTGCAAGTAAGCATATAACTTAGTGTAGGACGTAATCATGTATGTTCGGTACATGGATAAACAAAAAGGAGCAGGTCACTTCCATTGTGGAAAGAAATTGGTTGGTGACAACATATGCTCAATTCATCCAATTGTACACTGATTACGGAATTACATTCCCATGTTAATATACTAGTGTGCTCCCATCTTTTGATGTATGATATTTCTATACTGAGTGTGTGTTAACACATTCGAAAGAACATCTTATTATTTTTTTTAATGAAAACATGGACATCATGGTTTTTCTTGAGAAATAAGGAATAAGGTGATATTGTGCACTGGCATTCCGCACTATGGGGCAGATTTATGTCGGACTTGCGCCACGTTTACGCCGCCGTTGCGTCACGCAACGGCGCGGAAATGTGGCGCATCCCTGCGGCCTATTTACAACGTGACGCATCTAGGCAGATGCGTCACGTTGTAAAGCCCTGCGCCACATGAAACCTGCTTCAGGTTTCATGTGGGCGTTCTGTCGTAGGGTGGGCGTTCCCTCGTAGGAAAGCCCCGTAAAACTGACGCAGTGAAATCTACAAGATTTCACTGAGTCAGTTTTACGACGCTGTTGGGTCAAATCCTTAGGCCGGCTTGAAGCAGGCGTAAGGAGTGACGCACCACGTTATGTATGGGTGGCCTCTGTACATTGCAGGAGTTGCGTCGCACTTGCGACGCTACTCCAGCAATGCGCCGCCCGTACACCACAAGATGCGTCACGCATCTGCCCTTCCTTGCACCATGGTGCGCTGCATTGTAAATGCGGCGCATCTGTGGTGCCGCAAGGAGGGAATTGCGTGACGCATCAGTTCTGGCGCATCCCTGCTGATTTGCAGAGATGCGCCAGAACTCATAAATCTGCCTCTATGTATTGTTCACTTTCACATCGTTTGATGCTCACAGTATAGGTCAAACTCATTTTCATGTCACTTCTGTTACTGTCTTTGATGATGGGTTAGAATTTTATTTCAACACCACAACATTGCAGAAGTGGTACAGTTTGTGGAAAACGGGGATGTATCTTTGCAAACAGTTAAGCGTTTAACAGCAGTCTTCTGTATTTGTGCTTCAAGCACTCCATTGGGTACATATGTCGGCACCACATTAAACAACATGTTATGGTTTGTAGAGGAGTGTCAGTGTTTCCATCTATTTCCTTAAACATGTGAGAGAACTTCATACGTATTTGTGCTCCTTTCACTATGCATTGGACACTGCTGTATGCACTACCCTTGACCAGCAACACTTTTGAGGAAGTGTTACACTCTGTGGAGTGGTTTGGGTGCAACTAAGAGATTGTAAACATGAGACAGACCACTGCCTGCTTGTAGATGAGTGTGCCGTGCATTCCATAAGGCACATTTTTCTGAAGCACATTTCAAAAACATATTTTGGGGGAATGTCACATCTTCTGGAGGGAAAATCAGTTCAGTTCTCCATAACTTATGTCCTTACTGTGACTCTAACTTGTAAAAAACACTCTAGCAAAGGACTTGTGTACTCAAGGGCACCTCATTTTAATCATGTATGCCAAACCTTTCTCCTAAGGATACAGGGCCATATGTAGGTAAATACTATTTACTGATTCTAAAATACCGAATTTTACCGATTCGGTATTTTAGAATCGGTAAATGGTATGTAGCTAATGATTCGGTAAATTTTACAGAATCGGTAAAATTCCATAAATACCGATTTGGTATTTACCGATTCGGTATTCCCCATTCATTCCTATGGGCCTGGAGGCCCATAGGACTGAATGAGAATTACCAATTCGGTAAATACCGAATCGGTAATAGGGGGAAGACTTACAAGGGTGGCAGGGTGTCACATTGACACCCTGTTGCATCCCTGAATAGTGCATGGGTGCACATGTGGCACACATACATGCCCTAAGGGCACGTATGTCTGCCACATAGCACTTTTGGAAAAGCACAAATTTGCTTTTTCACAGGTTTTCTATATTTACCACCAACTTGTAATTGGTGGTAAATAACAAATCCTTAAATGAAAAATGCACTCACTTGAGTGCTCCCTACATTAAGGTTTCGGTAATTTACCGAATCGGTATTTAAGAATTCAGTAATTTACTGATTCCTTAAATTACCGATTCGCTGGCAGATGCATCAACATAGCCTTTTGCTATTCCTAAATAGCGATTTTTAAGGAATCGCTATTTAGGAATAGCAAAAGCCTATGCATGTAGGAATCGCTATTAAAATAGCGATTCCTAAACATTCCTTAATTACTACTCGCAAATTGCTACTCGCAATTAGGGAATGCTGTACCATTCATTCCTATGGGCCTATAGGCCCATAGGAATGAATTGGAGATTGCATGAGCAATTTGCGAGTACCAGTAGGTACTCGCAAATTGCTCATGCAATTTCAAGGGTGCAAGGGTGTCAAAATGACACCCTGTTGCACCCCTGAAATTGATCTCTGCACATATGTTTCACACACACATGCCCTAAGGGCATGTGTGTGCGCAACATGAAACTTTGAAAAATGCACAAAAGTGCTTTTTTCAAAGTTTTAGCAAATTACCATGAAGTTCAACTTCATGGTAATTTGCTACTCCTATTAGCGAATTCGCTATTTTTTTGACTTTCATGCATTGCATTTAATGAATCTCAATTTAGAGATTCCTTAAATTGCAACTTTTGCATTTAGGATGATGCATCCCAAATGCAAAAATACCGGTCGCAAAGGGGCAGATTCTGAGAATCTGTTCTTTTGCGACCGGTATTTACTTTGATGCATATGCCTGTCGGTAAATTACTGAATTCTTAATTTTGGGCCCTACATCTCAAATGCCTAATACCGGTCGGTATTAGGCCGTTACCGACCGGTATTGGGCTACCTTCATCTGGCCCACAATTTGTTGAATGGTCCATGTTAATTGTAATATATGCATAGTTCTTGCAATTCTATTTGAGGTTGGACCTTGACACCATAACATAATAATAATATTTTTTTCTTTATTATCTTGCAGCCTTTTAAGTTGTCACCTTCTAGAGCTGCAAGATCATATGTCAGCTTATATTACATTATATATATTATATTGTAATGTACTCCCTCTCACATGGACCGATCACTCAGCAGGACTCTTCAAGCTTACCATACCCAATCGGTTAGGTAATAAACCATCTAATAAACACGTTGAATCTAGAGCCTGGAAAAGCATAGCAGGGGAGGATTTACACAGCCTCCTTTTACCTACTGACACCCCATCTCCCCTGAATCTGGATCACGCCAACAAAGCCTACTCAAAATGGCTAGAAGAGGCAGGGAAGAAGCTAGCCCCCTTAAAAACTGTTCACCTCCATAGAATACGACCTTCTGCACCTTGGTATTCACAGGAGCTCAAAGACCAGAAACCTATATGTAAACACCTTGAAAGAAATTGGACAAAGGGTTATAAGGACAAAGACAAAAAGAATATAAAGTAAGTCTAGCTCAATATAAACAGCTGTTGCAAAACACTAAACAAAATACTATACGGACAAAATACATGAGGCTAATAACTCACCCAAAACACACCTTCAAAACTGTGAATGCCCTGGCTCACCCCAGAGCCCCAGCTATGCCAGCAAGCCAAGATCTATGCAATTAAATAGCTAAGTTCTTTTATGATAAAGTTAACGTCATTTTCTCAACATTTTCAGATTCACCTAAGGGAATGACAGCCGACCCGGTCACCTGCACTAGCACAGCCTCAAATAACAAATCTAATCTCGAACTTACCAGTTTCAGCCCTCTTTCCGACTTACAATCTTCTGGCTAAAACAAAACCAGGTTCCCCCTTTGACCCCCCTTTGACCCTTGTCCGATAGAAGTTTTAAAACTTGCTAGTTACACGGTGGTATGCAAACTCACCTCATATTTAACCTTATGTGTAAAGAAGGATACTTTCCTAGGGAATGGAAACAGGCCTCCATTCTGCCGCTGCTAAAAAAAACTAATTTGGACTCGAACGATCCAAACAACTTCAGGCCCATATCCAGACTTCCTCTCCCAGCAAAATTAATAGAGAAAGACATGAATAATCAACTTAACCAGTTTCTTAATCACACTCAAGCCCTTGACCCCACCCAATACGGATTGAGAGAAGGCCATAGCACTGAAACGGCTCTTATCAAGTCCACGGAAGAAATCAGAGCTACTCTAGATCAAAGAGGCAGGGCTGCCCTGATCATGTTGGACCTATCAGCGGCATTTGATACGGTCCACCATGCAGTATTGGGGGACTGATTAGATGAGATAGGAATTAAGGGCAATGCCCTAAAACTTCTAAAACCTTTTCTCTTGGAAAGAACCCAAACTGTCAAACTAGACAAATTTGAGGCGGATGCCTTCTCACTACCATGTGGAGTCCCGCAGGGTTCTTCATTGAGCCCGACACTCTTTAAAGTAAATGTGTCCTCTCTTGCGCCCCTTATTGAATCCTATCCTATCCTATCCTATTGAAGTCCTTACACCATATACCACCCCTATGCGTCTCTTAGAGTTTAACCAGTCATATCCCTTCCTATGTGTATGTAGTTGACTCTTATCACTAGTGTTTGCAGTGGACCTTTATACTCTCTACCACTCCTATGTGACCCTTAGAGTACTTCCAGTCATATCCATCCTGTGTAGATAGAAGATAACTCTATGACTAGTATCCTATGTGACTTTTAGATTGTATCCATGTGTATCCCCTCCCTGTGTTTAGAGATATAGCTTTAACGACTAGTCGCCTGTGTGACTGTTGGAGTATAGCCAGGTGTTTCCCTTCCCTCGTGTGAAGAGAATACCCTATTCACTAGAACAAAAAGAAATGTGTTCCTTATGTAACGTAACTGATTCTATGTAAAGTGCTCTGATAACATGTAACGGAACTGGTGCTATGTAAAGCGCTCTGATAACCTAATCGGTTCAAGTTCGCGCTATATAAAACTCTAAAAATAAAATAAATAAATATGATTTAATTTAACATCATACCCTGACGATACCCAAATCGTAGTAACCATTCTACCAGATGGCTGTATGTACGCAACAGGAAACTGGATGGCACAACACTGCCTGAAGTTAAACTCCAGTAAGACCGAGGTTGTGCTATTCGGGAAAAATCCAGCTTTCTGGACACCCAACTGCTGGCCGAACTCACTAGGACAACTGCCAGTCCCGAACAGGAAGGTGAAAAACCTGGGTATTTGGATAGACGACACTCTTAGTTTCAAGGACCAGGTGAACTCAGTGGCATCCTCTACCTCGTTCACCCTTAGAGCCTGCAAAAAAATTATGCCACTTATTCCTAAAGAAGCACAACAAACGGTAGTAACTGCATTAGTGATGTCTAAACTAGACTACTGTAACAGTCTTAACCTTAAGCTACAAGAAGGCCTAAAGAATAAGTTACAGATTCTGAAGAATGCAGCCGCCAGACTTCTTTCAGGAACGCCTCAATTACTGGTGCAATTAGAGGGCTACACTGGCTACCGATGAGGAAGCGCATCAAGTTCAAGGCCTTGTGTCTGGTCTTCAAAGCATTGCATGGAATAGGACCTAAATTCCTAAAACAACACTTCCAATGGTACTCACCTAAAAGGACTCTCTGTTCCTCGGATGCCAAATTGTTTGTTACACCCCGTACAAAGAAAGCCAATTGGGGCGGCAGAAGCTTTGTCGCTAATGCAGCCATAGCCTGAAACTCCCTTCCCTCGTATCTAAGACATTTGACCAACTTGATGGCCTTCAGAAAGGCCTTAAAAACATGGCTTTTTACCAATTAGGCTCAATTTAGTATACAAATCATTGTCCTAGCGTCCGTCAGTAGGCACTTCACCCTAGTGCCAGGACACTTTTTTTGGTAACAGCTGCGCTTTACAAATGCAATTAACATTAACATTAACATTACCATTAGCATTAGGCTCATAGCTGCCACGTTTCCCAGGTCCATGTGTAAAGTGCTGCTGGTGTCCAGATCTTTGAATTCTGGGACGTGTAGTCCTATTTTTTAATGGTATTTTCAAGACTTCAAGCCCCAGAATTAAAGAAAAAACATGGATTGAAGCAGCACATCATGATTGGACCTGGGACACTTGGTAGGGCGGTGGGCTTGGAGCCACCCTATTACCATTGTTTGGCTTAATTGTCATTTACATTTAGTTGCTTCATATTCATTATCTGTGGAATTTTCTTAATCTTCTCGTGTTTGTCCTTCCCTGGAGAATGGTCCCATTAATGTGTTTTCAACTGCTCTGTTTTTAGGGCCCTACTTTTTCTATAAATTGAAGCACTCTATGAGACTTGATGTGTTTTCCAGCTGTCAGCTCATCAGCTCATGTTGTCCTCCTCCTTCACTGCACTCATTTTGCTCTCTACCCTCCGTGATGCACTTGCCCTCATATCGCCCATGTGCTTCCCCCAGCTCCACATTGTCTCGTCCCTTTGCATCCCTCCCTGATACTTACCCTACTGCTCTAAATGGCAGGATGGTTTGCAAAAACTATGTTCAATTAGTAATATACTATCCAGATCAAGTTAAAATGGCTGTCCGGGTTTAATGTTCCATAGTGATGTCCCCATGTTATGCTTCTCATCATTTAGATCCAAGAATAGAATACATTTCAATAAGTGATTAAATAAGATCTACACACTGTACAACTCCTTTCTGCTTTTGTATGTGTATAATTGTTTGGTTTGGAAGTGAATTAAAGATAGATTCTGATGAAAGGCAGTTTCAGTGGTCCAAGAGAGAAAGTTTAGAGTGATACACTGTCTCTTGTGGAAAAAACTACATCTTGGTTTCTTTCTCTTTCTGAAGAGTTAACAAGTCCCACAAATAGCTTTCCTATGGAGACATGCACTAAAAGCATTGGAGTTGGCAGAAGTAGTTTTTTGCAAACATTTCCAGCACATCAATTAGAGCACAGTTCGAGAAAAAAAGGGGGCTCTAAAGTAAAACCAGAATGAAACATTGCTTAATAAACTTTGTTTTACCCAAGCAACATACCTATTAAAACTGATATATTAATATATGTAATTATAAAGTACAATGGGGCATATTACCAAGGCTGGCGATATTGGATTATCGCCGCTTTAGCGGCCTTTTTCGGCCGCTAAGCGACGATAATTCCATCGCCCTATTAGCAAGCTGTCGCTAACTGATGTTAGCGACAGCTTTGAGGCGATAGCGAGTGGTTTTTGGGGCCCGCTTTGCATGTCAGCGATAATTATCGCTAATGACATGCAAAGTGGGCGTACCCAAACTGTTAGCGACTGAAAACAGTCGCTAACATCGCTATCGCCTATTAGCAAGGCAGGCGTAGCGCGAATATCTCCAAAAACTAACACCTGCTCAGACCAGTTCTTAGCCATTATATCCAATGGGAGGTGGATATAATGGCTAAGACCCTGTTAGCGATAATGCGTGAATATCGCTGTATTCTTGGAGATAGTCACAGATTTTGCCGCTATCGACGGAAATGTTATCGCTTTTGAGATAAACGTTGCTAATAGCACGTTATCTCAGCGATAAAATCCGGCGATGCTTGGCGATTAAAAAAATTGCCGCTAAGCCTACTTAGCGATAATTTTCGCTAGTTGTTGGTAATATTGAAATATTGACACTTCATGCCTTGAAAAGATGTAACATTTATATGAATATGAGTCAAATTGCAAGAAGCTGATGTTCTCTTTTGACTAAGAGCCTGATTTAGAGGCTGGCGGACTTCATCAAAAATGTGGGAAATAACGGGCCTGATTCACAGAAATAACTTACTACCATTACTCATTTAGGTATTCACAGAAGGCACTTACTCATTTTGGTATTTACTGAAGGCACTTACTCATCAATGAGTAAGTGCCTTTTGTGAATTACAAAATGAGTAAGTGCCTTCCGTGAATACCAAAATGGTAGTACGTTTAGGATTTTGTCTTAAGTTAGTTCTGTGAATCGGGCCCGTCATGTCTGCCAAACTCATGGTTCTGCTACTATATTTTCAATGGCAGATTATATAATGACTCCACCCACTGAAAGCTCTGACAGACAGTCTGTCTAACTTTGGGCTTTTTGTCAAAGTACCTCATAATGTCCATCCTGAATTTTCAGATATACTTGTTTTACTGTTCAGGACCTCAAACCCGAATGGCTGGGAGCAAACTCCTAGCATTTTAGAACGAAACTGTTGCTTTAGGAGTTTAATTTGGAAAACAAAAGACTTTGAACAATTGCTCTGTATAGTTTTAGGGCCAGATGTAGGTCGGTCGGTAACGGCCGAAAATCGGTATTTTCGGCGGTTACCGACCGGTATTACAGATTTGGCATGTAGGGGCACTTTTTTACAGGTCGGTGAATTTACCGATTCGGTAAATTTACCAATTCTGTAAAATACCGAATCGGTATTTTTACCGATTCGGTAAATCTGAGATGTAGGTGGGACTCTTCTGAGTCCCAAAATCCTTACCGAATCGGTATTTTACCATCAAATCCAATTTGATGGTAAAATACCGATTCCGGTGTGCATGCACATGTGTGCATGCACACCTATGACATATGACAGGCAGACCTGCCCTTAGGGCATGTATGCCTGCCAAATGGCACCCGAGCCTGTTGTGGGGGGGCCAGAGGGTGTCAAAGTGACACCCCCTGCACCCTTGTGAAATTCGGTATTTACCGATTCGGTAAATACCGAATCGGTAATGCCCATTCATTCCTATGGGCTTCAAAGCCCATAGGAATGAATGGGCATTACCGATTCGGTATTTACCGAATCGGTAAATACCGAATTTTTCAGATTCGGTATTCCAGCACATCTGGAATACCTACATATCCACCCCTCAGATTTACCGATTCTTAATTACCGAAGCGGTAAAATTCGGTAATTAAGAATCGGTAAATCCATTCTACCTAAATCTGGCCCTTAGTGCCTTCAAGAACTTGCCCAGAAACAAAATATCAGGATTGCCAGTTTACAGTGACTCTTATTGTCCTTTGTTGGGTACCAGTCTTCAATGTTACATTTATTCAAATTTTTAGTCATACAGATTCAAAAATCTTTCAGATGACAATTTTCTTTTGTTAGAAAACAATTTTATAAGAAAATGAGGAGAGGTGAAGCTGCTTCTTTGTGTGAAGTTAGTCTTTATCTGGCTTTTCTACTAAAACGTGGTGTTTATACTCATATTGCAAGCTAAGCTAGTTTACATTGCAATTAGAAGCAATCCTGAGAAGCGAAATTCTTCTTTGCATACGTGCAGCACAATGCAGCATATATGCAAAGAGGAAATAACAAGGACAAATAAAGATATTTCTCTTCATTACACCGAGGTCCAGTAGGCACACCCTTTTGGGGCAAACCAAGGCTTACTGACATTAGTAAATCTGGGTTTGTGTCATAAGACACGAATGGATGCACAGGAATGCTGATGCTCCACCCATGTAGGACCTCTCTGACATAAGGTAAATCAAAGCAGCGAAGTGACACAAGGCAAGGCAAATATTGTTTGTGTGGCTTTATAAATGTCACTTAAGCACTTGCATTGCCTTGCATCGACTTAGTGATGAAAGGACAATGCAATTGCTGAGTAAATCTGGACATGGATTTTCACCGTAAAAGCTCGATTTCAAATGAATTGGTTTCTAAAATATATCACAATTCATACAATCTATTAAACCAATGTAAAAGGCGCCCAGTGCTTTATAAAACTGCTAAATGAAAACATTATGTCCATACTAAAATATGCCCGTTATAGAAACTGGGAAATGTATATATTTTAATCACTAAACTATTAAGTTGGATGTACAAATAATGAAGAAGAACATAGATGCTCTGCATAAATTATTTACCAATTTAGGTAGTAACTCTATTAACCTTTTCCATGCGTCGAATGTCCCCCGGGCATCCGACGTCCCAGTGGATGCGTAGGATGGCCGTGGGCCGTCCGAACCCTGCCCACTCATTATTTTGACCGCACTGCAGCGGGATTTGTGCCGCTGTTAATGGGTTAAAAGAGCATATTTTTCGAGAAACTAACATGCCTACATGTTTACTTTCAAATGGCTACCATGTGCAAAACAAATAATGATGTCTGCAGAAGCACGCTGTGAATAATTTACAAAGAAAACATAGAACTGTGCTAACTTAGAAATAGCTGAATTACACAGCCATCCCACGCAGTTCCGATTCTTTGTCTACTTTTATAATATTGCTAATTTTTTACTAGTATTACTTACTTATCTGTGGTTCCATGCAATTAGCTCATTTTATCAGACCTCAATATTGGTTACACAGTAAATATATAACAAGTAAGTGATAAAAAGAATATATAATTTTAGCTTTGGGTTTTGTCACTTTGTATGCACATTTCAATGCCTAAGTTAGGCTATGGTAAATAATACTTGTATTGCTAGAGCCACATTTACCCATAGAAAGGTTCTTTGGCGCCATTGAAGAATAATGACTATGTTTTGCTAGCTGTTAGATATGGGGGTCTCTAGTTGGCAATGTTATTCACCTTTGTCCAAATAGGGACCCTTAGATCTAACATTGGTGGCAGCCTTGGGATTCGAACCCACGCCATCGAAATGACTGGAGTCAGAATTCCCAGCAAGGAAATTCAGTGGAGAGCTGGAGGTGAAGTCTTTTGTCCCTGAAACTTCAGCAGGAGGCAAGCACAGTTCAAGCCCTTGGAGAATATTCTGTAGATGAAAGTCCTTACTAAGTTCCTTCTCCTTTCCCTTGGCATTGAAGCAACCACTGCAGGCCAACCCAGCAAACAACACACTGGCAGAGGGGCAGTACAACATACAAGCCACAGGAGGCGGAGCCAGCATTGTAGAGGGAAGGCCCAGCCCTATTCAGGTCCCAGGTGCAACTCCTCCCTCCCATCTAGATGCAGATCTCTCTATTCACCACTGGGCTACCCCAGCCTGTCTCCTGGAATCCCCCAGCTCTGTCACTCACAAACCCAGACAAGGAATACACAACCCAGCACAGGCAGGCCTGGATATTTAGGCAAGAAAATTCCTACTTTCTAAAAGTGGTATTTTAAAACACAGAATATTAAACCCAACGTTACTGAAAGATGTATGTTAATATTCTGAGTTCAGGCATACTAAATACGAATTTCTACCATGTTCCCTGAGTCAGTTAGGATTATAAGAATGCAATAATCTGACTGCCCATTCTGGCCTATGAGAACAAGTAGCCTTCAATAGTGAAAAACGAAAATGGCTGTAATTCACTATTAGAACATGCTACACACATCAGAGCATGTCCTACCTTATACTTACAATGCACCATGCCCTCGGGCCTACCATAGGGGTGTCTAATATGAAGCAAACAGAAGGTTTAGGTACTGGAAAGTGGGTGCCCTTGGCCAAGTCGACATGGCAGTGAATGAATGAATGAATGAATAATCTTTATTCGGATAAAAATATCCATAAAAGTACAATTCGTCACACCCAAACAGATACAATAAAATGTTAAAAACATATGAATATGCAATACCATCCAGTACAAGTACACATTACGAGAATATAAACATTAGCAGCATAAATGGCATACTAGGTGTATCCAGGAGGGGCAAGTATCTGGCAACAGTCGGTTTTTGGTGCTCAGTATCTTGTCTTTCTTTACGATACAAATCGTAAAGTGCCCCCCTACCTGATTTTATATTTATTCCTTCCGCTTCTAGTGGATGATTAAAAATGTTCTCCATGTCTACACTGGCTAAACTGTTTTTTACTGCAGCTAGCCAGGGTATGCTGCTGCCTCTGTCACACTTAAGGCAATCAGTGATTATATCTCTGGTCAAGGTTGCCGCTGGGTTTTGCCATAATTTCACCCAAGAATATAGCTGGGCGTGACCTAATGAAATCCTCAACATATTGTATGTTCAATTCCTTGTGGGTAATATAACTAGAAGAAGATATAAACGCACCAAGGATTTTCCTACAGAAACTGTTCTCTTCGGTTTGAATCCCACTACAGTTTGCGTGCCCCCAGACTTCGGCCCCATAGGTGGCAGTCGGTACACATTGCGATTTATATGTCTGAGTCAATGGTACCACCACCTCAGAATGTCTCGGTTGCTGAAGGCTGATTATAGAATTTGTTGCTGTGGTAAGTTTGCTTCTACCAAGGGCCGTATGGGCTTTCCATGAGCCAGATTCTGAAAAAACTAGACCCAGATAGGGAAAAGTGCTGGTGCAAGTCAACAATTCATTGCCCACTGAAATGGATTTAATATAGTGTTTTTTAGGACCACAACTCATAATAAAAGATTTTTTTAAATTTGTACATAGATCAAGATCCGCCATAAAAGACACAAATCCCTTGACTAAAGTGCGGAGTGCATTTGGCGTGCGACCCATAAGGACCGCATCATCTGCGTATAAAAGCACGGGCAGTAGTTTACCGTTAATCTTGGGGACATCCTTAGACGTTTTTGACAGAGAGTTGTGTAGTTCGTTAATATAAAGAATAAAAAGCAGGGGGGCCAGAACACAACCTTGTCTGACCCCACGGCCAAAAACGATGTCCCCAGAAACTTCCCCGTCATCACTTATCCTCACCCGTGCCTTCAAATCCCTATGCAAATAAGCCAAAAAACAAACCAGTGCCTCATCCAACCCATAATTTAAAAGAATTCCCCATAAACGTGATCTGTTAACAAAATCAAATGCTGAGGATAGATCCATAAAACCTAAATAAAAAGGAGCGCTTTTTGCAACCGTGTATTTCCCCAAAATAAGATTCAAATATAAGCACTGTTCAACAGTTCCACCGTTGCTTCTGAAGCCCAGCTGACAACAGTTTAAGATTAAATTATCTTCCGTCCAAATCCTGATTCTGTTAAAAACTACCCTTCCCAAGATCTTCAGGGTGTTATCGATCAGAGAAATGGAACGGTAGCAGCTGGGGTTCGATAGGTCCCCTTTTTTAAAAATGGGCACGATGATGCTGGTTGACCAAGTGCTCGGGATGGTTGCGTTAGTCAGATTATTAAAAACATTGCATAAAAGGGGGGCCCAAAGGTCCGGTTCCTGTTTAATAAGATCAATAGATAACCCGTCTGGACCTGGCGCTTTGTTCCCTAAGCTTTGATGTAAAGCCTCTTGAACCTCGGATATAGTTATGGTGACATTTAGGACTTGATTACAGATAGTATTACTGGCTGTTATTGGGGAGGCAGTAAAGATTCCAGCAAAATGCTTCTCCCATAGCTCACTAGGGGCCTCATTTATGAGGCTGTGAGTCACTTTTACGCCGCCGGTGCATCACTTTTTGTGACGCACCAGCAGCGTAAATAATGTGCCTTGTTGCACCATATTTACAAAGTGACGCATCTAGGTAGATGCGTCACTTTGTAAACCCCTGCGCCACATTGTACCTGCGCCAGGTATAATGTATGCAAGGGGGGCGTATTGACGCAAGGAAGGGCCGTAGAAGTGATGCAGTGAAATCTATGAGATTTCACTGCGTCACTTTTAGGACGCCGTTGCGTCAAAATCTTGCGCCTGACGCAGGCCCTTGCACATGGGGCTTGCCCCATGTGAAAGGGAGCATTGCTGGAGTTGCGTCACTTTTGTGACACACTCCAGCAATGCGTCACTTTTGCGCTTACAGATACGTCAGAAATACTGACGTATCTGTAACTCCTTGCGACATGATGCGCCATACATTAAATATGATGCATCATTGGTGTCGCAAGGAGTGCGCAGTGAAAAGTGACGTATCGCTGTTTTCACGCAGCGATGCGTCACTTTTCATAAATGAGGCCCTAGATATATTACAGCTTATTGGGGTAATGTTTGTATCCATAGACCTCATGTTTTTAACTTCCCTCCAGAATCCATTTGTATCCTTTAGGGAGGCAGCCTTAACTAGATTATCCCAGCATGTTATAAGTAACTCATCAGATCGTATTTTAGTGGCTGTCTTGTAACGGGCTCTTAAAGATCTTACTAGAGATACATCCCTGGGTGTAGCCGCTAATGCTTCACACAGGTCTCTATTGGCCCGGGAACAAGAATTATCAAACCACCTGGGGATCTTACTTGTGTTGGTAATTGGTTTAGAAATTATCCGCTTAATACCAATAAAGAGGCCCATAAACGCCTCAATAACATCCCCACCTGCAGAGCTACTTGACAAACATGTGTCTAGTAGTGTGGGATAAGTCCTTATCGTGCGTTCTAGTAGGGCTTTATTGTCTATCCCCTTCCATGTTAGCCTAAGCTTATCCGTGGTTACCACGAGGTTTTTAGCCCCGATTTCTCTTCGGGTAATAGATTTGGAACAAAGTCTAATAATGGTTAAAATAGGATTATGGTCACCTTGACTAGTACATAAAACCTCAGCCTTTTCTAAAATAAATTCTAATGAGGATGAGATAAAAACATAATCTATAATTGATGAGCATTCGCGACCTCTATAGGTAGGCAGCGGCCCCGCAGTTGGGTGAACGCCAGCTTTTTCCATAACATTAATCATATTCCGAGGTGAAACGAAATTACAGAGTTCCTCCCCTCTTCTGCATGGGGTCACACCAACTGGGGTGATGGAGATATTTTCAGTGTCCCTAGGCATACGTGCATTAAAATCCCCAGCTAGGAGTATACCATCTATTTTGCCATACCTCTGTATGTCGCTCAGCCCATCAATGAATTCAAACAAATTAATAAAATTACTATTTGGAAGTGACATAAAATCGTTGTTATAAAAATTTATTAAGAAAATTGACGCCCCCCGTGTATAAATGGTCGCTTGGAAGTTAGCATTATTTGTCGTTACGCTTTTTATACTGCCTTTGGCTGATATTTTCAACCACATAGATAACCCCCCACACGGTTGGCCTATTTTTGGTCTGTCTACAATAGTATTTTGACACACAAACCCTTCCAAGAACATTTCTTTTGTACACCACGTCTCCTGAAACATCAGGATATCATAGGCGCTGACCAAGTCAACCCACTCTGTACAATTCAGCTTAGACCCTAAATCTGCTATGTTCCAGCTTAAAACTTTTAAATGCAAATCTAAAGTTATAGGTTTGCTGGGAACTATACATGTTGTTACTGGGTCTGCTGGCTCAGGTGTAATAAGGAGTTGGTGGTTCATTAGTCAATCTTGACTCTCCAAACTGGACAGCACAGCAAACCGGTTTTGTAGGTTCAGTGGTGGCGTAAAGATGTTACAGGGGCCCTCTGAGCTAGGAAGACGAGTGGGCCTATTCTGCGTGGTCCATATTGGCATCGATGGTATGTGTGGTCCTAATGGGGGTTTGTAAAAAAAGCCCAATGGTAAGGATTGTATGTGTGTTGGGACAGTATTATGATTAACTTGCATTTGCAATAACCATTTCACCAAAAGGGGGCGTCTAAAATTTATGATTATACAATCACCTGGGATATTCTTTTCAGAATACCCCACCCAGCCTACACGTCGCACCATTGAAATATCGTTGGTTTACTCCATCCCTAAGCCTTTATATTTTGTTAACCAATCTATACTCTTATTTTTTTAAGTTGGTCCCAGGATTCTGAGTGGTCTCTCCTCAATGGGGGGACGCCAGCTAGGATTATAACATAAGGACAGGCTTCTGGGGGTAGGTTAAGGACATCTTTAGCCGCCATGAAATTATCTTTAGGGCCAGTATTTTCTCCTGTAGGAACATAGACAGGTTGGGCAGGACATGCTGACACCCGATTCTGTGGCTGGCTATTACTGTTTCTGCTTAGTCCTCCACTGACTGTAGCTGGGTTTGGAGTGGACGTCGAGACTAAGATAGATTTCGGGGGACAACTTTCCTTAGAATTACAACCCTGTCCACAAACGGCATTAGCAATAGGGGCTGAGGACATACCACTCAACTGTGTTGTAACTTGATCAGATGCTCCCATCTGATTTCTACCCCCCACTATTTTATCAGCAGTGGTCACATTACTTCTATTTATTGCTGGTTTTTTGACCATACTTTCCAATCTGTCCAACCGTTTAAACAAAACATTAAATTGTTTATCAATGAGTGCTTTCAATCTGTCGTAAACAGAATCTATAATAGAGTCAATAGGAGAGCCCCCCAATCTTCCGTGCATACACGTGATCATATGGTCAGTTTGTGTGTGGGCTGAATAACTACCGTTTGCAGCTGTAAAATCCACAGTATTATTTGTTGTTAGCTCCGTTGCCCCTGAGGTTTTAGCAGTTGAACCTTGCTTCCACACACTTTGCGGGGTGGGTTGGGTTTTTGAGCGAGCCGGCTGTTTCCTTTTACAGGCAGTAGGTTTGGTTGCTCCCCTCTTCCTCTTACCCCCTTCTGTCGATATAACACGGGACAAGTCCCCACTGGTGACATTGATATCCGTATTAGACCCTAATTGGGATGCTATGTCAATTATATCAGCGTCAGCCTCAATGTTTTCAGCGTTGATCACAGGACCCTTAGATGACATATCTCGTTGAATGGCGGTGGTAATCATAACTTCTGGTGACAGTGGAATAGGAATAGATATATTGGCCTGTTATACTTCGCCTGATGTATGGCAGATGGGCGCAGGTAGACTCATAAAGAGCCTTCTTTCGGTTAGCTCAATCTCAGTTGTAACCATGTTCACTGCTTCCTCAAGCATGCTTTCAGTAGTGGGCACAGTTGGGGGTTTGGAACCAGTTATTACAGGACGTTTCCCCATTGTATGGCGATAACACTCAACTCCAGTCGGAGTTTAGAGGGATGGCCCAGCCCAGCCTTGTCCTGTCCCGGACGGCCACAGACGGCCCGCCCTTTGCCCGGGCTTAGCCCGTGCGCGGTTCCGCGACGCGGGGGCTGTCCTTGCTTTTGAAGTGCCTCCGGGCGCGGAAATGACGGTGGCGCAAAGGAGTCTGGGGGGTGTAGTCCCCCTCCACACAGCGGCCACGGAGATGGAGTGCTGCGGTGGCGGGAGGGAGACTGAAGGACCCAGCAGTGATGTCAGGGAGAAGGTAGGTTGAGTTGAATGCCCCCACAAGTGTGTTAGCAGCGCCCGCTCCACCGGGGCTGTCCTCGCTTTTGAAGCACCTCCGGGCGCGGAAATGACGGTGGCGCAAAGCAGTCTGGGGGTGTAGTCCCCCTCCACACAGCGGCCGCAGAGATGGAGTGCTGCGGCGGCGGGAGGGAGACTGAAGGACCCAGCAGTGATGTCAGGGAGCAGGTAGGTTGAGTTGAATGCCCCCACAAGTGTGTCAGCAGCACCCGCTCCACCGGGGCTGTCCTCGCTTTTGAAACGCCTCCGGGCGCGGAAATGACGGTGGCACAAAGGAGTCTGGGGGGTGTAGTCCCCCTCCACACAGCGGCCGCGGAGATGGAGTGCTGCGGCGGCGGGAGGGAGACTGAAGGACCCAGCAGTGATGTCAGGGAGCAGGTAGGTTTATTTGAATGCCCCCACAAGTGTGTTAGCAGCGCCCCTAGACTGCACACCGGCCTTGCAATGGCAGGCCTAAGACACACTTTACAAGCTGCTTCTGTGGGTGGCACAACCAGTGCTGCAAGCCCACCAGCAGCATTTGATTTACAAGCCCTAGGCACACATGGTGCACTGTACTAGGGGCTGACAGATAAATCAAATAATCCAATCTTGGAATAACCAATTAGTACATCAATTTAACATAGGGAGCACTTGCACTGTGGCACTGATTAGCAGTGGCACAGTGCCCAAAGCATAAAACCAGCAAAAACACCTCAAAACAGAGGAGGCAATCTATCAAAATGGAAGGGAGACTCACGCCAATGATGCCAGGTCTAACACTAGCCAACCTAAAGGTTTACATTTCATTAACTCAAGGAGGATGGAAGGCTGGATGGACTTGCTGAAATTCAAATTTTGACTTTAAAGTCAAACACAGATGCTTGTGAATGTATTAGTACAATGAGCCACAAAACCTGGCTTATGTGGGGAGTGATGGTAGAAAAAGATTTACTAGCTTCTTCGTAGGCTTTATTTATTTTTTTATTTTTTTATTTACGCGATTTTCTATAGCGCGAATTTTACCCGAAGGTGTCAGAGCGCTTTACATAAGTACCAGTTGAAAAACATAAGGACTTAGGATTACATGCGTTACAAAAAGGATACACACGGAAAAAATTGTAAATGTACAAGATGTAAAGTCACACAAGGAGGAGATACAAGTTGATATACTCTAAGAGTCACATAGGAATGGTAGATAGTATAAAGGTCTACTGCATATACTAGTGATCAGAATTATCTCTATATACATAGGGAAGGGATACTTAAGGAGAAACTCTAAGAGTCACATAGGAATGGTAGATAGTACAAAGGTCTACTGTATATACTAGTGATTAGAGTTCTCTATATACAAAGGGAAGGGATACGAATGGATATACTCTAAGAGTCACATAGAAATGGAAGAGAGCACAACGGTCTACTGCATCTACTAGTGATTAGAGTTATCTCTATATACATAGGGAAGGGATATGACTAGATATACTCTAAGAGTAACATAGGAACGGTAGATGGTACAAAGGTCTACTGCATATACTAGTGATTAGAGTTATCCAATATACATATATATACACACATTGTAGATTCCCTCAGGCAGAGTTCCGTTAAGTGGGGTCGTAGGGGGGACGTGGTCACAACACCAAGGAAGGGTGGGCGGGAATCAAGGGTAAGGAGAGAGGGCAAAGCAGAAAAGGGAAGAAACATTTGAGGAACATCAAGGGGGAAACTAGTGAAAAGGGTAAAAGACGAAGGAATGGACAAGAAGACAGGCCGGCGACCAGAGAAAAACGCCTGAGAACAGCAGCAAAATGGCGGGCAGGACAGTAGGAAAAGTAAAAGCGAGGAGTGTGTCAGAGGCAACAGGAGAGACAATAGAAAGGTCACTAGGACAGAGGGGGAGGTCAGAGATCGCTAAAGTGGCGGAGGAGAAAGGTAGAAGAAGCGAGTCATAAAAAGAAAATGGCGGGGTGCACAAAGGTCCAAGTCCGAAAGTCCAGGAAAAGGGCTGCCATAGCCAGCAAGACCGGGGGGGAGAAAGGCAGTCCGCAGCAAAATCACAGCCTCATCGTCCATGTGGAGCTGGGGCAGAGGAGTTCGAACCGGAGACCAGGGGTCAGGGAAGAAAGACCACAGGCGCCAAGGCAGCTGTTCGCAGAACGGGAGGCAGCAAAGTCAAAAACAAAGTTTAAAGGGAAGGAGGAGGGGACCTCTCACCAGAGCGATCAACAGAGTTTCATGTGGGAAGAAAGTTGCCCCGGGTGGAAGGCTGTGCATCTTCCATGGAGCTTCGTGTTGCAGTGTCTCCTCACCCTCGCCTGCTCCAGACGCAGGCGGCGTCTCCGGGGTCGGAAGGTGGGCAGGTCCCCAACCGAGGCTCCATGGCTGCTGCTCTGAGCTCGGGCCCCCGCCGGCCGGTGCCCCTGGTGCCACCGGAGGGCAGAGCCTCAAGCAATCAGGCCGTTTGCAAACATGTGCCAGCGTCATGGGGTTTGTAGGTGAGGAAGCGCTAATTGCTGTGTTTGATGGGTCCTCCGACGCGGAAACAGCGGGCGGCTCCGGAGCTCAAGTCGGGAATGTTGGAGATTGCCGCCATTTGGAGAAGAGCGGCCGCCATGTTGAGGTCAGGCATAGGCTGGGTATTAAGCATTAAGCGGAGTTAGAAAGCTACGCTTGTCGCCGCTATTGCCCCCAATCCAAGCGCTACCTTGAACGTTGTTCCTCTCTTCACATGGGGGGTCTGCATCCCCGTTGTCGGGGAAGGTTCCCATCGCCGCAGGATTTAAGCTGCCATTTTGTTCTGCAGTGTCTACCCCCTCCGCAATAGCAATTCCAAACAGGATATTCCCACGGCGGTCAATGTGTAGAAATGACCTCCGCTGGTGCCTAACATCTTTGCACGCTGGTGGGCTCGGTTTGCGGCGCTTCTAGATGTCCGCAGCCGCTCCTTTCAGCACCGAAGACCATGCGTGGACAGGGAGCCGAGTCGGCTAGCGGCCGCCAGGGCACGCCCCGCCCAGCTTCCAGGCTGTGCTCATATGTGTTATACCTTAGGAACAGAGTTTTGATTTTGCACAGTGTCTATTGTAAATCATAGAATTTTGCACCATTAGGAAAAAACTGTCTTCATGGAAATCATTTGCGACAGGCAGTGTATGGCTTGGCCAAGAGTCAGTGAGTCATTTTATCTTTTACACATCAAATTACATGTCTTTTTCACACAGGATGCTTGATGTGTGAACTAAAAGTTAAATTCCATTTACTGTGTATATCCTTGAAAGAGTAGAGTATAAATCAAAACAAGTGATACTGTTGTAGAAGACAGTCTCTTTCTGCAGATCGTGAATTTGGACAGAAGACGTTAAAACACCAGACCAAACACATTAAATGTTTCATCATTGTGAGAAGCTGTTTCTGACCATCTAATCCACCTGGATTTTTTGCTTTTGATCACCTGTTTTTTGACCTTTTACTGTGGGAGAGCCCCCTTACCTGTGAATCCCCAACAGTAATTTAATGGGCAAATGGACTCTGCATGTTTATCAACAGTGTACGCCTTTTAAGATAAGGCACCTACGATGCAGCCAGGTAAAAGGACACTTAGCTCGTTATATGTGGACACGTATGCACATGTGTGATGACTGTGCATGTTAGACTCCTGTTGTGTGCGGCCCAGGAACTGAGCACCGGTAACCTGCGGCAGAAGGGACTATGCAGGGTTGTGTAGTGACATGGAATAGGCTTTATCATGTGTATCTACACTGGGAAAGTCAGTGTGCTGTACTGTCTTGACTTTTGTGACACTCCATTATACTCCGAAGAGAAAGGCTCCTTAGGGCACAGCTCCAGTTCCCTTTGGTCTTCAGACTGCAGAGTCGCACCAATGTACACTGTAAACTGTGTGAAAAGAACAATTTTGTAAAGTTCAAAATCATATCTATACGGCTTATGGGTCATACAGGAATGTCCTATTTCTCTGACTCAGCTCAGGATCAGAGGCCACGTCTGTTGTCACCCTGCTGAGCTGGGTTAATTACTTTTCCAACCAGCAGCAGGAAATAAAGCCTCCCCTCACAAAGTGAGCAATTAACCTTTTCGACGCTCATGACGAGCTGAGCTCGCCATGAGCCACGGCGCTCCGGTGCTCATGACGAGCTCAGCTCGTCATGGGCCGTGGAACGCTCAGGTGCGGGGAGAATTCCCCCGCTGTGCTGAGCGTTCCACAGGAGCCAATGCACCCATGAGCACCGGAGCGCCGTAGCTCAGGACGAGCTGAGCTCGTCATGAGCATGGGGGCGCTGTGCACGCCCCCCTCCCTCCCCGGCACAGCGGGGGAATAACACCTGCAGCGAATGGGTTAACCTTGATTAGGTCAGTTCCTGAAGAGGTAGGGGTGGGAAGGACTGCTTTGCATCAATCAGCCAACTGTCATCCTTCACCAGAAAGAGAGCTGGACCAATACCACAGGGGAGAGCTCTCTCTTAGTGGTGCTTTTCTGTGACACACTGGACTTTGAGGCAGCTGCCAAGGACAATTGGAATGAGGAACCCCCTAACTGCCATCTGGCCCTAGGATTCTGACTTTGATTGACCCCATGACCAGGGAAGCTGGTCCCCTTACTGCACTCAGGGCAAGTTTGGGGAAAGACTAAACTCTGCGCAAGAAGATGGAAAGACCCAGATTAAAAGAAGCTAAAAGGCTGCCTCAGGGAGCAGTGAAACCTGTTTTTTACAACGTTTGTGCCTTTGAGCTGGAGGAGGCCTGAGGAAAGTGCTGCAGGTGCCCATGGCCCTTCACCAGGAGCCCAAGATAATCAGAATCGACCCATCAGGGCCTGAGTTATGGCTGGTTAGAGTTGGGTGACCTTTGATCTATGTCTTTTGGTGACAAAGCACCTGGGGCCCTGTCCCCTACTGGTTTTATGCCTCCAGTGTGGGCCAGGGCTCGGTGGCTGCCTCCACAATGTAAATCTGCAGGGGAGCACCAACACGCATCACCCACATTGTGTGGCAGGGGGCCAAGAATACTATGCAAACACAAGGAGAACACAGGGAGATGATGGGCGGAGCGCTGACACTTTCCAGACACCCACCCCCAGTCACATATCTGGATTGAATCCATCATCCTTCTTTAGCTCACTTTACCAACCCAGTTCAGACACAGCTATATGCAACCCTGTGCTCATGGGAACAGTCCAGCCCGAACTGCCAAGCCATGTCTTCCCTGGACCTGAAACAAGCATCCTGGGACCAGTTTCGGGCTAAAAGCCCTCATCAGCCAGGCTAGCTTGATTCTAGTGGCAACGTGAATAATATCCCTGGGCACCAAGAAGAGTGATGGTGAGGTAGCGCTGCCGCGCTCCCCTACAAGGTTGGAGATGGGGCCCAGGACCCCGGCCCTGGGCCCCATTCACATATCACAAGTGAGACAGCGCTGTCGCACCCTCTTGCAATGTAAATGAGGTGCCCAGGACCCCATCTATGGACCCCAAGCTGACATTAGAAATGGGAGGGTGCTGCCAAGCTCCCCCAATACACCTTGCCCTCCCTGCTCTCTGCCCCATGTCCATAGGGAGCAGGAAGGCCGACAGAGCAGTGCATGTCTGCCTGCAGGAGCAGGCAGACCCGAGAGAAGGCGCCGACTCCTGTGGTCGCAGTCCAGTCTGCTACCCCAGCAGGGAGCCAGCGAGAGCAACATGGGTTGGGCTATGGAGCCGCTCTCCAACGAAGGAATGCATGGGGTGCCTGGACGTGACCTGGCACCTCACGAGCAACATCGCAGTGCAAACAGCTTGAACAGAACTGCTCTCCCATTGAGGAAAGCTGCATGCAGTGTGTAGCGGTGGGACCAGACAACCTGAAGAAACTAAAACCGCAACGTTAAGCCTCTTGAAAGAAAGGGAGAAAAAGAAACGAAACCAGAGGAAATACCCAGCGGCTCTTCCTGGCTCAGTGGGAGAGCCACGGTGCCTTAATATGCGCGCTCATGGAGGAGCACCCCTTAATGCCCTGAGGGGTCTGGCTGCATTTTTTCCTAAATATCACTTGGGTTGCGTTGTGCATTGTGGTGGCCCTGGACTGGATCCATTCATTCCCTACCAGGAGAACACAGCGAATAAGACTACCTCCGGTCCTCTCATTACCCATGAAAATCAGCTGCGGAGTCCCCCAGGGTTCTTCCCTGAGCCTCACCCTATTCAACATCTACATGGTCCTGCTCGCTGCCATAGTCAGGAACCACGGACTCAACATCATCTCCTACACTGACGACACCCAGCTGATCCTCTCCCTCACCAGCAAGCCCACATCACCAGAAACATCTTCCACAATGGGATGAAGGTGGTCACCACCTCAATGAGAGACAGTTGCCTTAAGCAAAACTCGGACTAGACCGAAGTCCTCATCCTGAAGCCCAACAGCTCAGCTTGGAAAGGGTGGTCAATTTTTGACCTTCTAGGAATCGCTATTTGGAAATAAAAAGGTTCATAGATTAGGAATACTGATTTATTTATTGCGATTCAGAGATAATCTCAATTAGGAAATCGGTATTCTTAATGTTAGTGCATCTGGCCCTAAGTACCAAACTGCCTACCCAACATAAACACCTTGAATTAATGAGTTTGCCATGCACACTTGCACCAGTGGCCTTCAGTTATTAGCAAGTCTATGCCCTGAACCTAACATGTGGCTCAGAGATACTCCTCGATTACTAAAGGAGCGATTTGGTATGCATGCAGGGAAGGAATGCAACAGTTAGTTTTGTCCTCTTCTTGCACACAGGTCGCATTACATCTGGACTTTGAGGCAGCTGTAGCAGTCTTTAAAACGTATTATTTTGTTCCCCAAAATGATATGGATAAATACACAGAGGGGCTTGATCAGTGAGCTACATCCACTGATCTGTTAAATGGTCACTAACATTTTGCCTCCACCAACCATAGCATAAAGCATGCTTCAATAGGTCGACCCTCTTTACACATTGGCTCTCTTGCATCTTAAGTGACTACGTCAGTGAAATTGTTCACGTTTGCCTAAAAATTATTTAATTCTCTTCATTTACATACTTGGTTCAAAATGGGCTTTTTTATTGTATTTTTGATATATTAAATTTAAATACCGGCTATTTGTTTAGCCTGCACTTCTTTTAAAATTTTATGTGATAACGCATCTAAGTCTCATTGTAACTGCCTACAATTTGAGTAATTGGTTAAATAGTGATTTATTCTTGTCTCCTTTACGAATAATAACAATAAAATGCAACACACAACTGAAAGGTTTGTTGTTATTTAAAAACATCACTAGTAAAATAGATGCATCAGTAAATGGTTTTAAAAAAAATGTAAATGTTTATTTAAAGTATATGGAGGCCAAGTGTAGATGACAACATATTTTTTTTATTGTTAAGGAATATATTTGCAATAAAAAAATAACAATTTAATTTGCTGGCCAAGCCCAGACCTATTAGATTTACCAATGCTTATTTATGATTATGCATTTGGCTGCAGGAATATCCCCCCTTACTATTCTGTGTAGACTTAAGAGCTGCTGTTTAATGTTCGACTATACGTATGTGAATTAGATCAGTAGTATACAGAATTTGGATATACATTTGTACACTGTAACATTTCTAACCAAATGTTAAAGGTGACAGGGGAAAACACATTTAGTGGCTGCAGTTATTAAGAGTTGTTAACAAGAATATACACTTTTTTGCTTCTTTTTACATGGCTACTTTGAAAGATTTGCTACTTGAAGAAAATGCAGGGGTCACAACGAAAATGTCACTAGATGTCCTATATATACATGTCAAAATGTGAAAGACACTAAGGAAGGAAGTGGCAGGAGGTGGGCGCCAGCGCAATCTCGCATTAACACCACTTCAAGAATATTGAAAAAATAGTTATCTGTGAACACTGAAGCCACTACAGAAATATACACAGATGTCTAAGAAACATTGGGGCATAAATACAAGCCACTAGCGCCACAGGAGCATCACTTTTTTCAACACTCCGGTGGCGCTGTGTGCTGACCATTATTTACAAGGCCATGTAAAGCCGCTTTGCATGGCTTTACACAGCCTTGTAAATATGGTGCCCTTTAATGCATTACTCTGCATTAAAGGGGGGTGTCATGGGTGTTTCAGTGGGAGTTCCAACAATACACCAATGGGTTTTTGACACTGCTTCAGGTTTACAAGGATTCTTAACTATGAGCCAGTGCCAAAAACGAATGCCTTTCAAGGGGAGTCGTTAAAGTGGTGCAACAAGGAGAAAGACTTTCTTTTCTTCTCATTTTTTGATTTTTCAGTGTGTGCTGCTTACTCCAACACACATAGAGGGAGCAAAACACCATTAATGGTTGTTTTTGTGAAGGAAGGTGTCCCTTCCTGCACAAACACAATCATTCCTGCAACGCAGGCATGCTTGCACCATGGTGCAGGAGTGCCAGCGTTGGCGCACAGCTGCTGTTTTAGTGTCGGTGCAGAGGGGAGCACAGGGTTGCACCGTATTCATGTCAATTCAGCGCATCACTACGTTTTTTAAATGACACAGCTCGGTGCAGCAAAATTGCTTGCTCCTCTCCACTCCGCCATTTCAATTTAAAAATCCCCCATTATTTCAAGCAAGTACATGTTAACAGTTTGTCAGGTAAGTACATACTCAATCTAGTGTAGATGCACACAGTCACATTTGTATCTATAAATGTGGACAATAGAAATGCAATAATATTACAGCTATAACTTTATTCATGTATTCATTATGCATTAAATTATATGTTGTAACATGGAACTGTCAACATCATTAAAATACTAAAATCAGATTTGTATCGTTCTGCCTTACTGTTAAACCTGACATCCTTGGCGTGGTATGCACGCACACTTTTTACCTTCACTTCCCTGTTTTTATTGATCTCGTTTTTTGGGTGGATTCTGACTCGGTGCACTTCTCCCCGCTAACCTGCTAACCAGTGATAATGCGATTGTACTCTTTAATTTAAACATGGTCAAACTGGTATACATCTAATTGACCCATTAAATGTACTTATATGTCCCTAGTATTGGTACTAAATGTGCCCAGGGCTTGTAAATTAAATGCTACAACTGAAATTTATAAAGTATTCAAAGATATAATAGACTCTGAATTTCTAAAGGTGATTCAATACATTTACAAAGGGGGTGGGTCCTAATACATGAAATACAACAAATATTGTGGTATTTTCAAAGAAAGCTTAGCCAGCGGAGGACATGGGGTCCTACCAACCTATCTCTTTGATCAACATGGAGGCCAAATGGTTCTCTAAAATTTTAGCTATGCTCCTTGCCCCCCTACTTTCGACGCTGGTGTCCCAACAGCAGCACTGGTTTTTCCCAGGAAGGTATACCACTAGTCATACCAATACAGTGATAGTGGCGTTTGATGTAGCTGGTAAATCTAACACCAGATTAGGTATGATTTTGTTAGACGCCGAGAAGGACTTCAACCACGTGGCCTGGGACTTTATATGGGTCATGATGGGTGCCATAGGCATTGGCGATGGATTTATCACACTGGCTCAGGCATTAGACAAGACCCCATGTGCCATGGTAGCTTATGCAGGAAGATATTCAGATCTATTTCAGATTCATCGAGGCACCCGACAGGGGGGCCAGCTCTCCCCCTCTTCTTTGCCCTGTGCATCAAGCCATATTTACAATCTCTCCACTAGAACATGGGTCTCCAGCTTTTGATGTTTGAAGGGCAGCAACTTAAATTTACTTTATCCGTGGATGATGTCTTCGCCTCCAACCCATTAGCAGCATTAGGACAGGTTGTCGATGAAGCAACTGCGTTTTCTGGTTATAAGCTCAACTTATCTAAAACACAGATTCTTCTGAATTGTAAACCAGCCTCTCCAACTCCAGGGGTTACTTTGATGGCGGTATATCTTGGTGTCAAATTGTGCTCTGAGGTCAGGGATATAACTGAACTGAAGTATGAACCCTCGTTATCATTAGTTATTTCTAATATTAAGTCATTCAATAAATAACCATTTAGTATTTTTGGGTGATCTAGATCAGGATGTACATTCTCCCGAAATGTCTGTACTTGTTTTGGGCAATTTCACGGAGAGTTCCTTATTCCTTTTCAAGGTGTCTCAAAGGCGCCTTTAGAAGTTTTATTTGGGGTTATAAGAGGGCAAGACAAGCAATTTGTTTCATGAAATTTCCATATAAAAAGGATGTCTTCAACTCTCTGATTGTAAGTTATTTCTTTGGATGGCTTTTTCAGGTCGTCTGCGTGGCTTACTAAGATGCTGGTGGAAGCTAAATTTGAGTATGGTGGAGGTATCAAGTGTTTAATGATGATAATTTTAGTTTGTGCCCAGCTATGCATCTTTAGGTCATGGGTTTCTGCAATTCCCCTAAAGGCAGTTGAATGGTGGACTCTCATTTGGCAGATTTACAAGTCTGAATTGGCCTTGCCTAAAGTCAAAGGCCCCTCGTCGCTGAAAAAGTTGGATGAGATTTGGATAAACGTCAGCTGGGATTTTTTTAAGCTACAACGATGACTGATTCTGAGTTTCTTTTTTTCCGTGTGATTTGATTTAAGTATGTTGTTTTTTTCTTTCCAGTTCTAGACTATATATATTTATTATAATTATGTTTTTTTCTCGGTTTACCATTTGTTCTTTTTTCTCGATTCTGCCTGGCTGAATACTGCAATTATCAGGTTTGGAACATCTCTGACTTGAAATAATAATTTAAATAAAAAACCTAAAAAAATAAACAAATGCAGGTATAAATCAATAGGGGAACATCGTTTACAACGCGGTGAAAACACTGCGATGCCTTTACAACTATGCCATTACAACGCAAGTCGTTACTACGACTTGCGCTGGATGACGCTGTTGTATAAGGAATATTGCAATTTTATATTCCAACACCTTCCCTACTGTTACGTGGACTGGTGTTGGAATATAAAATTATAATATTCCACAATCCACGCCCTACAACGCAAGTTGTTGTAACGACTTGCGTTGTAATGGCAGCGTTGTCATGTACCGCGATCTAAAAGATCGCGTTGTACTGACATACATCCAAATCAATATGTTAGTAAAATTAAAAAGTCTTGGCTAACACCAGACCTACATAGGAACATCAAGGCCTTAGAAAAACAAAAGGCCTTAAGGACTCATGCTGTAAATAATTACAACCTTCTGAGACAAACAATGAAATGGAAGAGGAAGCAGGGATATCTTCTAGACGTCATAATTCTCCTATATGAATAAAGAGAAATGCAGAAGGGGAGTGCTGGACACATCTGGGTGGAATACAAGAGTTAATCATTAGTGGAAAGCTCTCATTCCTAGAGGGAGGACAGCTTTAAGTATTGACTTTTAACGCTGATATGCTTCAGAGGAAGTTATTTTCCATGATGTAGATTTTGACTTGACCGATTGACCGAAGGCTGAAGACCATTTTGGAAAAAAGTTAAAGTTAAAAGCAAGTACATTTGATGTGAGATTTTAATTATTCATATGTTATGTCTGCTCCAAGGTCACCAAGCATATGAAATGTTTCCATCCAATCTGTATGAGCTCAATAACAGTACTGTTAAAAAACTGAGCATGGCTCCACTAATCTTCCTGCAGTATTTAAAAATGGTTTATATTATAAAGCACCTCTGGATGTTACAGTATTGTATAATAGTTCTGATAAGCACTGATAATATGTTAGGCCACGCTGAATGGATGAAAGTCAATCAATCAATCAAATAATTTGTAAAGCGCACTACATACCCGCGAGGGTTCCAAGGCGCTGAGGGTGGGGAAAGGGGGGGGTGCTGTTGCTACTGGTCGAACAGCCAGGTCTTGAGTCATCTCCTGAAGGTTAGAAGGTCTTCGGTTTGTCGTAGGTTGAGGTGGAGGGTGTTCCAGGTTTTGGCGGCGCGGTGGGAGAAGGGTCTGCCTCCGGCTGTGGTTCTACTGATGCGTGGGACTGTAGCCAGGGAGAGGTCTGCTAAGCAGAGTTTCCTGTTGGGTACGTAGAAGGAGGGTCGACTGTTGAGCTAGGCTGGGCCGATCTTGTGGAGTGCCTTGTGTGCGTGGGTCAGGAGCTTGAAGGAGATTCTTTGGTCGACGGGGAGCTGGTGCAGGTTCCTCAGGTGGGGGGGTGATATGGTCGCGGCACGGGATGTCGAGGATCAGACGTGCAGAGGCATTCTGGATTCTTTGCAGTCTGTTGATGAGCTTGGTCGGGGCTCCGGCATAGAGGGCGTTTCCGTAGTCGAGTCTGCTGCTGACTAGGGCCTAAGTGACTGTTTTCCTTGTGTCTGTCGGGATCCATCTGTAGATCTTGCAGAGCATACGGATGGTGTTGAAGCAGGTGGAGGAGACAGCGTTGAATTGTTTGGTCATGGTGAGTTTTGAGTCGAGGATGACTCCCAGGTTGTGTGCATGGTTGGTAGGTGTGGGGGGTGTCCCCAGCGATGCGGGCCACCAGGAGTCGTCGCATGCTGAGGGGTTGGGCCCGATGATGAGGATCTCCGTCTTGTCTGCGTTCAGCTTAAGGCGGCTATCCTCCATCCAGTCGGCGACGGCCTTCATTCCATGGTGGAGGTTGGATTTGGCGGTGAGGGGGTCCTTGGTGAGGGAGAGGATCAGTTGCGTGTCGTCAGCGTAGGAGATTATGTTGAGGTTGTGATGTCGGGCGATGCGTGCAATAGGCACCATGTAGACCTTGAACAGCATCGGGCTGAGGGAGGATCCCTGCGTCCCTGCGGGACGCCGCAGATGATCTCGGAGGCTTCAGAACGGAATGGGGGGGAGGCGGACTCTCTGGGTCCTGCCAGAGAGGAAGAAGGAGGTCCAGTCCAGGGCCTTGTCTCGGATCCCTGCGTTGTGGAGTCGTGTGCGTAGTGTGCGGTGGCAGACGGTGTCGAAGGCGGCGGAGAGATCCAGATGGATGAGGGCCGCCGTCTCGTCGTTGTCCAGTAGGATCCTGATGTCGTCTGTGGCACCAATGAGGGTAGTCTCAGTGCTGTGGATTCTGCTGAATCCTGACTGTGAGGGGTCCAGGATGCTGTTGTCTTCGGGCGAGCTGGATGTTGACTATCTTCTCGATTACCTTAGCTGGGAATGGAAGCAGGGATATGGGCAGGATTTTTTTGGTTCTCTTGGGTCCGCCTTGGGTTTCTTCAGTAGGGCGTTGATCTTGGCATGTTTCCAGCTCTCAGGGAAGGTCGCGGTCTCGAAGGAGAGGTTGATGATGTTGAGCAGGTGGAGTGCTATGGAGCTGCCGGCTTTGTTGAAGATGTGGTGTGGAAAAGGGTCAGACGGTGAGCCGGAGTGGATTGTGCCCATGGTCTTGATTGTGTCTTCGATGCTCACGTTGCCCAGGTTGTCAGGGGTTCATGGCCAGTGGGGTTAGGTGGGTCCAGCGTGTTGGGGCCTGTTAGGGTCATCTGGGGGTTGAAGCTGTTGTGGATGTCAGCGATCTTGCGGTGGAAGAAGGTGGCGAGGGAGTCGCACAGGGCTTGCGACGTCGGAATGTCGTTGGCGTTGGAGCTGGGGTTGGAAAGCTCCTTCATGATGTTGAAGAGCTCCTTGCTGTTGTGTGAGTTGTTGTCGAGGCAGTGTTTGAAGGAGGTCCTCTTGGCGGTCCTGATGAGGTGGTGGTGGTTGCAGATGGCGTCTTTGTGGGCTGCGCGGCTGCCCAGCGACTTCTCGCTGTGCCATATGTTCTCCAACTTCCGGCAGGTGCGCTTTGATGCTAGGAGTTCCGGGGTGAACCAGTTGGCTCTCTTGCTGGTGTCTCTGGGGGTTTGTTTGTTCAGCGGGGCTAAGGTGTTGGCGCGGTCGTCCATCCATCGCCTAAGGGTGCATGCAACATCGTCGGGGTTGGAGGGGTTGGTCGGTGAGTTGAGTGCGAGGTTTGTCTGTAGTTGTACTTCGGTGATTTTGCCCCAGCAGCGAATGGGGATCTGTAGGGTGCGGTGATGTGCTACGGGTTTCCGGAAGGCGAAGTAGATGCAGTGGTGGTCGGTCCAGGTGGGTTCGGAGACGTGGCTGAAGGAGACGTGGGGGCTTGAGGAGAAGATGGCATTGAGCGTGTGACCGGCGATGTTGGTCGGCATCGTGACGAGCTGTTCCCCTCTGTACCCTGCTGCTTTTTCCAGTCATTTGTGCTTGTTTCTGCTGTTTTTGTCTCTGCCCGCGTTCAGCGTTGTTTTACTGTAATTTGTGCTTGTTTCTGCTGTTTCTGCTGTTTTTGTCTCTGCCCGCGTTCAGCGTTGTTTTTACTGTAATTTGTGCTTGTTTCTGCTGTTTTTGTCTCTGCCCGCGTTCAGCGTTGTTTTACTGTAATTTGTGCTTGTTTCTGCTGTTTCTGCTGTTTTTGTCTCTGCCCGCGTTCAGCGTTGTTTTTACTGTAATTTGTGCTTGTTCTCAGTTCTGGTCGTCCCCCGTCCTGTTTCCCGCCTCCCTCGCCGCCCCCGCTTCCCGCCACCACCGCCGACCCCGCCCCTTCTTTCCTTCTGTTCCCTCCCCGCTCCCGCCTCCCAGCTGCCCCGCCCACCCGCGCACTTCGCCTTAAATGGCGACCGTGCGAACGCGCAGCGTTGACGCGCAGCGGGCGCGCCGATTGTGCGCCGAAGGCGCGCCAAAGGTAAGCCCGTCTGCGCCCGTCCGCGACCGGATCGCGACCAGCGCCAGGACCCCTGGCCCCCACCGACGGAAGCCGACCCGCCGAACCTACAGCGCCGCCGATCTCATCGCACTCAACACCGGCCGCATCCCAGGATGTCACCGAGCCGCCCCGAAGCACACCCACGGACCCTTCAGCTGCCACGCCTGCAAGTTCACCTGCATCCGGACCTTCCCTACACCCGCCAAGCCGAACCCCAGCAGCAACCACCTCAAGTGCATCCTGCTCAACACCCGCTCCGTCCACAGACACGCCGTCGAACTCTGGAACCTCCTCGACACCTCCGCCCCTGACGTTGCCTTCCTCACCGAGACCTGGATGAACGCCTCCTCAGCCCCAGACATCGCCATTGCCATCCCGGAGGGCTACAAGATCATCCGGAGGGACCGCACCGCCAACAAGACTGGAGGAGGCATCGCCATCATCCACAGAGACACCATCCGCATCACGACCAACACCGACGACACCCTAACCACCGCTGAACACCTGCACTTCCAGATCCACACCAACCCGAACACCACCCTCAGAGGCACCCTGATCTACCGACCCCCGGGACCACGCACAAGATTCAGCGAGGACATCGCCGACTTCGTCAGCCCGCATGCCCTCCCCTCCGCCGACTACGTCCTCCTGGGGGACCTCAACTTCCACCTGGTGAACAACAGCGACCGCAACACCATCAGCCTGCTCGACAACCTCGCCAACCTCGGACTCAAGCAGCTGGTGTCCACCCCCACCCACCTCGCCGGACACACACTCGACGCCGTCTTCTCATCCAGCAAAGACGTCACCTTCAGCCACGCAACAGGACTCCACTGGACGGACCACAGCTGCGTCCACTTCACCTTCCGAAAAACGACGATCCACCACCACCAGCAACAGGTCGCCCGAAGAAGCTGGAACAAGATCTCAGCCGACCAGCTCACCGCTTCCCTGAGCCAGCACCCTCCCGCCAGCTCAGCGAACCCCAGCCAAGCTGCCGACAACCTCACGAAGTGGATCAACAACTGCGCGGACGAACTCGCCCCTCTGAGAACACCACCCAGCAGACCCTGCAGCAGAAAAACACCATGGTTCACCGACGAACTCAAGAGCTCCAAGAAGAACTGTCGAGTCCTCGAGAAAGTCTGGAGAAGGGAACCAACCACGGACAACATGACCACCCTCAAGCTCGCCACCCGGAAACACCACCAACTGATCCGCGCCACCAAGAAAAATACATACAAGGATCGACTGGACAACAACGCACACAACTGCAAGGAACTTTTCAACATCGTGAAAGAGCTCTCCAACCCCAACGCCGGAAACAATGACATCACCCCGTCGCAAGACCTCTGCAACTCCCTCGCGGCCTACTTCCACAACAAGATCACGGACATTCACAACAGCTTCAACAACCAACCAACGCAAGCCACAACCGCAACAACGCCACCCACCACGACCCTCCGCACCTGGACCCCGATCAGCACCGAAGACACCATCCGCACCATGAACTCCATCCACTCCGGATCTCCGACTGACCCCTGCCCTCACCACGTCTTCAACAAGGCCGACGCGGTCATCGCACCCCACCTGCGGGACATCATCAACACCTCCTTCGACACCGCCACCTTCCCTGAGAGCTGGAAACACGCCGAACTCAGCGCTCTTCTCAAGAAACCCACAGCAGACCCCACCGACCTCAAGAACTACCGTCCCATCTCGCTCCTCCCGTTCCCGGCCAAAGTCATCGAGAAGACCGTCAACAAACAGCTGGCCGCCTTCCTCGAGACGAATGGATCCCTCGACCCCTCACAGTCGGGCTTCCGTGCGAACCACAGCACCGAGACCGCCCTCATCGCTGCCACCGATGACCTCCGAACTCTGATGGACAACGGAGAAACAGCGGCCCTCATCCTCCTGGACCTCTCCGCGGCTTTCGACACGGTCTGCCACCGCACCCTAGTACAGCGCCTCGGCAACATCGGAATCCAGGACAAGGCACTGGAATGGATCACCTCTTTCCTCGACGGAAGAACCCAAAGAGTCCGCCTACCACCGTACAAGTCAGAGGCCACCAAAGTCATCTGCGGCGTCCCTCAAGGATCCTCACTGAGCCCCACCCTCTTCAACGTCTACATGAGCCCCCTCGCGGCCATCGCACGCCAACACAACCTCAACATAATCTCCTACGCCGACGACACCCAGCTGATCCTCTCCCTGACCAACGACCCCGCCGCCGCCAGAACCAACCTGCACGAAGGGATGAGAGATGTAGCCGAATGGATGACGACCAGCCGCCTGAAACTGAACTCGGACAAGACGGAGGTCCTCATCCTGGGCTCCTCGCCCTCCACCTGGGACGACTCCTGGTGGCCCCCCGCCCTGGGCACCGCACCCAAACCGACGGACCACGCACGCAACCTGGGCTTCATCCTGGACTCCTCCCTCTCCATGACCAGACAAGTAAACGCCGTCTCCTCGTCTTGCTTCAACATCCTGCGCATGCTACGTAAGATCTTCCGGTGGATCCCCACCGAGACGAGGAAGACGGTCACCCAGGCCCTCGTCACCAGCCGACTGGACTACGGCAACGCCCTCTACGCCGGAACCACCGCCAAGCTCCAGAAGAGACTCCAGCGGATCCAGAACGCCTCGGCCAGACTCATCCTCGACATCCCCCGACGCAGCCACATCTCCGGACACCTGAGAGACCTGCACTGGCTCCCGGTCAACAAGAGAATCACCTTCCGTCTCCTCACCCACGCGCACAAAGCCCTACACGACCAAGGCCCGTGCTACCTCAACAACCGGATCAACTTCTACACTCCCAAGCGCCTCCTCAGATCAACCAACCACGCCCTCGCCGCCGTCCCCCGCATCCGAAGAGCGACAACAGGAGGAAGGTCCTTCTCCTACCTGGCCGCCAAGACCTGGAACGCACTCCCGACCAACCTGCGCCTGACCCAGGACCACCTCTCCTTCAGGAAGAAGCTCAAGACCTGGCTGTTCGAGCAGTAGCGGCACCCCCCCCTCCCAGCGCCTTGAGACCCTACGGGTGAGTAGTGCGCTCTATAAATGACCTGATTGATTGATTGATTGATTGATTCCAGTCCGAGGTTGGCGAGGTTGTCTATCAGGGTGGAGGAGTTGCTGTTGTTGTTGTTCTCCAGATGGAAGTTCAGGTCTCCGAGGAGGATGTAGTCGGTGGAGGTCAGTGCGTGCATGCTGATGAAGTCGGCGATGGCGTCGCAGAATTGTGGTCGGGGTCCGGGTGGTCTGTAGACAAGGGTGCCTCTTAGGGTGGTCTTGGGGTCCATGTGGATCTGGAAGTGCATGTGTTCGGTGGTGCTGAGAGTGTTGTCGGTGTTTGTTGAAACCCTGATGGTCTTCTTGTGGACGATGGCGATTCCTCCTTCGACTCCGTTGGTGTGGTCTCTGCGGGTGATCTTGTATCCATCGGAGATGGCTATGGAGATGACTGGAGAGGAGGCTTCGTTCATCCAGGTCTCCGTCAGGAAGGCGACGTCTGGTGATGCGGTGTAGAGTAGGTCCCAGAGCTCGATGGCGTGTTTGCGTGCGGAGCGGGTGTTGATCAGGATGCATCGGAGCTAGTTGTGTTCTGTAGCGGCAGGTGTCTCTGCGTCTTTGATGCAGGAGAAGCTGCAGTTCCGGCAGGTGAAGGGACCGTGGGTGCGCTTCGGGGCGGCCCTGCAGCAGGTGAGGGTCCGTCCTGGTTTGAGAGCGATGAGGGTGCTAGCGTTGTATCGGAGGCGGTCTTCATGGCTGGTGCGGATAGCACATACACTGGGCACTGGATAGCAGTATCCCAGTCGTTAAATCCAAGATTGAGACGCAACAAAATAAACAAGCATTGGCATAGCCAATAGGTCCCACCTTTGGGACCTTATAAGTGTTAAGCCATGACCCTGAATAAACTTCAAAGAATTCAGAATACCGCGGCCCGTATCCTCACGAATACCCCTGCCAGAGCGTCGGCCAAACCGGCCTTAAAACTCCTCCACTGGCTCCCCATTAGAGAGCGGGTCAAATTCAAGGCCCTGTGTCTGGCCCACAAACTACGGCGAAATCAAGGCCCCCCTGCTCTCAAGAAATTCATCGCCCCTTACAAATCCTCAAGATCTCTCCGTTCTGACACTGAAAACCTCATTGTTGCCCCCAAATTCAAGAGAGCCCGATCGGGAGGAAGGCGTTTCTCAGTCCAGACTGCACGACTTTGGAACGCTCTCCCCCGAGCCCTGCGTCTCGAACCCCAATACCTCCGGTTTAGGAAACAGCTCAAAACCCACCTCTTCCCACAGTGAATCACCCCTGGCCCTTATCTTGTTCCTTTCTTCTGCCCTCCCTGTCTTCTTCCCTGTCCCTCCTTCCCTCTCCCCCTCCCTTGGTCCACTGTTTTCAGGAGATAAGATTGGGATACCTTCGGGTGACTACGCGCTCTACAAAAATAAATAATAATAATAATAATAATAACACTGGATGTTGTTGCAGCAAGGATATTGTGCTGCTTAACTAAACACTTATAAGGTCCTAAAGGCGAGACATATTGGATATGCCAATGCTTGTTTTTAGAAAGGTGGCGGTTTACCCTCCCCTGAATGTGCGATGTTGAGCTGGCCTGTAATGCAGACTGACACTGTGAGAGAGAGAGAGAGAGTTCCACCAGTTTTTAAAGACGCAGGTTCAAGTCTGACGGAAGGCTCAAACAATCTGTGATTCTGGGCAAATTAACCTCCCAGTCTCTAAAACACTTTTTTTTATGAATGTGTTGGTCTATAATGCAACTGGTGCTCTAGTAAAGTGCTATGATACCTTTGTGTCGAGTTTGCGCTATATAAAACTGCAAAAATTAAAATAATCCTATGGGGATTGATTTCTGAAAGGCAGGTGGACCTGCATGAAGGCGATGAGGGCAGATTCGCCTGTCATATCTTGACCTTCTTTGCATAATACGCACGCCTTGTATCAACCTGCCCAGCTGGCAGGGAGGAATGTGAACGTAGCCCCTTGCTACCATCCAAGAAGACTATTGATGTCTTTTTAAGTTTCATGAAATCTTAGGAGGAGTGGCGCGTGCCTCCTCAAAAATCACATGGCTCTTGTCTACCAGCTCTTTTGTGCAAGACCACGTCACAGGGTTGGCAGGGACGCACCTCTGAGAACCCCCAAAGAATATTTCTAAGAAATCTCTCAGTTCAAACAGTGTCAGACCATAGCAGGTATCAAAGATTCAATACTGAACAAACCAAAGTACGTCTTTCACAGCCCAGGCGACAACGCAAACGCCATAAAAGACACAGGCGCCTGCTCCGTGTCAAAAGGCTTCTCCATTGACCCCCCTCCCGCTGCTCCTCTTCCAACGTAAGCTCTTTCTGAAACACCGGAATCGTCGATTTAAGTTATGTATGAAGAGGAGCTGGAGCTGTGGGTGAGGGCTGGAGAGGCAAAACAGCAAGGCACTCGGATTTGCCCGGCGGCACCTAGATGCGAGTGGCTCCTTGCCAGATGTGACACTCTCAGTCTCCGCAAGTCCAGTCCATTTCATTCTGTGACATGTGTGGTTTGCGTTTTAACACTGTAAGTAAGAGGCTCCACAATTCCAGCATGCGAAGCGCTGCTGGATGTATAGCTACGAAGAGCTGAAAGCGTAACAGAAGACACGGGCCACTTGGCGGCGGCTATATGGCTCACTTGAGAAGTGAAACGCCAGTCTGAATGAAAAGCAGGCTGCAGGACAATCAACGTGAGGTATGAGAGAGACAACCAGGCAGAACAAGCGCTCACCTCGCGCTCAAAGTAAAAAAAACATTTAAAAAAAAGTTTGACGAGAGGCAGCAGGTGGAGGGGAGAGAGGAGGGGGCCTGCGCCTGTTTCCCTTGTGGGAGCAAGCAGGAACCATCTATTATTTACAAACAGATGGTTTGAAAGCTCGCTCCCGCAAGGGAATCGCCAAACGTGCACACATTGCCATTGAAAGCAATGCAACGCGTGCACGTTTTGAACTGCAAAAGTGAATCCATTACTAAAGGTCTTTTTCCTATGCAGCGCGTAGGCAAGACCTAAAAACTAGGGAAGCACCTAAAAAGGGAACACTTTGCAACACTGACATATTGACTTAAAATTAGTTTCAGCAATCAAATTGTAATACTCCCAGCGAATCATGAAATGCACCTATACTGAACATTCTCCATGATCATCGTGAGCCACCCAGCAATTAGAAAAGGAATCCAACCTTCCACTGAAAAGAGCACATCAGTGCAGATGATGAGGCAATAATATAAGGGCTGGCCACACATTATTGCCAACACTTGCCTTTTAAATAATGTAGTGTGCAACATATTAATATCAGCTCTAAGTTTCCATACTGTTTTTTCAGCAGCATAGAGGTTATTGACATATTACACATTCTTTTCATGAATGCGTGAGATAATTCAATACAATCGGCATGCCAATATCTTGTTCATTCATGGTACTTTTGGATAGAAACCAATATGTCTCACTGAGTAGTCTCTCTTACCTTAATTTAGGCAAAACTCATACAATTCCGCTTAATACACATATACAAACTTTATGACATCGCAAACAACCTAACACATGCTTTATATCCTGTAGTTGTATTCTTTCAGGAACTCACATAGTACCTCTCTCTAATGCGATATTCTTAGTCAGATTTTATTAACCATTTACTATGGCAGTGTGTTTCAGTAATTTTTAAATATATTCTTCTTATGGTGATGTAAGATGTTTTAGGATTTTTCTATTCAAAATAAGCATTGGATTGATTACAGAAATGGAGACTACTCTTGTGGATAAGCTACATCAGTGACTGGCGATAGATATCAGATCCAGAGGTGAAAGTGTGAATCCCCATGGAACCCACAATGCGTGTCTATTGCTTCAAAAGTCAAAGGTGGCTTAGCTAATGACTTGAAACCAGTCAAAGAAAAATCATGAAATGGATTCTACTCTCGACCCCTGATGCCTACTATTGTTAATCAATGTTGAAGGATGGAGTGATTGAAGAAAGATGACAGGTCTAACACTAAAAGCACACCAACACCACTGTTGTACACCTCAAATTTGAGGTCAGCGACCTTGAACATAAAAGCGGATAGGTTCCTCTTAGTAGCCTGAATGCAGTAAAGTGATAAATGGCCATATCGAGTGATGTATGTAACCTTGGCCACAGCAAACACGCAATTGTCTAAATGAACTGTCTCAAAATTCAGATAATCAAAGAATGAAAAAAGCAATGTTGGTGACCATAATATATTGCTAAACGTAATATTGATTGCCTATGTAAGATACAGTACAAACTCATGTATCTTTAAGTTCTTTTACAATAAGTGTTCTGATTCCCCATATCATTAGCACGCACTCAATAGAATGGAAGCTGAGACCTCCCCACTGCAATTCTCATACTTGGAAATTGTGTGTATGATCAGCTCAATTATTTATAAAACCATCTTCCAAAACATCACCTGGCTGATTCTCAATTGATTGTTCCCTCTCCACAAGACCATGTATAAGCAAAATGTGTTCTCACTACAAATACAAACTGCGCATAGTCAATTGAATGTAGCAATACCCTATGCAGAAGACTTTTGAATTCCACAGTAGGTCCCTTTAAAGGGCAGAATGGACACTGGCATTATGATGTTGGGCATTGACCACATCGTTCGGATCCTGCACTGGCTTCCAATTTCATCAAGAGTCTGATTCATTGTTCATAAATATCAGCTTCACCCATTGCAAATGTTCAAATGCAGTGGACAAGCAAGCACCATCCCACCTACAACCACATCTCTTGAACATGAAAGTTGAAAAGGACTGTTCTCCAGTGGTGAAGGTGGCAGCTACAATGGAAATGTGGTCTCTTGGGAGATTACCTTGACACAACCTCAACAGTGCTTCAGTTCTAATTCAACAGGTCCCTCCTGGTCGTGTAGATGTGTCCTGTTTCCAATGCGATCCCTTGTCAGGGAGCCTCTAGGAATGACATCCTTCATTATAGCCCCGCCTATTCTTACTGTCATACTCAATCTATGGCTTCCTACAGTGCTTAGCAATGCGAGGTAACCTATTTATTGTGCTGCTTTAAGGAAGGATGAAATAATGGTTGTGGAGCAGGTACTAGCAACAATGCAATGATCACTCATGCATGACAGCAAGGCCCTGATCCTAGGTCCCATGGTACTGAGTACTGCCCTCAAAGATCACCTCAGGACCACATAATTAAAAGTAAGACCTCAATGAATGGGGAATTACCACATGGGACCAGCTGGTCTGGTCGTAAATTCACACGGAATCCAATAATCCATGGGGTTTTACTGCATACTTTTACCACCTACTCTGAGCAGGTGTAAAATGAACGTGTTGGCCTGTGGGTGGGGTGGAACATGAAGGAGAAGGTTGAGGAAATACGGAAAAGAAGGGGGAGGTTTTTTTGTAGCTCCGGGAGCATCAGAGACGTAACAGAGGCCCCTACAGCCCTGTGGTACAGGATGTCCCTCTAATATCCAGGCGCCCCCCAGCCCTTCGAATGTGGACCGATTCAGCCCAGGTCAATAAATATCTGTGAGTTATGGGAGACTTAGGGGCCCCTCATCATATTCTGCAGGTCCCCATCACTTTGGTTTACGCCACTGAGGAGCATTGTATGCTACTCCCTTCCCCCGGGATAGAAAAAAATAAACTTGGAATGAGGCTTTTCTGTTGCAGCAGCCAATGTTTAGTACCATTTTATCGCTGAAATTACCAGCCGGAACTCATATTTGGCTCTCCCAAGGCTGATAGGAAAATTCAAGCAACTCATTACTATGAGCAAAGAAATTTCGTTCTACATAGCTTGGTCCACACCCTAACAAAACCATCAAATAATCAAATGCATGTTTTGGACAGTCTAGGACGTGTCAGTGTGATGTAGTTGCCAGGCGTAGGTGAAGGCTCGGTTACGTTTTAACTGCTCGAGTGTTTCGTATATACTTTTGCAAACTGACATTAGCAGCATCCGCTAGTCAAGGATATACAATTTCTTCGTACAAACATTTGAGGAAATTTCTGGTGTATAAATATGCAAGGCCTGTTTCCTGCTGATATGCTTTAAAATGTGTACTAGCAGTAAGGATTGCACGGTGATTAACACTTCCCATAGTGTTGGGTGGTGATCATTTCAGAGAAATACACGTGTGACTTCATAACTAATTCAGAAATTCATTGCCAATTAGTGTGAAACCCATGTTTGGTATCAGTATGAGATTTCACTGCGTCACTTTTAGGACGCTGTTGCGTCAAAATCTTGCGCCTGCCTCACAGCAGGCGTAAGCCCTTTCACATGGGGCTTTCCCCATGTGAAAGGACGCATTGCTGGAGTTGCGTCACTTTAGTGACACACCCCAGCAATGCGTGACTTTTGCGCTTACAGATACGTCAGAAATACTGACGTATCTGTAACTCCTTGCGACATGATGCGTCATACTGTAAATATGATGCATCAATCATGTCGCAAGGAGTGCGCACTGAGAAGTGACGCATCGCTGCTTTCACGCAGCGATGCGTCATTTCTCATAAATGAGGCCCTATGTTTTAAGAGCTTTCTTACCTTCTCTACAGTGCCAAGAGGCGCATGGGTATAAGGTGCGCTTCTTAATACCCAATGTAAATAAAAGGACTTAAAAGCATTCATTTGAATGGGTTTATCTTAGCACTATCAGGTACAATACATTGGATTACTGTCTACTCAGTCCTTAATATCACTCTCTGCTCCACTTCAGTAATAAAAGCACACACATATAAACCTATAGGAAGCCAAATAAGCTATAACATGCCACAGAGACAGACAATAATATTAAGTAGTCATAAAACATTCTGTAAAATAAAAAAAATTTATGATACCTTACACTATACAAAGGAAACAAGTAGGAATCAAAAATGAAGAAAAAAAGAGTTCAAAAACACTACAATAAAAGGGGCAAATGTCAGAAAGAAGAAAAAAAGTGAGAGAAGAAAATAAGCAAACAAAATATAGATTACACTAAATATTTGTATAAGAATCTTAAAACTAAAGCTATATCGTTACAATAGCTAGCATAATAGATTGGTTCACTTCAGTCAAGCAATGATAAAGATATGAGACAAATATAAAATGAAGCAAAAAGGGGCGCGGTCTGACAACAATGCAGCAAGCAGTGACTCCTACGACCTCCCAGGCCACTGCTAAGAATCCTCCGGCATCCATGTCACAGAGCAGTCCTCCTGCAGCCGAATTAAGCCCCACCGTCTCTCCGCTCCCTGGAGTCCCATGTTTACATACAATCCCCTGTTGCTACCCTGCTAAGTCCAGAGTCAGAGGACCGAGGGGGGATGAAGCAGGCAATGCACATTGCTAATGCAGAGGAGGCCTCTCTCTCGGCCCTTTTTTCAGGTGCTGGCCCAGGGAGAGATTTGAGGTGAGCAGTTAAGAGTGTTGGTGGTGTTATAGAGTGTGCAATATGAAGGAGCTTTCTCCACCCAAAACGTTGGAACTGCCCAGGGGTCCCTACTTATATATATATATATATATATATATATATATATATATATATATATATATCGCGCTCAATTTCCTCAGAGATTTGTTCGAAAATCAGCACTCGTAGACAGAAGGGTAATGCCTTTCCTCGGGTTTATTGTTACAGTGTCAACAGACGCGTTTCAGCTACAAGCCTTCGTCAGTGTGACCCGTCTTCCAAACGGCAGGGAAACAGAGCGTTGTATATTATTGGATGGGCACCGCCGCACCCGCTACAGCGTGACTACTTGGATCTGAGGAGGACGCGGGTCGAAGCAAGGACCTGAAACGGTATGCGACGTATGCGACCGAAAATCTTCCATGCAAGTATCGAGGTGAGCGCATTTGAATCTTTGCAGTAGCGGAGCATAAGCGGCAGAGTGACAGTAGACAAGGTTGGGGTAGATGCCTGCCTGGAGCACAGTGTCAGAAGAAATTAAAGTTATCACAGGATATGTACTGTGAAGACGCGCGCAGAGATGCAGCTAAGGGGATGTTCAAGAAGCAGGACAATGTAACCGCAAACAGTAGCACGCATCCGCCGGTATCTAAGGCAAGAACTAAACTGGATGAACTCCTCACAAAGTTAGAAAGACTGTATGAGCGCGAGGTGCGCAAATGGTGGGAAGCAACAAGCCTACAGAGCTACATTGACGACAAGCGGGTTCCCAGAGGATTAAGGGTTTACACCATCCCGTCTTATGAGAACCCTGACCCTCAGCTATTAACTGACTGGGCGGAACACACTGCTAATTACTGTGAAGGTACACTACACATACTGGTCAAGTACGCTTGGAGCGATCGACGAAAAGCTCTAGCGGAAATAACACTAACAGAGGACGAAATCCAGAAAGAAGGAGATGCGGACACAATAGCGGCACTGAGGGAACAGATGAAGAGTAGATTAACTAAGTACGAAGAAAAAATTAAAACCAGAAAACAAGAGAAATATGCTAGAGATGAGAGTGACTACCTGCAGGGGAGAGTGCTAACCTTCGCAAGGAAATATGATGCACCCAGAAAGGAGGTAATACGCAAACAGACTCTGGGAACAGTCTCACCAGAAGTCACATCAGAATCAGATGTAACGGACAACGAAGCGGCGGGGAGCAACCCAAGAAGACCAGCATCAGAAAAGGCGAAAGGCGGTCAACCTCCCTCGCCTCCCCTTTTTCACCGCGAATGCGATGTGATACGCCAGGCTTGGCTGCGTGGAGGCAAGGTGAAACCACCAGAAAAACCAAACGAAGGACCCGCAGGGCCGGAGGCGGCCGGAAGAGGAAGAGGGCAAACGTGGAGAGGCAAGAAAAAGACCCACAAACGCTAAGTTCAAAAGACAGCCTCACTGTGGTGAATCTCACTCAGAGACATTTAACTAAACCGGAAGAACAACTTCTAAGTTTGGGCCTGAGTTTCTGCCCCAATAATAAGAACGAATACACCCAAACCAGGATCGACCTATACAGTTTTATTAGAAAACTGAAGCTGCACAAGTACCATAAACTAAGAGCAGCAACCAAAGGTCCTGCAGTAACTACTAAAAGAATGACAGCCACGGACACATTATCATGTGATGATATAAGGGGCATTGACACTCTGGAAAATCTGAGACTTGAGCAATCAACACAGCACGAAACAATAATTGAAAAAGCTAAGCAGCATAACATTGAACAAGAAAGGGAGGAAAGCACCTTCAAAACAGCCTCAACCTTTTGTCCAGTAATGCCGTGGGATGCAATTGATGCATTCTCGGAAACGGTACTCAAAGATCTGGTGGTTTTGAGGGGGAACCAAAGAAACCGAAAATCCAATTGGAAGGATAATTTAACTACACAAGAAAGAAAAGCACTTAAAGCCCTGCAGGAAGACGACGATATTATTATAAAGCCCTCTGACAAGGGAGGTAATGTCGTGTTATTAACCCGGGAATACTATCATAAGGAAGCAGTCAGACAACTCTCAGACAGTAATTACTACCACAAGATTGAGATGGACAAATACAAAGAGAGCATCATGCAATATGAAGAATTAGTGAACAAATGGTATAAGAGATCAATGTTGGGGAGCGATGAAAACATCTTTCTACGGAGCAATAACCCGACTATACCGACATTTTATCACTTACCAAAGCTGCATAAGAATGCCACTGAACCACCAGGGAGGCCAATTGTATCTTCAATCCAAGGGCTAACAGAAAACATGTCGAAGTTTATCGACAGTTACCTTTATCCCCTGGTGACGGAACTGAAATCGCATATAAAAGATACTAAGGACTTTCTAGGCAAAATAGAGGATCTTGTCTGGGACCCCACATATCTGATAATGGTATTGGACATTACCAGTTTATATACCAACATCAAGCACGAACTGGGGCTAACCGCGATTGAACACTTTTTGAACAAAAGACCGGCAAGATATGCACTGCACAACTGTATGCTCTTGGAGTTTGTTGAATTCTGCCTTGCCAATAACATCTTCCTGTTCGATGACCAACTGTACTCTCAGGTGTCTGGGACTGCGATGGGCACTTGCTTTGCTCCCAGCTACGCGAATTTATTCGTGGGCTGGTGGGAGGAGCGAGTGCCCATGGCACTTGAGAAAGGCGAACAGGTGGCAGGCAGAGTGGTGAGGTGGTACCGGTATATTGATGACCTCTTCATCGTGTGGCAGGGGACGATGGAGACGGCCCATCAGTATACCGAGGTCCTGAACAGCAACACCTGTAACTTGCACTTCTCTGGGACGGTAAGTCCGATGGCAGCGGACTATCTCGATCTGAGAGTGTTTGTGAGTGAAGGCAAACTGCACACCTCACTCTACCGGAAACCAACGGCCGGAAACTCCACGCTGATGGCAAACAGCAATCATCCAACAAAACTCATCCAAAGTATCCCGTATGGGGAGCTACTGAGGCTGAAAAGGAACAGTAGCAGGAATGAGGACTTCGAAGTGGCAGCAAAAGACTGTATTGAAAGATTTACTGTGAGAGGGTACAACACTCAGGCACTTACTAAAACTCTAACAAGAGTAAGGAAAATACCGAGAGGAACCCTACTACAGCCAAAAGCGAATAAGGAGACAGATACCGGTGGAAAATTCAGGATGATCACACCCTATTGCACTGAGTCACAAAATCTGAGAAGAATCTTCGCAAAAAACTGGCATGTACTCCTGACGGATCCAGTAATCAAAGAGGATATCCCTCCTAAACCCTTGATAACTTTCCGCAAAGCACGGTCACTGAAAGACAACTTGGTGAAGAGCCACTATGAAAAAAAGAAACCAAAAGCTGGTGGACTGGCGGAAATGAAGGGGTTCTTCCCATGCGGCAAATGTAAAGCCTGCGCAGGGAGTAGAAGGATCTTATCGTATTGGGTGGCAGGGGCGGAGATGAGTAGACCCATCAAGAAATTTCTCACATGTAGCACATCTTATGCGGTATACTGCCTTGTCTGTCCATGCGGCCTTCGATATGTGGGCAGCACAATTCACCCCCTGAAGATCAGAATTCTGGAGCATCAGCGTGCCATTGAAAGAGTGGATCCAGCCTATCCGGTTGCAAGACACTTTTGTGAAAAACACAATAAGGATAGGAAAAAACTTCAATACTTTGGCCTTGATTTCATTCCAGCAAACATCAGGGGAGGCGATAGGCTGAAACAGCTCAGACGCCTTGAATCGAGGTACATAATCGATATGATGACCAAGGCACCACTGGGGCTGAACAGTGGGGAAGAACTCGCAGTACATCTGGGCAAACAATAATATCGATTGGAAGAACTGAATGACGCTAGACGGGCATTAATCGAATGTCAGGGTTATAATGGAGATCTTATGGAGAAAGGATGACGAATATCCCTGACTAGAACTGATGATTTAAACCCAATCTAGCTTGAATTCTAAAGACATATTGGGATATGAAGAAAAATATGTATGAACTTATTTTCCATGTAAATGTTACTTAGTTTCACTATTCTTGATTTAAACCTCAGTGCTGAATTGGATGTCATGCATCAGTATAAGAACGGGTACAAGCTACTGAGGGATGTATTGCTTTATTATTATTATATTTTTTTCAAGCGCGGCAAGCATAGACATAGTCCAAGACTGGGTCGTAATTGGGTGGTGCCCCCCTCTTTCATCCTAGATACAGGGGCTTGCCAGTCATCTATAAGAATCCCCATTATGGGGTGACCTGCCGATACACGGCAACACAAAGACTTACGAATGTTTTCATCGGTAAATGTTAATCTTTAATATAAAATATTATGGATGGCAAATAACACAGGCAAGTATTAAAACCCCTACACTAGGATGTATGGCCGATACACGGCTATATGCTACGCAAAGTATGGAATGGCATACATGCTATCATAGCACTTGCACATTCCAAGATGGCGCGACCCATAACGTACCAGTCCTTCTTCTAATGTTAATAGGGTCACATGACATCCCTTTAAATGTTTTGGTTGCCAGGCGCGCGTTGACAACACTGACGAAGGCTTGTAGCTGAAACGCGTCTGTTGACACTGTAACAATAAACCCGAGGAAAGGCATTACCCTTCTGTCTACGAGTGCTGATTTTCGAACAAATCTCTGAGGAAATTGAGCGCGATACTAGTGCGGGGCCCCGCCGCCGCAGACTGCACCCACTCGCGAGTGACCCGTCTTCCAAACGGCAGGGAAACAGAGCGTTGTATATATATATATATATATATATATATATATATATATATATATATATAAATATCAGTCATTACCATGGCCAAGGTATGTTGAAGTACCACAGTGTAATACGATGCATTGTAAAGGTCATTGCGGTGTAACACAAATGAGCTAAAGGCATGTGTAATAATGGTTGATCTTCAAATAGACGCTGTTGCCACTGGCCTGTGCCTTCTGTGCACCAATCAAGATAAACTGTCAGACAGAATGAAAGACAATGAGCTTACTCTCACCAAAGTAGAACCAACTGCAGAAGCAGGTATACAACATGGTAGAACAAGTTTGCTTCTTGGAGTACAGGATGAAGGACTCAGAGATTTATTCCAGACGGAGCAATGTGAGAATTATCGGCCTCCCCAAAAAAATCAAGGGACTCTCTATTCCTGGACTACACGACCGCTGTCCAGCAGCAGTGGAATAATTCCTGCAAGGTTAAATATGCCTTGCACGTACTGAACTTAACATGTAGACAAATGGAAAATAATCTCAGTTCTTTACAGACCCTCGGAAGGTCAGAGAATAGGCAAATAGATAGCATAGAAAAGCATCCTAAATCCCCCACCCTAGAATTCGGAAATCTAGCAGGAGATAGCAGAAAACAAAGTCTCTGACCCTCTAGGGATAGTTGTGTTTTATGTTGAAGAGTTTGGTAACAGAGTGAGTTCCTCCAAATGGGTGTATGTGCAAGATACACTCTGCTATTTGGGCTGGAGGTCACACCTGTGGAACACTAAGAAGACACTACACTAAGCACCAGAGATGTCTACAAATAGATATATGATATTGAACTAGAACATTATGGGAATAAGTAACATGATGAGAAGACATAGCATATATTCCTACATGCAACAACGCCGTATTGACGTTGCATGTCTGCAAGAGACATACTTAACCAATTGAATGGCATGAAAGATGGAGGGGTCAAGTATTCTACGGAATGTACTTTTCATATGCCCACAGACCCTTGATATGGATTAAATCAGGATTGGCAAGCAGTGTAAACCACATTGAGACAGACTGAGAGGGTAGGTTCAACATAGTAAGCGGTATCCTTGACAGCAAACCCATGACGATGGGCAATATATATGCATCATACATCAGCACGGCTGGAATACTTAAACAAATTAAGGGCTTACCTTTTTGAGCAGGCTGATGCTCTCTCTGTTTGGGCGGGAAATTTTAATTTGTGTAATTCACTAGCATTAGATAGATTACATCTGTAGTCATCTGCTGGACATTGTCTAGTGTTGCAACAAATGCCCTATGTAACCGGCCACTCCCAGAGTGGCTGGTTTCGAATGTTTACAACAGCTTGACAGCCAATTAGAATTGACTGTGTGATCGGGACGATGCGCTTATCCTACGAGGCCAATACTCGCCCCAATCCGCGGATCCACCACTCCCATAGATTTATATATAAATGACGTTAACCCCAATTTTTAAAGAAACTACTGAACAGATTGACACCAGATTAGCAAAAGGCACAAGTTGGAGCTGAGGACTACCTCTCTGCCAAAGTTGCTGTAATTCCGTTCATCCGTTCGGGCTGTAGCCGTAGTAAAGATCCTATGGGAAATTGCATGTGGGAAAAAACGTTTCGGGACCCCCTTTTTTCCTCGGCCCCTGCTTCACCAATCACCCCCAAACTTTCAGGGAAGGAGCGGAACTGAGCTGGGCAAAAGTTTGGAAAATTTCAAGAAGATTCATCAATCGACGCAAAAGTTATTCCAAATAGAATGTTGCGGGTAGGGCGGAGGAGCAGCATTTTACAAACAAAATAAATACACAGACACAGATAGATAGTTGAAGTGGTCACGGGCACGTGTGCTCGACTCCATTTTATTACGTTGTTGTTGGTAAGGAAGAGAATAGTAATCATGATATCATATACAGATATTTAATCATAAATGGTTTATGACTTCTGTTGTACAAAGTAGGAGCATTGTATGTGAAATAATACACATAAGATTCTATCATAAAGAGTTCATGAGTTTGGTGGACTGACGTAGGGCAGTTTGTGTGGAGCCTTCGATGATGAGTGGTTCAGGCAGACCGCACTGGTAAAAATGTGTTTTGACTATTGAATTTTGCCTTAACAAGGGCACGTGGCAATTATTTACAGTCTACTGAGTTAGTGGTACGTCTGGTGTTTATTGTGCGCTCACCCTGCGATGATTGTTTCTCATAACAAATTACACGATTCCTCTTTACGTAGTGCATTGTAACTTTCACAAATTTGGCGATGTAAGTCTGGTGGTGATGTTGAGGCTGATACCCCAGAAGTACTTGGTATTGCTGGTGGTGGAGGTACATTTTGGGGCAAACTTGTACATTGTTTGTTATCATAGTTCACATGATGCAGCTATTGAAGGTGCTTGCACATACTAGCAGTGCAACAGCACTATTTTTTTTCTCTGCTTTAAATAAATCGAGGCTGAATTTAATGCTGTCTGTAGTGCTTATGCAGCACTGATATCAAGCAGTAAACTCTTTTGATCGCAGTGTACATTTGAAAGCAGAACTCACTACAGTCATTGAGGAAGGTTTTTTGTGGCATCCTTTAAGAAAATAATCTTTGCCTTACATATTTTGTCACAGAATCTGAGGACACAGTACAATTGTGTCTGCCTTAAATAAAGCAAGACTGGATTCAATTCTGTCCGTAGTGTTGATGCAAAGCTGAATTGAAGTTGAGAAACCTGTTGTACGCAGTGTAGATTGAAGGCAGTAGTCGACACAAAGATCGATGAATGCTATTTTGCACAGTTAACAAAATCTGAGGACACAGTACAATTGTCTCTGCCTTAAATAAAGCAAGGCTGGTTTCAATGCTGTCCGTAGTGTTGATGCAAAGCTGTATTATCCTGGTATCAAGTTTTCAACTCTACTGACCACAGAATAGATTGTAGGCATTTCTCAGCACAGATACTGAAGACAAATTTAGATCCAAAGTTGAATTCAAGTTGTGAACCCTGCTGTCCGCAGTGTTGATGGAAACCACTAGTCGATACAGACATAAGTCTGCGGTGCTGTGGCACTGAGTTCGCCATCGGCCTGTATCGAGGAGGCACGTGGTCATGGCGGCAGCCACGTGGCAGGGTGGGGACCTTCGCTGCGCCACAGTCTCTTCTCTTTGCAGAAGTGAACCATACCCAAGGCGTAGCCTAATTATTTATAGTCGTACGTTGACGTTGCTTACGTTGGACTAGCCCACTCTGCTTCTGTTTCAAAGGAGGGGGGTGAACACAGCTACATGACCGAAATATTCCCTAGTGTCTGAGATAATATGGTTGTGTCCACTATTCAGTACACTACATAAATCAATGGTATATGTACACACTGAAAAGTTTTTGATTTCTATAGTGAATTGTGTATAGTATTTTACCAGTAGTCTTAGCGTGTGTTTATTATTGTTGATGTTCGAGTTTTTTCACTTATACATACTTGGTTGCCACATCTTTGTAGATTGAGCTAGTGTGCTGCTGAGGGGATATATTATTTTGGAAAGGTCCGTTGTCCTGTTTTATGTTGCCTCTGAGGTAGTAGAGGGGAGGGGTCCGTGGGGGTGGTTGTAGTGGCACTGAGTATTGTGATTTTGTTGGGTGTCGGAAGTGTATAATTACAATCTCTAAGACATATTGCCCTTTAAACATGGGTGTGAGTTCGATGTAATTCACGTAGTACATGTTCGACGTTCTTACAGTAGTTAAATGTTGATGTTAATTTGTTAGTGGTAAGTGGAACTATTGCCAGATTTTTTACGTAGCATTGCAGATTTGGTTTGTGGTTGAAAATATGTGGAAGTGGTCAACATAATAAGTAGACATTGTAATTTTAAAAACCTTTGAAATTCACTGAAAAAAAACATAGGTTTCAAGCAGGTTATAGTTAGGAATAATCATTTAAAAAACCTTTGAAATTCACTGAAAAAACCATAGGTTTCAGGTAGGTTATAGTTAGGAATTAGCATTTAAAAAACCTTAGAAATTCACTGAAAAAACCATAGGTTTTAGGAATGTTATAGTTAACTGGACATTTCACTCATACATAACCATTGAAATTGCTCTGTTATAGTTAGTTGTACTAACTGTAACTCTCACGCCCGCAATCCACTGGTGATGATGTCATATATTACATCATTCATGACATGGTCAGTGACATCACTGATGACATCATACACGTGACAATCAAATACACCTCATCATACACTACTATAATCTTTCATCACTCACTATAAAATAGAGTCCCATATTTGAATCCATTGACACACTAATACAAGTATCTAAAACCCCATTCAGTCATTCTTAGATGTACAAAAAAATGTAATCAATTATCTATAGATTCATTCATTCATGCTGTCAATGATCAATAGAACACTATGAAATATACTTATACACCGATATTGACATTACACACCAGCACACATCTTATTTAGTTATGCAGTCATCCTGCTCACTTATGCAAACAATGGATCATACTTATATTTACTAAGCTACACACTTATACAAACACCACTTTATTTAATGATATAGATAGTAACTCATACTTAGCGTGTTATAAAATTACTATTACAAGTATACAATTATCTTTACAGTCACTCATGCAATCACTGAGTCTTATGTATACTTATTTATATACATCATATGTCATATACACTGCCTTTTATTATTCTAGTTTTTTGGACATGTACCATTAAGAGATATATTTGCACAGCAGGACATCCATATACATATTCACTCACCCTAACAAGTATTATAACATGTAGTATTAACATCATATATCTATTGAATCAACTATTGACACATCTTTGGGCAGTCACAAACACCCCACCGAACTACGCACAGATTCACTCTCCCATACAAATAATCAGTTAAGTAACCAATAACTAATATAGACTTTCACGTAGCTAGTAACTAACTGGTGCAGCAGTTTAAACAACAATTGAGAAAGTAATACAGATATTCACACTGTTTAGTCACTATCCAATATATTTAGTGAGACACTATAAATTAGTCAAGTAAATAGTCAATCACACTGCTACTAAATTGTCCTTCTAGACACTTATACACCCACTCATTCTTTAATGCAGATTGCTATATATAATACATATTTAAATATGGATCCAAACTACATTCACTGGATGATGTCATCAGTGATGTCATCAGTGACGTCATTTGAGATGTCATCAGTGATATCACTGACCATGTCATGAATGATGTAATATGTGACATCATCACCAGTGGATTGCGGGCGCGAGAGTTACAGTTAGTACAACTAACTATAACAGAGGAATTTCAATGGTTTTATATGAGTGAAATGTCCAGTTAACTATAACATTCCTAAAACCTATGTTTTTTTCAGTGAATATATATATATATATATATATATATATATATATATATATATATATATATATATATATATATATATATGCACACACATATATATATATATATATATATATATATATATATATATATATATATATATATATATATATATATATCTACATGTATTACCTACTGTCAGTCGGTAGTTATAGTTAGGACCAGGGGGCATATTATCAAGACAAGTGATAAAATTATCGCCGTTTTAGTGGCAGAAAACTGCCACTAAAACGGCGATAATGAGCTTCATAATATGCTCTATGGAATTCAAATTGAAGCCCATGTTAAATGTGAAGGGCATCTAACATGGGCTTGAATTGGAATTCCAAAGAGCAAATCATCAAGCCCATTATCGCCGTTTTAACTGCAGTTTTCTGCCGCTAAAAGAGGGATCATTTTATCACCTGTCTTGATAATATGCCCCCAAGTTTCCATGGGAAAAGCATTTTTCATTTGCCAATATCTTTGGTGCCGTTTGAGAAATCTGTGCAAAATTTTCAAAACTAATGGGGTGCTCTGGTCAGCTCCTATCTTGAACGTTTCGGGTGATCCGTCAAGCGGGGGCAAAAAGGTAGGTCTTGGTTCAGAAAGATTGCTTTTTTAAAATGGTGTAAATCATTTCAGTAGTTCCTGAGAAATAAAAAAATAAAAAATATTAATATCTGGTGGCCAAGAAGGATTCGCGAACCCTCCCAAGCACGAGCTTCATTCTGACTGGCTGTCAACAATCCAAATCAAAATGTGTTGGCAGTCATCTTGTTACTCAGTAAAACCGAGTCACAAGAAAAAAGGAGAAAAAACATTAAAAAACAAGAAAAGGGGCAGGGTAGAAACACGCTGACCCCCTAGGTCTGCTCTGAAAAAGACTTTTTTAAAAAATATTTTTGGCGGGATTCGCGAGGCTTTACTTTAACAGGGGTGGAGGGGCCTCGCGGGCCCCCAAGTCCCGGGGACTGCCACCTCCCCATGGCTCCAATTAAATTATAGGAGTGTGGGGGAGCTCCTGCCTCTCCCCACACTGCCCCAGGGACCACCACCTCCCCGGGGCTATGTTTCACATTGGGAGGGGGCCGCACGGCCCCCTTCCTCGAGCCCTCTATGGCCCAGGGAACCGCCACCCCCCAGGGCTGGCTCCAGCAATGTCCTGGGGTGCCCACCCCCGGGTCATTGCAGTTTGCAATGACAGGGTGGGAGCACGGCTCCCGCCCTGTGATCGCAAACTATGCTTCGCTTCATGGAAGCGAGAGCAGAAAGCCTGCTCTCGCTTCCATGAAGCGAAGCCGATTGCTTTTGCACAAGGGGAGCTGCATGTCAGCAGCTCCCCATGTCCAAAAGCAATGCCGGCTCCCACAGGAGGCGAGGAGCCGGCTGGGACCTCTGTCTGCACTGTTCTCTTGCCTCCTTCTACACCTCTGTTGTAAGTGGATGTGTGTAACCTAGGAATCAATGAGTGGGTATGTAGTAACTCAGATTGGTGTGTCTATGGTCTCGGGAATGGCAGTCTGTATTTTAGAGGGAGTGTATCAAAGGTTATATTAGGGTGTGAGGAGGTGCATCAGATTATCATGTGGATGATGTAATCAGTGATGTCATCAGTGACGTCATCAGTGATGTCACTGATCGTGTCATGAGTGATGTTATATGTGATGTCATCAGCAGTACATTGTGGGGGCGATAGTTATAGTTAGCTCAACTAACTATAACAGTCGTATTTCTATAGTTTTGTACAAGTGAAATGTCCAACTTACTATAGCGTCCCCGAAACCTGTGGTTTTTCAGTAACTATATATATATATATATGTGTGTATATATTGCATGCTAGGAGACACCACTGCCATTGTATTAAAAATGTGTGTTATTGTTAATTTGCTGTTTCTATTGCAAGGATATGGCCGACACGTTTATGCACCTACAAGCTATCTTTTTTTATTCTTGTGACACATAAAGCAGCGGAAAAAACTGTTGTGGTCTGTTTCTCACTATATTAGGCATTCTCCTCCATGATGCTGCAGCCTAGGACATATTTACCTTTGTTAATCAAGCCCATTCTGAATAATTCACTTACATTCACAAAGCCTTTCCCATTCTACTCTGCACTTTTAAACTTCCCATTTATGATCAAGGTGTAAGTGCTATGGGAAAATGCAGTTAAATAATTATCTTTTTCTTACAGGGGTGTTGTCATTGTGTTTGTTGGTGTAACAGAAGAAATAACAAGGCATTTATAGGAATTCTCATATTCCCCCCTGACCAAGGCATGCAAATTGTCTGTAACTCAAACACTCCACTCCGTACATTTTCTTTCAATTTTCTTTGCATGATGACTCAATTGACTTTATGTAATACAAAATAAAATGAGCTATTACAATCATTCCTTAAAAAGGGAAATGAGGGGAAACTGAAAACAATGAATGGGAATGGAAGGTAAAAGGGTGTTCTTGTTGAACATACCAAATATATTTTGGGGTGGGGGCTGAAGGGTGGATAGCTGCAACCCATAAAAACTTGGGGGCATATTACCAAGCAATAGCGATAATTATTAGAGATAAAAATGTACCACTGTGCTGCAGCGATTTTTATCGCAGATAAACCTTGTTATTACCAAGGTTTATCGCAAATGCGATAAAAAACGGCCGCAATGCATGAATATCGCTAAAAGGTCAGCGATATTCATGCATTACCGAGCTAATGCTCTTAGCCATGTTATCCATCTCCCATTGGATAACATGGCTAAGAACTGCTCAGGGCACGTGTAACTTTTGGAGATATTCGCGCTTAGCGCGAATATCTCCAAAAATTGGTAATAGGAGATAGCGATGTTAGCGACTGTTTCCAGTCGCTAACATCTTGGCACGCCCACTTTGCATGTCATTAGTGATAAATATCACTGACATGCAAAGTGGGGCCCAAGATGGTCGCTATCTCCTACTAGCTGTCGCTAACTGGTGTTAGCGACAGCTAGGTAATAGGGAGATAATTTTATCTCCGCTTTCTTGGCTTTTAAAGCCAAAAAAGCGGAGATAAACCCCCTTGATAATATGCCCCATGGTTTTCCCACAGAATTTATTGTCCAACTTTTTTCTTTCGACCAATTACACGAACACCACTTTGACTTCCTGCCATAATAGTCGTTAGCCTCATCTAGACAGTTTGCCGAGTTTAACACTCTTTGCAATGACTAAACTCATCACAGGGGCATCAGGCATTTCAATGTACCAACTACTGCCTTTGTCTAATTCACCACGTCACTCATTCCAAGGCCATCGCTGTCTCTCTCCCTCTGCACATGTAGAGGTAGGAAAATCAGCTATCGGTGTTCGAATAATACACATTCTACTTCTGAAATTCTAAAGCTCAGAACAATCCTTGGTCACTGTAAAGCGGGTGTGGAGTCACACGTGGAGGAAGGAAATCCTACGCATCCACAAGCGTACTTCCTTTTGTGACGCTTGCCTATTATTTAAAAATGCATAACTTTTGCCTATTATTTAAAAATACTCAACTAATGTGCTTGCTCGTGAAGGATCTCTGTATTACAATTAATTGGTTTTACAACGATTTCCTGTGAGCTGCTCTCTCATTCTAAAAATAACCCAAATATAATAAAAATATAACTCTTTCTGTGCAATTTGGACATTTTTTTCGGCTGAGTCATGCGTTATGAGCCTGTGGAAATTATTACAACTGTGCACAGTGCATTATTGCAAAGCTGATGCAGGTTTAGACGAAAGATTTCCTCATTGACGCTGGTGCTACTAAAAGACGTGTTTGTTATGAAAGAACCGTAATTGGAGCTTACAGTCATTCAAATATGTGGGAAGCTCTTGTTGGCATTCAGCTTTTAGCCCAGAGTACTTAATGGCTAAGCAAGGATGAAGTGCATTAAAAAAAGGACTGATTCATGAACATATCTGAACTCTAACATTCCCTGTCTTCAGGTCAGCAGCCTGACAGAAGGCCTTGTTAGTAGTTTTGAATACACAACTTGTTTCCTGTCTGTTGAACATTTCAAAATCACAGCTGGACAAATGACATTTTTAGGTCTGGCCTAGAGACAGCTTTAGTTGTTTCGCCAGCCTCATGAATTTAAAAACGTTTACAAACAAAACGCACAAACATACATACAGATAGCGGGGCATTTGGTCAATCATCTTCGAACATTTGTCAGCTCAAATATCTTCCAAATTTTGCTTCCATCCACCAAAACAAACAGAATGAAGTAATGAGTCAGTCCACTTCAGCAATCCGTTATCTAACATTGTACACAGCTTTTTGCTTAATCACCTGTGCACATCTACCGAAAAAGTCCACTTTGGTAACAGGGTATCGCGCAAGAAATCACTGTCCACACTTCTTCAAGGAGCAAGAAAGGCCACTTTATTTTAAGACAGGTGCATAATACATTTCTTGAACACATTCATTATTTAATTATATCATAAAATTCCAATCTACACATTATGCCTAAACTCCCTACCTAACAGAACCCAAAACTAACTCTTGACTAATACCCCCAGGATTACCCAACGAGCTACCCTTCAGGATGGCCAACCCGCTCCAGGCTGCCCACCCCACTAGCAAAAACCGCCTCCTAAAAGAACAAAGACACCTGTCCTAAAAGTGGCAAGGCCCGAAGACCAGAGCAGCGCCTAGAGCACCGCCAAGGAAAACCTAACTAAGGAATAAAGGGAGGGTGGGTGGGGCAAAAAGAACCTCCCTTCCCTTGCCTCCCGCTAACGCCGTGCCCAACCGCCAGCCTGACTTCCCTTTATTACCTCCCCCCAATCAACCCCACCTGCTTACCTGATTCTCGCGCGAACGCACCCAGGGAAAGACCAGCTCGCGCCTGGCTCTCCCTGGGTCCCCCCTCGCGCAAGAAATCACTGTCCACACTTCTTCAAGGAGCAAGAAAGGCCACTTTATTTTAAGACAGGTGCATAATACATTTCTTGAACACATTCATTATTTAATTATATCATAAAATTCCAATCTACACATTATGCCTAAACTCCCTACCTAACAGAACCCGAAACTAACTCTTGACTAATACCCCCAGGATTACCCAACGAGCTACCCTTCAGGATGGCCAACCCGCTCCAGGCTGCCCACCCCACTAGCAAAAACCGCCACCCAGGAAAACCTTTAGCGTTTTCCTGCCCCACCCAAAGAAGGAAGGGAAGGAGCACCCCACAACTGCACCTGAAGAACTGTGGCAATTACATCTCTGAGCTCCAGAAGGAAAAAGAAATGCCTAATGTAGATAGATGGACCCTGTCCTCACAGAATAAATGCTTCTCTGAAACTTTCCAATTATGATGAGCCAAACTGTATTTACATAAATGATTACAAAACGTCGTATTGTTCTCTTCACTTTGCGTCCTGCCTTCTCCATGGCGGAATAGCTCCTTGCCCCAGTCCATTGCAATCGAGGCACGAACTCAGTCCATATCACCATGGTGCTCACCCATGTGGTCTTGATGACTTCGAGATCATGTTTCATTAACTTTAGCAAAGTCAAACCTGATAGAGAAACTAAGTCTTGTCCTCCAAGATGCAGCACCAGTAGATCCGAAGGGCCCCCCCAACCCTTTGAAACCATAGAAGCCAAAGCAGGAAAAAGACCGCCCCAACGCATGCCCCCTGCGCCATGCCAGGAGACTTCATGTGTCAGACTGCTGAAACCAAGAGATCTCCCACAAAGCTGACGCGCAGTGACTACAGCAGCCGTTTAACAAAAGAGTGCCCCAGGATCCACACCCTCCTTGTGTATCCAGCGACTGGGGGCCAAATACCTAGGAGAAAGAGATGTCAGGCAAAGCAAAGGCGGACTACTTTCTCACATACTTTTACAACATCTAGAACGCCAACGCCCAATACGACGAATTTGAGACCAATCCCACCCCAACCTGGCGGCCTCGGTCGCCGCGCCAAAACCTGAAGGAATGGGTGCCGAAATGAGAAGGATCCCTTCCCAGGCCCAACAAAACCTTGCGGAGGACAGCTGACAACTGAGAAACAAGGATGGGACTGCCATCAGCATGACAAAAAATTGTACCCCGAGATACAATGAGGAGAAGACACAAAAAACCTCCCAGTCCCCCACAGGGCAGCATGCATACACACCGCTGCCACCCAGAAACACCCACCTACCCCTCCCCATCTGATCAATGTTGGACATCCTTCGCCACAGGCGTACCCTGTCATGTTCCACCACCACCTCGCTGCCGGTCATTCCCACTCAACCCCTCAGACCCAGCAGTGCAGGGGCCCGAAATGCCCCAAAGAATAAGCACACAAAGCACAACGAAATTTTGTGGCACTCCAACGCATCATAGCAGCACACCTCCAAGTGCGATAAAAGCAACTGAAGCAAATCAAAGGTCACCGGCTGCCGTAGCTACTAACCACCAGCCCGGAGCCTACCCACCCTTTCAGAACTTTACGAAACAACTCCCCCCCCCCCCAACCGGATCCCTCCCCCACCAAAGCTGACCATAAAAAGACACCCCGGCCAACTTGCCCGAAATGATCGTGAGGGGGAGGCCTTTGTCCGCTAAATGTAAAACAAACTGCAATAAAAAGTGTTCATCAGATAACCCAGCCCTGACCGGACCTGCCATCTCCTCACCAAACTGCAAAAAACTCATGCCAGGCCTTCAAAGGACTCCGCCGTGCAGAGGCAGCTACGGAATGTGCGACCAAATGGTGGACCCTCAATCCCCCAAGTCCCATACGTACCGTGGGATTGCCGTTGGTTCCAGGTCCGCCCCGGGAGCCCATTTGCGGAATACGGAACCCTTGAAAGCGAGATAAAGAATCAGCGATACAAATAATGGCTCCAGGAGCATGTTGAGCTCTAAAGACAATATTCAGTTTGTAAACACCGCAACATGAAGACGCGCAGGAGCTTTAGTACCCGCAAATCGCGGGCCCTTTGTTTATTAACAAGGTCAACTACTGCCATATTAGGCCACGTGAAACAATACGGAGCGAATCTGAAATTCCTCCCCCCAGATACACAGAGCAACCAACAACGGGAAGAGTTCCAAAAAACGCAATGCTGCGACCTTGTTCTTTCCCGCACACTGGCCAGCCAGCCGCGCACCAACGACCTTCCCAAGATGCCGAAGCCGTGAGCTCCTGATGCATCCGTGAAAAGCTGCACCTGCCACACCATGTCCTCATCCGCAAAAAACAAGGACACGCCATTGAAATCTTGCAGGAAACGCAACCAGATATTCAAATCAGCACGGACAGCAGTTATAATGCGCACACGAATGATGAGGAATGCCGTCGCCGGACATCGAGAGGCCCAGACGTCGACAAAAACGTCCTACCCGCCCGAACAACCCGACAAGCAAAATTGAGGCACCCCAAAAGTTTCTGGACTTTCCGCAGCCCCACTTTGTGGACTCCCAACACCAAGCGTATTAAATCAGTCATCTCCCGCACAGTAGCAGCAGGCAAGCGCGTCATCATAGTCGTGGTATCAATTTCAATCCCGAAGAAAGTCAGTGATGTACAGGGACCTTCGGCCGTAACCGACGCCAGAGGAAAGCCCAAAACCCTGGTCATAGCCTGAAAGATTGCCAAAGCCGCCTGATACTGCACCGGACTGACCCCCACCCCTGAAAAGAAAGTCATCAAGGTAATGGCAGATCAGGACGTGGCCGCTGACAAAAATGAAGCGCCACTGCAGAAAGGTACTGAGGGTCTCAAAGAGGGAACATGACACCGAGCAGCCCCATGGGTAATACTTTATTGACATAAAAAACCATCCCCCAAAATGCATGCCCAAGAGACCCAAAAAACCCACTGATGGATAGGAAGGAGCCGGAAAGCCGACTGAATGTCACTCTTTGCCAGCAAAAAACCCCCAACGCCTGCCCTGCGAACGAGCCGTAAGGCGTCATCCACTGAAGCATATGGCACAGTTGAGGCAGCTGGGCAATGAAATCGTTGACGGATGCACCCTCAGGCCAGGACCGATGATGGATGAGGCGAAAAAACTCCCCCACCGCCTTTTTGGGACCACCCCCAGTGGAGATACGATCCAATCAGGGAGAGGACAACTCAGAAAAGGACCAGCAATCCGATCCCTTAGCATCCAACTTCTGCTGCACAAACCTGAGGGCACTCCCTCGCAGACCTCAGATCGTCAGACCACCAACCCACCCGGGGACCCTGATAACCAATCCGAAACCCAACCCTGAAAAACCCCAGAACAAAGTCGCAGCAGCCTCAAAGTCAGGATAGTACACCAACCACAAAATCAGAATGTGCTGCTTAATAGGAGTAGGAGCCCTCATGTACAAAGTGCGGAGGTTGTCACCTACCCCCTGAACCCCTCCCCTGGCCTCCAACCCGCTGTCCGTGAAAACACTGTGTGAGAGCATGCCGCCCCCCCCACACTGCGCACTCTCATGGCAATCGTTTGGCAGGATACTATTCTCCGTAACCATGTTTGGAACAGCCACACCATCCCCAACTGTAGAAAACTTCCCCCGTAGGTTGCATAGTAGAAACATTCAAAACCACTGGCCGCTCAAGCCTCAGTGTCAGAGTGACTCGCTCACCAACAATCCCATCCCCCGCACCAATTAATCTTATACTCTTAACCGGGGAGACTCTCCCTTGGTTTCCACACAGCCCACCATCCATCCTTACCTCTTGGCAACTTTGCCGACTGCTTCTGAAAAAACAACATGATCCCCTGTAGAAGGTCTAGTCCTCGCGAGTACCGCCACCCCATCCCCAACTGTAGAAACATCCCTTGTAGGTTGCACATCAGAAACATTCAAAACTCACAGGCCGCTCAAGCCTCGGTGCCAGAGCGACTCGCTCACCAATAACCCCATCCCCTGTACCGATTGATCTGGTACTCTTAACCGGGAGACTCTCCCTTGGTTTCCACACGGCCCACCAACCATCTTTACCTCTCGGCAACTGTGCCGACTTCTGCTGAACATCCACCTGATCCATTTCAGCTAGCCTACTCCCCCTGTCTCACGTACCGCCGCGTGGCCGCACATGACTCCTGCAAAAATACTAGAAACAGGGGGTTGCCCCAGCCCACCCCTCTGGGCCCGTGCTGCCAAAAGCCCAACCCCCTTATCCCTCAAACTCCCCTCCTTCCAAGTCATCATCTTGTACATCCAACTAGAAAGCTTCCCCAGAAAATGAAACTTTTGCACTGCCACTTGGCAGCGCCCCATCACCAATTCCCCCATCATAAAACTGCCAATCGACATCATGAAAGCTCCGCGCGCGCAAAACTTCCAGAAGAGAGATCCGCTCCAGATAACTCTCCCGGGATCCCACCACTGGAAACAGCCGTAGGGACAGCTCCCAAGCCCGAAGAACCAGTCAACAGCCGCTCAGCCGGAGGAACAACTCGAAAACTGCGGCCGCTCAAACCAGACTGAGAAGAATCCGCAAAAACTACCTCCCCCCCCCACAGAGGCAAGGGAAACACCCCTCGAGGACCCAGCAACCGGCGCCAACCCAGAGACACCACCCAACCCGGTCGTCAAACCGCCCTGGGGAGCAGCAGGCTTCCCCAGAGGAGCCGGGAACAGCACCTGGCTGGTAACAGGGGGCGCCCACCAGAGGCCTGAGACTGGTGGGAAGCAAAGGGGGGGGGGGGGACAGCAGAACCAGAAACCATGGGACTGGGGGCCGGAGGGGGGGGCACATCACCACGGTGGGAAAAGTCAGTGGCCGGGGGGGGTGGCCCGGGAGGGGAAAATGGGCAGTGCAGGGGGGGGGGGGGGGTCAATTCTGGGCAGCCATGAGCCAAATTACTGGGGAAATGTTGGGGAGCTTGACCCCAGCACAGGGGCGGCGGGAGACAGCAGGTAGCGCTGCCCAATCCCCACAAATAGGGCGAAGCCCCGCCTGCCAAACCAGGCACTGAAGGGTAAGGGGCCCCCGGTAAAAGGAGCAGGAGCATGGGCCCGGGTGAGGCACTTAGGGTCGAGGCTCCGCCCTCGCTGAGCCCCATAAACAACAGAAGACTTCCTGGTCTTGCCAGGAGGTGACCCAACCAAACTCGGGGCCTGCCGGCCCACAGAGCGCCCCCGCCTCCCCCCGGGCGCCCCACGCAATACAGCACCTCCCAAAGGCAAAGGCATACCTGCTGGTGGGCGCCCGGGTCACCGGCGGGGGCCCCGAGTCTGCGGGAACCTGGGCCGGCATCTGCAAAGCCGCCGGCATGGCGGCCTCTCCGTCGTCATCGTCGTCCGGGTCAGGTGACACAAGCAGGCACCGCCCGCGGCCCGCCCTCAGCAGCCTTGCGGGGGGGGGGCGGGCCAAACCAACCTACGCCTACCGCCGGCACTCCAGGCTGCCTGAGGTCCTCGCGCCCAGCGGCGCAAAGCGTCTGAACAGCCCGCCCGACCTCCGCCGCCTCCTCCATGGCCCCCTGACAGATTACCAGTAAGCTAGCAGGGCAAAAAGAACCTCCCTTCCCTTGCCTCCCGCTAACGCCGTGCCCAACCGCCAGCCTGACTTCCCTTTATTACCTCCCCCCAATCAACCCCACCTGCTTACCTGATTCTCGCGCGAACGCACCCAGGGAAAGACCAGCTCGCGCCTGGCTCTCCCTGGGTCCCCCCGTGGAGCAACAATTTTTCTTTCCATTATTTATTTGTGTGCTTTTTTTTTTTTTAGCTCTCCCTGCGTTCCTAAACCATGAATTCCGGTTACAGTAATTCAACATCAATAGGAATGACCTTTTCCTTGTGCCATTAAGAATCATTTTCCTGTGATGCACTTAAATCTAAAAAGTTTCTAAATTTCTTTTAGGTAGACCTGCTTGCTAGGAAACACCACTACTGGTGTATTAAAATGATATGTTATGATTAGTTTGGTGTATTTATTGCAAGCGTATGACATTTATGCACCTACAAGTTATCTTTTTTATTCTTGTGACACATAAAACAGCGGAAATAACAGTTAAAGTCTGTTTCCCCCTATTTCAGGCATTCTCCTTCACGGTGCTGCAGCCTACAACATTGGACTTAAAGATTCGAAGATATTTTCGGGGCCCCCCAGTGAGCAGTTTGGTTATGCAGTTCAGCAATTCCAAAATGGCGATGGCAACTGGTAAGAACTGCCACCCTCTTAATGTTTACAATGACAGCACAGTGGGAATTAGAAACAAAAATGACATATTCTTCTTCTAAATCTCAATTTCTGAATATGTTCAATGTGTTTAACTGATATGGCTGACATACTTTCTTGAAACAAATCTGACGCATACCACTAGGGACAATTTCACCAACTAAGTCATAAACTAACTGCAGGGGTTGCAATCCTGCATGTGGAGAAAATCTGTTATTTTTTGGAACTCAAAAAGAATACTAGTAGCACTTCTGGATATCCACGATTGCTCCATCGTATACACATTACCCCATACCTGAATGTGGCGTGTGTACGTCTCTGTGTACAAAATGTAGCACAAAAGAGGGTTAGCAAATAATGATTTTCACTCTTAGGACAACATCCCCCCTCAGAAAAGGCCATTGCATTTACTCACATATATTCCTTCCTCATTGTCACCATTCAAATGTGAAGTTGCCCGTGCAAATGATGGTTCTTGTGCACCTAAATTTTATTAGCTGTGAAACTTTATTTCTTTTATTTTAGGAATTATGTCCCCGATGCTTACAGCAATGTTACTACTATTATTAAATTAGCGTGTACTGGCAAATATTTAATCGAAATGTCCTTCCCATAGATCCACAGTTATCCTGTCTTTAGTGATGGGAGTAAGTGTTCGCCAATCCCTGATGAATTGGGCTGCAAATCACCAGGAGTCATGCCCTGGGAGTTTTTTTGGTGTTGTGCTGCGATTTGTAGGAGCCCCTTATTTTCAGGTGATCTTAAGAAGCCTGTGCGCCACTTTAGCAGTAGTTTTTTTTAGTGTGTCACCTGCTGGAAGCATTGTGAAATAGCTTATTTCTTTATTGTCAAACACCAACATGGTGTGAGAGAGTAATACCATTTAGAAGCAGGGGTGCTGGCTGATCCTTTCTACTCACATGGCTTCTTACCATACATTGCAGAAGCAGTGAAGTCAGCAACTGCCTCACTCATTCCTGGCTGCACTTCAGCTCACCCTCTTTCCTTTCTTTTGGTCCTGATAGCATAGGGAGGTGTCTTCTGTCTCCAATCACATCATCACATGTAACTGCATCACCTATTTTTTCAAGAGGTGGAAGAAGGGGGATCAGAGGTGTTTGCTCCCTGTGTATTAACCTACATTCATTACTCAGCTCCATCTGATCTGTCTTGGCCATTTAACCAATATCTGTAGTAATTGTCTTTATGGCAGTATAATTTGATGCCCATTTCATGCCAACTAGAAGGAATCCATTTGTGGTTAAGTTAATCAAATTTGAGTGTTCATTAAACAATGTGTCTCCAGTGTACATAGTGCTGTACGGAGTTCTGTGTTCTGGGTGGGCACAGTGGCGGTTCTTCCATGGGGGCGTTTGGGCACCGCTCCCCCTGCTTTCTCGCCGTGCGAGAAGAAGGCAGAAATAAATGGTAGTTATTTATTTATAACTACCATTTGTTTCTGCCTGCCCTTCTCGCACGGCGAAAAAGCAGTCAGCAGAACTTCCTGGTTACTCGAGCCTCAGGGCAGGGTGGAGTGGCTTGGGGGAGTGGCTTGCCCACTGTTGTTAATACTGTCTGTTTGGACAGCCTGAGGCTGTCCAAACAGACAGTATTAACAACAGTGGGCAAGCCACTCCCCCAAGCCACCTCCCACTCTCCGTTCTGCAGGATGCAGACTAGGAGAAATGACGCGGTTAGGGCAGCCGGCCGAACCAATCAGCGCCGGCTGCCATGGAGGGGAGGGAGGCTGCCTGCAGCCTTCAGTGACGAGAGCCCACACCACGTCAGACGCAGCGGCAGCATTCAAAATCCAGGACGGCGGGAGTCTGCAGTCTCGGGACTCGAGTCGGGAGTCAGCGCGGGAAGCCAAGGTAAGTTTTTTATATTTATTTTATTATTCTCTTGGGACCTCTGTGCTTAGCGATGTGTATCATATGGCTGAGGGGCGTTTCAGCTGCAGTCTTTATGCTGAGTCTGTTTAGCTTGTACCCCTGCTACTAACGAGTATTGTTCAAATGTAATCTGATAGTTTACAGGAGTAACTTAAAGTGCTTCTTTCAGTGTGTAGAGCGGTCACACAGCGGCGTGAAGACGGCTGACCTCGCCGGGATGTTGTACCCCGCTGACAGACTCATACACAGAACGCAGGCGATTTATAATCTGCTGTTGCAGTGTTTAAAGAAACGCGTGATCTTATAAACTGACTTTAGTGGTATTTAAAAATACCCCAGCCAAGTGTGTGCTGGAAACATAACATTTATGGACCGTCGATGACGTGCCTCCTGAGGTACACACACGGGTCAGGCTAAGCTGCACCAGACCCGCACAGTGTGCACGGGGTAGACAGTGGGCCTGTACAGGCGTCTAACGCTCACACGACAGGCGTTCAAGTGCACTCATAGACAGATACACTTGAAGGTGTACCGAGCCATTAGGTTACTGTGTAAGTTATAAAAACAACTACAAAGATATGAAGGCACCAAGAGGCACACAACATGCTCGCACTCCTCGTATGCCTACAGATAGACACTCAAACACACAAAGGATCACAGGTCTTGTGTAACTTTAATAGAGATGTACACAACGCACAGACTTATGCACAATCACACATGCACACATTCACAGAATGACACCTAGACTCAAACAGGCACACTAAAAAACACACATTCAGCCATAAACATGCATACAAGCTGAGACAAATGCATGAAAGCACACACGCACGGATGCAGACAAACATACTAAAATGCACACAAACACTTTCAGACAGACTAAGGTATAATAAATGTACTCTGGAGTAGAAAGGCATACGGACATTCGCAGACGTACACAGCCATAAATTCATGCAGACACGCCAACTCATGGACAAAGATTTACACACATACATAAGCACACATATCCATGCACAGGCGCTCATATAATCATACATACTCATTATGTGCTGTCTTTTCCATGTGTGAGTGTGTGGGAAGTCTGCAGGACTGTTATCTTGTGTGGCGCATATTATGAAAGCACCGGACAACTTTTCTCTAACATTCTAATAGCCTCTGGTGTTTGTTCCTGTATGGACTTTTCTCCACCGCCAATTTTACGCCTCACCAATCTCAAATGTCACCAGCCGCCACTGGGTGGGCATGATGGTGTAATTTGAAAGGAGGCTGCAGCGGGTTGAGTACTGCTTGCATGTGGTTTTGTGAGGTTCACGTAATGATGTTGCACGTGGGTATGCTCATATAGCCATGTAATAAAAATAGAATTCTTTATTGGATGAAACAGTCTACAGATATCACTAATGATTAAGGAATGTCTGTTAACACTGACCAAAACTGCAACCACTCTAGTCTGAGCAGGTACAAAGTCTCTGAAAATCAGAGAAATACTCAAGACAAGCAAAACCATAACTGTAAATAAGCATTGTCAAACCAGCATGTCTGGCGTTGACAAGCAAGTGAAATGGTTAATGTTTTAATAGTATCTTATTGCTACTGTATCCCACAAAAAGAAATGAATAAAACACACCACCTCCTAAGTGTACCTGCCACATGCTTGTAATAAAAATGTTTTTAGAAATGTATTGATGTGGCGGTTTTAAGTGATGTTTTTAAATAACAAGCCTTTCAATTGCGTCACACATTGTATTAGTGGAGGAGACAAGAATAAATGGCCACCTAACCAAGTATTCAAATCTCAGACACTACAGTGGTACAATGCCACTAAAGAATTTATTACAGAAAGTTTAAAATACACAGAAAGTAAACAGACATAGAAATTGGCATCTGAATTGCAGGCAAATGCATACTTAAAACCACATTTATCACTGAAGAGGAAGGAACTACTTTTAAGTGGATGTGAATAATGTGCATTGGCTTTGTGCAGTCACTCAAGGAGAAAAAAGCCAATGGAAATGTGGTCTGTATACTGTGACAGGTGGAAGAATTTTATTTTAAGAGTTTTATATAGCGCTGGCTAGACCTGGAGGTATCAGAGCGCTTTACATGAGGTTCCAAAAAATTACAAGATTACATCAGTTCCAATTTACATCAGTTGCTAGACAAACAATTACAAGAGCATAGAAGATGAGATAAGTGAAGTGTAGAGGGGAAGGGTGTAAGGGTAAAGGGGTAGGAGGGAGATACAGCAGAAAGATGGAGGAAAGTCTGCACAAAGTCCGGCTGGGTAGGTGATGATCGAGGGGGGAGTTCCAAAACCCATCTCTTCTATAGCTATCAGGTAGCTCCACCGGGCGTTGGCCAAATAGCTAGGTCTCAATGGGAAAACATTTAAAGAACATGGAGGGCAAAATAAATGGAGCGTAGAGGGGAGGGGGTAGGGAAGGTGAGAAAGGGAGGATAGGGGAAGAGACAACAAGGAAAGACAAAATGAAGTCTATCTAAAGGCTGACTGGGTTGGTGACGAACAAGGAGGGAGTCCATGGCCCATCTCCCCTATAGCTAAACCAGGTAGCTCCATCGGGCATCAGACAAAATAGTTCAGTCTCAATACATTGAGAGAGGAGAGAAGGAGAGACATAATAGAGGGAGGATGCGGGAAGAGACGACAGGAGAGACGAAAGGAAGCCTGGCTAAAGACCGACTGGGTAGGTGACGTCCAAGGAGGGAATCCCCGACCTGTCTCCCCTATAGCTAAGCCAGGTAGCTCCATTGTGCATCAGACAAAATAGCTAGATCTCAAATGACGAGGGAAGATTCACAGATAAGCAGGGTGGGGACTAAGGGCCAGGACAGGAGAGGGCAGAGGTCAGTAGCAGGAAAGTGGAGAGGAGTAGAGCGGGGAGTAGGGATATACAGCGGAGAGACGAAGGAAAGTCTGTCCAAAGTCCGGCTGGGTATGTGACGGCCGAGGGGGAAGTCCACAGCCCATCTCCTCTATAGCTATCAAGGTAGCTCCACTGGGCATCGGCCAAACTGCTAGGTCTCAACGGTCGGTGGCAAGATCGCAGATTCAATGTCATGATGGGTGAGCCGGATAGGGGATATTTATTTATGCTTGAGGACTGGTCGATGACCAATAGTAGTAGCACAATGTTGGTAGAGGACAACTATGGGTCCGAGGGGGTCGCTGGTGTCTTGAGGAGGCGTGAGTATTTGGTAGATTTCACGGTGTGGTTTCTGGTCCCGTTGCGTTCTGTGAGAACCTTGGTTTCCCCATTATGTTGCGTGGAGCTGGTGTCACCTGATGGTCCAGTGTAGGGCACTGTCTGTTGTCTGTGCGGTTCCCCAGCTCAGAAAATCGTGGTTCCATACCACTGCAACAAAAACACTTCCTGGACTCTGCTCACTGCAATCTGGGGCACAGGTAGGCTGCAACTCTTTTAAAATGTCTAAGTGTGGTCAGGAGATCTTCTCGGGTCAGTGCCATAGTTCCCTCCTTCTGAGCGAGCGCGGTTTCTAACCAATGACCATAAACCTTCTTACATATGTATATTATGTTTGTTTAAAAAAAACATGATCTGCCAGGGCAGCAAAAGCTACTTCTAAGGCCATACCTAAAAAGTATGGAACCCCCAGTCATTTGAGGTAGACAGTAACTGATTGCTGTCCATTATTGTTGCTTGTCATACCAGTGTGACTAAAGCTCACACTGGTGTACTATATTATTGTTCATGCTTACTTCAAAGTATTTTAGGGTTCATGAGAACTTGTCTGTCAAAGTAATATTTGGGTCATAGATAATCTAGATTCCAATGTTATTCTATTTAAAATAAATGTTGCATATGGGGATAAAAGGTACTGTCAAGAGTACAAGGTGTGCATCACACAGGGAATAGGTATGCTGGAGTAATTAAAATTAAATTAAACTAATTAAGCTGCACAAAAACAACCTAGCTATTTTGCTATACATTTGTATCAATTACCCTATTTAACATTTTTCATATTCAAAGAAGACATTGTGATGGGTATATTTGATGAACCCCAGACCAAAATGTTATCATCATTCTTTGTAGCGCCAAAGCAGGCAATACGCTCAGGGGTTTATGTACAAGGAGTTAACATTGCTATAGTGACACTTTTCCGAACGGTTTGGTGGCGATATTTTTATCGCCATATGTACAAGCTGTTGCTAAGCTCCTACTTTTCCAGCGAAAACGTCTATAGATAAGATCGCCACTTCTGTTAGCGATAACGACATGCAAGAGAGGCGTTCTCTGGCAAAAACGGCCGCTAACCCCACTTTGTGATATTTAAAAGGGAATTCTTGAAGGTAGGAGGACCCAAAAAAACTGCCTCTACCTTTACATCTCTTTCCATTCCAACGCGTTGTGAGGTTAGTAAATGCTGTTTTTTAAGTTTTAGGGTGGGTATGTGTTTCAGGGGTCAGAGATGAAATTGGATGTGTATTATGGGGTAAAATATGAAACTTAGAGTGTGTTTTGGGGTCAAATATGAAATTTAGGGTGTGTTTTGGGGGTCACTTTTGGGGTTCAGTGTGTGTTTTGGGGGGGTCAAAGATGAATTTTAGGGTCCAGGGTGTGTTTTAGGGTGCAATGGTTAGTTTTAAGATTGAACTCACTGAAGTGGGAATAGTAATATTTTCATCTCTGCTGTCCAGCACTTTCCCTACTGTTGCAATATGCATAGTATTAGAATGCATTGTAATGGAATGTGATGTAATGGTATGTGTTGTAACGTCATACATACCTTTGGCACACCAGTGGTATACCCGCTGCTCATGGGCGCACAGCGCCCCCCATAGAAAAGTGCTTTGGGGCTTTGGGGGGGACTGGACAGCTGGGAGGTGGGACAAACCAGAAAGGACACTGGAGGGGCCGGGGACGCGGGGGTGTGTGCGTGAGCAGGTGTTGTAAATATTTAAATGAAAGACATCTTACCTCGAGGCCGGGTCCCATGTCTTGGTTGCTCCTGCTCTCTTGACGCTTCTTGAAAGCAGTGGGGTGATGCTCTTCCATCATTGCGGATGAGCCGCCACTGGGGGTGCGTCGCACCAGGTGCTAGGCCTGGGCTACTCGACCCCGGGTTCTCTGCTGCTACGCTTCCCACCTTCTCCTTACCTGGACATTGACACCGTGGGGCAATCAGCTGCACACTCTCCAAATCTGTGACTCAGCCAGCAGGAGTCTCAGCCAGGTGGGATTTCACAAGCCTGGGTACAGCAGTCACCGCCAAGTCTGCTTGGGAACCTCCCAATGCAGCAGGGCCCCCTTAGGCGTGAAGTTGCAGTGCTCCCGCCACACAAGTTCGGCACAGCTCAGGGGCCTCACCCTCCACAGCGTCCGGCCAGCACAAATTCATCCGGCCTGTGATGTAGAGAGGCGTGAGCCGCAGTTGGTAATTCCCTCCGTGCACCCTGGTGTAGTGGTGGATTGTAGTATGTGGTGCAGACCTCCCTACGTTGGAGCACCTCTACCATTGACAGCTCCAAAGGGCTCAAGGCGGTCTTCTCACATAGGTCAGCAAAATGTCTCTGTGCGCCCTGCCAGACTTCATCGCCGCGCCTCAATGTCTACCACCATGGCTCATCGACTCCACAGCACCTCCGCATCCCACTCCAGGCTCCAGAAGCAGGTCCAGTGATGCATCCAGGCTCCAGACGCAAGACCAGCGAGGCATCCAGGCTCCAGATGCAGGACCAGTGAGGCATCCAGGCTCCTTACGCAGGATCAGCAAGCCCTCCAGGCCCCAGGGACTGTCCACGCTTTCAAGGTTTTGGATGCCATGGTGTTGCGAAGAGTGCGCAATGAGAAGTGATGCATCACTGGTGTTGCACCGTGATGCACCTCTTTTCATGGATGGAGCCCTGCATTTCCTCTTCCCCTGGGACTCTGGCTGGTCATCCTGGATGTTGGGGGGCTTGAGGGGGTTGTTGATCTGTGCTGCACTTGTCCCTGGCTGCTCCATTCTGCATTCCATTTGTTTTGTGCCTATTTTGCATTGGAGGACGACTGATAGGCTATTTTTGGCTATAGAGGCACAAAAAATCACATTGGGCTGACTAATATGCGTTTTGTTTCCGCGAATGGGCCTTTTATTCGTTTTTTCGTGCTAAAGTCGGAATTCCTATCTCCATCACGCTAATGTCACTAGCAGTTTTCACAGCTGATCTATGAAGCTATCACCATGTAGCGAAGTCTTGTGAATACGTCGATAACAAGGCGATAGTTCTTAGCGGTACACGGCGGTAAGAAATACTGCCGCCAGTTAGCGGTAGTTATTGCCAGTCCTTGTACATATGCCCTTCAGTCTAATAAAAAGTCTAATAAAAACTCAGATGGCCTGACAAACATCCATCAATCATTAGTTAGGCACGCAGATGGCAAACTATCTAATTGTCATAATAGCCTTAGCCAGAGACTATGGTCAAATATTTACACTAAAGTATCAGATTGTGTTACAGCATATTTTGCCATTTCATAAAGTCTCGTGGATTTGTCCACTCTTTCTAGTTGTTTGTATGAAGTCTCCATATAAAATGTGTGTTTTGCTGAGACATCTGTATCTGTTCCGAGCCCTGTTTGTTGCTTCCTATGACATAATGAGAGCAAAAAAAGAGCACCCAAATTACATAAAATATCCTATCATCTGGGAGTATGTCTGTACCCGAACCCCTTTTTATTAGTTATTGGGTCGTTTTGTGCCAATATACTTCAATTGGACCCACACAGTTAACTCTTTGTAAAATAACCATGCAGTAGACTTCAGACCGGTAAAACTCACTTTTGATAAAAACAAATAAGTGTGATAAGTTTGTAATCCTAATAGAGAACTCCTAGTAAAACAGACAATTACTGTGGAGTTGATAATCCCTATGGATGACTCTTAGTAAAACAAACAGGTGTTGTGCTTTTCGTAGACTTTACGGAAGAACAATTGACAGACTTCCAAATGTCCCTGCTGCAGCAATTATGTATAACTATTGCCTACCAAGGACACTGTACACTATGAGGAACTCATAATCTATGCTTTCAAGATGGTCACCACCACTGGCAAGTCTTATCAGAGTCCCAAGACCTCATGGAATATCTAGTCTTTCTTGTCTTTACTCAGGTGGTTCACAAACTGCATTCTTCTGAAATGTGAAGTTTTTGTCCGGGCAGTAGCAACACCCTACACATCCTTCCATATTCTACTGCTCCGTACGACATGCACACTCATGAGCTTCATAGTAATGCATCCCGTGAACAAAGTAGAAGTAATAGCGAAGCCCCGTAGTAAAGGGTACAGTTACCAGGCAATGTGTGGTGGAATTATTTGCCTTCTTCGCAAATGTGGACCAGAGCTGACCCGTAAGTAAGAGTCAGGAACTAATATCCAAGCCGTGCTACACTAGAACATTGACCTATTGCCTTAAGCCTTATCTTTCAGTACTAGATAACTTCCACAGTCTGTGCGATAAAGCTTGACCCTTCCAATTTCTTTCACTCCTCATCTTATCTCTGTATGTAAATCTGAGTTGTCCCTGATGTTGGTGATGCAAGCATCCCATTTCCTTTTAATCGCAAAAGATGCCCGATGATCTTTCTGAAAGTTTGATGATCTGTCTTGCTGCTGCCTCTAGGACAATCATCTCACAAGAAATCCCCATGTTAGGAGATGAACACCATGGGGCAGATTTATGAAGGCCTTGCGCCGCCGGTGCGTCATTTTTAACATGGGAAAAAGTGACGCACCGGCGGCGCAAGGCCTTCATAAATCTGCCCCATGTACCTTAAATCGAGGATAGGTCCCTATTGCGACTACAAGTTATCACATTCCTTAACTCCAAGACACTACTCATTCCTTTTGTAACTTACTAATACATCACATTTTCAACTGCTATTTTCACTCTTTTCTTTCATCTTGGTTCCAGTGTTTGTGATGAGAAGGATTGTAAATTGTAAAGGTTTGCAAGCTCAGATTTACTAACGCTTTGTATCGAGTTTGTGTTACTTTTTTTAATGCAAACCTGATGCAAAGTATTAAGGTGGGATTTATTATCTGATGAAAATCTGTTTTGCGCTTCATTGCGTTACTTTGTAGCAAAAGGGGTGCTCCATGGGTGCTGCATGAGATTTCAAATTGCAACCACAGATGTGTTTTGATGCAAATCCCTATCTACAACGAATGGTAGACAGTGATAGGCTCTAAAATCTTATGTCTCCTCGAGGCAGGCCAAACTAGAAGAAATGTTTTCCTTTCTCCTCATTTTTCCTACTTTGCTGGTGTGTTGTATTGTACAGAAACATACAAAGTGAGAAAAGCCTTGACGCTTAATTTATATCCTGGAAGATACCTTGTCTAGTGAAAAAACTATGCTTTAGAACACACAGACTCACTTGCACTATTGCAGAAGTGTTTCTATGTTAGTGCATGGCTGCCAAAAGTGCACCAGCGCAGGGAGAGAGAACAGCTCAACATCTTAGTAGATATGGTGCTGTGCTCCTCTTACTTTCTTTAGTTGCTGCGCTGTATTGTGTGACATCGTACTAGATCTGGCACCCAATTTTTATTACTATTTTGGCAGGAGGATTCTGATTATCCATTTTAAAGTGTTGTGATCACGATTGGTTACAAAACACAAACACCATGTTTGTGAGCATTTGTACGAACCATTCCATTTTTACATGGGCTGCATTGCTTTTGTGCTGTCTTTTCTAGTTTTCAGGAGTGTTCTTGTGCCAAAGATCATTTAGTGATCACTAAAGTAATGAGTTGTTCACAGCAGGGGTCACTGGTTTCGTACCTGTATTGTGTTGCTTTACTATTTTATTGTGTTGTGTGCACTTTCTACCATTTCATTTCCATGTTTACTCTAAATGCATTTATATATTTTAAGTAATCATCAAAGTGTTGTGCATTCACAGCAATGTTGGCTAGTGAGGGGAAACACCCATCACAATGCAGTCATGACAGAGATCTACCTTTACAATGCAACTGTTACAACGCAACTACCTTTACATCGCATGCCATTACAACACATGTTACTACAACGCATGCCATTACAACGCATACAATTACAAAACATTCCATTACAACGCATTATAAGGTATGTAATGGATATATTTTAGTTTAACGGTGGGTATGTGTTTTGAGGTACATGGGAATAGTAATTTTTAACCCTACACTATCCAACACTTACCCTACTGTTGCACTCACTGGAGTGGGAACAGTAATTTCTACCCTACACTTTCCAACATTTACCCTACTGTTGCCCTAGAAGTATTATGCGTTGTAATGGTGTGCGTTGTAATGGAATGCGTTGTAATAAGAGGTTTAAAAAATGTGTTGTAATGGCATGCGTTGTAAAATCATGCTATATAATTGTAGTTGCAATGTAAAAACTGCATTGTAAAAGCATGCATTGTAATTGTTTGCGTTGTAACATCATATATTCGCTAGTGAGTCGCAGCTTAATTATAATAGTGACAACTGTGTTTTATTATACTTCAACTCAAGTCTGCAGTAATTTCTTTCAGGTTGTTCTTTGCAGCTCATCTACATTAACCCAGTGCCTTATGTAATGGGGCACACCAGTACTTGCACCTTTTGATAATGCTTGGTTGTCACTGCAACTAAATTTGCTGGGGAAAAAGTCTGACACCTAACAAGCATAGTACTCTTTCCTTTTGCACTCTGAAACTACCACTACAAACCATACAACATGAACTCTCTGCACCAGCACCAATGCCCATAGCAAATGTTGTATACTAGCTTCATACTAATAACAAACCATGTCTGCCTCTTATAGTTGGTCTAAATGAGTATTAATGTAAGACAAATACATGTAACAAGATAAATGCAATAAATGTAACGTATGAAAATATGAGTTATTGTTTAACTGGTGCGTCTTGTTTCAGGCTCTTGGTTGGTTCTCCATGGAGTGGTTATCCCACTAACAGAATGGGTGATATTTACAAATGTCCTTTTAATTCACAAATATCCACATGTGAAAAGCTGAACTTGCCAGGTAAGTTATTCTTACTAGTCAACAGCTTTAGCAATGTGGCTAATAAAATCTTGATAACATTGTACATTTACAGCAGTACTACCGTACAGTTTGGACTAAGCTCGCAAAGCTAACAATTAAGGCCAATTAACAAAATGTTGGGCAATTTGTGTCTTTCTCCTGGCTCCTCAATATCCAGGTATATTTTATTTGTGGTTATAGGCGGAAGCTCAGAAAAATGCAGCTCCACCTGTGCCGTTGTAACCAAAATATAAACGCGGCTAACCTGACCAAGTAGATGATCGAAGCTTGGCATGTGACGCTAATGCCAAGAAGACAATCAAAGCTTGACCTATGCTGCTGTGACCCAAAAAGAAGAATCTGGCTTATCCTTGTGCAGCTTTGCCTGTGAAGAGCGTGGTCCATTTCAAGTCACCTTGCCGAGAGGCGGGAGCATGTGAGAGGTTTTGTTGCCTTCGAAGTGGGCCTGTGCATGGCCTTTCCATAACCACAGGACACCTTGCTCCAAACATTTTCCATACCTTGTGTCTGATAACAGAGGTGTAACTTACTGGTAAATTCCCATGGGTAAAACCTTCTCAAGAAGATTCTTATTCACAGAAAAGCTTTGAGTTCATTTCTAACCCTGTGTTAGATTTCTGACTTTTATTTTTGTATTTATTAGCCTTTTTGCAGGCACAGGTCAGCTAAATCTACTTCAGCCTCTACTACAGGCATTAGTTTACTGGAGCATGCCAGGTTTAGCATAAGCATAAACCAGAATATTTAAAATATGGAAAATCAGCCTGATTGTAATTTGTATAATAACACAATTTGGACTATTTATTTTTCAGATAGTTCTCCACTCAGAAAATTACATTATTTTTTCAAAGGAACATCATTACATATACTTTTTGTAGACATGAATTATTCGTGGCAATCTAACTGCAAAGTCACACTGTGACACTGACAGTGTTGTAAGTGTGCATAATTCTTGTGCATGCTCCATATCACACTGTTTTAATCTTGTTATCTATCCCCTTTACCACACTTATTCAAACAGAATGGTTCACCTTCTCAGTGGACTTTTCCACCTGAGAATATACAGCTCCCCGCAGATATTATTTTTCTCCTAATTAGGATTTCTAAATTAGAAGCATCAATAGCAAGGTTTACATGTTTAAGTGCCTCATATGATAATCAGACCCTTGATCCTGTAAGCAAATAGTGTATGGAAATATAGACATACTACTTGTTCAATGAGCATCGCAAGTCACAAAGGAGTTCCTTGTCCATAAAGGTTGATGGCAACTGCAATTGTTTTGTTACTTGTACCCTACAACTAATGATAGCTGTAAATAATGAATACAGCATAGTTGTCATATTTGTATTACGCATGTAAAGTATATGTTAAATACATATGTCTGGGAAAGAAGGTTGCATACAGTATATGAAACTTTTTTTTTTTTTTTTTTTTTTGGGGTTCAAACTGCTTTATTGGAGAAAACAGAGTATGGTACACAGCTCGATCCGCCTACAACCCGGAGGCCGGCAGCAAAAATTATGAACAGTACACAGCCCAGAAGCCGGCATCCCGGGGGCCCGGCGGCGTATAGGAAAACATACAGGACGCTGGTTCTGCAGCCCGGGGCGTAGGACAAGCAAGGATGAGCAGCAGTTGAACAGGGTGTTGTAGTCGAGAGATGAAATCCCTCTCCTTTTTTTTTGTTTTTTGTTGTCAAACAGGAACCAAAACTTCCCAACTTAGGTAACAACTATGAGGCTGTATAAGACTGTGTGAAAGTTCCAATGAAGGGTGGTGTAGCAAGGCGGGTCAGGCAGGCCGCAGCCCATGGGGGAGCTAATGTCCAGGATTGCAACCCAGTGAGGCAGAGGTCTGCAAAGGTGCATCCCATAGAAGCATGAATTATAACGGGGTGTCACTCAGCAGTAGTGTGAGGCGTGCTGTGGATGCAGAAAAAATAGGATATGCATGCCCAATCATGAGGGGGGTGTGGGTCAGGCCAAGAGAGAGCGGCCCAGGTCATTCAGGACGCTGCAGGGGCATGAGAGTGCATGGGGACAAGGAAAGTCAGACGATGCAGGAGGTATTGACAGGTTGCGTTCCGGGAGGGACGTCAGCGCATTGAGGAGGGGGAGGCAGATCATCTGATCGTGCATCGTCATCCGAGCGCGTGAGCAGGTAGTGCATCAGAGGTTCCCAAATATCCCTGGGCCTACAAGAAGGGGGTATCAATTCAGCAAAAGTAGTGTGTTGGTCTTGGCAATAAGTCAAGTCCGTAAGCCAGTCCTTAAATTTGGGCGCCCTTCCTCTGCCCCAGCGACAAGCAACCCGTCTCTTGGCTAAGAGCAAGGCGGTGTCAACAAATTTCCTGCATCCTCTAGGCAAGTGCACTGTGTATCCGAGGATGGCGATCAAGGGGTCAGCGGGCACCGTCTCACCCACCATCTCCGCGATAGCCTCCACAACCAGCTGCCAGTAATGAGCAACCTGGGGACAGTCCCATGCCAGGTGTAGGAAATCAGCATGGTCGGCATGGCAGCGTTCACATCTGTCGCTGTCAGCCAGCCCGAACCTATATTTCCGAGCCGGAGTATAGTATATCCGTTGAAGGAATTTGTAGTGAATAATTTTCAATCTGCTGCTAGCGGAGACGCGAGCGGTGAGCGTGCAACAGTAGTTCCACTGCTCATCGGTGACATCGAGGGCAAGTTCAGCAGCCCACCGTAGCCGAGCATTGGAGACCGGTTCCGGAGCCGCGCTTCGGATTTGGCGGTAAAGACCAGAGACCAAGTGGGTCCCGTCTTGTGATCCCAACAGGAAATGCAGTGGCGCTAGGGTCTCAGGTTCATTGGGATAATCAGGTAAGATGCCCCGCATCCCCGCACGCAGCCGAATATAGTAAAAGAGTTCAAGGGTGGTGTGTTCCTGCGCCTTAAAGAACAGTTCCTTAGTCTTGAAACTACTCTCATGGAACAGGTCGCCCCAGCGGGCGATGAGTAACCTATCACATAATTGACGGAAACCTCGTTCCGACAAGAGAGATAATTGCGGGTGATAAGTAAGCGGCAATTTGGGAGAGTAGGGCATCGGACACGACAGGTGTCTAGCGATGCGACGCCACGCATCTAATGTGCAGGAAACTGAGGTATGCGCAGTGGTGATGGATGTCTCAGGACAGTGTAGCAGTCCGTTGAGTGGTATAGGGTGCACAATCCAGTCTTCCACCGCTATGTGTGGCATGAAAGGAGTTGGAGCCATCCAATGGTAGGCAAAGTGTGCCTATGCACATTGGTAGTAAGTTTCAAAATTAGGGATGTCAAAACCTCCTCTATCGTAGGGAAGGGTCAGCGTCGACCATTTTAAGCGGGGGGATTTGCCGCCCCAGAAAAGTCTGCGCAGCTCCGCACGGAGCGTCCTGAAGAAAAAGGCACCAGGGTAGTAGGGGATATTGAGGAAAAGATATAGGAAGCGGGGCAATATCACCATTTTTATAAGTGAGGCTCTTCCCGCCATGGAGAGTGGTAGCGTGACCCACCTGTCCACTGAAGCCGTTAATTTGGTCACGGCCACTCCATAATTGGCACGGAGCGTCTCATCTTTATCGCGAGATATGCGAATTCCCAAATACCTAAGATCATCACTACACCACTCCAGTGGGTAATCGAGAGGGAAGGCATGCACCGCATCCGTGAGGGGGAAAAACTGCGATTTTGCCCAATTGATGTGGACACCCGACACCCCTCCGAACAATATGAATTCTCGAAGCAGGGGATTGAGATGCGTCTCGGGATGTTTAACGTAGAGCGTGATATCATCAGCATAGAGGGAGACATCTATTTGCCGCTGCAGGCAGTGCACTGCCCCCGCTCGGTGTAACTGCCGTATACGACAGGCGAGTGGTTCGACCGCGATGGCAAATAGCAGGGGAGAGAGCGGGCATCCCTGACGGGTGCCTCTAGTGAGTGCAATTGGTTGTGACAGGCGGCCATTGATTAGCACCCTCGCCGTCGGGTCCGTATACAAAAGTCGAACCCAAGAGAGAAATAATTTGGGGAAACCCATGCTGGCTAAAACCGAAAACAGGTATGGCCACTCGATCGAGTCGAATGCCTTAGTGGCATCTAGGAACACGGCAGCGATAGGGGTGTCGGGGTGGACCGTGCGAAGCAAGGTAAAAAGGGTGCGAAGATTATGGGACGTAGATCTTCCTGCCACGAAGCCAGACTGATCAGGCAGGACAATCCGGGTCATGAGCAGCGACAGCCGGGTAGCTAAGACTTTGGCCAGTATCTTAACATCGCAGTTTAGAAGGGACAGTGGACGGTACGAATCGCAAGTGGCAGGGTTTTTATCCGGTTTCAGAAGGGAGGTGATCGCCACTTCACGCATAGAGCAGGGAAGTATCCCATCGGCCAGTGATTCCGTGAAGACCTCACTGAGCACCGGTGCCATTATGTCAACATAGGTTTTATAAAATTCGTCCGGTAAGCCATCGAGCCCCGGCGCCTTGCCATTCTGAAGGGACATGATGGCCTCACGGATCTCATCCAGCTCGAAGGGAGCCGCAAGAAACTCCCTGTCCCCATCGCTGAGCCAGCACAGCGCCACATCGTTAAGGTAGGCAGCATATGAAGTGTGTACCTGTGCTGTAGAAGTATAAAGTGAAGAGTAGTGTGCTGTGAATGTGGATAGTATCTCTGCCGGGTCCCTGACAGCCGTGCCGGTGTCATCAATAAGCTCCAGTATAGTGTTGTGCACCCGTGGTGGTCGTGTGAGTGCAGCAAGCACTTTTCCGGGCCTATCCCCCTCACAATATCTCCGGGCCACCCAGTGTTTACCCCGGTATTTCACCTCCCTGGCCGCCTCTTCTTCAAATTTTGACAGTGTCTCTCTAAAGGTGGCGTGTAAGTGTGGGTCAGAATCCGTGATCATGCGGTGTTCCAGAGTCCGCAGTTCGCGTTCCAGTGTAGAAATGGACTGCAGGATATCACGCAGCACCCCATGACTTTTGGAGATGCAGAAGCCCCTGATGGTGACCTTAAAAGCCTCCCAGATGTGCTCAACTGACTCTACCGAGCCCTTATTTCTAGGGAAGAAATCTGCTATCTCCTCCCCCAGTTCAGTGCAGAAGACATTGTCCAAGAGTATATCAGGACGCAGTCTCCACTGAGGTCGTGGATTGTCCCATCCGGGAATGCTGAATTGCATAGACACAGGACTGTGATCGGAAAAGGTTCTAGGAAGGTGCTCTACTCTTAACAACTCTGCAGCAGCTTCTCTGTTAACTAGGAAGTAGTCAAGTCGCGCCCATGTCCCAGTGTGAGAGGTAAAGTGTGTCCCTTCCCGCCCCTGGGAATGTAGATGTCTCCAGGCATCCAAGAGACCACCCTCCTCCATGATTCCCTCCAGCGTCTCCCTGGACCTGGGCTTGTAGGAGCTGACACCATCCGCCCTATCCATGGGGGGCACCAGTGTGAGGTTGAAATCACCACCCCATATAACATGTCTTGCCCCAACAGCTACAATCTTCCCCCACAATGTGGAAAAAAAGGCAGGAGTATCAACATTCGGTGCATACATAGATACAAATACATAGACATCGCGGCCAACCCTTCCCCACAGTAAAGCATACCGCCCCTCCCTGTCCATTGCCTCTCCGAGATGATGAAAAGGCACTCCGCGGGCAATAAGCACCGCAACCCCTCTGGCATAGGTCGAGTAAGAGGAAAAAACACGGGTGCTAGCCCATTTCGTCGCAAAAGCGGCAGCGCCCTGAGCAGGCAGATGCGTCTCCTGCAACATAACAACTTGTACATGATGTCTGTTCAGATAGGCAATGACATTTCTGCATTTCTTAGCATTGTTCAGCCCCCTGACATTCCACGATAAGCACGTCAATCTAGTATTCGCATTCGATACCGCCATGGGTGCAGAAAGTCTATATGTGAAAGTGACCTAGCCGGCCTAATGACAGTGCCCCGGCCGCCCCGCCCCCACCCAAAGAAACACCAGTTCAGCAGATAAAAATACAGTCTAAGCAACAGAAGCCTCGTAAAATCCAACCTCCCCCCACCCACCCCAGCATCCCAAACATGCCAGAAGCCATGGATCACAGCACTCCAGTCACAAAAGTTCTATACGCTGATGGAGGGCCATCCGTTGTGGCCGGCACTGTGCATTTACCATGCAAATATAGTTAATTATCTTGTTGTCCAGGGGGTAAATCAGCATTCTCCAGGTCCTCTGCAGGCACGTTTCCACCTCTGCGCGTTGTTCGGACCGATTTTAAAAAGTCCTCGGCCTTCTGCGGGTTGGTAAAGAAACGCTGTTTACCCTGATGGGTAATTCGTAGTTTCGCCGGATAGAGGAGGGCGTAGTCAATTTGGGCTTCCCGCAACTTTTTCTTTACGGGCAGAAACTTGCGCCGTTCGTCCTGGACCATCGGCGTGAAATCAGGATAGATTGAGAACGTAATCCCATTATACTGCAGTGATTTCTGAGTCCGGGCTGCCCTGAGGGCCGTGTCGCGATCACGATAGTTCAAAAGCCGCGCTATTATAGGCCTAGGAGGTAAGCCAGGCTGGGGCACTGGTGCCAGTGATCGGTGGGCCCTCTCCACTATAAACTGAGGAGAAAAAGCGTCCTCTCCTATGGACCCTTTAAGCAACTTTTCCACGTAGAGCTCCATTCTGCCCGTGGCCGTGGATTCCGGCACGTTCGTGATGCGCACGTTGTTGCGGCGGCTTCGTGCCTCCAAATCTTCGTTCTTTGCCGCTATGACACGTAGCAGGTTGTCCATCCTGGCCAATTGTGACGTATGGGTCGCGGTGGTGTCTGTATTGTCGGAGATCCGTTGCTCCGCAGCCGTAATGCGTTCCTCATGGCGGTCAACCTTGTGCACAAGGGCATCCAATCGGGCCGTGACCCCATACACCTTCTCCACGACAGTGGCGAAACCCTGCCGCATCTCTTGGATCAGGCTTGTAAGATCCGCCGCCGGGGCCGGGGGCGGGGGGTTGGATTGTGGAGAAGATGTGCTCGGCCCTGGGTTCATCTGCGTCGATTTAGCGCTCTTGCGCGCGTTATCAAAGCTCAGTTTAGGCTGGCGATTCTCAGGTCGCCCCATGGCAACTCCCAGCGACGGACCACAAATCCGGACGGGCAGTAGCAGGGCAGTCCGATAGGAGTACAGGCCTCGTAAGGAGTGGGCGGTCGGGGGTGGGCAGGCGGATCCAAACGCAGCACGATCTGATAGAGCAGAGCAGGAGAAACGTCGCTGAGCCCCTCCGGTGTGCACCCCCCCAGGCCCTAGTGAAGCGCCCGTGAGCGTCCGAGCAGAGATATGCAAGCCTCGTTGAGGTCACTAGCTGTGTTGGGCCTATGGAGAACAAGTCCCAGGCATTAGGGTCTACAGCAGCCCTAGGTCAACAGGATCCAGGTCAGCAGGATGGGCAGCGTCGGTCAGTAGCGAGATAGCGTGTCTCACGGGAAGCGCCTCACAGGGGGGTAACACAGGGCCTCCACGCAGGGCAGAGATACAGCAAATCTTCAGCCAGACAGGGCCATCTGGCGTGGAGACGGCGCAGGGGTCCGCAGGCAAGGAGCACGCTCCAGCGGTAAGTGCCAGCGCGGCGGGGCAGTCCCCAATCCCTGCAGGTCCGCCAAGCCGCGCCGCGCAAGCCGGCACCGTCAGTGAAGCGGGGAGCAGTCCGGGCAGGTCAGAGCTCCGTCCGGCATGTGAAGAGCAGCCCCCCTCCTAGCACCAGCATTGAGGGTCTAGCGGCGATCGGAGGAGGGGGGGGGGCGATCCAGCCCGAGGCAGGGCTCACAGTCGTCTCCTACCTGCGCAGCGACCGCCGCACTCCTTCTCAGTGGGTCCGCAGGCCGTGGCGACGAAGAGCGGCCTGCAGCCTCGTGGCGATCCCCAGGGTCGCGTGAATATGGCAGCCGTACCGGCGCTTGCCTCAGTTCCAGTGGCAGAGTCGGCGACGCTGCAGCTGCCCGTATCTTCGGCTCCGGTGCACGCAGAGCCTCCAAATTTGGACCGGGTGTGGAGAACGATGCTAGGACACAGGATAAGAACTTTTGGGGTGAATCAGCACCCCGTGGCGCAGGATCAGTGGAGGATCTTGTACCAAGGGACGGGAGCTGCGCGTCTAGGCAGCCATTCCGTAAGCGCGCCCTCTAGCGCCCTCACAGTATATGAAACTTGATTGAGTTTTGTATTAGGCACTTGAAGCACACACCCATGAGATAAAATGGAGTACACTTCCAACACTCTACATAGCAGCTACCTCATAGTTCTCATGATCACCTCCCATTAAAGAGTGGGTGGGCCAGATACAATTTTGAACCAAAACTCTTGTGTTGAAGGGAGTGATGGTAATGTGTTGGGCCATGAGTATCCCCTGCATGGTGTACAAGTGTGTTTCCCTGCCCTGTGTGCCCTACTGCTTGCATCTGATATCCAGTTTTTAAATCTTGGACTCTAGCCGCACACTAATACATGTAGGTGCAGATACCTAGGGTGTCTCCTTGACCTGTGTGAAGTACTGGACCTATCATATGACCTGGAGGGGCACACAAATGGGAATATTTCACTGACAGGTGACTACAATCCTGTCATATGTTTAGTACATGGAACAGTGATGGCAGCATACCATGTTTTGTGAATCCATAGTTGTGACTAGACCTTTTCATTTCTGTCACTAGAATGGAGGCCTACTTGAGTAAAGGTCCATTTCTATGCACTAACCGAGATCCTTATCCTAACTTCTCGAGTGTATGCTATGTGTGTTTGTGTATGTAGCCTGCGTGGTAGGTGTATCATGTGTATCAGTGAGTCAGCGTAATGAAGGCATGTATGATCCATTTTGGATGCCTCAGGCCTAGCCTTGTTTAGAAGGTGGAAGTGAGGTTTTTTCCGAGTAGTTGAAGTGAATTGCTGATGTTTCTGAAACTGGAGAAAGAAAACTAGACAAGTAGGGAGAAAGGAGCCAAGATTCTTTTAGAAATTTGATTAGGCATTTTCATGAGAGGAGCTGCTGATTATTCTGCTAATTATTTTTCCTGTAGCACTGCTATTTGGTAGATGGTGGGTGTCAAGAGTGGGACTGCATTCACGGTTGCTAAAGTTGAAATGGACCCCTTAGGGGAGGTGAGGCTTTTATTTATTCGATGATGTGGGTGCACCAGGTTGGAGACTCACCTGTGAGGAGAATCTCTCTATACAAAGGCTGTGTGTAGAGAGCAGCCTGGAAAAGGATATCGAAAGGTAAACAACCCAAACATTTTCTGAAAGTGCAGACAGTGGATCTACATCTACTGTCTGGTTTGACAGTATAAAGCTGCGACCCACTGACCCACTCATTCCATTACCAAGTTTGCATTAACCAAAGAAATGAGTGCTCTGAAGGTTATGCAGATGACTGCTGTGCAACCAGAGCTGGTATCTGCCTGACTAACAAGTTCCCAGACGTGAGGGGACATCACCTACATATGTTCCTTGCTGGAAGAACTTGTACATCTAACCTAAAGCGCTTACTAAACAGACTGACTGCTGAGAAAGAGAAGGAGTCTGCCAACCTTGCAAGAGGAGTGACCCTCCAGGAAGAGCCAGGAGTAGCAACATCCTGGTACTTTTGGGGTTTATCAGAGGAGGAGGATGATGGTAATCGGCATGCCACAGGTGTCAGTTGGTTGCAGATTCTTTTATTTGTGGTTATAGGCGGAAGCTCAGAAAAATGCAGCTCCACCTGTGCCGTTGTAACCAAAATATAAACGCGGCTAACCTGACCAAGTAGATGATCGAAGCTTGGCATGTGACGCTAATGCCAAGAAGACAATCAAAGCTTGACCTATGCTGCTGTGACCCAAAAAGAAGAATCTGGCTTATCCTTGTGCAGCTTTGCCTGTGAAGAGCGTGGTCCATTTCAAGTCACCTTGCCGAGAGGCGGGAGCATGTGAGAGGTTTTGTTGCCTTCGAAGTGGGCCTGTGCATGGCCTTTCCATAACCATAGGACACCTTGCTCCAATGCCTGCCACAAGCACCGCTCATGCTTGTGCAATCACCACTTGCCAGACAAAAACATACTGAAGATGAGATTGAAATACAAGCAGCCTGAGGAGTCTTTCTGGTGTGGCAGTTTACGCACTCACCCAGAAGCAGGAGAGGGGCTGGGTGTTGATGAAGTTGGCAGCTGCCTGATCACTGGAAGGACCACAGACCAGCCTCACTTGATGAAATCAGGCTGTTTGAATACAGAAGGACTGAGCACACTCATACATAAAGGGGTGAATCTGTGCTTGAGCCTAAATCACCCTATCGCATTTATTTTTGAGGGTCAACTGAATGGACTTGATGGGGAGGACCTGGGAGTTAAGGTTGCGGGTAGAGGCACAGCCAGCCCCAGCTCCCAAGACACAAATTGGATCTTGCAAGCATTGTATGTGTAGTATTTGGTTATAACATAAATTAAAGTAGTTTTCTTACTGAAACTAAAACACAAGGTTGGACTATTCATGTGCTGCTAGGTGAATATTGATTTGACTGTTTGCCCTTGTTTCTTGTGAGAGTGCTGAAAGGGAAAGGGTCTGTATTTTAAGAAAAAAACTTTTTTTTAAAGTTTGCCTCAAATAATCTTATTTTTTACATTCATACAGGGACTCTGGGTTTAGTACAGTGTAAAAATCCATTTAATGGTTGCAAATATTTTATTTAGTGAATCTCAAGATTTGCATCTGCTATATACCTTCATATAGAAGCCCCTGCATCTGAGAAAGCCTCCTCCTATGTTTCCAGGGCAGTTTGTTTTGCAGTTTACACTGGCACAGTGTCTGAATTTGGGACGGGAACCGTCGTATTGCATCGAACCTCCATTGCTCCACTGAGTTGAAGACTGATGGTGAGGGCCATCTCTTAGTAATGGGCCTGTGATGATATTCCCATATCATGTGGTAGCACACAGCAATCCGTCAATGTCATCTTGAACAAGGGCCTGATCCCGGTCCAAAAATCCTGCTTATCCTGGCTGATGTGAGATACATATAGTGGAGGAAGTTAAATTGTAGCAACTTGAATCTATTTATCGATATCATTGCAATATATGCCATTGTCTTGTCCCATTGATCATCTCCAAATTCTTTGCATACTTCTCTGACCCACTGTAGTCGTAGTCGTAGTCTTGTAGCTGGTCCACCTAGTGTTTCCAACATCAGCCAATACATGTTTGATAGTATCTGACACCAAATCACTCATTTCAGTGTAAATTGCACAACTTTATTCATGGTTTATTTATAAAGTCGTAGTCAACCATCAATGTGGCATTACCCATTTATCTCAGGCACTTCCTCAGATGTGTGGAGGACCCCAGTTGCGTAAATATTGCCCACTGTTTCAAAAGAACACATCATCCAGAGATCCACTTCTAAAGGTGAGGGAGTTCAACCAGTTCCCCAGACACTGTAGGGGTATTTCAGGGGTGTATACCCTTTCCTTGCCTAGCATCCACTGATTTCTGTTCCAACAGTGTATAGCTGCATTTATCAGTTTAGATAATCGTCGGTTTATGGAGTTTTTATGAAATGCCACACCCCATACAGTACTTTGGGATATCATAACTGATGGATATTTAGATTCCAGTACTTGTGAGCTAGGTGTCCACTTAGCTGTATATTGCAGCTGTGCTACGATATAGTAATAATCATAGTTGGGGGGCCTTAGGCTACCTCTAGGTAGTGAGCGGTGTAATTTGTTTTGGGTGACAGTCTATAGCCCCTGTTTTTCAATATCAGTTCAGTTAGTAATTAAGGTTTCTGAATGGTGATCTAGAAGGTATCACCAGTTAATTGTGCAAAGTAATAGAGAAACCAAGGGATATTGCTGTCCTACCCATTTGTGGTAAGGGCGTTGTAGTACAGAATCATATTCAATTTGTGATAGCACCCATCACTTTACCTATATTGCCCACTGTAGGTCTGCCTCTGTATGGTAGGTATGGATACCTAGATATATAAACTCTGTTGTGCTCCATTGTTTCTTAATGGAGTGGGACATGGTTCATTTTTCTCTCTGTTTACTTTAGTCCTGTGATTGAGCCAAACTTTTCAAGCATCCTTTGGCTGCTTGTAGTTGTTCAGGTGGATTTTTAATGTAAAGGAGCACTTTATGTACATATCATGAGATAATTTGTCTAGTACCTGACATTTCTAATCCTTTTGTTTTTCTGTAATTTCTAAACTGACATGTCAGGAAATCCATAGCCAAAGCAAAAAGAATAGGCAAAGCGGGGCAATCCTTTGTCACGCCATGCTCTTTTGTCTACTTTTTGGAAATGGCACAGCCAGTTTTCACCCTGGCAATGGTATTTCAGTGAACAGGCTTATCCAGCTAATTGTTTTTAAGCCACACACTAGTTTTTCCAACAGCTCTTAATAGGAGCAACTTGCTGCAAATTCAGTTTCTCTACCTGTTGCTTTGCATTCACAACAGAGTAACCGTCTTCTTGTATGTACTACTGGAAAATTGACAGTCTTTCCTTTAGAGGGTTCCATTTCTATCTCCCTAAGCCTCATCACTGTGGCGCAAATTCCGCCGCAGTGCTGACATTCCAATCGCGGGCGTGGTCACGACGGCTCCCGGCCGTCATCAGCACACGCCCACCGTGACTAATGACGGCCGGGAGCCGTCATGAGCATCGAAGAGGTTAAACTCTTTCACATGGAAGACAATATATCCAGTTGGGTGTCCTTGCTCGATTGCATCAAGTTTCTGACTGGCCACTGCTGCACATTCTTGACTTTTGTAAACATCAATAGTTTTAGACAGTATTACTAAAGAGCTTTTTTCCTTGATGTTACCACTCTAGTTTCGAAGTGTGCTTATGTAAAGGTAGTATTCTAACATAATAATTGTAAACATTTATTTTCTTGTATTTTTTTTAGCTACAATGCATATTGCTAATGCTACTGAGATAAAAGAGGAAATGAATCTGGGCTTGACCTTAATCAGAAATGCGAAAACTGGAGGATTTCTCGTAAGTTTGAAACCTTTTTTTGCGTAGGATATCTGAATGTTTTGCTGAGTCTTAACCAATATTGTTTTAAAAATAAAAACCCATCTAAACAATGAAGTGATGAAAAGTATCAACAAACTCTGCAAACACAATTACACACCATTCTATTTGGTAACACTCCTAATGTGGGTTTACACTGTTGCTTATATTTTCCTAATGAAATGTCCATCATGAAATTCCACTGTGGTTGTCATATTTAACAATCTAAGGAAGCATAACAATTAGGCAATGTGCAGTTTTTCCTAATAAGAGCCTCTCTATTTCAGCTGTCATCTCCTTCACTACTTTACGTGATCCTCTTCATCTTTAAAATTAAATGCTCTTATTGATCATTTTGGATGATAATCCACAATCCTGCCTGCTACCACCATTACTTTAATAGAGTTTGCGTGCCACAGCAGTAAATATTGTAATCCTACTTTTGTTTGTTAGATTTAAATCTCATTACTGATATACTTGTGTGCATTGTTCATAAAACATTAAGGGCCTGATTTAGATCTTGACAGATGGAATACTCTGTCACAAATGTGGCGGATATCCTGTCTGCCGCATTGTAATACGGTAGCAGTATAACCGTCACGTTTGTGAGAGAGAATCCCATCTGCAAAGATCTAAACCAGGCCCTTAATCTCACTCCACAAATTTCTGAAAATGCCTCAGTAATATCAGTAGATACACATAAGCAAAACTGTTATCTCCCTCCATGTTTATCAAGAGAACAATGCGTGTATCACACCTTATAAAGTAATGGCTGCGTTTCAGTTCCTTTGTCAAGTCTTCTTCCTTAGCATGCTTAGTGACATGTATCTTTTGGAGGGAGCATTCAATTGTAAATGTATTGTTTCATCCATTGTGTCACTTTGTGCAGGTTTTGATGCATTTTTGAAACTTTTGGTTACTGACAAATATGCTCAGCTGTCAGAATTTCTTGGCTGCGAATAAGAAAGTGAAATTGTTGCTAACAAATGCTAGTTAACCCTATCCATGCTTATGGCACAGTGGAGCTGTGCTCATGATGAGCTGGGCTCGTCATAACGGCCGTGCCACTCCCACGCATGGCGAATTCCATGCCTGTGCGGGCGTTCTATTGGACTGGGCGGAGTCATGACGAGTCCAGCTCATCATGAGCCCAGCTCCACTGGGCAGCATGACAAGCTGGACTCGTCATGAGCACTGCTGCGCGTGGCGCCTCCCCCCTGCACCCTGGGGGAATTACCCCCGCTGCGAAGGGGTTAAGTAGTTATACTGAGTGAATAATTCATGTCACACCATTTGAACTCTCTGGACTTTCAGATGGATTGGTGTTCATTACAACCAGTTAAACTATGTCTAACCTACTATTGCTAAAGCTAATTGATTTATAGCATTATCCAATCGGACAATTTTAGTCCCTGACTTAGATTTCCGCAGAAGGGTTACTCCAACAAAACGGTGACAGATATCCCGTCCGCTAAATATAAAACCCATAGAACATAATGGGATTTATAGTTCGGCAAACAGGATATCTGTCACTGTTGTGACGGAGTAACCTGTCTGCTGAAATCTAAATTAAGCCCTAAGCCTTTAGCAAATAAAAAATATTACATTATGAGATGCAAATATATTCAATTCTGTCTCTGCAGAATGTCAGATGACTACATGCTGATATTAGTACAAGATATTCACGCATTACAACAGTGTTTAATTTGAGCTGGTGCTTTCCGATGCTCAGCACTGGTACTTATTTGGTTTCCGGTGCTCGACTCCGGCACCTAATCGTCAACACCATACTTAGAACAGTCTACCACATGGTGGCGCTGCTCATCTAATTTAGAGATGAGCAGAACAACGGTTGTTTACTAATACAATATACATTACAATTGATCATACCTGCCTCCCTAGGCATTCCTTTAGCTTTGGGGACCTGGAATAATCTAAACTGTCACATTCACATGCAAGAGAGATGGTTAGTAGTTGTTTTGGCAGCGATGACAAGGGCGATGGGTGGTGCAAGCTGTAGTGGCCTCCTGGTCAGAGCCCTGGCACTTAATATTTTACAAATTAAGCACAGATTACAAATGATTGTTCTTTCATTTTAAATAATACTTTTTACTTTTCACTTTATTTTCAAAACCTTGGAATCTCAATCCGCCATTTACAATGTTAAAAATAGTCTCATGTTATACCCTAAACAAGGTGTCTTGGACACCTGAATGTATAAGAAATAATTACATTTGATCAATCATGGGAATTATACTAAAATAAGAAGCTCACACCAATTGAAATCAAAGACTTAGGACAATCGCGGACTACAGATCAAAATAAGATCTGCATATCTATAATAAAATGCACCAAATCTCCCTTGTGCTACTAGTTATGCAAAATATCTGCTATATTGATAAACATGATATGGTTGAATAAACTTTACCACTTCACCGCATTGAATATTTATCTTAATATTTGTAGGTGCTGTTCAGAAGTTTTGTAAATATATGCACTTAACCTAAAGTGGGCCTCTTATCCTTGTTATGTAATTGACCTACTCTCTCCTTTGAGAAAGATTTGGCAAACTATTTTGAATCAATTTGCCACATTTAGACATTACCCTAATTTGTTATTTAAGAAACGTCAACCGAAATCTCTTCCATACCAGTTTTGTTTCTTTTTGGTAATTGGTCAAATCCATAAAATATATTTCTTTTTGATAAAACCCTGCTCTAGTCTAGTACTTCTAATGCGGATATCCTGATAGCTATATTTTTTGCTAAGATGGAGAAAAATTATGAGGTGGAGGGTGATTACTGTGTAATTTTATATTGCAACCTGATCCATCTAATTGCCACGAATCATAATATCTTATCTCCCTCTATTACCTATAATACATTTGCCTTGAAATTATCTTTTGTTTCAATAGGCATCTAAACCATCTTTACACTAGTCTGTTTAAGAACCATTCTCACATCACTCTTGATATGCTCCAACTTCGTTCTATTTCTCATTAGGACTGTTCATTTACGGCTCTATCTGTCAACAAATTAGATAATATGTAAATTATTTCCAATTAAATAGTTTTACAGGGTTTCTAAACTGGACTAAATATTTATTGTACAATCTATATATTACAAATGCATTTATTACCTTTTTTAATTTTTGCATGAACCGTAACTAAATATTTATTGTATAATCTGTATATTACAAATGTATTTAGCACCTTTCAATATATTGACATGAACCGTAAGTAGAATCACAATTTCCTTAAAGTGACGTTTACTATGTGCCCCAGAAAGCCAAAAGCATTGAGCTGATCTATGGAGCCGACTCCTTAAATATTCTGGGGCAGATTTACAAGAAAGTGACGCATCTTTAGAGATGCGTCACTTTCCCTGCGCCACCCTGAGAATCCCTTGAGCCACCATGGATGCGCCGTATGTACAATACGGCACACCATGGTGCGAGGATCGACAGATGCATTAGGAATTCTGAGGAATTTGCTGGGGCAAAAGTCACGCATTGCTCGAGTCATGTTGCAAGCATGACACAACTCCAAGAATGCATTTTGAGGCCTATTCTCACGACACTGTATCACTTCTTACGTCTGCTTCAAGCAGGCGTAAGGTTTTGACGCTTTCACTGTGTCACTTTTACGAGGCTTCATGTTGTAAATTGACAGCATTTTTTACGCCGGTGAGGCAACAGTGGTGCAAAAGTGTTGCGGGGGGCTTTTAAATCTGCCCCTCTGTACATAAAGGTTTTTCACAAGAGAAATTTTCTCTTGAGGCTACAAAGCATTGCCTCACATAGAAATATAGGTTTTGTAGCACAAGAGTGGGCAGCAATCCTTCGTTCCTCTTGCACAATTCCCACTATCATTTTTTAATAAAATCCTTCAATTTAAAGTTAAAGTATCTGAGCAAAAAGGCAAGCTTAATGCATTGGTTGCAAAATAAGAGATAGTTTCAATAGTTTTACTGGATCTCAAATTGTCTTGATACAAATTGCCTGATAACACTTAGGGTCATTTAAATGAGTAGTTAAGGATTATGTGCAAACTATCTGCTTCTTGTCACTAATTCAATCAAAGTTTATTGTTGAACTCACAAATTAAAGACACAAATCAAAAGGAATAAATAAAAATAATTGCATCTGCCAGGCATCTTTCATGTTGTGCTAAAATGTTCTGTAAAATTGTTTTCGCAGCTTAAATATTTGAAGTTTTCCATCAGAGTAATTACAGTCTTCTGCAATTGGTAATAAGGTTCAAATATCAGTAGTGCATAATTTTCCTCTAATATCCCTGCTCATATGAATGGAGCACATGTCTAAGTTGTGAGGGATTCACAAAGAACCCCAGGAATTTCTCACCAAATATATGGCAATTGTACACTTCCTGGAGTACCCAAATCCTTTGCATATATGGGTTTGGAGGGTGAACATTCTGCATGCCTAAATGTGATGCAAAGATGCTATTGCACATTAATTTAAATTTTACAGGTGAATTATATTTTACTTTTGGAGAAGTATTTCCCACCGCATCTCTACCTGCATGATGTATCCACTTTCCAATAATGACAATGCACTCACATGGTCACATTTACCTGCTTTTCTAGGTTGAGGAATTACTCGAAAGGGGTATGCAAATATCCACAAATGTATACATTATTGCACTTTTCCTTCATTGCCAGTCACTTCCATTCATTAAAGCCCCAAATCCTCAGATTAAATGCCTTTCCTTGTGAAGAAGAACAGCCACTGCACCACCATTTGATGTATTGGAAGCAGAGTATTGCACTTTTTTCCAATCCTGACAATGTACTCGCTCCTGCATTTGTCATTTACTTCCCTTCCCAGTGTGAGAAACTGATTGTAAGGAATATGTGAATGCTCACAAATTAACACCTTTATGGCCATTTACCTTTATTTGGATTCAGCATTACCAATTCAAGCCCAGAATCTCGCTCTTATTAAACCTAATCTTGTGATTGTAGCTATTTCAATTAAGTACTAATAAAGTCATAGTATGGAACTACATATTTCTGTGTTTACAAATCATGAAATGAGTTGTACTTTGACTTTTGAACTAAAAACTTTGCGCTAAGTTTCCACTCCTTCTGCATCATGCATAATATAACACAAAAAGGGAATAACCCCTCCATCCTCGTTTTTACACAGAAAACAAATGTCGTGCCATACAGCACAACTTAAATAATCTGCCCCAGGATCCAATCAGCAAATTCTGTTTTGTATCCTTACTGAAGTTTATCTAATTTCTATCGTAATAATAACCATTGAATGAAACGAAACTTAAAAAATGTTGGACTGTAAATAAGTCTTATGCAGCTTTATTTCTCCTTTCAAAGACATGTGGTCCTTTGTGGGCACAGCAGTGCGGAAGTCAATACTACACTACAGGAGTGTGCTCTGACATTAGTCCAAGTTTCACAATCCTAAGAAGCTTTTCTCCAGCTCTTCAAAGTAAGTCATTTGATGATTCTTTTTACACGCATTTATCTCATTGTTTCTAGGGGAGCTTCACTGTACTTGATAAACGTGAGAAAAAAACACCCCTGTACAATGTAATGGCATGAGAAGTGGGGTTTCGTGAACACTGAAGAACAAAGGGGCATATTACCAACAACTAGCGATAATTTTTGTCTCTAACTTGTTTAGAGACAAAAATTATCGCCGCACATCGGCGATTTTTATCGCAGATAAACCTTGCTATTAGCAAGGTTTATCGCAAATGCGATAAAAAACGGCCGCAATGCATGAATATCGCTGAAATGTCAGCGATATTCATGCATTATCGAGCAAATGCTCTTAGCCATGTTATCCACCTCCCATTGGATAACATGGTGAAGAACTGCTCAGGGCAGGTGTTAGCTTTTGGAGATATTCGCGCTTAGCGCGAATATCTCCAAAAGTTGGTAATAGGAGATAGCGATGTTAGCGACTGTTTCCAGTCGCTAACATCTTGGCACGCCCACTTTGCATGTCATTAGTGATAAATATCACTGACATGCAAAGCGGGGCCCAAGATGGTCGCTATCTCCTATTAGCTGTCACTAACTGGTGTTAGCGACAGCTTGGTAATAGGGAGATAATTTTATCTCCGCTTTCTTGGCTTTTAAATCCAAAAAAGCGGAGATAAACCCCTTGATAATATACCCCAAAGTCACCATAAATGAATAATGTGATGTTGATTTAATTTAGTGATTTCCAAAATGTCAGTACAGCACATTGCTCGATAGTTCAGAAGCAGGTGGGGTTCTCATCTGAGGCCAGCTGGTGGATTTAGTCGGTAAGCTCCAGGACTTGCAGTCTCAATAATAAGTTACTGGCATGTTGTCATTTCTCTGGAGCACAAAACTTATTTTTTTCAGTGTTTTAATTTGTGCACCATTCAGTGATATACAGTTGCACGAATGTTTAGGATCTCATCACCTAATAATACGTCATGTTATTGCAGACAGATTTAAAGGACTCATTCATAAGCACAAGCTATCAGGCCCTGTTCAGGAGGCCTCAGGTCAGACAGGGGCTACTGGGCTTAAGGTAATTTGCCACTAATGTCATGGGGTCCATCCTTCTATTAGTCTTTAGACTTTGCTAAGAACAAACCTTTTCACATTTGACTCCCAAAGTAGTGAGGACCGGCAGTCACAGGCTTCAAAAGGAAATTGTGTGAAGGGGTAGGGTCAGAGGACACCTTAGTCAACAGTAATCAGCAGACATCAGCAGTTATCAGAGATAGATAAGAGTAAGTCAACTCCATCTCTTCACCCCCACCAAAACGACAGTGATTAGGAAGAACTAAATAGCAGTATGTAGTATGTCGCTTTAAGAGCTAAGAAGTATGTGTGGAATGTTTACTGTGTTCTGGAATTGTTGACTTGTGTATGGGGTTCTTGGGAGTCAGTTATTGGAGGATCCTGAATACTTACTGCTGTACAATTGATGTCTCCTCTACTGGGGGTTTAAATAAAGAACCTGACTACTTGAGAATACCGGTGTCTCTTTTAATTGCTACACCGATTTGGCGACGAGGACCAGGAGCCCCCAGTACAACCTTCAAAGGAGAATTTCATTGACTTATATTTAAAATAAGTTCAAAGAAACGACTTCTGGAGAACGTTTCAAATTCCTTAATACGGACCTGAAGAACAGTGACTTTCTGGAGTAAAAGAAGTATCTGGATTCTTGTGGTTCGTGAGTTTTTTTTTAAAACTACAAAATCTTTCGATTTTTCTCTTAAACTTAAAACTTGAAGACTTTATTGATGTTACTTAAGCCTTATGCGTAGACATTACAGCGCAAGCAGATCTCAAGCGAATTAACTTTTATACTTCAACTTTAAAGTTAAAATAGTATCGCTCTGCATTTAAAATCAGCAAGGGAGCAGAGAGCCGTTTACCGATGTGAGAGCGAACCGTGTTCTTTTTCAAAGTAAGCGGCGCGTGTGTGCATATCTCCAGTGCATGCTGTCTTCTTTGAGAGTTCGACGAAGACGCCCTCCACGTCATTCATCACAGTTCTTCTCACCGGAGACTCTACGTATTGATGTCATAGGTCACGCTGAGATCACGCAACGTGTCGGCCATATTGTTTGTTTTTTTTCTCTTCAAAATCGTCTTTATTCGGCGCGATTAACAACGCAGACATCATCTTGAATATTAACAGCGTAGCGTTATTACTGGACCGATTTTATCAGTCTCTTGACTACAGATTTTGATTATTCATTTTTCTTTTATATTCTTATTCTTATCATTTACAATGAGTCAAGATTCAGGAACAACCACTGCTGCACAAGGTAACAATTCAGTTCCAATCTCTACTCCTTCTGGCAACATGGGTATTTACTTGAGTGATCCTAAAGAATTTTTAATCAATCCAGGAGAACCAATCATCAAATGGCTAGATTGGAAAGAATATTTCTTAAACTATGTAGCTACTCTAGAAGATAATGGCAACATTATGTCTCCTGAAAGAAAAAAGAGAATTCTTATGCACTGCTTAGGGCCTGAAGGTCTCAGAATATATTTACAAATGCAGAAAGCTGAGAGGAGTGGGGATGTTGATGTATTTAAAAGCGCTATTGCAGATCTTGATGAACATTATTCCCCGATTGTTTGGGTGGCAGTCTCCAGACGTACTTTTTACAAACGTAAACAAGATGCAAATGAGACCATTGAGGACTATGTCTCTGCGCTTAAAAATGTGGCCATTAAATGCAAATTTTGGTCACTTCATGATGATATGATTAGGGACCAAATAGTTATGTGCAACAAGAATAAGAATGTTCAAGATAAATTGTGGATAGAAGGGGATGCATGTCTTAAGGACATAATTACTCTAGTTAAGAAAGCGGAACTTTCAGACAGGTGTGCGAAGGCTGTTTCTAGTTCCAGTTCCAGTGATCAAGTGACTGTTAATAAGATCATTGATACAAGGAGAGACAAAAATTCTAATTTTAAACAGTCGAAACAATATCAAAATTGGAAACTACGCCAGAATTTTAAGAAAGAAGATAAGCCTTCCCAATTTTTTGCTTGTTACAGGTGTGGCAGTACATCACATACTGCAAGATTTGATAAATGTCCTGCTGTATCATCTAAATGTGCAGTTTGTGGCCTCATTGGTCATTTTTCTAAACAATGCAGAAGGGGTTCTCAAAAGAAAACTAAAGTTGCTTGTGTAACAAGTGATGATTTTGATTTATCTGATGATGATGAAAGTTTTTGTGAAGAGAATTCAAATGCCTCTAGCAGCAAAGTTAGGCATATAGTTGTGAACATTACGTGTGATGACACTAACAAACCGTTATGTGTTGTTTCTTTTGGTGGTATAAATGTACAGGTGGCAGCTGATTCTGGTTCGCCGTTTACTATTATACCTAAATCTATTTGGGTTAAAAAATTTGTGTGTGAGATTGGAACACAATTGCAACCTACAGATGTAATTCCTGCAAGTTACACTGGGCAAAATATTGTCATGTTAGGTTTTAGAACCTTGATGTTTGAATTCAAAGGTAGAAGGGCTATATGCAAACCTTATGTAGCTGAAGATGGACCACCTGTTTTAGGCTGGAGAGATCAGCGGTCACTGGACATAATCTTAAACCCTAATAGCCCTAAGCAAGTTTTAGTTATGTGTGAATCTGAGAATACAACAGTTTGGATTATGAAGGAATTTCCTGAAGTTTTAAATGGGGGTATTGGGAATCTCCAAGGCTTTTCTCAAAAGATCAGAGTCAAACCTAATTCTGTTGCAAAAATCCATAAGGTGCGTCACATACCTCTAATTGCCCGTGATGAAGTTAAATTGGAAATTGACAAATTGTTAAATGCTGGTATAATTGAACCTGTCGAAGCGTCCGATTGGATTTCTCCGATCGTGATCGCCAGACGTTCCAATGGAAAAATCTGCATGTGTATAGATTTAAGGTATTTAAATGATAACATCATTGTTGATCAATTTCCTCTTCCCAGAATTGATGAGATGCTGACGTTAACCAGAGGTGCTAAATGTTATGTTATGTTATCTTATGCTATGTTATGAGTTTGGTAGAGCGCGACAGCTGCCCCAGCCAAGAGGCGTCCCGGCGCTGAAGAACCACAAACACTACACTGAGAAATAGAGGGAGGGGGACGCGGAAGGTCTAAGGAGAGGAGAAGAGATGGGTCTTGATTGCCTTCCGAAAAGTAGCTAAGTTTTCCAAAGAACGGATGTTCAATGGTAGAGCGTTCCAGAGCTTGGGTCCCAGGACCCTAAAGGAGTGGCCACCAGTGCGGCAGAGCTTTATGCAGGGTACGTTCAGTAGGTGCTGGCCAGATGAACGCAGGTTGCGTTGCGGCACATACGGTGTGAGGAGAGGACGCAGTAGTTCAGGGGATCCGAGTTTTTTTTGTGGGTTTTGAACTGAATTCTAGATTCGATGGGTAGCCAATGCAGCTTGCGAATGGTGGCTCTGGCCGAGGATCTGCGGGGAAGACCAACCAAGGCTCTTGCCGCAGAATTCTGCACGCGTTGTAGGCGCGCTATTTCTCCTTTATTGGCGCCAAGAAGAAGAACATTGGCGTAGTCTAAGCGGGCGAGGATAGTGGCTTGGACGATGAGTTGACGAACCTTAGCATCGAAAAAGCCAAGTATAGGGCTGAGACTCCTCAACAGGCCGACGCAGGTAGCTGCCACTTTTTTAGTGTGGTTCTGGAAGCAGAGTGAGGAGTCCATCCAGACACCTAGGTTTTTAACCAGAGATTTGGAGGGGGGGATAGTACCCAGCGCTGAGGGCCACCAGTGCTCGTTCCAATAACTGGTGTTTCTTTCGAGGAGCAGCACCTCCGTTTTGCCTGCATTGAGCTGCAGGCAGTTGTCTGTCATCCATTGGGTAACTGCAGCAAGCCCGTCCCTAAATCTTGAGGCCGAGGTGGAAGGGCCTTCCGTGAGAGTGATGGCCAGCTGCGTATCGTCAGCGTAAGATACCAGCGTAAGGCCCCACTCTTTATCCACTACCGCGAGTGGCTGCACGTAAAGATTAAAAAGGGACGGGCTCAGTGCAGATCCCTGCGGGACGCCCTGCTCAATGGGATGAGGTCTAGACAAAAACGGGGGGGCTGATACCCGGAAGGATCTGTCTTTCAAAAAAGAACGGAACCAATCCAATGCTGTGCCTGAGACCCCCACTGTCGCCAGACGATTAAGCAGAATGCTATGGGATATTGTGTCAAAGGCTGCGCTGAGGTCTAATAGAATCAGCGCAGCGCTCTGGCCGGCGTCGAGGCTAGCTCGGAGGTGTTCGGTCGTTGCCAGGAGAGCAGACTCAGTGCTGTGGCCTGGCCTAAATCCATTCTGGGATGGGTCCAGGATGCTGTTTTGGTCCATGTGTAGGGACAGGGCTTTGTTGGCATGGGACTCTGCAAGTTTGGATAGCCAAGGAAGCAGCGAAATGGGTCTGTAGTTCTCTGACTTGGAGGGATCTAGGGTAGGCTTCTTGAGAATAGGGGAAACCCAAGCTTGTTTCCAGGCTGTTGGGACAGTAGCCGATGAAAAGGAAAGGTTCAGTATGTAGGCCAGGGAGGGCAAAAAAAACTCAAGTGATTCCAGAAATTGGGTGGGTCTCATGGGGTCTGCTGGGGAGCCGGACTTAACTTTCCTGCATAGTTGGAGAAGGTCTTCATATGAGATTTCTGGGAAGTGCGACAGGGGGGTGCCCTTAATGATAGAGTTGGTGGATTTATTCCGATTGGAGGGGTGCTGTGAAAATGATTTGTAAATTCTCTGTACTTTCTCAACAAAGAACGTAGCAAGATCTTCACATTGCTGCGTGGAGGAAATGCTGGAGGAAGAAGACCTGCTGGTCTGCAGTTCTTGAACCAGTTTAAAGACAACTTTGGCGGGGTTCGAGCTTGAGTTAATTTCTTCAGCATAGAAGGCGGTGCGAGCGGCGCATATAGCTTTGTAATAGAGTTTTTGCTTGGATAGATAGAGGACTTTGTCTCAATTATTATATTCCCTTCTCCAGTTACGTTCGGCTTTTTTGCAGTCTTTCCGCATGGATTTTAGGGTGTCATTGTACCATGGATTGGAGGGAGAGCTGCGCCCTTTAGACCATTTTACTGGGATAAGAGTGTCTAATCCTCTAGTGATCCAGCCATGAAAGGCATCGTAGGTCATATTGATATCCAGATTAGCCTCACGATGAAATTCTCCTAGGGTGGCCTGTAATTCACTGGTAGAAAGTTTGTGCCAAGGCCTCTTTAGGCAACGGGTTGGCTCAATTTTAGGCGATGCTGCCTCAGTTAGCATAGTCATTTTTATAGGAAAGTGGTCTGACCAACTCATGGTTTTGGGCACCTCTGTTTTTGCCTCCGGGAAGTTGGAGAAGATCGGGTCTAATGTATGCCCAGCTGAGTGTGTAGGGGCTTGGATTAGGGAATTCAGTTGTAGGGCAGTGAGATCTGCCAGAAGATTTTTGATAGTAGGGTCTTGAGACAGATCAAAGTGGAGATTGAGGTCGCCAAGTATAGTGAAGTTAGCTGACCTCACCACTAACGAGTTAGCCACTTCCAGGAGAGCTTCGATGAATTTAGCTGCCGGTCCAGGGGGGCGATAGATGTAAAGACCAGACAGGGCAAAATGAGGGCTAGTAGTGATTGTGAAGCGAGCACTTTCACAGCCCGGGATATCTTCCTTGGTGAAGGAGCACGTAAACTGCTTTCTATATATGACCGCGATACCTCCACCTCTCGCGTCTCGATTTAGGGTCGTCATTAAGTAATTGTCAGGTAGCGTGAGGTTAGGTATGGCTGTCATGTCGTCGCGTAACCAGGTTTCACACAGAAAGAAGATGTCCGGGTTCTCCTCAAGAAGGAGGGTATTTACCTCTGGATGGTGTTTAGCGAGGGATCTGACGTTGAGTTGAAGGATGGTAAGGGGGGTGAGTTTGGGTGAGCCTAGGCTCTGTCCGAGATAGTAAGGGCTAGATGTGGAAAAATGGCACGACTTACATTGAAGGCAAGTGTAGCCGAGCTGGCCCGATGTCCCCTCACAGTTTCGTCCAGGGTTGAGGGCGATAAGGAGTTCTCTGTCATACTGATGGAGTTCTCGTGGATCTCGGCCAGGGGGACAGGCGAGAGGCGATGTCTTGGCGATGACGGGCGCAGACGGGCTTGCCTTAGGCGCACCTTCGGCGCGCAACCGGCGCGCCCGCTGCGCTCGTCCGCTGCGCGTCCGGTGGATACACATAATAAGGAGAGGGAGGCGAGGGGGGGCGTGGCCTCAGAGTGGGCGTGGCCACGTGGGTCGCCGGCAATGGCGGCTCGAAGTGTTTGCTGAGGTCAAGCCCGCAGCAGCGCTGAGTCCGCTGCGCGGTAAAGATTGGACTAGGCTGAAAGTCCTAGCAGTGCCAAGAGAGCTAAGGTGAGTTTAAAAGTAACAACAACAAGAATGTGACTCTCAAAGTTTAAAAAAAAAATAGGTGCTCCCGGCTGTGCCTCAGGAGAGAAGTGGGTCTGACAGGGCGCTCGAAATTCAGCGTTTTTATACTGTCAAGGTGGAGGGGGGTGTGGCCTCGGAGTGGGCGTGGCCACGTGGGTCGCCGGCAATGGCAGCTCGAAGTGTTTGCTGAGGTCAAGCCCGCAGCAGCGCTGAGTCCGCTACGCGGTAAAGATTGGACTAGGCTGAAAGTCCTAGCAGTGCCAAGAGAGCCAAGGTGAGTTTAAAAGTAACAACAACAAGAATGTGACTCTCAAAGTTTTTTTTTAAAAAATAGGTGCTCCCGGCTGTGCCTCAGGAGAGAAGTGGGTCTGACAGGGCGCTCGTAATTCAGCGTTTTTATACTGTCAAGGTGGGGGGGGGCGTGGTCTCGGAGTGGGCGTGGCCAAGTGGGTCGCCGGCAATGGCGGCTCGAAGTGTTTGCTGAGGTCAAGCCCGCAGCAGCGCTGAGTCCGCTGCGCGGTAAAGATTGGACTAGGCTGAAAGTCCTAGCAGTGCCAAGAGAGCTAAGGTGAGTTTAAAAGTAACAACAACAAGAATGTGACTCTCAAAGTTTTTTTAAAAAAAATAGGTGCTCCCGGCTGTGCCTCAGGAGAGAAGTGGGTCTGACAGGGCGCTCGTAATTCAGCGTTTTTATACTGTCAAGGGGGGGGGGGGGGCCTCGGAGTGGGCGTGGCCACGTGGGTCGCCGGCAATGGCGACTCGAAGTGTTTGCTGAGGTCAAGCCCGCAGCAGCGCTGAGTCCTCTAAATGGTTCTCAACCATTGACTTATCCTGTGCTTATCATCAGGTCTCTCTACACCCCATGAGTAAACATCTTACTGCATTTTGTACCCCTTTTGGGTGCTATCAATTTTGCCGCATGCCATTCGGACTTGCGGCTGCAGTCTTTCAGCGGTTGATGTATGAATTGTTTGGCAACCTGAAAGGGGTGATATTTTTTCAAGATGACATCTTGATCATGGGGTCTAACAAGAGTGTGCATGATTAGCGTTTGAGAGAAGTGATGAGTATTCTCCAAAGTAAAGGTGTCACGGCAGAACCATCAAAGTGTAAGTTTGCGGAGAAGAGTGTCACCTACCTTGGGCACGAAGTTAGTGCCTCAGGGATAAAGCCTAAGTCTAGTTTGGTAAGTGCTATCCGGGATGCTCCGGCACCAAAGTCAAAAGAAGACCTGAGATCATTCTTAGGTCTTGCAGAATTTTATGCAAAATATGTTGACAAATTTTCAGAAAAAACTCACACCATGAGGTCTCTTTTGAAGAACAAAGTACAATTTAATTGGTGCAATGTTTGTCAGAAATCTTTTGAGGAGATAAAAATAGCTATTGCCCAGGCGCCTAGTTTACAAGGTTTTGATCCTGCAGCTGATACCATTGTTACGACTGACGCCAGCAGCAAGGGTTTAGGCAGTGTTCTTACCCAGATTAATGAACGCAATGAAGAGGTTATCATTGCATTTGCCTCGTGCTCTCTTACTCCTACTGAAGAACGTTATTCGGTTGTTGAGAGGGAAACACTTGCTGTGGTGTGGGCTTTGGAACATTTCCGTAAATTCTTGTGGGGAAGGAAGTTTGTAGTTCGGTGTGATCATAAACCTTTGATTAAGTTGTTGACGACTGATGGTCTCACCAATGCCACAGCTAGGATAGCTAGATTATCGATGAGACTCCAGGATTTCATGTATGACATTCGTTATGTTCCTGGCGCAAGGAATTTCACTGCTGATTTTTTAAGTCGTATGTCTTTGCTATTGATTGAGTTGGATAAAAATCAGTGGAATGATGTTTCTATTGCTCATGTATCTTTTGACAGTGCTCAGAGTAGTTTTAGCAAGGAAGAGTGGCGTGATGCAGAAAACTCTGATCAGATTTTGTGTGTGGTGAAACAGCTAGTTGTTAAAGGTTGGATGGGAATGGATAAAAAAAATTGTTAATGATGATTTAAGAGGATTCTGGGAAGTTCGGGATGAACTTAGTATCTCAGATATGTTGGTTGTTCGTGGTAATAGAGTTGTTCCACCAAAAGGCTTGAGAGGAAAAATTATTGATCTGTGTCATGAGGGTCACTCTGGGATTACTCGTACTAAACTTCATGTAAAGGAACTGTATTGGTGGCCAAGGATGGATGTTGAAGTTGAGAGGTGTGTTAGGTCTTGTGTTCAATGTGAGGTTTCTGATAAAACTTTTAAAACTTTTAATCCACCATTGGCATCAACGGATTGTCCAAAGCTTCCTTGGGAGGTTTTAGCTATTGATTTTATGGGCCCAGTCGTGTGGCAAGATGGTGTACAGAAATGCATTTTAGTCTTGATTGACACGTTTTCAAGGTGGTTAGAAATTAGTGTTGTCAATGTTATCAATACCAAGACCGTAATTAATTTCTTGGATGAGATTTTCTTAAGGGAAGGTTTTCCTAGGTACATTTTGTCGGATAATGGGGTACAGTTTAAATCCCAAGAAATGAAAAATTATTTATTGTCTTCTGGTATACAACAGAGATTCACAGCTCTTTATCGTCCGGCTGGAAATGGTATTGTAGAAAGGGCCAACCGCAGTATTAAGGGTATGCTACAATTGGCAAACAAAGGCAATTTATCATGGAATTTTGAGTTAACAAAATTACTTTGGGCTTATAGGAACACCATTCATGGTTCTACAAATCAAAGTCCATTTTCATTAATGAGAGGCAGAATTCCACATACAAAGGTCAATCCATGGTGGATGGATAAAGGTGGTATGACTAATTGTGATTTGTCTAAGGTGAGAGAAGACATAAAAAATTCTCAAATGAAGAATAAAACCTACTATGATTCTAAACATGGGGTTAAAGAAGTTAATTTGTCTAAGGGCCAATGGGTTAGTGTAAAAAGTGCTAGGAAAACCATCAAAGGTGAGAGTAGGTACAGTGAACCCAGATTGGTAGTCAAAGTTATGAATAACACAGCTTTATTACAGAATGGAGAAGTATGGCATTTTAGTTGTCTCGCTCCTGTATCCAAGGGGGAAAACAAGGTGGAGGAAAAAAATTGTGCACCATGTTGGTGGGACATTAGTGCTGAGAGTACTCAGTGTGAAGATGTCTCGTGTAATCTTCCACAATCTAGGAATGAGTGTTTGGATTCTGATATTCATGACAGTAATTCCTTTTCTGAATGTAATTTACAAGTTGAAGAGAATGTGTTACCTGGTACTTCCCACGTAATTCCTGGTACATCCAACGTGTTTCCTGATGATTTGACTGACAAAATGTCGTCACCAAGTACATCCAATGTTCCTAGTGATACTATTGTTAAAACTTCAAGTGGAAGAATTGTTAAGAAACCAAAAAATTTGGAATTGTTTGATTGTACTTAGCTATTTGTTTTTTTTTATTTATGTTTTTTTTTTACTGTTCCATTAAGAAGGGGGATTGTGTAGTATGTCGCTTTAAGAGCTAAGAAGTATGTGTGGAATGTTTACTGTGTTCTGGAATTGTTGACTTGTGTATGGGGTTCTTGGGAGTCAGTTATGAGAGGATCCTGAATACTTACTGCTGTACTATTGATGTCTCCTGTACTGGGGGTTTAAATAAAGAACCTGACTACTTGAGAATACCGGTGTCTCTTTTAATTGCTACACCGAACATTGCTAAAATGGAATTTTTAAAGACAATTGTCATCACTTCAGTGCATGGATCTCCTCTCTCCAGCTTTAGGAATGCAGGCAATATGATTCCAGTCTCCGGGGATGCTTTCCTCACCTTCCTTCTTGTACTGTGATACACCAGTAATATCCATACTGAATTCCACCAGTATCATACAACACACACAGCTCTATTACCAAACATGTACTACACATGTACTGCCTATACACATTTATTCAAAAACACTTCGAATATCAGCACACGATTATGGGTTTCATATATAAGTGGAGTTTCACACAAGATGGAGCAGTCAACTGCACTCTCACTGATACAGATAAAAATGTGTGGTCACCCTATAAATTCACAAAACACAGTATGCTGCTACCACCACTTTACCTGATGTACCCAGGAAAAGGACAGAAGTCCATTGCCTAATATGAGAGCACAATTAGTGTGGTCCACAGGATAGATGCTGAACCTGCATTGTCACAGATAATCTACTCACAGGCTAGATTAGTGTGATGTCAGGAACAAAATAAAAGCCAGAAAAACAATTTCCCAGGCAGGAGTGCACTCAGTCCATTTACTAAGAGAGGACATTCCCATCTCAAAGCAAGCAATGCACCTCTCTTGTTCATTTTTGATGGTACATATATTTTAAAAGGAAATGTATACATTTATTGAACATGAACATTAAGATACCTGACATGTTGACGACATGCCCTCTCAGGAAACACATATTATGATTTGATAAATGTTAAGTCTGTAATGATTTTACTTTAAAATGCACGTAACAGTTTTACTACTACCTTGTGATGGTGAGAATAATATAGAAACAGCTGTCATTGCTTTGCAAATGTGGATGGCCAACACAGCACAAAATGATCAGCTTGGGCAGCCACAAACCAAAACAAACAAAGCTGCAACGCTTCTTGCCGTTCATGTTTACTCACCAGAAAAAAAGCAGTATAACTGTAATCTAACATTAAATGACCCCATACCACTATTCTATGTATGCACTGATACTTAGAAAAGCTGTTTAAATGTATATCAGTGGCCACATTAGTCCATTGGCATTTAAGTTCTGCTCACAAGCTACAGATTTAAACCAGTAACTGCCTGAGTTAAGCAATGGAACCTGCACACACAGAACTCTTAAGGAAACCCCTAGTTTTGATACACATAGGCCCACAGAATGGGTGGCTCCATTATTCTCCTGCACCAGAAGTAGGATTACTGGGAGGGTACCAGTAATTCCAGAGGCAGGAAAATAACAGTGATAACTAATTTTTGGGGAGTAGCATGTGATAATCCTTGTTTTCAAACCGAATCCCATATATTTTCGAAAAGGGATGTTGGCTTGTTGCTGTATTGTGTAATTCATGGCAGTTTTTTTACCTGCTTATTGTGTTTATTTCAGTTGCTCAGATGTTGTCACTTAAAGATCAGAAACAAATATGTTTAAAAAAACATACATCGCGTGCAAATACAAGTACAGTTCACTGAAAGAAAAGAGGATGTCACTCGTAGTATGCTAATGCAGGCAGATAAAGCTTAGTGATGAGTATGCACTCAAATATATATGGTTATTTTATGGAAGAGATATTGTTTCATTGCAAACATTCAGAAAAATAAAGTTTAAAAACTAAGAAAGTGGACAGGATGTACTTATATTTGTAGCTATTGTTCGAGCAGGTGAGTTTCTGTTAGGTGTGAAAATAGGCAGAAGCCTCATTTTTGAGAAGTGAAGCATCGCTGCGTGAAAGCAGCGATGCATCACTTTTCATTGCGCCCTCCTTGCGACATGATGGATGCATCATATTTACAGTATGACGCATCTTGTCACTAGGAGCTACAGATACGTCAGTATTTCTGACGTATCTGTAGGCGCAAAAGTGACGCATTGCTGGAGTGTGTCACAAAAGTGACGCAACTCCAGCAATGTGGCCTTTCACATGGGCAAGCCCCATGTGAAAGGGCCTGCGTCAGTCCTACGCCTGCTGTGAGGCAGACGTAAGATATTGACGCATTTGCACTCTAGAAGTGGCGCAGTGAAATCTCGTAGATTTCACTGCATCACTTCTACGAGGCTTAGATGCGCCAAAACGCCCACCTTGCATACATTATACCTGACGCAGGTATAATGTTGTGCAGGGGTTTACAAAGTCACTTTGTAAATAAGGCGCAACAGGAGGCATGTTTTTCACCCATCCTGTTTGCCGAATTTGATTTTGCTGGCTTTAGGTGCTTGTGCGGTCTCTTTCAAACATGGTAAAATCGATCTACACCTAATTAGCATATTTAATTTATTTGTAACCCCCTACTAATTTGTACTACCAGTGCCCAGGGACTGTAAATTAAACAATACTACTGGGACCTGAAGTACTCCTTGTGCACCCACTAAAGTAGCACTTTAAAAACGTGTCTCAGGCCTGCCACTGCAGCATGTACTGTAGTTTTAAACTGCCATTTTGACCTGGCAAAATACACCCTTTGACCGGCCTCAACTGCCCTTTTAAATACTTGTAAGTCACCCCTAAGGTAGGTCCTACAGGTTCAAAAGGCAAGGTGCAATGTGTTTAAATCGTAAGACATGTGTACTTCAAGTTTTATATGTCTTGGCAGTGAATAACTCCTAAATTTGCTTTAAACTGTTTACACTCGCCTATTGACTAACACTGGGTTACCTTATTAGATCTAATAGATGTTAACTTTAGATCAGGAGCAGGTATAAATGTAATGTTTATATTCAAATGAATTGTAATTTAAAATCCTCTTTAATGGTGGAGTCAGATTTTTAGTTCCAAGTCTGAAAATTCCACTTTTAGAAATTGGTATTTTCTTGACCCAACTAGCTATGCCTTTCTGCCAGTGTCCTGTATCACATGACTGTAAAAGGATCTGCTGTTGGGGTTTGTGTATTGCTTCCATACAGTCATGCAAAACGGGGTTAGGTGCCTACAGAACACACTAAGGAACCTGGCATAAGGCCTGCCCTGCTTTTTGTCACCCCAGTCGATTTGGAGCCTTGACGAGGGAAAGAAAATTAACTTTCCAGACCCAGTTGAGGGAGTAGTTCAGGGAGTAGCCCTACACAAAGCTTGTCACCAGAATAAATATTGGACCTGCTGTGCCACTCATCAGAACATTTCTGGACCTGTAGAATTTTCAGAAGAAAGGCTACTCTGCTGACAGTGGACTGCCCTGCTGCTTTGAGGACTGCCTTGCTGTCAGAAGAGGGAAGACTGGACCTACTTGCCTTGCTCCAAGGCTACCCAGTGTGACTCTAAGGATTAGTTGTCTGACCTCCTGTGTGATCTACAGAGACACAACAAGCTTCAGGGGCCTCGCTGCAACATGTCAGCTGCAACTAGACATGCAACAGGACCGGCCTGATCCCTGCTTTTGGTCTCTGCGGCAGAGAGTCCTGACCACAAGCGCTGCCCCCCAGATACTGGACCCTTGCCTGGCATCAGTGGAAGCTCCTTGAAGAAGAAAAAGTATAAACCCTGTATTTGATGATGCTCATGATTGCAAGTTGGCCCGTTGGTACTGCCGCCCCTTGACATTTGCCAATGAGAAGCTTCAGTGACGACCGAATCTTCTGGCTACAGAAACGAGCATTTGCAATGCTCAACCTGATCTCTGTGGCGAAACGCTACTCCTTGTGGTCTCCTCCAGTGCAAACTCTTTGCGCCAGACTTGGAAATATAACTCTTCAGCGTGACTAACCTCGTACTTGTACCTGAACTGAGCTCTATCACGGTTGGTCTGAATGTTTGACTTTCCTCCAGTCTACCGTGACCAGAACACCGCAAGTGGTGCTTTGTGCTTGTAGGTGCTATGTCCACACAAACACATTACAATTGGACTTCTCCAGTTCTACTTATTGGATTTTTGTCCATATGGTATAATTTTTTTTTAATTGACTCTATTTTTCTTAATTGGTTTGGGAATTTTCTTGTGATGTGTTTATTGTTGTTTATGTGATGCATACATGCTTTACACATTGGCTCGAAGTTTGTGCTTTTGCGCCAAGCTACCAGAGGGTCAAGAACAGGTTAATTTAGTGACTTTTGTGATTCACCCTGTTGAGGACTGTCACTGTTGCTTAACTAGGGCTTCCACCCCTCTTTTCCAATACCACAATTTCTTACATACCTGGACTATTGAATTTCAGCAGCATTCCCCTTGATACCATACTTTACTAGCATGTGAACGAAGCACTCTTTACTCTTTTTTAACCAATATTAAACTGGAAACATCTAGTTTTAATCAGTTGTTCAGGCAAGTCTATTTGAAATCCCAGTGAGGCTTTAATACTTTTTTTTATCTACTGTAGTGTGGAGACTCAGGGTCTCTATCGCAAAATTGTAATTCAATTTGAAAAGTCTCAGAAAAAACAAAATGTGTGTTTATTTTTTCCCCTGACCTGACCTATTTTAAACCCACGGCAAAGAACAGCCTGCTCTCGTACCAGAGCTTTCACCCACGCCCACTTAGAGAAAACCTCCCCTACGGTCAATTTTTGCGACTAAGGCGTAACTGCAGCAAGACCCAAGAATACAAAGAACAGGCAAAAGATCTCAGTGAAAAACTAAAAAACAGACACTATCCCCAGAGAGTCATTAACAAATGTAAAAAGAGGGCAAGAAACCAACACAGAGACAATTTATTAGACACCACACCAAAAATACCGGGGAAAGATCTAATGACCTGTGTCACAACATACAACATAGCTTCAAACAATGTTAAAAAAATAGTCAACAACAATTGGCGAATCCTCACTTCAGCCTCCATTAACTGGCCCAAGCCAAGATTTGCAAACAAGAGAACACGCAACCTCAGGGATATGCTAGTACACACTAGACCTGCTCCGAGAAGACGTGAAGAGGAAATATCCCGACTATCGAACAATCCTCCTATCACAGGCAACTACCCATGTGGCTCATGTTCCGTATGTGACCTAACCAAAGCAACCAAGGTCATCCAACTACTACCTGATTTCAAGTGGACCATCAGAACGCACACAAATTGCAACACTACACATGTCATCTATTTGATCACCTGTCTATGCAATATGCGCTACATAGGGATGACATGTCGCAAAGCTAAAGAGAGGATATGTGAACACAGGAGCAACGTTAAATGCAAGAGGAATACCACAAAGATGAGTAACCACTACATTGAGACAAAACACACGGTGGAAGATTTAAAGTGGACAATTCTAGAAACTCTAACAACAAGAACTCCCAATGCAGAAAAAATCCTCTATGAGAAGGAACAAAGATGAGTACACAGACTGAAAACAGATACCTTAGGGCTGAATGATCAGATTCCGTGGTTAAGCCTGAAAAGCTGAAAGAAAAAGAAATTCCACATGGCAATATCTCTCAAACTCCCAAATAAGCCATAACATTGCAACAAGCCCTTATCATCGCTTCACTCCTCAATTGAATACCAACTATAAACACCAGGAGGAGCATTGACCACCTGGCAAGGAACATGCATGATGTACATAGAAAAGATGATCTAAACGTACAACCACTCTGCCAGTACATGACTCCCTAAAGTCAAACACGAGTAATAGCTTCTGCCAGCTTAGAATAATGATATTCAATTTCATTCATTTTTCATCTTTTATTTTCACTTTTCCTTTTCACTTTTTATCGCCCAATCTGCTGTAACATTTAGGCCCTTACAATATAGGGTCGTATCTGTTCAGACCTCTACACATTCCTTATTTTGAGAAAGAACAGATTACTTTTTGTTATAACACCATGCCATCTGTACTGTAGTCTCTTCTCGCTTTTCATCACAACACCGAGCATACATACACCCACCCAGAAACAGAACAAATGATCCGGGGTCAGGACAGTAGAGTCAGCACAAGTCGTGTTGATAGGATGCCGAAGGTAGATGTAACAGCGTGAAGCGGACTCCACATCTGAACTGTAATGTATCTTTCACCCTTTTAATTTGAGTCATGTTCTTTATTTAGAAGGCATAACAGACTCACTGGCAGCCCGTTGAAGCAGGTTTCAGAATCACGGAAGGTATGTGTGTTAACATTTTAAATGGCCGCCCCTTCTAATACGCAATCCATCGCTGCATTTTTTACATACAAGCACGCGCATCGGGGCTCGCCCTAAGTAAATTAAATTGAAGTACGACCGACACCTTTTGATATAGATAGGTGCCGCTCACTAGCTAATTAAAATGCAGACACAAATGCATGTCAATACTTCACGATATATTCATTGAAGCAACCCGGCAGTAGGATACCACAACAAGAGGGTAATTTGAGGTGCTTCATCAAACCATTAGCCGTAATCCATGCCAAATGCTATACAAACCATCTAATAATTATAAGCGGCACACACAGTGATTCAGACATCGTAATTACCGCTTACTATTTCTTGCCCAATGAACAAGCAGAGATATTTTGCCTATCACGCTACACAATCATGTGATATACATACCGATCCTAAAAACTGAGAGACAACTTTTTGGCAAATATGTGATTGGTGGTCTAGTATTGAAGCATTGCCATTTTTTTGTTGCTAAAATCGATTACTTGATATAATTAATGCTCAAGCAAACAGACAGTAAGGATAAATAAGTGAAATACTTTATACCTCTGTATACGTTTGTGTGTCCCCCAATCCCCACCCCCCCCACCCTCTTCTCTCTTTTTCCCACAGGTACCGCTGGACCCTGTTATGAATGAGATTGTTTATGTTCAAAAAAGGGGGGAGAGAGAGATCTAAGTCGATCTAAAGGGCTATTTTACCACTTGAAATAAAGTGGAAGGTCCAAGCCACAGTGGTAGCCCTCGTAACGTAGGAAACAAAAGGGAGAACTGGGCTGTTCCTGTGATCTGAGTGCAGGTCAATATATGTGGATGTAGAAGGGTGGTTAAATGGTAACCATCCAGTGGGTATCCATTTTGTTGGATATAATGGCCTCACACACCCTTGCAGGTGTCATGCTTCATCATGGGCCGGTGCTCCTCGTTGGGTGGGCGGTGCAATACCCAACGGGCTACACCTCAAAAGAGGGGCTCTTTATCGGAGATCTTTTTCCAACTGCCCTAGGTGAAGTGTGGGTGAGGGGCCAGGGGTAGTAGTAGACGAATAGTGAGATAAAATAACGCCAGAGTACCGGAAGAAATTTTATTCTGGTGGTCCCTGGTCGTTAACTAAAAACCAATAATTAGTCTAGGAGTATATGGAAAATAAAGTGTTCCGTGCTCCAGACCATGTTATGAAGTGGTGGTAGTGGTCGACATGTTTCTCGCTTGGGACAGGGTTACCCACGATTCTTCAGGACCTTTACTTAGTGCTGTCTACTGTGTAGCTGATCTGTCAAAGTATCAGTATTAGTATCAAAAGTATAGAAAGTACCTGTTTATACTATGTTCCAAGCCTGGTGTAGGGAACAAAGGGGAGAAAACATTGTTTAGCATCTTATAAACAGGTATTGTAATTCCACATGTGTGTTGACCTGGTGCACTCGGTGGCATGCTAGTGTAGGTGACTACTAGCATTGACCATGACAGTAAATATACAATAGTGAACAACTCCTGGTGCAACTATAAGAGAGTGGAGTCTTCAAACCGTTAAGTGGAGAGATACCTCATGACTTGTTACAAAGGTGACAATTAAAAACAAATACAATTTTAAAAATTTAAGAACTGGAAGAGTTGCAGCCATGCTGTTTTACTTGCAGGATACCACTTACCTAAAGTTCAGTGGTAACATGTACCAGCAGTGCCTGGCGGGATCAACAACGTTGAGATGAGCCTCTGTGGTAAAGGCTAAATTGAGGGAAAAAGTAAGAGAGGAGAGGAAGGGCAGACAGCAAAACATCATATCTGTCTATTGAACTAAATACCAGCATCGAGTGTCTCATGTCTACAGGGGTGCGCCTGTGTGCACATCAATGACGTATTAACATATGGACTCAATGCCGCTATAGACATTATTGTTTAATCACCAGTACTCAGTAGTATAAGGTAACCACCATTGTTGTTGCTCGATGGTCCCCGGTATTGTCACAATGTAGGTTAACGATGCATGCGAGGGTAAGTAAGTAAGCACGGGGATTAAGTATTACACTGCTGGTACATGTTACCACTGACCTTTAGGTAAGTGGTGTCCTGCAAGTAAAACAGCATGGCTGCAACTCTTCCAGTTCTTAACATTTTTTAATTTTATTTGTTTTTAATTGTCACCTTTGTAACAAGTCACAAGGTATCTCTCCACTTAACGGTTTGAAGACTCCACTCTCTTATAGTTGCACCAGGAGTTGTTCACTATTGTATATTTACCGTCATGGTCAATGCTAGTAGTCACCTACACTAGCATGCCACCGAGTGCACCAGGTCAACACACATGTGGAATTACAATACCTGTTTATAAGATGCTAAACAATGTTTTCTCCCCTTTGTTCCCTACACCAGGCTTGGAACATAGTATAAACAGGTACTTTCTATACTTTTGATAGAATCGCGGGTAACCCTGTCCCAAGCGAGAAACATGTCGACCACTACCACCACTTCATAACATGGTCTGGAGCACGGAACACTTTATTTTCCATATACTCCTAGACTAATTATTGGTTTTTAGTTAACGACCAGGAACCACCAGAATAAAATTCCTTCCGGTACTCTGGCGTTATTTTATCTCACTATCCGTCTACTACTACCCCTGGCCCCTCACCCACACTTCACCTACGGGCAGTTGGAAAAAGATCTCCGATAAAGAGCCCCTCTTTTGAGGTGTAGCCCGTTGGGTATTGCACCGCCCACCCAACGAGGAGCACCGGCCCATGATGAAGCATGACACCTGCAAGGGTGTGTGAGGCCATTATATCCAACAAAATGGATACCCACTGGATGGTTACCATTTAACCACCCTTCTACATCCACATATATTGACCTGCACTCAGATCACAGGAACAGCCCAGTTCTCCCTTTTGTTTCCTATGAATGAGATTGATACATCTTATTCTCACTTCTCCTTGATAACAGAACATTATCGAGGTGCACACAACAAGAGACACCCACAGTCTCAGATCACTGATTCACTCTGGTCCTGAAGAAAGCCCATCTGACCTATAGAGGCGAATCAAGGGCTGAAACATGTCGACCATTTTAAAGGACTCTTAACAGTGCGAGAGATCCATAACTCAATCTCAGAACGCACAAACTATATCTTTTAACCCATACCTGAATCCAGACTTATTAAATCTATTCCTGGCTGTACGAGTATTTTTAAACCATACCTGACCCCTAAAAATCTCTGATCACTACTGCACTAACTAGGGGTTCACCTCCGGGAGGAGGCAGCATGAGCACTAACCCAATGATGATGCTATCACATGATTAAGAGGCGGAGAATCAAGATGTACCGCCAAATCCATCTTTTACACGTGATTGAGGGTTTTTTATTGGGACATAGAACACAAGGAACCGCTAACCTTGTTCTATGGGCTACCAATCAGGGTCCCAGAGCAGTCGGACCCTACCAAACAGCGTAATCCCTGTTATATCAGCATTTAGCTGGAAGTAATTCTCCGACATTTATACAGCAATAGCTTTCATTCCGGCAGAGAAGCTGTCTTTCACTTTGGTTAGGTTTTTGTCAAAGGAGGTTAGTAACTGGGTATCATCTGCATAAGATAGTATTTCAAAGCCCATTTCTTTGTATTATCTTGGCGGGGGGCAACATAAATGCTAAAAAGCATAGGGCTCAATCGCGAGTCCTGAGGCACCCCCGTACCCAATGGCATGGTGCATGATTTATAAGGATCCATAGTAATCGTTTCGGTTCTGTTGGTAAGAAAGTCACTAAACCATTGTAAAGCTGTCCCACCTATGTCAATCTCCTGCAGTCTTAGGAGCAGCTTAGAGTGAGAGACAGTATCAAATGCTGCGGACAAGTCCAATAGCACCAGCATGGATGACTGATTTGCATCAAGAGAACACCGGATCTGGTCAGTAACTTCCAGCAGAGTAGTCTCTCTGCAATTTAAAGGTCTGAACCCAGATTGTGATGGATCCAGATGTTTGTTCACCTCAAGATATGCCATGGGTTGTTGATTTACTTGTCTCTCCAATAGCTTGCCGAACAATGGAAGCACGCGATAGACTGATAGTTGGTTAGGTTTGTGGGTGCCACTTTGGTCTTTTTTCTGAACCGATATCACCTGTGCTGCTTTCCATGTAGATGGCACTTTCCTAGTATTAGCTAATAAGGGTAAACATCGTTTACAACGCGGTGTTTACACCGCAGTGCTTTTACAACGATGCTATTACAACGCAAGTCGTTACTACGACTTGCGCTGGATGGCGCTGTCGGGCAAGGATCGTTGTAATTTTATATTCCAACACCTTCCCTACTGTTAGGGGGACTGGTGTTGGAATATAAAATTATAATGTAACGACTTGCGTTGTAATGCCCGCGTTGTCAAGTAACGCGATCTTTTAGACATACATCCGCTAATAAGTTGAATAGAGAGCAGATAGAGAGCAGATCACCGGGGGCAAGCTGACTCAAAGAAATTAGCTAATGAGCCACATAGGGCCTGTGATGCATGTATTTCTTGGGAGCAAGCACGCGGGCAAGGGAAAGCATTAAGTAGTTTGAATACTTCTTTAGCTGAGTTCCCAGCTTGCTCAATTTGATTGGAAATATAATTCTGCCTGTAAGGTGTCAATAAGTGAGACTTTGATAGTGCCTTTATACACAATTGCTTTACCTTCACCTGTTCTCCTAACGCTGTCCAGCCTCTATATGCAGTAGTTGTTTGGTAAAGCAAGCGTAACAGCCAGTAAAGAGGTAGGGCCTCATTTATGAAAAGTGACGCATCGCTGCGTGAAAACAGTGATGCGTCACTTTTCACTGCACCCTCCTTGCGCCACCAATGATGCGTCATATTTACAGTATGATCCATCATGGCGCAAGGAGTTACAGATACGTCAGTATTTCTGACGTATCTGTATGACGCAAAAGTGACGCATTGCTAGAGTGTGTCACAAAAGTGACGCAACTCCAGCAATGTGTCCTTTGACATGGGGCAAGCCCCATGTGAAAGGGCCTGCGTCAGTCTTACGCCTGCAGTGAGGCAGGCGTACGATTTTGGCGCAGTTGAGTCCTAGAAGTGGCGCAGTGAAATCTTATAGATTTCACTGCGTCACTTCTATGACCCTTTCTTGCGTCAGAACGCCCCCCCTGCATACATTATACCTGGCGTAGGTATAATGTAGCGCAGGGGTTTACAAAGTGACGCATCTACCTAGATGCGTCACTTTGTAAATATGGTGCAACAAGGCACATTTTTTACGCTGCCGATGCGTCACAAAAAGTGACGCACCGGCGGCGTAAAAGTGACGCATGGCCTCATAAATGAGGCCCGTAGAATTTAACCAGGTTTCAGTAAGGAAACCGACCTCTGGTGACTTAAATAGTGCTCTGCCATGGGCAAGACAAGAGAGGACTTAATTACAGGAGCTCACACGAGTCGGAATTAACTAATCCAGTATTAGATAATTGTGAGGGAATAAGGGAAAGCTTGACAGTTGAAGCGCAGAAGATAGGTCGGGGATTTCAACCATTCACGTTCACAGATCATAAGAGAGACATGGCAGGGAAGAGCTTTTCAAGGCAGTCTTCCTGGAGTCAAACTACCAAATCAGTCTAAAGCATGGGTACTCACAAACTTTCTGTCGGGGGCCAAAATTACAGTGTGGTTGGAGGCCGAGGGCCGCACCGGTGGGGGCGGGGTCAGTGGGTGGGCGGGGTTAGAGTAAACAAAAATCAAACCCGTTTCAAAATCTGTGCTTAGCATAGTTTGCCACCCTACTGGTATTTTGAGGTTTGTCATTGTATCCAGATATATCAGATACAACCAGTGACATTATACCTGCAACAAGTCCGAACTATTGGCTTTGCCAATGATTGCTAGTTGCATAAGATAAATAAGCAACCACTACGGCTTTGTTGTAAATATATTATAATATTGAAAATGCTTCACTTATGAGACTATGAAAGAACTAAAACAAGTCTATTTGAATTACATCAAAATCTTTGAGCAGTGATGCTGGTATTGAGATGAGATATTGTTGGTTCACCCGAAGTGCAAAAATGGAGACCCCAATAGTTGTTAGTTGCATAAGATAAATAAGCAACAACTATGGCTTTGTTGTATATAAAATTGAAAATGCTTCAGTTCTGAAATGACAAAACTGTGAAAGAACTAACACAGGCCTATTTGGAATTGCATCAAAGGCTTTGTGCTGCTGTTGAGTTGATATTTATCTAAGGGCGAAAATGGAGACCCCAGTAGTTGTTAGTTGCATAAGATAAATAAGCAAAAACTGTGGCTTTGTTGTATATAATAAGGAGAATGCTTTAGGTCTGAAATGATGAGACTGAAAGAATGAAAACAGTCGATTTGAAATGACAAAGGCTTTTTGAGCAGTAGTGCTGCTGCCGAGTTGATGTCTATTTTTTTTCACCCTGAAGGCAAAAATGGAGCCCCAATAGTTACACGTCTCAGCAGCCCTGCCTGCTAACTCGGGGAGAACAAACTCGCATAAAAAAGTACATTTCAGCCGAAGATTAACCCACAATTGGTCACAGAATACGCAACAGCGCCATCTACTGTCCAGTGCACTTAAATTAATATGCAAAACCACTCGAAATAAATCGAAAAGAAAAACATACATAACTCTTCTGCCCAAGATTTTAAGCGCCTGGAAAACCCCAAACGATATCGTGACCTTTTGTGTGGTGCATGAACAAGGTCTAGAAACAGAAATCCACAAAGTATGGGGGGCCCAGGCATAACAATTATGGTATTGGCATACTTACTGCTTTCTCGGCAATTGGTGCCAGGGGCCAGTGAATCTCGGCTCGGTTTCAACACACTGCTTCCGTCGGTGTCCGAAGTAGGTCCTGCTGCTACGCAAGCCTATGAGCTCACGAGGGCAGATGAGGGGGGTGCACAGGTGAGCATGAATACACTAAGGGGCAGATTTATGAGGCACTTGCGCCACGTTTACGCCGCTGTTGCGTCACGCAAGGCGGCGTAAACGTGGCGCATCCCTACGAACGATTTACAACGTGACGCATCTAGGCAGATGCGTCACGTTGTAAAGCCCTGCGCCGCTTGTGGGCGTTCCGGCGCAGGGTGGGCGTTCCGGGGCAGGTGCGCCTCGCAAAAGTGGCTGAGTGAAATCTATAAGATTTCACTCAGTCACTTTCAGGCCAATGCTGCGTCAAAAGCCTGCGCCTGCTTGAAGCAGGCGTAGGTCTTGACGCAGCATTGTGGAGATGGGGCACCCCCGAGCCTTGCTGGAGCTGCGTCGCGCTTGCGACGCAACTCCAGCAATGCGTCACCTTTACGGCACAGATGCGTCACGCATCTGTGCCGTTTTTGCCCCATGGTGCGCCGCATCATAAATGCGGCGCACCATGGGTGGCGGAGCTGTGGCGCACTGTGGCGCATGTTAACTGGCGCATCCCTGGGGATGCGCCAGTTAACATAAATCTGCCCCACATTGTCTGCGCATGCCCTTTGAACTTTTCTCGCAAATGCGGCCCCCAAGGAGACACCACCACAGCAGTAATGGTGCTGAGTCCATGACTGCTGTGGGGGCCGCAAGGAAAGGTCTGGCGGGCCGCAAATGGCCCGCGGGCCGTACTTTGAGTACCGCCGGTCTAAAGGGTGGGCAACAGATAGGCGCACAGCATGGGTGGGATTCCCATTAACATGAAGAAGACGGTCCTTGATTGGTTTAGAGAAGGGTTTGGAAAGCCCAGCAGGGAAACTGGCCGTGATATCTCTTCCGCCATTTTACAAAACACAGGCAGGTGCTTCATGGGATTAGGTCTGCTACAAAACTCAGGAAGTAGGGAAAAATATAGGAGAGAACTGCGGGGTGGATTTTATTGTGACAAGTTTCAGGGTCACTATCAATCGTTGCTGAATTATTCCTAAAATATAAGGTTCCTATCCCCTCAAAATAAGAATTCTGCAAGAACGACGGAAGACAAAATTAGTCTGTGGATGGTATACTAGTGTCAGCTGAGGAAATGTCCAACACTAAAGGCCACTCCCAAGATAATTGTGGCTGACCTCCTCCTAACCTAAAGGAAGAAGGGGTTTTATGAGCAGATCCAGGAGAAGCCGCGGCTGTTGAAGTACTCCCCTGAAGGTTGAGAGGCCAAGGAAAAGAGTTGCCTGCAGGCCTGGTGGGTTCTGGTCTTTTTGTCATTGGTCCTAAAGAGAGTAGATGCCGAGCCTTTCTCCCACTGGAACATACAGCTTGATATCGATGGGAGTTGGGTATATCTGGACCAGCAGCACAGACGTCACATTTACTTTCAGCATGCACGTTTTGTTTCATTGTTGCATGTGAGAAAGCCAGATTAAAAGTTATTGTTATTCATGTTTTTACAAACTGTTTTGCTGTCTTTCGATGTTAAAAAAATAATGCATGCCTGCCCTCTAGTGGTTATTTTGGAAAAGCACAACCATGTTACGGCTATATTGAAATTTACCCATCAGAAAATTATGTTAATGCATTTTTTGAATCCCTCCTTTTCCTCCATTTGATTTGATTCCGTTTTAAGCCATTTATTTTATTTTCATTTTAAAGAAATTGATTTGTAGCGTGTTACCTATTTATTATTTAACTTTAATGTTATGGTTTGGTAGTGCTCTGCCTGTATTTTCTCTCAAGATTCCAGTCTCTTACATCAGAACTATAAAGATTAAGAACAGGAATCCGCACAATCACTGTTTAACTTTGTGGGAGCTCAGCCACAGGTCACATCACGATTGAGGCCTCTCTCTCACTGGTCATCATTCCGGTGTTCTATACATACTCTATTCGACCCCTTCATGAACATGTGGAATGTAAATTGTTTTGTAGATTTGTAAGAACAGTTTCAGGTAAAAGGCTTCAAAAATTATAAAAATGAAAAAATGCCACATGCTTTAACAAATATCAGCCTTGTTGGTTATAAATATACCGAATATAGGGGCATATTACCAAGGGCAATATCGCCGCTTTAGCGGGAAAAATTCCCGCTAAAGCGGCGATAATTTTATCGCCCTATTCCCTAGCTGTTAGCGACAGCTAATAGGCGATAGCGGGCATTTAAGGGCCCACTCTGCATGTCAGCGATGATTATCGCTAATGACATGCAGAGTGGGCGTGCCAAGATGTTAGCGACTGGAAACAGTCGCTAACATCGCTATCCCCTATTACCAACTTTTGGAAATAATCGCGCTAAGCGCGATTATCTCCAAAAGCTAACGCCTGCCCAGAGCAGTTCTTATCCATGTTATCCAATGGTAGGTGGATAACATGACTACGAGCATTTGCTCGCTAATGCATGAATATCGCTGACTTTTCAGCGATATTCATGCATTTCGGCCAATTTTTATCGCTTAGGAGATTAACCTTGATATTATCAAGGCTCCTAAGCAATAAAAATCGTCGGAGCGCAGCGATATTTAAATGCCCGCTAGCCAAGCTTAGCGATAATTATCACTATAGCTTGGTAATATGCCCCATAGTGATTTCTCCTTCAGCATGTTCCTCCTTTATAGGCATTACTCTAACAGTTTGTATTCAAACTTCAAATTATAATAAAACACATTGACAAAAACAATATGTTTGGCATTTGTATACTGAGTACACTAAGAGACATACCAAATGCAGGTATTTGTATTTGTATTTGTTTATGTAGCGCTAGAATCGACCCCCAAAGGGGTATCTCTGCGCTTCAGCAGGACTATGAAAGGATAGCAGTGCATTCAACAGGATCAGCAATGACAAAAGAGAAAAGTCTTAAGCATTTTCCTAAACTGCAAGTGTTCGGAGCATTGTCTTAAGTGGACCGGGAGTTCATTCCATTGGAGTGGACCGCGATAGGAGAGAGCTCTTCCACCTCGCCTGGCCCTTTTTATTTGCGGTACCACCAGACGATGTTTGGCACCTGAACGTAGGGATCTGGGGGGAATGTAAGGCAGGATTTTTTCAGCGAGATAGGAGGGACCCAAATTGACCAACGCCTTGTGAATGATACGACAGGTTTTAAACTTAATACGTTGACGAATAGGGAGCCAATGCAATTCCGTAAGAGGTGGTAGTGAAGGGGTCCGAGGTGGAGCATTGAGTACCAGCCAAGCCGCCTTGTTCTGCACCACCAGCAGTCTGCTGAGCAGGGCATAATTTGCCGAGATCAGCAGACCGTTACAGTAGTCCAGGCGACTCAAGACCATCGCCTGGACTATGGTTTTCCGAGCAGAGTCAGGGAGAAGGGGGAAGACTCGGTGCAACATGCTAATAACATGGAAACAGGAACCTGCTGTTTGAATAACATGATCTTTCAGACAGAGATCACGGTCAAGGTGGATCCCCAGGTTTTTAACTGTGAGTTTAGAGGAAGGGAGAGGGCCCAGAACCGTTGGCCACCAATCCGGTGTCCATAGGAGGGGATCTTCTCCCAAAAGCATGATCTCGGTTTTTCCTACATTGCACTGGCGTAAATTATTCCGCATCCAGTGCGCTATGGCCCTAATCCCGTTTGAGAATGCCAGTTGTACCGAGGATGAAAATGTATTGAATGGAAAGAGGAGCTGAGGATTGATCGGCGTATGATATGGGAATAAATCCATAGATCCTCATAAGGTTGGCCAAGGGAGCAACATAGATGTTAAAAAGAGTAGGGCTCAAACATGAGCCCTGAGGTACTGCCTTGGTCATACCCACCGGCGCTGACTGATACGGGCCCAGGTTAACAGTCTGGAAACGATCCGATAAGAAACTATTCATCCATGACAGAGCTGAGCATCTTAACCCAACTTCCTCCAATCTTCTGAGCAAGACACTATAGGAAACCGTGTCAAACGCCGCGGATAGGTCCAACAGCACCAGAATCGTCAAATGGCCCTTATCTAGGGTCATTCTGATGTTATCCGTTACTATAAGTAACGCATATTCAGTGCTGTTTTTCGGCCTAAAACCGGACTGGGAGTGATCTAAACATCCAGACAGTTCGACATAGTTGGACAAGTGAGTAATCACATGTTTCTCCATTATCTTGCTCCAGAATGGAAGAAGAGAGATGGGACGAAGGTTAGAGAGATCTTTCAATGTAATATTAGATTTCTTGCAGATGGGTCTGATCTGGGCAACCTTCCATTCCCGTGGGAAGTATCCCTCTGAAAGAGAGAGATTGATAATAGACTGCACCAGGGGGACCAGCTGATTCTCCAAAGATGGAATAAATTTAGCTGGAATGTGATCCGTACGAGATCCGGATTTTATTCTGTGGATCAGGGTTTTAACCTCTACTAAGGTGATGGAAGGAAAGCACTCTAACTTTTGCTGATTTTTCACTTCCAAATGGTCCAAAAACATAGGAATCTGAGATGGGTTATCTGCTGCTGTTATTTTCTCGTATATGAGTTCAATCTTCTGGGCAAAGTGTAAGGCAATGTTATCGCACAATTTTTGGGAAGGAATCTCCAAGCTTTCACATGCTTTTAAAAAGATTAGTGAAAGAATGGAGAATTTGATACAATATTTTTGAGGAGTTCCCTGCCTGAGTCAGCTGAGACAAAAGGTGCATTTTGCACGCTACCTTTATGTTTTTGTGGTAGCTGATCAGGGAAGCACAGTACTTTTCCTTATCTGCCTCATTATGTGATGAACGCCATGCTCTTTCCAATTTCCTACATAGTTGCTTCTGACTTCGCAAGAGGGGTGTAAACCAGGCAGCTTGCGGGCGATTAGGGTGTCTCAGAAAGGATTTAAGCGGTGCAATGTGGTCAATGGCTGTAATGACCGCTGAATTAAATTTTGACAGTGCTTCCTCAGTATGGTCTGATACAAGAAAGTGCAGCTTCACAAATCTACTTTGAAAGTTTTCTGCTGACACCTTCTGCCACTTTCTCCGCAGATACGGTACAGCTTGATTGGGAGTTTTAAGCTTAATAAGGTACTGGATGTCAAATTCGATGACTGAGTGATCTGACCAGGTGAGTTGTTGAGGAGGTTTGCACTTGATCTTAGAAGAAGTAGAGAACAGAATATCCAAGGTGTGGCCCGCTATGTGAGTCGGCCCCTCATTAAGCTGACACAAACCTGAGAGGGATAGGTCTGCCAGAAGAGTCTGGACGTCAGGATTAGAGTGGCATTCGCTATGTACATTGAAATCTCCTAATAATAGGAAATTACTTCCCCCTTTCACATGAGAAGCAAGACATTCCACCAGTTGTAAGGAGAAGTCCAATAGAGGTCCTGGAGGGTGATAGACTAGCGCCCCTTTCCAGCTATCCTGCTGAGGCTGATCAATTCTGAAAATCAGCATCTTTACAGTTGCAATGCTGCGTTTATCTACGACAGAGATGTTTATGCCGTATTTTTGTACGATAGCTAAGCTCCCCTTGGTTTTTATAGGCCTATCTAATCTAATCATTTTATATCCCTCTGGTATGCCTAGAGTTATGGAGGGGACCGAGTGAGGTTTCATCCAGGTTTCAGTGAAAAAGCCAATCTCAGGTTGGGCTGAGGACACAAGGTCCCAGACTTCGATCGAATGTTTTGGCAGGGACCTGATGTTGTACAGCATATTTTTTCACACTTTGTGAGAGGTCTTTGTGTGGGGATCACTTGAGCAGCTAGATCGATCGAAGGTTGTTTGAAAATGACAGCCCCTGCAAGAGAAAGGCCCTTCAGGGCATGGCCAAGACTCTATCTTACAGTTATGAGGCAGCTTGGTCTGTAAATTCAACAGCTCTTGTTTGGTATATAATAATTGTGTGGAATGGCTGTGTTCTGTAAGAGAACAACCAGGGTCCCTGGCTCCTGGTGCCATTCTGGCGCATACGGGCGCAGACGGGCTTGCCTTTGGCGCTCTACGCTCTGCATGCCCCTTATCTAGTGGGGCCCGGTCTGAGAGCTAGACCGCCAGCCGCCGACCGGAAGTTAGCACATAAACAGGATTAAGACCCGCGATGGACCGGGGAAGGGAGACTGGCATGGAGCACAAGGTCAATGTGAGCTTAAATCAGGTAGTGTGCACAAACGATATTTAATAATCAGGTTAAAAATACAGGTTAAAAGATTTTCACTGTTTCAGGCTGCAGCGTTAGCAGCTAGCGCAGGGCAGTATCTAAGCAGAATACAACCACCTTCTCGCGCGTCCGCTGTGCGCTACGCTCTGCATGCCCCTTTTCTAGTGGGGCGCGATTTGAGAACTAGACCCCCAAACGCCAACCGGAAGTTACCACTTGCCTCTACACAAACGGGATTAAGACCCGCGATGGACCGGGGAAGAGAGACTGGCATGGAGCACAAGGTCAATGTGAGCTTGAATCTGGTAGTGTGCACAAACAATATTTATAATCATGTTAAAAATACAGGTTAAAAGATTTCCACAGTTTCAGGCCATAGCGTTAGCAGCTAGCGCAGGGCAGTACCTAAGCAGAATACACCCACCTTCACGCGGTATAAATTCATCCATAGAGCATGCACACATGCATATCGACACACACACCAACACACACACACACACTAGGTCCATCAGGCCTACAAGCTTCAATACAAATAGACTAACAAACATATCAGTACACATTCCCACAGACCCAACCGTTATACATGATAATGTTTAGCAGTGGGAATATAGGGCTATTCATCAGCAGAAAAGAGGTGGTTGAAGGTGAAATATAGGCAGATGGCACAGACTGATGTGATACAGGTGAGCAAAGGGTGATGTGCAGCAGAGGAGAACAAGGTGATGCAGTAGTACCATCCACAAAGGAACACTGTGATGTGCCTTAGAGGAGCACTGAAGAAAGGTGTTTTTTTCTCATGAAAGCAGTAAGTGTTGTGCACATACACATGGATGGGTTGAAAAAATTGCAATTCCTCTCAATGACAGTGTTACCCATTTAACCTTTTTCACTGAAAACATATATTTCTTTTAGGTTCTAAAAAAGGGGGTTCTCTTGAGTTTTAAGTTGAAGCCTACCAGATAGCACAGCTGTCTGATTTGTTAAAGACATCTTGGGGACTTTCCGAAAGTTGATCGAGGAATACATTCCACCTGTTGCTTACCATTGGCTGTATGGCTTGTAACTCACATTTTCTGGCTTTCTATTTGCTGGCTTTTTTTGATTTAGGTTGTCACGCCTGAGTTTGTCCCTCCTGATGCCCAAACCTTGTTTACTGTATTATTCCACGAACTTGCTTTCTGTAAACAGCCCTTTAATTCTTGTTCTTATCTTGGCACGCTTTTTATGCATTCAAAGGCAGAGCTCAAATGTCAAGCTCTCTCTTCGAGAGAGTTTGGTATTCAGGTTTCTTTCTCTGACTTCAAAGTGAGAGAATTTATGTGACATTCATGCTGAAAACCCATGCAAGAGGAGAGTTTGTAGTATGTTTTTTTCTAGCACACAACAAAAAAAATGAACTGTGCTGATGTTTCAGAATATTTCAGAATTAATACAAATGAAGGACTTTTTGTAATTCTGAAGTGTGGTGGAAACAAATATTTGAAAATGATCAAAAAATACCCATACACTAGGTGATGACATTTGCAAACATTATCGTTTGTGTGCAGTAAAACAGTATTTTGGTGCAAATGTAATGGTCATTTCAATTGAAAATGTGTTGTCTGTAATTGTAGGGTGCTACCACACTATGCATACTCCACACTACACCACTCCCCTCCACTCTATGCCCTTCCACTCTAAGCCAGGCTACTAAAACCATGACATGTCACTCCACTCTCCGCCCTTCCACTTTAAGACTCTCTGTGACACGCCATGCCACTGGCCTCCACGCCATTCCAATCTACCATATTCTCTCCATGACACAACATGCCATTCCACTTTACTCCCCTTCACTCCACAACGCCTACCCCACTCCACTCTATCCCACTCCAGCGTACCTCACACCACTCTAATCCATCACACTCCCCTCCACTCCAATATACCCCAGTCTACCCACCACACTTCACGTCTCTACAATCTACACAAATGTACTTCAATCCAATCTAGCCTACTCCACTTCACCCAATCTATCCTATTCCACTCCAATCTACCTCACTCACTAATTTACCCTCCCCACTCTACTCCACTATACTCCACCACAATCTACCCCACCCCAGTTTACCCACCCCACTCCAACCCCACCCCAATCTACCACACCACTCCAAACTACACCACTTCAAGCTATCACTTTAATCTTACCCACTCTAACCCAATCTACCCCACTTCACTTCAATCTACCCCACGCCATTACAATCTACTCCACTACAATCTACCCCACTCCACACTCCACTCAATTTAACCCACTCAACCCCACCCCACTCCAATCTACCCACTTCATCCCAATCTATCACACTTCACTCACATCTGCTCCACTCAAATTTACACCAGTCGACTCCACTTCAATCTACCTCAATCCACCCCACTCCGATATACACTAATCCAACTCACTCCACTTCAATCTACCTGACTCCACTCCAATTCCACTCACCTCCACTTAACTCCAATCTACCCCAGTCCAATTTACCCTACTCCATTCCAATTTATCCCACTCCACTCCAAACACCAATGCAATCTATCCAACTCCTCTCCACTCTAATCGACCCCACTCCACAACAATCTACCCCACCCCACCACAATCTACCCCACTACATTCTATCACAATCTAACCCACTCGACTCCAATATACCACACTCCAATCCACCCTATCTACCCCACTCTACCCCTACCCTTAATGTGCCCCACATCACTCTATCACACTGGACTCCTCTACCCAAATCTACCCCACTACACTTCACTCCAATGTGCCCCACTGCAGTCTGCCACACTCCACTCAAACCTACTCCACCTCACTCTAATCTAACCCACTCCACCCTAATCCTCCCCACTCCAATGTACCCCGCCCCACCTCACTCCAATATACCTTACTATAATCTACCCCTTCCCATCCATCTCACACCAATCTACCCATATCTACTGCACTCCAGTGTACCCCACTATACCCCACTTTACCCTACCACAACACTGCAATCCACCCCACCCCACTCCACTCCAATCTATCCATCTCTACACCAATCTACTCCACTCCACTCCACCCCAATCTACCCCGCGCTCCCACTCCAATCTACCCCAGTCCAATTTACCCCACTCCATTCCTGTTTAGCCCACTCCACTACAATCTGCCACCAGGCACGGTCCGTGCCGGGCGTTATACTGGGGCGGTGAAGTCAGGCAGGGGAGGGTCAGGGTGGGGGGTTGTAAAATGCGGCATATGGACCATTAGAGGTAAGTACCGATAAAAATAATTAAAACGAATTTCGTTGTCCACGCTGCATCGCCAAATGTGATGCAGCGTGGGCAACGAAATTCATTTTATTCAACTCCACTCCAACCTACTCCACTCCAATCCACTTTTTATTTATTTTGTTTTATTTATTGGGTTTTATAAAGTGTGTACAAGACCATCACAGAATCAGAGCGCTGTACAAATAGAGAGCTGATGATGGTTTCAGTACAGTAAGAACACCTATCACATTATATATGTGGTACATAGAATTTTAAGAGCAAAGATTAACACAATAGGGTACAATATCAAATAAGGTTGATTGCTGTATCAAAAAGTTCTCTTATTACATGTTTTTCTAGTAATACAGCTTTGACTTCCTTCTTGGAAAGCCTGGGTGAGGTAATTGCTCTTGTTGAGGGTGGCAGGGAGTTCCATATTTTCCACCCCACTCCACTCCAATATACCCCAATTAACATCACTCCTCTCCAATCTACCCCACTCCAAACTACCCCACTCCTATCTATCTCACCACAATATAACCCACTCCAATGTACCCTATATCAGTCCAATCTACAGTACCATAATCCGCACAATGTGTCCCACTCCAATCTACCCCACTCCACTCTAATCTACCCCATTCCTTCAGTATACTGCATTCCAGTCTTCCCCAATCTACCACACTCCACTCCAATCAACCCCAATACATCCCACTCCAATCTACCCCACTCCACTTCATTCTACCACACTACACTTTAATCTACACATCTCCACTCCAATCTACTCATATCCAACCAAATTACCTCCATTCCACCAAAATCTACCCCACTCACCCACTCCAATCGATTACCAATTTATTCCACTCCACTCCAATCTACCCCACCCTATCCCAGTCTACCCCACACCACTCCAATCTGTCCTACTTCCCACCACTCTAATCTACCCTAATCTAACCCACTACAAACTACCCCTATCTACACCCACTCTATTACATTCTACCCTACTATAATTCACCCAATCTACCTCACTCCAATCTACCCCACTCCACTCCAATCTACCTGATTCCACTCCAGTCTACCCTACTTCGCTTCAATCTATCCCGATCCACCCCAGTCCACTCTTCCCCAATCTACCCCACTCCACTCCAATCTACCACAATATATCTCACTTGACTCTATCCCAATCTACTCTGATCTACCCTACTTCTATCTACCCCACTCCTCCTAAATCTACCCCACTTTACCCCAATCTCCCCAGTTCAATGTATCCCACTCCAATCTACCATGCTAATCTATCCAGCTCCCCATTCCAATCTACCCTTCTCCAACCCACTCCAATCTATGCCAATCCACCCAACTTCATTCTACCCCACTCTACCCCAACTCTACTCTACGCCGATCAACCCCACTCCACTCTACCCTAATCTTCCGCACTCCACTCTACTGCAATCTACCCCATTCTACTCTACTCCACTCCAATTCTTCCCACCACACCCCACTCCACACCACTAACATTTAGCCATGCTGAACAGCAGCCACAGTGGTGTACAACATGACTAAAACACATTGCCAAAGCATTTAGTTCTTGAATAGGCGAGACCTATTGGATTTGCCAATGCTTGTTAAAAGATGTTATCCACTGTGTAGAGGCATAAAAGATGTATTGTAGTAAATATTTGTAATGGACCATTTGAAAGATATAAAGCTTGCTACTTCGGCCTATGTTGTGCTTGATTAAAGTACCTCCTTGTTTTATTTACCACTAGCATCGAACCAGAAAAATAGCACATTTTGTTAATGGAATACAGTAAATAAGCAAAAATGCATTGCTTAAGCATGATGTTGGCGGTTCAACCATTTGCAAAATCAACAATGTTACCTTTTACACAAAAAATCTATGATATATATTAGCGCCATGACATTTCAGCATATATGGTTTGTAGCATAGAAGCCTTCCTACCATAAATAAATTGCAAGTAATTAGTTGAGTCATATGATAGCAACTGAAAAAATAGGTAAGGCTTCACATTCTACTCAGCATACTCTTCCCAGTGCTGACTTAATGAATTAAAAAATATGTTATTGATTACATCGACTAAACATAATCCTACTTTTTCTCTTTTAGCTTGTTCTTCCTTTATAGACATTGCTGTTGTATGTGATGAGTCAAACAGTATTTACCCCTGGGTAGCAGTAAGAAACTTCCTTGTAAAATTTGTGCAAGGCCTTGATATAGGCCCCCAAAAAACACAGGTAAGAACAGAAATACTATATGCTAACAAAATATATAATTATTCGATTTTGTCTTCAAATTCAAAACCGCAAACTATACAACGATGACAATATAATATGGTGTGTGGGGGAAATGGAAATATAGAAAACATTGCATTTAAAAGGAAATATATGGCTAATCCCATGTTGAGCATTCACTCCCCAGCTCTGATTTATAAACGTATTTCCCATATTCTGCTGACAAGGCTGGTGTAAATTATTTCTATTATTAAAGCAACATTAAGGTGTTCAGAGTAGGGGTGCAAGTCAGATGTATGGCAATCAGGGCTGTTAATATGCAAACATGTCACAGAGATGACTACTTGAAGGTTGACGAAAGCCTACAGCTTAACAGCGAGAAATAATCCACAGATATAATAACGAAGTAATAGAATAATAAAAAATAGCAACTTTACGCACCTTCTTGTTCTGTTAATTAGGAGTGATTCTTTGAGTAAGGCGGAATAGTCTGTTTATAGTCAGCAGAGGATTCTCTGGCCCTCCTCTTGGTTCTCCTGCCTTATTTAGAGGTCGAGTGAATGTGGAGAGTGGAACCATTGCCAGCTCTTCTTTCCGGAAAATCCTGCAGTGGTCCTGAAGCCAGTGGGAATGTTCTGTGTCAGCGGTGGTGGAGTCTTCCAGATAAACCTCAGAAATGTCTCTGAGTGGGGGGCGTGGCTTGGCCGGCAGTGATGGCGGCTGTGTTTGAGGTTTGCTCCGGCCAGCCCTGTTAATATCCTGCCTATTATCCTGCCCTGAGCGCAGCTTCTCGACCTTCTGCTGCCGGAGACCCAGCGCTTCCCGCGGTCGGCCTCTGCCATTCATGGGTGCCTCCGCAGCGCTGTGAGATGATCCCAGGCGTGGGGATGGTGTGGTGAGCACCCCAGAGGATGGAGCCGGGGCCCGGAGTATTGTGCCTGGCCGAGGCTGTAGCGATCGGCCGGCTGTGGGGTGCCGTTGCACCGACTGGACGCGGCGCCTTCCCACTGTGTTGCAAGGAGAAGGCTGCGATCGTCGGGAGTGCGCCACGGACGGCCGCACTCCTTGGCTTTCCTGCTGGGGCCTTGAGTGACTGGGCCGGCCGAGGAGGTGCCGAGAGAACGGGCACAAGTGGCCGACCGCCCCCCTGGAGGACAGTGGCCATCTTGGGTGCCCGCGCTAACAGTGGTGCCTGCAGCGGGCCATATCATGAACTTAGCCGCCTGCGGTGAGTGTGGCTAACGGGGCTGCACGGCTCCGCTGTAGGGCTGCAGAGGTTGAGGGCCAGAGGCGGCGCTCGGAGAAAGCGGGCGAGACGTTTTGTGCGACCTGGTGAGGACGGCAGCCATCTTCGGTATCCTGGGTAGTTCACTGCGTTTTTCACGGGCGCAGGGAGGAGTGTGGCGGCGGCCACGTGGAGACAGTTTGGGCCTGAGGTGGTGGCTCTCTTCCCCCCCATCGGACAACGAGGTGATCCTCAGCTCCCACATTGGTGGAGCAGAGTGACTTTGTGTGCCGCTCCCCAGTGACCCTGGGCAGCCCGCTGAGACGCCTGGCTGGTGGTCGGGGTCCTGGGCGCTCATCATACTGACCTGGCCTGCGGTGGTGAGTTGGCTGCTGTGGGGTGTGGGGCTTTGGACATCAGGGGTGCGGACGCCTGCACGATTCCCTCCCCTCATATCCTGCCTGGATCTCCAGTGGAGTGGTGGTGGCCCTGCTTCTAGTGCACTCGGCGGCCTAATCGGGCTGCGGTGATTGTTGTTGAGACGGCCGGGGCAGACTGGTGTGGCTGTGCCTGCGACCTGGTCCTTGAGGGGCCGGGGCGGTAATCCGGAGGCCTGCGGGGGTGCGTCGGTGGTCGACTCGGGCCACAGTGCACGGTCAAGAGTAGGGGCCCTTGGTGAAGGAGGAGAATTGGCCTGCTGCCTTGCCTATTGGCCCATCAGATATCCGGTTTCAGGCGCTGACGGGTGTCGAAGTGAGGAGCCCTGTCGCCAAATATACCGTCTATGGCCACAATGACATGGGGTGGCGCCGGTGGTGGGCACTCTAAGCAAGGGACCCTCGATAAATTTCCGGAGGCGGGCCAGGCGGCAGGTGGTGGGGGGCCGCAAAATTCGGTGCCTGACAATGCGGCGTTGCTGGTGGCCATAACACAGTCCAGGGACATGCTGGACGCCAAAATTGGGGCCGTTGGGTCCGACGTTATGTTACTCCATCAATATCTACGGAACGGGTGTGGAGAGGATCACTGGCGCGGAGACTCGCATTTCCGAGGTAGAAGATGACATGTCCGTACTCAAGAAGAAGGTTGCAGCCATGGAAAAGATTCAAAAGGGCCTCACCATGAGGGTCGAGGATGCAGAACGGCGTGCTCGACGGAACAACCTGCGTTTCGTGGGTTTTCCAGAGGACTGCGAAGGCGACAATGCGGAGCACTTCCTGGCCCAGTGGCTGGAGAGCTGGCTTCCCTCGGAAACTCTATCTCGCTGCTTCGTGGTGGAGCGGGCCCACTGGGCCCTTATGCAGAAGCCCCTGTTGGAGCACGCTCACGGCCAATCATTGCTACATTTTTTAACTATGCGGACCGTGATACCATCCTGCTGCAGGCAAGGATGAAGACCCCTCTCACCTACAACAATGTCACCATACTCATCTTCCCGGACTACACACGGCTGGTGCAGCAGCAGCGCCAATCTTTCCTTGTGGCTAAGGCCCGTCTCCGAGGCCTCATTCTCCAGTATGCCTTGCTCTACCCGGCGCGGTTGGTGGTCATCTTTAAGTCCCGCACGCTGTTCTTTGATTCCCCCGAGGAAGTCTTCCAGTGGACAGATGAGACAGTGAAACTTCGAGTCACCAAACCTCCGGGGGGCGAATAGGATTCTTCCTCAAGTGGACTGGCCCGCGGGGGCCTCCGGAGTCAGCGGCGTCGCCACAAGGGACCGACTTCTGGTCGCGGCTCACGCTCTGGCTCTGCGCCTCACCAAGGGGGCCCGACACCGGAACAGCAGCAGCAGGAGGAGTCCTGAAGTGTGGAACTCTTATCCTGCATTTTGTGGACAGAAATAATGAACGCTCAGGTGCTCAGGTATTGGGGGCTGGGAGCCTGCCCCAGTAGGAGTGGGTGGGGGGGTGGGAACCCTGTTCTTATGGGTTGTCACTCGGGGATCCATTGGAGGGGGTGGTTCGTGTTCCCCCGTTGGGGACTGGGCTGTGCTCCGACCGCGACAGGTGCTTCCATGTTTGGGAGGTGCAGAGTGGGGGGTAGAGAGGGGATTCGGTGTTTGGGATTAGAGTTGAGGGGGTTATTTCCGCATGTTACGCTGCTATATGTTGGTCATGCTTTTTACGTGCTGAGTCACCAGGTCACTAGTAACCTCTACCGAAATATGGTCCTATGTCTGCTGCGGGGGGGGAGAGGCGGGTAGGCCCCGGCTCCTTGCGTATACTGAGTTGGAATGTGCGGGGGTGCTGGACAAGGTGAAGAGAGGTGCGGTCTTCCAGTATGCAAAGAGGGTAGGGGTGGACATCTTATTACTTCGGGAGACGCATCTGCTCGGCACAAAGGTACCATGTCTCCAACGATTTGGGTTCACACAAGTGTACCACTCGGGCTTCACGAGGGGATCCAGGGGGGTTGCTAGTCTTATACATCGTCGGGTTTCCTACGTGCATGATAAACTCTGGACTGACACACTGGGCAGGTATGGTTTTGTGCAGGGCAGGGTGGGGGGAGATAGGGTGATTCTGGGTAGTGTGTATGCCCCACCACCACTGCAGTGGCCCCTTGTGGAGAAGCTCATGTCCCTTTGGGGCGCCATGCCCGATACCCTTTCCATTATGGGGGGGGACTGGAATGATTTCATGGACCTGGGCAGTGAAAGGTGGCGCAGTGGGGTAGTTGATGGGGGCGGGGGGGTGGGTGTTCCCACCACCAAACTATGTGCTTTAGCAAGAGGCCTGGATTGGACGGATGCTTGGAGGTATCGACACGGCTCACGTAGAGAATACACATATTTCTCTGCAGTTCATGACTTGTTTTCCAAATTAGATTACATATTCGTACCTAGGGGGTTGGCCCATAGAATCTTGTCGGTGGCTATTCTGCCGAGAGCCTTGTCCGATCACTCACCAGTTGCCCTCACATTTAGCGTAGGCCCGGCCAGGCAGCCGTTACGTTGGCGTATGTCTGCGTGGCATCTGCTGCAGGATGACTACAGGGAGCACATGGCCAAAGGATTAGATCATTACCTGATGTCCAATGCGGGCTCCGTAGATTCCCCGTCTACCCTATGGGAGTCCTTAAAACCCACTCTGCGGGGGGTGGACATTTCCTGGTGCGCGGCGGCCCGTCGGGAGCGGCAGAGAGAGTTGGTGCGGTGTGAGGTGGTGTGAGTCGGGGGGTGGATGGTGGACCCGCCAGACGACAGTTAGTATTTGCCCAGCAACATTACACCGCGGTTCTAATGGAAGAGGCGCAACAGGCTTGGCTGGCCACTCGTAGTCGGGTGTACCAGTGGGGGGACAAGTCGTGCACAATGCTACATCGTCTGGGTCAAGGCACTCTGCATGCCCAACCGCTGCCCCAAATTGTAGGTCCTGGGGGGGAATCCGTGCTCGAACCCACGGTAATCGCAGAGAGCTTTGCTGCGTATTACGAGGAGCTCTACGCGCCCGGGAGTGCTTGCCGGCTGATATGATCCAGCGGTTCATTGATGACCTTCCCCCGCGGGCGGTCTCGGACGATGTGCGGGATTTACTGGACAAGCCGCTGACTGATGAGGAAACTGGTACGGCTCTGGGTGAGCTGAATCCCGGTAAGGCGCCGGGTCCTAATGGCTTCCCCAGTGAATTTTTTCGGCGGTTCTACTTGCAGCTGGGTCCACGGCTCCGTCCGGTGATGGAGGAGGCGCGAGAGGGGGGATGCTCCCACCGGATTGGCGCCACGCCGAAATAGTGGTCTTTTTGAAGCCGGGCAGGCCCCCGGGGAGTCATGTGTCCTACCGTCCGATATCGCTGCTCAATACGGAAGTTAAGGTTCTGGCCAAGGCTCTGGCCAATAGGCTTAAACCCCACAATGCGGATCTGGTCCATCCAGATCAGACAGGCTTTATGCCTCAGAGGGCTACTCGCCACAATATTCGGCGCGCTCAGGTCGTGATTTCATCTTGGAGGAGCCTGGGGGAGCAGGCGACGCTTTTTTTAGCAGTCATGGATCGCGCCTTTGATTCCCTGAGCTGGATCTATTTGTTTGCCCTTTTGCGACGCCTCAACTTAGGCCCGCGCTTTTTGGCATATATACAGCTGCTATACACTGATCTTACGGCCTCTGTGCATGTTGGGGGCACATTGATGCCCAACTTAAAGGTTTCCGGTGGTCTGCGGGCCTGGCCGATAAAATAGCGTTATATGCTGATGACGTTTTGTTTTTTCTTACGAACCTAGATCACTCAGGGCTGCGGCTGCTGCACATTTTGCAGATTTTTGGTGAAACCTCCGGCCTATATATGAACCCTGCTAAGTCGACGCTGTGGACACTCTGTGGGCGTGGGCAGGGGCAGGTGGGAGCGTGGGTTCGGGCCTCCAAGTAGCTTCAGACGGGGTGAAATACCTGGGGGTGTATCTGTCGGAGGACGCTGCGGTCTACAGAGAGCGCAACCTCACCCCTAAGTGGGATTGTATGCGCGAGGATATAAAGGTTTGGTCCCGTATGCCGTTGACTATATATGGCAGATCGGCTATCTTTAAGATGGTAGCGTTCCCTCGCATCGTGTATCAACTACAAAAGCATCCCTATCGGATTCCGCCCGCTGGTTCCAGCAGGTCAACTCGGCGCTGAGTGGGTTCCTGTGGGAGGGGGGGATTGCGCGTGTGGCGCTACGGACGTGTTTCCGCTCTTCATATACCGGGGGACTGGCCACCTCAGACGTGCTCTCTTATTATCAGGCGGCTCATCTGCTGGTCTTAAATGACTGGTGGTACGGAGATCGGGGCGACCCGGCCTACGCGGTTGAGCGATACCTCATGGGTTCGGCGTCTGTTCATACGCTGCTGTATTTGGCGGTGCCTTCCCTCTGCCACACAGGTGGTGTTTTACGTCTGGAGACAAGTGTTGCGCTGAATGGGATGGTGGAATGTGCTTACTCAAGAAACCCCTCTTTGGCATAATGGTCACCTGCCCCACATGGCTGCGCTTCTGGGCTTCCGGGGCTGGGATGCCATAGGTATTTCCTCGCTGGGTGATGTGATGTCAGACTGTTCCCTGAAGTCCTTCCAGAACTTGCAGGATGAATTTGGGATGCCCCGATCCCAATTTTTTTAAATATCTCCAATTTCGGCATGCCCTGACGCCCTATTTGTCTAATCTAGAGCAACTCCCTGAATTTAGTCCGCTAGAGGCCAAACTGTTCATGGGGGAATTGCCAGATAAGAAAATCTCACGCATCTATCAGACACTGGTCCACCATTGCCCCTCCGATCTACATAAACTCAAGGCTGCGTGGGAGGAGGATGTTGGGGATTTGGAGGACAAGGATTGGAATGAAGCACTGGCCAGCCCGCGGGTGGCGGCAATTTCCACTCGCTTGCGTTTGATCCAATTTAAATATTTGTATCGCACATATTTTACATGGCAGCGCTTGTGGAGAGCGGGTGTGGTGGGTACCCCGGAATGTCTTCAGTGCGGCTCGGAGGTGGGTATTCTCCTGCATACTACATGGGATTGTTCAGCATTACAGAGGTTCTGGGATGGGGTATTTCGCTGTTTATCGGAGGTGTTGGCCTGGGTGCTTCCTCGGGACACCAAATTAGCATTGCTGCATGTTATGGAGGGTATTAGGGGCAACAGGTACAAGCGTCATTTGTTGCTTCTGGGCCTTACTTTAGCCAAACAAGACATTGCCGGGGCCTGAAAGGCGCCCCAAGCCCGCCTTTGGCCACCTGGAGGAATGGTATTGACTACTGTATAGTGCTTGAACAACCTATATTTCTGGCCAGGCGGTGCCCTTTAAAATTTGGAAGAGGTGGGCCCTCTAAAACGAATTTCGTAGCGTGCACTGCGTCGCATTTTGCGATGCAGGGCGCGCTACCAAATTTGTTTTATTAATTAAATTGTTTACTTACCTGCAATTATCCATATGCCGGTTTTTAGCACCCTCCACCCCGCCCCTCCCCCTCCCCGCCTTCCTGCCCCACCGTAACTCCCTCCACGGGCCGCGGCTGCTAAGCATGTCTTTTATACAAATGTTTTTCTCCATTTTAGCAGTAGCGCAACTGGGGGGGAGGGATGGGAGCGGGGTGGGTTAGAGTTTTTTTGAAAAGTCTGCAGATGTTACTCTTGCTTAACTGATGTTGGCAGCAGTCTCCGGTTTTCGGGGCTATGCATCCTATATGTGTTCAGACAAATAAAAATCTGTTTTCAAATAAAGAAATGTCTCTGAGTGGGTGAAAAAATCTATAAGGTGGAGGCTCCATCATTTTGGAGAAATGCCTTAGGTAAACACACAAGTGACAGTCATCATGTTTCTTTTCACAAAGTGGTTTCCTTGTGGATGTGGAAGCTGCTGAAGGAAAAAGAAAGGCCACCAGCTATCTCAGTCTTAAAATGACCCCTATTTCTTCAGAAATCAATAAAATTAATAAACTATGTTGTCATTTATATATTTAAAAATAGCATATTTTAGTTTTTCTCTAAAGGCCCACTTTTAATTGACCCTTGACTGTGCAGAGGTAAATACTAAGAAAGAATGCCTGATGTACAAAAACTACATATTCACAATGTGGTCGTAAAGTGCACACAGACCCTTCACGAATGCAATCTGATTTTGCAACTAAGTTATGTACAAATAGTTCAGTTAAAAAAATATCGACTTGAAGGTAGTCAGAGAAGGTACTACCTATTACATTGAATGTGCAATCACAGGGATGGTGGCCTGCTAGTGACATCAGGTCCCCATCCTTTAATAAGCTTTCTGAAATGGTGTTTTTTTTTTAAAAGCAATACAAGTTCCTTAAAATAACATTGTCTGCTCTAAAAAGAAGATTCGTTTTCCAATTTGGCAAACTTGAGTGTGAGCAGGCATTGCTCCTGTGGATTCTTGCCTATTCCTTCTAAAGCTGCCAGACTGATTCCCAAAGGGGAAGGGAGCTTCATCGGACCCCGACCCTGTTGCAAATTAGTTATCACCCTCACTTGAGAGTGACTAGCAAATTAATGGTTTGTGACCAGAATTTCAGTTACAAACCGTTGATACATCAATCTTTGAGAGGCATTCGGATGTTCAGGAAGGACATCAGGTGCACAAGAGGGTAAAAAGCCTTGGCGATTGTGTGAGCACAGGGTTTACCCTCCATTCCTCCTTCCATGAAGCTTTCAATTATAAGGGTCCTTGTAGATGCCCTTGGGTAATTTTAATATAATTGTTCTGATCGCAAACCCAACATTTACAATATAGAGGAGCTTTCTGAACATGCTGATCGAAGACAGACGAGATACACTACTGTCAGGATGGAAGACCTTGTAAGAACCATTCCACATTATGTGGGTGAGAATTTTACTCACAAAATATTGGTGGTTTCCTTGTCTTAATAAACATACTTATATGATATTAGTGTTCCTCCATATTCTTTTGTGAAAGCATTTCAGTTGGGAGGACATATGGATGTACTTTTCCTGTCGCCCCCTTTTTCTGTGATTATTGGTACCTTACTGTTCCCCCACGCCTCCTGTTCCCTCAGTTTATATGGTACTGTCTACGTTTTACTCCTGATGGATTAGTTATAGCTTTGGTGCAGGAGTTCACATTTCCTGCGTCATTATGGCTGAAATGGATGACCTGCTTCTTTACTTTAATAATCCTGGAGGAACCATGCTGCCAGCAGTAGCTCCTTATCAGGGGCTTCAGGGTGCAGCCCTTGCCTCCTGCGAGGCCCCTACACATTTTTCAATTTAGCAGTGATCATGAAAACACAAGGTTCATGTTTTTATGAACACTGCCGGTGCACAGGTAAGCACTATCTGCTTCGTCTCCAGGTGACAGGAGGAGGAGTTGGTTGCGGAGGGGCCTGAGGCATGATCCAGCAGCAGAGTGTTATTTCACCAAAAACACACTGTAGCTGAATGTCTGGACTGTGCATTTCTGAGGGGCGTAGTTCGACTATGATCCCCTCTCACAGGCAAAATCAAGGCTTGCTGGTTCAGATGCCCAGCACCAGATCCTTGCTCTGCTGTTACCATGGAACCTCTATGTTTATATGTATGTCTATGTGTTTGTGAGTGATTAAGGTTGAAGGGATTGAGTGAAAGTGAGTTTGTTTGAGGGTGTCAATAAGACTGAAAGTGATTGAGAATCTGAGTTCGAGAATGTATGAATAAGTGAAAGTGACTACGAGGGAGTGAGTGTGTTAGAATGAGTGATTGGCGATTGTGAGAGGGAGTGGAAGACGGTCAGGGGAGTAGCTATCACTGGTGCAGCAGGTGCAATTGCACCATGGCCCAAAGTTAGTGAGTGTGTGTAAATGTGTTAGTAATTGAGAATGAGAACCAGTGAGTATGGGTATGTTTGTGGGTAACAGTGAGTAGGAGTAAGTATAAGTCAGAATGAGAGAGATAATGTGCATACGTCTGAGTAAGGGGGAACACAGTAAATGTGAGAGGAAGTGAGTAAGAGTGAAGCAAAATTGGAAACAAATGTGGCGAACTTCTGACCATATTTACGCTTCACCATTTTCAAAGATCACCGGCCACCACTGTAATGTACTATGCCCCTCAATATCCCATTATTACAGTGGAATGATTATCAACTGCCCTGCTGCCTCAAGTGCCACATCAAAGTTAGAAGAGGAACGTGTGCATCACTTGTAGGCAGGCAGGGAAACAAAATACTGTTGTGTGTAATTTTATTGAAAGCTGGTTGGAATGAATACAAGCTGTTTTTCAGTACTGTGAGATGTCATGTTACCTTCCTTTGTCCACTTCTTTCTAGTTACTGCAGACCTGAGAGAGATGCTACTAAGGTTGGTATGTAAGGGTGGAAGAACACTCTCAGAAAGCTGCTTATTAATTTGGGAAGGGAGGACCATTACCAACTTAATGCACACACCCAGGTTAGGTCTCAATACAAGTCTCAAAGAAACTCTGCTCGAAGTCTCAAAGAAACTATGGTACAGGCAGTGGACAATTCCAGAAAGAAATGTTAATTTAAAGCAATACCAATACCTTTTAAGTGAAGAAAACAACTCAATAAAATTTCTGAACTACTTTTGAAAAACAGGGGAAACTTGAGACTGTACAAAGGACACTGAAATTATTATAATCCTATAAGGGGAACCAGGAATGTGACTTTTTGAAATTTTAAGACAAAAAATGCCTTGAAAATTAAGCACCTTTGAAAAACAGCTGTTCATAATTAACTTGGATATAGACACGATTCAGACTAACATTATGGGAGCAGAGGTTGTATGTACCAAGTGGGTTATCCAGGCCATAGTGTTTACCTTAGGAATTATTCTTGGAAATAGAAGTCAAACTCATTCAGTGGGCAAGGTTCAAGGCTGAGGCTGGAAAGATTTCCTCAAAGTCAGATACCTCAGTGTGGAGCTCCTGCTGAATATGTTGGATTTGGTGCCAAATGCTCTTGGTGGGACAAAGCTGCATTTCATAGCCACTGAGGTTGCTTCATCACTGGGACGGATTTTAGACCTTTACTGGTCCAAGCTATAACCTTCAGACTTAGGGCCTGAATTAGAGTTTGGCAGCCTAGGTTCTCTTCCTCAAACGGGATGGAGAGCACTCTACACCAAACTCTTGGTCCACCTGCCTCATTTAAAGATAGTCGTATGCTAGGCTTACCATCAATGCAGCCCCGGTTTGTTCTGTAGAAAGAAAGCTTCCAGAAAGCTTTCTCCGACAGCTTACAGAGTAAAGAAAACGAGGTGGTCAGTAAAAGAAAAATTTCCAGGGTGTGGGGTTCATTAGTTTCTTGTTTTTCAGGAGCAAACTCTAGTTTCACAAAACAATAGTGGCTATCCAACAAACTCTTAGCGGCACATGTATCAAGCTATTTACCAGTCACAAACTGGCCGATTCCCAGAATTGGTAACGTTGGCGATCGGTAAAAAGCCGTTTGGGATGCATCAACCCAAAATGCATTCATAAAATAGGTAATCTCAATTTTTGCGATCACCTATTTTGCTAATGCATTTAGGGAATCTCAATTTGTGATTCCCTAAATGCAATGCAAGAAGCATGTTTGAAATGCGATGCAAGAAGCATGTTAGAAATGCGACTTTGCATTAAGGAATCACAAATTACCATCAACTTCAAGTTGATAGTAATTTGCAATTCCTTAGAAAAATTCACAAAATTGCATTTTTCGAAGTGCCATGTGTGTGCGCCACATGTGCGCACATACCATTTCTGGGGGTGCATCAGTGGGGCCTTATGGCCCCCCAGCACCCTGGAAATTGCATTTTCAATTTGCGATTACCTATTTAGTAATCACAAATTGCGAATGCTTTCCCATTCATTCCTATGGGCCTCTTGGCCAATAGGAATTAATGGGAAAGCATTCCCTAATAGTGAATCGCAATTTGCGATTTGCTATTAGGGAATGTGTAGGAATCGCTAATATTTTAGAGAAAACGACATGCATTAGGAATTGTGATTCCTTAATAGCGATTCCTTAAAAATCGCTATTAAGGAATCACAATTCCTGTGCTTGATGCATGTGGCCCTTTGTACCTAGAAAGGAACCATCGGTGGTCATCCCTATATTTGACGGATGGAGTACCTTCGGAATGGCAGAGGTAATGTCACACTCTATCCTGATAGGCACTACTTTGGCTGTCAAGGTCTAAATCAGGCCCTTAGGCACTTTTTTAGTTTAAAAAATACTCCAGTGGAGCAAGGCTGGAAGCTCTAGCCAGGCACAGGTCCACACGACCTCTTACTTTTGCCACAGGTTTCTGCTGAAACGATTTCCAGTGCAGCAAAGACTCCCAACAGGGATGAGCATGGTTTTCTTGCCCGCCTTGGGTATGACCTCAGCAGCTTCTCCCAAATGACTAAATTCCACTTTTGTCCAACCGCAGATCCAATCCTGTATGGTAAGCTTGACCCTCTTAAAGAGAGGATTCTTCTGATTTTTGTGTCCCCAGAGCTGGCAAACAGGATCTAACCACTTGAAGCTTGGAGCAAAACTGAGGTCAAGGGTAGGTCTAACTGTATGCAAAACTCAATTCATAAATATAAAATAAAGAGCGGAGTGAGTGGGCTCATCCAACATGAGCCAGGCACTCCCAAGTACAAGGAAATGTAATGGGCATTTAGGTGCTGCAAAATATCCAGTCAGTCATTTGGGCAAGCCAGTTCATTCTGCCAGTTGCCCTGTCCCTGCAATAGGGCTAATTCTTGCTAAGTTGCCAATTGCTGACAACACATCTAACTACATGGGTCCGTAGGCCAGACTACTGGCCTCTGTCAGGCAGAATCATCCACTCCAGCGAAGGAAATGGATTATCCTCTGGAGATATGACGAGTAGTCAAACTGGTTTTAAGTAAACTCTGGCTCAGCCAACCCAAAGTACATTTTTATGAGGTTACTTTTCCACTAAAGTTATCAATCATCTAATTTCACCATTATTTACAATTTGGAAATTGAGTAGAATGTAACTGAAGTATTTTTATAGGATTTTTCCAAGCAGGGATGTGAAATTAATATTTTAATCCCACGAGGTCTGTTTCTGGATTCTCTAGGCTATCCAATATAGTGAAAACAGCTTTGAGACCTTCAGTCACTGTTAGAGTACCTGTTTCAAGTATATAGTCACATAATGTCATGTTTTAATATGCCAGGCACCCCTGCCCTGTGGGTTTAAGATACATATTTTAGAGGTGACTTATTAATGTATTAACATAGATTTTCTAACCTGGCCTAGGCACTTTTCCTTGCCATGTATTAATGCACTGTTTTTAAAATGCTGCCCAGCTAGAGCACAATGATACTTCTGGTGGCCACATACTTTTGTCATATGTGTGTGTGTGACAGTTACTTCTGAGCCACTTGATCAATTTCTGTGCCACGGACCATGGCCTTACAGTAAAGTTAAATAGACCTATTAGGTGAAACCAGTTTAACTAATATCCATTTGGTGCCAGAACACATGCAGTGTAGCATTGCATAGCAGTTTAGGGGGTTCAGGGAACAAAGTCCCAATACCAGCCAAACATCAGGTCACGAGCAAGGAGAACAATCATTTGCAATGCAATCGTTCTCACCTTTAGGACCTTATATGTATGTCGCCATGTAGCACATTAGCCTGGGTGCTGAAACATCTCCTGTTCTTTAACATGGTGGAAAAGTAAGCACCAAACTGCGTGACACGCCAGGTATGAGAAAACATGGAGAGAAATATTACCTTTCAGCGGGAAATTGTATAGTCCATTCTCTGTTTTTAATATACAATCAGGTTCTTCGGTGGTCATATCACTGAAAATACAAGATTTGACAAAAAGGGCAGGATAGCCAAAGGGTGGTGGGGATTGCGTGGCATGACCTCAGGTGTATATAATATCTGAGGTGCAGTTAGGAGGTGGGGCTGTATGAGGTGAAGCCATGCTGTCCATTCCTTCCCCATGACTCAAACTACTCCACTGTGCAGCTGATCCATGGGGTCCAAGGGATCAGCTGTAGAGGGAAGAGTATACATACAACATAAAACTATAGTTGGTTAGCTATCAGTAACCTGCAGATTTTGACCTCAGTGTTATTCGTAATACAGTGGACAAATCAAGCTTCACTAATGTTAACTATTTTATATATTTTGGAGCCCCACAGGGGACAACAGCTCTTATAGTGACAGAATTATGGGGCACATGCATCATCGTAGGAATTTGCATTTCCTAAATTGCGAAAATTAAGGAATCGCAATTTAGGAATTGCAAAATCCTATGCATCAAGAAATCCTAATTTTTTTTAGGATTTCTTAATTTTCGGAATTTGCGATTCCTTAATTGCGAATCGCAATTAAGGAATGGCATTACATTGATTCCTATGGGCCTAGAGGCCCATAGGAATCAATGCCGGTTTGCATTTCTTTTTTTTGGAATTTGCAATTTGTTGATGCATTGCAAGGGTGCAGGGGGGGTCCTTTGGAATGAAATGTTTTTAGTGCATGTTTCACACACACATGTCCTAAGGACATGTGTGTCTGTAACATGACACTTTCCAAAATGCATTTTTGTGCTTTTTTAAAGATTTTCGCAAATTAACACGTGTTGATTTGCACTTCCTATTTCAAAATTCGCATTTTAAAAAAAATTGATGCATTGCATTTAAGGAATCGCACAAATGCGATTCCTTACATGCATTCGCATTTTTAGGAAATGCAAAAAAAAGCGAATTTTGAAAAATTGTTTCATGCATCCCAAAAACGTATTTAGGAAGCGCAAACGGCCGAATTTACCGATTCGCACCGTTTGCACTTCATAAATAGGTTGAAGCATGTGCCCCAATATCTGCTAATTTCCTTTGAATTTCTGTAGTATTGTAATCTTCCAGAGCCAATCCAACCATAATTTGTAAATACATGTATATAATTTCTTTGTCACCTCCATTCGTGTTGTTTATTCTCTTTGCTGGGTCACTCCCACCTAGAGTTTTACACATATATATTGTGATGGACCACACTCATCAGGATCTGTTTGGGGATATTTGTTTGCTATTCCGATACATAATATTGTAGTTTCCATTGTGTGTTCTTCATTCCAATGAGAAATGCCATTCTTTCTAAACAGATCACACATCTAGGGAAAAAAACTATGAAATATTTTAATAATGAAATAAAATACAGTTTGTTTGACTACTGTAAATGGGGTATATGTTTGTCGTTTGTGCTTTTAAGGTAAGCCTCATTCAGTACGGAACTTACCCAAGAGTGATATTCAATATGAACACTTACCAAAACAAAAAAGATATGATTGAAGCAGTGTCGAGGACAACACAAATTGGCGGAGAATACACAAATACCTTTAAGGCAATTGATTATACAAGGTAAGACATTTCACTTATTATTGTCATTTTGATTAATGTGTTCCTAGGTAAGAAATGGCATTGTATTCTGGTTAGTTTCAATTAGACAAAAATTGGATGACTTACAAAACACAATGACAAAAATTGCAAGCCAAAATTTTGAAATAGTTATTATACAGTGATACAAGGTAGAGCGGGTAATCTTCAGAATCTCAGCTTTTATTAAAATGTATAACATAATTATTATTTTGGAAACAATTTATAAGAAATCCTATTATATTTTTGAGAGGCTCTAAAAGTCCTCTTTATATTCATTAAATGAAAAATCAAGACACTAATATAATTTTTTTTCACATCAGGTGATGAATCTGTTACTTCAAAATACATATATGATACATATTTCTGCTAGAGGATAAAGAGTATGAGGAAGTTGTCCCTTCCTGCAGATAAACAATCTGAAATGGTGTTTTGAAACTTCTATGTGTGCTGCCTAATGCAGCACACATAGAAGTTGCAAAACATCATTTTTTTAATGATTGTTTATGTGCAGGAAGGGACACCTTCCTTCACATAACCAATAAATGGCATTTTGCTATTTCTTTGTGTGCTGCACAACGCAGCACACATGGAAACAGCAAAAACGAAGAGAAACTAAACATTTTTTCTCCTTGTGCCAGGGTAAGAACATGTTTTCCCTGTAAATATGGAGCAGTGTCAAAATCAATGGGTGTTGTGGTGGAACGCCCACCACAACACCCATTGCCCGCCCCCTTCACGCTAAGAAAAACCGTGAAAGTTTGCCATCTTTACAAGGCAGCGTTAAGCCATGTTAAGTAGCTTAACGCTGCCTTGAAAATAAGGCGAAGCCCCTATTGCCACCACAGCTTCAAGAAAAGTGACATTGTGGTGGCGATAGGGGCTTGTAAATATGTCCCTCAATGTCTGGTATCGTGGATGGTGCCTGTGTTTTCAAAGCTTCCATTGAGAGCTTACCACCAGGTAGTGCTGGCTAAGGAATCAAGGGGCATATTATCAACAGCTAGCGATATTTATCGCTAAATAAGCTTAACGACATTTTTTTTATCGCCGCGCATCGTCGGATTTTATCGCAGAGATAACGTGCTATTAGCAACGTTTATCTCCAATGTGATAAAATATCCGGCGATAGCGGCGAAATGTGTGAATATCGCTGGGAATCCAGCGATAGTCAGGCATTAACGCCAAGAGGGTCTTAACCTGAATATCCAACTCCCATTGGATATACAGGTAAAGAAGTGGTCTGAGCAGGCGTTCGTTTTCAGCGATATTCGCGCTTAGTGCAAATTTTTTAATCGCTACGCCTGCGTTGATAATAGGCGATAGCGATGTTAGTGTCTGTTTTCAGTCGCTAACAGGTTGGGTACGCCCACTTTGCATGTCATTAGCGATAAATATCGCTGACATGCAAAGCGGGCCCCAAACTGCTCGCTATCACCTAAAAGCTGTCGCTAACTGATGTTAGCAACAGCTTGCTAATAGGGCGATGAAATTATCGCTGCAAAAGCGGCGATAATTTCATTTCTTCTGCCTTGGTATTATGCCCTCTAGTCATTTAAGGAACTTTTTCACTTCAAATGGAATTTTACAATTTTGTAGGATGTTGCTTGTGTTGACATCAGCGGCATATGTGTCCAAGGATGATCTCAGGTTTGTAAAAGTGGGGCTGATGTGCTCAATTTTGCAAGATGTGTTGGTTTAAGGGAGAGATAGCATGGAGGATGCTAAGAGGTAGAAAATCATGTTAAAATGAATAGCATGTCTAGGCAAAAACAAGTGTGTAGTTGGTGCTAATGAGTCTCAGACATGTGGCTTGCAGGAAGGGAACTGGGCCACGACCATCACTGCTGGAAGACACTAAAGATGCTCCAGCACCGTATAACGCAGTACAGCTCATGTCTTTAATGTGTATTAAGATTAGGTTACATTTTTAAAAGACTTTGATATAGTGGCTGACCTTGAGTTTCATGAAGAGATGAAGTTTCACTGGAAATGGAAGGAGAATGTGGCTTTCTAGAGCGATAAGGGTTCACTTTGAGACCCCTCTGTTGGATCCATCTTAATCCAGGCTCAGGACAACCACAGCGGAGGTGGGTGCTATTTGGGGAAGATATCACAAAGTGTGGGAGGCAAGGAGTGCAGTGTTTCTTTCACATAGCGTACCCTTCAAGCAACTGAATGATTTTGTTCCGTGATAAAGAGGCTGGCAAGCGCATGGGCCATTCACAAGTTTAGAACTTTTCAGAAGAGAGACAAGCTCATACCACCAGAAGTTGTTAGAGCAACATTGTTTGATAGTGCCCATGAGGGTCACATGTGAGTGACGCTTAATAACAGGCTGTGTGAAAACTATTTGTAACTGGGTATGGACAGAAATTAGCAGTTTAAAGTGGGGGACACTGTTGTGTGCAGGCACCCTGACATGAATGGGAAGAGAATGTAGCCTTATGGCTAGAACGGTCGACCTTGAAGCGGGGGAACCAGGTTCGAGTCTCGGCAACAACACTTAATATCCTGTGATTCTGGGCAAATCATGTAATCTACCTGTGCCTAACAAAAATGAATGTGTCCATCTGTAACAAAACTGGTGCTCATGTAAAGCGCTCTGATTCCCGATGTTTAGGGTCTAGTTTGCGCTATATAACACTCTAAAAAAGGGCAACAGCAATCAACCCATAGTGAAGGTAGGGATACCCAAGGACCTGAATTAAATTCGGAGTTAATTTCATTAGAACATTTCACAGAAGTATGCCATAGATGAAAGTGGGTGGCGAGACGGTTTATGAAGGATACCAACACAAAGAAGCTAGAGCAAATTATGTGAGTTTCACACACCTTTACTTTTAGCCAACTGAGAACAATGTTTATCAGAATCAGTATTTAGGAGAAAAGCTAAGCTGACTAAAGTTAAAATGATTACTATTACAAAGGATATGTCTCTGATTCTAAATACTTGATATTCGAATGGCGAGCTTATATGGTCTAATATCTGGTAAATTAAGTCGACACCACCGAGCAGGTTGCTGTCTATTTATATGATTAAGGTGGTTAAAGACCGCTGTAGTAAGAAAACTTGTGCTTCCAGCATTTGCTGCCAGTAGAAATGACCATAAACTAGAAGGACAACACTGGTATACCCCTCATACCTATGCCTGGTCTACATGTAAGACATCAAAAAGATCAGTGCTTAGAGGTTCTGCCCTTTCTTCCTACAGTAAAAGGGTTCCCACAGGATGTTTCACATTTGAATACCTGGGATTTTGGATGTTTACTGTAAGTCGGTCTGACCACCTGAGTGTCATGCTCAGTACGTTTATCTTAATTGGACTGAGTGCTAGACACCATGTGTACCTGTGCAGCTAGGGTAAGAGGCTCGTGACTCGATACACATGAATACTTGAGCACACAATCTTATGCGCACATGTGCAGCTGCACATGTGAGACTACCATCTTGTGCAGCCCAGCATCTGCATACAGGTAGATTGTCAGAGAAGGGGCTCTTCAAAGATTGGTACTGACCTAGGTCTATAGTGCTTACTGAAGGTCTTTGGTGGGTATACTGTATTACACATTAGACAGGATTTCTGCGCTAATTCCCTCTACTTAGGCCTATGTTTCTAGTGAGGTACTAATTAAGGGGTAAACATGCACCTAAAGTATAGATGTATAGTTCCTAACATTAGATCTTCACTCCACATGGTAGCTTGAGAATTGTCACATCTTCATGGATCAGCTCATACTCAACTTCCTCGCCTCTGTCCACCCTGCGGGCCAAGTTAATTACTCTGCTACCCTGGAGGAAGATAAATGGTCTCCCCAACCCCAAACAATAAAACAAATAAAAGTGCTTGGGCATATGTGGTGGGCAACCCCCCAAAGGCTGCCAACCCAGTGTCTGTGTGGGTCTGTGAGTTGGTGTATGACTAGCTGTGTGTACATGGGTATGTGAGTGTTTTTGATTCAGTGTGTGATGCCTGTGTGGGTCAGTGAGTGGGTGTGTGAGTGGTTCTCTGGGTTTTCCAGTTGATGTATCAGTGACTGTAAGTGTATGTGAGTGGGAGTGTGAGTGGCTGTATGGATGTGTGACTGTGTGTGTGTGTGTGGCTGTATGAGTGTGTAAATGGATGTGTGAGTGGTTTTCTGGGTCTGTGAATGGGTAGTTGAGTGTCTGTGTGGGAATGAGAGTGATTCTCTGGGTCTCTGAGTGGATGTATCAGTGACTTTATGTGTATGTCAGACAGTGTGTGAGTGGTTGTATGGATGTGTGACTGGGTGGGTAAGTGTCTGGTTGGGTATGTGAGTTGGTATGTGAGCCATTTTCTGGGTCTTTAAGTGGGTGTGTGTGGTCTTATTGGTGTGTGAGTGGGTGTGTATGTGTGTCAGTGGGCGTGTAAATGTGTGGGTATATGAGTGGGTGTGTAAGTGGCTGTGTGGGTCTCTGAGTGGTGTGTGAGTGGCTCTATGGGTGTGTAAGTGAGTGTTTCAGTGGTTTTGCTGTATGGGTGTGTATGTGGCTATGTGGGTCTGTGAGTGGGTGTGTAAGTTGCTGTTTGAGTGTATACGTGGCTGTACGAATGGGTATGTGAGTGCCTATGTGGGTCTGTGAATGTGTGTGTAAGTGGTTCTCTGGGTTTGTAAGTGGATGTTTGAGTGACTGTATGGGTGTGTGAGTGGGTATATGGATGTATGAGTGGGTGTGTGAGTGGCTGTGTGGATGTGTGAGAGAGTGTGTGAGTGTGCCTTTAAGTGGGTGTATGTGTTTTGTTAATTGAAGTCTGGATCCATGAATCTGCTGCAGTTTCACAAGGGGGGTGAGCTGAGCACCAAATATAAAATGTTTTTGACAATTTCTTGCCCATGAGGGGTCCCTCACAGACCCCTACATCAGTCCCATGGGGACAGGATACCTCTATCCTGACCCCTTATATCGTATTTAGACTTTATTTACCCCCCGAATCAATTCACAAAATGGTGGCTGCAACTTTTCTCTCAGGTTCCAGCCAGATAATCACGCCATCACTGTTAGTGTGTGGATCTATGAATCCAGTGCAGTGGATTTGTGGTGGATCCGTGTCTCTAGATTTATATACATCTTTTTTCTTTAATAACTACTGAACAGATTTACACAGAATTACAAAAAGCACTGTTTATGGACCAAGATCCTGCATTCTGCCAAATTTGTTGCAATTCTGTTACGTGGTTCGGGGTGTAGTCATGTCTAAAATCCCTATGGGAAATTGCATGGGGAAAACGCGTTTTGGGACACCCCTTTTTCTCTGCCCCCACTTGACGAATCACACTTTACAGACAGCACCTGAAGTGACGTGATTGGTAGCCTAGTTTTGAACATTTCGTGAAGATTCGTCAAATGGTATCAAAGCTATTAGCAACACAAAAAATGCTAGGTCCTAACTATAATTACCTACTGGTGAACGCCGGTAGATAATATGTATGCCTTGCCTATATCTTTGGTGCAGGTTGACGAATCTTCATGAAATTTTCAACAAAACGTGTGCCGTGGGTCTTAGTGTGCATGGAAGGTTTTGGGGTCATCCGTCAAGTGTGTGCTGAGAAAAAGGAGGGGTCAAAAAATGTACATTTCCCATGTTAATTCCCATTGGAATTTAAGACACAAGTACAACCCAAACTTTTGAATGGAATTAAACCAAATTTAGCAGAATGCTAGCTCTTGGCCTAGAAAGAGACCTTTTAGTGATTTGTTGTAAATAAGTTCAGTAGTTTTTTAGATATTAACATTTTTGTATATCTAGGGACGCAACCCCTCCGCAAATTCTCCTGATCTCGTGCAGAGATCTGATTGGCTGCCAACACTTCAACCAGGAAGTGTTGGCAGCCATCTTTGGGCTCAGCCTCAACCGAGTCCCAAAAATGGATTAAAACAAGCATTGAAAATGCAATAGGTCGCGCCTTTGATTAAGTTAAAGCCATTTGCTTTGCTAATGGCATTGTATAGCAAAGAAAATGACTTTAACTTAATAAAAGGCGAGACCTATTGCATTTCTACTCCACTCTACTCCAATCTACTCCACTCCAATCCAATCCACACTACCCTAATCTACCCCACACTGTTCCAGTCTACCCTACCCCAGCCTGCTCCAGTCTACCCTACCCCACCCCGCTCCAGTCTCCCTTACCCCACCAAGCTCCAATTTATCCTACTACAACCCGCTCCAATCCACCCCAATCTAACCCACTCACATTCTACCCCAGCTGTCCTATGCCATGGTCCCCCGCACCAGAAGGACCAGATAGGGAGGTCGCTCCTTCTCCTACTGCGCGGCCAGAGCCTGGAACGTCCTTCCACTCCACCTTAGACAGATAACATTGCTTCCCATCTTCACAAGAAACCTGGACAGACCCCCTCCTTGATGGACTGGAACCTGCGAACCACCCCCTTCACCCCACAGCACCTTGAGACCCTTACGGGTGAGTAGTCGCGCTTAACAAACACCTGATTTGAATTTTGCCTAGTGGTAGTTTTGACTCATCCTAGGGTTAATGTGCCTGCTGCAGTGAACCAGTACCATGCAGATCACAGAACCTAGGGCCTCATTAACAAACTTTTGATGTACTGCAGCACATCAGGCCTTCCTGCTGTGCTGATGTGCGTCAAAAGAAAAGGGCAGGAATCTGCCATATCTACAAGATATCCCGCATTCCTGTCATTCTCCCCTGCGTTGGCCCACAAACAGCAGCTGTGCATCAACGCAGACATCCTTGCATCATGTTGCAAGGGTGCCTGCATTGCAGGGGCAATTGTGCAGAAAGGGACATCTTCCTGCACAAGAACAATAATTGATGGCCTTTTCCTCTTTCTATGCTGGCTGCATAATGCAGCATGCATAGAAAGAAAAAACAAACATTTGGAATGCAATCGGTCTCACCTTTGGGACCTTATATGTATTTAGCTGTGCAGCACATTAGCCTGGGTGCTGAAACATCTACTGGTCCTTAACATGGAGGAAAGTAAGCACCAAACTGCGTGACACACCAGGTATGGGTACATATGGAGAGAAATATTACCTTTCAGTGGGAAATGGTATAGCCCAAAGCTCTGGCATTTTTTTGTCAAACATCTGTTACTTGAACACATTTTTCAGCTTCATTGAAACAGGCGGCTTCACCTTTTATCCCTGTTAGAACTGGGATTTCTGGTAGGCTAAGGCTGACGCCAAAGCCAGGCAGAAACCACCATTCTAGTCAGGGCAAGGGAGTCACACGCCTAGATAACCCCTGCTCACCCCCTTGGTAGCTTGGCACGAGCAGACAGGCTTATCCCGGAGGCAATGTGTAAAGCATTTGCGCACGCACACAACAGCAACAACATCCTAGGCACACCACAAAAGGAACTCCACACAAGGTTATATAAAAATAACTTTTGTATTGTCAAAACACATCAGATAGTAATCACACATGTACATTGTGCCAAGTGGCACGGGCAATATTCACAAGGGATTATTTACAGGACAGGGCCACATGGGCCACTGTCAGAATCAACACTTTTAGAACTAGAAATACTGTTAGAATTAGCACTTTGTAGATCATAGAATAATAAGAAGTTTCACACATGATGCATATAACATTCAGAGGTGTATGGGAAGGAAACACATGATGCATAAACATACATTCAGTGGTGTAAGAACAAGGCACATGATGCATCCAAACACATTCAGAGGTGCAGCACAGGAAAACACATGATGCATAAAAACATTCAGAGGTGTAAGTAAGACACATAATGCATAAAACACATTCAGAGGTGTCACAGGCATAATGGCATAGCACATTACGCATAACTCGCATTTGGGCCTAACCGGTAAAAATACAGTAGGCAATCTCCTCACTAGTCTAAACACATTAGACTCTGCCTCCTAAGAATAAATCACATTTAGGGGCGTAAGCAACTAGTGAAAAAACATCTCACTAGCATAAACCTACATAGGTAAAATAACCTCATAATCACATTGCGCAAACATCAACTTAGACCATTACTATCAAAAACATAGTAAAATCACATTACGCAATAAACACATTAGGGCCTTGCGCCCTACCCATATACCAGCCCCCTGGCCAACTGGCCATCCAATAAGGGGACTCAAAAAGCCCTGTGTCCAGAATGTCAGGGCGCGCTGCCAATGCAGCGCCAGTCAGGGGTGCGCCACCGGCGTAAACCTAAACGTTGAAGCTGCCCACTAATTGCTGGGCAGCTGAGAACAACAACAGGGCCTAAACGTTGCAGCTGGCACTAAGTGCTGTGCAGCTGTAGCAGGCCTGGCACCACTGTGCCATCTCTGTCCCACACAGGGACTCTCTCTCCCTTGGCGCCTAAACGGTGCAGCTGCCCACTAATTGCTGGGCAGCTGGAGACAAAACTGCGACATGGGCTCTCAATGGCCCTTGGGACAAACTGCGCCCACTGCTGGAGCCACACAGGCTCTGAAATCCACTGGGCACCTTGGAGCCCTCTGGCTCTAACATCATAATGAGGCAAAATATGGGGACAAGAACCTGGGCCTTTCAAAGAAACATAGCCCACGTTGGGGCCACACAGGCCCTGACACAAAACATGCCCTTGAGCCTCTCAGGCTCCCTAAACAAATATGGCCCCTTTCGTTGGAGTCCCCCCTCTGGGGACTCAAAATCATCAACTGCCCAGGAGCCTCGCAGGGCTCTAAATCAAATATGCCCAGAGACATTGGATGAGCACTCACAGTCTCTGTGCAGGGGGATCCTTGCTAACCGGGAGTCTAAAACAACTGGGGGCACGTTGGAGCGGACCGCTACGGCGGGTCCGCTCTGGGAACAACCACGGGCCCTCACTGGGACCACGGGCCCCTTCTCACACGTATTACCAGAGTAGAGCCACACAGCCTCTTTCGACAATTAGTGCCCCCCCATCGTTGGAGCGACCCTCCCCTTCAGGCGGGGGCCGCTCAGGGCACCGGCTGGGCTTGGACCGGCACTATCAAGGTAACTCTCAGGCTTGCCAACTCACCGGACTGTTCAACGAGGCTCTCCAGCGAGGCAGGTGCCTTCTTTTCACTCCCCGGCCTCCGGCGCAGTTCACCAACCTCAGAGGAAGCCCTCGCGGCCGGACCAAGGGCCGTGAGGCCTCGTGATGAGGCTGCAGGGCTCAGTGGCAGCGGAACCAATGGCAATAGGGCGCTTCAATGACGCGGCGGGACTCCCGGGCGGCTAGAGCCAATCCCAGCGCATCCCTGCTGAGGGGGCTCGTTTCTCTGAGTCAATCAGGGCTCAGCTCCTTCGGTTTCTCTCTCCGCGGCCCCGGCAAGGGACGGTGAGAATCTCCGTTGGCTTCAGGCCCCGGGCAGCGGCGGTGATTTTCCGGCAAACGAGGGGTAGGCTCCCTCTCAAATTTAAATATAACGCGAGGTGGCACTCGCTACGATCGGCAATCCTGGGCAAATGCCGCGTGGGCACCGGCTTTTCCCCACGTAAAATGCGGGGCGAAAAAACGCTCCAAATAAAGCAAAAAGTGCTCCCAAGCGCTACCAGGAAAAAGAAGGTCTCTGTCAAAAATAAAGCGCTCCCCCAGCGCTACAATCAAGGTCCAGAAGCAAAGTGAAGCAAATGAGACCCAGTAATAGGTCTCCAGAGTCCAGGACATCAGCAGTCCATCAGGTATCCAGGGGCTGGGCAGGGCCCAAGGAGGCAAGTCTTCCCCTGGGCCCAAGCAGCAGCACGCCCCTGGCAGGATTCAAGTCAGAAACAAGAACATTTTGGAAGGGGACACAGCCCCTTTTTATACAGTGAATTCCTTTGTCTAGCAGGGTGCAGGCAATGTGAGAACCAGCTACAACTTGTTATAGGGAACTCCTTTCACTGGCCAGGCTAGGGACATCAGACGCACCACAGGGGGTGGAGCCAGCATTGTGGCAGGCAGGCACAGCCCTCTTCACTCCCAGGTGCTATCTACTCCCACCACTCTAGTTGCAGATGCAGTCATTCAACCAAGGGCTGACTCAGACAACCTCCTGGGGGCTCCCCAGCCCCTGTCACCCTCAAACCAGACAGTCAATCCACAAGTAGGCCCAGGCACACTCCTGGAGCCAGGCTCCAGCCAATCATGTGCCAGCAGACTCACTACACACGCACACCCACACTAGACAAATTCATGCCACATACATCATTACGCAGCATTCAATCTCACGAGTTCGCACATACCAAACTCGACCCTGCACTCCCCACACATCAGGAACTACCATGGTCACACATATTCCCCATGCATTCCTATCGGAGGGCAGGTCACTCACCATACATACACAGAGACCTCACGCACTTTACACTGTACCACAGTGAAAAAGTGCGCAGAGGCCTAAAATCACCAACACCAGGTTCCAGAAACAGGCTAGGAAAAAGCAGAATGTTTCGGGGTGAACCTGCCAAAAAGGGCCAGGTCCAACACAACCCCCTTCCAGCCAAAACGCAGGGTAGACCAATCACTCCACTGATGGGCTTCCCTGCTTTGGGCGACAAAACACGGACATGGGCCCGCACGACAGGGACACCCTCCGGTTCTACGCCATTCTGAACCCACATAGTTACCTCCAAACCAGAACTCTCTGACCCAACTAGGATACCCCACTGGTACTCTCTAGTGGTCCACGGCCAGGACCAGGCCCTAGGCCATCCAAATGTCACAGGTCCTGACCACTTTACAGAGTGGGGGGCAGTAACCCCTGGCACACAATAGCTATTCTCCACTCTCCCTCTCAGTGTAGCTACAACTACCACTGATCCTTCAACCTAGGGACCACACCCTCAGGCTGACCAGAGGTCACGGGCAAGAATGCCCCACCCTACCTCTACTTCTGGGGTTCCGCACCCTCCCAGGGAAGCACCCACCAGAACACAACTCTCCTACCAGTTCAGGACCTCTCTCCATCACTGGTCTACCACCTGGGATCTGGAAACTATTTCACTTCTGAGGTACAAAGCACACAGCACAGTCTCTCTTCAAGCAGGTGGGGAGACACAGCACACAGCAATGTCCCCTTTCCTCTACCTTAGTGGAAACAACAAACTGCAGGTGAGCCCCAGATCACACAGCACGTAATTATTCTCCACAGTCGTGAGTGCCATTGTGCCAGTATAGGTGCCTCCTTCCTCTTCCAATTAGCTGCAATGGCCTTTTTGGCTGCCTCTAACTCCGCCCACATGATTGCCTTTTCTGCCCTGGTTTGGTGTTCCAAAGCGTCGTCTCTTAATCCTAAAAGGGCAGTTTCTATTGTGTTCGGTATTGGATACCCCAGAATTTCTTTCATTTGGGCCAGGATCTTCTTCCAGAATAATTTAATGGAAGGGCAGTCGCACCAGACGTGGCAAAAGTCCCCCAGTAGGCCAGAACCCCTCCAACAAAGGTCCGAGGTGAGGGGAAAGATCTTTTTGAGTAAAGCAGGATACACATAATGTTGTAGTGCACCTCCCGTCTATCGAGTGATTGTGCTTCGTGAGATCTGCCCATAAGTGTTTCCAGTCCCCAGGCTCTCCCCAGGGTCTGTTCCCAGAAGTGGGTGTAACGTGGGCTCGGTGTAATCATTGTGGAGACCAGAAGGCCATATAGATAGGAAATTACCACTCTTGTGCTTCCTGCTTTCCTCACAAAGGTTTCCAATGTCACTCATAATTACACTGAAAATTGAAAATGTCACACGTTGCCACCGCATATAGGACTCTGGTCATATTTTTGGGTCTGTCGTTTTTGGGCTTCCAAAGGACGTCCTACATTGTTCTACTAACTATTACTTGGTCCATGTGGAGCCAGTGTTTAATCCGATTCCCTCATAGACCATTCCTCTATCATTCTCAGCTGTGCTGCCTTGTAGTAAAGCCAAAAGTCTGGTAGTTCCATCCATCCCTCGGCTCTCAGCTTCTTCAGGATTTGGAATGGAAGGCGAGCCCTCCCCCCTGCCAAATATACCGAAGGATCAAGGAGCACGCCCCCGGAAAAAAAGTCCTTCTCCAGTTATAGAGGGAGCTCTTGAAACAGGTACAGCAGTTTAGGGAGTATTGTTATTTTGAATGCGTTAATCCTCCCCAACCAAGAAATAAACAGCGGCTTCCACCTCTTTAGTTCCTGTTGAACCTAGGCCACCACAGGCAGAGCATTCGCCCTGAACAGGCCTTCTACGCAAGGAGTGATCTAGATCCCTAAATATGTTAGTGTATGTTTGGCCCACGCAAATAGGGACTCTCCTTGAATCAGTGCCACTTCCCCCTCCGACAAAGTCAGATTCAGCACAGAAGATTTGGTCAAGTTAACCCTAAAGCCTGCACCCTTCTCGAATTTGTTCAGTTCCCCCTGGAGGGCTTGCAATGAGGAATGGGGGGATGCAAGCGTCAGGAGAACGTCATCAGCAAACAGCTAAACTTTATGCTTGTCTCCCCTGAACTTAATCCTCCGAATCTCGGTTGTTGCTCTGAGCGGGGCTGCCCCCCCCCAGAGTAAGCACACCGTGACTGGGCTATGGTCTGACAAAGATATGGGGAGAATCCTGGCTTCCTGGAGGATGCCCCACAACCCCTGGGACAGGATAAGGTAATCCAGCCGGGAGTAGAACTGGTGGGCATGTGAGAAATATGTGTAATCTTTTGTAGTCGGGTCCCCCACCATAACTATCTGGCCGTATGCGAACCCGCCCACCATATCTAGTAAGGAATGAACAAACGCTACTTGATCGGTATTTGGGACGTAGGCCAAAATGAAGGTAACCTTCCTACATCTGAGTGTCCTTTTTACCATGACCACTCGTCCCTCCTCATCCGTCTTTATCGCCTCCGGTTGAAATTTGGTACTAATATGGAACAACAATGCCACCCTGTTGTGTTTTGTTTTGGCAGACGACCGAAATATCAGCCAGTAACTTTGATGCCTAAGTCTCATTTCTTCCGCCATTTTAACGTGTGTCTCTTGAAGGGCCACAACCTTGAATTGGTGGTCCACTAAGTACTTCCATATTTTCAGTTGTTTGGACGGTGAGTTCAGCTCCTTAACATTCCATGAAGTGATTGTGATCGTAGCTCTGTGTTACCCCACTCCCCTGCCCATTGTGACCCCAGCTGTACCCCCGTCTCCCACTTTCCCTGCAGGCGCTGGCCAAGTTTACTCCCCCTTCCCTTTGTGCTCCACACGCTACAGCAAGTCATATCTACCTGTATTCTGCCCCCCTGTTTCTCCACCACCTCCCCATTAAAAACCCCAATCAGAACAGGTAACCAACAGTTTAGAAGTAACTAGACCGGGAACATTGGCTCTACTAGGATCCTGCTGTAACATTGTTCCAGGCTATTGGTGGTCAGCTTCAGCCTAGGCCTTAGCCCGTCACCCCGCTGACATTGTGAAGTATGTAACGTAGCTGTCCTTATCTATAGTTCAGTAACAAATAAGCGCATGCTACGCGTCCGCGTTGTTATATCTGGTCCTTGCGCCACCATCTCAGGTGGCCCACACAGTTCTCGCCTGTCGCTGGATACCTCTCAGCTCAGTGCCCCTCCAGAACCAAGGCCCTGACATCAAACCCTACTCGTAGTAGTAGTAGTAGTATAAGCTTTATTCGAGATGAATCTCATAAAAGCACAACATACAAACAATTCATTACAAATAACGACTAATACATTCATCAATATACATATACAGTTTCTAAAAACAGTTGTGCAAGCAAATACGATAGTATATAATACAAATTATACATAAATATAAAACCAAATTGCATTAAAAATCACATTAAAATTACATAAGTGAACTACATTTAACAAACCCTACCTATCGACCTCCTCCTAATGGACCAAGCCCACCCCAAATATTTAGCCACTCCAAGTGCAATCGGCTCATCAGTGGATGTACATAGAATTCTCATAGCCACCACACTACATCGTGTCCCAAGATTTTTGCAAACTCGGGTTAGCCAAACCCTCCTTGGTAACGAATAAGCATTACAGACAAATAAGAAATGACCTAGACTTTCAGTAGCAGCTTTACACACCGGGCAGCACTTAGAGGTCAGATTCTGCCATCCTGTAGTCAATGTTTTTAAAGGAAGGAATCCAAACCTTAATTGGAAATATAACTTCCTGTCCATTGGGGCAGTAATACTGTCCCAATAGTTTTCCAATATTGGACAGATTTTAACTTCCATAAAGCGGCCAGCCATAGAATCAGATCTCGTGCCCCTCAAAAGGCTACTATCAACCCAATCCCAATATTGCGACTTGAGGGTTTCTTTGCTTGGGAAGACTTCACGCTGGGGATTATCCCACAGATTAGAAAGGCCCAATTTAATTAACAAGGACCTTAAGTTTTTTAACCAATTAATCTTGTGAAATTTGTCTTCCTTGATAATTGCCAGGAATCCATCTGCATAATGTTTAATCTCTGGAGTTGTCCAGAGACGTCTCCAGTGAAGAATGGGGCGCAATCTTGCTCTATCACTGATTGATCGTCTGCCTAGGTCGGAGAACAGTGGAATTAAAGGGGTGCTCTGGGGTACACCCGTAATTCCTCTAAGAAACCTATTTTCTGATGTCTGTAAGGCAGATAGGTTATCCCAAGCCCACAACTCTGCCCCATAGAGGGCCGCACCTAGGGCCTTTGCATCATACACTATAAGGACAGGCTTGATGGGTTTTGTTTTGGATTTCCTATGTTCCCCCCGCAGTGCCCCCGAGATTTGTTGGTGTTTTAATGCCGTTTTTTCCAGATGATGTGACCAGCCCGAGCCATCTGTTATTTCGACCCCTAGGTATGTAAATTCGCTAACCACCTCTAGCTTGATGTTATTCAAAAATACCCTGGGGTGGGTTTTATGGCGCGGAGAAAAGACCATTAGCTTCGTCTTGCCCACATTTACTTCAAGGCCATGCTCTTTACAAAAATCATCAAATATATTTAGGGCACGCTGTAGACCTGCAGGAGTCTTAGACATAATTAGTGTGTCGTCAGCGAACATCAGTATCGGGACCCTGACGCCCGCTAACGAAGGTGCATCTACACTAACATCTATCATCCTCCCCACAATCCCATTAATAAATAGTGAGAATAGTAGGGGTGCCATTGCACAGCCTTGTCGGACCCCCCTTTCTACCGGGAAGTCTGGGGATGCCTCACCCTTCCCACCCCACTGGACCCTAGCAAAGTCACATTCGTGCAATCGCATGATAAGGGTAAGGAGTTCAGCTGGTATGGCTAATTTATGTAACACCATCCATAGCTTTTGCCTTGGGACCAAATCAAAGGCTGCCCGCAAGTCGACAAATGCAACATACAGGCAGCCTTTGCCAAGCAATACCGTCCTCCACCGCAAAATGGTAAAACGAAAGACTTGGTCGATTGTGCTGGTGGCCCGCCTGAATCCTGCCTGGTAGGGGGATAGGGCATTATTGTCGTCCACCCAGTCCATAAGCTGATTTACAACCATTTTCCCCAGAACTTTTTGTATGGTTGCAATCAAGCTTATTGGTCTGTAATTAACTGGGAGAGATCGATCTCCTTTTTTGTGGATGGGTATAATAATAGCACCTTGCCACAGCTCCGGGACCACCCCACCCTTGGCAATTGCATTACTTAATAATAGAACATACCCCGCCCACTTTTTCTTGTCGTGTTTAAAGACATCTGACGGTATTCCGTCTAACCCTGGTGCCCTCCCCCCTTTAACTGAGCAAATAGCTAATTCCACTTCTTTGAGAGAAAACAAGTTCTCAGTAGCAAAAACTAGCGGTAACACCTCCCCTAACCCGTCCTTCTTTGCATCAGCATATTGAGGTCTAAAATACTCAACCCAGGCTTCTTCAGCTACGTTGTTATCTGGCCTATCAGGGGTACCGCCTCTACCCCACTTTATGATCTTCCAAAAAAGCCTGGAATCCTTACTACTGGAAGCCTCTTTTAACTCTGCCCAGTGCTCTTCATCCCATTGTCTCTTAGCCTGGAGGATACATATATTGTAGGATTTTCTGGCTACACTAATCTTAGCCCTATCTCTTGCTCTAATCGCATGACCTAGTGCCAATCGAGCTGCCCTACACTGTCTGTTAAACCACCTGGCCGCTTTAGGAGGTCTTTTACTTTTAGCACTTAATGATTGCATAAAGTGTGGTCTTAGGAGGCGGAAAAGCTCATTATGAATATCTGTAATTTCCCTGGAACCAGGGATTATAGGTTTTGCCGCTTCCATAGAAATAAGAGCCCTGTCAACCTCAGCATTAATGATAATCATAGATTCTTCATTTGCTAAGACACTTGGCCATTTCAACCTTCGCATGTTGTTGGCCATTATTGGGAGTTGTTCATTTCTTGTATACATGTTATAAGGCCCCACACTCCACCATTTATGGGTCACACAAAGGGGATTGTGATCGCTTTCCAATCTACCATGGATGACCATATCAAAAACCCCCTGCCAGAGTGAGAGACTACATATAACATAATCTATTCTACTCCTGCTATGGCCATTATCGAAAGTACAAACACCTTCTTTGTCCCCTGGTGTCCTCCCGTTTAAAGCTCTTAACCCTTGCTCCAAACACATTGCATTTAGCAGCAATACGTCCTTCGTCCACCGCTTTATAGGATCTATGCTCAAGGATGGAATACCCCAAAGCATATCCTCATCCTGGCCTAGGGGATCATTTGTACTGTCAAGTTGTTCGAAGGTCCTGTTTAAGTCCCCAGCTACTACAATTCTATTTTTTAGGGACTTGGTTTCCAAGAAGGAGAGCAAGGCCTCTAGGGTGGGAGAACTCCCGGAGTTCGTACCTCTTGCATAGATGTTATACAGATCAATCACACCCCACTTTTCAGAGGACAGTCTTAACATTTGAATGTCACTGTGTCCCACATCCAACACTTTGATAGAAATGTCCAAATCCTGCCTTATCCACACTGTAAGCCCTCCCATTGGCCGGCCCCTAACGCCTCTGGTAGCTGGGATTGAAAAATTTAAGTACCCACAGAGAAAAACTGGGTCACAGGCCCATGTTTCTTGGAAACAACACACGTCGAACCCGTTAATAAAATCTACCCAGGTTTGTAATTCAGACTTACTATACAGCCCAGCAATATTCCAAGATAGGAATTTCCCAGGACTAAACCCTTCCTCACATACTACATTTGTTAAAGAACATTGTTGTATATTCTCCAAGCTTGCATCAATCCCGACAGGTCTCTCAGTAGACCTTGCACTACCTCCATCCAATTCATTATCAGCATATACGGTCAGTATAAGTGACTCCCCTTTCCTTACATCCCCACAACCTTCCTCCAACCTGGATCTTGCCATCCAACCAAAACGTTACAGTTCGGCCAGTAAGGTTGTTTTGGCACTGAAACGACGGAACAGGTGGGTAAACCCTTGACCGTGGGGGGTTAAGGGGACAAGTTTGCTCATTAAGCAAACCAGTCAGGACACTAATAGGGCGTGGGTAGAAGAAAGTAAGATCAACAATGTTGATTCCTCCATTATTTAAGCCCCATCCCAATTTTGTTATCCATTCCGCCACCCTTGAATCTTGAAAGTTGACCACAATACAGTCCCCTCCCAAACTTTTGGGGGTACAACCTATCCATTCTATTCTCCTCACCCCTAATATTAATCCATCCACTTCCCCTGGTAGAGGCCGGTTCACCCTTAACCAGTGCATAACCTTATTTTTGAGCATCTGGAAGGTTTCTCTCTGTCCCATTAAAAGTGGTGGAACATTAGTAAGGACAGCTACATAGGGAAAGGAATCAGGGGTAAGGTTTATTGGGGGTTTCTTTTGAGGTTGCTTTATCAAGGTTGGTGGGGACGGTTTGAAAGCTATGGGAGCAGGGCAAAGTGCAGGTTTACTTACTGGGGGCTGATTGCTAGTTGATGGGACGGTTGGTAGAGCAGTACCTGTGCCAAAACACACGTTGCCCCCTACACCCTCAATGGGCAACGGGTTTAAACTAAGCGGCATTGATTGCGCCGCAGTCTGGGACATAGATGTAATATTAGAGCAATTGTTGATAGAGCCTGGTGTTACTAAGTCAAGAGGCTTGGGTGGTCTCTTCCCTGCTGCAATACCCGACTTAGGTGTCACTGGGGAATTAGTTTGTAACCTTCGTCCCTTGTCCTCCGGTATGCATTGGGTATTATTCTTGGGCTTGCTGCTTTCAACTAACCTTACTTGGGTTTTTATGAGTGCCTTTGTTGAAAAGAAATGATCTAATGTGGCCTGCTCGAAGCGGTCTAGCCGGTCAGATAGTTTGCTAATTCGTACCTCTATTGGAAGTAAAATTGACCTTAGCAACCTTTCTAGATCTGGTAACAGGATGCTAGGAAATTGTGGTGTACCGGCCATTACCAAGCCAGTATCCGGGGAATTAGCAATACTAGAATCCAGATTATCCAGTACAATAACATCACCCTCTTGTATACTTTCCCCACTATGACTTATTTCAGTGATAGCCTTACTGGGGCACATTTTTTTGCTCACTTTCCTAAGTTTGTGTGGGGGTTTAGCAGTATTGCATTTTCTAGGTGCGGTACTCATTTTTCTTTTTGAACCTGATTTTAGTTGGAGCACAGGAACCAGGGCATGTTTTTCTGATGAGCATATTATAGGATTAATATGACTTACACAGGAGGTTGTTGGTTCTGCTACAATACACTGGTTTCCCTTGTTAGTAGTTACATCGTGACATATTTCAGCTACAACAGGCAGGTTTGAAGATGACAAGGGCGTTACCAATGCAGGATATATTTGAACTGAGCATTTGTCTCCAGGATTTTTAAGCAGTTCAATAGACAATCTACGCTCTGCCCGCCTCTCTGCAAGCGTTATCTCTTTGTCAATGTCCTGTGTGGGCCGATTAAAGTATTTGTCTAAGGGACCAATAACTGCGGGTCCAGGCTCGTCCGTTTGGGTCATCAGGACTATACTACCTGGATTTACAGACATGTTTTAAAGTCACCAACCCTTTTACAGAGTACCAAGTCTAGCACCTATTCGACAGAACCCTTTTCTAGTGCAATATGAACCAGTATGGGCAATGTCAGAGGGCTGGCCCAGCCTGGCCTCCCTCGGCCCCGGACGGCCACAGACGGTCCCGCCCTTGTCCCGGGCTTCTCCCGGCGCGCTCCCGCGAAGCGGTAGCACTGGTCGCTTTTAAACAAAAATACTGCACGCTCATAGGCTGATAGGCGGGTGGGCGTGGCCAGCGGGGAGAGCAGCCCAGGTGTAGTAAATCGGGCGCGCAGGGACTCCTGGACACTGGAGTCCCTGCCTGTGTGCTCGCAGCCCCGCCGACGCTGTCACCAACCCGCGTTCCTTTAGAGAATGGCCCAGCAGCTTCAGCAAGTAAAATGCGCTGCGGGACCCGCAAAGCGGGTCCGGCGAGGCGCTGAGGGATTCCTTGAAGCAGGGAGAGTCTGTAGGAAATCAAAAGAGCAAGGGCCAGGTAAGGAGTGTCAGCGCAGCTCAAAGCAGTCCCAATGCGCTAAGGAACAAGCCTGTACTTCAATCCGTTGGCGGGGGCGTGGCCAGCGGGGAGAGCAGCCCAGGTGTAGTAAATCGGGCGCGCAGGGACTCCTGGACACTGGAGTCCCTGCCTGTGTGCTCGCAGCCCCGCGACGCTGTCCCCAACCCGCGTTCCTTTAGAGAATGGTCCAGCAGCTTCAGCAAGTAAAATGCGCTGCGGGACCCGCAAAGCGGGTCTGGCGAGGCGCTGAGGGATTCCTTGAAGCAGGGAGCGGCTGTAGGAAATCAAAAGAGCAAGGGCCAGGTAAGGAGTGTCAGCGCAGCTCAAAGCAGTCCCAACGCGCTAAGGAACAAGCCTGTACTTCAATCCGTTGGCGGGGGCGTGGCCAGCGGGGAGAGCAGCCCAGGTGTAGTAAATCGGGCGGCCAGGGACTCCTGGACACTGGAGTCCCTGCCTGTGTGCTCGCAGCCCCGCCGACGCTGTCACCAACCCGCGTTCCTTTAGAGAAAGGCCCAGCAGCTTCAGCAAGTAAAATGCGCTGCGGGATTCCTTGAAGCAGGGAGAGGCTGTAGGAAATCAAAAGAGCAAGGGCCAGGTAAGGAGTGTCAGCGCAGCTCAAAGCAGTCCTACTTGTAGCTGCTACTCTCATTCGCAGATCATGTCTCTCCATTATGTCGCTCTTGGTTGCATCGCCTCTCCTGTTCTTCCCGCCATGCTTGAAGCGTCCCCTTCCAGTATTTGGAGGCCAAGGACCTCTAGTCCTTCCCTTAACTTTGTGATGTGATATTACTTGTTCTGGTATTCAAAGGCCAGCCCAAAGGGGTAAGTCCATCGGTACCGCACCTGATCACCTCTTAGTTTGTCTATGAGTGTCCGCAAGGTTTGTCGTCTTTGTAGGGTTGTTTCACAAAATCTGGATACCAGAATAAAAAGTCATCCGAGTCACTCGCACAAGATGGCCCCCAGTATTACCATATGAAGCGGCCATTTTGGAGGTTTACGGTCTAGCTGCCAAGGCAATCATGACTGGACGGTCCTGGCAGCATTTAATGGACTCCGGGAGACAGACGCTGTAAGATGCGGTCTCCGGGTGCCATTAGGTGATTTGCCAGAGGTACGCTTTGACAAAGTAAGTCTTGCTAACCCGTTTTTTCCTTAAGTTCCTTTCCTAGGAACAAATGAGTTTTCAATATCCCATTGTAGATCAATGTGAGACACTGCTTCCACTGGACTACACATTTTCTACAACTTAGTGCTCCTACGTAGTTCCGCAAGTCGCAGCACGCCTCAATCCACAGCGGATTAAGAGGACCCCAATGATGAAGCATGCCACCTAGGGGAAAACCTGGTGGTTGAGGGGACTCTAGAAAATAAGTTTTCTTTCTGGAAAGAGGATTTTCATGCATGTTCAGTGAAAACCCTGTTCTTCCCCAAGGTTAGGTTTTTATTGTGGTATTCCATTTTGTGAAACTACATTCAGTTAGGAGGGTGAACCTAACCTCAACCTTTATCTCCCCCATCTTTTGAATGTCTTTGTAGGGTCACCTGTGCAAAATCTTGGAAGAGTGAACATAGAAAACCCTTGGAAGGAGAATGCCTCTTTCTTTCTGACCTCCTTTAGTATGGCTTCCTTTACCTTTAACGAATGAAGCTTCACTAAAATATCTCTGCTGTGCCGTTTCTCTCCAGGGAAAGATGGCCCAACCCTGTGTACTCTTTCAATCTTAACCTTCATTTGCTTGGTGCCAAGAATCTCTGCGAAGAGCCCCTCGATGAAGGCCTCCAGGTCTTACCCTTCCGCCCCCTCCTCCAGGTCTCTAATACGAATATTGTATTTTCTTGACCTGTTTTCCAAGACCTCGTTTTTCAGTAGGGCCATTTGCAGATGGGTGTGTAATCACTGTACCATATCGTGTGTGTCCATCACTCTTTTTCCTAGTTTGTGGGTTTGCACCTCTGTCTCCAGCATCCATGTCCCAATAGAGTCCACATCTTGCTGTAGGGATGTCATCTTTACTAACAGATCTGACTCCAATTGGTCCATTGAGGCCTGGAGATCACCCTTTAGCTCATTGCGCAGTTCCATCTTGAAGTACTTCCAAGACGCCAACAGGTCTTCCTTTGTCAAAGCCATACTGGGGTCGGTGCTCCCCTGTTCGCCTGCTTGTTTTTTCTCCACCAGTGTAAAGCAATTTGACACTTTGGCTCCGGCTTTGTTCGGTGGCACAGATGCGGTCACTGTCCGTTACCAGGGAATCCCGGTCCCCTCAGATCACCAGGGGATGCCTCTTCATTTTGGTAGGGGCAGATGTGCATGTAGGGAAGAGGTTCTGATGTGCTCCCTGGACCTTCTTAGTGCCTCAACTGGTGGGACTCTCAGAGGCGAAAGTAGCTCATGGCGGCCATCTTAGGGTCAGGCACAGGCTGTGTGCTCTGGTGACTCACTGAACCTGAAGTGTCATCAAGTCCTCCCACGACCTTTCAGAGCGCCTCAGTAGTCTTCCCTTTTCCCTTCAATACCCTTGGGGACCCTCCTGAATTGTCTCTCGTGCGGGGGGGACCCATCTGCCATCTTAGGGTCAGGCGTGCCAAATAGGTGATGTTTCTGCCTCCCTGTGGCCAGATACGTGGTCTCCCTTCACTCCGGCAGCCAGATACCAATGCTGGTGAGTCCTGGGGGCCCTCCGCAGCGTATTCACCCCCACGATGTGAGATCTTTACTCGGCCGGTGCACCTACCGGAGATCACGGCTCCCGCAGTGTTTCCCTTTACTCGCACTCACCGGGAAGCTCAGAGCATCTCCATCGACCATCATGGGTACATCAGAGCCTCCCCTCCACTTCCATACATCCCACACTTCCTGCTCCTGGTTAACATCGAGCCATCTTGAATCGCGTCACGCAATTAGCCGACCAGTGATTTTAGCAGAATTGCATGTTCATCAGAGGTCCACTGTTATTCCTCCTCCTCCCCTGGTTGATGTGCCCTTGTTCCTGCAAGTTACAGCTTCATTTATCCATAGGAAGCACTAGAAGTTAGCAGGCAGTCCCTCAGCAGAAAGCAATTCTAGTATGTTACTGACCTCTACTAGTCGTTTCCTATCAAGACATTTAAATAGAGGCAGATGAACAAACAGAAAGCAATTCTTGTATTTTACTGACCTCTAGTGGTCATTTTCTATCAAGACAGTTAAATAGAGGCAGTTAAACAGAAAACAAAGTCCCTAAGCGGAAGCTGACAAGTCCTAGGGTTGATCTCCAGAGCCCACAAAGTACATACACATATAAGTATATACTAAAGTGTATACAAGAGGTCTTGAATGCTCGACCTAAAAACAAGGAGAAATAAAAGTATTTCTCCTCGTTGAGACACTCCTACGCCTCTCCTTGTACATATGCTGTGGCACATTGCGCCAACAGAGCGTCAAAAACGTGATGCTCCGGCGGCACAAAAGTAATGATAGGGCCTCGTAAATGAGGCCCTGGGTGTGGGATAACTATAAGAAGTGCTATAAAACAATGAAATGTATGAAAGAGAGAGGCTATAGAGAGATGAGGGCCATTGTTGGAAGGTGGTAGTAAGGGAATTAGTGGAGAAGGAGGTCATTGCGGGGGTGCCAAAAAGATTGTTGGACCGGGAACAACCGGTGCTAAAGCCAGCCTTGGTTGGAATAATAGAGGTATCAATGTCTAGTGGGCTGCAGGACCTAGATCTCTAAAGTACACTGTAAGGTTCTTCTTAAGAGTTAAACATGATGCTGTTTTAAGTACCTCTGCCTGCCACCTCAACCTAAAATTGCTATTTCTGTGTCCTAAGTTAAGTCAGGGTTGATTTGCTCACTATTTAATAAAAAAACACTGTATTTTCCCAGCAAATTGGATAGCACAATTCTATGTCAGGATTTCAGAGACAGTAAGATAGTGAAGTATTGGCCTTCCCAAATAGGCAAAACGATGTATGTATATATATATTCACTGAAAAAACCATAGGTTATACACCATATATAGTTAGGAATTAGCATTTAAAAAACCTTATTTTACTCACACAAAACCAATGAAATTCCATATATAGTCATTTGAGATGTCATCAGTGATGTCATCAGTGATGTCATTTGAGATGTCATCAGTGATGTCATCAGTGATGTCACTGACCATGTCATGAATGATGTAATATGTGACATGATCAGCAGTGGATTGCGGGTGCGCGATATATAGTTAGTACAACTAACTATATATGGAATTTCATTGGTTTTGTGTGAGTAAAATAAGGTTTTTTAAATGCTAATTCCTAACTATATATGGTGTATAACCTATGGTTTTTTCAGTGAATTTTCAAGGTTTTGTAAATGCTAAATCCTAACTATATATGGTCTATAACCTATGGTTTTTTCAGTGAATTTCATTGGTTTTTTAAAAGCTAATATCTATAGCTGTAAAATGTATTCTTCTTTAAATCCAAAAATATATTTTATATGTTTATTAATAATTTTTTTTTAATATATTTTTTTGTTTCGCTCCCGGTCCGCGAACCGGAAAGCTTTCCGTTAGCTCAAATTGATGCCGCGACCCGGTCCGCGAACCGGTAAGAAATCAACATAGTGACGGTATCGCGTTGCCACGTAATGCGTCTTGTGACGTACCGCGTTAGCGCACCCGGAAGTGCCCCGGGGCGCGGACCGAGGCGCGAAGCGCAGCGACCCGGAAGCTAACCGGGGCGCGTTCTGCAGCGCGTAACATGAGCGTGAGAGGTCATGTGACTTGTTAATAAAACTTTTCATTGGTTCATTTCACTTTTGGTTTCATAATGATGTAAGGCTAGGTCAGGTGACCTAAAAATAACACTTTTCATTGGTTTAGAACTATTTTTTTTCCCAAATGATGAAAGCCCCCACCTTTTTTCTCACTCTGACTTTCAACTTTGAGAAAGGAAGACCTGATCATTTGCTCTGATTAAAAAATGGCTTCAATAGTAGCTTCACCTTCTGCACCCCCACCACCACCACCACCATCTCCTAATAGGAAGAGAGGACCACCTGCACAGTTTATTGGAGACACAGAGGAGGAAGAGGAAGAACAAGACGGAGAGGAAGAAGAGGGACCACGATTTGTCAAAGAGTTACCCCGGGTATCTCATCGCAAAGTTAGCTTTATCTGGCAATTTTTTTCCATTCCACCAGGAGAGAAAAAAGTCAATGCACGCTATGCTACGTGCCTTATCTGCCAAGAAAAGTTATCCCGGGGCACTAATAAAAAATACAGTTATGGAAATCACACGATGCACCGACATATGCAGAGGTGGCATCCAAACAACTATAGTCGTGCAGAGATGCGTGAACTACAACAGAACCCCCAACTTCGGTGACAAGAACATCTACTGATATCTCTCTCACATTTGGAGAGGCCAACGAAACAGTGCCAAATATTCAAAAAAATTTTGGCCATATGAAGCTGACATGCTTATATTGTGGCACTTTAATTTCATGCGCAAACATGAGTCTGAAATTAATTAATTTGGCTTTCGAGAAACACCGATGCTCCAAACGCAGCAAGTTTTAATTTTTTTTTGTTGCTCCTGTTGAGCCTTTTTCAATGCCTCTTTCTGTTCTTTCCCTTTGAAAAAAAACAAAAAAAACAAATAAGTGTTCAAAAAAAACAAATAATGTTCAAAAAAGAAAAAAAATATATAAAACAACAAAAATATTAAAAAAAAAGTTCTTTTCAGAACTACCTCCCCGTTATTAAAAAATTGCTAGAATGTTTAGCACTCTGGCAAGCTCTATTTCTTTTGGTTTGCTTCCCGGTTAGCTTCCCGGTACGCGGACCGGGAGCTAACCAAAAAAATAATTTAAAAAAAACATAGAGTAAGTATAAGGAAAGTAAACAGAGAGAGATGTTAAAAGAAAGACAGCTATAGGGACTAACGAAGAGATACTGTTTAATAGATCTATTTACCGAAGAAAAGACGGAAGAGGGTATAATTGTGAAAAACAAAATAGATAACGAAGTGAAAGAAAAAAAAAGAGAGTATAACATTAACAAAGAAGAGTTTCTTGGAGAATGTGAGTGAATGTTCAAAATAAGATTAAAACATGAAGAATAACAGAGAGAAAAAATAGAAAACAGAAAACAAAAAATAACAGAAAAAGATTAATTGAAACAGCAAAGAAATGTAAGTAACATAGAGCCATATCATCAACATATGCAATAAAAGTTTTGCAGCTTTTATTGGCAGAAATGTGTCGCTAAAGCTGCTTTTGCGGCAGAAAACTGCCACTAAAACCACTTTTGCACCAGTTTTCTGCCAATAAAAAGAGCAATAATTTTATTGGCTGTGTTCATAATATGCCCCTTAGTGTGCTTCAACTACACAGAGAAAGCATTATGAACAAATAGTGATACAGTGATCAGTCAAAGACACTAAGAGTAATAGAGACGGAGTGAGTGAACAAGAGTGAGGAACTATGAGAAGAGAGGGACTGAGAAAAAGAGTGGAAGGAGTTGAGTAAGTAGGTAATAGAGAAAGGAATGAGGGAAGTAGCAAAGGCAGGAAACTGAGGGTTAAAGAAATGAAGCAGTGGAACTAATAGAAGTTAAATGTGATAGAAATGTAACGAAAAGAGTACAAAACATTTACCTTATAATTGTCGTTAAATTACTCACTTTTTGTTTTTATACTTTCAATCTGTGAAAGAGAGAACAAACATTTGAAAAATATTAAAACATGTATTTAAAAATTACAAAAGACAAGGGAAAAGATTGAAGGACAAACAGTTTTTCAACAACTTTGACACTTACAGAAGCTTCTGCTTCTCCAGGCCCCCTACACAGTCCTAAAGATATACATTTTAAACTAACAGTATCTTGATGCAGATGAAGTGAGGCCTATCTTAAAACATGGTGCATCTTTTGCATTGCTGTTGTCTCAGAAAAGTGTCGCAAGACACTAAAATTTTAAATAATTGCTTCAGGATGCCAATAAGATGTCTCCTATCCAGAGGTTTGTTTGAGGTGAGGCCTACTCAGGGTTGCAGATGAAATTTCGAGTTGTTGAAGAGAATAGAGGACATAATATATGTGAAGGTCTACCAATGAAGTGAGTCATGTCCACTGCACTCTTGAACAAAGTCCAAACCTCCTATGTTTCCCTGGACAGACCTAAACTTGATCTGCACAATGTGATTCGTAATGATAGGAAACACAGGTGATGTAAATGAAATACGTGCAATTTATTTTGCTCATTTCACAATCACATCACTTGTGTTTCCTTTGCTTAGGTATCTCATTGTGCAGATGTAGTCTAGCATATGAAAGAATACGCAGAAGTGCAGCACTGCATGCAACAACTTTGACACTTACAGAAGCCTCACCTTCTCCATGCCTCCTGCACAGTTCTACATATACATCATAAATGCAAACAGTACAGAATTAATTATACATGTTAAATGGTTTATTTTTGCTGTTCTCAGAATGTATCAAAATTCACTAAAAACAGTGACTTGAAGGTATTCATCATATAACAGCGGGGAAAAAAAAACACAATCAAAATGATTGTGTTTAAAAAATCCATACAACATAACAAATCAGAATTCAGAACTCCTTAAAGTTAACTTACTTTCCATGACGTCAAAGGATGTCCTATGAACAGCTTACACTCTTTTGTGCTGTTATTACTTTCAGCCCGCCACTTTCTGAAAGAAAATCTCCATCGTTTTTAAAAACATGTTACATGCAATAAATGACTTCTTGCTCTCTACCACAAGTTTCCACAAGGCCAAATCTTGTCAGAGCCATTTATAACTCTTGGATTTCTTGTAAGCCAATCCCGTCATTTGGCATTTCTGCAACTTTCAGAATTAAAATGTTGAAGATCATTTTCACAATCCAGGAATAGTAATATCTTCCCCTTCTTGCTCAGTCATGTTCTACATTTCCTATGACACTGATACTGCTTACTATGAAGCAGACTTACACTAACTCTATGACTACTACAATTATTTAATTCTCTACATCACTTTCAATCACAAAGCAATGTAAAACAGTAGACAGCATTGCAGACTTACATTCCCTCTACTCTATGTTTTGATTGGCTGCTTCAATTAGCTTATAAAAAGAAATAGTTTTTCTGAACTCATTCAAAGTGCACTTATTTCTCCATGACGTCCAGTCTTATGGTTAGAAGTTATGTCTCTGAACTACACTTATCCTCAAGGCCAAATTGTGTAGGAGCCATTAGAACTTCTTGAAATTCCACAGAGCACATCCCGAGATTATTTCCCTAAAATTTTGGTTTTAAAAACACCAGGTAAGAGTTTTTGACGTCATACGGCAATTTTTTTTTGAAAATTAAAACAGAATCGTTGCAGAATGACCAGCCATTTCTAGACTTTAAATAAGCTGTGTAATGTCCTGATGTTATTGAAGGGCCGTCATGATATATAATTGCTGCAGTTACAAAAGTCCTTCCTGATATTGACAACTGCGAAGCTACAAAATTTTTAATTAAAGTTGTCAATTTTGTTCCATCAGGCCTACATCGTTGGAACATTAAAATGACATACTGGCCATATGTTCGTATAAATAATGTGGACATCATTTCAGATTTACATTGGCTACACTCCATGTTGTGATCAGCTGCTTTTACTAGCTTATTAAAGGAGACTGATTTACTGTCTGGCAAAGTTAAATATATTAATCTTTCTGAGTCTACACTAGTAGTACTTGATACCATACAGTTCTCGCAGTCATGCTGCCATTGATAAGAAAGCCCAAACAGCTGATCTACATCTACACCTTCAGCATGCAATACATCAAGCATATACATTAAAAACTCCTGACAATCTTGCTGAATATTTTGAGAGAATTGTGTTTGGCCTGAACATCTGTCTAACAGATTTCGAATTTCAGACACACTTTCTATGTTTGTTCTATCAGTGCTACATTTCTCTAACACAGAATTTAACAAACTGCAAAATCTTTGATCAGAATTGACCACAATCTCTTCTTTTACATTTTCTAGAGAAAACAAAACATTAACCACTACATTAGCATAGCAGTTGACACCAGAACTGTTTTCAAATTGAAAACCAACAACATCTTCAACAGAATCCTTTTTGTTTCTGCTTGTAATTTTAGGTTCATCGACTTTTCGTCTTTTTGCTACAACCTCCCCAGTATTGGTCACATTTCTTCGTTTCCGGCCTACCACACGCTTCTCAAACAAAGGATACTGAGGCAAATGTGGCGCATACTCTCTTCTTAACCTATTGTATTCCTTAACACAATCTAGATCCGCACAAATGTTTGTGACATCACACTCAATCAAGTACAATCCCCATAAAGTTCTAACTCGTGACAATGCCACATATGCCATACCCTCCTTGAACACAGAACTGCCAATATTCACCAATGCAAGTCTACACTTAAACCTTGCGATTTATGGATTGTCACCGCATATGCCAAGCAAACAGGAAACTGCTTACGGCGAACATATAAGTCTTTTACAAGCAAAAATCTAGCAGAGCAACGACCAATTAGCTGTACTTCCTCAATGCCATCAAATTTAATTTTTAAAAATTCAATTCCATCTCTATTTCTGTATTTTACAAAATCAACAACATTACCCATTGATCCATTTACCAGACCTCTTTCAACATGTAAATTCCTTCTTAAAATTATACGGCAGTTCAAGCACACATTCAGAGTCTTTTCAAAACCTGCAGTTTTAGATATACTCTTCTCTAATGAATACAATTTTGTTTTCAGATTCTCAGACAAAATAATTGTTGATCCCATATGCTCTACTCTGTCAATAGCTTCCAGTTTCACAATCTCTTGCTTTTCTAAATGCAACATTTTGTTGTTGAATTTGGCACATTCTGTAAGAGTTGGCATCAAACATATTCCAGATTTCTTATCAGTAATTTTCTGAAAAATATTCTCAGGCACAACATCTTGTTCTGGATATAAATTTGACAGTAATCGTGCATGTAAAGCTTCTATCCCATGCTCGGTCACTTTTCCAATTCTAACATCTTGTAGAATAGTCTTGTAAACTTCATCCTTCGCCTGACGCATATTTTCATGCAGTTCAGCATAATGGAAGTTTAACCATATATTGACGTTGCCAAAGCTGCCTAGGCACTTCCTGGTATCTTCATGCGTGAGCATTTTGAACACAGGTTGCCCTTTCACTGGTGTCAGCTGCAAAAGATCTCCGAAAACAATGATGTGTTTGCCACCAAATAACACATCATACTCTGTTTTGAGAACTTCTTGCATTCTCAAATGCACAAAGGCAAGCATGACATTGGAAACCATGCTTACTTCGTCAATGATAAGAAGTTTCATTTTCCTCAAGATTCTTGAAACTTCAAAACAAGCATCTTCAGATAGCTTGTGATATTGTAATTTGTTGTCATGCTCCACTGGCAACATCAGTAAACGATGTAAAGTAATCCCTTTAATGTTATGTGCTGCCAGTCCAGTTGGAGCGGTGACAACACAAGACAGCGATGACTCTGCCCTTTCCTGCAAATAGCATGAAATTGCTTTAATGAGGAAACTTTTTCCAGTTCCCGCTTCTCCACTCACGTACAGTCGGACAGGCTTCAACGACGTACATGAGCACTCTTTCTTGTCATGACTTAATCCATGATCAATTTGCATGGTAACTTCGTCATATATTTTCCTCTGCTCAACGTTGAGTTGTCTTTCCAACTCTTCTAAGTTAACCGCATCCTCCTGAGCATGTGCCATGGCTCTTTCCACTTCATTCATGGCAGTGGCAGCTTCATTTTCGATAACAGGTCCTCCTAGTGGATCCTGACTCAATGAAGCAGAACTCTGACTGTCCTGAGAACTGTCTCTGGCAATCTCGGCTGCAATCGTTGCTTCCTGCTCAATTTCCGCATTCAACATTTCTACATATTTGGGAAAAGCAGGACATTCTATGGTCTCCTTGGCGGCATTGAAAGAGTCTTCGTAACAGAGGAAATCTCCAAGCAGTTCCTCTTCTGCACGCCAAGGCTTGAAAAGTTGCAAAAGTGCTAAATAGAAAAACTCCTTTTTTTCAGGAGATTCGCCACTCAATTTTCGATGGTTTACCAAGTGGCATTTTCTTTGCTTGACCAGACATCCCTCACTTCCTATTACAGCATACACTCCTTTCTCAGTATCTTCTTTGATGTTCCTCTTGAATATGTAATTTTGAAGAACCTCATACAGACAAACATTGTCGAGGTGACTGCTTCTATTTGGATAATATGTATCCAACATGTTGGTCTTCAAAATGTCGGTACTGTTTGGCTCCTTTTCCGCCAAATACTCAATTTCCCGCACAGGTTTCAGAACTCGATTACGCGTTGCAGCAAGACCAAGACTCGCCCAAACGATACTCCTGGACTTGGCATAGAGACTTGCTGAAGACAACCGGTCAGAGCATTCGTAAGCTCCAATTTCTCGATGCGACAACATCTTCAGACTGAAACTGTACAACTTCTTGCTGAGGCTCTTTTCATGGGAAATGTCCTCCCACATATCCTTCAATTCTGTCTTCTCTTTTTTGGTGATGTAAGACGTCACATACCGAGCCACAGCCATACAGTTATCAGCCACAAACTGTATATCCATGTTAGCATTCCACATGGACAAAATCACCGGGTTGTAGTCGTTGATGTACTTGAACTCTTCGTTCCTCTTCAAATTGTATGTGTTTTTAGGTGATTTCTTCATGACATTATGTCGCAGCGAAGACATCAAACTGTTTACTCTTCCTTTAGAAATCACCGGTCGTGGAAAGCCGAAACGACATTTGGTGTAGAACTTGTCCTTGTTTCGGAATTTACGACGGCAGTACTTTCCACATCGATGGCTTTGGAAACGCAGAACTTTTTCTCTTAGGCTTTTCTTCTCCTTTGCGTTTGGAACAGCACACGTAGAATACTGTTGGATGAAACTCATCACTGAGTCTTCTGGATCCGTTCCAAATTTAGGTGCATCCTTGATCCACAGCAACATATGTATATGAGGAGCACCTCTTGCTTGGTACTCCTTTCTCCAGAAGAAATCCAACACCTCTCCAAGAGGTGGATTCTTCTTATTCATGATGAAAGACATCATAGCTTCAAATCTATGATTGAAGTACCTACATACATTGACTGGATCCAAAGAGCACAGTTCTCCGGGTGTCTTGAATTCGATGTTATCTACGTTAGCATTTGCCTCTCGTAGAAATTCAAGTAAGTCTTCCCAGCCATACTCGGCACAGCTCAGAGTGAGGAACCATGTGGGAGTACCTAAGTTCCTCAGCATACATTTTAAATCACCATGACGACGGTACCAGTACTCATTAGTACCACGCTGACACGCCATGAGATTAATCAGGTGAGAATCCAAAATACTGTCTTGGACATTGACTTTATCCATAAAGTCACTTGCCGAGATGTTTTGCATGTGTATACCACTTTTCAAGATGTGGTTCACTGCATATGACAGTCCAGACAGATCGCTTTCAAACAGGAGATGAAACAAATAAGGAATGCATTGTCGAAACCTAGCATCTCCTGCATACAATCGCAAAGTCCGGTATTCAGAAGCAGGAATTTGATGAGGTCGCTCATCATATCTTCCTCCCTGACCTGTTGGAAAAAGCTGTGGGAAACACCGAGCTTCCAAACTTTCCTCCCAAACACTAATGGGACTCCCTTTGGCTTGTTTCATTTGAAACAACTCAATAGCATTCCCCATGACTTCCTTGGAATGCAAAGGATGAACACTATAATGTTCATATATTTCTTCACTAGTAGAGGGTTCTACTTTCTCAATTTGACGAGCACACAAATCGCTATCCTCTTCCTCACTTACTTCCTCTTCTGCAACATATACATTCTTATAGTATTTATTATTTTTTTTCAAATACAATGTTGCCTTTTTAACTTTCCTAACATCCACTAAATCTTGCCATATTTTCTTATTCTTTGTCGGAACCCCATTAACTAAGATAACCAGAGGTTCCTCTTCCACTTTTTCTACTCCAATTGTGTTAATGTTTTTCTTCAAATCTAGAGGCAAATAAACAACTCTTCCCTTTAATCCTCTCTGTAAATCTGATGGAGGCAATTTCCCTGTCTTTGGCTCCATTCTTACAATAGCCTGAAAGGGATGGATACTTTGAATCAAAATAGATTCATAAGTATTTAAATCCTTCAATTCAGAAGGAATCTCAACCAATTCCAGATTATTATGAACTGCTCTAGCAGGCATCTGGTTTTGATTTAATTTGCAACAACAATAAGTACACACACGTTGATCCAATCCCAAATCAAAACAATTTTCTACCATCAAGTATGTTGCAAAATCCTTCCATTCACTATTATTTTCCCTTTCACTTTTTGCATATAAATCTACTAACTTAGTCTGATTCTTATAATAAGTGCGTCGACAACACACACGTGAAATTTGGCCTCTCACTTGATTTGACCTGAAATGTAACAATTTCCCTCTGGAAATTGTCTGTACTGGAAACCTGTACACTATCTTCCACATTACCCGCTTCTTCTTGGTCAATTTCAACATTCTCCTCTTTACTTCCAAAGTAACAAAACTCAATTTCTTCACATATATTCTTCACATCTATTTCAGAACCATGCAAAAGAGCAGCGCATAATTGTTTAAGCATAATTGCTGGACTCTTAGCATAATACAACATTCTAACTAATTTCCTCACTTTATTATGATGCACTGCTAGCATCCTGAAATGATGAAAAACACTCTGGCATACTCTCCTGGAAAGACAAGCCAGTGAATGACCATGCAAACCTGTCACTTCTCTCACTCTGCAAGGATCTAATTCTTGCAACAACCTTATTTTCTGCTTCAAACTTTTCTTATTAAATGACCGTACAAAATCACAAAGCAAATTGATGGAATCCTGTCGCACACTACAAATACTACTACACTTCCAGGTGTACACAGGACCCTTAGCACGTCTTCCTAAAACCTCATTACCTAACACCTCTTCTGTCTCTGTTGTCACAAGTTTTTCTTTTTCAACTGGACAACCATCTTTCACTTCATAAGCACGACCACTGGTGTCAACTGCATGCACCAAATCATTATCCTGGAAATAACTCTCCTCATTAAAAAATGCCTCACAGCTTGAACTATGCATCCATTCTCCAGAAAAAACTTCACAAAAATTACTACGATTAACTATTCTCTTCCATCTACTATTTCTTTTGAAATCATAAATTGCCTTGTTTAGCTTCCTAATTCTATTGATTATCAAAATAAATAACTTACGTTTAATTTCAAATGCCTGATCAATAACTTTCTCAACTTTTTTTTTTCTCTTATAAAAAACCACTTTCTGTTGACCTTTCTTAATATTTTTTAACAAATTGCCAATTATCCTGTTGCGGAACATTCGTTTACGAATGTCCCTAAACTGTTGTTTCCTTCTACTATCATGCACAGAGTTATCTCTTGCTCTAACAGTAACATTTTTGATTGGCCTTTCCTTTCCATTTGAATTGCTTCTCTTTTTAGGGACTGAAACATTTTCTGTAGAAATATTTTTTTTACTACACATATTTCTTATGAATGTTTTTGTACTCTTACCCGGTGCTTTCTTCATGACTTGACAAATCTTTTTGTTAGAGGACTGCTGCTTCTTTTGATTCACCTGCTGTCTTTGACGTTTTGCAGCCTTTCTCTCTCTTTCTTTCGTTGGCATGGTGAAATGTTGAAATGATCTGCAGTTGAATCTGTGGTAAAATATATTAAAAAATGTTATTAACCACTATTACCAAACAGTAAATCAATAACAGTGATCAAAAACTTAACACACTACTTGACATTTTAAATAGAAGATTTTTTAGTCCTTGGCAAATTTACAATACAGAAATAGCAGAAAAGAAATGGAATTTATATTCATGTTACCTGTGCTATTTTATATGTGAATCTGATCTAATTTTATGAGCATATTTTAATATTTTATTGAAGACACTACACATAACCTGTTTTTGAAGGTGTCTTTATTTTTAAATTAAACGGTTTACACTTTTACTTTTTATTTATTATAAATTTTAAAAATAAATGTTTATAGTTCCATAGGCTCAAGCAGGTCAGCTTCCCACCCTATGTCATATAATTCGGACAAATCTGCATCCTCATCACGCTCTTCTTCATCCTCAGGATTTAAATCATCCAAGGGATCAACATCCACTGATGTTTCAATTACAAGTTCAATGATGAGGTCAAAATCAGCTGATTGCAGATTGTCGCTCATGTTGATGTTGTCTTTATCTTTAAAGAAAGATAACAACAATGAGATGTTGCAGAGTAAGAGACAAATCTCAGAGATTATAATAGTAAAATTGTTTAACAAGAGTAACATTTTGCAGCTATTATTTAGCCATGTCCAGCGATGCTGAGCAGGTGAAGCCTATGTCTAATTTTTCAGTGAACAGGACTCATCTCTTCTTAACCTTGGATAAGCCTCACCAACTCTGTGTCCCCTGCACATACTTAAATGTAAAGGGGCAGATTTATGTTAAATGGCACATCCCCAGGCATGCACCAGTTAACGTGCACCGCTGCTCTGCCACCCATGGTGTGCCGTATTTACAATCAGATAGGAGAAAGCTGCGTCAAAACCCTGCGCCTGCTTTAAGCAGGCATAGGTCTTGACGCAACATTGTGGAGATGGGGCACCCTTGAGCCTTGCTTGAGCTGCATCGCACTTGCGATACAACTCCAGCAATCACTACCTTTACAGCACAGATACGTCACGCATCTGTGCCATTTTTGCCCCATGATGCCCCGCATTGTAAATGCAGCACACCATGGGTGGCGGAACAGTGGCGCAGGATGACTGGCACATCCCTGGTGATGCACCAGTCATCATAAATCTATCCCTAATTAGGAATTTTTCCAAGGGTGCAGGGGTGTCTCAAGAACACCCTGCTGCACCCCTGAAAAAGAAATTTGGGGGCATATGGCACACATACATGCCCTAAGGGCATGTATTGGCGTCATATGGCACCTTTTGTTTTTTGGAAAAAAAGCTTTTTGAAAAGAATTCACAAATTACCACCAACTAGAAGTTGGTGGTAGTTTCCAAATCCTTAATGTCATTTTTTACATATTTTTTGTTTGATACATTGCATTTAAGGAATCGCAAAATTTGCAAATCCTTCAGTGCAATCGCAAAATAAGGAATAGCAAATTTTGAATTAAGGACATTTTAAGTCATTTCCACATGTGCAGTGTTTTCAAATTATGATTTGAAAATCGTTTTTGGGGAAAAGGAATGGTTTGCAAATTTATGACAAGGACATAATGGTGTATGCTTCTCTATAAGGCATTTCAGTGTCTCTGATGTCATTTTTCCCATATTACATTATAAGACCTTTCCCCATGGAGCACATTCCTTGTAAATATGCTCCCACCTGTGCATGGTGAATTTAGATTTTGACTGTTTGAGTCACACAGCCATGTTAAAAGTGACCCAAAAAAATTGGAAACGCTTTATAAAAACACATTCATGTGTCTTAAGGACATTTTAAGTCATTTCCCCATGGACAGTGTTTTGTAAGTGGCGCAAAAGAGGCATACACCTATCATAAATCTGTCCCTAGCATTTTAAATGATTAATTCATGATGACGATAAGGTGTGGCCTATCCAGAGGTTTGTTTAAGGTGAGGCCTACTCAGGATTGCAGATTAAAGTTACGCTTGATGAAGAATACAGAGGAGATAATACATATAAAGGCCTACCAATGAAGTAAGTGATTTGCACTTTATTTCGCCAGTCATCATAAATGTATCCCTAAGCTTCTTATCTTGTTACAGATGAACCACCATATGTACCATCAAACTATTTTGCATTTCCTAAATAGCGAATTTTAAGGAATAAATAGCAATTCTTTACCATTTCTAATTTGCAATCAGCAAATTGCTAATTGCAAATTACCCATTAATTTCCATGGGCTAGGACGCTCATAGGAATGAAGGTGCAATTTGTGATTAGCAATTAGCTCATCACAAAATAGGAATTTTTTCAAGGGTGCAGGGGTATCTCAAGAACACCCTGCTGCACCCCTGAAAAAGAAATTTGGGGGCATATGGCGCACATACACGCCCTAAGGACATGTATTGGCGTCATATGGCACCTTTTGTTTTTTGGAAAAAAATGCTTTTTGAAAAGAATTCGCAAATTACCACAAACTAGAAGTTGGTGGTAGTTTCCAAATCCTTAATGTCATTTTTTACATATTTTTTGTTTGATACATTGCATTTAAGGAATCGCAAAATTTGCAAATCCTTCAGTGCAATCGCAAAATAAGGAATAGCAAATTTTGAATTAAGGACATTTTAAGTCATTTCCACATGTGCAGTGTTTTCAAATTATGATTTGAAAATCGTTTTTGGGGAAAAGGAATGGTTTGCAAATTTATGACAAGGACATAATGGTGTATGCTTCTCTATAAGGCATTTCACTGTCTCTGATGTCATTTTTCCCATATTACATTATAAGACCTTTCCCCATGGAGCACATTCCTTGTAAATATGCTCCCACCTGTGCATGGTGAATTTAGATTTTGACTGTTTGAGTCACATAGCCATGTTAAAAGTGACCCAAAAAAATTGCAAACGCTTTAAAAAAACACATTCATGTGTCTTAAGGACATTTTAAGTCATTTCCCCGTGGACAGTGTTTTGTAAGTGGCGCAAAAGAGGCATACACCTATCATAAATCTGTCCCTAGCATTTTAAATGATTAATTCAGGATGACGATAAGGTGTGGCCTATCCAGAGGTTTGTTTAAGGTGAGGCCTACTCAGCATTGCAGATTAAAGTTACGCTTGATGAAGAATACAGAGGAGATAATACATGTAAAGCTCTACCAATGAAGTAAGTAATGTCCACTTCATTGCGCCAGTCATCATAAATGTATCCCTAAGCTTCTTATCTTGTTAGACATCAACCGCCATATGTATCATATAACTATTTTGCATTTCCAAAATAGCGAATTTTAAGGAATAAATAGCGATTCTTTACCATTCCTAATTTGCGATGAGCAAATTGCTAATTGCAAATTACCCATTCATTTCCATGGGCCAGGATGCCCATATGAATAAAGGTGCAATTTGCGATTAGCAATTAGCTCAACGCAAATTAGGAATTTTTCCAATGGTGCAGGGGTGTCTCAAGAACACCCTGCTGCACCCCTGAAAAATAAATTTGGGGGCATATGGCGCACATAAATTTTAACAACATTCCATTACCTCAAAAACGATTTTCAATTCATAATTTGAAAACACTGCCCACAGGGAAATTACTTAAAATGTCCTTAAGACACATGAAAGTGTCTTTTGAAAGCCTTTGCAAGTTTTTGGGTCACTTTTAACATGGCTATGTAACTCAAACAGTCAAAATCTAAATTTACCATGCACAGGTGGGAGCATATTTACAAGGAATGTGCTCCACGGGGAAAGGTCTTTTAATGTAATATGTGAAAAATGACATCAGAGACACTGAAATGCCTTATAAAGAAGCATACACCATTATGTCCTTGTCATAAATTTACAAACCATTCCTTTTCCCCAAAAACGATTTTCAAATCATAATTTGAAAACACTGCACATGAGGAAATCACTTAAAATGTCCTTAAGACACATGAAAGTGTTTTTTGATTGCCTTTCCAGCATGGTTGGGTCACTATTTAAAATCTAAATTTGCCATGCACAGGTGGGAGCATATTTACAAGCAATTTGCGCCACAGAGAAAGGTCTTACATTAAAATGGGAAAAATAACATCAGGGACAGTCAATTGCCTTATAAAGAAGCATACACCATTATGTCCTTGTCATAAATTTAAAAACAATTCCTTTTCCCCAAAAACGATTTTCAAATCATAATTTCAAAACACTGCACATGGGAAAATTACTTAAAATGTCCTTAAGACACATAAAAGCGTTTTTTGATTGCCTTTGCAGCATGTTTGTATCACTTTTAACATGGCTATGTAACACAAACATTCAAAATCTAAATTTTCCATGCACAGATGGGAGCATATTTACAAGCAATTTGCGCCACATAATTCATAATTTTCTCCTTAAAGCACACTATTCTCTATCTAAATTAAAGAAATATTTTCTCACCTTAGCAAATACTTTGAGTTTGAAAACAGTCTCAGAAACACACCAATTTGTCTTCAGCAGAGCAAAAGGTATGCACTCCAGAGTCTGCAGCTATCAAAAGCACAGAAATGCTGTAATTCTTCACACATATCTCTCATGTCACCCAATCAAAACTCTTCCCTCACTTTTTTTCAAATGAAAACCCTTCCCCCCTCTGCCATTTCATGCCTTTTCTGCATGGCAACCACTTCTTGGAAGACCTCTGGTGTTTGCAAGTTCACACAACAATGTTGCAATTGAACTCTGAACTCTCAGTGCACCTGCGATCCACTGCAATCTTTCATTTAATGATTTTTTATTGACCATTCAAAATACATCTTTCAAATAACTCATCCATGCACCCTAACTTTCTGTTTTCAGCAATCAAAATCCACCAATCACTGTTACTGCTTCATGAACACAGAAACTCCACATTTTTTTTCATTTTAAACTCTTATTTTTTCAACTGCCATTTCATTGCCACACTTCATCTGACTGCAGCAGAACCTTCTCTCACCATGTTTTCTGTCTGGATTGTTGGACATAGTTACATCTATTGGGCTCAGGGGTATGCTGAGAACAGGAATTTACCTAACCTCAATTTACAAGATGTGGAAATTAAGTGGTTTGGCCACAGAGGATTAAAATGTCACCAATTGATACCATTGGTGAAAACCTTTATGCATTTGCCAAAACCTGACCTGTTAATTGTGCACTGTGGAGGTAATGATTTGGGCACTTTGACTGGGGTAGGTCTGGAAATGCTTTTAAAGGACACCTTTGAGCAATTGATGGCACTTTTTCCTCAGACTGCCTTGGTATATTCAAATATATGCCAAAGACAGAAATGGAGGTGGTCAAACCAATTTTGTCCACAAATTGAGAAGTCGAGGAAGCATGTAAACAAATCTGTTTCAGCTTACATGAGAGACCATGGAATGGGCTCCCTGTACAACAATAACTTGCGTTACTACATGCAAGATATCTACAGAGGAGATGGAGTTCACTTCTCAGATGAGGGCAACAGAATTTTCATTCTGAATTTAAGACTGTGCATTGGTACCTACTTATAAGTACCTAAATGTACCATAAACCCAAAAGCTCTTCTCAGAGCTACCCTACATCTGATCACTCACAATTATTATTTTACTCTAACATTTTTCACTAATTTTCAACAAAGTACGCTCCCTGGGGCGCTTCCCGGTACGCGAACCGGGAGCTAACCTCGCTAAATTTTTTAATTTTTTTTTTTCTCGCACATATGGGCCTCCTCAGCCACCCTCAGAAAACCTAGGGGGTCAAGATAAGTCTACCGTGCCCCCTTCTACCCATTCTGAACATTATTTGCCCTCCATCTTGTATCTTAATTCGACCGAAACACAAAATGGTGGACTCCCGTAACGCTTAAGGTTCGCGAACCGGGGCGCTCACCAGTTCGCGTACCGGGTCGCTCCCTGGGAAGCGCACCATCAAAAAAGGTGGGAAAATAATTTACAGAAAAACGACTGGAGACACTCTCACCAAATATAGATTAGCTCATACTACATACCAATCCCTATCATTTTCACAAATTTGATTGAAATTCCATTAAGGCCATTTAGCCTGTAGACCACTCTAAATACCGTGAGGTAAATTACTTCACAAAACACATCTGAAGTGTTGGAATTGACAACCAATGAAAATGTTACTTTCATTTTCTACTTTTTTTACCTGACATTTGATTGGTTATGTACCTGAATATATATAAAAGAAGAGAATGAAACACAGCCATTTTGACTACTACTTCCTGGTGTACATTTCAATTGGATTTTCACTAATCACTTCAACTTCTTTCTAAAGGTAAGTTGTTATTTTAAAAACTGAACTATATTGTGCACTATCAGTTAATATGGTAAACTTTTTCTGATAGTTATATACTATCCCTCTGTAGTAGTTATAGATTTAGATAGACTTCTCTGTTATAGTTATGGATGGAGTTAGGCTTCTCTTTTATAATTATGAATTTACTTACGTTAAATCACATACACTTTTTTATATTCCTACTTCCACTCTGATACTATACACTGCCCAAAGATAAATTCTCTGTTAAAAAATGCCTATCTAAAATTAATCCCAACAGTGCCCTATCTCTACTAATATATATATTTTTTATCCAAATTTCAGGCAACATGGAAGGCGAACAGAAAGTTTCATTTCAAATTGTCCTGCAAGAGAGCAGCCAAGAATTAATTGATCCAAATTATATAGAATTTATGGATGAAACTTGGGACCAAGAACTACTGCAATGTGTGCAAGCAGTGGATGACCTCCTTCAAAATGAGGACATTTTACACCCTCATAGATTACAAGCTATGTTCAATGAAAAGGACGACATTTCAGACAGTGAAATGTTAGAAATGTTATTAAATTTTGAAACACAATCACAATAATAAATAATTGCTTAAAAAATAAAAAAAATAAAAAATAATCAACAAAACCAACAATCAATTAACATACAGTATTTGAAAAGTCTATCATTCATTTTTCATTGCAGTACGCTGCCCAGAACGCTTCCCGGTTCGCGGACCGGGCGCTACCCACGCAAAAAAACAAAAAAAATATTATTTTTTTTTGCCCCGCGGGGCCCTTTTAAAACCTCCACATTAAACCTAGGGGGTCAGGGAGGATCTAGTATGCCCCCTTATGGTTATTTCCCCCTTTGTTTTGGCCTCCTCTTGTCTCTCAATCCTACCGAGAGACAAGATGGCGGCCGCTCCGGACTGTTTAGAATGTTGACAGACACCGGAGAACCAATCAGCTTCGCTACGCGAAGTTCCGGTACGCGTAAGGTCCGCAAACCGGAGCGCTGCCCGGAGCGCGCTTACAGATATATATCTTTTTTTGAACGTTAATTTCTCAAAATCCACTGGAGCACATATATTGAGACCTACAAAAGGCACATCGGGCTACCAGTCCCTACAATTTTGCCAAGTTTCGTGCAAATCCATTCAGCCGTTCGGGCTAAAAGTGAGGCCAACCGCCCTATGGAAAACTCAATGTTAAAAACACGTTTTGGGACCCCCCTTTTTTCTCGACCCCCCCTGGACGAACCCCCCCAAATTTCCAGGGGCTGCTCAGAAACAAAATGTTCCATTTTCCAGAAAATTTCAGCCAATTCCGTCCACAAACGCCAAAGTTATTAGACATAGAATTTTCAAAAATCCCATAGAGAAAAAATCCTAACTATATATACCTACTGGCGACCGCCAGTAGGTAATATATATATATATATATATATATATATATATATATATATATATATATATATATATATATATATATATATATATATATATATATATATATGTATAGTATATATCTGCAGAGTATCAGCGCGTTGATGTCTTGCCGCCTTACTAAGTTTTCTGTTCTGGTTTTCTTAAGGTGATTTACTTTCTATTAAAGCTAAGAGAGATTATGCTATTGTGTTTTCTCGTTTTGTGTTGGTGTTGCCCCTTTTTAGGTCGAGCCTAGCATTGCAGCGCATACGCTGCTGGTCTGCGAGACATATTGTAGTAGGGACAGATGTGGAAATGCAGGGAGACTGGTGCAGCCGCACTGGGTGCTGACCTGTGGAGGGGGTGCTGACCTCAGGAGGGGGTGCTGTGTTTAGCAATAACTTATGATTGGAGAGATGAGAGGCACTTTTGCCCAGTGCTAGTGAGAGAATCCAAGGAGGTGGTCATAGAGTGTGGGGGCACCAAAAGTGATTGTCACACCGGGCACCGCTAGTGCTAAAGCCGGCCCTGAGTGAGATAATGGGGCAGGGAGTGTCTGGTAGTGGATTAAACAGGGCATGAGATGGATTCAAGACTATACAGTCTTGATTTTCGTGCGTTAGTGCCAAACATGGACTTCTGAGCAGAGCTCTGGGTGCTGCATGTATTTTTCTGCAAATTAAGTTCTAATGAGAACCCAGTTCTAAATGGCATCAAATGGACAACAAGAGTAATACTCAAGTTGACTGTGATATTACCCAGAACCTCGTAGTGAAAAACATTCTCTTAGTTTACAGCACCGATCTACTATTCTATGCTATGCATGTCCCCAAATTCTCTTTCCTATTGTCCCATAAGCTGTTCAAGGGTAGAGCACACTTAGAGGAGCCATAAACATGAGCTTATTTGCCTCAGGCTCCTGCCCTATCTTGTGTTACCTCTTGTTTCACACCACCCACACCCGCCATCATCTGGCCATCCTTCCTCTTTATTTTTTTAGCTATAACTGAATCGTTTGGACAGGAACTACAGTGAAATGTGAGCCGAAGCCCGAGGGGCGGAGCTGTTGCAGTGCCTAGCATGCAGATTCAGCACTTTCTGCACAACCCTGCTTGTTGCAGACAGGAGTAGGGAGTCGAGAGACTAACCTTGCGGTCGGTTGTCTGCCGCCTGAATCGGGAGGGTTGGCATGTTGAAACTTTATAGGTGCTGTAGGGCAATCATGCTGAAAGAACATCGCAAACCTTATGGGCTGCGCTCATTTTATGGATAACTGGAGACACTGTTACCGGCCCAAAGGAACTTCTCAGTACTGCAAGTGTGCACGTGTCAATGTCAGCCAATGTTATTCTAATTTAGCTTTCCTCTTGCTTATCAGCAGTCGGTGTACATACAGAGCTGTTGCAAACCAGCGTACAGCCTGGCCACTTATTTCCGAATCACAATACTTAAACTGCGGAGTCTGTCGCTGCGCAGCATCTTTGCTGTTATTTTACAAGTGTGCGTAAAATGTTGAATTGCTGCTCTGTAGAGTGCTTTAAGCATGCCTTGATCTGGAATGAAGTAAATGACTTGCAATAAGTGAGCAAACACTTGTCAATCTCAGCCTGAAAATCAAGTCCCAGCTGGAAGATTCTGACCTACTTGGACTGCGGGTTTCACCCATAAATGGTCGATGCCCTCGAAATACAGCCTAGTTTAGAACAAGCATTTGCAATGCAATAGCTCTCGCATTTGTGAGATTTTGAGCAATTGGTATTGTAAATGACACTGCATTTATGTGTTGGTTTTCAAAACAGATAGATAAATATAAAGAATTGTCAATTACAATGCCAATAGCTTAAACTCTCGCAAATGCGAGACCTATTGCATTGCAAATGCTTGTTAACATTTCATGGTACCGGCTATGCATTGTACGGCTATAAAGAAAGAGTAACTTTTGCATCAGTGAAAATGGTGCATTTATTCAGACTGGAAAGAGCCAGCCATGCAGTGCCATACAACCCATTGATCAAGAAATGTGTTTTTCTTGGCTCTTGCATAATCTACAAGATGAGGGATATTTTGTGGCTGCTGTTTTGTCTGCTTCTTTGAAGAATCATATGGATGTGATGACTTGTAGTTTCTCAGTTTTGTTTATGGATCCCTTGTCTTCAAATTTCAAACCCATAGTTTTGATCTACAAGGGATCCGTGTGTTCGCTGAATGATACCAAACGAACATGGGGGCATATTACCAACAACTAGCGATAATTATTGCTAAGTTGGCTTAGCAGGAATATTCCTATCGCCGCCCTTCACCTGTTTTCCTCGCTGAGATACCTTGCTAGTAGCAAGGTTTATCTCAGGAGCAATAAAAAAACAGGCGAAATGCGTGAATATCGCTGTCAATACAGCGATATTCAGGCATTACCGTGACAATGCTCTTAGCCATGTTATCCACCTCTCATTGGATAACATGGCTAAGAACTGGTCAGGGCAGGCGTTAGCTTTTGGAGATATTCACGCTTAGCGCAAATATTTCCAAAACTACGCCTGTGTTGATCATAGGCGATAGCAATTGCAGCGACTGTTTTCAGTCGCTGACATTTAGGCACGCCCACTTTGCATGTCATTAGCGATAATTATCGCTGACATGCAAAGCAGGCCCCAAAATGCCCACTATCGCCTACAAGCTATCGCTAACTGGTGTTAGCGACAGCTTGGTAATAGGGCGATAAAATTATCGCCGCTTTAGCTGGAAAAAGTTCAGCTAAAGCGGCGAAAATGGCCCTTGGTAATATGCCCCTTGATGCGGTAGCCTGCTGTCAACTGAAATCTGTTGCAGCTATTGTTAAAGGATACGTCACTTTTTCTTCTCACGTTCATGAGATGATTATGTTTTCTGTGCTCAGTCTGCCACAACTGAGTTGCTTTTTATGAAGTGCTTAAAAACGTGTCTGTGTCTGTGTATTCAACTATTACTGTACTTCTTAGATAGCACAAAATAGACTTCCAGAAGAAAGGTAAATTAATCATTCCTCCTGGATAAGAGAAGAAGCCCATAGTGCTACTAATATTTCATGGACTGCACAGGTGCCTGAACCCTGGAAATGACGCACCTGAATAATGGCGGAGATTCTATGAAAAAACTAAAGTAGTGCTCAGAGCTTATTCAGAGCAGAAGCATATGTTCACAACTGCATAGTTGTTAAAGGCTTGCACAGAGGATACAAATATTTCCGGAACAATGCCCTCTAGCGCTCGTGAAGGTTTATGAGATTAAAAAATGCATGTGCAAGTGATGCTGTTTAAGTTATTTATATTTATGGGCGTGTATTAATTTTATAAGAAAACATTGAAACTTTCTGTATTTATATATAGTATATATATATATATATATATATATATATATATATATATATATATATATATATTGATTTTTACATTCTTGTCTTACAAATTGGATTTTCTTTTTTTGCTAACCTAATGATTTAATTGTTGCAGGGCCAACACTTTTTTATCCCAAAACGGGGGAAGGGCAAATGCCGCAAAAGTAATGGTTGTTGTGACAGATGGTGAGTCACATGACAATAGCATGCTACGGACGGTGATTGATGGCTGTAAAAAGGACAATATCACTAGGTTTGGCATCGCTGTAAGTATCTTTTCTTTTTGTGTCATACATACAGGGCGGCCTTTGAAATTAAATGGTGAAACATATTTACTGCGGTGCGTATATTGTTTTGTTCACCTCTTTGTAATGGTTCATCCAAAGTGGTGCTGAGAAACAGTTACAGGTGTCATTTTTGACAGATTTGTATATACCCTAATGAAAAATGTAAAATATATTTCATTCATGTTGCTACTTACATGTATAGCCGGGTTCTGTATCCACCCCTTCTACAGAGCCACCATCTTTTGCTGACAGTCATTTGACAACATGGCTGTCAATATTAACATTCACTTTGAATGAATCGGATTAGATTTTTTAGGAGTAAAAACCTACCAATGCAGCACATATTTAAATTCTAGGTTATGTAGCCTCTGTGGAGCTGTGTTGTTTTCGCCCACCAGAGGTTTGCCAAGATTTAAAAATCTCCAGCTTTGTAAACTTTGCGGATTTTGTACGCCATTGCCTCCTAGCGGCTCCCTAAAAAACCAATGATCAGCTGAATTTTCGCATAATAACTATATGTTCTGGAAAATGTTAAGCCAAACACAGCTTTTTGGGGGTTTTCTCCAATAAAACCATTACCTTGCATGTGATAACTTTTCCAATATCGGATGTATGACGTTACAACGCATGCTTTTATATCGCATGCCTTTACAACGCGTTTTTACAACGCATGCCTTTACAACGCATAGTGCTTTGGGGCGCTGGATAGTGAATTGTTAAATTTACTATTCCAACTCCAGTCCCCGTGGATTCTAGGGAAGGTGTTGGATAGTAAATTAAACCTATTCCCTATCCTAGAGCGCCCCCCAGCGCAATGCGTTGTAATGGTTTGCGTTGTAAAAGTTGCGTCGTAAAGGCACTGCGTGGTAAAAGTTGCGTTGTAAAGGATGTTTCCCCCAATATCATATGGACAAAAGCCTAGTTCCAGTTTGACAACGGCATCATCTGTAATACCAATTTCTCTTTATTTTTTGATACTATGTTCAGTGCTTGAAATGGAAAAACAGAAGTGCAGGTACTCTGTACGAGAGTACCTGCTTGTTTCTGAGAAGTGCCAGTACACTCCAATTAAAAGTATTGAGGGCCTCATTTATGAAAAGTGACGCATCGCTGCGTGAAAACAGCAATGTGTCTCTTTTGATTGCGCCCTCCTTGCAAAATGCTGACTGCATCATATTTAAAGTATGACGCATAATGTTGCAAGGAGTTACAGATACGTCAGTATTTCTGATGTATGTGTAGGCGCAGTAATGATGCATTGCTGGAGTGTGTCACGAAAAGTGATGCAACTCCAGCAATGGATCGTTACACATGGGCAAGTCCATGTGAAATGTGCCTGCGACAGTCTTAGGTCTGCCATGAGGCAGGCATAAGATATTGACGCATTTGCATCGTAGGAGTTGCGCAGTGAAATCTCATAGGTTTCACTGAGACACTTCTATGACCCTTTCATGCGTCAGAATGCCCCCCATGCATACATTATACCTGGCGCAGGTATAATGTGACGCAGGGGTTTACTAAGTGACGCATCTGCTTAGATGCGTCACTTTGTAAATATGGTGCAAAAAGGTGCATTTTTTTCCCTGCTGGTGCGTCACAAAAAGTGACGCACCAGCGGCAAAAAAGTGACGCACGGGTTCATAAATAAGCACCTCCATTTCTCTTGAGAATTGTCAGTACTCTTCCTCTCAAAATAAAAAATTCCTGGTACTATGGCCTATTATTATATAGATGAGATGGCCTACCTGTTCTCAAAAAGGCACGTTTCCTTTAAATTTCTTGATAGTTAGGGGCCCTTGTCTTTCCCCTAAAACAGCTCCTAGAATATGTGCCACTTAAAATGGTCCACATATTTATGGAGTCATCTTAAAATCACAAAAGTGGAGACGTAAAGTCTGACCTACAATCTTGGTTTACATCATAAACTCTAATGCAAGCACACATTTCCATTGAGGTCCGTTACAGTAATCCCTAAAGTTAGGTATTCTGCACAAGTAAATGAAGATATGAACTGCTCTAGTTATATCAGGAAAAAGTTGTATATCTTTTGGGTTCACTCCTGAGGACCCACATCAGTCCAATTGAATTTGATGACGAACTCTACCTATTATCTGATCTTCTTTGAATATATTCAGAAGAAAGCCAAACCTCCCACACTTCCACTCATATTGATGGATGAACAGTTATCAGCATCTTACTGGCTTCAGTGAGTGCCAGTCCCTCCTGACGGTTTCTGCCAGTGAAGTGAGGCTGTTTTACCTAGAAATGTTAGTTTTACCGAAGTCATTTGAAGCTGTTCTACTGCTTTTATCCTCACTATTTAAATTAAATTATGCCTGCCCTGCTAAACACCATTTAACCCAAAGGGCTGTAAAATGAAGACACAAATGAATGAAGGATTAAAGGTAATTTTCAGGGTAAACAGTCAAAATATCGACTACAAAATATCGAATGGACATAATATCGAGTTTAAAATATAGAATGGACAGAATATAGACATCAAAAATATCGTTTTTAAGGTAAGTAATGTAATATCGAATGTTAAAAATATAGAAAGTTAAAATATCGAAGAATATAATATAGGTTATTAAAATTATCGAATTTTTAATAATATCGAATTTTTTATAGTGTTTTTTATGTTATTATATGTGTGAAAAGTGTGTATTTATGTTATAATTTATTTTAATTAATGAATTGTGTTTTTTTAATTTTTGCGTAATTTAATTCTGTAGCGGGTTGTGGGTTTATAGGGGAATAGGGTGGGAAGTAATTTAATTATAATTAATTAAATATGTACATTTATTTATTGGTATTCATTTTTAATTAATTGTTAATTAATTTATATATGGTCATTAAGTAAATTTTAATAGGCAATTAATTTTGATTAATTGCTAATTATGTTAATTGTACTAATTTATTTTTTGTAGCGGGTTGTGGGTTTATAGGGGAATTGGGTGGGAAGTAATTTATTTATAATTAATTAAATATGTAAAATTATTTATTGGCATTTATTTAGAATTAATTGTTAATTATTTTATTTAATTGATTAATTGCTAATTATGTTAATTTTACTAATTTATTTTCTGTAGTGGGTTGTGGGTTTATAGGGGAATAGGGTGGGAAGTAATTTATTTATAATAAATTAAATAAATCAATGTATTTAATTGTATTTAATTTGAATTAATTGTTAAATAATTTTTAAATGTTAAATTATTAATTGTTAATTTGTAAATAATTTGTATTAATAGGTAATTATTTGTAATAATGAATTTTAATTTGTAATTTTAATTGATTAATTATTATATTATATAAAATTGGTAATTACTTTTAATTAATTTTTTATAGATATTAATTTATATTTTTTTTAAATAATATATGAAGTATTTACTTTCCCTACTGTTGCACTCTCTGGAGTGGGAATAGTAATTTTTACCTCTACGCTATCCAACGCTTTCCCTACTGTTGCACTCACTGGAGTGGGAATAGTAATTTTTACCCCTACGCTATCCAACGCTTTCCCTACTGTTGCACTCACTGGAGTGAGAATAGTAATTTTTACCCCTACGCTATCCAACGCTTTCCCCACTGTTGCACCCACTGGAGTGGGAATAGTAATTCTTACCTCTACGCTATCCAACGCTTTCCCTACTGTTGCACTCACTGGAGTGGGAATAGTCATTTTTACCCCTACGCTATCCAACGCTTTCCCTACTGTTGCACCCACTGGAGTGGGAATAGTAATTTTTACCCCTACGCTATTCAACGCTTTCCCTACTGTTGCACTCTCTGGAGTGGGAATAGTAATTTTTACCTCTACGCTATCCAACGCTTTCCCTACTGTTGCACTCACTGGAGTGGGAATAGTAATTTTTACCCCTACGCTATCCAACGCTTTCCCTACTGTTGCACTCACTGGAGTGAGAATAGTAAATTTTACCCCTACGCTATCCAACGCTTTCCCCACTGTTGCACCCACTGGAGTGTGAATAGTAATTTTTACCTCTACGCTATCCAACGCTTTCCCTACTGTTGCACTCACTGGAGTGGGAATAGTAATTTTTACCCCTACGCTATCCAACGCTTTCCCTACTGTTGCACCCACTGGAGTGGGAATAGTAATTTTTACCCCTACGCTATCCTACGCTTTCCCTACTGTTGCACTCTCCGGAGTGGGTATAGTAATTTTTACCTCTACGCTATCCAACGCTTTCCCTACTGTTGCACTCACTGGAGTGGGAATAGTAATTTTTACCCCTACGCTATCCAACGCTTTCCCTACTGTTGCACTCACTGGAGTGAGAATAGTACATTTTACCCCTCCGCTATCCAAGGCTTTCCTCACTGTTGCACCCACTGGAGTGGGGATAGTAATTTTTACCTCTACGCTATCCAACGCTTTCCCTACTGCTGCAATCACTGGAGTGGGAATAGTTATTTTTACCCCTACGCTATCCAACGCTTTCCCTACTGTTGCACTCACTGGAGTGAGAATAGTACATTTTACTCTTACGCTATCCAAGGCTTTCCTCACTGTTGCACCCACTGGAGTGGGGATAGTAATTTTTACCTCTACACTATCCAACGCTTTCCCTACTGCTGCACTCACTGGAGTGGGAATAGTAATTTTTACCCCTACGCTATCCAACGCTTTCCCTACTGTTGCACCCACTGGAGTGGGAATAGTAATTTTTACCCCTACGCTATCCAATGCTTTCCCTACTGTTGCACTCTTTGGAGTGGGAATAGTAATTTTAACCCCTACGCTATCCAACGCTTTCCCTACTGTTGCACTCTTTGGAGTTGGAATAGTAATTTTTACCTCTACGCTATCCAACGCTTTCCCTACTGTTGCACTCACTGGAGTGAGAATAGTAATTTTTACCCCTACGCTATCCAACGCTTTCCCCACTGTTGCACCCACTGGAGTGGGAATAGTCATTTTTACCTCTACGCTATCCAACGCTTTCCCTACTGTTGAACTCACTGGAATGGGAATAGTAATTTTAACCCCTACGCTATCCAACGCTTTCCCTACTGTTGCACTATTTGGAGTGGGAATAGTAATTTTTACCCCTACGCTATCCAACGCTTTCCCTACTGTTGCACTCTCTGGAGTGGGAATAGTAATTTTTACACTTCCGCTATCGTACGGTAATAATATTGGATATTATTTAATTATATTATGTTACTATATATATATGTTTAAACAAATATTATTGTAAAAAATGTTTTTATAACTTTCATTAATTATTTAATTATTATAATTTAATTTAAGTATTTTAAGTATATTTTTGTAATTAATTTTTAATATTAATTTAATTTAACACTGTTTTTAATAAAGTCGATATTTTTATAAACTATATTTTTGTAAACGATATTTTGTACTCGATATTTTTGTACTTACCTGTTTGTAGATACAAACTCGATATTCTGTCTGTCGATATTTTGTCAACGATATTTTTGCTACTCGATATTATGTCCCTCGATATTATGTCAGTGATCCCATTTTCAGACCAGCTGGATCAATGTGCTTAATGTCGTGGTTACATTTACACACCAATTACTCTCCAGCCCCAGCTCATCGTTTTTACCAGGTAGGGCTTGTGTATTTATGCACATAGGAAGTGCTCTCTGTGATAAATATGACCTTTGCACTGTTGAAATTTGCTTGCAGGCCTTTACTTAGGTATAGTGAATTTCTAAAAGGCATTTACTGTTTGAAGTTTACACTTTCCTCCATTCCGTCTGATTGGCATCTCACCTGGAACCCTGAACCTTAAGATACAGCTCTGTTTGGATGCCCAGTGCTGCTACATTGCTCTCTTGGCTCTGTACAACGGCCTGTGCCATGATTAAAGAAACGCGTTTCTTAGTCTTCTGCTGTAAGGCTTCATGTTCAGTATTACACACGGAAATGCAATAAAATATTTGTGTCTTAAGGCATTATTGCTCAAAATATTTTTACTGAAATTGTATTACGGGAAATGCCATAGTCCCCTTTTACGCTAACATCTCCTTCCCTATGTGAACGGGAAAACCCTTGTGTAATCCCACCCTGTCTCCCCTTCTTGAGTGTGAACGAAGTGCTGAACTGCGGTGGGTCCCACCTGTACCAACATCTGCAAGAATTTTCAATACTGCCCACCTTGTCTGCTGTTTCACTTCAAGGTCCCTGTGGAAGTCAGCATTTGCCTACCCTTGATCTGACTCTCTCTGCCCACATCGGCCCCCAATATGAGTTGAAAATGCCTCTGAGCAAACATGTTTTACAAGTTGTGACTCTTGATTACTTTCAAACCACTAATGCTTGGTATCATCTAATGTTCCATGAAAATGTTCCCTATCGCTTCAATGGTCCATTGGCTACATTAGGGATGATTTTGAGTGTGTTTGGAGTGTGTGTGTGCATGCGCATGTGTGTGCGTGTGTGTGTGTGTGTGTGTGTGTGTGTGTGTGTATAAAACATCAGACCAGGAATAACCTCTCATTATGTTTGCCTCACTCACAAAATTTATAGGCTTGGATGTAACTGTATCCAGGATTATTGCTGAATTTGTTTTTGTGGTGATCAGTGCAGTTTTACAGCAGCACAAAACAAATAACCAATGATCCGAATGTCCAAAAACATCCTGAGATTATCTGCACAATTTTAGATATTGTTTGACAATAAAGAGTGTTTTGGGCATTGGAGCTGACGTACTGGAAGGCAACTTCAGTAATATATAACAAATATATTATTACCTACTGGCGGTTGCCAGTAGTTAGTTATAGTTATCTTGTAGTTTCCAGCATTTTTTCATTTGCCAATAACTTTACCGTAGTTTGACGAATCTTCATGAAAGTTTCTAAATTAATTTGCCAGTTACTTCAGCTGTTCTTTTTTAAAACAAAATTCCTTGTTAATTTTCATAGGAAACTTTAGACACAGCTACAGCCCGAAATGTCCTAATAGTGAAATACTGCTAATTTTGATTGTTCACCATAGCAAGGGCTATCTCTCCCATAGGGTAACATGGGGATTGCCTTGAAATATCTTTTAAGTGTAATTTCCCATTGGGGCAGATGCAGAGTTAGAGTTTGGGGTCTCTGAGCTCACAATTTAAAAACATATCTTTTGATGAAATTATTTTTTAAACTGCATGTTTGAAAATGGTTCTTTTAGAAAGTGGGCATTTTCTTGTTTAACCATTCTGTGCCTCTGCCTCTCTGTTGAATACACATCTGGGTTGGTTGGCAGATGGGCACTTGTGCATTCCTTTTAGACAGTCACACAAAGGGAGATGAGGTGTGCCTTGCATATCCTGATGGGCCATCACCAGGCTGATGAGCCTTCCTGAGCTAGATTGTGGAAGGATTTGTCACTGACACCTGAATAGGGCTGTGCCTGTCCTCACACAAAGCTGTCTGCACCCCCCTGTAGTGTGTCTGGAGCCAGGTCAGGGATAGGCAGTGTCTTGTTCACTACAAATGCTTTCCTTTGAAGTTTGAGTATTTCAAAGGCAGAAAGGGGTATAAGTATTGGACCTCTGACACCCCAAATTAGAACACTTCTGAACTGAGGACATTCTGCCAGGAAGAAGAGCTGGATGCTGTAGGAGGGACTGCCACTGTGCATGTTGCTTTGTTGTGCTGGCCTGCTGCTAGCTGTTTCTATCTTGTGAGTGAAAGGACTGCACTTTGCTTTCTACATCCTGCTTCTAATGTTCATTAAGGGCTTGTGCGTTCTTGCCTCCTGTTAAAAAGTCTCAAGGCCACCAAAGCATCAAAGACTTCCCCTACTAGTGCCTGGGCTCTTCTGCTGAGAGCCCTGACTTGCCAAGTGGTGCCAAATCCAGTTCCTGGGCCCTAGGAAGTGTAACCTGGTGAGAAAGTCCACGCATTGACTCGCAGTGCCTGTTTTTTCAATGTAGCACCTGCATTGCAGCTGAAAAACGTCTTCAGCTTGAGTCTCAAGCACTGTGTCACCGACGTCGTGGCACCTGCTCCGATGCAGCACCTGCTTCATCAATGAAGAATCGACGCAGCACCTGCTTCGCAGCAGTAAAAATAGATGCAGCACCTGCATCGCAGCCATAGCATCGACGCATCATGTCTAGATTTTTGACGCATCGTCCCTCGACGTCGACTCTTCATCGACATTGCACAGGAGTAAGGAACCAAGGCTGCTTTTCTGGATCTCGAGGCATCACCTCACCTTCCAGTAAGGAACTGACACATTACTTCCCCTGACATAAAGGAACTGATGCATCACCTCCCCTGCCTAGCAGTAAGGGACCGACGCATCACCTCCCCTTGCAGTAAGGAACATATGCATTTCCTCCCCTGTGGATTAAGGAACCTGCGCATTGTGTTGCTTTTCTGGCACCTCACCTGCCCTGCGCCTGCTTTGTCTTTGATTTTTGATGCATCCAAGGTACTTTGCTCTAAAAGAAACTGATTTCTATGGATAAAACTTGCTTAATCTTTGAAAAGTGATATCTTGAATTGTGTATTTTTGATTTTTGTCATTTTGGTCTGGTTTTATTCAGATAAATATTGGCTGTTTTACTGAACTGGTGAGCACTCTTTTTGTAGAGTTCCACTGTGTTACTGTGTATGTATTTACAAATGCTTTACACATTGCTTCCGAGATAAGCCTGTCTGCTACTGCCAATCTACCAAGGTGGCGAGCAGGGGTTATCTTAGCTGTGTGACTCCCTTACCCTGACTAGAGGGAGGGTCCCTATTTGAACAAGGTGCAAACCATTGTCAACTAGAGGCCCCATTTCTAAAACCCTAGCATTGTGCCTATCTGATAATGGGACATTTGTCCAGGTTCCATTATTTGTTTACCTCCTTCTTAGCGCTCAGAAGCCTTCATTTAGAGTCATCCTTTAATGGGTCCTATAGTTCTGGCCCCGGGAGATAACAATACTGGACTGAACAATATCTTCAGGGATTTGAATATCCACCTCCTTATGAGTTGGACCCTGAGGGTTAATTTAGGATTGGGGAATGACAAAGGAGGCAGATTTGTCACAGCTGATTCCCTGGGTGGTACCTCTATCATGGCTAGATTATCATCCAGGGATTTCAGTTGCTATGAGCAGTCAGAGTCCCCCCGGGGAAACTGTTTTGGCCAAAAGTGTTTCTGGGTTACTCAAAATTCCAACAGATCCAGTAGCTCCTGGTACCTAGGCCAATTGAAGATTATGGGCATCTCATAATGAATGCATTCCAAAAACTATACATACATAAATAAATAAGGCACAGCCAGTAGGCAGCTCAGCTAAGTACACTAAGGTGCTAGTTGCTTCGGAAGCAGCTACAGGGCAGTGGTCAGAGACAGGACAGCCACCTGGATTCACAAAGAGCTTCAAAGTAGCTCAGGCTGTGCCATGAGACCCATTTGACAAAAGCCATTACTGATCCAGCATTAGCTACACCTGAACTCGTTCCAATTAATTTATACATTTCTGACGATTGGAGGTGGAAGGGGTGGATGTTACCTGGGGGGAGAATTCAAAGCTCTCCACGTTCCCTATGGCACAGGGGCTGGATAGTCAGTCCAATTAGCAATGCTATTTTACGGGCTGGTAAAATCAGAGCCCGTATTCCCACACCTAGGGGCAGATTTATGATGACTAGCCAGTCATCCTGCGCCACTGCTCCGCCACCCATGGTGCGCCGCATTTATAATGCGGCACACCATGGGGCAAAACGGCACAGATGCGTGATGCATCTGTGCCGTAAAGGTGGCGCATTGCTGGAGCTGCGTCGCAAGCGCGACGCAGCTCCAGCAAGGCTCGAGGGTGCCCCATCTCCACAATGCTGCATCAAGACCTACGCCTGCTTCAAGCAGGCGCAGGGTTTTGACGCAGCATTGTCCTGAAAGTGACTGAGTGAAATCTCATAGATTTCACTCAGCCACTTTTAGGAGGCGTTCCTGCGCAGGAACGCCCCCCCCCCCCCCTGCGCAGGAACGCCTCCTTATGGCGCAGGGCTTTACAACGTGACGCATCTCCTAGATGCGTCACATTGTAAATAGGGCGTATTGTTTGCGCCGCCGTTGCGTCAAATAAAGTGACGCACCAGCGGCGCAAGGCCTTCATAAATCTGCCCCTCAGAATTTTTGGGTCTGTGCACAGTCAGCGGCCCACTTTATAATTATATGTAGCTGAATTCCACACAGGTATGCCACACAGGGCTTTCATGCTCCACAATTTGTAATCGAGGCCTTAGTAGTACGACATTGGAAGGATGAAATTATTTTTTCCCTTTCAGGATTCGAAACTTTTGTCTTCATTTTGCGAACAGTTCTCTGCCTTTGCACATTAACTTGCTAAGCTATTTAATTACTTCACACTATTGCGTTTTTATTTGTCAAAAAATATGTCTGCAGTTAAATTCCACTATTTCTTCATACTTTCAAGTTGTGATACTTATAAGAGAAATCTAAAATGAAGTAACCTTTCTATCTTTTAAAATCTAAATAGTAAAGTTTGTTATTGGTGATGAAGTTTGGATTAACAACACGCTTCTATTCGATTTTTCTTTTATAAAGGTCTTGGGTTACTACACCAGAAATGACATTAACACCGAAAATTTAATCAATGAAATTAAAGCAATTGCTAGCGTACCAACAGAGAAATATTTCTTTAATGTGTCTGATGAGGCTGCACTTCTGGACAAAGCTGGAACATTGGGCGAGCGCATTTTCAGCATTGAAGGTATAACGCATTGTGTGCGTCTTTGTGTACTTTTTGTGTACTCTTTGTACATCTCTCTCTTGGTTTGATGGGTTAGTTAGTTCATTCACATAAACAGAATGTCTGGAAGGTAGTTTTAAATATGAACATATTTAACATTTGCACACTACAAATGAACTCTTTTTGTTCACTACTACAATATATGTGGTTCCGTCACCTATTAAAATTGCTACATTTTTTTTAAGTTACACTGCAATACCCACTATGAACGGAGTGAATAGATTATAAAACACAACAACATACAGTACTAGCTCTCCTAACAAAAAGGGAAATATTTTGGAGGAAAAAATGCACTTATTGATGATTTTGTTGTTTGGTGCCTCGTCTCAAGTCAGACCTACCTGACTGACAAAAACTGAGATTCTTGGCAGAGGTAATGATGATGCTTTGAGTATCATCCATGTAGAACATGAGGCTGAAGCCAAAGGACCAAATGGGAAAGACAAGAGGAATAATGCACATTTTAAAAAGAGTGGAATTTGGGGAGTAGCCTTGAGGGAGCCGAAAGTTATTTTGAAAGGGGAGGCACAGAAGGAGGCAGAACGACTGGCTGGGTGCGACAAGAAGAAAGCCAGGCCATTGCACGTCTACAGATACCACTTGAAGAGAGGCATGAAATGAGAATCTTGTGTAAGACCATTTCAAATGCCTCAGGGGGTAGCACAACCTCTCTCAATAAATCAGTGTTTGTAAAGCGCAGTAACTCACCTGTGAGGGTCTCAATGCACTGGGGGATAGACTGCAGGTCCTGATGGGCGCTGAGGTTCAGTCGAAGAGCCAGGTCTGAGATCCTTCCAGAATTGGCTCAGTGACGAGGATAGCATGAGTTGGAGAGGTAAGGTGTTCCAGGTTCTGGCTGCGACGTAGGAGAAGGATAGTCCTCTGGTTTCTGACCCAGAATACTTCTGTCATTATCAGCCATAGACAGATGAATGGTCTCCATCGGTGAGAAGATCTGAAGTCTTATTGCACCACATCCTGCAGGGAGTGTTTTTCGACGGTGCAGGAAATGTACTGATTTTACTTCCATATCAATGATTTTAGAGGGGAGAGGAAGGAGATAGTTGTCAAAGGTAGTTGGATCAGCTGGGAGAAGAAGGTGATAGTTGCTGAGGGTAGGTATATCAGCAGCAAGTCGTTCTAAGATGGACAAACCTGCCATGTTTCCTTTCTAAAGGAACTTGGTCAGTGTTAAGAAAAGAGTTACAGAGTTAAATTACACTGTTCCGGGCAACAGAGCGAATCGGATCAGGGCACAGATTCAGCAGAGACCCTGTTTTCATTCAAAGAAGGGATTTAGAAACCTTACCCACAGACAGTGAAGTAAATTGAGATAAGGATGGCGAGGGAAAGAGAGTTGGAAAAGATGAAAGAGGAGAGGGTGTAGTAGGACTGGACACAGAGAAGGCAAACAACTTATGAATGGTCTCCCGTCACAGGGATCGCAGAACAAACTGCCTAATTAATATTAATTAGCCAGGTCGCTATTTGCCACCCCTTGTGAATGGCAGGCTGCAAGGAACAGCAAATCATTATCCCTGTATATTCATTCCCAAACAGGAATCTTTTTTGTAGCTTATGTACCTTAGATGAAATGGGGCTGCTTAAAAAATCCTTATTATTAGTCAAAAGGGGAACAGACGGGAAAACCTTTAGTGATAAACTCTACAGTGGCCCTGCAAGACTATACACCCCTTTCCTATTAGTATTCATTTGGAATTATAAAAAGTGCTTTTTACTAACGAACAATTTTAGGTCAAGCAAAATTGAACAAGAATCCTTAAAGTCGTATCGGTATCAAAATACTGCTATTAAAAGCTTTTTTGCAAAAACAGTGGGGGAGGAGACAGTGGTAATCTAAACCACTACGCCCCTTCTGCGGTCACTCAACTTGTTTCCCAAAGTAGAGAAGCTGTCTAACAGAGTCTTACTCTCAGTTGCAAAATGTTGCTACTTTCTTTGAGGTGCCGGTAATATTTTGATTGTGGTTGCAAACCGTTGATACAATTCATTGCAAATCGCATATCGGAGGGGAAGCCCCATTCACACCCCTCTCCTATTTGCTATACAAAATGTGTTGCTAAACCCATATTGTAATTCAGAAAGCATTTTCCAAATCACAAAATGAGTTTAATGAATTGCAAAACAAGAAATTGCGTTGACAACCCCTGGGATTTTGTGAATCATGGGGTTTTCATTCACAAAAGGGTTTTGTACATCTGGCTGGCTATGTACAGAACTTGGATTGTTTCATCCAAGGATGCAATTTGTGCTGACAGTGATGTCATCAGAGATGTCCTGAATTCTTCCAATTTAGAAGTCAGCTTGGAGGTTACTTGGAGGTCATGAGCAGTGGATTACATGGGGTTTTCAGTGGATTTTAGGTCTAGACTAATGCCGGCACTGTTACAAGACCTATTGAAATCTCCAGAAAAAGAACTTTAAGAAGCACCACGAGTCAGGGGCTTCGGCTCCGCTCACGTTTGTTAACTTGAGTACAGCAATTTTATATGGCAGAAGTTCTGCTGATGCACAAAGTAGTTCCATTGCTTCTGCTGTGACATCAGTTGGTGTGTTCCATGTTGTTGTGGCATTGACATAGTGCATTTCAGGTGGTCTTGCTTGCTGAAAAAAAGGCATTTTGAGACATTTCCGAGTCACTCCAATATATAGGTGCGTTTAGTTGCCATCAAGAAGGGCAAAAGATTCTGCGTGTCTGAACTCAGGCAGTCAGGTGCTTCAACCAGCCCCTTCTTTGAGTGCTCCTGTGCTGGGGTGAAAAGAAGAATACAACTAGCTCTGCGTCCCACATGAAAGGGCTGCCCTTCTGCCCTCCTGCTAACAGGATTCATTTACTGCCCTTGTTTCCTGAGTTTATTAAGCATGGGCGGATTTTGCGGATTCGCAATCCGCGAATTTGCGGATTTGAGAATTTGCGGATTGCAAATATATGCAAAATCCGCGGATTCTCGCGGATTTTGCGGATTTTTTTGGGGTGTGTGTTCGCACGGGTTTCTGCAAGTTCACGAGGGTTTTGTACAATTTCGCAAATTGCGAACTTACTTGTCGGGTCGCCAGTTTTGCGAACTTGTTGTTTCTACGTGCCCAGCCTGTTTGCAAGGCTTTCTTCATCACTGCCACCCTCTGTCACCACTGGCACTCTCTTTGTTCACCCATGCCACCCTCTGGCTCACCCATGTCACCCTCTGTGTCATCACAGCACCCTCTGGTTCACCAGTGTACATTATTGGGGCAAAGCAAAGCACTGCCATCCTCTGTCAACACTGGCACTCTGGTTCACCCATGCCACCCTCTGGCTGGCACACCCATGCCACCCTCGGTGTCATCACAGCACCCTCTGATTGACCAGTGAGTGTACATTATTGTGGCAAAGCAAAGCACACCTGCTAAGTGCTTTAAGTTTTGCAAACAACAACACCTGCCCTGCCCCAACTGACATTAATGAAGGCTGGCACCTGCTTGTCTGCTCCCTTTCCTTTTTGTTGCAATGTAAATTTTTTTAACAGGATGCAATGGCATACTTCTAACTATTCTGTGACTGTCAGAGCAGGGTCACACAATAGTTGCAAGTAGGCAACCGGATTCTGGAGGGCCCCTTCAGGAAGCACTACAGGGAAATGGTTACAAATGATGAGCTCGAACTTCGTTTTTCGGTAATTTCGCCCTATACGCGAGGCGCGGCGTCGTGCGAAATCGACCGTGGAAGCCGCAAACTCGTGCGAGTTACCCCAAGGTTGAGTACGGGCGCCGCCATTTTGTTTGCGTGACGTATTTCCGTTTCCGGCCGCTATTTGTAATCTCGCGGAATGAGCGCCTTGCGAATGCAAGTTCGCACGAGTTCGCGAGAGAAATCGCGTGCGAACTTACTTACGCGCACATGATCGGGCCGCCATCTTGTTTTTCATTCATTCCTATGTGTCTGGGCATGGTGTTTCTATCCTCTCTAACTTTTTTCTATCCCTCTAGTTTTCTAGGTCTATATTTTTGTGTTTTAGTCTACTTTTGTTTACTTTTCAACTACTTTTTTAAACTTTTATTTTCTTCTTCCCTAGTCTTATTATTTTTCATTTTGCCTCCTTGTTGCTAACACCTGCCCAGACCATGGTGAAGACAGCTGTGAAGCTGCCCAAGACGGGCCCCGCAGCCCGTGCCCGGCTCCCGTGTGGCCGTTTGAGGGCGGAAATGGTGGTGCCCAGGGAGATCTTCAGCCCTGAGGAGGTGGGCGCACTCGTTTTCTATGTACAGCGCCGCCTCCCCAGGACCATCGCGGCAGGCGGCAGGATCGCTGGTGGCTACACCAACCGCCAGGAGCGACGGAAGCGGTGGGAGCAGGTGTGCCGGGCCCTGTTTGACATCTCGGGGGTCCAGCGCACCTACAACCAGGTGACCCACCGCTGGACCGATATCCTGGACCGGGAGCGCGACCTGCTCGACCTGCTGGGAGTGGAGGTCCCCGGGCTTGGTGAGTAGTAGTAGCAATTTTTTCATCACTCACTACTCTGTTTTTTCTCCTGCTCTGTGTGTTATATTGCAAATGTTTGCTTTAACTTTTTTACAAAGAGCAATAATGCTGCCGATTACATTGATAGGAGAGGTAAATTAATATTTCAAAATCTTCTGTGCATTTCAGGTGCACTGCTCTCCTTCTCTGTGGCGGTGCCACTGCATATTTGTTTTCTATTTTGTGTTCATTTAATTGGGCTGAGTAATGTATGAGTGTACTTCACAGAACTGCGTAATGCTAGACACAAAGGGGCAGATTTACAAGCCCCTTGCGCCACGTTTACGCTGCCTTACCTGACGCACAGCGACGTAAACGTGGCGGATCCCTGCGAGTCATGTACAACGTGATGCATCTAGGGAGATGCGCCACGTTAAGGCCTGGGCCTGCGCCACAATGGGTGCGTTCCCACGCAGGGGGTGGGGGGGGGGTGTGGCGGTCAGGCAGCTGTGCGCCTCGCAAAAGTGCCTGCGTGAAATCTACAAGATTTAACGCAGGCACTTCCGCGACGCTACTACGTCAATTCTTTATGCCTGCTTGCTTGAAGCAGGCGTAAGGACTGATGCGGTATGTTGAGTATTGTGCAGCCCTGAGCATTGCTAGAGTTGCATCGCGCCTGCGACGCGACTCTAGAGATGCGCCCCTCTTTCGTCACGAGATGTGTCACGCATCTGCCTACCCTTGCGCCAGGGTTTGCTGCATTGTAATTGCGGCGCATCTGCCGTGACGCAAGGTTAGTTTTGCGTTACGCATTTGTTCTGGTGCACCTCTGGAGGTGTGCAGCCCAGAACTCGTAAGTATGCCCCTAAGTGTCAGATTAGCAATTACCTGCGCATCCCTGCAAAGTGTGCGGCACGCCAGCACCACCCATGGTGCGCCGTATTTACAATGCGGCACACCATGGTCCCAAAACGTCACCGAAGCGTTACGCATCGGTGCCGTAAAGGCGGCTCATTGATGGAGTTGCGTTGCAACGATGGCGCAGCTCCAGCAATGCTGCGTCAAGCCTTACGTCTGCTTCATGCAGGCGCAGGGTTTCAGTGATGCATCATTGTCCTAAATGACTGATTGAAATTTTATATATTCCCCATAGCCACTTTTAGCATGCGTTCCTGCGCAGGAACGCCCTCCCTTGCGCTGGACTGCTCCCTTATGGCGCAGGGCTTTAGAATGGGATGCATCTCCCATATGCGTCACGTTGTTAATATACGCCACACCATGGCGCCTCTCTTGTTGTGGCGCTGCGTCACAAAAGTGACGCAAGAACGGAGCAAAAGAGCTGCAAGGGGCTTGTAAATCTGCCCCTAGAGTAGAGGCTCAGGTGCAGTCCTTCCTTTGTAGCCCTCTTTTTGGCTGAAATAGTTGGTTCTTGTTCTTTCTAAATGTTTGATTTGGTTGACAAGGACATCGACAAGCAGCAATCATCAATGTTTTCTGTTCTTTCTTTCATGTTGAACGTCAGGTCCGCCCAGGGGCAAGCGGACGGAAAAGGAGGATGCTGTGGCTCCAAAGGAGGAGGATGCAGGCCAGGGCGGCGAGTGCTCCTTTGCTGGCCCCAGTAAGTTTTCATTTAAATATAGAGGACCTATTGTTGTCCAAGCGTTCCTAATTTAATTTTTTCGAAATAGTGTTTAGATAGGAGCAAAATCCATAATACTACTGTTGCAGGGACAATTCTCCACAAACCGAACTATGGACACCAAAGACCAGAGTAATAATATTTCAGAGTGGCGTGTTTGGCACACTGTATAAACCTGGTAGTGTCAGCGGCACGGACTCCTCCTTGCAAAAATTGCAAAACCTTTCGCTCAGTCACTCTAGTCTGGAGGACTAAAAACCACAGAGTCTATTCAAGTTTAAAAGCTTTATTAAAAGTAAAAGTAAACACATATATTAAAATAAAGTTAGCTGGAAATGGAAAAGTGCTTGGTGCTGAGTTGATGAGTAATGGAACACATTTCTAGTGGTCGAGCCGAGCTTTCACCTGGTTTGAAGTTGATGTTGCTCTTGTCCTTAGAAGTCCAGCTTCTGTCTGTTCAGAGAAAAATGGTGTGTGTTAAAATTAAGCAAGCATTCATCAATTGTGACAAAAAAGTGCAGCAAGACAACAGCCTTCCCTGGAAGGAGGGATATTTTTACTTTAGACTAGAGTAGACAGTCAATTACTTTTTCTGTTGTTTTCACATTTCTTCATTCCTAGACCAAATACTAGTGAGTGGTGTAATCTAACATTCTTAACTCTACTTTGTAGGTGGAACATCTGGTGGCGGGGCCAGCTCGGATGTGGTGGTGGTGATCGACTCCGAGTCCGAGGACAACTCTGGGGAGGAGGCGGCGCAAGAGGGCCAAGAACAGACTGTGAGGAAGCAGACAGTGGTGGTGGCGGGTACAGGTAAGCTGGATCATGGTACTATCTGACTCTTAGATAGCATATGATGTGTATCTACAGAGAGTAGACGGTCACTGGATGAACTACGAAAATACTATGAAATGTTTCCAGGGGGGGGGGTGCAACATCATCACCATCTCCTGAGTCCTACTCCTGACATGATTGAGCACAAGTATTAAATACATTTTTTTGTAAATCTAACACGACATAGAGCTTAAATAAACAAAGAACCCCATAAGGGGAAGAGAAAAATCTTGTGCGGCACCACAGCAGACGACCTGGCAACTACATTAAAACAGAGGGAAAAACAAAAAATGCCAGAAAAAAACAATTCAATCTAAATCAGGAGGATGTGGTTATAGAGAATGGGTCCTCACAAACTTTCTATCGGGGCCAAATTGACAGTGTGGTTTGTGGCCAAGGGCCGCACCGAAGGGGGCAGGGTCAGTGGGGGAGGGGGGGATCTAGAGCAACAAAATAACTATGACCATGAGGTTGAACTCATGCTCCTGCAGCGGATGCCTTCGTCCACTGAGCCACCAGACCTGGCATACACATTACACACATCTTTCTTTCTCTCTCTCCCTCCCTCTCTCTCTGTCTCCCTCCCTCTCTCTCTGTCTCCCTCCCTCTCTCTGTTTCCCTCTCTCTTTCTCTCTCTGTCTCCCTCTTTCTGTCTCCCTGTGTCTCCCTCTACCTCGCTGTCTCTCTCTCTCTGTCTCCCTCCCTCACCCTCCCTCTGTCACCCTCTGGCTCCCTCCCTCTCTCTCTCTCCTTCTGTCTTCCTCTCTCTCTGTCTCTGCCTCTATCTGTCTGTCGGTCCCAGCCTGCTGTAATTACCATATTGTAATTTGTCACTGGGCCACCACTGGATGGACCTGCGATCCAGGGGGGGGCAAGCGCCCCCCCTTGCCCCTCCCTGCGGACGCCCAGAATACTGGCCTGAATAGTTTTGTACTGCGCTGGCTAGTTGCTAGTTGTACTGTGACTCAACTTCCTGCTGAATCATTTTGTGTTAATCATATTCTTAAAGAGCATTGGTTACAGATTATGTCTTTCTTTCTTCATATAGTTGGTCATACTAAAACATCAAAACCAACAAGGAGTATGCAGGCTGTACTGGCCCGGCAAAGGAGGCTGGATGCTACTGTTGCCCAATATCGGCGGCTGGTGGAACTGGAGGGGGACGACACGCAGTCCAGTACATCGAATGGGACATCTGCATCCTCCTCCGTGAACCCACGTTCTGCCGGTCAGCGCAGTGCTCCGGCGAAACTGAGCCGTGCTGGCAGACGCCACAGCCGAGCAGCAAAGGCTGCCCCTCACAGTACTCTAAAGGCTCGCTTGCACCGTGCAATCCACAGAGTGTCCGACCTGGAGGCGGAGGTCCGGAAATTGAAAAAATATCAAAATTTGTTGGAGGGCTTCCGCTTAGACCACGCCACCCTCCGGGAGCAGTACGATGCCCTGGCCCTAAGGCATGATGCCCTGGAGGCCAAAGTCAACACCATGCATCCCTAGAGTGTCCCTTGCCCCTTTTTTAGAGACTTTTGGGGGGTGGGAATCGGGAGTTGGGGTTTTTGGGGACTTTTGAAGGACTATTTATTTGTTGGGGTTAGGGAGGGTCTTGCGGGAGATTATTTTGTTAGGGATATAAAAATGTACTTTTTCAAACTTTATCTGAGCATACCTGTTTTTTACTACTTTTGAGCCTGGTGGGTGGTGGTTTTGCAGTAAGTTCGCTTTACTGAACACTGTCATCGTGTTGGTTCACGTGTAACTGGCCAAATGTTTTCCAAAGTAAATGCCTGTCACAGAGTTTGTCAATTCAAGAGTCCTAGGACTTTACTACTAGTACCACTGTCACTCTCTCGCCTCTCCTAATACTCCATTATACTACCTCCCATCCAAACGCTTATCTTACCTGTAATTTGTATTTGAGGGCTGGCTCCACCTGGAATTCACATTGTCCTAAAGCGTTCTGCAGCAGGGCCCCAAATGGAGTTTCCCGGCGTGGATTTTCTGCAAAACAAAAGCAATCAACATTAGAAATGTGGCAGCGGTGCTCAAAGACCCCGAAAACCTAGAAGCCCCACAGACAGCACCCCTAAGACAGGCAAGTGAGCAATAATACCGCCTAAACGTTCACGTGTAATTGGCCAAATGTTTTCCAAAGTAAATACCTAACCAATTTCATCCCTTAATAGACCTTGCCAGCAATGGCCCAGCCAAGACCCGTAAACCCAAGCGCAAACAAGTTTGACACCCCCCAAACAGCCAAAAAGCAACTCGGGGAAAAAAAGTCACACTTAGCAAAATGTATTTAAATGAGGACTCACTACTTCCAGTCCCTCTTTAGGGGACTCGTCAACGTACGTTTCTTCATTGTGCAGAATCCAGGCATCAGCATTACGGGAAATGGATAGGGTGAGTCTGGAGGAGGAGGATAGACGACCAGGACTGAGTTCTTGTCAACTAACTGTTGTGAACCCGAGGAATGCTGCGGCATCAAAATCAAGACAGTTCTGCTGATGGGCTTGTTGTTTGATTGGGTGATTACAGTTTTGTTGTGAATGTGATGAAGCACTTGCTAAACAAAGAAAGACAGACACACAGGAATAAAAGTGAATAAGGACGAAAAATAAAGTTAATGAATAATTGACTCATTTTCAGAACTCGCTGTCAGGGAAGCAGAGCTCGTCCTCAAACTCTGCAAATTGAGTCGGTAGTACTTCTGGTAACTGAGGAGAACTTTCCTCAGGGAGGTCGGTGTCCTCTTCTTCCTGCGTGCATTCTCGTACTTTGTAATCTGGTGGTATGAAGTGCTGGTTCATCTTTATCATGGTGAGCCGCTCCACATTTGCGGGCAAGAGGCGGGACCTTTTGCAAGTCACAATGCCACCAGCAGAACTAAAAACACGTTCTGAAGACACGCTTGCGAGTGGGCAAGACAAGTAATTGATAGCCAGGTTGGTGAGCTCTCGCCATATGTTTCTTTTCCCATGCCAATACGCCAATGGGTCCTCAGTAATATTGACCGCTGTTGAGTCATCCGTATAGGCCTGCACCATTGAAAGAATGTCCTCCCGGATTCCTGTACTTTGCACTTCTGTGTCCTTTCTGGGACAAGGAAACCCTAGCTCACTTAGCCAATCCGCTTCAGACATATCGCCTGGGCCTGGTGCAGATGATACGGTTGCTGGTGTGGTTAACGGCTCAGAGGAAAAGTCACTCACTTCTGCCACAGGCACAGATGCAGCAGTGTTTTTTTGGGACGCCTGATGGCCTGCTGATTCACTAGTAGTACTGTCTTCTCCTACAGTTTCCTTCTGCTCTCTTTCAAAACGAATGGCTGACTGAGCTAGCCAACCTTTGTACTCTGTAACATCTGATGTTTCAAAAGGAATTATTACTTTGCCAAACAATGGCTTTTTGTCACGTGGATCCAGAATAGTAGCACAAATGTAGTGCTGTTGTTTCTTGATATTTACAAGCCGTTTATTGCTAACTAGGCGTTGTAATAATCTCTGCGCCAACTCATATGCTTCATTCTTTCCAGCATCTTTTAATTCTGAAGACACCACTTTGACTTGGTGCTCTAGCTTCAGCAACAATGGGATAGCTTTGCTCAAAGAACAGTCCTCCCTGCTGACGTCACGCGTGAAGACCTCAAAAGGACGAAGCATGTCTGTCAGGCTTTAACTAGCTGCCATTGCTCCACCGCTAGCATCATTTCTGTCGTATCACCACCCAGGTTGTAGAAATACTCATTGACTACTGGAAACAGCTCATGCAGACGCTCAAGCATGTAGAAGGTTGAGTTCCAACGTGTTGCCACCTCCTGGATAAGTGCTTTCACTGGCATTCTACGTACATTTTGCTGGCGCCTCAGCTCCTTCCGGGCCTTAAAAGAATGGTTGAAATGTGTGCATATTCTTCTGCAGATGGTCAGTATTTTGTCGACTGCAAGTTCTTTTTTCAAGAACTTTTGCACGACAAGGTTCATACAGTGCGCCAAACACGGCACTCTGAAATAGTAACCGCTCTCCATGGCCTTAACTACATTGCTGCCATTATCAGTAGAAACATAACCAACCTTGCAATTTCTTGGGGGCAGCCATTGCGAGACCTTTTTGTTAAAGTCATCCAAAATGTTGGCTGCAGTATGAGTTTTCTCCATGCCAAACATGGCTAATGTTGCATGTTTACGAGCACCCTTAAAAATCTCGACCAAGTCACCACCTGCATTTATCTGTTTTGCAACCCCTGAAAAAGAGACCCAGTGTGCAGTGATGCACATGTAATCAAGGGCTTGGCAACTGGTCCACATGTCTGTTGTCAGGTGTATAGTGTGAACAGCACTCTTCTGCAAAGCTGCCCCAACCAACTCAAGCACCTCTTTATGTAGTGCTGGAACAGCAACCCTGGCAAAATAGAACCGGCTAGGAACCTTCCATTTAGGGGCCAGTGTTGCCACGAGTTCAGGAAAACCCACACCTTCGACAAACGAAAAAGGGAGAAGGTCAACCGCTAGCATTTTAGCCAGCTTAGTGTTATACAGGCGTACAATTGGGTGGTTGCGTTGAAATTGCGCATCTGAGGAGAACATGTTTGTAATGGTGCGCTGGACAAATTTACTGGATGATGCTGATGCCTTCTTCGACCAACTTCTGCTCAGTGTTGACATTTTCCGCATTGGTGTGTCTCCCAGACTCTCAGTGTGCCTCCTATGTGTTCCGGAGGGTGTGGTGCTGCCAGGGGTACTGGGTGCAACCGGACAAATGTCTGACGCTTCTTCTACCTCCCCGTCATCTTCAGATGAAACACCTAGTATGGGTATATTTTGGCCACTTGCCCTTTGGGATTGCTTTCCCTTGATGTTTGCTAGGTGCGCAAACCATACGACAGTGTGCCTTATTTTAAGATGACCTATCTGGCCTCCGGTTCCATAGTTGGTACCAGTCTTACCACGGCTAACTCTAGTCTTACAAATGCAACAAACGGCTATGTTATCATACTTTGCATGGACACTAAAAAAGTTCCAAACTGGGGACTGGAAACTTCTGGTTTTGCCGCACGAGATGATACTGCCAATGCCAGATGAAGCAGTGGTGGATGAGCCTTGCAGACATCTACTGGGTTGTGCAATTATTGCAGCAACCCTACTTGAGGGAGTCGAGCTGGATGGAGTCCCCCTCTGGGGAGAAAATATGGGAGCTGTAGATTTTTTTGAACTTGTTGTACTACTTGACTGCGTTGGTGGTGCTACCAGTGCCACGTCGCCAGGGTCACGCTCAGCATGACGTCGGGATAGGGTATAAATGTCTGTCTGCTGCATGGCCGGTGTGGCTGGAATGACGTGTGTGATGACTAGGTCATTGCTGTCATCCTGTTCAACAACATCAGAATGCACCACTTCATCAAGTCCGACGTTCGGATCCATAAGTATGAGCTTTCCGGGGCCCTTCCTTTTAACATTTGATACCTTTCGCAGCTCATGGTGTGCCTCCCTCTCAGACGTCGGAGATGGTTGCCAATCTAGATCCAGATCATCTGATAGAGCGGGGCTTGAAGAGGAACTTCTACACACACTCCTTGATCTTTTCCTTGCTGGGGAGCTGGGAGAAAATGAATCATCAGGAGGAGTGCCTTCGTCTTCCTGACATGATACCCCGGCTCCAAAGTCAATTTCCTCCTGTGCCCCTACTTCTGGAAGAACAACCATTGTGGGCACTTGCACCGCTCCATGCGCCGCTACATGGGCCTCTTCACTGACCTCTACTTGCAACTCTCCATGGACCTCTCCTTCTCGGCCTTCTCCTTCTCGGCCTTCTCCTTCTCGGCCAGCTCCTTCTCGACCAGCTCCTTCTCGACCAGCTCCTTCTCGGCCAGCTCCTTCTCGGCCAGCTCCTTCTCGGCCAGCTCCTTCTCGGACAGCTCCTTCTCGGACAGCTCCTTCTCGGACAGCTCCTTCTCGGCCAGCTCCTTGCGCATGTACTTGTGCTTGTACTAGTAGCCCATGCAGTTGTTGTTGCGGCTTTGCTTGTTGAATAGTACTTGTGAGATGAGTTACAACCTGTGTTGATGGAGTGCTGCTACTTTCTTGCGATGAGCCAACATCACTAGTCGTTGGTGATTGAACCACTAAACAGGCTACCTGTGCAGCACTCATGGTGGACCTTTGTTTTTTCCACAAAAATTTAGTGGTCGAGCCACCAGTCTCCTTGGTAAGTGGTGCCACTTGCTTCTTCTTCTCCTTAGTAGAGACATCTTTCTTGCAAGAGGAGCTACGGGCACCTCTTTTTGGAGCCATCTTCTTCAGATGTCGGAACAGCAGGCCGCAGCAGGACTTCTTCCTGGCACTGATGCTCAACGATGATGCGGAGTTATTGACTTTGTGCACCTAAAAGCAAACGAAGACAGAGGAACATCAGTAAATATATGTTGCATATGTAGCGCTTCAATAAATAGTTTGCAAGTAGGCATTTATGAATACACACGTGCACACCACACAATATGGAAATTTCAAAATTAAGAATTGCTAAATTTTTGGGAAACAGGAATTTAACATTGATCCAAGAGAGTACACACAGATAGGGTTATAGTTTCATGTACCACTGACTCCCCCTGGGCACAATGGGTGAAAGCAAGGCAAAATGGGTGCAGGCCTATGGCACAAAGCTCACTGCCTGCCTTCAAAATGGCCGCTTGACCCCCATCCACATGGCCAGGACCATGCCTCAAAATGGCCCCCACCAACATAGCCAGCCCCCAACCCCTACTCCAAAAAGTCAAAAAACACAACACCAATCAAATCACCACAATCCAATGCCATCCATCAAGTTTCAGAAGGTTTATGCTGCCTGCTGGTGGTTTTCTGGTGCAGAATTGCAATTTTTGCAATTTCGCGAGTGCGAGGTTGTTGCTTCACGACGCGAACGTGGCGAAAAACCAGCAAAATCCGCGAACAGACCGATTCTGGGCCCCCTGGGCATGATAAAATCACAGCACACTGGGTGCAGGCCTATGGCACAAAGCACACAAACTGGCTTAAAAATGGCCCCTAGACCCCCACCCACACGGGACCAGGCAATAAAATGGCCCCCACCCACATAGCAAGCCCCCAACACCACCCCAAAAAGTCGTAAAACACACAAAAATCACCACAATCCAATGCCATCCATGCCCTGGCCAGAATCATGTTAAAATTCACCAAAACAGTTGTATCATGCATGCACCCATAACTAAGCCTGGTAGTTTTCAATTCATGTGCAGAATTGTAATTTTTACAATTTCGCGAGTGCGAGATTGTTGCTGCGCGGGACGCGAGCAGTGCGAACACAGGCAAAACATTTTTTTACAAATCTGATTTTCGGGTAATCCGCAGGAGTTCTAGGCCCCCTGGGCATAATGAAAGAAATCAGAGCTTGACCCCATCCACATGGCCAGGACCTGCAGGACCATGCCTCAAAATGGCCTCCCACCAACATAGCCAGCCCCCAACCCCAGCCCAAAAAGTCTAAAAAAAAACAAAAAAATCACCACAAACAAACAACATCAACTTATCAACTTACTTGTGAAATCAAATTTCGAATCCAAAAGTAATCCAAAAGGCCTCAAAGCCAAATCTCCAGCAGCATCCACAAAAAGTAATCCTTCCCAGTCAAGATCGAATTCAAAGTGGCCAGGAAATGGACTAAGCAATGGGAGGAGCTTGCTGGACAGGAACAGGAAGTTGGAGACTGGGTCACTTCCTTCACCCCTCCCCAATTGTAATTTTTGTAATTTCGCGAGTGCGAGATTGTTGCTGCCCGCGCCGCGGACCGCGAGCAGTGCGAACACAAGCAAAAAATCCGCAGCGCGCGGATTTGCGTATTTTCGCTACATCCGCGAGAGTTCGCGGATTGCGGATTTACCGAAAATCCGAAAAATCCGCGAGCGGAACGGATTTTATGCCCATGCTTAGAGTTTATGCTGTTGCAGTACCCCACCTGAGCACCACCACCACAGGTTGCTTATGTGGTAAATGGCAGCTAGACAGAGGGGAGACACGCTTTCACATATAAGAGTTGACACCTACCTCCCTGTAGTTCAGTGCCTGTGTGTTTTTCCTTTTTGCTAAATAAAATTTTCTTTCTGTGATCTGTCAATCCATTAGATTCAATAAAAGCAATGTAAGACTGAAATTCTCAGAATGCAGGACCTGCCATCACACCTAGACTGCTCCAGGGGATCAATCAATCAATCAGGATTTATAATGTATGGCTAATCTCTCAATAGGATATGCAGGCGCTTGCACACCCTCGAGGATTTTTTTAATGTCTTGAGTGCCAATTGGGCAATTTGGAATTCTGGAAGTAAGGTAATGGCCCTGAGGTGCTTGGGTAGGCTGTTCCAGGTCTTTGCTTTGATGTGGGAGAAAGAGAGTCCTCCACTTCTGCTGCGGTAGATGTAGGAGTATGGGCAAGTAAAATGGAGGTAGAGCGTAGTGTTCTCGATGGTTGGTGTAAGTTCAGGCGGTGGTTAATGTAGGCGGGTCCTTGGTTGTGTAGAGCCTTTTATGCGTGGATCAGCAGCTTCAATTAGCATCTCTCCTGTACAGGGAGACAGTGAGGTTTCCTGAGGTAGGGTGTGATGTGGGTTTGTCAGGGAAGGCCAAAGATGAGTCTGGGTGCGGCGTTCTCTATGGTCTGAAGTATCTGTAGAAGGTGTGCGGCGATTCCTACGTAGAGAGCATTGCAGTAGTCCAGTTGGCTGGTGAGGAGGGTTTGTGTCAGGGGGCACCTTGTGTTCTGGGATAGCCACTTAAACATCTTACATTGCTTTCGCAGAGTGACAAAGCAGGCTGAGGAGACAGCGTTGATCTGTGATTTCATGGTGAGCTAGTTGTCAGTGATGACTCCAAGGTTTCTGGAATGGTTGGAAGGAGTGGGTGCGGGTCCTAAGTATGATGACTGCCAGGAGTTGTTCCATGTGTTGCTGCTGTTGCCAAAGATCAGTACTTCCGGCTTGTCTGTGTTCAGCTGCAGGCAGTTGTTCTTCATCCAGTCGGCGACGTTTGGCATGCATGCATAGAAGTTGGTTCTGGTGGTGGTGGTGTCACCGGTGAGTGAGAGGATGTGGTTTGCGTAAGAGATTATGTTAATATCAGCCATGAACCTCGGTTCGTTACCCGCTGAGTATTTCTAGAGCCAAGTATATGAATGCCGTCTCAAGAGGCTATTAGGGTCATAGCTATTAATGTTGCTGTAGGTACAGTGCAATGGGGACCAGGGAGGCAAGGGGCCCACTGCCCCTAAGTTATGACTGTCTTTAGCTGCCCACCAAAGAATATAAGGGTCCATTTTCCTTGCTTTCATTAGGCCCACTGCACGCTTTCAAATCGTTTCCAGTTGAAACAGCCTAGGGTCAGCCCCTTCTCCCGGTTCCATTGTTTAATGTTTTGATTAGCGTTGGCTATTTGGGTTGCATCCAGCTATCTGAACTTCGAGAATGCACTCACCACATGTTTTTTAAAAACGCAGGGCCATATTATCAAGAAAGGGCGATACATTATCGCCGCTTTTATCGGCAGGAAACTGCTGCTAAAGTGGCGATAATGGGCTTGATAATATGCCCTTGTGAATTCCCATAGAAGTCCAGGTCAACACCAGAACCTGGGCTTTTATGGAAATTTACAAGGGCATAATATCAACCATTATCTCCGCTAAAGCGGCAGTTTCGCATGGCACTGCTCAACATCCATCCTAAAAAAAAATTCTACATAAGGTGCTAGGATACTAAATGTTTCTTTTGAATACAACTTATGTAATATTTTAAAGTGTACCTCCAGCCCTGGAAATTCACGTTTGGCTCTTTATCTCTTTTTAAAATTCTCTTTGTTGTTCGTTCATGTGGATGAAGAATGTCGAACATAAAGACAGGCGGGCCGGATTTAACACATAGGGGCATATTACCAACAAATAGCAATATTTATCACTAAGTATGGGGTAGCGGCAATATTTTTATCGCCGCGCATCACCGGTTTTTATCGCTGAGATAACTTGCTATTAGCAAGATTTATCTCAAAAGCGATAAAAATCTGGCAAAATGCGTGAATATCGCTGAGAATACAGCGATATTCACGCATTAGCGACGAAATGCTCTTAGCCATGTTATCCACCTCCCATTGGATAACATGGCTAAGAACTGGTCTGAGCAGGCGTTGGTTTTTGGCGATAGCGGGAATATTTCCATCGCTACGCCTGCCTTGTTAATAGGCGATAGCGACGTTAGCGACTGCTTTCAGTCGCTAACAGGTTGGGTACACCCACTTTGCATGTCATTAGCGGCAAATATCGCTGACATGCAAAGCGGGCCCCAAACCGCTCGCTATCGCCTAAAAGCTGTCGCTAGCGACAGCTTGCTAATAGAGCGATAGAATTATCGCCGCTTAGCGGCCGAAAACCGCGCACTAAACCGGCGATAATTGCCTAACGCCACCCTTGGTAATATGCCCCATAATTTTTGGATAAGATATCTTCTAAGTAAATGAATTTCATTTTGATTTATTTTCTGAGGAATACCTAAAAACTTGACATGAGTCCAATACTCGTGGACCTTTGTTTGACATGATATAGATGTAACGGCCTCATACTAATTGGAGTATCACACTTCTTTGTGGCAATTTTCATCATAGGAATGTGGGCATCACTTCATCGTAGGCCCCATTACTGTGAGAGAGCACAAGTTTGAAAAAATGTATAAGTACGCCATATTTACAAGCACGTAGTTAGTTTAAACATGTTTTGCACACGAGTGTTTTATATCCAGGAGTGAAATATACAGAGTGTTTTATATTCAGTAGCGAAATGTATAGAATGTTAAGTAGAGTAACTATAATTATAACGGTGTGAGATTAATGTAGAAATGTTGGAATATATGTGAAAACCTCATGTTCTCATGTTAAAAGAATCATGTCCGAATTAAATGTAACTTTGAAATCCAGTATAATGTGTAGGCCTTAGGGCAATTCACAGCAAACCTGAACGTGCTGCTAAAATAATGTGAGATAAGGTTGACATGGTTCTTCCAAATGTACTATTGAACTTAGGGTTAAAAGTATAAGCTTTATAGATGTGTTATTTTAGAAACGTATGCTAGTTAAGAATGTTTGCTGTTTAAATCAAGTTAACGTTTTAAGAGTGCAGGGACCTGCTGCATGTAAATCAAGTAGGCCAGAGCAGATAATGTCATGTCGTTTAAATTGCCCTGTGCTCGTTAGAGAAGAGGTCGTGAGGTGTCCAGCACAGAGCTTTGAGAGTGTTTTACGACTAAAGATATGGTGGAGTCTGGAATTTGAGGCCCACTGCAGGACGAGCTGTATGCAGGTGCGAGGGTCCTAATCAGCTCGAATGAAAGGGACTTTGTTCAGTGGCGCCTTGCGCAGGCCTGTAGGAGTTTCCAGGAATTTCAGGGGGTATCGGCGCATTGGAGAAGAAGCCTGGGAACCAAGGTCAACTTTAACGAGGGTCTTCAAGAGTACCATCATGGAGTTTGCCGCGCACAGAGATACCACGTGAGGGGCGTCCCAAGGGGCGTTCCTATCAGAAATGTGATTTGGTATTAGGGAAAGAGACCCGGGAGGAGGGCAGAGCAGATGATTTTGGGAGCCTAAGGAAGCGGATGGGTAGGCAGATAGGCTGATCAGGAGTGACCCATTATCAGAGAAGAGACAAAGAGAAGTGCGTGATCTTCTTAGGAAGTCACCACGGCTGACACCTAGAGGGTTAAGATCTTGCTAAGTAGGGATGTCACTTAGTATAGCGTAGGGACAGACTAACCTTAATTTTCTTTTCTGTAATGACTTTGAGATTGCAACTTATATCTATTTTGACAACCCTTATGGTTTTTGAGCTTGTACTTATTATTTTGTTTTTCAGACTTAGATTATTCAAGAAGTTCATGTTTATAGTGATACCAATTTACCTTTTGAATCTCATTTTGAGAAGTTTGTATCTTCAGTTATCTTTGACTTTATATTAAATCTTTAAAACTTAAATTTGGTCGGTGGTCATTTAGAGTGGTGTAAGTTCTTAAATAGATTGACTTATTGCGAGATTACCTTTTACTTAACGACAGGTACCAACGATTCAGTCGACATAGTTTGGGATTTGGTAAGATAATTAGTAACCAGTAATCCCGCGTTAGCAGTTGGTAGCAGAGTGAGGATGGTTATCTTCTTGAGGAAGGTAATCTAGAGAGGTTAGTTTACCCCAAGGCCCGAGACGTCGAGAGACGAGCAGCGGAAGAATCGTGTGCCGAAAGGTGCAGACGGTGCGAGAAAAGCAGCAGTATCGGAGAGTGAGTATAAAAAGGGTCATGCGTGAACAGATTGCGGTGTTTTGTGTTGTATTTGTATTGTAATGTCTTGCGGAGTTGAATGCCTGTAGTGTGAATGAGAGAAGGTTGTGAGCGCGCGCAACCTGGTAAACTGGTTACCTGGTAAACGGGTGAACTGGTGAAATCTTAAGTTCAGGCCAGAGCTTAAGTGGTTTTGGGTGTATCGAACATCCAGGGTAGTTGTCGACCATAGTACGGAGGTCACGAGGTACCATTGACCGCCGTGGATCCAAGATAGGGGGAGTGTAAGAGTGAGTGTATGAGTAACGGACGCTGGTCGAAAGTTACTGTGTGTGAGTAACCTATCGGAGAAGGCGATTGTCTGGAAGTAAACGGAAAGACATTTCGCCAAGTTAAGGTGACAACTACAGAAAGACTGTGGGCGTACAGTCAAAGAAAGGTGATCGCTTGGACGGAAGTAATCATTTTTCGGAGTATGAATGGGATGCGTGCATGACCGAGGAGACGAGCTGAGAAAGGAGGGGAACTGCTGCGAAGGGGGACGGGTGACGTCGGCTAGAGCCGCGCTGTGATTGAGCGGTTGGTGTGACGTTAGCTAAAGCCGCGCTCTGGTTGGGCGGCTAGCGTGACGTCGGAGGAAAGTCGCGTACGGATAGGCCAGTTAGTGAGAACGGCGCTGAGATTGGTGGAGTGTCATCAGGAAGTAAACAAACGCGGAGAAAAGAGAAATCATGAAGTGTTTTAAGTGTTTGAAAGGGATTTTTAAACGTAAACGAAGTGAACATTATTATGGGGAAGAGGCTCCGCCAGAGGGTACACCAGCTCATTATATGGCAACGAATGTGGGGCTACATACGATATTATGGATTGGGGCTTGGAATAAGCTTACGGAAGGGAATGAGGAAATGCAGTTCCCGAGGTACGGGACGTTTAAGTTAGAGGTGTTACATCGGCTAAAAGCAACCATGTCCTCATTGAAACCCTCACCTAGACCAACACAGTTTGAGGCCCTTAATGCATGGATTAAGGCTGCACATGACCGAAATTTGAACAGGCGTCAACAAAGGCTGACGCGATCGGTAAGGGCAGTGCGAGATTCCAAATGGGATGAGGAGGAAAAGCGTTGGAGGGTACAGGCTATTGAGGTGGAGAAAATGTATCCGATGAGGGAGGTGGCAGGAGGAGGAGGAAACCTCATGGAAGAAGACGAGGAAAGCGAGTCGGAGGACAATCTGATAAACAGATTGTTAATGGATAGACCACCTCCGATAGTGGGGTAATAGAAGATAGAGGGCTCGCAAGGGAAGATGGGAATGACATAGAGGGATATACACCACTCCCTATATCGGAATGGACACCTATCAAAGGCGGAGAAACACCTCCAAACCACACTGTACAGAGTGTAGTGGGAAGGTTTGTAGTGCAGAAAACGCCAACCACCGAAAGGGCTGAGTCTGTGGGATTACCAGACGCTCTTCAAGTGCCTGTTACCATAGGACCCATAGTTTCGATCTATAACCCTGAGAGAGATAGAGGGGAACAACAAAGGCAATTGGATAGGGAAAGGATTGAGATGGAAAGGAGGAATAATGTGACAAATGCATGGAAACAATTGCCAGGATCTGTAACATGGAATACCCCATTAGACACGACTGTCGGTCCCAATTCAGAACAGGGAGGTCCGAGAGGACCAATGGATCTAAGGGGACCGCGGCCAAGATCCTATTCAGAGTTAAGAGCTGATTTGAGGTAATGGGACGGGTCCATAGTATCTCCGAGTAACAGAACAAGAACGGAATCAGAGTGGGAAAGCAGGGGTAACGGGACTGTATCTCATTGCGGGGCCAGCGAAAGCAGTCAGGGCCGGGAAGGCCAAAGTCAAGAGAATAGAGGGGATGCAAGTCCTACAAATCAGAGAGAACAGCCGGAACAAAATACTAGGATTGTAGAATGTGAGGAAATGTCCCGTCTCTGGGGGAAAGGAGGAGATGAGGCGGTACGGGCTTTTCAGAAAAGGTTTAGGTGCCTTCATCATACACTCGGGGAAGACGTTCAACATTGGAGAAAGGAGAACAGCGATAGGTCCCGCCACGCCTCGAATAATCAGGAATCACAGGGAAGTAGTGAAGAAAAAGGGAGTAATGGAACATCTTACCCTGCATCCCGTGAAATTAGCCAGAATGGGAGAGAGGGGCTATGAGGTGTGAAGGAGTGTTTCACCACCCACCCCGAGAAGATGGAAAGGCATGGGACCTAGAGAGATGGGAACAGGGGAGGACTCCCTATAACTCACCAATACCTAAACGTAGATCTCGGAGCTGGGATGGGAGAGATGCGGATGGAGGAGCTAAATTGAGTGTCTTAAAAGCTGAAATTAAGGCAAAAAGGCTTGATGTTACTAGTTTAAAATCAGATGTTGATGAGATAATAGATGGAACATTGCCTTTGGAAAGGATAGAATTGTATGAACAGGATGAGTTATTGTTCATGGCAAAGGATATTACTAGGAAAGCTAGAGCGTTTCATGAGAAACTGACTGATTTGGCAGATAGATATGCCGTGGATTTGTCTAGGACAAGGGCATTGCAGAGTAACCACAGATTACAGTACGCAGACCAGGATCTAGATGAGAAGAGAACTACTGGATTAAAAACACACATAAGAGAGCTGGTATCAGGGATAAGAGTGTGGAGGGAACTGGATAAATGGGAAGAAAGGTGGTCGAAAAAGGGCACGGTTAGACGAAGTACAAATGAGATGACCCCCGAGGGAAGGGTAATGCATATGGAGGCATTCCCTTTGCGAGAAATATCAAATGGAAATGATGTACATGTGCCCTGGAGTAGAGGAGATTTAGCTGCATTTACCAACTCATTTCCGAAGTTGCGGGACAATCCAGTAGAGTGGTATAAGCAGGTAGAGAGGTTTGTTAAAATTTCGAAGGTATTGTGGATTGATTTGAACACGTTGTTTGACATCGTGGTCCCATCTGATCTGTGGACCCCTTGTAAGACTAGTGTTGAATGGCCAAATACTGAACCAGTGAGGGATGCTCGGACTAATGGACCGTCCGAGATTGTCATGCGAAAGTATGAAAGGGTAATAGCATGGCTGAAAGATAAGGTACCACCACAGGACATAGATTGGGTAAAAATAGACCGAACAAGGCAGGAACCCAAGGAGACAGTTCACGAGTTTTATGAAAGATTATTGAAAACATTCAAGCAATACAGTGGACTAGATGTAATGGATCCCAAAGATATAGGGCAGTTTGTGTCAAAGTTTGTCTTGGGGTTGAGACCTGATATTTGTTTGATGATACAGCAACATTTAATCTGTTGGCAGAACAAACCACTAGATGAGATTTTACGTTATGCGAGGTACTGCAGTGACGAGATAGATTCTAAAGCCAAGAATCTAAAGGAGAAATTGATGGTGGTGCAAATGCAGTCCGCTGGGAAGGGTGGCCAGCAGAAGCAGGGGATGGGACGAAAACCAAACGGTCAGAATAAGGACAATGAGGAAGGGCAGAGACCTAGGATAGACTTTGCCACTTTAAAGAAAACGACAAAGTGCCATCAGTGTCACCAGGTGGGGCATTGGCGACGCGAGTGTCCCTTTAACCCTGAAAATGGAGAGCTAGAAGTAGAAGAGCAGGTCCAAGAAGTCCCAGTGCAAAAGGTGACAGTCCCAAGTAGTAAGGTGGCCAAAGGGGGGACTTCGGCTCCACGGGCCCAATTCCCACAGCCACCGAAGATAGCAGCTGGGGGAAAGGTCTTTAAACAAATGCCTCTGTTTATCGAGGAAGAAAAGTGTTATTACATTGATCCATTGACAGGACAACGGGTGAGCAGTGAAGAGGACTGTACCCTTGGGGCAGTCCTAGAAGTGGATCAGAGAGGGCCATTTGTTGAGGCAGAAGTAGCAGGGTGTCCCACTACGTTCTTAGTGGACACTGGGGCTACTCGTTCGACTCTGAGATCAGCGGTGGTTCCAGACTTGCCAATGTCAGGGGAAACAATTCAGGTGGTAGGAGTCGCAAATAAAAGAATGACTAGTCCTTTGACAGAACCAGTGTCTGTGAAAATTGGAAACCACATGAACGAACATCAGTTTGTGGTTTGTGACTCAAGTCCGGTATGTCTGTTAGGAAGGGATTTGTTGTGCAAATTGAATTGCACCATATACTGCACCCCGCAAGGAGTGGAGGTACAGACTACCGACGAAGATGCTACTTTTAAGGTGGCCAATTCAAAATCTTGTGTAGAACTATATCCTACTCTGACAATAGAAGATCTTCCCCAAGACCTACGAGATGCAGTGGCGTCAGAGGTATGGGATTTCACAGGAGAAGAAATAGGATTGATTAAGGGGGTAGAGCCGGTAAAAATTTTGGTAAAACCAAATGTTGAGTTTCCAAGAACGCCTCAATACAAATTGTCCCAGGAAACGATTGCGGGAATAAAACCTGTGATCGAGTCAATGATACAACAGGGAATACTAAAAGAAATCGTGGGTAGTCCTTGTAACTCCCCGATTATGGGTTTGCAGAAACCTAGCGGGAAATTTAGGATAGTTCAGGATTTACGAAAGATTAACAACATAGTTGTTTCATGTTGTCCCGTGGTACCGAATCCATCAGTGATACTGTTTCAAATACCATGTCAAGCAGAATGGTTCACAGTGATAGATCTTTGTCAGGCTTTCTTTTCAATCCCATTGGATGAAGAGAGCAGGTATCTTTTTGCTTTTAAAATGGAAGATCGCGTTTTAACATGGTGTCGAATCCCCCAAGGATTCACAGACAGCCCATCCATCTTTAATCAGTTGTTGAAGAAGAATCTTGAGAATCTAGTACTGCCACAGAACTCGGTTCTGGTACAGTACATAGATGACCTACTTGTTGCGTCAGAGACAGAGGAAGCTTGTAAAGCAGACTCAATTGCCTTACTGAATCATTTAGCTGAAAATGGACATAAGGTATCTCCGAGCAAGTTGCAGTATTGTCTGACAGAAGTACAGTATCTAGGGCACAGGTTAGAAAAAGGGAAACGTAAGGTGTCCCCAGAGAGGATTGAGACGATAATGAAAATGAATGCGCCTACAACACAGAGAGAAGTTAGAATGTTCCTAGGAATGGTGGGTTACTGCCGACAGTGGATAGTTAACTTCTCACTGAAAGCAAAGCCCTTACAGAAACTGACGCACAAGGAGGTGAGTGATCCGGTACCATGGGATGAAGAATGTCTGGTGGCGTTTTTACAGCTGAGAGACGATTTATGTCGTGCTCCGGCTCTGGGAATGCCAGATTACGAAAAGTCATTTTCACTCTATTGCTGTGAGAGAGAGGGATGTGCTTTGTCAGTCTTGGCACAGACCCACGGAAATGCCCGTAGACCAGTTGCATATTTTTCGGCTACATTAGATCCAGTAGCCGCAGCGTTGCCCGGATGTCTCAAATCCGTTGCTGCAACGGGTGTCAGCATTGAAAGGAGCGAGAGTATTGTGATGGGACATCCAGTGGTGGTGTATGTACCACATTCAGTTGAATTGCTAATGACCAGGACGAAGACGCAGCATCTGACCAATAGTAGGCTCACGCGCTACGAGCAAGTTATTCTTGCCGCAGAGAACGTGACTCTCAGGAGATGCTCTGTCTTGAATCCTGCTACTTTGATGCCATTACCCACTGTAATAGAAGGCGAAGGATGTGAAGACCACGATTGCCTTGATGTGACTGAACTATGCACGAAACCCAGACCAGATATTGTGGATGAGCCATTGTCTGACCCCGATGAAATTTACTTTGTTGATGGCTCATGTTTAAGAGACGATACTGGTCGGTTGAGAGCAGCTTATGCTGTTTGTACCATTACTGGAGTTGTGGAAGCCGCTTGCCTGGAAGGAGTACATTCCGCACAGGTAGCAGAAATTATTGCCCTAACTCGTGCCTGCATAGCAGGAAACGGAAAGAGAGTCACCATCTACACGGACAGCCAATATGGTTTCGGCGTGGTTCATGATTTCGGGCAGTTGTGGTCTCAGAGGGGTTACATGACCTCCTCTGGTTCGCCCATTCGAAATGGAGAATTTGTGCGGCTGTTGTTAGAAGCATTGCAAGGTCCAGTTGACATCGCAATAGTAAAATGTGTAGCTCATACTAAGAATACAGATTTTGTGTCACAAGGCAACAGATACGCTGATGAAGTCGCACGCTATTGTGCGGAACAAAATTATTCTTTCTCAAAGGTGGAAATAGAAGGTTCAGAAGAAAAGACTGAATTAAGTATGATGTTAGAAACTGTAGACACTTGGGAGGATTTAAGAATAATGCAGGAGAATGCACCTGAAACAGAGAAAAAGGCATGGGAAATAGCAGGTTGTGTGCGAAGTGAAATGGATTTTTGGGTTTCAGCAGATGGGAGAGCTGTGTTACCTGAAGAATTAGCTAATCCCATGGCGAGAGAAATACATGGTCCAGTACATCTAGGAAGGGATGCTATGATGAGAGTGTTTAGGCAAACTTGGTATTGCCCTAAATTTAGAATAGCAGCAGAATCAGTATGTAATCGATGTGTTACCTGCCAACAACTGAACGTAGGCAAACGAACACCAGTCACACTGAGTCACATTGGGAGGTCGGGGGGGCCTTTCAATAGAATGCAATTAGATTTCATCGAAATGCCAAGAGTCAATCGCCTTAGGTATGTGTTGGTGATTGTATGCGTATTTTCCAGATGGGTTGAAGCGTACCCTACACGTAGGTGCGATACACTCACAGTGGCAAAGTTGTTGCTCAGGGAGTTGATACCGCGCTTCGGGGTGCCTGCCTCTTTGGAATCTGACAGAGGAAAACATTTTAACAGCGAAATAGTGAAGATGTTGTGCTCCACACTGAATATCGATCAAAAGCTGCATTGTAGTTATCGACCAGAAGCTTCAGGAATTGTGGAACAAGTGAACGGCACGTTGAAGAATAGATTGGCTAAAGTAGTGGCATCCACATCTTTGAGTTGGCCAGATGCTCTTCCTTTAGTGCTCATGAGCATGCGCAGCACCCCTGACAGGAGGACAGGTCTTTCTCCCCACGAGATCCTGATGGGGAGGGCCATGAGACTTCCTACAGTTCCAACTACTGCCCTATTGACTATTACAGATGATCTGATCTTGGATTATTGTAAAGGACTGTCTGACGCCATCCATTCTGTGTCCCTTCAGGTGCATGCGGCTGAAGTTCCAGCATCGAGGAACCTGTGTCATGATCTGAACCCAGGGGACTGGGTCTTGGTTAAAAAACACGTCCGGAAGAACTGCCTAGATGTTCGCTGGCGTGGGCCCTTTCAGGTAATCCTGATAACGAACACCGCGGTGAAGTGCGGGGGGCTGCCAAATTGGATCCATGCTTCCCATACTCGAAGAGTTCCAGCACCTCTAGAAGGAACAGCTCCCATCCCAGACGAAAGCCCGGAAGTGGAAGAAGAGTTGCAAGAAGGGATTGAGGCAGCTGAGGGGGTGTCGGAAGAAGTAGGGAACGCAACGGATTCAGAAGAAGAGCGAAGGCAGGACGGCAGTGAGACAGAAGACGCAACTGAAGGAGAGAGCAGAAGTGAATACGACTCAGACTCAGATCCGTATCAGAGCGACCAAGAACCAAATGAGAGGACAAGGAATAGGAGAATAAGGCTTGGAGCTGCCACTTGGCCAGCAAGGAGAAGAAGGCTAAGTTTGAGGTCGGCCCAAGAAGAAACGCTTGCTCCTATATCCGAAGACTCAGATCCAGAAGAAGATATCCAGGATCAAGCCGAGGAGGGTCTTAGAAGATCAAGAAGGGTGCGAGTGCCTAGCAGAAGATACTCTACTCCCGACTGGACCTACCTTGTTGCAGATGTCTGGGAGACACAGAACAGGGAGGATCAGGGAAGTGGAACTGATCAGAACTGACCCGATCATCACAGTGCAAATAAGGTTTCTACTGCCAGGAGCGGAGACCGAAAGGTTGCTGACACTCAACATCGTTCATCCTGCTCTCCTGAGTGGAATAAGAAAATTGATTTTAGAGACAGTTGAGTTTCCAGTTTGCTGTTCACGATATCCAATATTGGAGGGAACTCTTCTTCGTTTGGAAATGCTTGAGCGAGTAGTGGAAATGCTAGGAGCGCTTATTGTTGTGGATTAATACCATATTGCGAATGTCTTCAAAAGGGCGCAGAACTGGAAAGGTGAAGAAAGTGATCTTGATTAGAACGGACCCCTTTGTAATTGTGGATGTAGAACTGATAGTACCAGGAGTAGAAATTGAAAAAACGTTAACTCTCAATTTCGTCCGTCCACTTGTCTTGAGCGAAATAAGGAGAATAATCCTAGAAAAAGTTGACTTTCCATGTTGTGGTACGAACTGCCTAGAACCTGAGGGAATGATACTTCGGATGGACATTTATGAAGACGTAGTGTCACTCCTTGAGTCATTCATAACTTCAGACGAAAATAAGACTGTTGAAAAGAAATTGTAAAATTTTTGCAAGATAACCTAGCGCCGAGTGGAAGAAGAAAAATGGTAGGGGTTTCATTTTAGTGGATGGAGAAGGGCTAGGGTTGTCTAATTTTCTACT